>NW_028327176.1:82364628-83564628 GCF_987537825.1 Furipterus horrens | reverse complement strand
AATTAATAGCAATAATGATAGAAAGGGCCAAGTAGAGGAGTTTTATTATTTTCTGAAAGATGATGAAACATAAAACCTGGTAAATTTATTTTTAAAAAGACTTTCAAAGAATCTGTAGAACCTGCAACCTCTCCCACAGGAAAAATGTAAACACTGAGAAGTAGAAGTGTTTTACTTTATATTTTTGGCCTCATCACCATAACATTCCATTAAAACAAACATTGCTATGAAGTTGGTTGAAATTCTGCTGTATTCACTTGATTCCATTTTTTCCCCCCTCAAGCAAATAATCAAGTTGAAGAAGTGTTTCCACTACTATATTTATTCAGCTGTTCCCATGGGATTTTCTCTTAGTAAATCTGCTACTCAGGTATCTGCTATGTGTATGGATTCAAAAGTGGATGATCACTCGATGCAAGGAACTAAGAAAAGCAAGTTGGAACCAGTGACTCAATTATTGCAAAATACCAAGAAAATAAGAAGACACAAACCAAGAAAACTTTACAAGAAGTAAAGAGACTGGCACAGGATATCTTTCAGAGAAAGCCTTAGGTTCAGTGGTTTATGTTAAAGAAAGTGATGGAATAGAAATGACAGATGTGGAATGAAGTTATTTGTACCTAGTACCAAAGAAACCAAAAATTGTTTTTGACTAAGAGGGCATATTTAATAAGAAGTTGACCTTATTAGGAAAACCTGACAAAATGAAGGAGGATGATTGCTTTTTTCTGTTTATGAATCATCTTAGACTGCACTTTTTGATGATGCATATTCAAACTAGTTGCTTTAGGGAGAAAAATAACTTTCCAAAATTCAAAGCAGATTTCTCTGGTATTACATTCTATCCTTGTCATAATTGGAGTTTTTGACTAACAGTATTTATGGCACCAAAACTTAATTATAAAATATTTATTTCACAAGTGATAAAAAATACATAAAACAGTGTCCAACTTGATATCACTATGTCACACTACTTTGTGGTGTACCAATTTTGTATGTTAGATTTCCAGTTTGGAACTTTGCTTTAGGGGACTTTATCTTTCTGCATTTTTGCATTTCTGTTCTGTAAAAGTTCACTACAGGTAAACCCTGCAAATGACCAGAAAATTGCATACTTTGAAAAGCATTTCATATTTTAAATCATCCTTTAAACTGTTATTTTTTTTCTTCCACATTGGATTCATTTTGAAATGTAACAGTTATCTTACAGATGCTACCATTTTATGTCATCAATATTTAATATAAGAAAACAGCCTTAAAATTCTTGTATTATATATATCATTTTGCCATTCCTATTATGTATTAATTTGAAATGGCAGTATTGTCTCAAGTAATGTTAGATATAATTAAAACCATTTGTGTCTGGACATATAGTGAGCTGTAACTCCTTATACATGTTTTAAACTTTTTTCCTTTATTTTAATATTTAATGACTATCTCTAATACCCAATTGAGTAATTTTCTTCATATTCATAAAAACAAAGAGGAAAAGACATCTTCTTTTAGGGGAAGCAATATTTTAACCTCAAGTAGTACTAAACAAATGTAATATATTTGCAGGGAATATTGAGCCAAGAGTTTAAAAAAGTTGTTGAATGGGACATAGCCAATAAAATGATGGTTTTTATGATTTATAGAACATAATTCTTTGAGGGAGAGAAAAAATACACAAACCATTCATTTGTTCACCTAGCCTGGCACTGTGCTTGGTGCTGGTGATAGAGTGGTGAGTAAAATAGCTGCTGCCTTTATAGTGCTAGCTATCTGGTTATCAGGGAAGATAGAACACCAGATAGTAATTATATAAGATACAAATTGTGATGTGCCATGAAGAAAAAGTAAAATGTCCAATGACAGAAGAGGAAACATAACACATAAACTTTATTTTTAACAATGGGAATTAGGCTTCTCTGAGGGCATCACATTTATAGCGCTTGCAGTGATGTGGTTGTCCAAGTGAGATGAGGGTGACAGTTGAGGTGTTAAGAAGGGGGTAGAGTCCAGGCGAGGTTTGGCAGGACATATTGATGGTTTGAAAATGGGAAGTGAGGCAAAGAAAAAGTTTCTAGCAAAAATAGCTAAATGCATGAAGGTTCCCCTGGGAAAAGGGAGTGCTCAGGTGCACAGTTTTGGGACATACCAGGTTTCCAAGGCAAGTAGACAGTGGTTATGTATGGAACTACAAATATAAATTTTGAAGTCATGTATAGAAATGCTATTTAAAGCCATGGCAATGAATGAGATTGCTTAAGGTGAATGTATAGTTTGAGACCAAGTCCTAAGAAACTAACATTTAGGAGCTGGTTAGTGCAGGGGGAGCTGACAAAGGGCACTGAGAATTGGCAGTGAGATTGGTGAAAAACCAAGATGGAATAATGTCAAGATTGCCCACAGGAACCTTTAAGGTGGAGGTAGTCACCTGAAAGGTTAGATGAGGATCTAACAACATGAATGTCACCAGTGACCTTAGCAAAATCACATTTTTTAAAAATAGGTACTTGGGCTCAGGTTATTACAGACTGGTGTTTCATGTCCACATACGTCCAATGGGACATTTGATACTTGTGTTGGATGTTGAATTTGGGGTGATCCTTTTTGTTGTTTGATTGGTTAATTTTATAAGATAAAAGTACATTTTAATAAATAAGTTCAATATTGAAGGATCAGACATTCTTAGGGTACTGGAAAGAGGAATTCTCTGCTTCTTCCTCCCACTACCCTGGCATAGTTGTGAAGACGGGGTGACAAGGTTTTCTGAACTTGGAAAGAATGGGGGCCAGGGAAGCTTTCTTCTGCCTGAATGTCTGTCCTTGGGGGCTGCCTGGCTGCCAGTTGGTTTTTTTCTGTGCGGCACTCACGTACCTTTGGCACCCTTTGCCCAAGTCCCCTGTGGTATGCAGGGATGGTGCTGTGCAGGGGGTAACAGGGCACATCAGCTGGTGAAGAGACAGGTGATGATGGTGGTGGCAGCAATGAGAGAGGGCACAAGGGTGGGGAGGAGGAAGAAAGCAAGAGGGAGAAAGCCAAAGAAGGTGAGGTGGCAGGCGTGGGAAGGGTGGGAGATGGTCTTCGGTCTCTGGGTCTCGATCAAGTCTTTTCTGGGGGTGGATCTCTGTGCGCTTTGTTTTTCTTCATACTGTCTTACATATTCTTGTTGGGACACTGCCAGCACTGATGCTAGGATTTCATCATCATCCTGGTCGTTCAGACCAAAGGCATATCCCAGTTATTGAGGCACACCCCAGTTATTGAGACTACAAAAACTGCAATCATTAATTACCTTCACTGAGAACCACTGCTGCTAAGACATCAGAAACTTGGGATCCCCAAATCCCATCCAAGGCATAGATTAGGCAGCACACCTGGGAAGGGAAATTCACAAACACTTTCTGTAAGGGGTGGAATGGAATAAGTTTGGTCAAAGCAATAGCCTCACTTAGATGTCTATTTCTTTGGGGGAGAATTCTACAAGTGGAATTCTCAAGTGAGCACTTTTTGGAGTTTTGTTGTTTCTAATAAGTAAACTATCCATATAAAAAGAATGTAATACAGCAGAAATAAGGATGGTAGGAGAATTTAAATTCAATATACCCATAAAATAGGGGTATCTAGACCTATGGTATATGCATTGTTTGTTGTAACTAATGGTGTTCACATTGATGCTAATATATATAATTTATTGAGCTGGTATGTGACTGTCTTAGCTGAGATTGCCTAGAAGCTGCCTGAGACAGGGATTCAGGTGCACATGACTTCTGGGGAAAGCCTGTAAAGGGGTAAGGAAAGCAAGATAGGGAAGCAGAAGTCAATTAAGGATGAGGACTTGGATAAATTCTTGTCCTGATCCACAGGGTACTCTGGAGGATTCACACTGCAAAGTTGTTCCACCGTCCCACTTTGAGGAAAGGGGCCTATTGTACCCTCATACCATTTGGGCATTGGTTGTCCACCACCATGCCAAAGTGGGAAGGGGGCACAAAGTTATGAATCACTCAGGCGTCTCTGGACAGGACAGCTCCTACACTCACAGCAGCTGAAGAATGAATGCATGGATTAAGGAAGGTAAAGGGGGCCTGTGTGGGGGCAATAACAGTCTGTATTACAATGTCAAACACCTAACATATATATTTTTTTTATTTTGAAACAAGTCAAATTTACAGAAAGGTTGCAAGTATAGCACTAAGACTTTTCTGTGTCCCCGACCCCAGCCATTTGAAAGTAAGTAGCTTTCTTCATAAATACTGTTTTAATAATTTATTTTATTTTTAATTAAGATATAATTGACATGACATTGTATTAGTTTTAGGTGTCAACATGATTTTATATATGTATATATTGCAAAATGATTAGAGTAAGTTAACATTCATCATCACACAGTTACCAGTTCTTTTTCTCATGATGAGAACTTTTAAGATCTACTCTTTTAGCAACTTTCAAATATACAGTACAGTACTGTTAACTATAGTCACCATATTGCACATTATATCCCTAGGACATATCTCTGTTATAACTGGAAATGTGTACTATTAACCACCTTCACTCATTTCACTCCCGTGAAAAATGCACTTTTGATAGAATAATAGTGATAGAAGCCATGTTGGAGTAGGTTGAAAAATGAATGGGAAGTGAGGAAGTGGATACAGGATGTGTACAGCAACTCCTCGAATAAGCTCAGCTCTAAGGGAAGTAGACAGGATAAAAGGTGGAAAGAGAAGTGAGGTCACCAGAAGATTGTGAGGATAAGATGGAATTCCTGTTTGTCAGTAAAAGAAGGTTCCAACAGAAGAGAATAACCAAAGAAGAGAGTTTCAGAGTAGGGAGGAGGGAATACGATTCTAAAAAACCACCTCAGTAAGAAATTAGGGGGAAAAAAACCTACCATCTCAGATTTCAGAGAAATGGGATAGATGTAATATAAGCAGAGTGCAATAGTATTGTGTGGCTATTTTTGATAACTAGGAAAACTCCCACTGGGGCTAACTCCCCAGAGAATCCATTCCCATCTGTATAGTACAAGAAAGACTAACTCAGAGTGACTTCAATCAAAAGGGTAATAAATAAATGAGAAGCCATTGTGTCTTTACTATAGCTTTATATGGAGTCCTGGTCATTTATCATATCAGCACCACCTAACTGTGAATACTGGATGCTTCTTTTTGCAAGATGCAACTCTTGGTGGTTTCTATCCTAACTGACGGAGAAATTGATTTCCGTTGAAGATTGACAAAAAGGACCACAAATTACTTGGGCTCCTCTCATCAAGAGGTGGGGTCCATTACTCCATCCTTTGACTCTGGGCTTGCTTTGCGGTTGCTTTGGCCAAAAGGAGGTGGCCCAAGTGATACTTCCAAGGCCAGGCTGGCCAACACCAATTGTCAAGGGTGTGAATAAGGCTATCCTGGACCTCCCTGCCCCGCTCAGCCAGCTCTTGCTGACTGAAGCCACACATGTAAGCCCAGGTGAAACCAGCGGAGGAATCACCCAACTTGCCCATATACATTTTAGAAAACAATAAACCGCTGGTTTAAGCCACCAATTGTTGAGATAGCTCATTAGGCAGCAATAGTTAACTGAGACATTGGCTTGCTGGGGTAATTTTCCATCTGGATGAGCCACAAGGATTTTATTGCCAACTGCAATGAGGGCCACCCCAAGAAGTATTCGCCTCGCAGTGTTCGTTTTCCCACCCCCTCCTTCCTACCTGTTACCATCTCTGTATGGGGAATACAAGCGTTTATTCCTTTAAATGCAATGTCTTTCAAAACTGATTTTAGTTTCCTCACCTTCCAAGTGGAGTTATCTACCTTTTGGGCTGTGAAGGGGAGATCCGTTAAGGACCCGGCGCAATACCTGAACTCTCAGTAAAAGTACTTACTTAGCACCCGGACCTGGCGTGTGGCCTGAGTGCCCGGGGTTGCTGGCGTACTCCCCTAGGCTCACTCCCCTCCAGCCTGACACGGCCGCCGCGCCTACCTTCGCCCCAGTACCGTTAGCTCTCGCTGTCACACAGGGACCGTCCGTTTGAACTGGGGGATCTATGGCTTTAGGGCGTGCACCACGACCCTGCCTCTAATCTGACTTGGCGCCGCATTGGGCACTCCCAAGGACCCTTAGAAGCACCCCGAGTTGCCCTGTAGAGCCCGGACCACGCAGGGGAGAGCGAGGCCCCGCCTCCCGCGCTACATCCGGGGCGGGGGCGGGGTGAGGACAGAGGAGGCAACTGCATGCGCATCCTGCAGGGCCCGAGATAGTACGAGGTTGCCCGACCGTGGGCGCGGGCAGAAGCAGCAGGTGGGCTATGCTGGCCGCCCGGCTTTCGGGTGCAGGGAGCTGGGGCGGGCCGCCGGCCGAGCACTTGGGATCCCCAGGCCGGGCTCTGCACCTTTGATCTGGAGGTGCAGCAGTTTGCGCTCGGCCCTTGGGAGTAGTCGGCTCCAGCTGGGAAAGGGTTCTCGCTGATACTGGAGAGTAAAAACTAAAACGTGTTGGGTTCCAACCGCGTTCTTGTCCACAGAGCCGAAAAGGCGAAATAAAACGTGCACATGACCGTCTCTGGGTAAATGACGCACTTTCAGAGATGGCAGAATAACTTGGAAGTCTTCTGAAGGAGCTGGGCCTGTCTAGGTGGATAAGTGGGACTATTATTTTTCACTTTCTGTTCTGTGATGAAACATGTTTGCGATGCAGTGCCCCCTAGAACATGGAAATAAGATTGTCCTCTGAAGAAAAACTATAAAATTCATCATTACAAGGTGAGAAGAGATAAGCAAAGTTAGTTGAAAGAAACAAAATTTTATCAGGCCTTCAAGACTTGACCATATCCTGACTACGAAAGAAAGAGTATCATTCATGTGGAGGACCTCTATGGTACTGAAGCATGAAATAAAAGAGAGGTGCACTTACCGCAGATGAATCCAAGCCTCCTCTAGGAGAGAGAGGATACCCTGGTTTTAATAGCAGGATCTGTCCAGAGCCCAGGAGTTGAGAAAGTGGTTTCCAAGGGGTCATCCCATCAGACATTGAAGTCATATAACTCAATTCTTTCGTTTGGATTCTGTATGTACCAAGCAAAAGTATAAATGAGCCTGATCTGAATACCCGCTTGATAAGATCCTTGAGTGTCTCTCACCCTCACTCAACCAAGTATTGTAGATTTCTCCATGCTTAAATCTCTAGGTGATGTCTCAAGTATTAATCTGATCTTTGAGTTTCCTTAAAACTTCAGCATGGCCCTCACAGTAAAATTAAACATTTAATTTGGATTTTTAAATCTCTTCATTATCTGACCTCTATTTCTCCTGCCTCCTTATATTTTGCAACTCCCCATTCTTCCACTTTTAAATACCAGCGGTTTTATGTATCTTTAAGTGTCAACCAATGGAATTAAATTCTTTGAATGTCTTTTTTTTTTCTGCCAAGCTGTTATATATTGCTATAATACTTTACCCCTTTTATATCTCAGCTTCAATGTCAGTTCCACTAATCTGAGTAATAGATGGCCCTCTAATGTACTTACCTATTACAGTACTTAAGATAATATTTTAATTATTGCCTTAATGGCTTTTTAGTATCTCCCACTAGATTGTGAGTTCCACAAAAACAAGAACCAGTCTGTGGCCTTAAATGTCTCTCATATCTGTCCCCTTCTTTATGTCTGCTACCCAAGTCGAGGCCTTCATTATCTCTAGCTTGGACAACTGCATTAGTCTATTAACTAGTCTCCATGCCCCCAGTCTAGCTTTTCTTTAATCCATGCTCAACCCTGCAGGCAGTGGTAGTTTTGTTTAATACGTGGCGTAACACTTCAATTGATTCCAGCTGCTTTTAGAAAAAGTCCAGATGTTTTAGAATTACATGAATTTGTCTTCTCCCCTTCTCTATTTCCTTACTACCTTGTGCCTTGTACACCATTCCATAAATACTGGTTGAGTGAATGAGGGACTAGATCAAACTCAGTCAAACAGAACAAAGAACAAAGGGATTAACCAAAGCAGTGCAGTCTAGCCACAGAGACTTCCTAAAGGAGTGTAGCCATAGAAGACTAGTTGTGTAACTCTGTCCCTGAAGTGGGAGTCCCCAAAACATGCCTTATTAGTAGATGACTGTTTGTCTTTGTATATGCCTGGATTATGCTACTCCCATGCCCTTGGTAAACACCATCAGATTTTAAAACAGTTTAAGTATCCCTTCCTCTATTAAACTCTCCTAACCTTTCTGGACTGAGTGTAAACTGGTTCAACTTTTCCATAGCATAATTTATCAAAACATCAAGTGTGATGAAAATGTGAGACTCTTTAACCTGGAATTGTGTTTCTAGGACATAACTACAAAAGAATTTAGCCTGGTTATGGACTTTAATATGAACACCAAAACAGTTGCAGGGGTTTGATTCCTGGTGAGGGCACATACCTAGGTTGCAGGTTCCATCCCTGGTCAGGGATCATAAGGGAAGTAACTTATTGACTGTCTGTCTGTCTCCCTCCCTTCCACCTCCCCCCCCCCCACTAAATCAACAAGCATATCCTCAGGAGAGGATTTAAAAAATTATAAAATAATCCATTCTATCCCAGTTCTTTAACCTAAATGAAAATAGTGACCATACTAAAAAACAGAATTGGAATAGAATGATTTCTTTACAACCATAACTAGTCAAAATACTTCATTACTGTAGCTAGTATTTTCAGCCTTTTGCTACTTATTAGTTCATAAAGCATTGCTTTAAAAAAATGTGTAAAGCATCCAAACATAATAAAATTGTTCATAGACTTTCCATATAACCTGCTACTCAGATTGCATCCTAGTCTAATATTGATCTAAATGTTATGTTGCCAGTAAATCGTATAGCTAAATGTCAAATAGGCATTGTTTTGAAAGTATTATAGGGGCATAATTAAAGCTTTCCACAGAGATGTTCATGAATACATTGTTGATAACATGGAACATGTAGAAACAACCTCAATTTACTGCATTGGTCAAAAATTTCATTTGGTTTTTTTCCACACGGTGGCTCTTGTATGCTTAGTTGTCTTTAACTTCATTCAAAACATTTTGTTAAGATTGTATTGTGACAGTTGTCATATCACTGTGCATTAAAAAAAACAAAACATCAAAATGGTGAATTTTTGTGTAACCATTTGAATATTGAAGATGGAAGAAAATACACGGGAGTATCTAAGATGGCGGAGGAGTAAGTGGAAGCTACACTAACCTCCCCCCAGGACCAGTCTGGACTTGTAACTTAATTGTGGAGAAATCATCTGGAATAACCAACTGAACACTAGGTGGAGAGAAATCTTATAACCATGGAGAGACAGAAAAGGCCGCTTCATCACAACGTGATGGGTAGGAAGTACAGAGATGCGAAAGGGCTGGGTGGGCTCCCATGGGTGGCAGCTGAAGGGACTGAGAAACAGCTCAGCAGCCAGAAGTTTCCCTGAGAAGGGCAGGGTCTAAACCCCCAGCTGGGCTTCCCAGCCTACAGCAACAGAGCAGAAAGTAAAATAGCATCCAGCTGTGAAAAGCAAAAAGCAACAAGGATTTTTGCTGATCTGAAAGGAACGGCTAAAGAAAAAGAATTCTTAGGTGGATCATGTACAAAAATACTTTGGCACCCACTTACCCTGGGCTCAAGCAGAGGGAAGAAAGAGAGGACTAGAGACACTTGGGGAGAATTTGGCACCGTGGCTTTGAGGAGAGAACTGGGGGAGCAGCTGACCGGGTCCCAGTGCTGACTCATTCCCCATCCTGCAGGCAGACCATTCCCCTCCAAGTGGCATCAGCCTGAGGGGAAGCAAAAGCCCCGCCCACAGGAATTAATCTGCCCCACCCTCAGTGCTTAAGCCTGACAGCTGATCACAGATTGAATAGATAAACAACTAAAGGAGACAGACAAAGGCAGTAGACCTCTGGTAATCTCCAACAGGCTGCCTAGGCCCAGACTGGTACACGATCTGACGCCATCAGGGGCAGATCCAGGAAGTGCAGATCAATCTAAGAAGCAGTAACAAACAAGAAGAGTCACAAAAATGAGGAGACAGGGAAACAACCCCCCATCGAAAGGAAAGGAGGGATCGCCAGAAAGAGTGCTGAATGAAATAGAGGAAAGCAAACTATCAGGCATGGACTTCAAAACATGGATTATAGAGAAGCTCAATGAGATCAGTGAGCTCAAAGAAAACTACAAAGAACTCCAGGGAAACTACAAGGAACTTACTGAGAATTACACCAGCATGAAAATGGACATAGAAGCTATCAATAAGAACCAGGAGGAAATGAAAATACAATTTCTGAATTGAAGAATACAGTGGGAGGAATTAAAAGGAGATTAGAGGAAGCTGGAGGACAACGTAGAAACAACATGAAATATAATAATATCCACATCATAGGAATACCAGAAGGAGAAGAGGACCAAAGGACAGAAAACCTGTTTGAAAAAGTAATGACAGAAAACTTCCCTAACTTGAGAGAAAGAGTCACGCAAGTCCAGGAAGCACAGAGAGTCCCAATGAACATGAACCCCTACAGGCCCACTTCAAGACACATAATTAAAAAGGCAACACTGAAAGACAAAGAATCCTAAAAGCAGCAAGAGAGAAACAGCTAATAACATACGGGGAAGCTCCAATAAAGCTAGCATCAGATTTCTCAATAGAAACACTACAAGCCAGAAGGGAATGGCAAAAAATATTCCAAGCAATGAAAAACAAAGGTGTACAACCAAGAATACTCTATCCAGCAAGGCTCACATTCAAAATGGAAGGTGAAATAAGGAGTTTCCCAGACAAAAGAAGACTAAAAGAATACATCTCCCCCAAACCAGCATTGCAAGACATGCTAAAGGGAATGCTTTAAGAAGATGAAGAAACAGACCCTGGATGCTGTGGCTAAGTGGATTGAGCATTGGCCTGCGAGCCAAGTGTCACTGGTTTGATTCCCAGTCAGGGCACAAGACTAGGTTGCACGTCAGGTCCCCAGTTGGGGCCACGAATGAGAGACAACCACACAGTGATGTTTCTCTCCCTCTCTTTCTCCTTTCCCCTCTCTCTAAAAATAAATAAATAAAAATAAAAAAATAAATAAATGATTTTAAAAAAACATGAAGAAACAGAGACAGAGAGGAGCACAAGCACAAAGGGGGAAAATGAAAACAAATAAGTACCTATTGATAATAACATTAAATGTAAATGGATTAAATGCACCAATCAAAAGACACAGGTAGCTGAATGGATTAGAAAGCATGAGCCACATATATGCTGTCTAGAAGAGACCCACCTCAGAACAAAAGATCTACACAGACTGAAAGTGAAGAGATGGAAAAAAATATTTCAAGCAAATGGACATGAAAAAAAAGCTGGGGTAGCAATACTCATATCAGACAAAACAGATCCATAAAAAGACAAAAAGGACATTTCATAATACTTAAGGGAAAAATCCATCAAAAATATATAACCCTGTAAACATATATGAACCCAAAATAGGAGCATCCAAATATGTAAGGAAATCTTTGAAAGACTTCAGGAAGGATATAGACAGCAACACACCCATACTAGGGAACTTCAACACCCCATTGTCAACAATGGACAGCTCTTCGAAGCAAAGAAACACCAAGGATATTAAGGCATTGAACAACACTCTAGGTCAAACGGACTTAGTTGATATATATAGAACTTTTCACCCCAAAGAAGCAAAATATATATTCTTTTCAAGTGCACATGGAATATTTTCAAAGATAGACCACATGGAAGGACACAAAACAAGCCTCAACAAATTCAAGAAAATTGAAATTAGACCAAGCATCTTCACAGATCACAATGGCTTGAAACTGGAAATCAGCCTCAGGGAAAAAACTGAAAGACATTCAAACTCTTGAAGAATGAAAAACATGCTATTAAATAATGAATAGGTTAACAATGAAATCAAGAAAGAAATCAAAACGTTTCAGGACACAAATGATAATGAACACAAAACAACCCAAAACTTATGGGATACAGCAAAAGCAGTCGTGAGAGGAAAGTTCATAGCAATACAGGTCTATCTAAAAAGGATAGAAGAATCTCTAATAAAAAATCTAACCCTACAGCTACAAGACCTAGAGCAGTGGTTCTAAACCTTCCTAATGCTGCGACCCTTTAATACAGTTCCTCATGTTGTGGTGACCCCCAACCATAACTAAAGCATAGTGATTAATCACAAAAAAATATGTAATTATATATGTGTCTTCCGATGGTATTAGGTGAGTCCTGTGAAAGGGTCGTTCGACCCCCAAAGGGGTCATGACCCACAGGTTGAGACCGCTGACCTAGAGGAATAACAAACAAAGCCCAATGCGAGTAGAAGGAAGGAAATCATCAAGATCAGAGCAGAATTAAATGACATAGAGGTTAAACAAACAATTGAAAAGAACAATAAAACCATGTACTGGTTCTTTGAAAAGATAAACAAAATTGACAAGCCTTTAATCAGACTCATCAGGAAAAAAAGAGAGGATCCAAGTAAATAAAATCAGAAATGAAAAAGGAGAAATCACAACCGATATGACAGAAATACAAAGGATTGTAAGAAATTATTACGAACAACTGTATCACAAGAAATTTGACAACATAGAGGAAATGGACAAATTTCTGGAAACATATAATGTTCCAAAACTGAATCAAAAAGAGCACAAAGCCTGAACAGACCAATAACAACTAGTGAAATTGAAGCAGTAATAAAAAAACTCCCGGCACACAAAAGCCCTGGACGGATGGTTTCACAGGTGAATTTTACAAAACATTTAGGAAAGAACTAACTCCTATCCTTCTCAGACTATCCAAAAAAATCTGAGAAGAGGGAAGACTCCCAAACTCTTTCTATGAAGCCAGTATTACCCTAATTCCAAAACCAGGTCAACACACAACAAAGATAGAAAACTACAGGCCAATATCGCTGATGAACATAGATGCTAAAATTCTCAACAAAATATTGGCAAACCGGATCCAGCAACACATTAAAAAGATCATAGCCCTGGCTGCTGTGGCTCAGTGAATTGAGTGTCAGCCTGCGAGCCAAGTGTCGCTGGTTCGATTCCCAGCTAGGGCACATTACTAGGTTGCACGTCAGGTCCCCAGATGGGGGCACGAGTGAGAGGCAACCACACAGAGATGTTTCTCTCCCTCTTTTTCTCCTTTCCCCTCTCTCTAAAAATTAAGTAAGTAAACAAACAAACAAATAAATTATTAAAAAAAAAAAAGATCATAGATCACAATCAAGTGGGATTCATCCTAGGCATGCAAGGATGGTTTAACATTCGCAAATCAGTAAATGTAATACACCACATAAACAAAATGAAAGACAAAAACCACATGATCATATCAATAGATGCTGAAAAAGCATTTGATAAAGTACAACACCCATTTATGATGAAAACAGCAAAATGGGAATAAAGGCCATATATGAGAAACCCGAAGCCAACATCATACTATGGGAAAAAACTGAAAGCATTTCCCCTGAGGTCAGTAACAGGACAAGGATGTCCACTCTCTCCACTCCTATTCAACATAGTCTTGGAAGTTCTAGTCACAGCAGACAAGAAAAAGAAATAAAAGGCATCAAAATCAGAAAAGAGGAAGTAAAACTCACTATTTACAGATGACATAATAGTATACACAGAAAACCCTATAGACTCCACTAATAAACTACTCAACATAATAAGTGAATTTGGCAAAATAGCAGGCTACAAAGTCAATATTCAGAAATCAAAGGCATTTCTGTACACCAACAATAAAATAGAGAAAGAAACTAGAAAAAAAAAATCCCATTTACTATAGGAACAAGAAAAATAAAGTACCTAGGAATTAACTTAATCAAGGAGGTAAAAGACCTATACTCAAAAAAAACTACATAACATTGAAGAAAGAAATTAAGGAAGATACAAATAAATGGAAGCATATACCATGTTCATGGATGGGAAGAATCAACATCATTAAAATGTCCATACTATCCAAAGCAATTTATAGATTCAATGCAATTCCTATTAAAATACCAAAGACATATTTCTCAGACCTAGGACAAATACTTCAAAAATTTATATGGAGCCAAAAAGACCCCGAATAGCCACAGCAATCTTGAGGAAGATCACAGTAGGAGAAATCACAATACCTGATACCAAACTATACTACAAGGCCATGGTAATCAAAACAGTCTGGTACTGGCATAAGAACAGACATATAGATCAATGGAACAGAATAGAGCGCCCAGAAACAAACCCAGGTCTATATGGTCAACTAATATTTGACAAAGGGGGAACATAAAATGGAGTGAGAAGAGCCTCTTCAATAAATGGCGCTGGTAGAACTGGACAGGGACATGCAAAAAAATGAAACTAGACCACCAATTTACACTGTACACCAGAATAAACTCAAGATGGATCAAAGACTTAAATGTAAGCCATGATAGCATAAAGGTCCTAGGGGAAAATATAGGCAGGAAAATTTCAGATATCCCACATAGCAATATTTTCACTGATATATCTCCTAAGGCAAGGGAAATAAAGGAAAGAATAAACAAATGGGACTACATCAAACTAAATAGATTCCACTCAGCAAAAGAAAACATCAGCAAGATGAAAAGGGAACCAACCATATGGGAAAATATATTTGCCAATGATACCTCAGACAAGGGATTGATCTCCACAATATATAAAGAAGTTACACAACTCAACACCAAGAAGACAGACAATTCAATTAAAAAATGGGCAAAGGACCTGAACAAACACTTCTCCAAAGAGGACATAAATAGGGTCCAAATGCATATGAGAAAATGCTCAACATCACTTCCATCAGAGAGATCCAAATAAAAACCACAATGAGATACCATCTCATATCAGTCAGAATGACCATCATCAACAAATCAACAAACAAGAAGTGCTGGCGAGGATGTGGAGAAAGGGAACCCTAGTGTACTGTTGGTGGGAATGAAGACTGGTGCAGCAACTATGGAAAACACTATGAAATTTCCTCAGAAAACTAAAAATGGAACTGTCTTTGGAACCAGCAGTTCCATTGCTAGTGGATTATATCCGAAGAATCCTGAAACACCAATTCAAAAGAGCCTATGCACCCCTATGTTCATAGCAGCGCTATTTACAGTAGCCAAATGCTGGAAACAACCTAAGTGCTCATCTGTAGATGAGTGGATCAAAAAACTGTGGTACATTTACAGAATGGAGTACTATGTAGCAGAAAGAAAGAACTTCTACCATTTGCAACAACATGAACGGAACTAGAGAGAATTATGCTTAGTGAAATAAGCCAGGCAATGAAAGAAAAACACCATATGATATCATTTATTACTGGAGGCTAATGAACAACACAAACAAATGAGCAAAATTGAACCAGAGGGCATAAGCCTATGATCTCATTACCTGAGTGATTGTCTAATACAACAAGGATGCCAGCCTGTTAAACTAAGCATGCCATTGTTCGGGAACAGCCAACTGACATGGAGTCTGCAGGATCCTTCCCCATGTGGAAGACCACCCTCTCCGCTACACCCCCACTCTTATTAGGGATTTCTGGACCCAAAGGAGGTAGGATGACGACCATGTCCAGATTGAAGCAGCTAAAGGAGCATGAGACCTTTTCCCATTCTCCTTTATAAAATTATAAAGGGTCTTAAGTCTGAGGGGGGGGGTGTTATTTTTTATTTTTGTAAAAATATAATTAATTAAAAAAATAATATAGGAAAGGGTGAAGCCAAGGAACTTATATGCACAACCTGTGGACATGAACTAAGTGGGGTGGGATTGCTGGTGAAAGGGGGGTGCTGGGTGGAGGGGAGCAAAGGTGTAAAAAATTGGAACTATTGTAACAACATAACCAATTAAGAAAAAAAATCTTTTACCATAAAAAATGAAAAATACACAACATTTTCAGCATATTATGCTTTATTATTTCAAGAAAGGTAAAAACAGCTGAAACACACACACACACACACACACACACACACACACACACAAAGATTTGTGCCTTGTATGGAGAAGGTGCTGGCTGGTCAAACGTATCAAAAGTAGTTTGCAAAGTTTCATGCTGGAGATTTGTTGTTGGACAATGCTTTACGGTCCGATAGGCTAGTTGAAGTTGATAGCAATCAAATCAAGACATTAACTGACAACAATCAATGTTATACCACGCAGGATATAGCCAACATACTCAAAACACCCAAATCAATAAAGTTATTGGTGAAAATGAAAAATGTGTCTTTTACTTTATGGATAAAAACCATACAAACTTTCTGGCTGACCCAATACAAACTAAGAGATTGATTGAGTAAACTGTAGTATATCTAATAATGCAATAATATACAACATTAAAGCTAATGTAAAAACAGATTTAATGTTGAATGAAATAATAGTATGGTTCTATTTCTGTAGGGGGAAAGTGTGTGTGTGTTTACACCTGCACAGAGAAAAATGGGTACATACCAAATCATTCATTGTGATTATCTCCAGGTGGTGGTATGGAGTCTTTTAATGTACTCTTTTTGCTTATCTGTATATTCTCAATTTTTCCCAGTGAACATATGTATTCCCTGTGAATTCAAAATAACTGGTTTGGCTTTGAGATATATTACATAATATATTTGTAGATTTACTGTTTGAATAATCTGTGCCCTTACTCCATTTCAACTGAAACTATTTGAAGTTTGTCTATATTTATTTCCTTTGAGTACTCTGTTGTAGAATTGTTCAAGATGAATGGTAAACCTAAAGGAAGCTGTCCTGGATAGAGTTTGGATTAGATAACTGAGAATTGATAACTAGAAAACAATTTAATTTTCCTTTTCTCAATCAAATAATTTGTTTTTCTTCCATTTTTCAAAGCATGCTGATTCCATTTTCAAAGAAGAATTGCTTCCAGTTACTTTGTAACCTCCAGGTCTCAGCAACTGGTTTTAAAAACACAGTGAAAAGGGGGCTCATTTGACAGTCAATTTCCAATGATGTTTACCAAAATCTGGCTGTAGAAGACTGGATCCATGACCATATGAACCTAGAAGGCAAGCCAGTCCTGTTCTTTTGGAGAAATTCTCCCTCTATTGTAATTGGTAGGCATCAGAATCCTTGGCAGGAATGTAACCTGAATCTGATGAGAGAAAAAGGTGTAAAACTGGCTTGGAGAAGAAGTGGAGGAGGAACAGTTTACCATGATATGGGTAATATCAATTTGACTTTTACAACCAAAAAAAAGTATGATAGGATGGAAAATGGAAAATTAGTTGTGAGAGCTCTGAATGCTGTCCAACCCCAGCTGGATGTGCAGCCTACCAAAAGATTTGACCTTTTACTTGATGGCCAGTTTAAAATCTCAGGAACAGCTTCTAAGATTGGCTGGACTATTGCTTATCACCACTGCACTTTGTTATGTAGTACTGATGGGACCTTCTTGTCGTCTTTGCTCAAGAGCCCTTACCAAGGGATCAGGAGCAATGCCACTGCTAGCATACCTTCCTCAGTAAAAAATCTGTTGGAAAAAGACCCCACTCTGACCTGTGAAGTACTGACAAATGCTATTGCTGAAGAATATGCCGCTTATCATTGGACTGATAATCACATCGACCTGAAAAACCCAACAGATGAGACACTGTTTCCTGGAATAAATAGCAAAGTCAAAGAACTACAAACCTGGAAATGGATCTATGGCAAAACTCCAAAATTCAGTGTAAAAACTTCCTTTAAAATGATTCAAAATTAAATATATCATGTATTTATACACTGGGATTTTGGCAACTCAATATAGTTATTAATATTCAAAAAAATATTTGCTTTAATGTGTTACACAAACAGTCATACTTGTAAATTAAAGTATTCATAGATGTAAATAACGGGAGAATTGAAATCTGTAACACTGAAGCACCAGATCATTGGTTGCCACTGAAAATATGTGACAAATTAAATTCAAGTTTTATTGGCAGTAAGTTTTGCCCAATTGAAACTACTGTGTTAACAAATGCATTACATAGAACATGTCCAGAAAATGATGAACTATACAGAAGATGGAATATTCTCTGTGAAAAAATTAAGGGAATAATGTGATTGCAAGTAAATTTACTAATATTGGCAGTTTCAATAAGAAAATAAAAAATTTCAATGTACATTGTATGTCTCTTAAAATTAAAAGGGCCCCTAGCCTTTTTCAGTAACTTCTTTCCATTTGTCTATCACCTATCTTTGTCCATATTTCCTGCTGATCTCTAGGATGCTCTCTTTCTTCACTGATTTTAATACCTGGCATTCATTTATATTTCAGCTCCTGCCTTTATTACCATCTTGGGAATGTTTACCATATGGGACACTCTGACCTTAGAGTTAGTGCTTTTTCTTACCTCCAGGAAATACAGCCCAGGCTTCTTTCCACTTCTGATACCTTAATCTCTAAAATTCTCCCTTTTAGTTATAAACTTCTTTCCTCCCATCCTCTCCCACTAAATCAAGCCTATTGTAATTTTTATAAACCCTGAACTCTTCCCTAATCTGTTGCTTCATTTCCGTTCCTTATCCTAGCTTGAATTATTTCAAATCCATTGCCCTTTCTTATCACCATTCTCATTTGCCTCTCTCTTGACCTACCATAGCCACTTTTTCTAATTCGATAATTGATTTTTTACTCCTATGCCCAGATGGCAGGCAATGTGGGAAGAAAATTCACATAACTCAGATTAACCCAATTCATATTTACAGCTTTCAACTTATATTTTCTTCTTCCTGTTGGTGTCAGATTCAACTCATCTGCTGACGCCCTCAAATTTTTCAGAGGCATTATTCCTAAATGTTTCCACTCTTCTTCAACTCAGAATTCCACCACTCATCACAAACCTTGATTCATAATTTGAGAGGAGAGGCCTTCAGAAATGAACTCCTTTAGCCTCTCATGTTCTCTATTTCAACATTTCTCAGGAACTCCTTTTCATTAAAGCTAACTCCTCTCATTGTACCCTAGTTTGACTCTTTCTTCCTTTCCAGCCTGCTTGGGCCTTATACTGTCAAATATTTATCTAATTTTTTTTTTTTTTTGTATTTTCTCTTGACTTTCACTGGATCCTTACCCATAGCAAATGAACATGTTTATGTCTCCTCCTTCCCCAAAACTCTCCTGCTCAAAGTTTTATTCTTTCCATATCTTCATTGTCAAACTTCTTTAAAGAGTAACATCACTGCCAACTATTTCCTGTCTCTGAAGTTCATTCAGATACTCTTCTTATTCCCAGAGTACTTACTAGGTGTTTATTGAGTGCTTACTATGTGCCAGATGCTTTGCTAGTCGGATGTTCATGATGAGTGAGACATGGTCACTGACCTCAGGAATTGACAATTTAATGTTTTGGCTTTCAAACTTTTTAAAAACTAGAGTAAAAATATATTTTATATTGTGCATCAGCACACACACATTATATACCTAACAAGTTCATAATACAATGTTTACCTTCACTTTTTACTTATCTGGTATTTTATATTCAATTTTATCTTATTTTTTAAACATGGAATTTACGACCCATTTAATAGGTCAAGATCTGACTTTTAAGAATTCAAGCCTAGTGGAGAAAATAGACAAACAAATCAGGAAATAATTACAAAATGAGAATAGTATGAATGAAAAGTCCAGGTGTTTAAAATAGACAATTATAGGGGCTACCTAGCTAGAGCTACCATGGAGATGACTTTGAACCTGAGACTTGAAGACTAAGAGGAAAGCAGCCATGCAAAGAGTATTCCAGTTATTACCAGTTATCTATTGCTACAAAACAAAGCACTTCACAACTTGGTGGCTTAAAACAACAATCATTTATCACCACACTGCCCTCTGGTAATGCCTGCTGGTGCTCAGGAGGTTCAAGGTACTCATTCCCTCAGAGATTGGGATATTCTATCCTGCAGGGAGGCTTGGCCACACGGGACCCTGGAAATAAATAGAGGAGGCACAGTAAATTCTTAGGGAGTTAAAAATGAAATAGGCCATCTTTATCCCTGTCTGAAGACCCTAATTGAGCCACCGTGACTGCAAGAATGAAAGCCAAGATAACTTCAGTCCATCCCCAGCACCACGAATGGGCTACTAAGCCCAGTCATAGGGTAACATTTTTAATGTTGGGCAGTCCATTGATGATCTGGGAAAAACTGACAAGTCTATGGGAAAGATGCACGACAGAAAATCTGAGAAGCCAAATGATTATCCCAATCTACTCTAAAGGGTCTAGTAAAAGTAACCTGGAAGCAAATGTGGTTTGATGTCATTGCTGCTGGGACCCCACGTAAAAAGATAGACCAGCCTGTGGAAAGCCTTAAAACCTGAACAGTTCAGACCTGCTTCTACCACCTCTAGTACCCTGCCTACTCCAGCAGCAACCTGAGATACAGTCCTATTTGGCATGGGTGCCTTCAATGCCCTGGGCATAGGACACAGGCCAAGATCACCTCCAGGGGCGATTTGGGGCAATCGGGGACTGCATTTGAGCTCTCTGGTCCCCCAGAAACAAAAGGTGATGGCTCTGGTTGATGCTGGAGCCAAATGCACTTGGATACACGGTAACCCTCAGAAGTTTTCTGGCCCCCTCTATGCCATCATTGGTTATGGAGGGTAAAAGTTTATGGCCAGGAAGGTCCCCTTGACACTGCAAATTCCCCCACAGGAACAGGAAGTTTTTCTCTTTCCAGTACCACATAACATATTGGGCACTGACATACTACCAGGTCAAACTCTGCAAACCTCTATTGGTGAATTCAGCCTCTGGGTCAGAGTAATCAAACCAGTGCTGAGGGGAAACGCCAGCTGGGAACCAGTAAGTCTGCTGCCATCAACAATGGTAATTGTCAAACATAAATTGCCAGGGTCAGGGTTAAGGAGATAGGAGAGAACCTATCTGAGACCTGCACCAAGTGGGCATGGTACACTTGCCCATAGTGTTTTCAAGAGCCTATTACGGGCTCCCTGTTACAACGGTTCTAAGTATGTCCTGGTTTGTGTGGACAGCACATCTGATTTAACCCAATTTATCCCTTGTCGCCACACAAACCAGACTGCTACCATTAGGGGATTAGAGAAGCTGAGCACCTTGTACGGAGATCCTCATAGAATAGACAGTGACTGGGGACATATTTCAATGGTCATGATGTGCAAGACTGGACAAAAGAACATGACACTGAGTGGAGGTTTCATGTCTCCTATAACCCACAGGCAGCAGGGCTGTAGAAGGAAGAATAGAATATTAAAGCCATAGATGAAATTACTAACAGATAAAACCACCTTGATCAGGACTAAAGTACTGCCCCCGGCTTTAATGTTTGAATGATTAACCAGTAAAGCCTGCTGCCCCAGTTGCCAGACCGGAACCCTGAGCTGAAGTGTGAGAGGGTGGTGAAGAAATGGGGAATAAACTGTGTAAGAGAACTCCTTCAAGAAGTTTGTTCATGAAGAGCAGGCTGGGTGGTTATCTGCATGGGATGTGTATACTGAGGGAACAATGCAGTGGAGAGGAGAGACTGCTCAAAGGACCAAGTCCTTGGTGAGGCTAAAGGAGGTAAGGTCAAGTTCACTTGCTGAAAATGTGGCTAGCTTTTTTATATATTAGGACTAATAACCCTTTTCTACATGCTATAAATTTGAACTCATGTTTTTAATTTTTTTATGGTTCCTTTACTTGTTTTAAATATTTACAAAATTATTAAACCTTTTTGCCTCATTGATAATTCCTGGGGTTTGTGTTGTGCTTAGTACATTTAGTGAGTTTTTTCAAAGTGATTTTTCATTTAATTAGCACTTTAATCCAGTTAGAACCATTTATATCTAGTAGAGATCTAATGTTATTTTTTCCATTTATTGAATAGTATATTCTTTCCCCACTAATGAAAGACACATTATATATTAAGTACCTATACACACATTCGCTTTCCCAGATGTGTCTCCGGACTCCTTATTCTATCTCACTGATTTGTCCATTCTTATGCCCAGATATTTTAAAATGTTTTTGGTAGCATTGTCTTTATAGCTTGTCAAGCAAGTCTCCTAGTATAGTCTCTTTTCACATTTAATTTATACATTAACTTAAGGAGAACTGACATCTTACTAAGCCTTCCCATTCAGGAATATAATTTGTCCTTCCAGTTATCTTGGTTTTCTTTTACATCCCTTCATAAAGCTTACTGTTTTTAAATATAGTTCTTGCATATTTCTTGATGTTTAATAGATAAACTTGCATCTGGTATCCTTCTGGTAGTCTAAGTGGACCTGGGAATAGAACTTCAAATATTTAGAACAATGGATGGCAATATCATTATCTCTTAGGGTTTCTATGAGAGTTGAATAAAAGTTATCACAGGGTTGTGGATTGCTGATTCTCTAGTGACAGATCCATTCTCTCTAGAAATCAGAATTGTTATTTTAACATGTCAGTATGGAGATCTAACACATATTCTCACCTGAATAAAAGGCCACTCTACTTCCACATGATGATGGTACCTGGCAAAAAAAAAGGCAGGATCCACTGCAGAAAGGGACTTTGGATCAGGTCCAATATTTTTCCACGTGCTCTCCCGAGACCCCGAATTTCCACAGAAGACAGACTGAGCCCCTCTCAGACAGATGAAAATGCTCTTCAATTATTTTTTTGAGTCTCTCCTACATGAGTTTAAAGTTCAGGCACTCCCCAAGAGCTTTGTTCTGCATATGTGCTGGTCGCTACCAGCCCACGTTGGGAAACTGGAAAGCTAAAAACTGCTCTGCGCCTGGGAGAATACTCAAGCCCCATATAAGCCATACTCCAGACGCAGTTCGAGGAGCCATATTCTTCATTAGCATGTGCTTCCTTGATGCATTAAGTTCCCTCCTTCTTGCCACCTTGTTTTCAGTAAACCTCTTCTTTAGAATATTTCAGCTCTCGATTTCTATCTTTCTACCTTCACCTATGACACACATAATAAAGGTCGGCAAAACTAGTTTGAGTATTTTCAGGTTCAGCATTATCAGCACCTGAACCTTTAAACATCAAAGAAAAACATCAGGAACTTTTCTGGAAGCCCTTCTTGTTTTCCCACAAAGGCAAAACATAAACCTGGTGTCTAAAGCCACCCAGGACTACCAGCTCAACCTTAGTCCCCTGGCTTCCTTCCACATGGCTTTAGTCTTCCACATTATTTAATCTTGAATTTAATCTTCAATCTTTCCCTGATGTGGTGTTTATATGTGCACTCTCCAACAGCAGTACTTCTATTTATTTCTGCAGATTCTGGCTTAGCTTATTCTTTAGGCTTCTGGACTGTCCATTGCTTCTACCTGTATCCACTCTCCCAGTCCAACTCCCGGAAATCTAGTGTTTGTCCCAATGCAGTCAACTGGCATCTGGATGGATGTGCTTACCCAGAATAGTTCATTCTAAACTATAAAGCTTTACAAATGTGCCAGCCAAGGTTGAATGAGCTGCAAAATGCATCTGGATAACTAAATAGGTTGATCTGCCTTTATGGAGTTAGGTAATAGTAGATAACTGAATATTGATGAATGTCTGCTAAAGACATTGATTTGTAACAAAATTAACATTGTACTTTTATTCTTGGATATTAGACACACAAGCCAATCTGTCTCTTTAAGACAGGGGTCCCCACCCCCAGGCCCTGGTACAAGGACCGGTCAGTGGCCTGTTAGGAACCAGGCAGCAAGAAGCAAAACTCCCCTGAGCTCTGCCTCCTATTCCCCATCTCCCTGCCCATCCACAGTGGCTGAGCCAGCAAAGCTCACCTGAGCTCTGCCTCCTGTCACTACACCCCCCTACCTGTACACAGGAGGGGAGGGGGTTTGAAGCTCACCTAAGCTCTGCCTCCAGCCGCCCAGCCTACTCATTCCACAGTGGGGGGAGCAAAGCTCACCTGAGCTCAACTTCCTGTCCCATCCACAAACCCCCACCCAGACAAGACCGGTCTGTGGTGCCAAAAAGGTTGGGGACCACTGCCTTAAGAGTACTCTTATCCAAAAATTTTCCACCTAGACTCTAAATCCCCAGGGGCAATATTAACATCCAACTCATCTTTATAATAGGTGCTCATTATTTGTTGATTCACGCTCCAACAGCCAAGCAAGAGAAAAGCTGGTAAACTTTAAATTTACCGTATGACTTAAAACACTGTAAACCTAAGTAATATATTTACAAAAATATTTAGGATTGGTCACACAACTGAACAATGGATCCATAAATTAGTAAAAATGTATGTTTATTGTTAAATTCACACATTATAGGAATGATCTGTCCAAAGTAAAAAGAAATACATATATATTCACTTAAAATAGAAACATACAATGTAAATTAAGCTACTACCTATCATATTTTTTTGTGTGCTTGTTATGGAAAATGTCCACTGTTGTTTCATGACATGGTCTTAAATCAAGATCACAATATCCAAGGGAGAAACGACTCTACAAAGAGAAGAAAAGAGTTGTTGTTTTTAACAAAAAGGACCAAAGCCATGTTGTTAAAATGATACAAAAAGAGTGCTACTCACTCATGGCTATATCCTACCTGTGGTTTCTTAAAATAATCCAGTCCCCTTCCAATCTTAATCATCCATCCATTGTTGAACCTACTGAAATTAGTATATAGTATTATATTCCAGACACTTATGTCAGACGATTATCAAAGCTATAGAGTATGAAGTTTCAGCAAATCCCCCCTAACAGAAAATCATTTCCTCCAGTAACCTGATTTGAACCAAACTTGGGAGGAACTCATGGGTTGTGTCCCCCATGAAGCAAAATGTCCAAAGAAACCATGAGTTGATTTGATTTGCTCATGAAGAGTTTAACAATTACATTAAAACTTACTCTTGGACCTCAGCTTGCTGATACAACTTTCCTGGTCTGCCAACATGTGGTTTCAAAGTAGCCTGTGGTGGCGTTTCAGGGCTGTCCTACTTAGCAATGGGGGAAATAAACAGAAATCGCTCTGGATCCTGACCTCTGCTTCAGTCACAGCAGCTGCATTTTCATCTATTTTGCATTTATGTTGTTCTTAAGTTTTCACTAAAACTGAGGGTGCTATTGGTATGAACATGAAAGCCACTATGCTAAACAGAGGAAACATATCACCTAAAAAAACTGCATATATTATTTCCTCATAGACACAGCATACTGTCAGACCTACTAGAATATTTTATCAACTGTAGAAGTTAAGCCACATTAAATAAATACCAGTATCACTAGAAAAGGAAATAAATTCTCCCAATACTATAAAACAATATGTATAGTTGACAGAAAGGAACTACCTCTTTTCACATGACATAGAACATGTAAATCTTATTCCATTAGGAACTATGAAACTCACAGGACAAAATAAGCCAATTTTTTATCCTTCAAAAGTGAAAAGATACTATAATTTAGCTTTATTTAAAAACTTTAGTATTTAAATTGAGTATTTATATGCAATTATATAAAACAAGAAAAATAAAAATAAGTATTTTTCAACTGCTTAGAAGTGAAAATAGTACTATACACTAACCTAATTTCTCGGTCATGTATTGAAGATGAGTATTCTAATTCCAACAGCACTCCATGATTCCAGAGTGATTCTTTTATTTCTTTCAGGCCACTAATTTGCTGCTGTTTCCCACTGCCCTGTTAATAGGAATAAATACAATTTTCTGCCTCCGTTATTAGTATTTTAAATTATCCCTGAGCTATGCAATGTGTATCATAGTTGAATTAAAATGGAATATTAGTTTCAATGTCTATTAATGTCAAAGAAGCAACCAAAGAATATGAAGTGCTTTATGAGCAATTGTTTTTAATCAAAAGATTAACTGTTTTTTCTAATGTAGACGTAACACCACTGTCCCACCTCCTAAAATGCATTTTAGTAATGCTGTTTAGTTATTCAGATGGGGCTTGCTTGTTCTTGAATTAATCCTAGAAATTTGAATTATTTAGAAGCATTCCTATGTAAGTCAAAATCAAGAGAGAGATGCCTGCTATCATGCTATGATCGCCCAGAATGCCAATGCAATCAATCAAGAAAAAGAGATATAGGTAATAACTAGTAGAAAAAAAAATGAGATGAAATTGTCAATAGTGCAGACAGTGTGACTGCCTCCTAGAACATCCAAGAGACTAAATTAACAAAATATTTGAATGAGTTTAGCAAAGTGGCCAAATTCAAAGTACAAGATACTAAAATCAACAGCATTTTCTCAAGGTGTTTTGTGCCTATTGGTAGATAATAAGTTCACCCCAAGGAAATAGCTCTAGCTGAAGCATTACATCCAGTTTTCCTTGCTTGAACTTTATCTTGTAACTGAATAAAATTAAGTTGAGAAAGAGTAAATGCCTTCAGATACCTACTTCATCCAGAGAGGTGAGAAGATGAACTGTTTTTACTTTACGTGGTCTCTTAATAAGCATCTCACAAAATCGAAGGAAGTTATATAACTGAAAGATATTAGGATGGGTTACTACTAACTCATATATTTTAAATAACATTTTATCACATGTTAGTTTGTTTCACTTACCTGATGAATATGTCTAATATAAGGATCTTCTATCCAAACTTCTGTAACTGACTCATTAAGATATTCTTGAAAAAGTGTCTCATAACTGAAACCTATGGCATTCTCCTCTATTTTAATTTGCTTGTGATATTTTCCATCTACAAAACACAAGCTTTAATTAAAAAAAAAATCCAGTGCCGACTTTTTATACATATTATATTTATATATAGCGATTAATCAGGATCAGGTATAAATTAATTTTTTAACTTCTCCACTCAGTAAACATTTGTGAATGGCTGCTGTATACCAGGCACAGGGCAAGATGCTACACATACAGAGGTAAGCAAGGCAAACCATTCCGTGAGTGATTTCTGCCTTTACCGAGCCCAGGCAAATGGGAAAGTCCAGAGATTTCTTGGAACAGGTTCTTGAGCTGATTCCTAGAAACCAGGCATTTTATTCAAGAGAGGACTATACGTATAAAAATATCTGATATTCTTGTCACCATGAGTAGAACTACAAGTTATAATTGAGTGGCTCTCTGGTCCTTCTCTTAATATTTAAATCTTTTATGTTCTGCAATTCAATAGCTAAAGTGAGTATTAAATACATAAATGCAGTATAATATGGAGTTTAGAAGTCTTTCTTAGAACTTGCAGGGAGTGTTTTAAGCAGAAATTGATAGTACTTTTCAATAACCCAAGCCAAAGACTAGGGTGCCAGAGGATTAGTAGGATAGTTCCAATCAGTTTGTTCATTCAAAATAAATAATTATTGTAAAGGCTAAAAAAACTAATGGGTAGTTTCTAATCTATATGCTGATTTCAATTTTAAACTGTTTAAAAACCAGTAATTTGTATTTTGTTTCTAATATTTTTGCAGATACACTGTTAGCAACTATGCATCTGTTCTGAAGCCAAGAGCCACACAGGTTAATTCAACCCAATATATTCAAACCACAATGCTGATGTTTCTGTATTTCATCAATGTCTTATTTAGAGAAATTTCATTGTAGATTTCAGTTTGAGGTAAAGGAAACAATTTTATTCTCACTCAACAGAGGAACTCAGTGGGGAAACCAAGGTGTGGCTGGTACAGAATACTAGGAAGAGGTGGGGAGAGGGCTGTAGTCAGGAGAGGAAGAAAGAGCAACTGGGGAGCTGGAGGTACTGGCTTTTTAGGGCAAAAGTTCTTTGGCTGCAGAAAGCAGTGGAGTTTGCAGTTCAGGCAACTGTGGCAACTTATATTTATGTCTGTAAACTCAATGCTCATAAGGAGAAAACTAGTAATAAACAGGGAGCAATATTACTGCATCTCTAATCATTAGGAATACTTCTGAAATGTTTTGAGTCACAACACAACCCCAAAGAATTTCTTCAGATACTATAGTGTTTTGGTCATTTTATTAAAAAAGAAATTAAATACAGAATTCACATTCAGTATTCCTGTGTAGTGTTAACTTAAACTAGATGTACACATAAGCTTCATGGGGATCTGTGAATTCCTTAAAACAGCAGACAAAGATCTGCAGTATTTATAGCTTTCTTCAGATTCTCAAGAGGGTATCTGACTACCACCTCACTTCCCACTCAACCCCCTGCCCCCACAAAGGGTAAGAATAGCTTCTGTACAGGAGAGCAGAAATGCAGAGTAAACCTGTCAGCTCCAGGGATAAATGATCTAGACCTCAAACAGCTCGAAAGGCAGAGCCAGGAACACTGAGTGAAATGAGCTTTGTCAATAATGTATGAACACATTCTCTGAAACAGCCGCTTTACCTTCTTTTTCTTGATCCAAGTGTTTCTTTATGTTTTCTGCTCTATCCATGTAGCCAGAAATTTTTTTTCTGAGATTACATTTCTTTGTATCATCTTTGGTGCCTACAAATTAAAAAATATATTCCCAAGTTTCAAAAACTGTTTTTCTACTTAATTTAGGCATTATTTCCAGCTTCCCAGGTCTTCCACACATTTCCTACCCCTTCGCCTGGTTTGCCTTGGCCCCAAAACACATAATTTTGACTTGATCATTGGCGCACTAAATATCTGAAGCAGTCCCTTAAGGAGTGGGGACTCTGACACTGTGTCTCACTGCAGGGTACACCAAATCTGGTACATGTCATACCTGAGTGTGAGCACTCTTTTGCCCTAATCACCCACAGGTTTGAAGTCTTAACATAATCAAAAGAAAGATAACAATATCTACCTTTCTTCCACAAAACCAGCTTCTCTGGTAGACTTCTCCATTATAGCTTATGCTCAATCATTTTCCTAGCCACCCCAAAATGTAAGGTAGTTTTGAATATAATTATCAATAAAATCTTACCCCAAAGCGCCCCCTGCCCCAGTCCCAATCAGTTACCAAATCACTTCTGGTTCCTTCTTTTTTTAAATGCTCAGTTTTTAAGACATTTTATTTTGAGTTAATTGTATATTTATGGAAAGTTGCAAAAATAGCAGACTCCTTTCACCCATATTCCCCTAGTAGTAACATATCACATAACCATAGCACAATGACCAGAGTTAGGAAATTAAAATTGATACAACACTATTAACTCATCTATACACCTATTTCCCCAATTTTTTTCACTAAAAAAAGTGTGTTTTCTAGTCAAGGATCCCACATAGCATTTAGTTGTTATGTCTCCTCTTTTGTTCCTCCAATCTGTCATAGTTCCTTAGTCTCTCTCTGCCTTTCATGACCCTGTCCTTTAGGAAGAGTAGTGGTTATTTTGTAGACTTCTCTCATTTTGATGTTCTCTCATGATTAAAGTTATGCTTTTTTTTGGCAAAAAAATCACAGAAGTGTTGTGCCCTTCCCAGTTGTACATGATGTTGATGTGTCTTATTACCAGTGATGTTAATTCTGACCACTTGGTTAAGGTGAAGTTCACAAATCTCTCCACTGTAAAAATCACTATTTTCTCCTTTGTAATTAATAAGTATCTTGTGGAAAGACATTCTGTTTCTCACCACTCTTTTACCCATTAATTTTAGCATCCACCAATGGTCCTTGCCAGCAACAAGTATCACTAGTGTTTGCCAAATGGTGATTTTCTATTGCCATCATTCTTGTTTATTAGTTGGAATTTTACTGTAAGGAAGAACTTTCCCTTTTCCCCATCTATTTATTTATTCATTTATTAATTTATATCAATATGGATTCATGAGTATTTATTTTATTCTATGGGTTGTAATCCAATACTGTCATTATTTCCTTTCTCAAATTTTATCAGCTTTGGTTTAGAGCTCTTTAATGTTGGTTTCTGTGTTCTTTCGACATGCCCCATAATTTTTCGAGCACTTCCTTACTTTCCTGTACAAAATGTTTTAAATTCATCTTGAATTTTCCCTGCCCCAGCCCTGGAAGCATCCATTTTTCCAAGGATCCCTAGTTCCTTTTATTAGAATGGTATCAAGAAATCAACTTCTGGGTGCTAAGTGGTCTCACTGCTACTAGGGAAGTCCTATCACTACATCTAGACCCTTTCAGTCAACACAGCTAGAAAGTATATGTAGGCTTATTAATATATACATCCAGACATACCCCAGAGATATTGCAGCTTCAGTTCCAGACGACTGCAATAAAGCAATTATCGCAATAAAGTGAGTCATACAGGTATTTTGGTCATATGCTAATGTCAGTAATTCAATATCCATACTGTCTCCTCCTTTTCCTAATATTGATGTCACCTACCTGATTCATTCAGGCCCCTTATAACCTCTCATTTTGGTTCCTGCAGGAGCACCTTAATTGGTCTGCTTGACTTCAGTCTTTTCAGTTTAATGTGTCTCCTATGATCTTGCCATATTCATATTACTCAAGAAATAATTATTGAGAATTTACTACATGCTAGGCAGGCATTGTTCTAAGCACTGGGGGTGTAGAGGTTAATAAAACAGACACAATTCTCCCCTATCATTCAGGAGGTAAAACATGTATGTTTAATGGTGGTAAGTGTTATTAAAGAAAATAAAGAAAGGAAGAAGGATGAGGGAGTCCTGAAGTTGAGTTGTAATGTTACCCTGGAGGTCAGGGAAGGCCTCACAAAAAAAGGTGATATTTGTGTAAAGACTGAAGAGGAGAGGGAGTAGGCCATGCAAATATTTGGGAGAAGACCATATTTCTAAGAGAGACAAGCCCTGAGATGCAACTTTAATTACATCACTGCTTTATTAAAAACTTTAAATGGCTTCTCCTTGTCAATGAAATAAGTTAAAATCTAAATCTACCGTTAATCTTTACTTCTTACCCTTCCCCTATAGACATATGCTGAACTAAAGTGAACCACTGATTTGGTTAAACAGCACAGATAGAATTTGAACACTATTAGCTGAATTTCTGATTTCTGAAATTCTAGTTATTCCTTCAAAAGCCATCTGTCAAAAGCCACATCCATCATCCCACCCCCAAATGATCTTTTAACTGTTTAAATCCTCATTGCCCCTGTCTATAGCTCTCTCCTGGCACTTATTCCCTGTATTAGAGTTATTTTCCATCTGTACCTTAACCTATAAGATCATGTCACTGTCTCTAACCTCTACAGGATCAGTGGAGCACACTGGAGCAGCACTCCTGTGATTCTCCTGCTTCAGATTCCTGAAGCGCCAGTATTTGAGCAGTGTTCCACCTGACCATCAGTGTACACCATCTCTCTTTTTGGTAGTCAGTATACCAGAGTCTTTAAAGCTTTGACTTGGGATTGTGAGTCTACCAACTATAGCAAAATTGGAAAGCAAACTTTACTTTTTTTACGTTATGAGAGTAACATCACCTGCTACTTCATAGGGAAACTTAAGGATGAAACGAGATCATGCTTTTAATATGTTCTTCTGCCCAGTGCCTAGCATTTAGCACTCATAAATGATAATACTCATTGTTATCATCCTCATCATCATTAAATGTGCCCTGCGCAAGGCAGTTTTATAGTAGAGAGAAAGCACCGAATGTTGAAGAGCGCCCTCTGCTGTCTCAAAACCCCTTTAACACTTACTTTACATAACACAGGCTAGAGCAGAGGACAGGAGGAGAGATGTTAGGCCAGACTGGGTGAGGGAAGCAGAGGCTGGTCTTAATCAATTTAAAACAATTACTGCGGGTTATGTGGCTACTTCACGACACTGAATAATTACGTAAAGGTCTCCCTGTCCCACCCACAATCTAGCATTTCTCACATCGAGTATCAGTAAACCTATTTCTTATGAAAAAATTCTTTTCTTCTACTATGTGGTTTTATTTTTGTTTACTTTTAATTAAACTGTTTAAACAGAACAGGTTAAGAGTGTAATGAACATCCTTATTACCCAGCACCTAGATTTAAAAATTGTTAGCATTTTTAAAATTTATTTATTTACTTATTTTTAGAGAGAGGGGAAAGGAGAAAGAGAGGAAGAGAAATATCACTCTGTGGTTGCCTCTCACTAGCGCCCCCAACTGGGGACCTGACGCGCAACCTAGTCATGTGCCCTGACTGGGAATCGAACCAGCGACACTTGGTTCGCAGGATAAGGCTCAATCCACCGAGCCACAGCAGCCAGGGTTTTTGTTGAAGTTATTATTTTTTTTCTCCTACATTTGTGTACATGCTTCTTCCCAAAATACTTTGGTCTGCATCTCTAAAAATTAAAATTTTTTAAAAATTAAAATTATTTTCCAAGAAATCCTACTGCCTAACAAGGCTAATAATTTTAATGTTACCAAATCTATATTTCAAATTGATCTAAAAATGTCTTCTAGCCCTGGCCAGTGTGGCTCAGTTGGCTGGAGGGCTGACCTGTGACCGAAAGGTTTCGGTTTTGATTCCCGTCTGGCACAAGCCTAGGATGCGGGTTTGGTGCCCTGACCAGGCACTACATCCACAGTCTAGGCCCCCAGAAGTAAACCAATCCTCTCTTTCCCTTCCTCTCTCTCTAAAAGCAGTGAAAATAAAATGTCGTGGGTGAAAGAAAAATAAAAGGTTTTTTTTAACGTCTTCTATAGTTCCTTCAAACACGAGTCCTACCAAGATTTATATATTTGGTTATGTCTCTTCAAAATCTGTAGTAGTACCCCCCCGTTTCCTGATAACATCAATCTATTAAAGATATAAAAGAAATCAGTTCATTATACCCGTAAAACGTGTCACCTTCTGCATTTGCTTTCTCACGGTGCACAAGGATCACCAACTCTTACACTGCGCGATCCCGCAGCGGGATCCCCCGCTCCTTTTTCTGTAATCCCCCTCCAGGGTTCATTGCTCACCTTTCAGAACCTGCAAGAGCAGGTCAATCCCCTCCTGGTAACACACCAGAGCCTGCTGGTATCGGGACTCGGAATCTAGCTCCACCGCCCGCTTTAACACAGTGACTGCAGTTACACTCTCGGAATCCAGCCCCGGCCCAGATTTTGCCATAATTCTGAAAACTTATCTCCACCTCAAACCCAGCCAGAGTTGGACTGGTCTGCCGCACTTCCGGGAGCGATCACGTGACACAACATGCCGGCTCGCTCTTCTCCTGGTCCTTGAGTGGGAGGGACACGGCCGGAACAAAAGGGCAGCGTTTTGCGCGCGCTTTGACGGCAGAGTTTGAGTGTAACGCTTGATGGTCTCTGTTCAGCTTCCTGTCGACGGGTAAGTTCAGACTTAACATTTAACAACCGCTAGGAAGTTGGGAATCCATGGCCAAAACTATTGCATTTTTGCCGGGAGTACATATCTGGGAACCATATGTACATGCGCGTTGATTTTCCCTATTTGAGTCTGCGGGTCACAGTAACCTAGATCGGCCTGCTTCCGGTAGTGTCCCTTTGGTTCCCAAAAAGCCACTGGCCGACCGGATTCTCTTCCCCAGTTGGAGGGATTCCGGGACACTTGCTGAGCGAGCCGTGAGCCCGGATTCTCAAAGCTCAAGGGCTGGGCCGCCTAGCCTGGACAGCCTGGGAAAGGAAACTCAGGTTTGGTTTAGCCTTTTCTATGCTTCTGCTTTATTCATGATGCTGGCTTTCCATTGGGCATCAGCGTAATTTAATTTGTTAATGAAGATTTTTTAAATTGCCTTATTATTTTTAAGTCGCTGCATTTAAGAAGGCGGACTTATCGAAATTAGCAGTTAAAATATTTGTCATTTTACTAAAAGCTGTGGTTTTTGCAGCCATGTCTTGGTCGTCACCTACCCAAAGCTGTTTGTGTTGCGTATTTTTGCCAAAAGGCACTTAGGCTGCCTAGTGTTTGTCCGGCATTAGGGGTTCAAATAAGAGACATTTCTTGTCTTCAGAGATTTCGGTTTATTGGAAGTCCCCTTCCAATAAAACAAGTCCCCTTGTTTATCATTTTTACTAATGCCCGCTCCCCTCATTATTACATAGATGCCTCTTTAGGAAAGGAAATTGTTTTATTAAGTATGAATTACATGCATGGTATTGTAAAAGAACAGCAATAAAAAATCTTACCAGACATTACAGGAGGAAAAGGAAAGATTCCGCTGGGAGCCTGCCTCCTCATCCCCACCCCCACCCCTGGGGTGCGGCGGTGGGGAGGTGGGGGGCATGTTAACGTTTTTCTGATAGCCTTCCACAGTTTTACCGTGTACACACACACATTAACAGACATTTTTAAAAATGGAAAGATTATACTTCTCATGATGCGTGTATTTTCCTATTTTTGCATTAGTGCAAAAGTTATTACTTGAGATGATGAAACACAATGCAGTGTACAGATGATGTGTATAATTTTGTTAACCAGTGTCACCCCAATAAATTCAATAAATAAAAAAATAAAAATGCTTTTGATAAAAAAATGTTATTGTACAGTAGGAGATAGTATAATTGTTTCAAGGCCCAAGACTTATATACCTAATTATTAAGAATGACCTTTAGTAAAACTTATAACTTTTGACTGTCACACCTTCTAAAGTCTTGTAACTTAAATTTCATTCACTGAGCAAATATTAATTGAGCATCTACGACATGGCAGGTGCTCCTTTAGGTAGATGCTTGGGATACATCTGAATAGACAGAACAGACCAAAAACAAAACAAAGTTGCTCTTGTGGGACTAACATGCTATTGGATCGAGATAGACAATAAATAACAAACTTAATTAAATTATATAAGAAGTTAAATGCTATGGAAAGAATATCAAATAGAGGAATAGGGGTTGGGAGTCATGATGATTATGGTGTAGGTCAAAATGTTAACTGATGGAATCAGAGTAGACCTCATTGAAAAGATGAGATTTGAGCCCGAAACTGAAGTAAGGGAATTAACTGTGTGAATATCAGGAGCAGGAACAGCCAGTACAAGGGAGCATGCCTAGCTGGCAAGTTCCAGAACCAGCAAGGGGACCACTGTGTTTAGCAACTGAGCAAGAGAATAATTAGCCATGAAGTCCAAAAAGTGTGGGATAAGGACTGGCTATCAGTCTGATTGAAATGGACAGGCATTGGAGGTTTCCATTTTTTAATACATAAACTTAAGTTTAGAGTAGTTTTAGATTTTAGGAACTTGTGAAGATAGCACAGGTCTACCCCACACCCAGTATCCCCATTTAATCGTCGGCAGCCGTCTGTCTCGAGAGACGATGGTGTAGCTTCTTAAGAGTCTATCTGCACCGCCGAGAATGGCTGTGCAGTCCGACTTGGGAGTGACACGGTATCTGTCTCCTCCCGTGTTAAATCGACATCTTGCGATGACGCTGGAGTGTCCTCTCCAGTGAAGCTGAAGCTACAGAGCCTGGGCAGGGTGATATGGAGGGTCTGCTGTTGCCCATGCAGCAGACCCCCCCATTTAATAATATCTTACATTAGTATAATTGATGAACCAATATTACTTGATACATTATTAACAAAAGTTCATACTTCGTTGAGATTTTCTTAGTTTTTTACCTGATGCCCTTTTGCTGTTCCAAAATACCATCCAAGATACTGAGAGAGATTCTGGGTCCCTCGGTATGGATGAAGAAACTACTCAGACACTCACCATCTGAGGAAGGAAGGGAGGGGGGGTTTTCTGTGGAAAATCGCCCCTGTTTCTTTATTAGCCAGGCTTTTTATCTACGTTCTACATGCATAAATTCATAAGAAAATCATGCGGCCCTTCACCAAATGGTTGGGAGTAATAACAAAGGAAAATGCAGATCAATAAAGGGTTGAACACAAGTTCAAAAACATTTCCTCTTATATAATCGTTCTGTTTTTCACATTCTACTGACAAGAATTTGGGGGCATTTCAGAGAAAAACAGAGCAGGTTCCCTTTTCCTTAAAAGCCACTTCGCATTTCTATTCTACCTTTAAAACTCCCCGGAGGGTGGGATTCATAGCAAGCATGAAAGACAAAAACCAGCCAGTTAAGACCCAGGTTCCCGTTTCCGGGCCAGGCTCCACACAGCCGTCATCAAAGTCTTGAACCATGCCTGCCTGTCCCCTACAAGATACTACATTACTACATTTAGTCATCATACCTCCTTAGGTTCCTACTACAACTTCTCAGACTTGTATTTATCATAACCTTGACAATTTTGAGGCAATATTTTGTATAATGTCCATCAATTGGAGTTTGATGTTTTTCTCTGAAGAGTGGTGTTATAGGGTTTTGGGAAGAAGACCACAGAGGTGAAGTGCCATTCTCATTCAATCATAGCAAGGGCACAGGGCTAATAACTTGATCTTTATCACAGTTGATGTTAATCTTTATCACCTGGCTGGTGTAGTGTTTGTCAGGTTTCTCTAGTGTAGTGTTATTTTCTCCCCTTGCTAAATTGTCCTCTGGGAGCAGGTCATTGAGCACAGCCCACACTTCAGGGATGAGTGGTTTTGCTCAACCTCTTTTAGGGGGGAATGTCTACATAAACTATTTAGAATTCTCCAGTAAGAGAGATTTGTTCTCATTAATTTCATTTATTCACTTAGTTATATCAGTATGTACTCAAGGTTATTTTATGGTTTGGGTTATAAGGCAGTACTTCGTTACTTATTTTGTTGCTCATATTATTCCAGCTTTAGACATTGGAAGCTCTTTCAGTCGGCTTCTACATCCCTTTGACATTCCCTTATTATTTTGATTTTTCGAGTGTACCTTTCTAGCACTACAAGGTGTTCCAGACTTACCTTTATATATACCCTGCTGCAGCCCTTTACTCAGCTATTTCTCCAAGGGACCCTGGTTCCTTTTATTAGAGAATTCTATTAGAAACTAAGATGTGGTCACTGGGCGTGGTCATTTTTACTGGGATGCCATTCCTATTAGGTCTTCTGAGGTAACAGCTAGCCCATCTTGCATCCATGTCTATAATTGTGTCTTTATCCATAAGTATCTATACTGAGCTGAAGCTGAAGTCCAGCTCTAATCCCATGTCATTGGACCATAGGGATCATTCTAGCCTTCCCTTCTTATGTGTAACCTTCTCCAAAAGTGACAAACCTGGCTCTTTGGAAGGTTTTGAGCTGAGGAGTTGACATGATATGATTTAGGGTTTAATGAGATGATTGCTGCTATGGAAAAAAGATCTTAGGGAAGTTGGAATGGAAGCAGGAAGGCCAAGTAGAAGGCTTTTGTTGAATTCTAAGTGATAAGAGAAAGATTTAACAAAGTGTGAAGCTAAATGAATTGGGTTAGTACTGTATATAATGTTTAACTTGGGAGCTAGGGGTACGGTAGAGAAAATAATTTAGCATTACCTATTTGATAGAAGGGCCAGAGGACTAAGCATCTCTTCTGAGGAAGCCTCAGTATAAATATATAAACAGCCAGCCAAGTAAATAGTGAATGACTTAAACTAGAAACTGTTATGCTATATTATAATGTTTGAGGTCCGAAGTCGTGCACCTTATCTTTCTGCTCTCAGAATATGTCAGTATAGTTGGCTATAATTGTTATGTGTCTAAATAAACATGATTTTTGTAGGCCATAGAAGCAACACCTGTTTGTTAAGAATAGTTTAAAAATACAAATAAGCAAAAAAGAGAATACTGCTTTCCGTTTTTACAGAAAAGTGTTATGATTTAGTGAAAATGCACTGGACTAGGTATTAATGGAACTGAGTTCCAGACCGTACACTCCCTGAATAGCTGGGCGTCCTTGGGTGAGTGATTGAACTTTCTGGGATTTGTTTTCCTCATACATAAATTAAGAGGGTTGTCAATTCTCATGATAGGAGTAGGGATTTCTTCAGTCCCTTCAACTTTTGGGTTTTTTTTTTTTTTTTTTTTTTGATTCTATAACAAAGCATCCTTTATTTTCCTACATCGTTGAAGATTTTTTAAATGATAGTAACCTTCATTGCTCCATTTTTGTTTAATCAACAGAGGCTCTTAACTCATTTGGTGAAAATGGGATGTGGTTAATATATAATTACTACTTATGGGTTTGTGGAACTCTTTTAAGAAACAAGGACATAGTGACTCCCAAACCTGTATAAAATCATTAGTAGCAAAGGGCAAATGTAATTAGAGGGTCTTAAGGGACATCCTGAAGGGGGAAAGATAGTCATCACCAGACAAATGGAAAATGGGAGAAGGGAGTTGACAGTAGTAACATATTTACAAATCACTATAGGGGCATTTAGATAATCACGTTAGATTGTAACTCCAGAGTAACCAGTAATGGAGAAACGGGGGAGAAGGAAAGGGGAGGGGGAGCTAATTGCGTTACTATAAAACCAGCTTTCTTCTTCTACTTTGTGCGCACATTCTCCTGGCTGAGGGTGCGCCTGACTCTGCAGACTCATGAATAAATGCTTCGCTTTGCTGCTCAAGTCCTGTGTCCCAGTTTTTATTGTGAGCCTTTCTCACACTCTGAATAAAACATTTACTATAACTTAATTCTCGCTGAGTTTTTTAAACAGGGGAGATCTGTTCATATCCAAGATATATTTGACCCACAGACCTGTTTTCTCCTTTTCACAGCCTCTGCAGAGGACAGTCGCCACACTCATGGCCGGGATTTTGCGCTCAATAGTTCAGAGGTCCCCAGGCAAACTACATGTAAGTGTTTCTTTTCAAGAGTTACCTTTTTTTTTCTATCTCTTTAAAATTTTTCTTTCTGTTTTCTAATTAACACAACATATGAGCAATTTAAACTTAACTATTTTTATATATTAACTTATTTTTAATGTTGAGGGTTTTGTTTATGGTTTATCTGCTGTTTTATCCCTAAACAGTTGGAATCACTAAAGATCTTTTCCTGGAGAACATGCTGTTAAAAAATGGCCAACATTGATTCCCCTTGGTCTGACTTAATCTTTTTAAAGTTTTAGGGATTTTTCCCCTTCAATTATGAAAAGAGTACATTTAATCTTAGAAAAATCAGAAAAATATAGAAAAGCAGAAAGAAGGCAAACAATCCCCCAGAGACCATTAATGTTCGTACTGTCGCATCTTTCCTTCAAGTCTTTCTTTTAGAAACTGTGGTGGTGCAGCCTAACCTATTAATGAGGGCCACAGTCCAGATACAGACCTTCTGCTGTAGATAATAGTAATGTCAGGTGCTTTACATACATCACCTTAACCTCAGGTTATTTCCTTTTTATGGCTGAGGAAACTGACCCTGTGAGAAGGTGTTCATTTCTCTCAGCTGGTAGGCCCGGAAGCCCCTTGTTGGTAGCCTGTCAAAACCTGTTTTTCCTTTTCCTTCCCCATCCTCTCCTGCTGCTTCTTTTGTTGTTCATGCCCATTTGTTTTTATATTGCCTAGGCTATTTTTGCCTACATTGGCAGAATTGAGACTTGACAATAGAAACCATATAGCTCCAACCTAGAAATATTTACTATCAGGTCCTCTACAGAAAGATATTTACAATGCTTGGCATAGAAGTCTATAATTATGTGCTTTTATTTTATATGTTAGTGGTAAGATTCATTTTGGGGGCTGAGATAAATGTTTAAAGAATTAAAGCTGAGGTAAAAACAGACTTCTGTCACTTCAAAATTGGTGGGTATGGATTTTTGCACTAGACCGAGTTCTAAAAAACTAATTTTTATATCATATTTTAGACTGTGACAAAAGGTGTGGAGTCTCTCATTTGTAGAGATTGGATTCGTCATAAATTTACCAAGTCCAGAATTCCAGATAAAGTAAGAACAAGGTTTTTTTTAATGTTACTATTTTTTTAAACATGTTATTTAAAAAAGGTTCTTATTTTTGTAATATTGAAAACTTTTATGTTAAATCATTTGTGGATGGAGGTAGTAGTACAGAATTTAGAAGAACATCAGAGGATTTATGTAAATGATTATTAATAATAAACATGTGCCACTTGCCATCTAAGTGGTGGGTTTAATCTTACCTCAGGGTTCACTCTTTGGGTTGTATACACTGTGTGTTTTGACAAATACATAGTGTCTTGCATCCACCATTACAGCATCATACAGAACAGTTTCACTGCCCTAAAAATTCTCTCCTACACTTATTCATCCCTCCTCATCCCCAACCCTTGCCAACCACTGATCATTTTTACTGTCTGTAGTTTTGCGTTTTCTAGAATATCATATAATTGGGATAATACAGTGTGTAACCCTTTCAGACTGGCTTTGTTCACTTAGCAGTAAGAAGTTAAGGTGCGTTGATGTCTTAACCATGACTTGATAGTTTTTTTTTTTTTTTTTAAGTTAACTGTATTTTAATCCAAAGAATGATAAACCATGAGTGAACTAGAAAATCTCTGGCTAGAACTTAGGAAAAACATGAGTTTACAAACATTAACTTGTTTTCCATTAAAGGTCTGAGGACTTAGGAATCAAAAAAGGTTTTGGAAGTAATGAAAGCTACATTAAAAAAAAAAGATTTTATTTATTTATTTTTAGAGAGAGGGGAAGGGAGGGAGAAAGAAAAGGAGAGAAACATTGATTGGTTATTCTCGCACACCCCCAGCCAGGAACCTGGCCCACAACCCAGGCATGTGCCCTGATGGGAATTGAACCGGCAACCTTTCAATTTGCAGGATGATGCCCAGTCCACTGAGCCAAACTAGTCAGGACTACATTTTTTTTTTTTTCTTAATCCTCCCCCAAAGGCATTTTTTCATTGCTTTTAGAGAGAGAGGAAGGGAGAGGAACAGTGATGTGAGAGAGAAGCATCAATTGGTTGCCTCCCATACGAACCCAGACCAGGGATTGAACCACAACCTAGGTATGTGCCCTGACCAGGAATCCAACCTGCAACCATTCAGTTACAGGATGATGCGCCAACCAACTGAGTCACACTGGCCAAGGCAAAACTTACATTTATAACCTGAGTTTCATGGCTGTGCAGTTCATTTCCTTTTATTGACTGATAATATGCCTTTGTCAGGATGTGCCACAGTGTGTTTATCCATTCACCTTCTGAAGGACCTCTTGGTTGCTTCCAATTTTTGGCAGTAGTAAATAGAGCTATTTGACATAAGTTTTCTCCTTATTTGAGGTAAACGAATACAATTGCTAGAATGTGTGGTTAAGGCTATATTTCGTTTTGTAAAGCCTGAGTTTTTTTTGTGTGTTTTTCCCCTCATTTTTTGTATTGTAGTAAAATACAGATAACATAAAATTTACTATCTTAACCAGTTGTAAGTGGTATGAAGTGGATGTGCTATCATCCCCACTCTCCATTTCCAGACCTCTTCATCTTGCAAAACTGAAACTTGGTGTCCATTAAACAGTAACTCCCCATCTCTGTTCCCCAGCCCCCCGCACCCACCATTCTCCATTGATGTTTTTAAGAGATAAAATAGTATTATCAGTGGTTATTTTGATAGTTTAATGTACTTGGTGTTCTTTTATCAAGCACATTTCAAGTAATGGTCTTCCTGCTGCTGTCCTTTCCCCAACTGTACAGTAGTTCCTCACTATATCGCGGCCTCACTGTATCGCAGGATTTTTTAAAATATTATATTTAATTATTTATCGCAGATTTTTCGCTGTATCACGGGATTTTGCAGTACTGTATACGTATGTTGTTAAAGTTATGTAGGTTTAAGAGTGTAGAATAAATTTAAGGTTCCTACTTTGCAGGGGTGTCTGTAATGTAATACCCGCGATAAGTGAGGGAATCCTGTATTGTGTTGTCTTTCCATGTTTCTTAGTCTGTTAGCTTCTGGAGGAAGAGGATAAATAACAAATGTTAGTATTTGTTTAAAATGTATGTGTAAGGCACTTATTTTGATCACCAGCTGCAGTAAATGCGTGAACTTTTAAACTGCATAGAAATGGCTCCGAGATGTTTATCTCTAGCCCTTGCCTATCTTCTGAACTTACTCCTGTATCCTCAGATGGTTTCTAGACTTTGATGCTTGAATAACTGAGAGGTATTTCAAGTTTAAACATGTCCTATATTAAACTCATTGGCTTACTTGCCCTCTAGTCAATTAAACAAGAAGAGGGTGCTCATCTTGTATTAGTTATGTCAGTTAATGCTACCATCTTCTACCTGACTTCCCACACTGGAGACCTCTTGAGTCAATCTCAACCCCTCCTCCTCCATCATCCTCCACAAACCCATCTATTTCACTGCCCAAGTCTCCAAATCAGTCCCTTTCCTGTTACAACTACTGTAGTTCAGGCTCCTAAACTATGGCCTTACGTGTCTCTTAACTGGGTTTCCTTGTACCAGTCTCCCACCACCAGCCCATTTTATTCTCTTGTAAGTTTTCTTTATGAATCTTTTTTGGAATTACGGTCATGTAGCTTCAAACCTTCAATAGTTTTGTATTCCTTCCGGAAATTTCTGAAGGCTCAGCATAGCTGAACATAGTTTAACTTCATCCCCTGCATTGCTTTTAATGATTTTTTTTTTCCTACGTTAGCCACATGGAACCGCGTGGTTTTCCCAAATATTTGATATTCTTCACACTTTTTTCCATCTTCTCTCCTTTCCTTTGATGTACCTGCCCATCCTCTGCCTGCCACTATTCTTCATACCCCACATCTCTTCAGAATTACTAGAAAAACACAAGCAAGCAAAAAGAACTAAAAACACCTGTAATCCTACGCTACTATAAACACGTTTCACATTCTTTTCTGTTGTATGAACATGTGAATTTTTTCATATACAGGAGTGGGAAAAAGTAGGTTCATAGTTGTGAGTATGTAAAACCAAGTTCATTGTTTCATTATTTATTATTAGTATTAACCTACTTTTGCCTACCCTGTATAATGCTTCTCTAGCTACTTTCTTCATTTAGTAATATAATGTGACATTCTTAGTGAATAAGTTTCTACAGTATTAGTTTTAATTGGTGAATGATATCCTTTTTATTAAACTACCATCTTTTTTGTCCTTCTTTGGCCGGATGCTCCAGAGGCGTGACTCTTGATCTATTCCTTTGTGACCTTTAGACATATGTAAGCATATATATACAAGTCTTAGAATCGAACTTATAGATTATATTATATATGGTACAGATGAAACAAATGCAAGACTCTACTACATAAAGTGATGTGGTAAGGTTTGTTATTTTTTTGTTCTTGTTTTTTGTTTTTGTTCAAGAATGTATTCTGGTCATCCTAATGTTAGTACCTGCTACGATAGTGAACCTTACTTGTTTTAATGGCAGCATTGTGTCCAGTAGGACACATTATAATTTGTTTAGTTAGATCATATTTTTTAAATTTTTTATTAGTTTTATTTAGAATGTATGCATCATAGTTTATTTAGTCTATTGAGGAACATGGATATGGCCTTTTAAGTTTTTGATATACTTAGTGGAAGTTTTATGTACGTATGGAAGGTTTTCTGTGGGATAGCTTCCTAGAAACTTCCAATTCTTAGAGAACCAGTTTAGCTGTCAGCTCTGTAGAGCTGTTTCTGATTTGTCATAGGCATCATTTGTCTGTACTCTCATTGTACTTTGTACATTTTTAAAAATCATATTCATGTTTTATTGTCATTTTAGACTTAAAGTGTTTTTTCCTCCATTTGAACATGGTTAGGGGATGCAGCCCAGTGCTCAGTTCATACAGTGCTAATACATTCTCCTGGCAACCAAGCTCTTTATTTTTGTAAATTTTTTGTTTGTTTTAAACCAAGCACTGACCAGTTTTATTTAAGAAAAATTTTGCATGATGTACTTTTCACCAGTCTGTTCTAGCATGCTTCTCATGATACCAGAATCACCTGGATCAATGATAGCCAGTGTCCACACTCTGCTGTATTTTCCACACTGTGCCCAATTCAGTATTATTGCCACTGTCGTGATGGACACCAGTCTTGACCAACATGGCATAGTACTGTATTTCTGATTTCCTTAAGGCAGGACAGTTGTTGGCAAGGATGACCAGTTGTGCTTTGACTGGTATGATCATCTTCAGAGTCTGCTTGTACACCAGCACATATTTTCCACTTTTCATAAGGTGGAGCCTAGTGGTGATCTACTCTAGTGACTTTTTTGTCTTTTTTTGTGTGTGACCACCACCTGCCTGCGTTAGTGCGGGACAGCCACCAACTAAAACAGCTGCCAGCATGGCCAGCGAGCAAGAAAGGAAGGAATTCCCACAATGCCCATCCAAGCTCTTTAGTGTCATCTGGTTGCTCCTTCAAAAAAACAAAAATCCTTGCCTGTGCGATATTTTCTTAAGAGTATGAAATTCTTAGATTCTGTCTAAGTAATCAGACTATTAGAAATGTTCAATTTGAGGTTGAGGATTATAGGCAGATTAGAAATGAGATCATTATGTAGTTGTTTGGGGTTTTCTTTTGTAGGGGAGGTACATCTAAATTGTGTAAGTTGAAAATTTACCATTTATGATTCTTCCTTTCTAGGTATTTCAGCCTTCACCTGAAGATCATGAAAAATATGGTGGGGACCCACAGCACCCTCATAAACTGCATATTGTTACCAGAATAAAAAGTATAAAAAGACGTCCATATTGGGAAAAAGATGTAATAAAGATGCTTGGATTAGAAAAAGTATGCAGCTGTTTAATCATCTTTAGCGCTGTTTGAATTTTACATTTTTTTAAAAATAATTTTTTAAGTTAAGACAATTCTACAGTCATATCTTCTTTTTTTTAAAGATTTTACTTATTTTTAGAAAGAAGGGAAGGGAGGGAGAAAGAGAGGGGGAGAAACATCAATGTGTGGTTGCCTCTCATGGGCCTCCAACTAGGGACGTGGCCTGTAACCCAGGCATGTGCCCTGACTGGGAATTGAACCCGCAACCTTTTGGTTTGCAGGCCAGCGCTCAATCCACTGAGCCACACCAGCCAGGGCTAAATTTTATACTTTTTAAAGTTTAAGGTCTGTATTTAATCATTTATTTTTTGTTTAAATGTGTTATTTAGAGGAATGTGTTAAAAGTTTGATTTCGACAGAATAAGCCTTAACCTTAACATTTTACTGAAACATGGGACCATCTGTTTTTTAAATTGATCTCTAACACTGTTTCCCTTTGTTTGTAGGCACATACTCCTCAAGTTCACAAGAACATCCCTTCAGTGAATGCGAAACTAAAAGTGGTTAAACATTTGATAAGGTTTGTTGTTTACTTCAGCAATTTTTAAAAGCTATTGCCTAGTATAATTCTAAAATCATTTTCTTATGCCACAGAATCAAGCCCCTGATGTTGCCACAAGGACTTCCAAAAGAGGAAGACATGCCTCACACCTGCCTCAAGAGCACTGGGGAGTTAGTATTGCGGTGGCATCTAAGCCCTGTGGACCAAAAAGTAATTAAGTCCTAATGCCAAAGCTGTTGCAGATTAAAAAGTGCAAATCACTTTTATTTAAAGATGGTGAGAAAGTTTTATTAAAATATATTTTAAATGCTAGTCATTTTTACTGACTAAATATGGTGTGATTCTTACTATAGGCGTGGAGGTTTTAGTGCTGTTATTTGATTTAGTTCTCTCCCCTTAGGCCCTGTTAGTTTCACTACAACATGGGTAAGAATGGCATTGGTTGAACATCTAGACTCATATGTCACCTTAGCAATCATTAAATTGGAAAGAAAATGTTTTCTTATTTAACTGAATTCTGTGAGTGGCCCTTTGAGTGAGCATTTTGTTATGTATTGGAAAAATCCAGAGCTGCTTTTCAGGAGCTCACAGCCTGTTCTGCCAGAGAACTGAGTGTTGGCCCAAGTCATTAAACCTTGGGCTATAAGTGGTTAAACATTTGATAAGGTTTGTTACTTCATTTAACAATGTTTTCTAATTATTAATCTACTTGGCCTAAAGTTTACTGGTGTTTTTTGAGTTCCTAAGAAACCTCAGCCAACAACTGAGGTGGCTTTTAAAAGAAGAAAAAAAAAGGGAGAAATCTTTTAGAAGTGGTTCATTTCTTTTTTTTCTATTTTAGATACCTGGAGGGGTGGGAAGAAGTAAGAATCTCAGGAGAGGTACAATACGGGGATTTTTTGTGTGTGTGTGTCCCACTTTTTTTGTTTTTGATTTTTAAAATTTTTTAATATGCTTTATTGATTATGCTCTTACAGTTGTCCCAATTTCTTTTCCCTTTGTTCTCCTCCACCCAGTGACCGCCCCCTGCAGTTGCCCCCACCCCTTAGTCCATGCCCGTTGGTTATGCATATATTTCTTAACATCTTCCTGTCTACTCCACTCCCTCCTACTATGCTTCTTAATTCCTATACCATCTCCCTCCTTTTCTCCCCTTCCTTCTCCCTGCTGACCTCCCCCAATAATGTTCCCCATACTAATAATTGTTATCCCACTCTCGTTGCCTACGTAGTTTGCCTTTGTTTCGGTCCCTAGCTTCTGTTGTTGGTTGTTGTGATACAGTCTTCATTTTAATGTTCATAGTTTTGATCTTCTTTCTCCTAGACAAGTCCCTTTAACATCTCATATAACAGTGGTTTGGATCTGATGAACTTCTTCAGTTTTACTTTGTCCTAGAAGCACTTTCTCTGCCCTTCTATTCTGAATGACAGCTTCGCTGGACAGAGTAATCGTGGTTGTAGGTTTTTGCTTTTCGTTACTTTGAATATTTCTTGCCTGCAGTCTCCTTTGAGAAATCACCTGATAGTCTTATTGGGACCCCTTTGTACGTAATTCTCTTCTCTCTTGCTACTTTTAAGATTCTCTCTTTATCCTTAATTTTTGACATTTTGATTATAATGTGTCTTGTAATGTTTCTCCCTGGGTCCAGTTGTTTTGGAATTCTCTGTGCTTCCTGTTCTTGTAAGTCTATTTCCTTCCCCAAGTTAGGGAAGTTCTGCTTCATTATTTTTCACATAATTTTTCAATTTCTAGTTCTTCGCCTTCTTGCAACCCTGATTTGGATGTTGGCCTGCTTATAGCTGTCCCATAGGTTTCTGAGCCTCTCCTCATTTTCCTCACTTGTTTCCTCTTTCTGCACTGGTTGACTGTTTGTTCCTTCCCTATGTTCCAATTTGTTGACTTGGTCCCTGGTTTTCTTACCCTCACCACTAGTTTTGTATATGTTTTTGTTCATTTCAGCAGGACTAGCCTTCATTTCTTCCCTGTCTTGTTTAAGATCTGCTATTAGGTCTGTAAGCTTTCTTATAACCAAAGCTCTGAACTATGCCTCAGAAAGATTTCCTATATGCTACTTTTTCAGAGTAGATATTTGCTGTCTGGTCAGCTGCATCACCGGGATCTCGATCATGATCTGTGCCATCCTGACAGTTTTGTGTTTACCTTTGCTTCCAGGGTGGGGCTGTCACACCTCTTACGCTATAGGGGGCGGAGCCCCATGCACTTGTCACAACCGGGTGACCCATCTTACCACGCTGTGGTGTTTTCTGTGGGGTTGGGTGTCCAAGAGGGATTCCTGCTGTTCACTGTCTGCTGAGAGACCAGGAGCCTCCTGCTCTGTCCCCACCCCCTCCAGGCCTCACAGTCCAAAGCAATGGGGGTCTGCCTTCCCCAGCGTTGGAATCATAAGCTGATGGGTCTGGTCTGCACCCAAGGGTGCTCCCCAAGAGCTTCTCGCCTCCCCTTAAATACGGGTGTCTGTGCTTACTGCCATCCTGCCAACGTCGCCACTGCTGCTACCGCCAGCACAGCTTGACCTCTCCGCTGCGGCTTCACCCCTCCTACCCATCCGGATGAGCACCACTTCTTTATAACTTCATACATTGTACTTCCATTTACTTTCTGGAACTTCTGGTTATTTCTGGTTTTGCAGTAGTTGTATTCCTTTTTAGTTGTGGAGGGAGACGGAGTGAGTCTGTCTAGGCCACCATCTTGGCCAGAAGTCTCTGGGAAATTCTTTTGATGATGGTGAAGAATCCAAATTCTGGCTACTCTTTGTTTTCATTTCTTTCTTGTAAAATTTGGCTCAGGCAACAATAACATTGGCATATTCATTGTTTGTGATCCCAGTATCCATCCTGTCTTAAGTATATGTTTTGGGGCATCAAGCACTGCCTGAAATGAAGCCAGAACAGACATTTTTTTTTCTTTGTTTTTATCCTCACCAAAGGCTGTTTATTGATTGGAGAGAGAGTGATAAGTGGCCTCCTGTACACACCCCGACTGGGGCTCAAACCCACAACCTAAGCATGTGCCCTGACTGGGAAACAAACCTACAACTATTTGGTGTATGGGACAGTGGTCCAACCTACTGAGCCATCTGGCCAGAGACAGAACAGATATTCTTAATTTATAAAGGCAGTTACATTTTGAGTTCAATAATTATTGAATATGCAGTACATTAAGGCCTGGAGGGGATGCTAACTACAAAGAGCTCAGTCTTAACTGAAGAGAGACCAGTATGTGAAACAAAAGGTGTCCTTGCTGCACTTTGCTGGGATGATTGTGTACATAAAGGCTGGCCCCTGCTAATTTATTGCCATTCCTTTTGACTGTGGAAATATTAATTTTAAAACAGGGAAAAAGAACATAGTTTAATTTCTACCCAAAGATTTTAATGAAGTTTGGGAAAGAATTTTTAACCTAAGCAGTCCACAACTAGATAGGAAAGAATCTAAATGTTAAGTTGAATATTTAGAAATGAAATTGCCTAGATTTGAAGAAAAGTCTAGGGACAGTTGCCCCAAACAAGTCATGTATCAGCCAAGTGTAGGCAGCAACTACCCAACCCCTGCTTCACAACGCATGTTCTGTAGTTATTTGCGTTACCCACGGTAACAGTTATGTTGTGCCACTACCCCGGCTAGCAACCCAGAATATGGGTTTATACTGAGGCTTGGGGCTACTCACTTGAATCCCTGCGTGGAGTGAGAGTGGGTAGTCACTGGCCAGCTAATAAAGGCTCCTTAAATTCTAATTTGGTTGTCTCTGACCGTTTGGTACTTGCACTTGGTCCACAACATTTGGAGGCCCCAGCGAGATACCCAGCCCTGGCTGGGCACAGGTCGTGAGACGGGCCTGCCGCCAGATCCATCTCAGGGGGAGATCTCTGAGAGAGGTTCCTCAGCCCCGAGTGGGACACTGGCAGATGGGTGCCCTCCCTATCCTGATTGACTACATAGAGCCGTTCGGATTCTTACCAGTAAGGACTTGGATTCTGAGGGAAAGGAGTCCTTGGGTTGGAACAAGGGCGCGCCAGGGGGATCTCAAGGGAGGGCCAGACGCGGCATTACCTCCAAGACCCGGTCCTGGACCACGACGGTGGCCGGTGACCACAGGTTTGTCTGTCTTAAGTGTCGTCTTGTCTGTTCAACCTGCTTCATGTGCTACATGTACGCCTTTGCAATGTTTTCTTAAAAACTTCCAGGATTTTAGGAGGCAGCCTTCATTCTACGGGATGCCAGTGAGCCCAGACCAACTCCGCACTCTCTGTGAATTGGCATGGCCTACTTTAAAGTCCCCTGTCCTCCCCCCTCCTCTGAGAGTAAATCAAAACCCCTCCTCCCAAAACCCCACTGGCTTTTTTGTTAGAATCTATCTTCTACACCCACTGCAATGCCTCTGTAAAGCAGTGCCGCCTTCGGTGAGCCCCCGGGGCTTCGTGCGGTCCCATGTGTCTAGCTGACGTGTGGCAGGACAGCGGCTGCAAGCTCCAGTTCATAGCAATTCCCTGCGCCTTCAGCGGACACCCGGGAGCTGCTAGAAGCCCTGACAGCCCGGTCTCAGAGGCCTAAGCGGGGTTTGGGTGAAATTGTTCAACCTCTGAGTGAATGTGTGAGTAAATGTTATTTCCTCCTTTTGTGTGACTCCACGGACTTTTGTCTATGGAGTCTGAGTGAGCTCTACCTTCGCAAGAGAAGAGGCCGAGTGGGCATTTGTCTGGCTTCCTTTGGGAGCTCCTAGCCCGTGTCTGTCTGTGACATGAGGGGGGAATTGCTCCTGTGCCTTGTGTCCCCGCCCCTGATTGTAATCCAAATTAAGTGCATGTTTGTAGCAATCACCTTAGCCAACATAAGGGGACACCAGTCCAAGCCTGCACCCACAGTTCTTAACTGTGTGCTCCGGAATTTCCCCAAGTTCCGGGGACAAAACCCCTCCATGCACTCTGACAGCCTGGAAACATTCTGTAGGTCAAAGTGGCCTGCTTTTGGGGTCGGGTAGCCCCCCTGGGGCTACTTTAAATATAAATATTATAAGCATAAAAGTGGTGTCACTCAGGGAGCCAAAATAGAGCCAGCAGAAAGGGGAAGTTTATTAAAGGGAGTAGCAAGGCAGAAGGGAACAGTGCCGTGAGAAAGTGGCCCCAGTTCCACACTTCTAAGGGAAAAGTGTTTTGGTATTATCTTGTAGGTGGCTGGTCAAAGCCAAACAAACGTGGTTTGCTTTAACATATTCTATAATCACGGGAGGCTTCTAATTCCCGGCTTAAAATATCACTATCTCCCAAGCACCTGCAAGCACAGGGAGTGGGGTAACAGAACATGAAAGAAAAATTAGGCCTCTGTGCTGTCTCCCACCACCTTGTAGCCCTGGCCAGCCTGCGGCCAACCAGGCAGAGGCACAGGGGATCAGAGGGATCAGGCCCCTTAAAAATTTCCCCAGAGAAATTGCTTGCAGCATTTCTTTCCACCCCAAGTAACTTTTAGCAATTCAATTTGCATCTGAATACTCCCTGCTGGTGCCCTGGCTGGTTTGGCTCAGTGGATTGAGCGTCGGCCTGCGAGCTAAGTGTCGCTGGTTCGATCTTCCAGTCAGGGCACATCAGAGAAGGAAAACTCTGACTCCAAAAAACCTCCGCTGCCTTGCGGCATACCTCTTCAGGGGAAAGGCTAAGGGAGTAAACCCCGACAGAAAATCCGGAGCCGGAGTCCCTAAGGCGGTTTGACGTTGTAGTCAACACCGGCAACTCCTGCGGCGCACCTGAAGCCAAGCTGTATTGACTCCGTCTTTCCCTTGGACCCTTCAGCTGCGAAGAGAGGGGGGGTCTGCTGCATGGGCAACAGCAGACCCTCCATATCACCCTGCCCAGGCTCTGTAGCTTCAGCGTCATCGCAAGATGTTGATTCAACACGGGAGGCGACAGATACCATGTCACTCCCGAGTCGGACTGCACAGCCATTCTCGGCGGTGCAGATAGACTCTTAAGAAGCTACACCATCGTCTCTCGAGACGGACGGCTGCCGATGATGATGATGATGATGATGATAGACCCTGAATGAAATAACAGGCTGGAGAATAGGGCTCAGATAAGAGACCTTAGAAGCCTCATCATCAGGGGAATCAAGGAGTCCATTCCCCAAGCACAGAATGTCTCCAAGGCATTTGAGATACAGCTCCATCAGCATTCCTACGGAAGCTCAGGGACCAAATAAAGTATTCTGGACTAAATCCAGAGAATGCTGTAGGACGGGGACTCTTCAAATGAAAAGTCACCGTTGTAACAGAATCTGGCCAAATATTTGTAAGAAATTGCAAAAGGTAAATAAATGGGCCAAAAAGAACAACTGAAAAACTCCTCAGGAAGACTCAAAGGTGTAGGTTAAAAAAGGAAAAAAAAAAAAAAAAAAAGTTCAAAAAGCTGCAGAATATCTCTGCAAATCTAGGCACTTCTAGCTGCCAAATACTAGGTTTAAGTATAGTCCTTCACCGTGTAAAAAATAGAATAAGAATTGGAAGCATGTTATGGTTAAATCTAAAGAAGTAAAGGGTATTTAAAAAGTTTGTAAATGTTACAAAAAGTATAAGAAAAGTTGTAACAATAAAAAGAAAAGTCATAAGGGGAAAAAAAAAAGTGAGACAACTGTAATGGAAAAACAAACAAAAAAATTTTTTTTAGTGGGGGAAAATGAAAATATGAAGAATGGAAATGCCAGTTCAGTGAATATTAGGACAAAGATTTTCCTTCACGTTGTATATTTTTCTCCCTATTTGATCTCTCCAGAGTTTGGCATTCTAAACAAGTAAGTAATGACTTAAGTTTCTTTGCATAGACCTAATAAGACCAGTTGTTAATAGAGGTTCCTTTTTCTGAACAAGCCTTTGACTGGAATGTCAAGCCTAAAGGAGACATGCTTGGGCTCATGTTGTTACCAAAAAGCCCTAAGGAACTGGGAATGACTTTCAAAGGTAATAAAAGCCCGCGAAATAAAAGGCCTGCTGCCATGGTTGGTTGTGCGGTCCACAGCAATCTCTCCAGGGAAGGAACGAAGGTTGTTTTCCTGAAAGATGGCTAGAAGGGACCTTAAGGCACAATGGAAAACCAGAAAGACTTGGGAAGGACAGGTGTGTACAGGCAAGGATGAATGCCAGGTATGTGGCCCAGCTTCTGTGCACTGAAGAGCAGACTGAGGGCCACCCTAAATGTTCCTTGGGTAAGTTCCAGCAAAACAGAACTAAAGATCATAAGTGATCATTTGCTGCTCTTGTTATGCTTATGCAAATGAACAGGATAAATTAAAAATGGACTTAATGTAGTCCCTTTAAAGACAAGGAGAGTAATCTTAGGGAGAAAAATCAGTATTCAAGGAAAATCACAATGATCAGTGGCAGACTGTAAAGTAGGGCAGCTAACCATCTTAAAAGTTTCTTCTCATTTAAAAAATGGTTTCACTTGAAAATTAAACCATATCTGTGATATCACCAAAGAGATTCAAGTTGCAGGCAAGTAGAATGTCAAGTGCCTTGCAACTGTATGTCTTCCCAATAAGACAGTCTTACAGATTTAGAGACTTTTTTGTTGGTTATGTTACATAAATTAACATGTGTTTTCTGTTTTCAAAGGGCATAAGCCTATGACCGCATTACCTGAGTGATTGTCTGTACGCATAAGCCTCACTTAATCCTCTCCGCAGCGCTGCCTCCGGAGACTCAACAGTTTGGCTGAACTAAATGGCTGAGTTGGTGAAGAATGGGGTGGTCTGTGGGCTTCACTTTAAAACTGAATTCTCTTTTCTATCCTAATGGCTTGGACAGAAAGGGCCCAGAGGTCTGAGAGGGGGGAAACATAAACTATTTCCCTCAGCCCAAACTAAATAAAATGGGCAAAAGGGTTTTGGACAGGAGAGATGTGCCTAGCACACCTTCCTCCAAAGAAGCCCCCTTTTTTTTTTTTTTTCTTCTAATGTGGAACATTGAAAAATTAATCCCTGCCTTTTGTCACCTAGTAGTTATGGATTGAATGATGCTTTTTAACCCTTTTTGCCAAATCTGTTGCCCCCAGAACACAACAAGGATGCCAGCCTGCTAAACCAAGCACGCCGTTGTCCGGAGACAGCCAACTGACCTGGAGTCTGCACAATCCTTCCCCATGTGGGAAGGCCACCCTCCCCTCCACACCCCCACTGTTATTAGGGATTTCTGGACCCAAGGGTAGGTAGGACGACGACCATGTCCAGCTTGAAGCAGCTAGAGGAGCTTGAGACCTTCGCCCATTGTCCTTTACAAGATTACAAAGGGTCTTAATATCTGAGAGGGAGGGATAGTTATTTTTTACGAACCATGGGTATGGACTTGGGGGGGGATGCTGGGGGAGGGAGATACTGGGTGGAGGGGAGTAAAGGGGAAAAAATTGGAACTACTGTAACAACATAATCAATAAAATATACTTAAAAAAAAAAAAGAAAAGAAAAGTCATATAAGTTTTAAACCTGGGAAAAGGAAACCTCAGCTGCTTGTGTTCTAATTTTGTAAAAGCGTACCTTCGTCTGTTCTGCTGTGGAATTCTCTGTATCTGTTTTTGACCAGTAAGATCTAGGAAAGGTTGTCTGTAAACTAGTTGGCAAAAATTCCTTTTGCCACCCAGGACCCAGGAAGGGTCATTCAGGGCTGCTGAGTGCTCCAGCCTGGGCAAGTGAACATGTCTCTGCCAAGGGCATGTCTCTCTAGGAGGCGAGTGCACATACTAGAGAGAGAGGGCCTAGCTATCTGTGTTTTGAATTATTGTTCTGTTTATGCTCTGAAAGGAAAAATTGAGGTTTCCCAGGGAAATTTAAAACTTCTCATAAAAGAAAAAGAACCAGGGAAAGTGTAAGGCATGTAAATGAAAAGGTTTGTTAAAAGTTTATAAAAATTTAAAAAAGAAATTGTGTAATTTTAGTAACAGAAGGTATAATGCATAGAAATACAGTTTTAAAAGAAAAGGATTTTCCTTCATGCCTTTATATTTTTCTCCCTACCTAATCCCTCCAGAATTTGGCAATTAAAAAAAATAAGCAATGACATTAGGTTTCTTTGAATAAAACTAAGAAGACCAGTTGTGAATAAAGGTATTGTAGAAAAGTATTGTTAACCAAGACTTTGACTGGAATGACATGCCTGAAGGAGGCATGCTTAGGCTCTGGTTGTTACCAGAAAGCCTTAAGGAACTGGACTTGACTTTTGAAGCTAAGAAAAACCCATAAGGAAAATGCCTGGCACCTTGGTTGGTGGTGCGGTTCGTAGCAGTCTTTCCAGGGAAGGAACGAAAGTTGCTTTCCTGAAAAATAGCTAAAAGGAACCTTAAGGCACAATAGAAAATCCAAAGGACTTGGAAAAAGCAAATGTTTACAGGCAAGGCTGAATGGCAGGGGCATGGCTCAGCTTCCGTTCCCTAATGGGCAGACTAATAGCATAAAGGTTCCTTATATAAGTTCCAGCAAAGCAGACTTAAAAAGTAGTGATCAATCACTACTCTTGTTGTGTTTATGTAAATAAACAGGCTAAATTAAAACTGGACTTAATGCAGTCCCTTTAATAACAAGGAGGGTAATCTTGGGGAGAAATATCATGACTCAAGGAGAATCACAATATTCAGTGGTAAACTATAAACTAGTGCAGCTAACTGTCTATAAAGTTTATTTTCATTTAAAAGTTAAACCAAGTCTGTGACATTACCAAAAATACTTAATTTACAGGCAAAAAGAATGTCAAGTGCCTTGCAACTAAATGTCTTCCCAATAAGACAGTCTCTTAGATTTAGAGACTGGTATGTAAATTGTGTTGTGTAAATTAACGTGTGTGTTCTTTCTGTTTTCATAGGGCATAAGCCTATGATCTCACTACCTGAGTGATTGTCTGTACATATAGGCCTCACTTAAGAAGCCCATCTGCAGTGCCGCATCCTAAGACTCAATGGTATGGCTGAACTAAGTAGTTGGGTTGGTCAAATATAGGGTAGTCTATGGGCTTCACTTTAAAACTGATTTCCCCCTTTTCTATCCTAATGGCTTAGACAAAAAGGGCCCAAAGGTCTGAGGGGGGGGGGAATCCTAAAATATTCCCCTCAGCTTAAGCTAAGTATAATGGGCAAAAGGGCTTTGGATGGGTGTGACATGTCCTGCACACCTTCCTCCAAAGAAGCCATTTCTTTTCCTAATGTAGGATGTTGAAAAATTAATCCCTGCCTTTTGTCATATAGTGGTTGTGGGTTGAATTATGCCTTTTAACCCTGTCGCCAAATCTGTTGCCTCCAGAATACGACAGATGCCAGCTTGTCCGAAAGTGCCAGCCCTTAGAAACTGAGCATGCCCCTACCCGAGACAGCTAACTGACCTGGACTCTGCAAAATCCTTCCCCATGTGGGAAGGCCACCCTCCCCTCCACCCCCACTCTTATTGAAATTCCTAGACCCAAAGGAAGGTAGGACGACTACATGTTCAGCTTGAGGCAGCTAGAAAAGCATGAGACCTTTGCTCATTGTCCTCTATAAAATAATGGGTCTTAAGTCTAAGAAGGGGAATTATACAGGGGCTTCATTCCATTAAGGGCCTGGAAAAGTTTTGGTCCTAAGGTCGCAATATCACCCTTTAAATACCCAGGACTCAAGGATTTGAATCCCCAAATAAAACCAGTGGGGAATGTGCTGGAGCTTAAACTAGAGTGGAAAAGTTTTGCAAAACCCCCATGGTGACAGCTGCCCCCAAACAAGTACAGAATGTTAGTTTTCTGGTTGCAAACCCCATAGGGACAGCTGCCCCCAAACAAGTCATGTATCAGCCAAGCACAGGTAGCAACTACCCCACCCTGCTTCACAACGCATGTTCTATTGTACAGTTTTGTTATTTGCCTTGCCCACGGTAACGGTTATGTTGTGCCACTACCCCAGCTAGCAACCCAGGATATGGGTTTATACTATATAAGCAGCTTTGTACTGAGGCTCGGGGCTACTCACTTGAATCCCTGCATGGAGTGAGAGTGGATAGTTGCTGGCCAGCTAAGAAAGGCTCTTTACATTCTAATTTGGTTGTCTCCAACCATTTGGTTCTCGCACTTGGTCCACAACAAGCCAATGATAGCTCTAATTGTAAAACACTGAGGACATGGTACAGTACAAAACAATCCTTGGAGCAAGGTAGATTTCATGCGTTTATTCAGCAAGTATCTACTGAGCATTTACTATGTGTAAGGCATGGTGTTCAGTCCAGTGAATACAGCAGTTAACAAAATAAAATTCCCTGCTCTTGTGAGGCTTATAGTCAAGTAAGAGTGGAACAGGCAATAAAATATATGCATAGTAAATAAATAGATTATATAGCAAGAAATTGAGAGGGAAAGCAAAGAGTGCTGTGGAGAGAAGCACGAAGCAGGGTGCGGGAAAACAGATGCGCGGGAAGAGGCTGAACTTTCTAAAGGACGGTCGTGTTACATCTCATTGAGATAGAGGTATCTGAATAATACTTTAAGGAAGCAGGGATTTGTGCCTTCCATGTCTGCCATTTGAATTTTACCTCTTCCATTCACTTTCTGTGTGATGCTGGGAAAGACGTCTTATTTCTGAGTCTCCATCTGACGATCTGTAAAATGGGAGTAGTGGTAGCTCCTCACAAAGTTGTCCCATTTCATAACAATGTATATTAAGTGTTTTGTGCATAAGATTTTTTTTTAAACCAGTACAAATAATGGCTAACATTTATTAGGCAATTTCTCTACCTGCCAGGCCCTCTCCTAGGCATTACATAGGCAGTATCTCATTTTAATCCTTACCATAGTTCAGTGAGGTAGGTAGCATTCTATTCCAAATTTACAGACGAGGCATTTTAGGCTCAGGGATTTGAAATGATCTGTACAGCATCACTAAAGGAGGAAATGGCCTAGCCAGGACATGAAGCTGGGACTATCTGACTCCCAAATCTACTAAATCTCTTGCCTCACTTACTGGCTGTGTGACCTTCCACAAATCACCCCCTAAGCCTTCAACTCTCACTGTTTAGGAATTTGTCTTTCTATCATATGCCCTGATGAGTATCTTAATTCAATCCAGTTTGGCTCATATCCAGGCTCTGCAGTAGGAAAACACAGATGCCTAAACTAAAACAGGACAAAAAAAAGACTGCACCCTGCCACACTCAACAAATTGATTTCATCTCTAACCCAATTTTGATCAGTGGCAGAGGCTGCCTGGTGCCCTCGACTGGGAAGGATTTTAAGATTACAACTGCTCTGAGCAGGCCACAGTGCCATGATCTCTTAGTAATGTCTCACATGGATGACAGCAAAGGTCACTGTGATGGAAAAGTCACTTCAATTGGTCCCAAATGGAAAATCCAAGTATCCTTGCAAAAGGAACCCGTGCACTCATTTTCTTTTGCTAAGGTAGAGAGCAAGTTAACTTTGTCGAAGCCAGTTACCAACGTCGAGAATGTGAACATGAGCTTAGGAGTCATTCTCTCCATTCTCTAGACATTATTTAGTTCTCAACCTCTATCCATCAATTAAAACATCTTTGGAAACATGGTACAGAAACAAAAGATAGTTTTCAACTACTTTTGAATTGAACACAGAGGATAAACCAAAGACATCTGCTTGGTCAGAAAGGAATCTGGTTGTCCCTCGGATCACCTAATGAATGGCAGCCTAGGAAAGGCAAAGAAGGTGTTTTTCAAACTGCTGATTAAGGGACCCACGTCCATCTTAACAGGTCCCAAGAGCCTCCTGATTGACCTCACAGCACATCAAGGAGACCATAAAACAACATGCCGACCAGAAAGTGCATCGAGGAAGCAGACTCCTTCCTAACAGAGGAGAAGAGGGATTTGTGCAGGAACTTACTAAAAATAACTCCCAGGTACAACAGGCTGCATTACATCAGTCACGTTTTAATTATCATGAATGAAGGCAGCCTGGGACACTGGTAAAGCAAAGTCAAGGAAAAGCAGCAGTCATTTCTATTCAGCATAGGGGTTCAGTGCAAAGGCTTGAGAGCTTCACACAGACCGGGGTCCCATCTGAGGCTGGGCCACACCTTGCTGCATGACCTCGGGCAAGTCATTTCACCTCTCAGAGTCTCAGAGTCCTTACCTAAAAAGTGGAAATACTGACATAGCTTCCCCCAGATCATATATTGTGATGATGACATAATATAAAGAACACAGAGCACTCACCAGAGTGCCTGCAGCACGGTAAGCCCTCTCCCAATGTGAGTTTGCTTACTGTTTTTAAGATGACGAGAGCATGTTTCTATTTCCTGGGGAGGGTTTATGCAGATACTAAAGTGAGTCAGAATTCCGATATGAAATTGGAGAGATGTAGTGGGGAAAGCTGCTAGATAAGAAATCTCATGCTGGCTTTGGCAGCACGTACACGAAAATGGGAACAATACAGAGAAGATTAGCATGGCCCCTGCACAAGTCAAGGAACTAGTATGAATGACCCATGGACATGGACAACAGGGTGGGCACTGACTGTGGTGGTGGGATGGGGGGAGCACGGGGGGAAAATAAAACGAGACAACTGTAATAGAAAAATAAGAAAAAAATCATTATCAAAAAAAAAAAAAAAAACGAAAGAAAGGAAGGAAGAAATGTAGTTCTCAATCTGTACTCACTTGTTATTCAGCCTTGGGAATTTTACCCCACTCCTCTGAGATTCGGTGGGTGCAGAGTCTAAGACAAGTTCCAGCTTTACCTATGTGACTCATCTGGTTTCCTGGTCTGTAAAATGGAGATAATGATAACAAGGTTAAGAAAATAAGCTCTCAAAAATGTGAGCAAGATTCTTAGCTTTTTAAATAATTTATATAATCATTATTTTATATTTTAAATTAGAATTCTGAGTGTGTTTAAAATATCTCTCTCTCAGATTTTACCTTGCTTCTTTGCTTCTTGAAGGGGGGAATGAAACCAAGTTGTGGTGCACAATTTGCTGCTGACATGCCACATGTAGGGATGGGAGAACGGCCTAGACATTGGCCACTGTTAGTCTGGGGGAGACCGAGAGCACAGAGAATGCCGATTGAGGCACCAGAGAAAGGAAAGGTTTTTCCAGGGCTGGGGAGTGGGAAGCAGTGATGGAGTGACCCAAGTGATCAGCCATATTATTTCCCTGTGTTATAGGTCCCTTATCTTGTTGATGACCCTTACAATAAAGGATGGCTGCTTTTTTTTTTTTTTTTTTTTTTGGTAGCGGGGCAGCCTGTAAAAGTTTGAGAATTAGATTCTTGTTAATAATTGGTATTTAGAAGTGAGGTATTTCGTTCTTGCCAGATGGGGGTATGGGAATGAATGACATGATAAGCATATTTGGAATCCGTGTAGATGCTGACCTCTATTCCTTTGGCCCGGACTAGGGCCTGGGGTTAATGCTCTTAATTCTGCTTGCTGAAAGGTTGTACCTGGGGGCAGGGGTCCTGACTCAAGGGTAGTCTCAAGCGTGATGGTGGTGTATCCTGCTCTTGGGCAGGGATGCTTAAGAGAACTGCCATTGATGAATCAGTTAGGCACTGGAGGAGACAGGGAAAGCCCTGTCTATCTGGGGAGGGATGAAGAAAATGATCTACTATATCCAAGCAGCTGTGCCGAGAGTCAAGTGTTCACAGGCAGCAGGAGAGGAAGGAATGATGCCGCATGGAGTGAAAGGGGAGACTTGTGAAGGGATACTTGAGGGCTTTGTAAAAGGAAGGCATGCAGGAACTGAAGGCATGATGGAGATGAATTACTTACAGCCTGGGGACTTCAGAGAGAGGAGACAGAGTGGGAAGAGAAGACCTCAACAGTAGCATAGGGAACAAGATTTAAGGAATAGCCACTGCAGCGAGAGCTCTTAGGCACGCAGGCCATCCCAGAAAAGGAGAATCTACTTGTTTGGAGAAATAGGCAACCGCCCTGGTCTCAGGACCGTATCCTGTGCTAAGAGACCAAGGGCATAGCCATCCGGACTGTCGGTATAGAGAAGGAAAAGATTAAGGGGGTTAGGTAGGGCAGTAGCAGGGGCCGGGCCCAGTGCCTCTCTTAAGCGCTGAAATGGAAGGACAAGGGCCTGCGGTCTGTCCAGGGGCTCGTGAAGACTTCCACAGGTGGCCCGAGAGAGGCATTTGGCCGTAAGACCGAAATCGGGAAAACATTCTCGCAAATAGTTGGCCAAACCGAGGACGGAGAAGAGCTCTAGCTTGGACTGGGAGGCGGAGGGGCTGGCCGGAGGAGGGCAATTCCAGCCTCCCGGCAGCGCGCGGCTGTTCTCCAGCGCGGCTGTAAGGCCACGTTTCAGATGCAGCGCCGCGCTCCTCCTGTTTGCTCGGGGAGCGGGGGAGCGGGGGCCCCGGGGCAGGAAGCCAACCAGGAGCTCTTTACCCTCGCCCCACTAGACCGACGGAGGACTAGGCTGGGGGCGGGGGGTGGTGAATTCAGGACAGCGGACGAGAGACTGTGCCTGAGTTAGCTCCACTCCTCCCCCCTCTTCCCCTTCCTCCGCCCTTCCCCCCGTCCTCCTGACCCCACTGGTCCTGCGCTCTCTCCCGTAGCCCTCTTCTTTCCCTCATTTTACAGGCATCGGTGGTCCTCTATGTGTCTGCTGATTAAGGAAAAGGTGCAAATTCCTAACATTGGAAGCAAGAAAAAAAAATCATTTCCTCCTTTGCTCCCCCGCTGTGTGCCTGCCTCTCCCTAGTCGCCCCTCAGGAGCCCAGCACCCCCGTCTGCTTGCGGGCTCAGGCGGCCGAGTCTCCCTTAGGGTGGGCTCCGAGGGCGCCCGGGGCGGGGCAGGCGCCTCCGCCTGCCGCTCACCCGCGGCTCTGACCGCCGCTGCCACCGTTCCACCGCCGCACTTCCGACAACAGCTCCGACCGCCGCCTCTGCCACCGCCGCTTCTGCCATGTGGGCTTCCGGGGCTGCCTCTTTTTACAAACCCCCCAGTTGGAGGCTCCAATCCTGAAGAAGTGATAGTTACTAGCTATCAGGCCCCCGCACAGACCTGACTTGGGACAACTGAGCTACGTGCGCACCGCGGGGTTAACTCCCAGGAACCAGGAACCACCCAGCAAGGTCTCCTTGGCTGCCTGCCGTGTGGTCTGTAAACCTTGAGGGTGAGCCAGGCTCTCCAGGAGGTGCTTGGGTCCCTTGTGGCATTCACGCTGCTGCAGGAACACGCCAACTGGGGCTCCACCGTCACCTTCTCCACCAGTGTCTCCGCATGGCATTCTTGATGCTGACTTGGTTCCACTCCTAGCTTCCTTCCTGGCTTTCGGGGTTCAGGCTCGTGTGGCACCGACAGGAGAGGCGTTTTCACAGGCTCAGGACCCCTGAGACGGGAGCCCTGCCAGAAGCTGTCTGGCTGCCACAGGAATGGCGCAGCAGATGGAAAGATGAAGGCGGGTCAGAGGTGTGGCACAGCGAGGGGCGGGTGCACTCTCCACTGGGGATGGCTGTGACGCTCTCAGGAGCTCACAGGCACCAGCCACGGTGACACACAATGACGAAGCTGTCCTTCAGTCCCCCTGTCACAGGCAGGAAACTGAGGTGCCCAGAGGACGTGTGTCTCGGGGTCCCCAAGCCAGTCAGCAGCAGACTGGTAGCAGAGTGGCACTCTAGCACACGGCCACCGCCCCACTGAGGGGCCCTGTGACTGCCAAGATGAGACTGTCCTCTAGGGGCATCCCGGAACCCCCCCTCCGCTCCTTACGCTTCCAGCTCTGCACCAGGCTACTCACAGGAAGGCGCATCAGGAGACAATTTCAGGATGCCTGGCCCATGAGTTAACCATTTCAAAAGAAGCATTTAAAACTTGGGGACTTCTAAAACCTTGGATGACATCAGCATTTGGAAGGCTTGGTGTCACAATATGTGATAAAAGAAAAATGACATGAAGACAGATGCGAAGGACGGAAGCCAACAGCTGAGAAGTCTGTAGAGAGAACACCAAGCTTTCACCTTGAAGCGGGGAGAGGGACACGGAAGTCAGTACCGGCCAAGCCACGGCACAGACGGAGCCTGAGGCCCCTGGAGCCACGGGAAAGGCCCATCTGGAGTGGGGATGGGGCTGTAGCAGCGGGGGGACCGTGCACACCCATCCTGCCCATGCGAGAAGGAGCAACTCAAAGCCTTGAGGACCCCCTGCTCCAGCGCAGGCCCCCTACTGAACCTCCAAACCCCGCACCCTGAGAAGCTGCAGACAAGAGGATCCTGTCACCATGCCCCTCTGCTTGCCTGGCAGGAATGGTGGCCCTTCCCCCTGGTGGCAGTGGTGTTGACTCAGACACCCTGTTCCCCTGACATGCCTCCCTGCTGCCCTAAGGAAGCGTGATCGCATCCTCAGTCCCACATGGGAACACGTGCAGTGACGGGGTCACTTCGGACGTCCAGGGGCACGGACCGATTTCACAGCCTCATGCGGCCTGGGAACCCAGACAGGCCCTGCTCGCTCCTGTCTGCTAGCTGCACAGCCAGCCCCGGGCGGCGAGCTTCCTGGGAAAGGCTGGCAGCCAATGCGCCAGCCCGTGCTGCTCAGCACCCGTGGCTCACGCACGGCCCGGGAGGGCCACCACCACTGTGGGAACGAGCGGGGTGCAGGGCTCCTACAAAACGTGACTTGGGGCACTGACACTGGAAGTTCATCTAGTTTCCATGCCTGAAATGCTACTCTACTTTTGTTTTCCCTTCCAACCATCACAAAAACAAGAATCCTCCTTTGCTCAAGGGGCCGTCTAAGAAGAGCACTGGGCGGCAGTGGGCCCGTGGGCCCCTGACCAGACTATGCGAGTGACGGCCGAAGGCTCAGCGCATTTGTCTGTCAGGCAGGGGACTGACAGGGTCAGGAAACCAGACGTGGGGACAGTGCAGGACAATGTCCTCACCTCACAGTGACTGTCACTGTCACAGTCACTGTCACAGTCGCCGTCACAGCGACCCAGGAGGCTTCCACAGGTGAGGCCCCAGGGGACACGCATGTGCTCAAGGTCACCTCGGGTCAGCTGAAGACAGGATGGGCAAAGAGGAAGGCGGGTGGCCTGAGATCTGCCCGCGTACCCCCTGGCAGCCATGGACCAGCGTGGCCACACCCGCACAGCAGCGAGGACACTGCACAGTGATGTCTGGGCCACTGCGCACAGGAAACTCACCGCGAGTGGAAGTGGCTGACCTGTTTCTCGCAGGAGCCAGTTGACCCAGAGGCGAGCTCAGCTGTCTGGCTGTAAGTCTGTGAAGACGCGCACTTTTCCAAAGTTGCAGAGCGAAGACCATCCATGGCGAGTGCTGTGCTCATCAGGCCCAGGTGGTCGTCCGGCCACCAATGAACAACCGTCCCTCCCTCGTGAGGAGCAACAGGCCCTCCCTGCTGCTAGTTCATGAATGCTGACTCTTGTAGTAGCAGGTGTCAAGTCGCCCTCAGATAGCGCACACAGTCAGTGGGGACACGAGACACACACTGTGACCTGTAAGTTTCTAGTTCATGAAGCCCGTCCTCAAGTGCTGAAGCGCCGGCCTCACCACAGCTGATACTTTTGAGCACCTCAGTCTGTGTGACCTGATAACCAGGCCCCTCCCCTGCCACTGCCGCACCCCGTATCAGACCTCCCAGGGCACAGCGCTGGGACCAGCGGCCGCGTGGCTCTCACCAACAGTGGACATTCAGCAGGACATCTCTGGCCACTTTCCTACAACTCTGGTTTGAATCGTGAAATCTAGAAAGTTCACTACGACTGTGTGCACCTCAAATTCACCACTGAGACGTGATGAAGAAGCTGAGTTACCTTTTCCAGGTCAAAGCCCCAAACGGCTTTCATGGGATCATGGGTTCACATCATTTTCCACATTTGTTCTGTTGCGTCAAAACCACATTCTGCCGTTCATCCAATACTGAACTACATTTACATCAATAAATGGTTATCTCATGTTAGTAACAGGAATGTGAAAATAAATATTACCGTCCCCATTAATTTCATCTGCAGATCCAGGTGGCATGCAAAGAAAGGGGGAGAAGGGGGTGAGAGGGAAAACACTATTAAAATGACAAGTATATCAAAGCATAAGGAAAACAAAAAATTACCCCCCAAGGTCTACTTCCAAAGATAAAAGAAAGGCTGTGACAGTACCGCCTCTCCTTGATTTAAGGCACAGCGCAAGTTCCACGAGTTCTATGCTGTGGATACGTTGTACAAAGTTACACAACAACACTGAGAGTCTGTCTGTTTCCAGCTAAGCGAAGTCAATTGCATTGCCTCTCACAATTAAGCGTTAAAATGGCTTCTGCCCCCTCGGGGGGCATTCAGACCCTTTCAGAGAACAACGAAAACACACAGGGATTTGTGTGTGTACTGAACGGTGAGCAGGGGCCAGCCGACGGGCTCCTCCAGTGAGGAGGCGGGCACTAGAAACTGCTCACAAGTTTCCATTTCTATGGACACCGGGCTTGGGGAGACTCCAGAGATGTTACTATGAATCCGTTTCCCTAGAAAACTCTCCAAGGGGCCTGGCCCCCCGCTATTCTGCAGTGCCCTGAACAGCTGCCCTGAGCTCAGAAAGTGGACCCCAGCTCATGGGCCACTGCCCTTCATCTGGCCTTCAGGAAGCCCGCTACGCAGACATGGGGCACCTACCAGCCCTGCGCTACAGCATGACACCCATGAGTGGGACCGGGAAGCTCCTTCTCACCCTGACATGCATCTACACACCAGCCAACAGGCAGACAGAGAGCCTCCTATCAACAGAGCAGCCCAAAGACCTTCATACGACCCCTTGCCCCGGGCCACAGGCAGCACGTGGACAGACGCCCATCCAGGTGCGCTCAGCTCAGGGCCCGCTACAAGCACATGGTTAACTGCGTGGCCTGGGCAGTGCGCTTAACCAGAGCCTGCGCGGATGCGAGCGCAGTACCTGTGGCGGGTTCGTGGGCACAGAAGAGCAAAGGGAGGAGGCGCCTAGCTTTCTTAACCTTATGCTGGCCGTGACCGGCTCCTTTCAGAGGAAGGGAAAGAGAAAAACAGAAACATTATTTCAATACAAAAGAAGCCATGTTACAGTTTAAGGCATAGCTATAAAAACACAAAATTGCAATATTTTATTTGACCACTGACACAAAATTTCTTATGATGATTGATTTGGGTTTTAAAAAATTATTTTAAAATGCAATTTCCTCTTCCAGCAAAGATTAGCATTAGATACAGAAACTTTTAGCAGGGCACAAGGGGAAGTCTTACTGCTCTGCAGAGTCAGCCAGTGAAGGTGCAGATGTCTTTACAAATAACCAGACAAACAATATGAAACAAGACAAAAAACAACGACCAATAAATAATTCCAGACCCTTGCAGACATCTAGCATTCGCCCATAAAGAAAAAATGGCAGAAGAGAGCACAGCAGACACTGATTTGTGCAAGAGCGTTAGGAACACTTTCCTCCAGACCGTGAGCACAGACAGGCTCACAGCCCACAGAGCGCACGTGAACAAACTCCCCTACGGGGAGCGCAGCAGGAGGAGGACGTCTGGACACCCAGGCTGCAACGCCCGCTGGCCACCAGCACCACGTCTGCGTGGCCGCCCTTGTTCGCATAGTCAAAGCTCATCTGGGTCAACAGTCTCTGTAGGAGGCACCTGCTGGTCCCACAAGACACATCCCAGCCCTCAGGAGCTCAGAGCACAGTGCAAAGCAGAAGGAACAGTTTGGCAACAGCAGAAATGTCACAGGGAAGGCAGGCACGTGGCAAACGGGACACAGGTGGTGTGAAATGTGACTGCAGACCCACAGGACCCCTCAAGAACGATCAGGACAGAGGGTGTGGGCCCAGGGAGAGCACAGGTCAGGGTCAGGGTGGCCACAACTCAGGGCCACCGTCAGCGCGTTAGGAGCAGAAATGAGAAGTGAGGCCACTTAAGGCACCATCAGAGCACAAGGAGGTCAGTTCAGGCAGACCACCACTTGTGCTCTGGTCCTCAGTCACACAAGGAAGGCACAGTCCCTGTGACCAGGCCTCTCGGTGCTATTCCTTTCCTCAGACGTTACTGTTTGGTGCTGATGATGTTGAACTTGACCTGAGCCCCCGAGATCTGAGAAAACAGTACTTCTAGCACATCATCCAACCTGGGGTGGCCATGGGAACCTTGGGCCCTCAACAATGTTAAAAACCCATGAATTCCTAAGGAGGCTCAAGAAGAGAAAGCCCCGCAGAACATCACCATCTGTTTCAGGAACTGGTCAGTAAAGGGAGGGGAGAAGGCAGTCTTCCTGGAGGACCCATTCCTCAGGGTCAGGAGCAGCGGGTGAGGTAACGTGTTCCTCAGAAGTGTCCCAGCTGAATTGCCCACAAAGCTGACGGCCCCGAAGGAAACCTAGGCAGGGAAATCAGCAGCTGCTCACCCGTTAGGTGACGTGCTCACAGGAGCTTTATAACGGACATGTCACAGGCTGACCAAATCTACCGATTGGCCTGAACATCACTGAGAGTCAGCCAGGGGCCAAGCACATCAGCACTATGATGTAGCCTTGGAAACGCCACTGAGTCCGACTCCTCACACTTCTCGTGAAAGAGAATCACTGAGCCTGACTCCTCACATGTCCCGCGATCCTGACCCAAGCTCAGAGGAGACACAGCAATGCGGGGCCTGAGGGAACGCGTCCCGCACATGACAGGAATGCCGTCAGCCAGGCCTAGCATGGGTACACAGCGTGACACAATTTCTTCAACAGGTAGCTTGCAATCAGGGAAAGAAAAAAAAAGGCCTCATGGGCAGAGCCAGGAGGACAGGAGAGCGACCAGCCTAGTTCCAGCAGTACTGCTGGTCCGACTCCCAACGGGACAAAACCGGGCGTGGCAATGCATGATCACAGGAATCTGAACACGGGCCACAGAGCTGGTATTAAAAAGTCACTGTCAGTTTTCTTGCAATGTAATATTCTCAAAAGAGTCCTTGTGTTTCAGAGATCCTTAGGGATGAAACATGCCTTAAGATGCTTGAAAACCGCCACCGCCGGGACCACGCACGTGGTAGAGGCAGAGGAGAGTGCAGCTGGCCGGTGCACAGCCGTTGAGCCTGGGGGGCAAGGACGTGGGGGATTGGTATACGATTCTACCCTCTCTGCTTCCGAGTATGTTTGAAATTTCCCAGGAGAAAGTTTAAAACATTAAACATTCAAAAGCATAACAATATGCACATATTCTTGCTTGTAAAAATATCAAATATGTTTTTGCCTTAACTCCTGCAGGCTGACTGTAATAAGTTCTGTAATTATTATGCAGCCACAACAGGTCAAAAACTAGGGGAGGAAGCCTTGAGTTCGAATTCTAGCATTTGTGTTTTCAAAGTTTGAAGCCTTCCTGTAAAATTTTTCTCTGTAAAGAAAATAAATAACAGGGCCTTTTGATGTTAGCAATATTTGTTTTTATATTCAGCAAGGTGATACTTAGGCTTCTTCTGTTTTATTAATACGTTTTCAACAATTGCTGAAGTTCATTCCAGCACGGTCCCAACCCAGCCACTCTCTGCCTGGGACCACACCAACACACCCTGCATTACAGGCGCGGCCTCTCAGTTCTACGTTCTGCCTGAGCTCTATCATAAGCACGAGTTTCTTTGGAAAAACACTTAATAATTAGGCTAAAAAAAAAACCCTCCTCTGTCCTCAGAATAGTGTGCCCAAGGAAGCACGCTGCTCTGTCATGTGCTGTTGTACGTCTGCTCGCCTCCCTCATCTCCACCGGGGAACCTCGTCTCTGCACGTGGTCAGCCTCGGCTGTGCCGTCTGACTGGGGACAACTGACAACAGCCTTTCCCTGCAGAGAGACACGCGTGGGCCTGCTGGCTTGCCTCCGGAATGCAAGGACAGCGTGTTACTTCCCAGCAGGGACCCGTCGACAGCTGGGTCCAGCGGGTGTCTCCACACCCCAGGCCTACCACCTCCCGGAAAGCGTCAGAACAATTTGCAGGGATCAGCCCACAGGGGAGGTCTGGGAGACCAGTGACTCTCGGTGTCACCGCTGGTTCTGCGTGTCCCTGCCTTGCTCCCATGCCCGCCACCCGGATGCCTGCCTCTCAGTCTCAGCACCAGGCACAGAGGTTCAGGAAAAAACATCAGGGCCGTGGGGGTGGCCCTGCAGCCCCACTGGCTTGTTTCGCTGTCCCCCAGCCCTGGCTCCCCCCGTCAGGAAGTGCTGAGACACGCCTGAAGCCGCAGGACCCAACCCACATCTGTCCCACACAGCGCATCCGAGAGCATCTTCGCCAAGCGCATCACTCCAAGCACAGACATTTCTCAGAGTGTGTGGGGGGTGTTTGTGCACAATGCAGTGATAATGAGCAATTCCACTGGTACGCTCGAGAACAAAAAGAACCCATCAACCAGGCGAAGGCACAAAACTACATTTCAGGAAAAATTAACTCAAGGCAAACTAATCTAACAGGAATCAGGTTTCTTCTAAGTCACATTGTCAGATACCAGAGCTATTAGGAAGGGGACATATATCTGAGAACCGGTTATGTGTGTGTGTATACAGCTACAAGAGTATATCTGTAAGTATGTAGATATAATTACATGTATTTTAAGACATGAAACTTGGGCCCATAGAAGATGCTTTTTCCTTTTCCCCCTCCTTTCCTGTTTCCACATTTTTCAATGAAAAAGACACATATTTTGAAAACATACCAAGAAAAGCACACCACATTCATCATGCCAACAAATAGTTAAGATAATGCTTACACCAGTATCTTAACTATATTTTTAAAAAGCAATATTCTAGCACCATTTTATGTTAATTGTGAAAGACAAAAACCATTCAAAAATGTTTCACATATCACAAACTTCCAAAAAACAAGGAATATACATAGTATATTCTGTTAAATTCTTCCAAATTGCAAAGATAAACTACAATGGCAATTCCAAAAGTAAGACCTTTCCCAGTAGAAGTCATTACCATGACAGTAAGACTGAGCGACAACCTGGCATTCTGCATACCCACGGGAGTCATCTGGAATTATACGTGCGTGCCTCACCTCTGCAGCCTATGGCCCATACATACTCACACCTAGGTAGCGGTGGTAAAATGATGCAGCTGGATGGCCAGAGTGTCTCACTTTTCTAAGCTGTTCAGAAAGCGCCATGGAAGCGTGACAGCAGACGCCCGCCACAAGGACCCGCCCCCACCATGGGGAGCCCCCCGCGCCCTTACCTGACATGGAGACCGCGTGTGTCCGCACGCCCTGCTTCTTGCCCTTGGCCGGCCTGCAACAGAGAGGGCACTGCCGTGAGCGCTGTGCTCGGGACCGAACCGCCAACGTTTCCAGGGGAGACCCACATGCACAGGGCGCAGTTTTTATAAAACTGGAGTCTACTGCCCGAACCCTTAACATCACCAGACTGCTTTCCTGTTCTAAAGAGCAGAAATTAAGAGACAACGAAAGGGTCGCTGAACAGCTCCAAGAAAGCATCCTGTGGAAGTGCCTCCACACACAGCAGCAGCGGTCCTGCGGCGGTCACGGCTGCGGCAGACCCTCTCACTTGGCAACGCACTGCCAGGGGTGACCCAGGGTCACAGAGGACAAAGAGGCGCCTGGGACAGCAACGGGCTCCCCAGACACAGCTGGAGATGCCTCGTGGGCTGGCCCTGCTCCACCTGGAGCACAGGAGATGCTGACAGACGGTGTCCCTGCGGGCTAGCCAGGTGAGCAAGACGTGCCTGGCTGCTTGTTGCATGAGACGGCACAGCAACGTCAGTGTTTTACATCGTCATCCACAGATAATAAAACTTTGGCCAAAGGTTTTAGCAACATTTATAAAATGAAAGTATTGTGCAGTTTGAAATTTTGGGGAAACAAATAGAATAGAGGACCCCATAGTCTTTAAATAGCAGTTACTTTGCTCTTGTAATAAAACATAAAACTTCTTCCAGACATGTGAGCATTCACTATAGAAGTACTCAGTAAAAATTCTTCCTAGTACCTAGAATTTAAACTAGGCAATACTGAAATGTAAAACTGTATCATTTTTGAGAAGTAGAAATAGTGCACATTTCACTGCAGAACCTTTATAATGAATGATTGTAAGGGCACAGAACTGAGTTCCTTTACTGAATTTCTACCTAAAACGCCTTTGAATAGCAGTGTAACTGAAGTTGTTTCTGACCAACCACATGTTTCTCTGGCACTGCGGCTCCCTCTGAATGGGAGCTTTATGCACTGCGAAGCCTCAGGGGCCTGTTCAAAGGCCTCGCTGTTTTCTTTTACATTCTGTCCCAGACCCAGGGTCCCCACGCCACCACACCTGTCTGCTGTCTGCTGTTGTGCGTCACCTGTCCCGCACCTGCCTGGATTTCATCAGGCTCCTGGTTAATAGCCATACCAGTGGTTGCTGCCCTACGACCTAAAATTTGCTTTATTTATCCAGGTTTTCTAGTATCTGTGGCTGATTCCAACCTACAGCCTTCTTCACTCACTTTTTACATCTATATTTATGGCTACTGCATGTCTTAACCCTCAAAGTCACCCCTCAAGGACTTCCCACAGCTGAAGCTACTCCAGACATCTGTTCCTGGCCCCAGAGGGACATCACTGAACACCTCTGACACAGCCTGATGCTGTGAGACAGCTGGTTTCCCCACCCCTCCACACCCCGCACACCTACTGTGTACCTACTGTGTGCAGGTCCCACATAGGCCTAGGACATCACATGGCCCTGGCCTTCAACAAGGCCATGGGGGTATGGATGAGCAAAGAGGGAATCTGGGAGTGGAATAAGCAGTCAAGTAGAGTACGTTACGGGAAAACACAGAGGGACGCTCCAGGGATGGGGCAGGGGTTGGTCAGGGGAGATGTCCAGAGGACATGCCGTAGGGCAAGTCCCCAGGTGAGGACAGGGGCTGGAGGGAATGAGAGGTCACTGGGCTCCAGGGTCTAAAGCCAGCGCAGCAGAAGAACAGAGCGGGTAGTGGTGACCCGAGGCCACAGGAGCTTGGCTGGGGAAGGACCGCGCAGGCCCTACCAGCGGGCGTCAGGACACTGGCACTGACCCTCCTAGCAGCTGTCATTCTGGAATGTGCCAGGAAGAGTGTGCATGTGACCAGGACCCCATCAAAACAAGCTTCCTGGGCAGACAGCCGCTCCTCACACGTCCTCACAACTCAGTGCCAGAGGAATGAAGTGTTTGCCGCCTCAGCCAGGAGAGGGCTCTCGGGACCCTGCCTGACATCTTCTGGCTGCCCACCCCCGCCTTCTCCATGCGCTAGCTGGCTGCCCCCCCCCACGCCCCTCCCACCCCCTGCGTCTCCCCAAGCTGGCTGTGCAGCACAGCCATGGGAGCGACCACATGAGGAGCCCTTTCTTAAGAGAATCACAAAACCAGGCGTGGCCGCAGGGACTCCAGCACAGGAGTCCACTGGGGTAGCCCAGATGGAAGATCGGAGCAGCTAAGATCAGCAGGGGCTGTGGGAAGGGGTGCAGTGGGTGGGTCTGCTGAGCGCAGGGACAGGCTGAAGGGACTGGTGAGGGGCTGGCATGGAGACTGTGGGGGTGGGTCAGAGTGAAGACGAGGCCTGGGTTCCCCTCTTCCTCCCAGGGCCTCCCAGTGAAGAGTCCCTGCAGGTGCCTCTCTCTGAGCCCTCAGTGCATGGCTGGAACCGTCCACTGACCTGAGCCCTAGACTCGGCTGTCGCCTGGGCCCCGGCCGTAGCACACTGAGAAAGAGACGTTACGGAGTAAGTTCTTTAGGCATCACTAACGTTTTTAACTTTATAGATCAACCCAGAGACTATGAAGTGAGTGACAGAAACAAGTGAGCCTATGCTGCTGCTGTAACTCCTACCCTCCTCGCTGTGACACAGCAGAACCTGTCTTCAGGTTCTCACAAAAGCGGCGACGACCGCAGAGTGAGTTTCACAGGCCTCGCCAGGGCCGTCACCACGACAACTCCTGAGTCTCGTCCTGCACGTGACGAAGGGAAACGCATCTTACGTTTCTGAGTGCACCTAACCCTGGGACATGATCTCCTCCTGGAGCGCAGCTCTTGCTCCCTGTGGGGGTGGCAGGCTGACAGCTCAGACAAACGGGCCGCACACAGCAGTGACATCACAGCTTCCAGCTCGAGTAACAAGACAGGCACAAAGCAGCCCTTACTTCGGTGTTGACGGCAAAGCCCGTTCGCCTTCTGGGGAAAAAAGGAAAGACAACAGTAGGGACCCCTCTGTTCCCGTTGGAAGATTCCACAGGAACAGCCCTTTAGAGGAAGGTATTACACCGTCTGTCTTAAGCTTTGGGGGTCTTATTTTCAGTATCTGTAACAAACATACACTGAGTGCAGGTGAACACCATGTAAAAGGTGCTGCCGGGTCAAAACAAAGTGAGAAGGTGACAAAATGATGAAAGGTGTCTTCCCATGAGGCTCTCAAAGATGAGGCTGTCTTTCGGTCAAAGACAACATCCCTCATGGAAGGTCTGAGGCCCCACGGGGCCCAAGGCCCAGTGGCCCACAGAGTGGCGAACAGAAGGAGCCCGGGCAGAGCAGCCCTCCCCCGGCGGTTGCCTCCTACCACAGCAGGGAGGCTCAGGGCCCTGTCTCTGGTTGGGAAGACCCTCCTCCCCAACCGGGCAGCTGGGAGCATGGGTCCCTGGCTTCACCTCTTCTGTCTCGAGTAATGGGGACAGACTCCTAACTGACCTTGTCCTCTACTCCATCCCTGAGCTACATCACTATCAGAATAACCTCCCCCCAAACCAATTCATCAAGCCTTTCCCCTGTTTACAGTTGCACCGTCTCTCCATGGCGTGTAGGTACAACTTAAGCTCCTCAGTTTACCCCCAAAGCACTGCTCCGTTCCCGTCAGCACAGAACAATGCTCTGTCTCCCATTTCAGGGGTGTCTGTGGGGCGGGGGGTTGTGTGGGCAGGTGCCTGTCTTCCACCCATTTCTCTGACCCCCTCCCAGGCAGCTCCTGGGTAACAGCCCTGGTGCAGTCTCACGTGCCGTCTGTCCACAGCTCCTCTCTACATTTGCCCTTGAACTTGGTCCCATCAGTTCTCCACCCTCCAGTTCACGGGCTCATCCCTCACTGCTCCCTGATCCTGTGGATGCTTATTGTCTGAATGTTACCTGCTTTAATGTGCACCAACAAATTGATCAAGAACATTTGGTAAATTAGAATGAAATTTTTACAAATTATTTACTAAAAAGACAGACAATATGCCACATTAAACATTTTTCACAAAATGCTATCTTTATGTGAAGACATGCTCCCCAAACATTTAAATATTTGCAAGGTATCTACCCGCTTACAGTACAAAACGAGGAATCAAGATCTTGTATCTGCAAACACTTTGACTGAGAAGCCTTCAGACATTTCTAAAAGCAGCTGCCTTACTGTACTTCCTGTGAAGAAAGCTATTGTACAGCAAACACACACCCTATTTTAGGAAAAAAACAAATGACTAAGACCCACTGGTCTGATCACAGTGGCCAGCCCCGTCCTATAACCTAGACACTCCCTGGCTGGCCTCTGGGCTGTGGCTCACAGAGCACATCATGACGCTAACTTTCAAACAAAGGTCCCAGCCCTGGCCGGTGTGCCTCAGTGGGGTGGGTGTCGTCCCATAGAGCAAAAGGCCAAGAGTTCAATTCCTGGTCAGGGCACATGCCTGGGTTGCATGTTTGGTCCCCGGCCAGGGCATGCATGAGAGGCAACCAACGGATGTTCCTCTCCCTCTCTCTCCCTCCCTTTCCATCTCTCTAAAAGTAGGTAAATAAAATATTTTTTAAAAATTAAAAGGTTCCCATGACTCCTTGGCTTCACACGCACACTCACTCAGTCCCCCCACAACTGGCTGTCAGCACGGCGCCCTGGTCTGCTGGGCAGGCTGGGTGCTCTGCTGCGGGCACCAGGAGCTCCGTGCTCCGTTGTCCACTTCCCTGTGCTCTCCCACCGCCTCCGCATGGCTCACCCAGTCTGCTCACGTGGACACACGCCACTCAGCCCTTCCAGGCTTCTTCTGCCGGTGTCCCCCTTGCCACACAGGTCAATGCCAGGAGGAATCCTGTGTCCCCCTGGCTGTTCTGTGGGGACTACTGTGGACCCACCTACCAAGCTCTAAAGTTGGCGTCATCCTGCCACATGCGGAGCCTCAAAGTCAAGGTTCACAGAGTGCGTCCAGACCACAGGGCACCAGGGCCACGATGGGGATGAGGCTCACGGTCACCTGTGCACACCATGTGGGCCAGGCTCCTTTCCAGGCCCTGGCACAGTCACAGCGCCCACGCGCCCAACCCTAGAGGATGGGCAGCTCCTCCGGGTTCTACCAACCAGGGATCCAGGGCACAGGGTGGAAGGGCCTCCCAGAGGGCTCGGGTGGGAACCCACAGTCGACCACGGCCAAGCCCAGGTTTCCTGCCACCACTCACTGCGCGATGACCCTGCCAGGAGTGTTTTCGTGGGATTGTTTCAGAAGCCTAGGTCCTCTGCAGCACCCCCTCCTGCTGCCTCGCAAACCTGCGCGTTGTTTCTGACGTGGCACAGCCCTGCTTTGAGGGTGAGGCTGTTCATTCTAACCCTTGGTTTTGCCTCATGACCAGGAACTAATTTTGTTCTGGGCTGCCCTAAACTTCCAAAGTGTGCAGGATAAAATAGGGCCCTGCCCAGGAGGCTCCGGGGGTTGGAACGTCACCCCGTACACCAGGAGGCTGCAGGTTTGATTCCTGGTCAGGGCACATGCCCAGGTTGTGGGTTCGATCCCCAGTCGGGGCGCATACAGGGAGCAACTGATCGATGTTTCTCTCTCACATCCATGTTTCTCTCTGCGCACCTCCCTCCCATTCCTCTCTCTCTCAAATCAATAAACACATTCTTGGGCGAGGATTTAAAAAGAAATAGAAAAAATAAGAAAAGCCTTTATTTATATCAGTTAGAGATTTTTTAAAAAACCACCCAAGAACATAATCCCAAAAGTTTGTTTAAAAGGACTAATGGCACCTAAATGACAGTCCAAGCATGCTGCTCAAAACACACGTGCTTTCTCTCAGTTCAGCTGGAAGCCAGCTCTGGGCGGTGAGCCGGTCGGGACACAGAGCACAGACTCCTGGCAGGACCCCTCGCGAGTCCCTTGTTACAACCACAAGCATGCGAACTGCAGGCTGTTGGGTGCAGGCTGTCGGCAGCTTGGGGGGAGGTGCATACACGCAGACACTCACCTTTCTGGGGTCTGATGATGAAGGACTTCAAGGCCCCGTTCACCAGCCGGCAATAGCCTTCCATCAGGTCGGCCATGTTCTCAGCAATGGTCAGGGACGGTGCTGTCACTGTCAGAGGCTGAGGGGAACAGAACAAGAAAGGGCCGTCACTGTTCTTCCCCATAATCAAAGAGACAGCTGCACATGACATCAGACCACTAGATACCCGCAGAAACAGGTGAGTGGCAGTGAAACGAGGTTTGTCATAAGCTCTGAGTAAAAAAGAAAGTCTGATATTTAAGGACGCTGTTCCCAGAGCATGTGATAGAAGGCAAATCCAGACAGAAATGGAAAAATCACTCAAACTGATGCTCACTTTCTAGAACAAAAGGAGGAGGAAAACAGTTTCCTTCAGAATGCCTGGTCCTCTGGCACAGTCTAATTAAAGGAAGAATTTAGACAGTCAAAGTACGGGTTCTTTTAGAAACTAGACTACCATGGGGTAAATTTTTACCCACCATCCATCATAATTTCTCTAACACGAAAGAAAATCAGGAACGTTTCATTATTTTCAGCACAATGTAGCACGTTCTGCCTAAGAGCTTTGAAATTCCTCTTTCCAGCAAAGAACACGCACTTCCGCTGCACTTCCAAACACCCTGTCCTTGAGGATTCCCGGGACAATCATTTATGACCAGGTTTCAATATGGTGTCACTCAGCAGCAAGAAAGAATCAGATGCACTTCCCAGAGCCTCAGAAGCCACGACCCCAGGCGGACAGGAATGAGGACAGGCAGGGGGCAGGGCAGGCGAGCCGCCGAGGGCCACGGGGGCACGAGCCGCCGAGGGCCACGGGGGCACGAGCGCCTCACCCACGTGCCTGCCAAGCCCCGGCGTGTTTGCCACCCGGGCGGCTGGGTGCCTCCGGCAGCGCTGGTCGGGGCTCGCTACCCGCGCCACACCTGTCGCTAGTGCACTGCACGCGTGCCGGCTGAGAACACAGGCGCTGGGGCCAGGCGAGGTCTGGGAAACTACACACAGTTTACAGGATATACGTGTTTTTTATTCTCGTACACTTTTAAGAAGTTGATTTCTTTGGTAATTCACACTCATCTTCAACCATCTTCACAATAATGCTCTCGACTGGTTTTTAAAGTGTTCCCTGTCCTGTTCTCGGGGGCGTCCGACGTTATTATTTGTGATGTAACACTTCCCACAAGAGGGAAAGTCGTGCTTCTGAGGCCCCACGGAAACCAGCCTCCCCCTGAAACACCCCGCCCAGCCCCACCCCCGCCTCCCGAGACCCTGAGCCATCAGCACCTCGGGCGCGCCCGCTATTTTCAGCTGTAACATTCCTTTTCGGTCCTTGTCTTCGCTATTTGAATACTGGGTGGTCTGCACTTGAGTGAAGTTGGCCAGATGTGTGGGCTTTGAAAGAAAAGGCACAGACTGGACCACAGACAACAGACTGGCCTCACTCACGCTGTGAGATACTCCCAGTTCCATCCCACCCTGGCCCCCTGAAGGCGCCTTCCCTGAGACTGAGTGTCAGGCATGCGGACTGTTTGAGCAGCACCCTGGGGCCTCCTGAGGAGCACGGCTGCTCCCTTCAAGGCTAGGGAGGGGCACTCCATCCCAGGAGCTGGCCGAGAGTCCCCCTCAGTGCCAGAGGCAGGAAACACAGGACAGACCAAGGAAGGAAGGAAGGAGAAGGCAGTCCCTGACCTGGCTCCTTGCCAGCAGTGTGTGCACGTGCCTGTGTGTGTGTGAGAGAGGGAGAGAGATGATGTGAAATTCTTGGTGGGAGGGACTGTCCTGCTCCCCTTCCCACGGGGAGGGTCCTGGGCCCCTCCCAGCACACCCTGTGCCTGAACAAGTGGAACAGAGCTCGGCAGGCCGTAGGTGACAAAAGAGCCTCCCGCACAGACAGGCCGAGAGAGACTGTGTTCCGTTTCCCAAGCAGAATAAACTCTTCTTCTCAGGAAGAAGGGAACGCCCATCTGTCTTTCATGACGGTGCTCACTTTGCAAGCAATGAATTCTTACACATTTATTCAAAACAATTACCTTGCTTAAGGCCTCCTGCTCTGAGACTATCACATAGACTATCACATGGCATCAGCCCCTCCTGCCAAGTGGCCCACTCAGCACAGGTCACGGCACAGGTCTCAACGTGGGGACTGAGCCAGTGGACTTGCCCCCAGCTCCCTTCCGGCAAAACACCTTCAGGCCTTGCTTTCAGGCAGGAGCCCTGAGGTGCTGCCCAGCCAGTCCTCCACCACCCCCCGCCAGTCCTCCACCCCCTGGTCGGTCCTCCACTACCACCCTACACACAGCTGCCACCACCACCACAGGCCCCACCTAGATCACGCTCTCAGCCTCAGAGACTGCTGCCTGGGGTTCCAGCCACCTCCCTGGCTTGTTCCCAGCTCACGGCTGCTCCACTGCTCAATCTCCAAGTGTTCAAGTGCCACAGACCCTGCGAACCCCCATTCCCTGAGCTTGATCCCGTCCCAAGCCAGCCCACCTGGGTGTAGGCAGGGTCCCCAGAGCAGCCTTCCACTGCAGCCCTTGTCTGTAAGGCAGCTGATGCCTTCCTCGGGGCCGATCGCCAGCTCCACTGAAATCACCCAGCTTGACTTTTGAAGGTGACACAGGTGAAGACAGAAGAACAGAAGGAAAAAGAACCATTTTATATAAAGAGCCCAGGGGGCTGGCTTAGCTAGCCATTAATCTATCTAGCCAAATACTATGAAATATGGATAACTTCATTAATCCTGCATCCACTAAGCCCAGACAGAGAGACAGCACTCATTCCCACGGGTCTGAAGCTAGTGGCTTCTTTAGGAAGGTGAACTGAACAGGGTAAACCAGCCCATCATGCACAGTTCATCAACACATCGCTCAGCTGGAACAGAAAAATGTAATCTTGAACAGAGACATGCTATTTTTAAAATATGATTTTATTCTCACATGGACACATTTTGTGCATTTTCCCCACATGCTCAAGTTACAAATGTGACAAATTCTATCTCTATCAGACACTCAGATGCACACGGACAAGAACCCACGCGTCCCCCATGCACCCCATGCCCACACTTACCCTGAGCGCGCACTTGAAGCACTCCTTATCAAATCTGTACACCGGGGAGAGGATCTCAAAGAACTTCAGGATGCTCTCTTCTCTGTTAAGGTGGGCAAACTGCCGGAATGTCTGCTGGATCAGTTTCCTCAATGTCTTGGCCTCCACAATGAAGTCACGAGGCTTTTCAGAGTCAGGAGGAGTCAAGGCCACAGCAGTACTAACTTCAGCAAAGAGCGCTCCCTGCCCGCTGACGGCCTCTTGTTTACACTATTACACAGTGGCACATTCAGCAGGCCTTCACATCTTCTTTTAAATAACTTGTAATAAAATACACCTAACATAGAACATATCATCTTAGTCATTTTAAGTGTACAGTTCAGTGGTTTTGAGCTTTATATCTTAAACAGAAGTCTGTAAGGTGATACCTGGCTCAGTGGAAAAGGTAAGGAGTGAGGCATTAAAACGGGTCCCTGCCCAGGACAGTTACCTGGCACACAGGTGAGGGTCAGGGCATTCACACGCCCTCTGCTGGGAGGGGCAGTCAATGCAGCCTTTCTGAAGGGCAACCTGGACCTGAGTCAGAAGCCTTAGAAAACCACAACTCTTGACCCAGCGGTGAAAATGCCAGACATTATTCCTTAGGGACGATGACAGACTATGCAAAGATTCAGCAACAGGGAGGTTCTGCAGAGCTCTTCACAGCAACATCTCACCGGGTCACCCACACAGTGGTGTGTCTGTCCACCCATCTCTACGCAGCCCAAGGCGTATGGGGCTCACTGACGGACGTGCCAGTCCATGTCACGGAGTTACAGGAAGAAGTATGAGCAAACCACCTGCACACACGAGGCTTCAGAAGGGCACCATGGGGGTGGGAGCCGCACGCGGACAGTGTGCGCACGCTGGGCACAGGTATGATGCCAACGAGGCAGGGAAACCAAGGCAGCTGCCTACGCACCAACCCACACACAGAGAAACTACTCAGAATTAGGTCAGCTCATCAGAAACTATGGCTACTCAGCCATTTTGAACATAAAAATTATTTCATAATTGTCAACCGAATATTTATCAGATGCTGCCAGTAAAATGGGCCCCTCAGGCTTTCCCGATGAAAAGATGATGATGTAGCGCTAAAGGAAACTTCCAATAAAAGAATAACAGTCTAAGGAATGTGGTACCTACCCATTCACCAGACACTAAATACAGATATGTTAATAACAGTACATGCAAAGCCTACTTTTTATAAATGAGATATAACTGATGTACATTATGTTAGTTTTAGGTATACAACATAATGATTCGGTACTTGTATATATAGCAAAATGCTCACCCCAGTGTCTAGTTAACACCCCTCACGTCACAGTTATCATTTTATTCTCGTGATGAGAACTTTCAAGACCTGCTCTCTTTGCAGCTCTCAAGTACGCAGTAGAGTATCAACACCCCTGTGACATTTATTTGGCACCTGGAAGTCCATCTCTTTTGACTCCCTTCACCCACTCTGCCCAACCCCCGCCCGTTGGCAACCACCAATCTACCCAGGAACCCGGGTCTGCTGCTTCTGCGTTTGCTTTTAGATCCCACGTGTAGCTGACACCCTGTCCCCTCTGTCTGACTCATGTCACTGTGCACAGTGCCTCTAGGGCCGCCCGGATCATCCCGAACGGCAGGACTGGCTCCTTTACAGCCGAGTGACAGTCCGTGGTGGGCGCACGTCTTCTCCGCCCATTCACCCATCAGTGGGCACTCAGGCTGCTCCCTGCCTGAGCACGGGGGCTTCTCCCTCACCCCGCCCTCAGGGTCTGTGCCAGATGGGAGCTGCCCATGCAGATGCCAGGTCTCTCTCCCCCTTAGCACCCCACTCCGGCGCTGGCAGGCAGCAGATGCCAGGAAGGGCGAGCTGAGGGACCACTAAGCCAGGCATTTCTGTGCCTGGCTAAATGTCACCTGCTAATCATCAACATGAGAATGACAACTATTTCCTCTATGAAGGGAACTAAGTGTTCCTGACGGTCCTCTAGAAAACACTTCAGTCTGTTTCTTGGGAATTGTAGAGATGCTTCTCAAAACCACTAACTATTGAGCTCTCAACATTTCTAGCTCTGAAACTAGATTTCCGTTGCTGTATCAAACCAATCGGAATGGGGCTGCCTGAGACCTGCTGCCTAATTCTAGGCTTACAGGAGAGCTGCGAAGACTGTACCGGGAGCCCCCAGCCCCGCCGGACGGGACGCCTTCCACAGCCCTGGCCCAAGAGCGGAAACTAAGACGCCCGCACTGGCGCCACACCGCTCGCTCACTGCCCACCTCCCCTCCATGTCACTGCCTGTCCCCCAGGGGCGCTGGCCGCTACCCTATGACTGCCAGGGTCTCTCAGGGACTTACTCACCGCTCCTCAGCCTCACTCTGGGACGGCTCCTTGACACTTTTAAGTCAGGATCGGGAAGCTGTTCCTATAAAACTCTACTTGCCATTAATATAACTAGAATGACTGTCAGCTTTTGACATTGTAACCTTTACACGTAAGGGAGAAAACCACACCCAGGGAGGGTTCTGAATAGCGTGGTCATCTGACTATGACAAAGGGAACTCCAATTACCTTGACAGAATCCAGTAAACTCCGAGGAAAAAACCGCTTCAGACCAACATCTTTTCTGAATAGGAAAAGAAGCGTAACAGTAATGACACCGAATTGAGCAACACAATGCCACTGCTGTGAGACCATAAAGGTGGGTTAGTTATCCTTGCACATGGGGCTCGGGAAGGACATAGAACGAAGTTCAAATTTACCAGCAAAGTCGCAGAAGGGGTGGGACTAATAATTTTCTTGATACACGCAGAAAACAGCAATACAACTTGGCATACGTAGAAAAACTCCTGTTATTGTAACACTTACTGAAAACCCACTTAAGACGCTGCCCCTCTGCACGCTGCACCGTGTACATAAGTTGTCCTTCTTCGAACACTGCCTGAGGGGTTGCCCCACAGACCTCAGTGTCCAGTTGGCGATGCTGCGTTTGCAGACCAGCCCGACCTGGAAAACACTTGGGACGTACTCTGAAGTTTAAAAAACAAACCTTGAATTAACCCTAAGAGTTGACACTTTTTCAAAATTAACTTTTTGAGTAAGAGACATGTGCACCTCGTCAAGGTCCATCATCTCAGCTTCACAAGGGAGACAAAAGAGGACATGAAGGGATTCGCTTAACATCAAAAATGTTGGAAACCGCGGTGACTTTCTTCAGACCGGGCTACAAAATGAGTCATTATCATCAAGAGCCTCAGAGCGCCCTGGCCAAGAAAACAGGCGGGAAGGCGTCAGCAGCCCTCTTCTGCTCCCTTCCAGCGCTCAGGGCCCAGGCTCCCGGCCACTAGATGGCAGTCCTGCGCTGGCGACGAACTGAAGCCGGGACACGGTTGGAATGTCGGACCAGGGAGAGGGTGAAACACAGGCATCTGCTCAGTTAGGTAAGGAAACAATAAACTGGATATAAATCATCAAGGTAAGAACACAGGAAGAACTCCGTCTACAGCTCTAAGTTAGCTGGCGTCCCTCGGGAAGCCACAGAAACCACGTCCCCTATAGACAAACACGTTAATCCCGTCCTGTGATCTGACGAGTCAGGACCGAAACCAGCGAGAGGGAGAGGGCAAGGTGGCCACAGGGACGTGGGTGCCATGTGCTGGGAGGGGATGGCTGCGGGCGCTGAGGTCCACCTCAGACATGCAGGGCTCTCCTGCCCAGAGGTGTCCTCTTCCCCCTGCGACACCATCAGCGCTGCCCGTCAAGCCGCTCACGTTCCCATTTTTCTTAGTCAGGTGGGAAGAATTTATCATCTTCGTTTCTGCCACAAACAGGAAAATTAAAAGTGGACCAAGAGGTTCTATGTTTCAAGAAAAACAGGAGAGAGTGTATTTCTTTGTGGAAGTAATGCCTGTTACTGGGTGTTACTTGAACTTCCCAGGTGAAGACAATTCCATTTGAAAAAGCTAAGGCCAATTAATGCTTACGAAGCATGCAGTTTACTTTTTTTCACCGACTTTTGAGTGATAAGAAATTTGTCACATTTGTTCATACGTCAGAGCCCTTTTAAATGGAACACTTGGCTAGTAAGAAAATAAAAACGAGGCTAAAGCACACAAAACTATTGGAAAAATTCACCACCACCCTTAACACATTTCCGTTGACTTAATCCAGACGGCGGGCTAGCTGGGCTCATGGCGGAGCGCTGGGGCGCTCTGTTCTGTGCAGGGAGAGTGCTGTTACACACACCCAAACTGAATGCTCCCTGGGAAGCCGGGGGTGGGGGGTGGGGGGGAGCGGCGGCAGGCTGTCCCACTTGATGGGAGGCCGCCTGTCTGGCCGCTGTCGGCACCGGGTCACCCCATGTACTCGACTCAGAAGTGGCTTGGCTTGAACTGTAGGTGACGCAGCCTCATCTGAGCTCAAACGCCAGGTCTGCAAGGTCAGGGGACTAAGACAATAGACAGGACTTATGAAAGAGAGGCAGCTGCCGGCCTTTCCCATGAGGAGGTTCTTTAGTGTGCAGGTAACTGTCCAAGGGTAGACCCTAAATACACGCAAGCTCATCTGACAAAAAACAAGCTTGCACAAACAGAGCACTCTGGACGCCAGGCCCTGAACCCAAGCTTCGGGTTGTGGACGCCCTCGAGGTCAAGGGGACCTTTTAAAGCCCAGGCACAGGTGATAGATGTCAGCACTGCCAGATCTGCCCTGGGGCTCCAGCACCCAGGCCCCAGGACGGCAGTCACTCGGAATCGAAGCGGTGACGCAGGTGAGCCGTGTGCCTCGCTGGCTCACACGCGGCCCCAGGCCAGACCACGGCAGGAACCATGGCACGTGCCGTCTCCAGGGAGCCGCCGGCAGAAACGACTGGCGGCAGGAGAGTGGGAGGTGCCCAATGCTTCCAAGTCCAGTTAATTTACTTGTTGAGACGCAGGGTTTCGGGGACTTAAATTACATGTATGGTCGACTGTAAACCAGAATTTTCTCCATTAATGTTGACTTTTTCCTGAACACCCTTCGAAGCATTCAGACCGCTGATGCGTGAGGCCTTCCTCTCTCCCTCATGTCCGTCCTCCAAGCTCTGCCTCCTCACAGCCCCACCTGCCGCAGTGACTTCCTCGCGGTCCCCCTTTCACACCATGCCTGCCATTCAGGATAGTCAGGGTAAGCAGGAGGGCCTGGGTGCCACCCCGCAGGTGCCACCGTGAGCTCCAGGGCGAGCTCAGGTCCCAGCTGGTGGCCTTGCCCTGCACCTGTGCCCATAGCCAGAGGTAGGAGCAAGCTTTATTTACCTATTAAAAAGTAATTCAGCTTCTTGTGAGTGAGTTCTTTTTTTTAAAGATTTTACTTACTTATTTTTAGATAGGGGAAGGGAGGGAGGAGAGGGAGAGAAACATACATGTGTGAGAGGAACATCGATCAGTTACCTCTCATATGCATCCCAACCAGGGACCAAACCCGCAACCCAGGCGTGTGCCCTGACTGGGAGTTGAACTGGCAACCTTTCGCTTTGCAGGATGACGCACAACCCACTGAGCCACGCGGCCAGGGCTCCAGTGAGTTCTTAAGTCAAGGATACATCTGTTTTCCCTCTGGCACCAACTCTGAGAAGAGTGACCACATCTGCTGGCTTTAATTCCTCAAAGCTTTAAAGCCCAGGCAAAAAGCAACCAAAATTGACTAAATATATCGATATGTGCATATTCATATCGTATTCCTACCTTATCCTCACCCCAAAACGTTCACAATTGAATATCTTTAATTTAAAAATACCACTTAGGCACTTAAATTCTAAAATGAGACTTGAAGCTTCTTAAAAACTGATGAATATTAAAATTCTCTAACTGCAGCAGAGACTGACCCTTCCTTCCGAATGGCATTCTCTCCTTCGTCCCGGGTAAGAGCTGTCCATTAGGCAGGTACAGTGGTGCCTCCCTCTGGCGGCCAGGTGTGGCCCATGACTACGTTTTGGCCAATGTCTTTCCTTCCAAGGGAAAGCACTAGGCACGCATCGGTGTCGGGCTGGGATGCCAGTGTGATGAGTGAGGTCCAGCAGCCACCCAGGCCACAAGGCGGCACAGCAGGGACAAGGAAGGACAAGGGAGGACAAGATCAAAGGGCCCGGCACCCTGGTGAGGAGGAACACTGGCCACCTGTGACTTTTCAGTATGAGAACAAGAGCTGTCGGCTCAGCCACTGTCAGCTCACCCACAGCTGCCGACACCCCTGTCCTTCGACGGCATTAGAGGCAGACAGAGAAAGTGCTGGGTCACCACTGACAGCATCACACTGGAACCGCCCGACACTCTGTTACTGGCTTACTTTGGTTTAATGCGTCATCAGCAGCAATGCAGTTTTTAAGCTCGATAACAATTTCTTAAAACATCTAATCTGTAGCTGGTGCCTTCTGTCCTGCCCATCACCTCATACTTACAAATGAAGTAAATGCAAGTCCAATCTGTGTGCCCCCTGGTCTGTGCCTGGTAGTGGGAGCCCTCAGGACAGGAAGGTCCAGAGGCAGGGCTGGAGGACTCACTGCCTCGTACTTCCCCACCTGCAGGAAAGGCACCCTGGTTCTACCGAGGCTGAAGTCACATGGGAAGATTGGTTATGGTTAACTCTTTAGCTGGCTTTAAACACACACACACACACACACACACGCATGCACATTTCTAGAGAGCGCTGTCCCTTCATGAACAAGGGGTTCTATCCAAAACAAAGTGGCAGTTCTCCAGCTCTTTCGCAGCAGCTGGCCTCTCCTCCTGGACCAGCTTGGTGCCCGACCAGCAGCCCCTCCCCCACCCACACTCCCCCCAAACTGAGCGGACAGCCAGCCACTGCAGATGCCCAGTACAGCCCTCACCCGACAAACTCCAGGCACGTCTCCATTAGTTCCTGGTATGTTATTTTATAATATTTGCTTTTAAGTGAAGATTAATAAAAACTACAATTTGAAGAAGGATTTGGTTGTGAATATTTGCTTTTGGAAGGATTCTTTTCCGACATGTAATACTTACTCCAACACTTCATATTTAGACTTCTTCTCTAGGGCATTGCCCTGCATCTCCCAGTATGACCTGCCTAAAATCAGGAAAGATGCGAATTTTTATATAAGTATAAAGAACGTCTGCATTGTCCAGTGATAAAAACTGCGGGGCGGGCAGGGTGTACTGAACTACCCCGTGGCTCAGCCACAAACACCTGATAGACTCTGAATAAACAATGAATTTGATTCACAGCACGTTCCCATATCCCAGCAAGGTATAGTCGGGTAACCCAGACCTGTTTCTACTGAACAACCCTTTCCCTTTAAGGTGAAGCAGACCTGGCTTTCTGGAAAGATGAGCTACAGGCTCAGTTGTAAGGGACCAGCTACTCTGGCTGCCTTTGAACCTCCTCCTCTGTCCAGGGACAGCACGTGCATGCTGAGCAGCCACAGGGACATGGAGGCCACTGTGCCGGCGTGTATCGCGCCTTCTCCTGCAGAGGACATGCCACAGGGTAACTGTACCAGACACGTCATGAAATGACCAACCTAATTCAGAACCTTCTCCAATGTTCGATCACGTTGTCTTCAATATCTTACTGATAATCTTTATGAGGACAAGGGAAATGCCTGGGTAATTTGCAAACACAATGAATGCCACTCGTGAATCATGACCCCCCTGCACAGCGGCCACCTTATCATATCTCCAGACAACCCAGTTTCAAAGTGATGTCCTGGTCCACCTAGTCAGCAATCTCTGACATACAGTTGCTCTTCACCTACAACAGAAAGAAACGGGGAACCAACGCTGTTTTAAAGGAATACATTCTAGGCTTATTCATTCACGGAATGTTTGATTTATGAACTTTATACACACTGTGTCAATAATCACGCTTGGTGCTGGATGCAGAGATGAGTAATATCAAAAAACAGGGAAAGGAACACATGCCCCCCCCCCTCGCCCCAGAGGTGCCTGTATAACCTGTGAGCACTGAAGCAAGCACCACAAGGCAGGGGTCCCCAGTCCCAGCAGACCAGGTCTGTGGCCTGATTCCTCAAGCGAAGCTCACCTGCGCCCGCCCCTCCTCCTGTGTGCCCCAACCCCCAGTCTTGCAGGAAAGTAGTCCCTGGTGCCAGACAGGTTGGGGGCCGCTGCCGTTAAGGGACAATGGACAGCGTCTGAACTGCAGTGGCGGCAGCCACCAGCTGCCCACCCTTTCTGTGCTGCCTGGAAGGAAACCGGGGGGGGGGGGGGGAGGGGGGGGCTCCATTCCCACACCAAGTCCCAGGTGACATATTTTCCTAACTCAAACTTTAGTTCCAACAGCATTTTTGGACGCTACTGCAAGACCAGGAAAATTGACATATTTTAAAAGCCATTTAACTCTACAACTGAGGTGCTTCCCACCCACCCACCTACTGTGATTGACCTGCAAAGTAAGAAACGTGCTGGAAGTCTAACATACAGAGAAGACGCTAACAGAACTGCACAGCTGCTCTCCAGCACGGATTACGCTCAGCTAACAACCGATGGACCGTATGGCACAAGAGGACCTGCCACGTGAGGACATCTTCGCGGATGAAGTAGGTGAGCAGCTGCCACTGCTGCTGATGCTAGGGAGGCCCGTGTGAGCCTCAGTAAGAGACGTGTTCTCCCCAAAAGTGGAGCTGCATGCTTCCTGGTAGCAGGCCTGCCCTGTCCAACGCTGCGCTCAGACTATGAATTTCACCAAGCAGAGCTGTGGGCATCCAGCTTGGCGCTCTGGCTCTGGCTCTGGCTACGACCCTGATTCTGCCTCTTGGTCTTCAACCCTACAATATGAACTCTCGGGCCCTTGACAGAAAGAGGTGTGTTGCCCTCTGCCACAGAAAACCCCCGACTGTGACCTCCTCGCCCCCCAGTTGGAACGATTTCTGCTGCCCAGTGAGTTCGTTTGTCCACCTTCTGCTGGCCAGCTCCTCCTCACGAGCCTCCCTTGCAGACCCCTCTGCCCCATGTCCCATTCTGCCCCTGGTGTCTTCACTGCCCGGCCACACCAACACATGGGGACGAACCACACACCTGCTCTCCATGGTTCCTGCTGAGCAACGGGACAAACTACGGTATGATATCTGCTTAAATTCATGATGACAGACCTCAGAGAGTCAGCCAAGACTGTCAGGAAGTCCAGCCAGGCTCCCTGGGAAGTTCACTCACGTGTCGCTTCAGACTTTCTCCGGTCAACCACTGCCGCTGTCTCTTAAAGAGCCAATCCAGCCTCTCGATGGAAGGGGCCTCTAACAGACCAGGAGTTCGCGCCCCAACAGCACGTCTGTGCGCCCCGCGCGTCCTCCTCTGGCAGGAAGTAGCCACCCGCTGTTCCCGACCTAAACGCCACTTCCTCGGAGAACCTGCTTCAGGTTCTCCACCGACTAAGCGAGGGAGCGAATGAATGAATGAATGAATGAACGGCGATAAAACTGGGCTTCCGGTGCTGCTCTGTGTGAGTGCTCTCTTCCACAGAAGACACGCAGCGTGAGTAATTCCTATTCCTTACCTACAGCAAGCATTTAAGACTGAGACAATGGAATTGAATTACTCTTTCCACTATCTTAAGTAAAAAGCTTTAATTCTAAACTCATTTTGTTTACACTTCAATCGGCTCTTGCTCCTGTCTGGCAGGAAGTAAATCAAATTTAAGAACGAAGTTCTTGCATCACTGGCAGGTTTCTTACTGAGCAAAAATAAAGCCACAGAGATGAACGGAGGTACGTTTACGTATGTGTTAGAGAAATACCAGTCGTTTTGACTGAATCACTGAACGACTGCGACAAACCGCAGCACAGCAGCAATGACGTGTTGGGGAAAACGCACCATCATAAAACTGTCTTATTAGAGATGATGTAATTTTTAAACACTGTTCACAGGTGGGAAAGTGTAATCACTTGCTTTATTTCATTCACCAAAACCAAATTCCTATTAGTTGCAAAAATAAAAAAATTATTATTTAACAATTCTAATGGGAAATCCCCTTTGTAAAAGTGCAACTAGAAGTCCTGAGAGTTGTTTTTCCTTCTTTTCTTTTAATAAAGATTTTATTTATTTATTTTTTAGAAAGGGGAAGGGAAGGAGAAAGAGAAGGAGAGAAACACTGATCAACCGCCTCTTGCACATGCTTCAGTGGCTACCGAACCCACAACCCAGGCCCGTACCCTGACCGGGAATCAAACCAGCGACTTCACTTCATGGACAAACACCTGACCCACTGAGCCACAATGGTCAGGGCCCGAGAGTGGTTTTTCCTACAGCAACAACCTACTCCTCTCGCCCCTGGGAGCTGTGTGACCACGGCCGCAAGTCCATTTGTGGCCTGAGGTGCCCAATGTGTTCTGTTAAGTGTGCTGAGCCAGGATGGGACAGGCTCTCGCGGCAGGCCCACCCCGCCGGCCACCTGCGCCCAGCGCCTCCCCTGCTGACGGGCCCTGAGGCCGAGCTCCCTGCACACTACCATCCCGATGGCTACTCAGGACTCGGGATCCTGTCGACTCAGTGTCTGTTTCCTCCATAAAACTTTGCTTGACTATCCTTCCCCTCCTTTTAACTCCCAGAAGGCACTGCCTCCATCTGGGACATAAACACAACTCAGTGAGTACTTACGTGACTGTGTGTGTGTGTTTTCTTAGAGCAAACACACTGGGCACCACTCAGGCAGACCTCTGGGTGATAACATGCACTCTCGGCACATGGCTGTGAGCCAGACGTGGCCACCATCCCCAATGTGTCAGAAAAAGCCTGGCAAGGACGAGGACTGCAGCAGAGCAGCGGCCTACGACCAACAGAGCGCCGACCAGGGCCAGGCACCACGCTGCGTTCCACACGTGTTATCAGCCCCACCTGATGCACAGAGATGAGACATGTGCACGGACCTGGGCACCCAGCACACGTCTGCCCACAGCTGGGCCCCAGCGCAGGCTCAGGCTCTCCCAGAAGGAAGGCGGATGCTCACTGGGATGTAGCTCATCCCCCTGGGACCCCTGTCTCAGCAGTCTCTGCAGGCCTCCCCTGGGCCCTGGCACCACTGTCACTGCGCTGGGCACTCCCTCGAGACTGTGGCTCTGCTGTTGGTGAACTCTGTCCAGGCCCAGCAAACCTGCATGACTCTTTCAAGAGAAAGCTCTGAATGTGGTTCTGTTTTTCCAGACTAACCTGGGTTGGTGCTGAGGCCGCTTTCCTACTTAAACGAACAGGATGCATGTGGACTTCCCGCTGGGGGCAGTATGGCACCTATGAGCCTTTCCCTCTCTCTGCAATGAGGAAACCGCTCACATCTAGAGCAGGAAGGACCCACCCAAGCCCTCCACTACCTATGCCCCGCCAGCTCAGTGCCGCACTCACCACATGGGATTGTGCTGTTTGCTCTCTTCTGAATACTTTGCCTGCTAACAAATTTATCAACTAGACCCAAGGATCATAAGACAAGCCAACAAGAAATAAGCATGCCTGGCACCTCACATACACCTACAGAGTAGTGTCGTGTTCATACCACAGAGTTAAGTTAAACTTTTAATGTTAAGCACCAATGAATAAACATACACATTTAAACCTTAAAGCATCTGTAGGACAAAATGCCACACCCAGGCATCCTAAGAGCTGACAACTTCAACGGTGCTGAATGGTTTCTGTACAAGTTCAGTAACTGGAACAACTTCATGACCTAACACTGACACAGCCCTTCAAGCCAATGGCCGCCACTGTCTGCAAAAGGTTGTCAATCAAATACACTTTCCCAAGTGCAAGCTCAGAGAGGTAAAGAGGAATAAAGTGCAACACAGCAAAGGAAAAGTTCGATATCAGAGTATAGTTTTCTTGCTTTATAATGAGCCACGAGTTTTAGCATCAAAACTTATTTTTATAGACTCTGGCTTTACAGCGAATAGGATTATAACAAGATTCTTGCTTATTTTCAGAGTGTGCTGATTAATATCTTTAAGAATATTCTCAAATGGGTCAAAAACATGGAGTGACTCATTTACAACATCTCACATCTGGGACACCTTTAAGCATTCAGAGGACAACAGCCGACCAGTCAGCCACTGACACCAGCACATCCACTGACAGGTGGTTTCCTCCTGATGCCACCCCACCCCCTGGCACATGACCTTGCAAATAAATAATAACACTGAGACGGTTATTGTAAGTTCTTTCTCCTTCTCTGGGAATGGTGGTAGACAGAATCAAACATAATTCTTTCATTTCTACCTGATAGAAGAGTCAGAACGATGAAAATACTGATTCTTCTGAAACAGAAAGAGTAACAGAGACAACACTCAGGGACATTCACTCTTTCCCAGTCTAGACCCTCAAGATCCCCACAGGTGACGTCCAGGAGTAACAGCTCCTGACAAACACACAAGGGAACAAGCACCTGAACAAGAGTCAGAGCCAGCCGCCACCAGCTGGCAGGAAGCCCAAGGATTCAGACGCTGTAATTCAGGTTCACAATAGACATTAACGTGCAATGAAATGATAAAGAAATAAAGGGCAGGAAATCAGTAAGTATAAAGGCCATAAAAGACGGCCTAGAAGATTTTTAAAAGTGTGTATGGGGGGATGAAACTTTAGAAAATAAAAAAGTAATCAATAAAACCTCAACAAATGTATTGCACATCAAATTGGTCACAGCTGGGTAGAGCTGGTGGCCTGACAGATTCGTCTGCATCACTGGTCCCAGAGACAGGAGAGGACACGGGACAGAGATGCTGATGGAGACAGACTGAGGCGCGCTACTGCGGATTGGCCCTGGGGTCCCAGAAGGGCGAACACACGCAGAGTGAAGGCAGGGTCTGCGGTGGTGTCCCCCAGGCCACTTCCAGAACTGAGGAACGAGACACGAAGCCACAGGTACAAGCCGCACAACACAGACAATGCAGGAGTCAGCATGTGGGAACCCGCACCCCGTTGGTGATAAAACTGTGAAGCACTGCAGACAGAGACAGGGGCGTAAAGCCATGAAGAGAAAAGGCAGATCATCCGCCGAGAGAGAGAGAACGAGAGCAGCTTCTCAGGGGCACCAATAAAAATCACACAGAAAATACCACCCACGTTCTGGGGTACCCGGGGCAGCGGACCGAACCCTCCCCCAGATTGAGGAACTGGACGCTGCAGACCCACTCACTTCTGCACTCGGCCCAGAGTAGACATCTAATAAATATTTTTATTCAATCAGAAATCACCGAGCACATTTAGTGGCAAAAGCATATGTACAAACGTCTGTGATGTTCATTCGACAATCTTGAGGACCACTGTTCACTAATACTAACAAGTAACATTTATTTGGTCATAAAACTGTGTGAGTCCATTTATGTCACATATATTTATTGCCTAACTAATGTCTTAAGGGGAAAGAAGCAAGCTCCTCCCAGTGTAAAAAGGTCCGTTTTGGCTTTCTTATGCAAATTGCTATTGAGATTGTATGGGCACAGGGGGCACTGACGATGCCTTCTACATGGGACAAGTCTGCTGACATTCAGGCAGGTTAGTTACACGTGAATTAAAGCATACGCAGGGTCATGTCCCTGAGGATGTGCTGTCCCTACTTACAGTGTCTTGTAAGGGCTACCCAAGCGTACCTTCGTTCATTCGACGAATATCAGAAGTTCTTAAGTTCTTAAGTTCAGTTAAAAGGTTATCAGAGCCACACAGTGACCAATTATATTCTCCCAAACGTTAGGTTTCATCGAATTCTCAAGGGAAGCTATGTAATAAATAGGATTCAAAGAAACAAACAAAAAAGGTATATTAAATTGCCCTCCTATACCTGTTGATTGAAGAAATTCAAAGTTGGCTTGTCTTCAGTAAACTGGTTTAGAAATCCTTTTGGCAAATAACGTATTCTCAATTCATATCTAAAAAATAATGCACAGAACAGAACAATTATAAATCAGTAAGTTTCTCAGTTCATCGTCTACAATTACAACAGGATGGGGAGTACGGCACTGCCAGTTACTCTGAAATATTACTTTGAGAATAAGGTAAAATATAACCGACTCATTTATAAACGTTTGCGCTTTCAGCACAGACACTCTGTGAGGAGAACGCGCGACGCGAAGCCCAGATGCCCCTCCAGCCCTCCCGTGCCCTGCCCGGCAGCGCCCCCAACACCCCGTGGACGTACCACTGAGGTCGCCTGCGCAGAACTGCAGCGCGTGCCCTTCAGTCACCGGTGAGCAGCGGCCGCCTGACCCGCCAGCCGGAATCAGACCCACGCTGCGGACGGCCATGTGAGCCGTTTCCTCCTCCTGGCTACTGGAGTAAGGCTCCCCCTCTAAGCATAAAGCCAGGCTTCCAGGATGGTGGAAGCAAACAAATGTCAGCAGAATGCTCCCCCACCCACCTTTCCATCGGTGTCCCCACGATGAAGACCGGTGCAGGCCCCCGGTGCCCGCGCACACGTTCTGTCGGGCATCCACCAGGAGCAGCACTGGGCGGTGACAAGCACGCGCCTTAGCTCTTGCCAGTGTCACCAGACGGTCCCAGAAGTGATGCCAATTCACAGCCCACCAGCAGCGCGGAGGGTGTTCTCGTCCTCTACCTCCTGGCCTCTGCGCGGTGCAACACTGCTGACCCTTCACTTCCGTCACGGAGACACTGACTTGTGCAGCGACACACAGTGATCTCACCTGGCACTTCCCTGATGAGTAACGATGCTGGGTTAACAGGCCTGGTTAATCAGCAGCAGCTGTCTGGCTGCAGGTGACCAGAAACTTACTCATCTTTGTACTGCCAGTGTCCAGACAGATGCATCTGGCACGTGGGCGAGAATCAGCACATTTACGAGTCCGTCATGAGTGTTTCAAGATGTCACTTCCGAGCCTGTCAGTGTTCCACTATTTACTGTCTCCTGGCTGTAAATCTTTTCAGTCTCTTGCTGAATTCAGGGTTAGAATGGCAGGCTGGCTTTTCCAATTAAGGTGCTCACATATGGAATGTCATTTCAAGATAACATAGAACACTGTATCAAAATACAACCTAAAACTTCCTAAACTATCATTTTTCATTTTCTTTTGTTGTCTTTGAAAAAGGACACCTTTCCTCTACACAGAAGATTCTCCACCCATGAAGATCTGAGGAAACACCCTCCTTTGCAGCGCGAGGAGCTGTTGAGCAGCAATGAACAGTCACGCTGCGCGGGACAATGTGACCCCCATCTTGATAACAACGAGAAGGACTGTCTTGTTCAACGGCTCTTTGAGAGCCCCAGACACCCTCTCAAACGCCACGGGATGCTGCTCTGGGGCCTGAACCCCCAGGCCCCAACGCACCGCCTGACAGGCCCAGCCACCTCCCCCAAAGCGCCTAGTCTATCTGTACCTGATTAACTCACTCCAGGGAGGCGATTCCAAATAAATGAAAGTTATCAACATTCACTTAACTAGAATTATCAAAGTATAAAACTTTTAAAGTTTAAATCTATTTGATGAAAATCTCTCAAAACTGCAAAACACCTTTTGATGCATTATGGTCTTGCACTGAACCTGTTTTTGGCTGACCCAGGCCCTACCACATACCACCTGCTTAACTGGGATCACCCATAACCCCGGGATAGGCGGGTAAGCCCTGCTCCCGTCTGGACCAGCTGGGAACGAAGTGGAGGCCTCATGGCGTGAGGGCTGACCGCCCCTGCAGTGGTGCTGGACTGCCTGTCCCCTCCGCCCCTTTCTTCAGTAGCATGTGCCATGTTGTCCTACCTGACGTTTCCCTACCACGCTTTCAGGTTTCCTCTGGTTTTTACCTAGTAAAAGTATTTCACGCTGTATGTCATCTTCTGGAACTTACTTTTTTTTTAAAAAGAGGGAGGTAAAGTTCACATAACAAAAAAAACGAACCATTTTAAAGTATTCAACCCAGTGGTCCATGGTCCTGGGACTTAAGCTTGTCACCCGGTGTTACCTGGCTAGGGTGCACCCACACTGTTGCATGTCCCAACAGCTCACACATTCCAACCCATGTGACACTCCACTGTGTGACATCCCACAGCTCACTGCACCATCACTGCTTCGTCTACGAACATTTTGCACCTCCAGCATCGCACAGAAATGCACGTCTCTCAAGGACAGAATGCACAGTGCCACCGCAGGACCGCAGGGAACTGAATCACTTGGTTTTCAAAGGGAAGCTAATTGGCTCTCCCACATGGATTACCAGTGTTTGTGTCCTCCCAGGAACGTGGACAAGACGCTGTTGCGGCACAGCCTCTCTGGCTCCCGACACTGTCACAGCACTCACCTTCTGTCACCTGGGGCGTGTAAGCCCGAATCCTGCCATGGTCCAAACCGGCACCTCCTACCCGTTCATTTGCACGTCCCCAATTTAATCACTGATGAAGCCAATGGGGTCTTTCTAGGGACACTGGCCAAACTGCTTTTCTCTGTTATGAAAATGCCTTCCCAGCTCTTGCCCGTGTCTAGAGTTGTTCGCAAACCTCACACTGACCAGCACCACCTTTTGTCGGTTACGCGTCACAAGCAGCTTCTCCTGGATGCGACTTTATGCAGGAAGCATAAAAATCTATGTTCAAACCTCCTAGGAGTGGAAATGGACACCGATTATTCTGAGTCCAGGCACTTTCATTTGACTATTAAGACCTTACTTGTTTTTGCCCTTTTAAAAGTATAATATATCTTTTGATAAACAGAATTTCTTAATCTCTGTAAAGTCAAATCTGCTGTCCTGTTCTTTTACAGTGACCATTTGGGGTGTTAAGAAAATCTTCCTCCTCCAGAGGCAGAATGTGTCATTCACCTGTACCTTCCATTAAACTTCCTCTTTGTCAACACCTGCTCCATCTCAAGTGCATGGCTGCGTATCATTCGGGGTGGGATCTAATCTTGTGGTTCCTCTTCCTACGAGAAGAGCTGTCTACCAAGCCAGCCCTTCCTTCCCCACGGGCACGTGCTGCCAGCCAGCTAACGGAGGCGTCTGAGACAAGGAAGACTCACGTGAGCGAGTTTATACCACATGTTTACTTACAGGACGAGCAGCGTAAAAAAGCTACAGATACGGTATCAATTATCCTACGAGTCCAGCACTTTCATTTGAACGTTAAGCCCTGACTACTCAGAAGAAAACCAGAACTCGTTGCCCTCACACACCCGCCTATGAACTGAGAGGAGTGGTCTGCCAGGAATGGAGAGGTGGTCCCATTCTGCTGTGTGCAGGGATGCCTGGAACACAGGACTACAGAAGAGACAGCTGAGTGACGGGATGCAGCCCCCCTTGCCCCCACTGAAGCCTCTGAGCCTTGGCCATCTCCCAACTAACACGACAAACCAGATCCGCTCCCTAACGGACCACAGTGTGCGAACGGACAAACAGAAGAGCAGGTCTGGGACTGGCCTGCGTCTGGCACCTGGCCTGGCACCGGGGAGTGAGTGCCAGCACAAGAGCCCTGCTGCAAACGGCAGCTGGCGCCGTCTGCCTTCCGGCTGACACGAGCGGTTGCACCACCGCAGAATTTTCTCTGTTAGTTTATTTTATAATTTTATTAACACTGATTCAATTTCCCCTAAAGCATTTTCACTGGGTGCCTGCTCTATACCAGGCAGAACTAGAAACCAGGATCAGCGGTGCAGGGACTCAGACTAGGGCCCTGAGGAAGAGGGACAGGGTCAGCTTTGGCTGCTTAGTTCTCGCATGGGAGAAGACACACTCACGCATCTTCTTTTTTAAAGCCTTCATGGTTCTGGTAGCATTTTCAATCCACCTGAGAAACCTTCATCCGCCCCCAACTCCCATCCTCCCCAGCGTCCATGCCAGCCTGGCTCACCCAGCCCTGGGGGCAGAGGGCCAGGACGGTGCTGCCCAAGCGGCCGGTGAACGTGCACCCGGTCGCACGTCTGAACAGAACTGCAGCTCTCACAGAAGGAAACGGAGGGAGGCCTCTGCTAGGATCAGCCACGCGCGAGGGGAATAACCTTTTCACCATACAGGGGCGCGATGGCCACCGCGTGACCACACCACGCTCTCAGAGTTCCATCGCTGCCTCCCGGGGACCCGTGAATCGCCCACGTAGGAAGCAGCTCCCCGGATTCTGAGAACCCACAGGCCCTCTGCGGAGCCGTTCAGATCACACGGCTCATCTCAGCCTGCGGATCCGGGACACCTCAAGTCCCGGGATGTGGTCTGTTTGGACTTTTTAGTTTCACTTTGACTAGAAAGCCACGTATAGGGCCCTTGTAGAACTGCTGCTACAGCTGCTGACAAAAATAGTGCGCGAGTTCCTCGGGAAAACAAACCATCGAACAAACAAAAACAAGAACCACTACATCCTCCAGCGACCCCACTGACAGGGCGTTTGCTCAAAGAGCTCGAGGAGGGTCTTGAATAGACATGTGCACAGCAGGCCTACCTCAAGGAACAAGTAAAATCTCAAAAAAAAATTCTAACTCTATACCTAAAGGATCTAAAAAAAGGAACAAGAAACAAGCCCAAAGGAGTAGAGGAAAGGAAATCATCAAGATCAGGCCAGAAATAAATAAATGGTATAAAAAAAAAGAAGTACAATACAAAGCACATGAAACCTAAAGGTGGTCCCTTTGAAAAAACAAACAAAATCGACAAATCTTTCTCCAGACTCATCCAGAAAAGAAATGAACCCAGGCCAGAGAGCCCATCGGTGAGAGCGGCATCCCAATACTCCAAGATCGCGGGTTCTGTCTCAGGTCAGGGCATGTAAGACTGGCAACCTGTGAATGAGTAAGTAAGTGGAACAATCAATTGATGTTGCTCACTCCCCCCACCCCCCACTTCCTTCTCATCTAAAAGTCAACTAGAAAATAAATAAAGAGACAGGAACCCAATAATTAAAATCAGAAACAAGAGGAGAAGTAACAACGGACTTCACGAAAGTACTAAGGATGACAAGAACACATCACCAACAGCCACATGCCGAAACACTGGACAGTCTGGACCCAACGAATATGTTCCTAGACACACGCCACCTTCCAAACTTGATCAGAAAGAAGCAGAAATGCTGAAGAAACCGATCACAACGAATGAAATTGAAGCAGCCATCAAAAACTCCCAAGAAACCAAAGTCCCAAACCGGGTGGCTCACAAGTGAATTTTACCAAACATTCAAACAAAAACTAACACTCATCTTTCTCAAACTCGTCCAAAAAGTCAAGAGAAAAGAAGATTCCCAAACTCCTTTGACAAGGCAGGCATTATCCTCATTCCCAAACCACATAAAGACACTAGAAAGAAAGAAGACTACAGGCAATATCTCTGATGAACATAGATGCTACAATCCTCAGCAAAATTTTAGCAAACCACATACAACAATACCTTGAAGAGATTATCAACCAAAAAATAAATAAATAAATAAATAAATAAAAATGATTATGCACCATAATCAGATAGTGGGCTTTCTTATATCATTATCCCAGGGATACAAGGTTGGTACAGTATCTGCAAATCAATAAATGTGATACACCATAGAAACAAAATTGAGTGTTAAATCACATGATCATATCAACAGGTGAAGAAAATGCAGCGCCCAATGATGACAACATCTCTCAGCAAAGTGCTACGAAAGGGAACATACCTCAGCATAAAGGCCCGATGTGACAAGCTCACAACCAGTAACATACTCGGTGGCAACAAGTCAAAGCGTCTCCCTGCAGATCAGGAACAAGACGGAAATATGCACTCTCACCGCTCTTACCTGACACAGCACCGGCCATCCTAGCCGCAGCGACCAGGCGAGGAGAAGAGATTAAAGGCATCCGCATTGGACAGGAGGAGGTGAAGCGGTCGCTATCTGCAGATTCTGTACAGAGAGCCTCGAGATCTCTCCCAACACTCCCAGAACTGACGGACGCATCAAGTCAAGGAGCCGGATACAAACCAAACAGCCGGAAATCGGTCGCATCTTTAGGCACCCACAACGAACTACCAGAAAGGGAAACCAAGAGAACAACCTCATTGACAACTGCATCAAAAGACAACTACAGACCCAGGAAGAAACCTCACCAAGCACGTAGAAGACCTGCTCGGCGCCAAGGTCAGGTCCCGGCAGCTCCAGGCACCGAGCCCATGAGCGACGCTGCTCCGGGGCTCGCGGTCATCCGATGGAAGTGGCACCGCCAGCATGTCACAGCCACACAGACAGCACTTCCGCTCTGTCTGAGGTAAGGGACAGTTCATAACTTTTCTCTGTGTACTTGGCAGAATGGTGCTCAAAACTGTGGTAATAACGCCTTGTCTCCATACGCGACCCCCTTCCAGAGATGCTCCAGTTCCTCTCTCCACTCGGCAGTGAGAAGGGATAAAGAACGCCGGTGAGTGAAATCAACGCTCCGCATTAGGCAGGGCTTAAAGGAACCTGAGAGACAGAACGTGACTTGTCCAAAGTCCAACGCTTACTCAGCCGTCAAGCCAGAGGGAGTCTAACTTCCCATCAAAGGCTCCGTCGGTGAGGGTGACAACGTCACGCTTTGACCATGGGCTTTCAGTGTCTGAACCCAGTGAAATCTCCCTGCTCCTCGTGTCCCATGATGCGGGCCAGCGAGCCCCCACAGCTCATCCTCTCCACACAGTGACTCAGGGACCCGGGGCTTCTCAGCTCTGCAGCTGCACCGAGTGCCCTGGAGACCTGCTGCCCCTCTACACTCAGCTGGCAAGGCCAACAGACAAGCAGCACACAGGACCGACAGACAGGCAGTGGGAGGAAGGCCTGGGAGGGCCACTCCCTCTAGTCCCCGCCTCTGGGCAGACCTGGACTGCAGGGCGGGAGGGCTGGGAGATGCAGGACAGCACCACCCCCCGTGCGTCTGTGCACCCGGGATGGCCGCCCACCTTCCTGTCCCTGGGTACGTGCAGCCGATTCCATCCACCTCCTCCAGGAGGAGTGACCGAGGAGAGGAATGAAAGAACGGTACGTCATGCCAACCAACGCAGCCCTTTCAAGGCCCATGAGTAAAGACAACACTGTCCACTCGTTTCCAGAGACTGTCGGCTCACTGTCCAGACTCACTTTCTTCCCCCCCACCCCTTTTCTTCTTCTTGACAACTGAGAGCACCTCATTCTGGAGCCACCAACGTGGAGCGGGTCCACGGCCAGCCGTCCCTGCACGGATGAGCACCACGAGCTCGGGACAGAACACGGAAGCCGGTGTCCCCAGAGTCGGGAAGGAAGCAGCAGCGTGCTGACTGGGAATGGAAGTCAGAACTGGACAGGTGACTGGCACGGCAGCGAGCAGGTGGGTTTCCTGCGTGCATCTCAGCTCTGTCCTGAAGGCGGTGAGTCTCAGCACGGCTCCACTGCCAGGACAGGACAGGCTCAGAGAGAGCTGGATGGGAGAGGGGCTGTCGGAGCCAGAGGGGTGGCTTCGGGGGACCCTTCCCTCTCCTCTCCCCTTCCTGCTCCTCTCTCGACCCTGCTCCTACCCTGACGCTGTAGCCATGGCCGGTGGGTAAGCTCCTGAATTGCGGAGGAAACACCCGTCTCTGGCTGGCGGGGACCTGGGGGAAATGACCCCCGTGCTCCACCACGTGGGGGAAGCCGGCTCAGTTTTTCTCTTTTTTGCCCTGAAAACCACCCCATTCTGGGAAGCTTCCACACAGCACACGGGAGGAGAGGAACCTGAGATCTCAGAGAAACCAGAGCTTGCAGCTGAAGGACCGGGGAAGGTAGCGGAGAGTCCAGGAGAAGACGCGCTGAGGGTGAGCAGGGCCCCCGCGGGGTGCACCCCGGAAGCCACCGTGGGCGCCCCGCCACGCTGGTGCTGAGGTCACCCGCACAGACTCCGGTGCTGAGGTCACCCGCACAGACTCCGGTGCTGAGGTCATCCGCACAGACTCCGGTGCTGAGGTCATCCGCACAGACTCCGAGACAGACCTGCGATACTGTCATCACAGACTTAACCGGAGGTCTCCCGACCTCTGCTGCGCGGCGGTGGGAAGACAGACCGTGGAACCCCGTTTAGTAAGGGCATCGGGGCCGCATGTCCATCGGTAGCATAATCCGAAGTCTGGAGGGAGAAAGTCCTGGGACTGGAACGGGCACAGAGCTCCGCGGGAGGAGGCCAGAGCTCCGGAGCACCAGCCTGCAGTCCCGTTGTGCCCTTGATTCTATTTCCGAGGACAGGTTTATTTTTACAAATAAATCTATTTTTCATTCACCTTTTTAGTGGTTTCCTATGTTTCCTATGTGAAAGACTCAATTTCTTGCCTGAAAGGTACACCTAAGCAACAAAGAGCAGCTTTCAGCCCTCAAGGGGCTGGGGGAGGGGGTGCTGATTCAGCATGAGTTTCTTGGATTCCTTCATCCATCCACCCACTCGGCCACGCTGTCCTGTGCATGGCCCCAGGTGATGTCCCGTGGGCATTCTAGCACAAGCGGCTGCCACAGCCTCCGGGCCAGAGAAGGAGCGGCCGTTCTGGTCCAGCCGCTCCAGCCAGCCCCACGCAGCCCCACAGATGCAATGGCCCTGAGACACCGCTCACTGGGGCTGGAGCGGGACACCTGGGGAGCAGACCCCTGCTTTCTGCTCTGGCCACAGCCTGCTCACCGCCCTGAGAGCGGGGAAGCGTCCCCCTGAGAGAAGCCTGGCCCCACACCGAGGGCCCCCAGGCCCCGGCTTCGGGGGAGTGCACGAAAGCAGGGTGTCCTCAATTTTTCCCCTTGTACAGATGAGGAAACTGAGGCACAGAGAACAAAGGGGCCTGGCCCAGAGTCCACAAAGTCCAGATGGACCAGGACTGTGGAAGGGGAGAGAGAAGGAGGGAAGAGGGAAGGAAGAGGAAAGGAGGACCCTGGAGCCCAGGCTGGCGCGGGCAGCAGGAGTGAGGAGATGCCCAGCCGCTGCCCCTGGCCTGCCTCTGTGCCCAGGCCTGGAGGTGGGGCGCCCGGGGAGCCACCCTGGCCCCTTCTCCCTGGGGCCTGGGCCCTGGCTGGGGCTGCTCTGTGCCCCTGTCCTCTGGTGGCACGGTCTGGAAACACTTCCACACCCCCACACCCCAGGCCCGGCCAGGCCCGGCCCGGACCCTCCCCCACTGCTCAGGGAACCTGTGGGTGTCAGGTCAGCGACGCACCCACTGTGCACCAGGGCCTGAGCCAGAGATCAGAAAGGAAGGAAACAACCCTGTCTCTGAGAGCGCATGGCTTAGCAGGAAGGCAGAGGAGGGAACTGACCAGGACCATCTCAAGAGGTGGGGGCCAGGGTTGGGGAGCTCAGCTGTCCCACAGCAGGGCTGGTTGAAAGCAGGGAAGCCCGAGGTAGGGGCCTGGAGGGGCCCCGGGGTGCTCTCCCACACTGGCCTGCCTACGGACACAGCCCCTGGGCAGAGGGGGCTCGGCCGCTTTGCAGCGGGGACCGCAGAGGAGCCTCTGGGCTGTGGGGGGAGGGGCGCGAAGGGTCCCACTGCTCGGGGTCCTCCCCTGGCCTCACACTGGACACAGGCTGACGGTTCAGGTGAGGTTTTGGAGCCAGACTGCCCGGGACCTCGTGACACCGTGTGCCCTGCGCAGGCACTCCCTCTGCGGGGGGCCTCAGGTTCCCCACCGGTGAGATGGGAAGAAGACGTCAGGTTCTGACATCACTCTGTCCCTCAAACTGTCCTCGGGAACCTCAAACAGAACCAGAGGCGGTAGCTGGGTGTGGGACAGCTAGCAAGGGGATTCAGGAGGGCCCCCCCACACCGCCGGCCCCACCGCAGGCCGCCAGCCACACAACGTCCCAGAGCTGCACCCACCACCGACACTGCAAAGAGGAAGAAACGAGCGAAAACTCAAACGCGAGGAGCTGAGACCACCAGGGCGGTCACGGCCTGGGGGTGGAGGTCCCTAGGCCCCACGAGAAGCGACAGCAAGCAGGGTCAACTGGCCACCAGAGGCCACACGGCTGGCGCATGGGCACGGGAGACAGGAGGCCCATCCCGGTGGGAACCGGTCAGCGGTCAGGACCCTCTCCCTCCGTGAGGCCGCTCACAGAGCGGCCCCTGTGTGTCTAAACCAAATGTTGACACACAGGTGGGACAAAAGAGTCAAAGGGTGGTTTTCATTGGTGCACTGATGTACTGGAGATGTTGTGAAGAGGTTTGAGGAAGCCTATGTGGGTGAATCAGTTTTAACACCCAAATGAAATGTCATGATATCAGAAGCGTGCGCCCTCCTAAGCTCCTCTGTGGCCCTGGCTGGGCCTGGGTCTCAGGGGCGGGGTCTGCACAGTCCACCTTTCAGGGGCTGAGAGGGGCTGGGAGACAAGAGGGGCGAACGAGAGCACCGTTGTGTTTCGGGACATATTCAGAGCCATGAAAACAACAGGCTTAGGCGATGTGACTAGGCAGTGACGAGGACCACACTGGTTTTCTACTACGGCCCTAACACAGGGCCTCAGACGCAGCGGCCACACCACACAGCATGCGCTAGGTTGCAGGTGCCATGGGGTCAGAGAGCCAAGGCGGGTTCATTGGGTGCACTCCGCCCTGGAGGCAGACTCACGGGAACAGTTCCCTCCCAGGGCCAGGCCGACTCTGTGTCAATTACTCAACTCTCAACTGTAGCAGCTTACTCCATATAGAGGTGGGGACAAAGTAGGTGTACAGTTGTGAGCAGGTCAAACAGTTTATTCTTGTATTATTATTTACTAATTTTTCGTACCATCTTCCATATGAAAAACAGTATACCTACTTTGGCCCCACCCTGTTAGGTCATTAGCAACTCAGCCCTCACTACAGTCACAAGAATGGTGAGTGTGAGCAGCACTAAGCAGGGGAAGAAAAGCAGAGGCAACCCAGGCCAAGTCGGGCTGACTGCACACATCTCTCCCTTCTGCTTGCTGCACAGTGTAACTCACCACAATGCCTCGTTCACTGACCTTTTTTGTTTTGTTTTTTTACGTTCTCCACAAAATCCATCAGGTCAGGTTGGTTCGTGATGCTTCTAAATATAGTCATAGGACAAAAACAAGTGATATGTCTTACAATGACAGAATCTTAGAATTTTTGACTAGGAAAAAACAAACAAACAATGGGAGCAAAGCAGAGCATTGAAACAGGGCATGGATGCAGTCTATATTCTACAAACATACCAGTGAATGATACGAATGAGGTAATATGACATAAAACAAAGTAGAAAATACATGGAAGATTACTCTCTCAATTGTGCAGAACTCCTGGCAGTTTCTGCACTACCTAAACATATATTCTGTTAATACCAAATGAGGCCAAAATGGGTCAACCTGTTTCTCACGGAAACATAAAAAGCCACATGAATCTCCTTTTTCCTGGTCACTTTCACCTTGCCTCTTCCCTCTTCTCCATGAACGTCCTTGGCTTTCTCCAGCTATCTTCCTCTTCATTTCTGCCTGGTCTTGCACCAAAACATGGCAGACAGAGAATCCTAGAGGCCCAAAATTCTACAGCAGCTGTTGCAAGGGGGAGGAGACTGCAGTAACTGCCACACTGAAAATCTTTATGTGAGAAGGTAAAAGGAGACTATCGTGAATACCTCTCCAGTATTCCTTCATGGGTCAAGGAAGTACAGGTGGCAAATTCTGGGCAAGAGAACTGCAGACAAATGCTGGGAGTGGAAAGATCTGCAATGAGCTGACCCCTCGCTCTTTGGTATTTGCTTCTAATGGGCAGAGTCCATCTGGGGAAGCCTCAGACACTGAAGGGAAGACCCGGCTGCTCAAATTTGACAGGAAGTAACACCCATGAGAGTAGAATACAAGATCAAAGCTTGTCTCAGACACAATGTGGAGAATAAAGAGGAAAAAGAAAAGGAAAGCAGAAGAGAGATGCCAGTACAAACTGGTCCAGCCGAGCCAAGCTCAAAGAAGGTAGGATTCAAGGAGAAGGAACTAAAGTGCAGAGCCTTGGACCACATCATTCACCACAACATGTACTCAAAAGACGTCATTTTACTTTTTAACCTAGTCATGCAAAGAGCTCCTTAATCCCTTTCTCTGCTCCTCCAAAGCTGCAATAAGTTCATTAATCACACGGTCTGATAAAACTTCAGGACAACTGTAACTGTGCAACCTGGATGTCCCTTTCCTTTCTCCCAGAGAGTATTAACTCTCTATATAATGATAAATGTATACATTATACAATGTAATATAGAGAATTAACTACTATTTAATTACATTAAGGAGCGTTTATAGAAACACTGAAATGATTTTTTTCCCTAATGTAAGAGCCTGGGGAAAGTGAGACTCTCACATCTGCCTTGTGGACTACCACGTCTGCCCCAGAACTCAGCTATTCAGGTGTTGGCTTAGCTGTCCCACCAATCCCTCTATGGAATCCTGTCTTGTTGGGAATCTGAGCTCACTATTGACTCCCCGGTCTCTTTCAACTGCCTGCTTTGTGACATCATTCTCCCACCAACCTACCACCACCCAGTAGAATGAATTTGGATCATAGCAAGCTACCAGCGACCAGTGACCACTGTGACCAGTGACCTTCATACTGGGCACAAGTGCTCTTTGGCTCCGGCCACTCAGCCTTCTCATATTGTGTCCTCACCCTTTGCATCTACAGTTGATATTTCCTCTTTTCCTCTCACCATCTCAGGTAAGGAAAGAAACTTTTTACAGGCTTTAATTAAATCTGTTTTGCCCTCAAATTTAGCAGTAGAGTCAAATAGCATAAAACAAGAGGGAAAGGTACTGATCTAGAAATCTGGAGACCTAATTTTACTTTTCATTTTGACATTTACTACCTCAATTTTGGACAAGTCATTGAATCTCTCACAAAATCTGTTTTTTCGTCATTTGTTACAATAGGTGTTACATTGGTTATTCTCTCACTCCCATGTCGAGTCCTAAAGGACACCCATATGAAAAATAAAATCAAGACTTCTTGAGGGTAATTCAACAGAAGCAGAGAGAAACCTAAGTGATGTACAAAACTAACAATACGCGTACAAGATATCTCATGTGTGATGGTCTCCCACCAATAATACTTCAACTTTAGTATTTTGAATTTAGCGCTCTTCAAAAAACAACATTCATCTGTTTGGGGAGTTTTCTATCCAAACTAGATCAATAGGGAACATAGGACAAGAGGATGGAGAGTACCGGGCTATAGAGGGGCAAGTATCTACATTTAAGGAAGTTTAGGATTGTTTTGATCAGCACAGGCCAGCAGGGGAAACCCAGAGGGAGGGAAAAATATAAGAACGATGGAGAGGAAACCATAAGAACGAAGAAGGAAGCCCTGGCTGCTGTGGCTCAGTGGTTAGAGTGTCGGCCTGAGAGCCAAGTGTCGCTGGTTCGATTCCCAGTCAGGGCACATGACTAGGTTGCACATCAGGCCCCCAGTTGGGGGCGCGAGTGAGAGGCAACCACACAGTGATGTTTCTCTTCCTCTCTTTCTCCTTTCCCCTCTCTCTAAAAATAAATAAACAAACAAGCAAACAAATTAATTAGTTAAAAAAAAAAAAAAAAAAAAAGAATGAAGAAGGATGACAGCATGGAGGAGCCTGCAAGAACAAAAAGGGGAGTTTGGAATGAAATGCTAAAGGTAACCCAAGATTTTAAATTAAAGCAGAAAGACAGTAGGGTAAAATCCACTCAGAATAGGACAAAAAACAAAAACAAAAAAGCCAAAAGAAAACGCTCTGATTTGAGTGAATGCTCACATTACTAGAGTAGGAAGGTAACAAAGGCAAAACAGGGTATCACGAGGCAAAGTAGATTGATCAAAAGCCATATTCAGTTTCTGTGTTTTCTCTATTGCCCCTCTGAACACAGATGACAACTGACAGTTTTGAATGTAAACATTTAAAAACTATATTGTAGAAATGATGTTTCCTATAAACAAGAAATTAATAAAGTAACTCTGTAGGGAGCTGGAGAAAATAACATTTTCCGTGATTTATCTATTAAAAATAAAAGTAGGATTTAAAAATATGATATATCCTAATTTGAATCAGAAAGAGTAATTCCTCTGTGAGGTAAGTATGCTCCAAGTCAGAGCTGATTTTCATCTTTACAGTTAGTTTCTGCCTAACACAGGGAGCACACTGATAAACAGTCATCATCACTTTTTAAGTGTCAGCTACCTAAGAAGACAAAAAAAATAAAAAAAGTCAAGCCCCACAGCTCCAATTCCACATTCATCAAGGAACAATTTTGTGGATGCTCTCGGCGATTGCTACATTAAATTAATTTAATTGGGTTCTAGCAATGACGGTTTTCGAGGCTTTGGGTTCGGCACATTCCTCGATGTTGAAGACGATTCTAACCAAGGTTTGCAGATAAACACAAAGACCTTCATGATACTTTCTAAGTGTTCATTTGTATTTGTTATGTGGTTATATTAATTGGAATATCTATTTCTACTGGACTCACTGTTACTTGCTGTGTAATATTCAGACGAACAGGAACAAGCACAACAATGGGATTTCTTTACACTTACTTTGCTCTCTGCTTTCCACCAGTTTTCGCTGAAATATTTGTCTGCATAGATTGGGGCTACTGATACTTCTACACTGATTGCTTTTTGCAGCTTGTTACACAATTTTGTCTTCTCTGTCCAAATGCACTGCGTAGAAATTCATTCAAAATTATATCTCTTGTGGACTGAGGTTCTCTCTCTTTTTTTGGCTAATTCTATTCACTAAAATAGAATAGGCAATATTCTCTGTTATAATACTGCATGTATCCAACAGAAGTTCATTTATTAGTAAATTTATTATGCTTTGATGTTTGCCTCAAGCCCCAATTTTTATGTCTATATATTTCTTTTTAGTGCTGTGGTATGTTTTTCATGATTTTTCTCTTTCCAGAACTTCCCGGTCATATTTCAATGACCACTTATTCACGTATGAATTACTGCAGTTAATATTATAGCCACTTTATAGCGGAGTAAGCCTAAACCTCAGAGAGTTTAAATGATGTTTCTTTTTTTCCAAAAAACACTTTGAGAAACTCACTCTCAGACAGTCATTTTGAGGTAGGACTAGAAAGTAGGCTTCAAGAGAATAAGATTGACACTTTAAACCTACCAAACTAGACTGAGAATTCTAGGGAATAATGTGTGAATTCTTCGGGCAAGTGAGGCACTGAAGATTACAATGGTAATAGCTGTACAGGTTTCTCATGGACAAAACCCCACCTACATTGGAGTTGTATTGCTCCCAGTTTATGGCTGTGTAATGCTCCGAGCACAGTCCTGCAGGGCAGTCAGAATGCTGAGGTTATGTAACCTGGAATAATACTGATATAAGGGGAGAACCTGAACATCTCTATCTGACCTCTCTGAGCCTCAGTTACCTTACTCATGAAATGAGAATGTGAGAACAGAGGTTTTCCAAAGACTCCTGGTTCTAAATGCTTCAGTTCTAGGAAATAGCATGCAAATCCACACGAGGGCAAGCTCAAGAAGAAGACAGGGCAAGGAGAGGATGCTTCTACCCTGGAGAACAATACGTGAACCAAACCACTTGGATCTTCTGCATATTTTTGCCAAGTTGGGAGCAAGGGCAGATAAGACAGAAGAGCAGCAAAATGCTCCAGCACTTACACACATCATGAACTGTTTGATTTTTGACATCTCAATGAGTATTGGTATTAGAGGCTTTCTGATAGTGACAATCTGAAGGTAATAGTATTCTTCAAACATAGTGAGAGTTCATCAGTCTCACTGATTTCTTCATCACTGTCTTGTTCCCCACAATTGCCAAAATCCACCTTTCCTTGGAACTTCAAATCCACTGCAGCTCTCTGTTTCAGTAGTGAGCAATGCAGCCTCCCTAACAGGAGGGGTCCGCAACTGGACCAGAGCCTCTGCTCTAGCTGTCAGTTCAGAAGAGCTACTGCCGTCAGCCCCTGACACCTCTTTCCAAGCACTCATGGGTATCGCCTACCTCTACCAACATGCTAGCACAACTATGTTGCCTGGAGGTACTGGCCAGAGCCAGATCTCCACCTCAGCCGCTTCCAATCCTGGTATTTCCAGTGGGCTATCACAGGAGGCTCTAAAAAGAAGTCATCATCACTCAGAGACTTCACTGTGACTGTTACTGACCAAGATACAGCTGTTTCCTCCATGTCTATGGCATCCCAGTATGACACCACTCCCGATGCCAATAAACACGGCAGCTCTATAGCCATTACTTTCTGCACGCCCTGTTCAGGTGGCACCATCTCAGAGTCCAAATCAGGGACATAGCCTGTCACTTCCCTATCGAGAAGGAAGACAGGGATATTACTGTAGTCTAGGCACACTAGGGCCTCTTCTCTCTGGGGAATCAGCCCCTACCTCCAATCCTATGGCTCTGTTCTTTCTTCACGAGAGAGAAGGGCCTCTGTCCCTCAACCGGAGGTGGTCATGGTACTAAAGGATGTTCAGCCCACAAATGTGATGCCACTAGCCTCCACCTCTGGAACCTCCTCCTCTGTTTCTGCTCACACCATCGCAGAGACGCATTTCCAAGGTGAGTGCAAAGAGCAAGAAGGAAGAGGAATAAGGTCAGCATTCAAAAATAGGGCCAATCTGCAGTGGGGAAGTGGTGAGTCCACAGAGAGGCGGTGATGCTGGAAATCAAGGTTCCTAAACTGAGGCATGTTCTCATGCCTCTCGGTCCAGGGGTTCTATGACCCGAGCTAGCGAGCTGGACTCGCTGGCGCCGACAGCCTTTGACTGATCAGGCCTCAGGGTTTCAAGACATCCTGTGACTTAAAAGGAATCTTGCCGAGTACTCCATCTTCCCTGATGTCGACAAGGAAACCAGACAAAGCCAAGCACAGGTAGTGCTTAACCTTGCGTGCTTTCTGTTAATGTTTAAGGCACAGTGTATCCGTTCCCATAGTCCTAGAAGAATAGATGATTGAATTCCTGTTTTTCTGTTTTTGAATCTATAGATGATATATAGTTTTGTCTGTCAGGGAACCGTCTTCATAGTTTATATATTAACCTCCTTTTGTTGTAACCCCAAGTAAGTAATTGTATATTGTAATCAATATTGGAATGTGCCTGTGAGCCCATTCCTTACCCTCCCTACGGATTTCTATTTTTAGTATACTTGTAAAACTCAATAAAAGGAGAGGTCTTTGCGCCGCTCATTGCGACTCATTCTCCTTGCTGGAATTACTTCTGCGCCTTCGACTATATTTAATACAACAGGCGGTATTTAAGTCCTGTGGATTTAGGAGCTACTACCCTCAGCCAGTGCTCTGCATTTTCAGAGTCATTATGAGAACATGGAATAGAGTTGGGAAGGTGGGTCACTGTAAAGGCCATGTGTGCTCTATTTAAGAAAGCCACAAGAGCATACCAAGGGATACCATCCTTTCACTACCCTGTACTACTGCTTTCTAATACACTCCCTTGCCTGATTTCTTGCTTTACTCTATTTGTAAAGATATTTCAGAACTCTTATTGTGACAGTGCCAGTTTCACTTTCCCTCACTTTCTTAGTTTATGCCAGAATTTAAGACCTTGTCTTCCAAGATCATGCCCACCGCAGGCAGGCTAAGAATCTGTCCTTGTTTATATTATTTCATCAGGAACGGCTCCATTTCCTCTCCTAGTTGGTTGTGTGAGGTGTTCTTATTCTGTCGGAACAGTGGAGAGAATTAAAAATATTCTATAAGACTGCTAAGTTTCTAACGCAGTTTCTAAATCACTTTTACTTTTTCTTTGACTCATAACATCCCTGTGAAATACAAAGAAAACCATGGAACAATGCCATCAAATGACCACCATGAGGAAGTAGAACTGTTGCCTTCTAGCACCTAGTGTAGGGCACTGTCCATGATCCTAAGAATAGCCAGTAGAAATCCCTTTCCCATTGTAGGAAGGTGCACGATTGGGGACAGGGGAGCATCTTGCTTACCAGCGACTGACTTCTTCTCCTTAATTCCTTTGTAGTGATGGAATGTTCCCTGGGGATGGAGACATCCCTGGGATTGTAACCTCCGAGCTCAACATTTTGCCTACCACAAACTCCAGGAATGCCCAAGTTCTGCAAGAGCAGACGCACCCACTTACTGAAGAGTACTCTACCACCTGAGCTCGGGGCCATTTCAGTGTTAGCTCCAGTTCAGGTTTCTAGTAATCTCCTGGCAGCACCTCCAGTGCCAAGCCAGGAAGAGAAAGAGAATAAGAATTTGGACGATACTAAAGTCAACCTTTCAAAACCTCTGGATGCCTACCAGATCTCAATAGAAAACCAAGATTCTCCACAGCTCCCTTTAGAAAACCCTGATATTCAACATTTCCAGGCCTGCATTGATCCCCTTGGCCCAGAAAAGCAGCCAGGTTGTGAAAATGCTGGTCTCGGAGAGAATAGCCTGAGTCTTAAGAACCAAGGGACATTTGAAAATGAGACTGACTTTAATGATGGTGCTGCAGACATCACTACACTGATGGAGAACATTCACCTTTCACAAGCTGAAAAGTCCTTGGATGACCTTGATCGATCCAAAGGTCCCAAGGTGCTCAAAAACAAAGATACCAGAGCCATCAAGTTGAATGAGGTGCATAAAAAGTCAACAGTCATTAAGGCTCCTTATGATGAATTCAAGAAGAACAAATATAAAGCCTCTGAGCCCATCAGCGGTGCACCCAAAGTTAAAATCAAGCCCAAGAGCCCAGACTGTGTGTGCTTGGAAGAAGTGGGTATTCACAAAGTTGTAGCCAGTGACAGGGTCCCCGAGAACAGCATCAAGTGCGTTAAGAGCCAGCCCCAGAAAGCTGCATCCAGCAGGAATGGCAAAACTAAGAGCCATGGGCAGGAGAAGACCAAAAGAAACAAAGACAACAACTCCAGGAAAGCTGAGGAGCGTAAGCAGCCAGGGAATAATGTCACGGCAGAAGAGAAGCCAACCGTCTCCCAGATGAAGTGGAAGAAAACTCAACCTGAGTGGACCCAAGAGACTTTCCAAAGGCCTCGCAGCTGCCTGGGCATGCATATGTCGGAGTCTGCCCAGGTTTTCGAGGCACTGCAAAAGAAGAGTAATAGGAAAATTGAATCGTCTGCCTCCCAGGTTCTGGGAAACACAAGCAACCCCAAAGGCCCCCAGCCACCCCCAGCTCACAAACAATGGCTGGATACCTCACATGAAAAAACTCAGGTCAAATGTCAGAAAAAACATGGAAGTGCTGAAAAAGAGTGTCCATTACCATGTCAGTATGCCTCGCCACCTCCTGGCAAGGTCGTGTTGGTACCGTGGCTTTTCCTTAACTTGGATAAGCCTCAGGCTCAACCAGTTCCTGGCAGGCCACAGCCTGTGGCAACACATCGGCCTACTGTGGCTAAGCCTACCCAGCCTCATTGTAACACAGTTCAGCCTGCTGGAGTCTATTCAATATTCCGACCCACTGCTGCACCTCTGACAGCTCCTACCAGACCAGCTCGGTATATTTCAAAAAAACCATCCCGACCAGGTTTCATCAGCTCTTCCTGGCATCGTTCAAAATCGGCACAACCTACTACAGTCAGTTCAACTCGGCCAACTCCTGAATATTTGACACCTCCTGCCAGACCAGCTTGGCCAATTGTGAAATACCCATCCCGACCAGGTATGACGAGCCCTGCCCGGCCTCGTTCTAATTCGGCGCAAACTAATACAGTCAGTTCATCTGAGAAAAAACCTGCATCTTTGACACCTCCTGCCAGACCAGCTCGGCCAGTTTTGAAATACTCATCCCGACCAGGTTACACCAGCCTTCCCCAACCCAGTTCTAACTCGGCTCAACCTACTCTAGGAAACTCCTCCAGGCCAACACTTTGGTCTTTAACAGGTTCAGCCAGACCAGATGAGTCAATTTCAAACAGCCCACCCGGACCAGATATGACCAGCCCTGCCCGGCCTCCTTCTAATTCGGCGCAAACTAATACAGCCAGTTCATCTGAGAAAAAACCTGCATCTTTGACACCTCCTGCCAGACCAGCTCGGCCAGTTTTGAAATACTCATCCTGACCAGGTTACACCAGCCTTCCCCAACCCAGTTCTAACTCGGCTCAACCTACTCTAGGAAACTCCTCCAGGCCAACACTTTGGTCTTTAACAGGTTCAGCCAGACCAGCTGAGTCAATTTCAAACAGCCCATCTGGACCAGGTATGACCAGCCCTGCCCGGCCTCGTTCTAATTCGGCGCAAACTAATACAGTCAGTTCATCTGGGAAAAATCCTGCATCTTTGACAGGTCCCTGCACACTTGCTCAGTTAATTGCGAACTACCCATTCCGACTAAGTTTGACCAACCCTGCCTGGCCTCGTTCTAATTCGGCACAAACTAATACAGTCAGTTCATCTGAGAAAAAACCTGCATCTTTGACACCTCCTGCCAGACCAGCTCAGCCAATTGTGAAAAACCCATCCCAACCAGGTTTCACCAGGCTTGCCCAACCCAGTTCTAACTTGGCTCAACCTACTCTAGGAAACTCCTCCAGGCCAACACTTTGGTCTGTAACAGGTTCAGCCAGACCAGCTGAGGCAATTTCAAACAACCCATCCCCAACTCAGTCAATTTCAAACAACCCATTGAGACCAGGTTTGCCTAACCCTCCTCAGACCAAGATTCGTCAGTCTGCTGCTTCTAGCCCTGTGCCCTACAAAACATCAGGTTGCACTTCTTCCCAGCAGGGGCCCATTTGCTCCTCTGTGGCAAAGCCCCAGTACCAGCCCAAGACTCAAAACCCTTATCTACTCTACGATTTCAATCCCCAACCAATTTCTTGGAAGAAATCCAATATTTCTGGGCCCGTCATGTCAAAGCCCATTACAGATGCACAGAGGGCAGAGCGAGAGCCCATGAAGAGGAAAGCTCAACCAGAGGGTGAGAAGGCTGCCAGATGCCCTGTGGGGAGAGTGCAGAATTTCAATGAGAGGGAAAAGGAAATGGAAACTTCTCAATACTACAGCTATGCAGAAGAAGACATGCTAGCCTTTCTGGTGCCAATTTGGATACCGCATTTTTCCCCATAGATAGAGAGATATAAATTTCTCTATGTGCTTGTATTTTAAAACAATAAAGTTGAATAAATAAATGCGAAAGACTTAGTGTATGAGTAAGAAAAAAATCCTTTTAAGTTTTGTGATGCTTCTCATTGTTTTGTTTTGTTTTTTTTCTGGTGGGGGATGAGGTCAATGGCTGTGTGAGAATGTAATATTGGTAGTTTGATGGGTGAATAAAGGACAAAAGGTAAGAACTAAAGGAAAACGAAGAAAATTGACTCATGGCCATAGGGCCAAAATGGAGGAGATGTTATGCGTTTATCAAAAGAAGCAGGAGGAAGCAGAGTCTGAGGTTAGGGTTAAAAGAATATATAACTGAATACAGGTGCAGATGGCATAAGGTGACTCTAGGTTGGCCAGGAGAAATGTAAAATGTCTCCCGTGGAGGTTGGTCTTATGTCCCATGAGCACCACGTAAGTACATATATTAGAAAACAGATTCTGGACACAGTTCCAGATGGTTTGGGTTGTCTTATCTGTGTATGATTGTAGTTGGGGGAGGTGACTACAAAAACAGGGGAATCTACCAGATGACCAGCAAGAGCTTAGTGTTATCCTGGGGGCAGCTGGTCACTGGGGCCCGGCCAGTGAACTGTGGCAGTACTAGTTCCACCCAGAACAGGATGTGGGACGGAAATGGCCGTTTACTCAACACCGGGGCACCAGGCCCACTAATACACGACTTCAATCAACCTTCCCAACAACACTCGAGGCCAGCATCACTGTGCCACTTTACTCGTGAGGTTCAGCAATGGGTTAAGGTCACATTGCATGTGGTGGAGCAATCTCCCAAGGCCTCAGTGTTTTCCAGGGTCCGTAGTGGAAACCTGGCTTTCAGGGCACAGCTTCCCAATGTTACCGGTGGATGACATCAAACTTCAGGTGAAGCCTACCTAAGCAGTAAGTAGAGGGGCCATCAAGGGCCTCCTCCATGACTCAGACTGCACATGCCACCTCGTCTAATCACTGCCATCAACTGAAGCCCACCAGAAAAATCAGCGTCCATTGCCAAGGGGGCCAGAGCAACAGGCGCGCGTGCGCACTGGACTGCCGCTGGAACAGCCCTACTACGAAGGCATCAGTTCCAATGGATTCTTGGGAGGCCTCGTGGGGCTGCTGCAGGGAGTGGCGGTGGAATAGAGTGGGGAGCAGAAAGGGAGTGGATTACGGGAAGGGCAGATATGGGAATCATCATCATTTGAAAATTGGTTGGTAATGTGCATTTTAACAATTATTGTTATTGAGATATAATTTGCATACTATCAAGTTCATCGTTTTAACCTGTAAATTCAGTGACATTTAGTGCAGTCACAATTCGTGCAACCATCACCATCATCCATCACAAAACATTTTTATCAGCCCCAAAAGAAACCCCCTTCATCATTAACAGTTCGTTATTCCTTGTTCCCTCGTCCCTCCAGCCCCTGGCAACCACTACTGTGCTTTCTGTCTGGATGAAAGTCACTTTTCCAGAGATTTCATATGTGGAGTAATACAATATGGAACCTTTGTGTCTGGCTTCTCCCCTGCCAAGGTGTCTAAGCATATTGTCAAAGTTCATCCATGTTGTAGCGTGTGTCAGTCCTTCATTCCTTTTTATGACTGTTGAGTGTATTGAATGGATCTACCACTTTGTTCATCCTTTCATCAATCGATGGGCACCTCAGTTGTTTCCACTAGCAATTTGCAGTTATTGAGAGTTCATTCTGTTCCAGTCAGCGCCAGGATACATTAATCACCCCACTTAACAAATATGGAGATAGTCTAGGAGAGTGTCAAGGTTAAGAGCTAGCAATTGCATGAGCTGGGATTTGAAGTCAAGCAGTCAGATTTCAGAGCTAGTAGATTCACAAGACAGAAATTTAGAAAGGTACAAAAGGGTATTTAATGAAAATTCACCCTCTTCCCAAAGGTCCCCAGACACTAATTTCCCTCCTCCCTTAGAGACACTTTAGCCATGCTGTGGATGCTTCCAGAGAAATTACTTACACTCCAGCAGATATGTATCACAATTTATGGGTGGATCTTTCCCTCTAATTTGAAATGTCACTTTTATGATGTATCACACCTTTATATGCATTTGTATTACACATTTCATAACTGTCCTGGTTTTTTGTTTTTTTGTTTTGTTTTGTTTTGTTTTTTTTGCCTACCTTTGATATTTGATGGTTCTCTAGATTTCCTGTTATCTTCTTTTTGATTTCTAAAAAATTTATTCTTTTCTCACTTGTTTCCATTAAGGCATTATCCTTTTTGTTTATTCACTCCTGTGTTATATTTATCTTAGTCTTCATTTCTGAAGTTTTCCTTTTATTGTTAATTCTGTCCAGAGGTTTATCATCTGAACTAATTCACATTTATCTTGTCTTTTCCTCTTTTTGCATTATGATAAAATATACATAACAATTAAACATTTTAACTCCTTTTAATTATACAATGCAGTCTCATTAAGTACATTCATGCCATTGTGCAGCCATCTCTACCATCCAAACTTAAAATAATTATGCCAAAAGGTTGAGCACTACTTCAGAGAGATGGAGGGAACAGGACAGATTTTGAATCTTCTCTAAACCTGTCTGAGAATAGGTCAACACAAACTGATCGCCCATGGGTAGGTAGCTTTGACCAGCATTTACTATTTCCAGAACTTCTACACCATTCCAAACAGATATTCTTTTCGTTTCCACCACACCCCATGTTCTTTCATCTTCCGCATTGTTTTATCGAATGTCTTCTGGCTCATTTTGACATAGCAGGTGATCTGTTTTGTGGACCTGTCTTTCTGACTTGTTTCATTTGCAGGGGAAATGGTGTTCTGCTCTTCATGCTCCTTCTACTTTTTTTTTAAAAAATTATTTATTTTTAGAGAGAGAAAAAGGGAAGAAGAAATAGAGGACAGAAACATTGATGTGGGAGAGAAAGATTAATAACTTCTGTTCGTCCGTGCCCCAACCGGTGACTGAGCCCTCAACCCAGTCATGTGCCCTGACCAGAAATCAAACCTGGGACCTTTTGCTTTGCTGGACGAAGTCCAACCAACTGAGCCACATCAGTCAGGGCAGTGGATTCCTGTTTCTTATACTATGTTTATACGGGATTTGGTCTCAAGCCTTTTCTGTTACTCATTTTAAGGTGAAATCAGTTTTAATACCCTTAAAAAAGGAAGTTCTAACTTTGCAGAACTTTTTTGTGATTATTTTAATGTAGTCTTCAGAAACATGGGGTTTACTCTCTGAAGATTCCTGGCTCAGCTTCCCACCCAACTTTATATAGACATTTTCCCTCTGTGTCAGCAGTTCCTCCCTGCACTGTCTCCTCTGTGTGGTCCACATCATGGAAAGGTGTTCTGCTGCTCAGTGCCATGGAATAGGTGGTCTACATTTCTGCAGTCCTCCACACTCCATCTCCAGCCGCTTTGCTTAAGCTTAACTCAGGGTAGGGTAAGTCTCGGGTCCTCTTCTCAAACAGCCCCTCATTCTTTCCAGTGATTACTGCTGGTATTTTGAAGGCCTCCTGCCTTCATGTTCATCAGAGGCTTCCTCCTGTCTGTTACCTCTTCTGGTGCAGATGCTGAGACCAGGCAGGGTGTGCCTAGTGGTAGTTGTCTCCTCCCTGCTCTTACTTTGGGGTTTCTAGGTTTGTGGTGAAAGCTACCCATGGATGTTTGGTTTGGGTTGATCTGTTTCCGGGACAGGGTTTAGCAAAATTCAAACGCTCTGTCACAGCCCCTATCCTTCTTAAGTTCTGCTCCATCCTTTGACATAATTAATTTAAATTTGAGGGCCCTGTTATTTTCGGTTCCCCAAAGTAGAACACCTTTTGCCCTACCCTCATAGGACTTCGGGTTCTACAAGGCTTTCTGGGTCTCCACTGTCTCACACAGCACCTCATGTCTATATTTGTTCACACCATGTTTTGAATAAGAAGGCCAAACTCAATAACCTGAGGACTCAGGTATCTAGAGACATTTGACCACCAGGAGATGTGGAATAAGTCTGGGGGCAATTGGAGAGTTTGTAGGCAGGCTCTGGACAGGTATGGCTATCTTTTTCATCCTTCTTCCTTCTCTTGGTATCTTCTTTTCTAAATAAGTACAAAACAGAATCCCTTATATTTCCTACTCGCCGCTCCCCCCCCACCCCCCGACCAAACCCCAACCCTGAAAATAATAAAAAAGGACCTGGTCCATGCACAGTGTTCTTCATCTGAGTTCATGGTAAACCACTTTTCCAGTTGCTCAGTCTAGAAATTTTTGGAATCACTTGGCTCTTTTCTTTTCCTATCTACTGCACAAACAGAACTGCAAATTCCATCTGCCTTGCTCTCACGTCGTATTCACAACTTGTCCACTCTAGTTTGAAGTACCCATCATTTTAAGTCTGGATTACTGGGAGAGTGTTCGAACTCAGAGGTTTCCAAATGTCTAGATTCACAGAGTCCTTGGTGTCTAGGCTTAAAATTCAGAAGAAAAAGACTTCATCATCCTATTTATTAGGTGTTATGTTAGCCAAAACGTGTGCGTGTTTGTTTTTTTCTGTAAGATTGCTCTAGTAGTGCTTAGTTGTCTGTGACTTCATTCAAAACAATTTTGTTAAGAATTTGTTTTGACAGCTGTCCTATCAGTGTGCATTAAAAAAAACAAACTTATGAAATTTGGTAGATTTTGTGTAGCCATTTTAATATTGAAGATGGGAGAAAATCAGCAACATTTCCAACATAGTATGCTTTATTATGTCAAGAAAGGTAAAAATGCAAATGCAACACCAAGAAGAGATTTGTGCAGAGTATGGAGAAGGTGCTATGACTGATGTAACACGTTCAAAAGTGATTGCAAAGTTTCATGCTGGAAATTTCTTGCTAGACAATACTCCAAGGTCAGGAGACACATTAAAGTTGATAGCAATTAAATTGAGATATTGATTGAAAGTAGTCAACGTTATCACACACAGAAGACAGTCGACTTCATCAAAATATTCAAAAGAATGAAGTTAATGGTGAAGATGAAAAATGTGTCTTTTATTTTATGGGAAAAAACTAAGCAGACTTTTTGGCCAAACTAATAGGTAAATGCCAACAATTTAAAATGCGTTAGTGCCCGTAGTACATTGGATAATGGCTACCCGAAGGGCTTGGGTACTAATCCCTGAAACTTGTTAATATTATTCTCGTATTCAGGAAAAGGGTCTTTGCATGAGTGATTAAACTAAGAATCTTTAGTTGTACAGGTCATCCTGGATCAAGAGGGTGAGCTGAGCCATAAATGCAATCCCTGTGTCCTTATAAAGGGGAGGCAGAAGGAGATTTGGCGCAAACAGTAGAGAAGAAGGTGATGTGACTATGGGGGCAAAGACTGAGTGCTGCCGCCGCCAGCAGATCAAGCCTGGAGCCAGCAGAAGCTGCGAGAGGTGAGGAACAAAATCTCCCCCACCCTCCAGAGGGCGTAGTCCTGCTGACACCTTCATTGGGCCCAGTGATGCTCATTTCAGACTTTTGACTTTCAGAACTGTGAACAATAAATTTGTGCTTTTTAAAAAGCCACCCAGGTGTCGTCACTTTTTACATCAGCTTCAAGGACAATGCTACAATAAAACTACACATTGTACAATGACACAATGCTTCAACAAGTGGATATTTGAAAAATAATACATGTGAATTTTAAAAATATTTTTATTTTACTCTTAACCACAATTACTCATGTGATTATTGGGCACTGTACAACATGGTATACCTTAAAATCAAATTGGATCCTTGCCCGCCTCATTTCCTATTCCAGATCAGTTTTCAAACAGTGCTTGCTTCTCATTACAGCTACATATAACAAAGTGAGTAGCTGAAATACACGCATTATCTTCCACATTATCTGAAGGTCAAAAGCACAAAAGCAGTCTCATTGGGCTAAAGTCAAGGTGTTGCTAGTGTTGATTTCTTCTTTCTTTTTGGCCTTTTCCAGCTTGTAGAGGCTGTCAACATTCCTTGGCTTGTTGTAATACTCTAACCCTTGATTTTGTAGCCACATCCCCTCTTTCCATTCTTGTTCCTTTCGGTCCAAGCAGGTTGCATATCTGCTGGTATTACTCAAGAATCATAATGGCCTCCTTCATAAAGCGTGAGAATTTATTCTATTAGACAAAAGGCTCTTCCACTGATCTTTCTGGATAATTCAATCACTACTTGCTTTCTCCTGAGATGACTGAGGGAAATCATGATTTATGTGCCTGATCTACTCAAAAAGCCTTCTGTGAGGTTAAATGTTCTCATCTTTTGAGCCCTGCAGCCCTAACAAAAGGTTGTCCAGCCACAACTTTGGCTTTCTTTGTAGAGAATGTTCTCCTGACAATGAATCCCTAGTACTGGCATCTTCTGAACTCTGGGTCATCTGAGAATTTCTCTAATCATCAAGTCCTGGTTCTTTTTTTGCTTTACAGTTCATTCCACAATTTTTATCTTTCCTCTTATGTTTTACTATTAGTAACAAGAAGAAACCAAGCCATATCTTTCAGCTACATAGCTAAGTTCATCACTCATAGTGGTTACTTTCCACACAACTCTAAGACTAAGTTTCCTGCCATGTATACAAGAATACCCTGTTCTTAAGTTTTCAGTAAAATTTTCTTTGTTTCCTCCTGAACTCTCATCAGCAGTGGCTTAAATATCTATGTGTATGTGAGTAGTCTTTTTGTGAGGATTTAAGTATTCTCCAAGACAATATAGGTGTCCTCTACTTGGTTTCTCACTTCCTCTGAGCCCTCACTGGGCACCTTAAATGCTCCTATTTCTATTACAGCCTATATAAGGAAAGCTAGGCTTTCCCTAGAATGCTCCTCAAGCTTCTTCCAGCTTCTACTCATTACCTAGTTTTCAAGCTAATTCCGCTTTTTTTTTTTTTTTTTTTTTTTGTATTTGTTATAGCAGCACCCTACTTCCAGGTAATACCAACATCTATATTGGTTTTCTGGCTAGTGTAACAAACTACCACATACAATGCGCTGATAGGAAGCCTTGGTAGAGGGGGTGGGAGGAGGGGTGCCAAGGGAGAGAACACCAGATTGCCCAATGTTTAAATCATAAGGAAGACCTCAGTGCTGCTGAAGAACTTTATGAATCAGTAGTAATGATGTTTAAACACTGAATGTAAAATTAGTCACATGCATAACTTAAAAATGCATAATTAGAGGCACATCAGGTTGTGTATCACAAAGAAATCCTTCAGCCAGTCTCAAGCACACCTCAGCTGGTCTTATACAAACATTAGGGAAACTTTAATACCTCTATTGAATGTGATTTGTGAACTGAAAGCTTCTTGTTACACTGATTTATTATATTTTATAAACTCTTCAAATATCAAATGTGTAGTGTATCACTGGCAATGACTAACTTGTAGAACATTCAGCAGTGATATATAATAAAAAACTTCTTTCCGATACAATGCAAGGGAAGTTGGTAGAATTTTGCAGTGGACATTAAAGCTAATTAATTAAAACATAGGAATGAAGTTCTAGCTTTACAATTTAAATAAAGGGGCTAATTGGAAAAGACAGCGAAGAGAAATGTAATTGCATACTAATATTGAGGTTAAGACTCTTTCAGAGAACAAAGTCATACAATTTAATATAAATCAAAATTTGGAAATATAACTCAAGGTTAACATGGAAAATTCATGCTAAAGAAGATCTAGAGAAAAGAGAAAATTAAGAGATCATTACCAAAACAAACAAACAAACAAAAAAAACACCTCAATTCTCACTGAATTGTTGAAATAAGAAGTATATTTAGCAGTTATCAATGCTAACTAGCAACAAGTCCCAGATTTCAGAAGTTAGAAGGCTACATTGTCTGGAGTTAACTATGATTTGCCTCTTTCAAAGAATTTTTAAGTGATACTACAGTATTTGTCTGAGTTGACTAACTCATGTATATTACCAAAATTTTACATAGCAACTAGAAGACATCTTTTAAAAATAATTTTAATTTGACCTTTCAAGAACCACTCTGGCTCCCACCAACAACTAAGCCTAAATAAAATCTTTTGGGACTTCCGGCCAAGATGGAGGCTTAGACGGACAAGCTAGGTCTCCCTCTACAACTAGAGAGGAATACAACTACTTCAAAACAAAGGATAACTAGAAATTCCAGAAAATAAAACTACACGGAAGCCCAACATATGAAGTTATAAACCAGCGGTGCCATTTGGGCAGGTAAGAGTTAAAGAGGGCAAAGCTGTTTGCGGTCGCACCTGGAGCGGCGGGGCGGCGAGGAATCCCGGATCCGTCAAGCCCCTGGCGGTGCGCGACCCCGGCGCAGGGGAGAGCGGCCGCCGCATCGCCTTGAACAGTGAGGCCCAGGGGGGCGGGAGGACGGATCCCGGTCTCCTAGCTGAATAACTGTGTGAATCCATCTTGGACCCCCGCCCCCAAAGAAAGCACCACAGGGCTGCGAAATAGGTCGCAGACAGGCGCCAGTCGCTGAATTGTGACGAGTACGCAGGCACTGCCCCCAACAGCCGGCCCAAGAAAACAAAACGCATCTGTCAAAATGAGGCAGACAACTATAGAAATCCCGGTGACACAGCTCACCAGGCAACAGATAGAGAACCTGACAGATGAACAGATAAGAAACCTGTCAGAGGCTCAGTTCTGGGCCATTTTTATCAGGTGGCTTACAGAATTCACAAAAGAGCAGGAAAAAGATAAGAAAGAAGCGAAAAACATTCATAACGAAAGGAACAAAACCACATACGAGACAGATGGTGAGGAAAAAAAATCCAGAGTTCATTTCAACAAACTGGAATATGGAGAAGGAACAAGCAGTCAACCAATGCAGAGAGAGGAAATGGGAAGCAACAATGAGAGGATCAGAAACCTCTGGGACAGCTATAAAAGGCCCAACATAAGAATCATTGGTTTGCCAGAGAGCGAGGAAGATGAACTAGAACTTGAAAAATTGAGTGAAAATATAATAAAGGAGAACTTCCCAGACTTGGGGAAGGGAATAGACTTGCAGGTCCAGGAAGCAAGGAGAGTTCCCAAGAGACTGGACCCAGGGAGAACCACTCCAAGACACATTATAATCAAAATGTCAAAAATTAAAGATAAAGAGAGAATCTTAAAAGCAGCAAGAGAGAAGAAAAGAATTATGTACAAAGGGGTCCCAATTAGACTATCAGCTGACTTCTCAAGAGAGACCCTACAGGCAAGAAGGGACTGGCAAGAAATATTCAAAGTAATGAAAATCCAAAACCTACAACCACGAATACTCTATCCAGCGAAATTGTCATTCAGAATAGAAGGACAGAGAAAGTGTTTCCAGGACAAAATAAAACTGAAAGAGTTCATTAGATCCAAACCACTGTTATATGAGATGTTAAAGGGACTGGTTTAAAAAACAGAAGCTAGGGAGATGAAACAAAGGCAAACTAAACAGGCAACGAGAGTGGAAAAGGAACTGTGGGTACGGGAAGCATATTGGGGGGAGGTCAACAGGGAGGGGGAGTGGGGAGAGGGAGGGAGATGATATAGGAATTGGGGATCATGGTAGGAGGGAATGGAATAGACGGAGAGAGGTTGGGAGGAACTGTATGCACAACTAATGAACATAATCTAAAAGGGGGGGACAACTGGAGGGAGGGGGGCCACCGGGTGGAGGGGAGCAGAGGGAAGGGAAATTGGCACAAATGTAATATTTTAATCAATAAAACACATTAAATCTAAAAAAAAAAAAAAAATCTTTTGTCTGTGCTTTTATGACATTATCACAATATCAGATCATGTTGTTATAAAATGCTTTATAGAGAGAAGAAGCTTAACATTTATTGAATGATAAATCTACCTTCTTTACCAACAGCTTTTGGGGTGTTTCATTTACTACCTGAGGTTTAAAGAGACATTCAATACTTTGCATGAAATGTAATGTCTCACAAGAGATTTCTCCCATGTCTCATTTTCTGCATTCTCACACCTGCCGAGTCATCTTCTCTTAACTGACCATGGCAATAACTTTCTAATAATTTTCCCTGACACCACCACTCATGCTCTCAATATGTCTTCTACATGTAAAAACAGCTAAATTTCAAAAATTGGATAGCAATAAAAATAGCCTCCTTGTTAATAAATATCTGATGCTTACAGAACCAAGTAGAAATTCCTAAACTATAACCTGACAAGGTCCTACAGCTAGCCCCAACCTGCTTTTTTCCAGCCACACATTGATTTCATATACATGTACATCCTGTTAGTTCTGTTTCTCTGGAAGCCTGACTAATACAATTGCTGAGAGTTGTTGAAGAAGAGGTATTTTGGGTTGAGTTGTGTTCCCCCAAAATATATGTTCAAGCCCTGATATCTATGAATGAGACCTAATTTAAAAACAGAGTCTTCATGGATAGAAATCAAGTTAAAATTAGGTCATATTGGATTAGGGTGGTCCCTAAAACCAATAATTGGAGTCCTTATGATGAGAAAAATTTGGACACAGGCGCACAATAATAATGACATGTGATGGCAGAGGCAGAGATTGGACACATGCATTTAGAAGCCAAGGAACTCCAAAGATTGAGGCCAACCACCAGGAGGAGCTGGGCGAGAGGCGCGGAACAGGCTCTCCCTCAGAGCTCTCAGGAAAACAGTTCTGAGACTTTAATTTCATTGCCTAGCCACCAGAACTATGAGAGAATAAATTTCTGTCTGTTTTTTGTTTCTTTTTTAAATCAGTTTGAGGCAGTTTATTATGGCAACCTAGAAAACTAATGCAAGAGACAATGACTTTGAAGAAGATATGGAACCTCCTTGAGTTTTCTTGAAAAACCTAATTTTATTTTCAGGTTCTGAGAGATTAGTCACACATTTAAGTACTGTTTCTTTCATCAGAATTAGGGTGAATAAAGAGTCAAAGAGACAACTAAAATCTTTAGAACTCACACATTGAGGTACTGAACCAAGTGTGTATGCTAAAGAGGTATCATCCTTTGCTTTTGTTACTGAGAAAGTAAAAGGACAAAATACACAATAAAGTACAAGTGTATTTTTGACTTGTGTTTTTGATGGGGTAAAAGATAGTGTCTGGCACATCAAGATGAGTTTCTTTTAAAACCTGGTAATTAAGAGTAATCATTGGAGAAATTCACATGGGATAGTTGGCAACAATCAATCATATTTCATGCCAAAAGGTATTAATTAGGATTTTCCTTTTCAGATTACTCCTTCTCAAAAGGACTTTATTTATGCTTTTGGCATTTTGTTTAAAGCAGCTGTGATGACTAGGGAGATGAATTTTTGTTATTTGGTTGTGCCTTAACAAAAAGAGAACACATTTTCTCTTAAATGTACCTATGACCTCATCTTTCTCCCTTTGTCTGCTCAATGAGAAATTGGATTTGTTTTCTGGAGCTTATTTTTCACATTCCTTCAAGAAGTACACCAAATCTGAAACAGAAATTGGTACAGTTTTTCAGGTAAAGGTACTTCAAGGAGGTCTGCGGGTGAAAATCCCTGGTTGGATTTAGGGAATGTGAACACAAGCATACGGCTTTAGTTCTGTCCCTAACACTGCTGAGGTCTTCCCACATTAGGACCCTGACAGTAGTTTTACCTAAGAGGAAGTGGAAATTATCTAAATAATAATAAAGTTATATTTTGATCTTTGTTGTATACATTTTCTGTGGAAAATTCATGGACTTATACATCCTTTTATTATTAAAGAGAAATGGAGTTAAAAATATTAGACATTATTCAAACCATTCAAATTATAAAATGAACCGTAAAACCAATCCAAAGGAAATGTAGAGCAAGAATATAAGGATCATAGTGACTATTACGCAGAAGATAAAACTAGTAAGATATATACGTAGATTCTTCTGACTACAATAATTAAAAATCAGAGTGAGAATGAAAATGAATGAATAACAGAATCAGTCGTAAAGTAATAAAATAATAAAAATAGAGTTAAAAAGTAATAAGGATGTCTAAAAAGACTGAGATTTTTACAATATTCACAAGTATTATCTATATTTTGCTCGTGTTATATTATAAATATAAATACATTGTATTTTTCCAGTTGCCAAAATAACAGAACTACTCGAGATTGTGCTAGTACACATCTGAGTTACAGACAGCTCCTACAGGGTGTAACCAGAGAGAGTCCCAAAATATTACTCCTGAATTTGCTATAGTGTCTGAAAAAAATGCCCGTAAGCATTTATTTTGATCGATGTGCTGCAGGTGTCTGTTAAAGCATAACTCAAATTATCTTTCCCTGGCTTCTAGATAGCTTAGGTACTGTTCTTTCTATAACTCTTCCTGGAAGGTTTTCCTTTTCCCTATCAACTTTCTCAAATTTCTCTCACTTTGGGCCTCTCACTTCTCATCCAGATTCAGACTTGTCACTTATGATGTTTTAAATTCTTACCTGGCCTAGTTTTTCTTTCTTCACTCAGGAACTACTGCCCATGAGAAAAGCAGCCACTTCTCCCCTATACCACCTTCTCATCATTTACTAGTAATAAAGCTCATTTTTCTTCCAGGAATTTTCCCAGGAAAATTCTACGATTCTCCAATTCCAAATAATTTATCTCTATTGATGTGGGGATACAGACAAAATCAGGACTCAGGGTAAGCCTCCTTTGGGCCCTGTTTCATCTACACTAAGCTTTTTGCTTACCCTAATTATCTGCGATCCAGTACTCTGAACTAGCCTACACAGCAGTGCTCCCAAACTTGTTACTTTGAACCTGCAACGGATTTTTATCAAGCCATTGAACAAAATTTACTGATTGGATTAGTTTTTCTAATGCTGCGTAACAAATCACCACAAATTTAGTAGCTTAAAGCACCAATTTACTATCTCCCAGTTTCAGTAGATCGGAATTCCAGACCACATATGACTGGTCTCTGCTCAGGGCATCATCAGAGAATTAACATCCAGGGTCAGCTGGTTTGAGTTTCATCTTTCAACTTTGGGAAAAATCTGCTTTCAGGGTCATTCTTCAGGTTGTTGGCAGGATTCATTATTTTGTGTTCATGGGACTGATGTCTCTATTTTCATGCGCATACTCGTTGTCAGCTAAGAACTCCCCTTGCCTCTGTGACTGCTCTCAGGTCTTTGCCCTGTAACCCCCTCCATCACAGCCTTGAAGAACCTTCCTTGCATCTCCTTCATTCTTTGAATCAGTTTGACTTCTATAAACAAACAGCCAAACTAAACCATTTGCTTTTGAAGAGCCCAGGTGATCAGGTTAGGCTTGCCTGGATAATTTCCTTTTTGATTAACTCAAAGTCAACTGATTAAAAAGCCTTAATTACATCTGCAAGATCCCTTTGTCATGTAATATAACATAATCAGGGGCTTAACTTGAAGTAACAGAATCATAGAGATCACCTTAGAATTCTATCTCACACACTAATTAACTTAATTATTATAGCCTCAATTAAACAGAAATCACAGAAATTTTGTTGTTGACATACATATGCACAGAAAATAAACTTCACTAACTGAAGAACACAGAAGTTAAAAGAATTAAATTAAAGCACGATGTTCATAAATTTTTGAATTTAAAAATTTTTCACGGTAGTAATAAATATGTCAAACTGTGATATATATTTAGTATACTTTAGTCTACAACCTCATATACTTTTTGAAAATATTACCATTTGTAGATTCTTAATTATTCACATAGTATATCAGGCCTCAACTTAAGACAATTTGAAATATAATTCTATTATTCTAAACTCTGTGATAGCAGCTTTTCTAAAGCATAGTTATTTACCTCTAATTTAATAATATGCTTGATGAATTTAACACTGTTTGTCCATTTCTTTTTTTAATAGTTTATTTTTATTGTATTTTTCCATTACCATTGATTGTCCATATATCCTCTTCCACCTCCACCCACTCTCTCCCTCCGCAATCACCACACTGTTGTCTGTGTCCATGAGATCTTTTTCTTTTTTCCTTGATTCCTCCAACACACTCCCTCCCCCAGCTATCAGCTTGCTTTCTATGAATCTGCCTCTATTTTGCTTGTTAGTTCAGGTCGTTCATTAGATTCCATATATAAGTGAAATCACATGGTATTTGTCTTTCTCTGGCTAGTTTATTTCACTTAGCATAATGTTCTTCAGGTGGATCCATACTGTCACAAAGGGTAAACTTCTCTTTTTTGTGGCTGAGTAGTAGTACCTTGTGTAAATGTCCCCTAGTTGTTTTATCCACTCATGTAGTGATGGACACTTGGGCTGCTTCCGGTTCTTGGGTATTGTAAATAATGCTGCAATTAACCTAGGAGCGCTTATCTTCTTTCCAATTAGTGTTTTGGGTTCCTTTGGATAAATTTCCAGAAGTGGACTCACTGGATGATAAGGCAGTTACATTTTCAGTTTTTTGAAATAACTCCACATTGCTTTCCACAGTGGATGCACAAATCTGCGTTCCCACCAACAGTGCAGAAGGGTTCCCCTTTCTCCACATCCTCACCAGCATTTGCTGTTTGTTGGTTTATTGATGATGGCCATTCTGACAGGTGTGAGATGATGATAGCTCATTGTGGTTTTAAGTTGCACTTCTCTGATGATTAGTGATGTTGAGCATCATTTCATATGTCTATTGGCCAGCTGCATATCCTTTTTGGAGAAGTGTCTGTTCAGGTCCTTTGCCCATTTTTTAATTGAGTTATATGTGGTTTTTTGGTTTTCAGCTTTATAAGTTCCTTATAAATTATGGATATAAACCTCTTATCAGCTATATTAGCTAATATGTTCTCCCATTCAGTGGGTTGCCTTCACATTTTGTTGGTAGTTTCCTCTGTTGTGCAAAAACCTTTTAGTTTGATGTAGTCCCAATTGTTTATTTTTTTTCTTTTGTTTCCCTTGCCTAAGGACCTATGTCAGAAAAAAATATGGCGACAAACAAGTCTGAGATTTTACTGCCTATGTTTTCTTCTGGGATGTTTATGGTTTTGAGTCTAACATATGTCTTTAATTCATTTTGAGTTTATTCTTGTGAATGGTGTAAGAAGGTGATCTAGTTTCGTTTTTCTGCATGTATCTGTCCAATTTTGCCAGTACCATTTATTGCTTGCCATTTTAATTTTCTCTATTAATCACACCAATTTTTATACAATGGAAAAGCAAATGTTATCTTAATATGAAGGAAGGTATGTGAATGTATTTGCTCTATGGAGATGAAGATAGTGCATTAAACTCTTGATTAAGTAAAAATTTTCACCTGCATTTATTTCATGCCTGGAAGATTATTACTACTTTATCAAAATGCATAGTCATTCTATTAAAGATATTATATTCTGTAACTAGATTTGTAAGGGAAAGTAAATCATTATTCCTTTTTTATTTATACCAATATCAAAGTTTAAATTACAACTCAAATTTGGATTAACCATGCCTAATACAATTGTGCCTGTGGAAACAGGTATGTAATTTCTGTGATTATAAAAAAAGGAATTCTGTAGCTAATGAATTTTAATATAGTAAAAAAAGAAACTTTACTTTAAGGTTCATAATACTATTGTAAAGAAAGAGAGGAAACAATGCATAGATATACTGATTTCTATAGCCTCAAAACAATGATTTTTCACATCCTCACCTCAGTCACGTTTTCTAATATCCTATATCTGATATTTATTCTCTCTTTATACACTATACATTTTATCTGGTCCCATGCAAGTAGAATGAAAAGAAATCAGCCCTTTATTCTCTTTCTCTGAATAGCTATATTAAAATCTGGGGGTGGCCTCTACATCTTTGTACAACACTTGAGTTTCTTCAGCCGCAGAATGATGGAAATGTACTACTAGATCATTTCAACCCAAATGTTTATGGAGGAAGATAATGTCATCTAGAGCCTTAGGTTGTCCATACACATTTCCATGGATAATGGTTAGCTTGAAATAAAACAAAACAAATAGTATTGTTAAGAAATATATATACACCCATTAATGATACTTTTCTTTTAGTGACAACATTGTTCTAAAACTAGGTGTGGCGATAGTTGCACAATTCTGAATATACTAAAAGCCACTGAATTACATATTTTAAGTAGATGAATTATACGGTATGTGAACCATAGGACATAAAGGTCTTTTGAAGTTATTAGCACAATTATAATAATGGGATGGGAAATTTAGTAGAAAACTAAAAACTATAACAAGAATTAAATGAGAAGTTTACAATTTGATCAGATAAGTTTAAGTCCGGATTAAACACAGCTCAGCATGAATAAGTGAACTGAAAAATGTGTAAGCAAAACGAAATTCACGTTGAAGTTTTCAAAGAAAGGATGAGAAATGCAGAAAACAGAGACATCAGTCTTGGTAATGATATTTTTAGATTTGACAGTAAAAACAAAAGTTACAAAAGCAAAAGTAAACAAGTGAAATTATGTTCATTCAACAAATGAAAATAACAAATTTGACATAATATTAAACTTCCAATGCTTAAACAATACAGTACTTATAATAAAAGTCTAAAGATAGAATGCTACAAGCATCGGTTTAGTTGTCTAGGCTTTTTTTCTTTTTTTCCTGTTTCGTTAGACTTAGCTCCACTTGCCTAATGTTTGTTATCTTGTGGGTGCAGGATGGTTATTGACTATGCAGGCATTTACACAATCAAAGCACCAAGGAACTAAAAAAAGGCACCTCCCATCCTACTTGTCTCTTTTCCAGAATGTAAAACTTCTTAAAGGAAACCCCTATCCCTGGAGATCATTCAACATCCCATTTTACAGATGGTTCATATGACTGGTGGTAGCAGAAAGAGAGCCTGGGAAGTTGACAGTTTGTCAAAAAGTTAGAGCAATGTTGTAATTGACTTTGATCTATTATTACACTGCCTGGGGCTATTCACTTCAAAATTCAGTTCTGTTGTAAGGAAGTAGTGGTTGTAACAGCTACTGGGATGTGCCTAATGGTGTTTACAATAACAGCTCAAATCTCCTTACTGAAGAAACAATAAAATCCCCAGTGATTTGGAGATAATCTAGCCAAAATATTTAAATAGATGGAAACAGGCATCCCTTCTTCCCTTTGCTCCTTCCTTTCTGTGTAGGTCCTTCTTTAACCATCCAGAGAGCACCCAGTCATAGCCTGAACCAGGATTACATGTGACTACCTGGTATCCACCTTCCGGTACACTGCTTACTTCTTAGCTGTGTTTCTTTCCAGAAGCTACAACAGTTAACATTTGACTTTACAACACATTTAAGCTAGGATTGTTAGATACCTGGTCCCGATATATGCTAAGAGAAGTCTAAGATAACTTGAATCTCAATGGGAAGTTTTTAATAAGCTTTCTTTTGGCCCTTACAAGTTTAACTGTAACTGTGAGTAAAAGGAAAACTGCGTAAGAGTTTCATATCTCACTCCTTTCTTCTTTACCTATAATGGCAGTGATAATCACCAAAAATCTGGAAGTAAGAAACCAATAGCTTATCTACTTTAAAAATAAAAATAGATAATTTATTTTCTGGACAATTGAGTTTACATTACACCAGAATACATTTATTTTTGTACTTTTCTTGAGTATACCGACACATTAAAATTAATGCCATTATTTATCTGTGTAATAACTGAACATTAATGAAATATTTTTATTTTCTGAAAATTAAAACAAAAAAACAGGTAAGTTTTTATCCTCTAAACTGATCCATATAAAAGTACCAATATATCCTCAAAACTATGGTCCTCCACGAACTTGAAAGGCAGTAATTTTCTCACTTGGAATATTTTCTGATGATGCAACAAGTTCTATGCAATTGACAAGGGATAGAACTAAAATAATGCAAGAACACTGAAGACGTACAAAAAATGTTCTTATGACTTTTTCTGTTAAGAGAAATGTAGAAACCAGTAAGATACCTATAGATGACTTCTTTATTATATAAAAAAAATCATGCCAGAAATGATGCAAAATCTTAGATTGAAAGGATTTCCTTTATATATTTACTTTTATAAAATATTTTTATTCCTTTTACTCTCACAAATATACTTTTCAGTACAATCTGCTTTATTCTTTTTTTAGTTATATAAAAAGGATATCCTGGGAAAAATACGGCAGACACCACATGCCAATGAGTTCAATCTGCACAAAAAGTTAATTTTACTGTATTTGCTGATATACATATGTGTGTGTGTGTATTTCCAGGTTTAGTAGACACTTTTTCTCCAAAAAAAAGTACCTTTTTGATTGGTCAGCAAAATCAGCCATATTCCTGAATTTAACTAAATCTCCAGAATTTTGTGAAGTAGGTAGTTAAATATTTATCTGAACTATCTAATCGGCCCACATCTTTCCATTGACTCTTCCAATATCTAGCCTTATTTATGCCTACATTAATTTAGTTCAGCTTCCTTATTTCACCTTTGAGCCATGGATTTTCCATGCTCCAGAAATGACTCCAGACCCATCAGAAAGAAAGAAGCCACAGCAGAAATGATGTCAGACCATGGAAACACGTATTCCATCTTTCCGTTTACTGAATTATGACTCACCGCTTTGTCTAACCTTTTTTCTTCTTCACTACTCTCTCCAACCTTCCCTTGATTTTAGACCTCTATGTATTCCCAATCCCTTCTCAAGAACTGATTTTCTGCTGAGCCAGCTCCAGACTCTGTTTTGCCTTGTCTTTTCATTCTCTGGGCAGCCACCCTGTCTCCCTGTGACCCCCGGTTTCCCCTTTACTTTTATTCTTTCATGCCGTGGGAGCCTGCCTCAATCACCACAATGTATTAGATTCAAACACTTCTATTTCAGGTCTGCCTCTGCCTATCTGAGCTGTAGACATGTATACCCAATGCCTATTCAACCTTTGCTTGGATTTCTAATAACAATGGCAAACTTGACACTGGCAAGACAGAATCCCCTTTCTGATCTTCATCTAATTTTCATCCCCTCAATCTTATTGCCTACCTGGTTGTTGAAGACAAAAACCTAGAAGTCATTTTTTTATTCCTTTCTTTCTTTTGGTCCCTGTGTGAAATTCTTCAGCAAATCCTGTCAGTTCAAACTCCAAAATCTGTGCTGTATCCCTCCACCTTTTTCGCTCCCTAAGGCTGTCACTCAAATACCCATCAAAACCACCCATCATGTGATCACAGGAATACCTTCTCAACTAGTCTCCTTGATTCCATACTTGCTAGATTGTGTCTAGTGCACCAGAGGCAATGATCAAGTAACAAAGGTTAGCTAAGTCAAATTAACTAAACGCACTGCAGGCTGTGTATAACATCAGGGTCAGAGAGATACATGTTGATGATGTGGGAAGTGTCGGAACAGCAGGGACAGGAGAGGTGTGGATCCACCAAGACCCACGTCTAACCTAAGTGTTCAAATTCTGCCTGGCTGCTCTTTCTCCCATTCCTTCCGTGCGGGCTTCCAATCTCAGACTTTAGGAAGACAAATACCATATGATTTCACTTATGTGTGAGCCTAAAAAAACAGAATAAACAAACAAACAAAACAGAAAGAAACTCATAGACACAGAGAACAAATTCATGGTTGTCAGACGGGAGGGGTTTGGGGAGCTGTGTGAAAAACGTGAAGGTATTAAATACAAATTGGCAGTTACAAAATAGTCACAGGCATTTAAAGTACAGCATAGGAAAGATAGTCAATAAATTGTAATAACTACATGGTGCCAGGTGGGTACGAGACTAAATGACGGATAATGTCCTAAGTTATATAAATGTCTAAACACTAATATAATTTTGAATATCAACTGTAACTGAAAACTAAAAAAGTTTATTTTTCAAGTATTGAGGTTGGTTTCTATAGGAATTATATAATTCACCAAATTCAGGTTTTAGGTCCACACTGAGAGCTTAATTCTCATGTGAGTCTTTTATTTCTTCTGTTCCATTATCAGTGATTATCATGTTAAACCAGCTTTCTAGATACAAGTGCTACTGGATGGGAAGAAGTGAATGGCACAGTTAACTGTACCCAGTTGCTAGATATATAATTCAAAACAATTTCCCTACTAAGTTTGGGTCTAGAAGAGATTAAGTGGCCTATTAGTATGCAACCTCATGATGAAAGAGAAATTATACTATAATCTGCAGTTTTACTCTTGTAATTTGTATAATTATACACTTCAAATTGGTAACTCCAATACATGCGCAAAGTTGGAGAGCTGCAAATCCATAAATACATTGTTATATATAAGCATATAATCTTGTATATAGCATTGTCTGATAAATTATTATACTGAATCAGTACTGGATTACCCTGTAGTAATTACAATTTCAGTATAATAATTTATTACTAATTTTAAGTAACCTTAGTAAATACTGAATTGGCTTAAAATTATCTTAAGAAAAGAAATAATATTTTGAATTTCTGCTAGGTTTTTCTCCAACTTTATGCATTCAAAGTTATTTTAATAGGAAATCATTAATCTACCTGCTATATTGTCAGTGGCTTTAAAGGGATTTATTAATCTTAAAGTACATAAATACATACATACATACATATATACATAAACCTGTCAATCTTCTGTGTCAGAGCCTGTTTTATAACTGATTTAAAAACACTGACAAAAATTTATAATGAACCTCAGACCACCTCATTTTGTGATGAGACATAGTGGTCGGCAGCAACGAGGGAACACATTGTGCTCAGATGCCAGCCTTTTTACCATTCCAAAATGGTGGGTTTGGAGTTTAAAACCAATATCCACTGTAAATGTGTGGGTTTATTTCTGGGCTCTCTATTCTGTCTCGTTGATCTATGTGTAGGTTTTTTATGCCACTACCATGCTGTTTTGATTAGTATGGCCTTGTAGTATAGTTTGATATTAGGTAGTGTGATTCCTCCAACTTCGTTCCTCATTTTCAGGATCACTGTTGCTATGCAGGGCCTTCTGTGGTTCCTTATGAAATTTTGAAATGTTTGTTCTACTTCTGTGAAATATGTCATTAGAATGTTGATGGGAATTGCATTGAAGCTCTAGATTGCTTTGGGGAGTATGGACATTTTAATGATCTTAATTCTTCCTAGCCATGAACATGGTATGTGCTTCCACTTATTTGTATCTTCTTCAATTTCTTTCTTCAATGTCTTATAATTTTCCAAGTACAGGTCTTTTACATCCTTGGTTAGGTTATTCCTAGGTATTTTATTCTTTTTGAAGCAAATGTGAATAGTATTGTTTTATTAATATTCCTTTTTGTTAACTCATTAGTGGCATATAAAAAATGCAACTGATTTCTGGATATTAATTTTGTATCCTGCTACTTTGCTGAATTCATTTATCAGTTCTAGTAGTTCCTTATTGGAATCTTTGGGTTCTCTATGTATAGTATTATGTCATCTTCCTTTCCAATTAATCGGTAAACCATTAGGTCTTCAGGTTACTGTGCAGGAAAGTGAGATATCTGAGCTTTGTTTTACATAGACTAACCTGTAAGGAGGATGGAGTAGAGGGAAAAGAAGTTAGGCAACTAATTATTATGGATCTCTGTTACTTCAGATGTAAAGTCATTAGAGGTTAACCACGAATGGAAGGTTGTTGCTAAAGCAAGAGGGAAATAAAAGTTTAGGATACAATAAGCCATTCATCCATTCATTCATTCATATATTTTAGTCAATACTATTTATCTAGTGCCTGTCACGGACAGATACTGCCGCTGTTTGGTGTTGGGGAAACAGTAAGAATGAGAAAAGCAAGACTTTTCCCTCAAGGAGCTTATATTCTTACAAGGATTAAACTTTCTTGACAATAACCTGGCAAAAGAACCTGATGCCATTATTAAAAATAATTGTTAGCAATGTGTTTTTCCCAGCAAACCTACGCAGAATCCACTGTTAAGAGCCAACACCGGCCTCCTTTTACCCATTTATGTAATAACAAGTCCCAGGGGAATCAAAATCTCTAACAGTGTCCTCTTGCCACTGTAACAAATTATGTACTGCTAAAAACTCAACTTCACAAAGACAAGACAACTTTGAAAAGAATATAGCATGACCTAATGCCGAAACTGTGGACTAGTCACTAGGTAGAAGCACACACTGTATCTAACAGAGGTCAAGTGTCACTGTAAATGCTTCAGAAATTTAAAATACACTGCTACACCCTGGGTGAGTTTGCTGTGGTGTTCCGCGGGCACCCCAGTGTACTGGGAACCACAGTCCTAATTGGCTTACCTGCTCCCACCTTTGCCTCTCTTAAAACTTGTCAACACAGCCACTAAAACTTTGGTCAGATCCTGTCCTCCTCCAGCTCAAATCCTCCCAGAGAGCCTCATTTTTCTCAAATTCAAAGCCAACAATCCAACAATAGCCTGTAAGACTCTACCAACATCAAGGGCCAGAAGTTATTTTCTATAAAGGGCCAGACAGTAAAATGTTAGTCTTTGTGAGCCAGGCCGTCTCTGTGTCAATTACTCAACTCTCAACTGTAGCAGCTTACTCCATATAGAGGTGGGGACAAAGTAGGTGTACAGTTGTGAGCAGGTGAAACAGTTTATTCTTGTATTATTATTTATTAATTTTTCGTACCATCTTCCATATGAAAAACAGTATACCTACTTTGGCCCCACCCTGTTAGGTCATTAGCAACTCAGCCCTCACTACAGTCACAAGAATGGTGAGTGTGAGCAGCACTAAGCAGGGGAAGAAAAGCAGAGGCAACCCAGGCCAAGTCGGGCTGACTGCACACATCTCTCCCTTCTGCTTGGTGCACAGTGTAACTCACCACAATGCCTCGTTCACCGACCTTTTTTTTTTTTTACTTTCTCCACAAAATCCATCAGGTCAGGTTGGTTCGTGATGCTTCTAAATGTAGTCATAGGACAAAAACAAGTGATATGTCTTACAATGACAGAATCTTAGAATTTTTGACTAGGAAAAAACAAACAAACAATGGGAGCAAAGCAGAGCATTGAAACAGGGCATGGATGCAGTCTATATTCTACAAACATACCAGTGAATGATACGAATGAGGTAATATGACATAAAACAAAGTAGAAAATACATGGAAGATTATTCTCTCAATTGTGCAGAACTCCTGGCAGTTTCTGCACTACCTAAACATATATTCTGTTAATACCAAATGAGGCCAAAATGGGTCAACCTGTTTCTCACGGAAACATAAAAAGCCACATGAATCTCCTTTTTCCTGGTCACTTTCACCTTGCCTCTTCCCTCTTCTCCATGAACGTCCTTGGCTTTCTCCAGCTATCCTCCTCTTCATTTCTGCCTGGTCTTGCACCAAAACATGGCAGACAGAGAATCCTAGAGGCCCAAAATTCTACAGCAGCTGTTGCAAGGGGGAGGAGACTGCAGTAACTGCCACACTGAAAATCTTTATGTGAGAAGGTAAAAGGAGACTATCGTGAATACCTCTCCAGTATTCCTTCATGGGTCAAGGAAGTACAGGTGGCAAATTCTGGGCAAGAGAACTGCAGACAAATGCTGGGAGTGGAAAGATCTGCAATGAGCTGACCCCTCGCTCTTTGGTATTTGCTTCTAATGGGCAGAGTCCATTTGGGGAAGGCTCAGACACTGAAGGGAAGACCCAGCTGCTCAAATTTGACAGGAAGTAACACCCATGAGAGTAGAATACAAGATCAAAGCTTGTCTCAGACACAATGTGGAGAATAAAGAGGAAAAAGAAAAGGAAAGCAGAAGAGAGATGCCAGTACAAACTGGTCCAGCCGAGCCAAGCTCAAAGAAGGTAGGATTCAAGGAGAAGGAACTAAAGTGGAGAGCCTTGGGCAACATCATTCACCACAACATGTACTCAAAAGACGTCATTTTACTTTTTAACCTAGTCATGCAAAGAGCTCCTTAATCCCTTTCTCTGCTCCCCCAAAGCTGCAATAAGTTCATTAATCACACGGTCTGATAAAACTTCAGGACAACTGTAACTGTGCAACCTGGATGTCCCTTTCCTTTCTCCCAGAGAGTATTAACTCTCTATATAATGATAAATGTATACATTATACAATGTAATATAGAGAATTAGCTACTATTTAATTACATTAAGGAGCATTTATAGAAACACTGAAATGATTTTTTTCCCTAATGTAAGAGCCTGGGGAAAGTGAGACTCTCACATCTGCCTTGTGGACTACCACGTCTGCCCCAGAACTCAGCTATTCAGGTGTTGGCTTAGCTGTCCCACCAATCCCTCTATGGAATCCTGTCTTGTTGGGAATCTGAGCTCAGTATTGACTCTCCGGTCTCTTTCAACTGCCTGCTTTGTGACATCATTCTCCCACCAACCTACCACCCAGTAGAATGAATTTGGATCATAGCAACCTACCAGTGACCAGTGACCACTGTGACCAGTGACCTTCATACTGGGCACAAGTGCTCTTTGGCTCCGGCCACTCAGCCTTCTCATATTGTGTCCTCACCCTTTGCATCTACAGTTGATATTTCCTCTTTTCCTCTCACCATCTCAGGTAAGGAAAGAAACTTTTTACAGGCTTTAATTAAATCTGTTTTGCCCTCAAATTTAGCAGTAGAGTCAAATAGCATAAAACAAGAGGGAAAGGTACTGATCTAGAAATCTGGAGACCTAATTTTGCTTTTCACTTTGACATTTACTACCTCAATTTTGGACAAGTCATTGAATCTCTCACAAAATCTGTTTTTTCGTCATTTGTTACAATAGGTGTTACATTGGTTATTCTCTCACTCCCATGTCGAGTCCTAAAGGACACCCATATGAAAAATAAAATCAAGACTTCTTGAGGGTAATTCAACAGAAGCAGAGAGAAACCTAAGTGATGTACAAAGCTAACAATACATATACAAGATATCTCATGTGTGATGGTCTCCCACCAATAATACTTCAACTTTAGTATTTTGAATTTAGCGCTCTTCAAAAAATAACATTCATCTGTTTGGGGAGTTTTCTATCCAAACTAGATCAATAGGGAACATAGGACAAGAGGATGGAGAGTACCGGGCTATAGAGGGGCAAGTATCTACATTTAAGGAAGTTTAGGATTGTTTTGATCAGCACAGGCCAGCAGGGGAAACCCAGAGGGAGGGAAAAATATAAGAACGATGGAGAGGAAACCATAAGAATGAAGAAGGAAGCCCTGGCTGCTGTGGCTCAGTGGTTAGAGTGTCGGCCTGAGAGCCAAGTGTCGCTGGTTCGATTTCCAGTCAGGGCACATGACTAGGTTGCACATCAGGCCCCCAGTTGGGGGCGCGAGTGAGAAGCAACCACACAGTGATGTTTCTCTTCCTCTCTTTCTCCTTTCCCCTCTCTCTAAAAATAAATAAACAAACAAGGAAACAAATTAATTAGTTAAAAAAAAAAAAAAAAAAAAAGAAGAAGAATGAAGAAGGAAGACAGCATGGAGGAGCCTGCAAGAGCAAAAAGGGGAGTTTGGAATGAAATGCTAAAGGTAACCCAACATTTTAAATTAAAGCAGAAAGACAGTAGGGTAAAATCTGCTCAGAATAGGACAAAAAACAAAAACAAAAAAGCCAAAAGAAAACGCTCTGATTTTTTGAGTGAATGCTCACATTACTAGAGTAGGAAGGTAACAAAGGCAAAACAGGGTATCACGAGGCAAAGTAGATTGATCAAAAGCCATATTCAGTTTCTGTGTTTTCTCTATTGCCCCTCTGAACACAGATGACAACTGACAGTTTTGAATGTAAACATTTAAAAACTATATTGTAGAAATGATGTTTCCTATAAACAAGAAATTAATAAAGTAACTCTGTAGGGGGCTGGGGAAAATAACATTTTCCGTGATTTATCTATTAAAAATAAAAGTAGGATTTAAAAATATGATATATCCTAATTTGAATCAGAAAGAGTAATTCCTCTGTGAGGTAAGTATGCTCCAAGTCAGAGCTGATTTTCATCTTTACAGTTAGTTTCTGCCTAACACAGGGAGCACACTGATAAACAGTCATCATCACTTTTTAAGTGTCAGCTACCTAAGAAGACAAAAAAAATAAAAAAAGTCAAGCCCCACAGCTCCAATTCCACATTCATCAAGGAACAATTTTGTGGATGCTCTCGGCGATTCCTACATTAAATTTAATTTAATTGGGTTCTAGCAATGACGGTTTTCGAGGCTTTGGGTTCGGCACATTCCTCGATGTTGAAGACGATTCTAACCAAGGTTTGCAGATAAACACAAAGACCTTCATGATACTTTCTAAGTGTTCATTTGTATTTGTTATGTGGTTATATTAATTGGAATATCTATTTCTACTGGACTCACTGTTACTTGCTGTGTAACATTCAGACGAACAGGAACAAGCACAACAATGGAATTTCTTTACACTTACTTTGCTCTCTGCTTTCCACCAGTTTTCACTCAAATATTTGTCTGCATAGATTGGGGCTACTGATACTTCTACACTGATTGCTTTTTGCAGCTTGTTATACAATTTTGTCTTCTCTGTCCAAATGCACTGCGTAGAAATTCATTCAAAATTATATCTCTTGTGGACTGAGGTTCTCTCTCTTTTTTTTTTGGCTAATTCCATTCACTAAAATAGAATAGGCAATATTCTCTGTTATAATATTGCATGTATCCAACAGAAGTTCATTTATTAGTAAATTTATTATGCTTTGATGTTTGCCTCAAGCCCCAATTTTTATATCTATATATTTCTTTTTAGTGCTGTGGTATGTTTTTCATGATTTTTCTCTTTCCAGAACTTCCCGGTCATATTTCAATGACCACTTATTCACGTATGAATTACTGCAGTTAATATTACAGCCACTTTATAGCGGAGTAAGCCTAAACCTCAGAGAGTTTAAATGATGTTTCTTTTTTTCCAAAAAACACTTTGAGAAACTCACTCTCAGACAGTCATTTTGAGGTAGGACTAGAAAGTAGGCTTCAAGAGAATAAGATTGACACTTTAAACCTACCAAACTAGACTGAGAATTCTAGGGAATAGTGTGTGAATTCTTCGGGCAAGTGAGGCACTGAAGATTACAATGGTAATAGCTGTACGGGTTTCTCATGGACAAAACCCCACCTACATTGGAGTTGTATTGCTCCCAGTTTATGGCTGTGTAATGCTCCGGGCACAGTCCTGCAGGGCAGTCAGAATGCTGAGGTTATGTAACCTGGAATAATACTGCTATAAGGGGAGAACTTGAACAACTCTATCTGACCTCTCTGAGCCTCAGTTACCTTACTCATGAAATGAGAATGTGAGAACAGAGGTTTTCCAAAGACTCCTGGTTCTAAATGCTTCAGTTCTAGGAAAGAGCATGCAAATCCACACGAGGGCAAGCTCAAGAAGAAGACAGGGCAAGGAGAGGATGCTTCTACCCTGGAGAACAATACGTGAACCAAACCACTTGGATCTTCTGCATATTTTTGCCAAGTTGGGAGCAAGGGCAGATAAGACAGAAGAGCAGCAAAATGCTCCAGCACTTACACACATCATGAACTGTTTGATTTTTGACATCTCAATGAGTATTGGTATTAGAGGCTTTCTGATAGTGACAATCTGAAGGTAATAGTATTCTTCAAACATAGTGAGAGTTCATCAGTCTCACTGATTTCTTCATCACTGTCTTGTTCCCCACAATTGCCAAAATCCACCTTTCCTTGGAACTTCAAATCCACTGCAGCTCTCTGTTTCAGTAGTGAGCAATGCAGCCTCCCTAACAGGAGGGGTCCGCAACTGGACCAGAGCCTCTGCTCTAGCTGTCAGTTCAGAAAAGCTACTGCCGTCAGCCCCTGACACCTCTTTCCAAGCACTCATGGGTATCGCCTACCTCTACCAACATGCTAGCACAACTATGTTGCCTGGAGGTACTGGCCAGAGCCAGATCTCCACCTCAGCCGCTTCCAATCCTGGTATTTCCAGTGGGCTATCACAGGAGGCTCTAAAAAGAAGTCATCCTCACTCAGAGACTTCACTGTGACTGTTACTGACCAAGATACAGCTGTTTCCTCCATGTCTATGGCATCCCAGTATGACACCACTCCCGATGCCAATAAACACGGCAGCTCTATAGCCATTACTTTCTGCACGCCCTGTTCAGGTGGCACCATCTCAGATTCCAAATCAGGCACATAGCCTGTCACTTCCCTATCGAGAAGGAAGACAGGGATATTACTGTAGTCTAGGCACACTAGGGCCTCTTCTCTCTGGGGAATCAGCCCCTACCTCCAATCCTATGGCTCTGTTCTTTCTTCACGAGAGAGAAGGGCCTCTGTCCCTCAACCGGAGGTGGTCGTGGTACTAAAGGATGTTCAGCCCACAAATGTGATGCCACTAGCCTCCACCTCTGGAATCTCCTCCTCTGTTTCTGCTCACACCATCGCAGAGACGCATTTCCAAGGTGAGTGCAAAGAGCAAGAAGGAAGAGGAATAAGGTCAGCATTCAAAAATAGGGCCAATCTGCAGTGGGGAAGTGGTGAGTCCACAGAGAGGCGGTGATGCTGGAAATCAAGGTTCCTAAACTGAGGCATGTTCTCATGCCTCTCGGTCCAGGGGTTCTATGACCCGAGCTAGCGAGCTGGACTCGCTGGCGCCGACAGCCTTTGACTGATCAGGCCTCAGGGTTTCAAGACATCCTGTGACTTAAAAGGAATCTTGCCGAGTACTCCATCTTCCCTGATGTTGACAAGGAAACCAAACAAAGCCGAGCACAGGTAGTGCTTAACCTTGCGTGCTTTCTGTTAATGTTTAAGGCACAGTGTATCCGTTCCCGTAGTCCTAGAAGAATAGATGATTGAATTCCTGTTTTTCTGTTTTTGAATCTATAGATGATATATAGTTTTGTCTGTCAGGGAACCGTCTTTATAGTTTATATATTAACCTCCTTTTGTTGTAACCCCAAGTAAGTAATTGTATATTGTAATCAATATTGGAATGTGCCTGTGAGCCCATTCCTTACCCTCCCTACGGATTTCTATTTTTAGTATACTTGTAAAACTCAATAAAAGGAGAGGTCTTTGCGCCGCTCATTGCTGACCTGCCAGAGCGTGCGGCAGCCCTCCAACCGACTCATTCTCCTTGCTGGAATTACTTCTGTGCCTTCGACTATATTTAATACAACAGGTGGTATTTAAGTCCTGTGGATTTAGGAGCTACTACCCTCAGCCAGTGCTCTGCATTTTCAGAGTCATTATGAGAACATGGAATAGAGTTGGGAAGGTGGGTCACTGTAAAGGCCATGTGTGCTCTATTTAAGAAAGCCACAAGAGCATACCAAGGGATACCATCCTTTCACTACCCTGTACTACTGCTTTCTAATACACTCCCTTGCCTGATTTCTTGCTTTACTCTATTTGTAAAGATATTTCAGAACTCTTATTGTGACAGTGCCAGTTTCACTTTCCCTCACTTTCTTAGTTTATGCCAGAATTTAAGACCTTGTCTTCCAAGATCATGCCCACCGCAGGCAGGCTAAGAATCTGTCCTTGTTTATATTATTTCATCAGGAACGGCTCCATTTCCTCTCCTAGTTGGTTGTGTGAGGTGTTCTTATTCTGTCGGAACAGTGGAGAGAATTAAAAATATTCTATAAGACTGCTAAGTTTCTAACGCAGTTTCTAAATCACTTTTACTTTTTCTTTGACTCATAACATCCCTGTGAAATACAAAGAAAACCATGGAACAATGCCATCAAATGACCACCATGAGGAAGTAGAACTGTTGCCTTCTAGCACCTAGTGTAGGGCACTGTCCATGATCCTAAGAATAGCCAGTAGAAATCCCTTTCCCATTGTAGGAAGGTGCACGATTGGGGACACGGGAGCATCTTGCTTACCAGCGACTGACTTCTCCTCCTTAATTCCTTTGTAGTGATGGAATGTTCCCTGGGGATGGAGACATCCCTGGGATTGTAACCTCCGAGCTCAACACTTTGCCGACCACAAACTCCAGGAATGCCCAAGTTCTGCAAGAGCAGACGCACCCACTTACTGAAGAGTACTCTACCACCTGAGCTCGGGGCCATTTCAATGTTAGCTCCAGTTCAGGTTTCTAGTAATCTCCTGGCAGCACTTCCAGTGCCAAGCCAGAAAGAGAAAGAGAATAAGAATTTGGACGATACTAAAGTCAACCTTTCAAAGCCTCTGGATGCCTACCAGATCTCAATAGGAAACCAAGATTCTCCACAGCTCCCCTTAGAAAACCCTGATATTCAACATTTCCAGGCCTGCATTGATCCCCTTGGCCCAGAAAAGCAGCCAGGTTGTGAAAATGCTGGTCTCGGAGAGAATAGCCTGAGTCTTAAGAACCAAGGGACATTTGAAAATGAGACTGACTTTAATGATGGTTCTGCAGACATCGCTACACTGATGGAGAACATTCACCCTTCACAAGCTGAAAAGTCCTTGGATGACCTTGATCGATCCAAAGGTCCCAAGGTGCTCAAAAACAAAGATACCAGAGCCATCAAGTTGAATGAGGTGCATAAAAAGTCAACAGTCATTAAGGCTCCTTATGATGAATTCAAGAAGAACAAATATAAAGCCTCTGAGCCCATCAGCGGTGCACCCAAAGTTAAAATCAAGCCCAAGAGCCCAGACTGTGTGTGCTTGGAAGAAGTGGGTATTCACAAAGTTGTAGCCAGTGACAGGGTCCCCGAGAACAGCATCAAGTGCGTTAAGAGCCAGCCCCAGAAAGCTGCATCCAGCAGGAATGGCAAAACTAAGAGCCATGGGCAGGAAAAGACAAAAAGAAACAAAGACAACAACTCCAGGAAAGCTGAGGAGCGTAACCAGCCAGGGAATAATGTCACGGCAGAAGAGAAGCCAACCGTCCCCCAGATGAAGTGGAAGAAAACTCAACCTGAGTGGACCCAAGAGACTTTCCAAAGGCCTCGCAGCTGCCTGGGCATGCATATGTCGGAGTCTGCCCAGGTTTTCGAGGCAGTGCAAAAGAAGAGTAATAGGAAAATTGAATCGTCTGCCTCCCAGGTCCTGGGAAACACAAGCAACCCCAAAGGCCCCCAGCCACCCCCAGCTCACAAACGATGGCTGGATACCTCACATGAAAAAACTCAGGTCAAATGTCAGAAAAAACATGGAAGTGCTGAAAAAGAGTGTCCATTACCATGTCAGTATGCCTCGCCACCTCCTGGCAAGGTCGTGTTGGTACCTTGGCTTTTCCTTAACTTGGATAAGCCTCAGGCTCAACCAGTTCCTGGCAGGCCACAGCCTGTGGCAACACATCGGCCTACTGTGGCTAAGCCTACCCAGCCTCATTGTAACACAGTTCAGCCTGCTGGAGTCTATTCAATATTCCGACCCACTGCTGCACCTCTGACAGCTCCTACCAGACCAGCTCGGTATATTTCAAAAAAACCATCCCGACCAGGTTTCATCAGCTCTTCCTGGCATCGTTCAAAATCGGCACAACCTACTACAGTCAGTTCAACTCGGCCAACTCCTGAATATTTGACACCTCCTGCCAGACCAGCTTGGCCAATTGTGAAATACCCATCCCGACCAGGTATGACGAGCCCTGCCCGGCCTCGTTCTAATTCGGCGCAAACTAATACAGTCAGTTCATCTGAGAAAAAACCTGCATCTTTGACACCTCCTGCCAGACAAGCTCGGCCAGTTTTGAAATACTCATCCCGATCAGGTTTCACCAGCCTTGCCCAACCCAGTTCTAACTCGGCTCAACCTACTCTAGGAAACTCCTCCAGGCCAACACTTTGGTCTGTAACAGGTTCAGCCAGACCAGCTGAGTCAATTTCAAACAGCCCATCCGGACCAGATATGACCAGCCCTGCCCGGCCTCGTTCTAATTCGGCGCAAACTAATGCAGTCAGTTCATCTGAGAAAAAACCTGCATCTTTGACACCTCCTGCCAGACCAGCTCGGCCAGTTTTGAAATACTCATCCCGACCAGGTTACACCAGCCTTCCCCAACCCAGTTCTAACTCGGCTCAACCTACTCTAGGAAACTCCTCCAGGCCAACACTTTGGTCTGTAACAGGTTCAGCCAGACCAGCTGAGCCAATTTCAAACAGCCCATCCCGACCAGGTTTCACCAGCCCTGCCTGGCGTCGTTCTAATTTGGCGCAAACTAATACAGTCAGTTCATCTGGGAAAAATCCTGCATCTTTGACAGGTCCCTGCACACTTGCTCAGTTAATTGCGAACTACCCATTCCGACCAAGTTTGACCAACCCTGCCTGGCCTCGTTCTAATTCGGCACAAACTAATACAGTCAGTTCATCTGAGAAAAAACCTGCATCTTTGACACCTCCTGCCAGACCAGCTCAGCCAATTGTGAAAAACCCATCCCAACCAGGTTTCACCAGCCTTGCCCAACCCAGTTCTAACTTGGCTCAACCTACTCTAGGAAACTCCTCCAGGCCAACACTTTGGTCTGTAACAGGTTCAGCCAGACCAGCTGAGGCAATTTCAAACAACCCATCCCCAACTCAGTCAATTTCAAACAACCCATTGAGACCAGGTTTGCCTAACCCTCCTCAGACCAAGATTCGTCAGTCTGCTGCTTCTAGCCCTGTGCCCTACAAAACATCAGGTTGCACTTCTTCCCAGCAGGGGCCCATTTGCTCCTTTGTGGCAAAGCCCCAGTACCAGCCCAAGACTCAAAACCCTTATCTACTCTACGATTTCAATCCCCGACCAATTTCTTGGAAGAAATCCAATATTTCTGGGCCCGTCATGTCAAAGCCCATTACAGATGCACAGAGGGCAGAGCGAGAGCCCATGAAGAGGAAAGCTCAACCAGAGGGTGAGAAGGCTGCCAGATGCCCTGTGGGGAGAGTGCAGAATTTCAATGAGAGGGAAAAGGAAATGGAAACTTCTCAATACTACAGCTATGCAGAAGAAGACATGCTAGCCTTTCTGGTGCCAATTTGGATACCGCATTTTTCCCCATAGATAGAGAGATATAAATTTCTCTATGTGCTTGTATTTTAAAACAATAAAGTTGAATAAATAAATGCGAAAGACTTAGTGTATGAGTAAGAAAAAAATCCTTTTAAGTTTTGTGATGCTTCTCATTGTTTTTTTTGTTTTTGTTTTTGTTTTTTTTTCTGGTGGGGGATGAGGTCAATGGCTGTGTGAGAATGTAATATTGGTAGTTTGATGGGTGAATAAAGGACAAAAGGTAAGAACTAAAGGAAAAGGAAGAAAACTGACTCATGGCCATAGGGCCAAAATGGAGGAGATGTTATGCATTTATCAAAAGAAGCAGGAGGAAGCAGAGTCTGAGGTTAGGGTTAAAAGAATATATAACTGAATACAGGTGCAGATGGCATAAGGTGACTCTAGGTTGGCCAGGAGAAATGTAAAATGTCTCCCGTGGAGGTTGGTCTTATGTCCCATGAGCACCACGTAAGTACATATATTAGAAAACAGATTCTGGACACAGTTCCAGATGGTTTGGGTTGTCTTATCTGTGTATGATTGTAGTTGGGGGAGGTGACTACAAAAACAGGGGTATCTACCAGATGACCAGCAAGAGCTTAGTGTTATCCTGGGGGCAGCTGGTCACTGGGGCCCGGCCAGTGAACTGTGGCAGTACTAGTTCCACCCAGAACAGGATGTGGGACGGAAATGGCCGTTTACTCAACACCCGGGCACCAGGCCCACTAATACACGACTTCAATCAACCTTCCCAACAACACTCGAGGCCAGCATCACTGTGCCACTTTACTCGTGAGGTTCAGCAATGGGTTAAGGTCACATTGCATGTGGTGGAGCAATCTCCCAAGGCCTCAGTGTTTTCCAGGGTCCGTGGTGGAAACCTGGCTTTCAGGGCACAGCTTCCCAATGTTACCGGTGGATGACATCAAACTTCAGGTCAAGCCTAAGCAGTAAGTAGAGGGGCCATCAAGGGCCTCCTCCATGACTCAGACTGCACATGCCACCTCGTCTAATCACCGCCATCAACTGAAGCCCACCAGAAAAATCAGCGTCCATTGCCAAGGGGGCCAGAGCAACAGGTGCGCGTGCGCACTGGACTGCCGCTGGAACAGCCCTACTACGAATGCATCAGTTCCAATGGATTCTTGGGAGGCCTCGTGGGGCTGCTGCAGGGAGTGGCGGTGGAATAGAGTGGGGAGCAGAAAGGGAGTGGAATAGGGGAAGGGCAGATATGGGAATCATCATCATTTGAAAATTGGTTGGTAATGTGCATTTTAACAATTATTGTTATTGAGATATAATTTGCATACTAACAAGTTCATCGTTTTAACCTGTAAATTCAGTGACATTTAGTGCAACCATCACCATCATCTATCCCAAAACATTTTTATCAGCCCCAAAAGAAACCCCCTTCATCATTAACAGTTCGTTATTCCTTGTTCCCTCGTCCCTCCAGCCCCTGGCAACCACTACTGTGCTTTCTGTCTGGATGAATGTCACTTTTCCAGAGATTTCATATGTGGAGTAATACAATATGGAACCTTTGTGTCTGGCTTCTCCCCTGCCAAGGTGTCTAAGCATATTGTCAACGTTCATCCATGTTGTAGCGTGTGTCAGTCCTTCATTCCTTTTTATGACTGTTGAGTGTATTGAATGGATCTACCACTTTGTTCATCCTTTCATCAATCAATGGGCATCTCAGTTGTTTCCACTAGCAATTTGCAGTTATTGAGAGTTCATTCTGTTCCAGTCAGCGCCAGGATACATTAATCACCCCACTTAACAAATATGGAGATAGTCTAGGAGAGTGTCAAGGTTAAGAGCTAGCAATTGCATGAGCTGGGATTTGAAGTCAAGCAGTCAGATTTCAGAGCTAGTAGATTCACAAGACAGAAATTTAGAAAGGTACAAAAGGGTATTTAATGAAAATTCACCCTCTTCCCAAAGGTCCCCAGACACTAATTTCCCTCCTCCCTTAGAGACACTTTAGCCATGCTGTGGATGCTTCCAGAGAAATTACTTACACTCCAGCAGACATGTATCACAATTTATGGGTGGATCTTTCCCTCTAATTTGAAATGTCACTTTTATGATGTATCACACCTTTATATGCATTTGTATTACACATTTCATAACTGTCCTGGTTTTTTGTTTTTTTTGTTTTGTTTTGTTTTGTTTTTTTGCCTACCTTTGATATTTGATGGTTCTCTAGATTTCCTGTTATCTTCTTTTTGATTTCTAAAAAATTTATTCTTTTCTCACTTGTTTCCATTAAGGCATTATCCTTTTTGTTTATTCACTCCTGTGTTATATTTAACTTAGCCTTCATTTCTGAAGTTTTCCTTTTATTGTTAATTCTGTCCAGAGGTTTATCATCTGAACTAATTCACATTTATCTTGTCTTTTCCTCTTTTTGCATTATGATAAAATATGCATAACACACAATTAACCATTTTAACTCCTTTTAATTATACAATGCAGTCTCATTAAGTACATTCATGCCATTGTGCAGCCATCTCTACCATCCAAACTTAAAATAATTATGCCAAAAGGTTGAGCACTACTTCAGAGAGATGGAGAGAACAGGACAGATTTTGAATCTTCTCTAAACCTGTCTGAGAATAGGTCAACACAAACTGATCGCCCATGGGTAGGTAGCTTTGACCAGCATTTACTATTTCCAGAACTTCTACACCATTCCAAACAGATATTCTTTTCGTTTCCACCACACCCCATGTTCTTTCATCTTCTGCATTGTTTTATCGAATGTCTTCTGGCTCATTTTGACATAGCAGGTGATCTGTTTTGTGGACCTGTCTTTCTGACTTGTTTCATTTGCAGGGGAAATGGTGTTCTGCTCTTCATGCTCCTTCTACTTTTTAAAAAAAAAAATATTTATTTTTAGAGAGAGAAAAAGGGAAGAAGAAATAGAGGACAGAAACATTGATGTGGGAGAGAAAGATTAATAATTTCTGTTCGTCCGTGCCCCAACCGGTGACTGAGCCCTCAACCCAGTCATGTGCCCTGACCAGAAATCAAACCTGGGACCTTTTGCTTTGCTGGACGAAGTCCAACCAACTGAGCCACATCAGTCAGGGCAGTGGATTCCTGTTTCTTATACTATGTTTATACGGGATTTGATCTCAATCCTTTCCTGTTACTCATTTTAAGGTGAAATCGGTTTTAATACCCTTAAAAAAGGAAGTTCTAACTTTGCAGAACTTTTTTGTGATTATTTTAATGTAGTCTTCAGAAACATGGGGTTTACTCTCTGAAGATTCCTGGCTCAGCTTCCCACCCAACTTTATATAGACATTGACCCGTCCCGCAGGTCGAGCAATGAGGACCCTAGAGGGGGAGTGAGGATGAAGAAGGGACAAGAGACACAAGGAGAGGAGACAAGACAGTGCTCTGATCAAGTCTCATTTATTCTTAGTCAAAACAGTATTCTTATAGCTCAGGAGAAGAGGAATTTTTCATTCGGTGGGAACGCAGCTGCAGCTTGGGCGTTATCTGGTAGATACGAGTTAAACTGCAGGACAACAATCCCAGGAACAGAAAGAGGGTCGTTGCCCTAGTAAGGAGTAAACAACTATTATGGGATGGTGAGGCCATGCCAAGCAGAACTTTAGGATGCCAGTTAGTAAGACTTCAGCTGAGGAACTTTTTAGTTCCCCACAAGACATTTTCCCTCTGTGTCAGCAGTTCCTCCCTGCACTGTCTCCTCTGTGTGGTCCACATCATGGAAAGGTGTTCTGCTGCTCAGTGCCATGGAATAGGTGGTCTACATTTCTGCAGTCCTCCACACTCCATCTCCAGCCGCTTTGCTTAAGCTTAACTCAGGGTAGGGTAAGTCTCGGGTCCTCTTCTCAAACAGCCCCTCATTCTTTCCAGTGATTACTGCTGGTATTTTGAAGGCCTCCTGCCTTCATGTTCATCAGAGGCTTCCTCCTGTCTGTCACCTCTTCTGGTGCAGATGCTGAGACCAGGCAGGGTGTGCCTAGTGGTAGTTGTCTTCTCCCTGCTCTTACTTTGGGGTTTCTAGGTTTGTGGTGAAAGCTACCCATGGATGTTTGGTTTGAGTTGATCTGTTTCCGGGACAGGGTTTAGCAAAATTCAAACACTCTGTCACAGCCCCTATCCTTCTTAAGTTCTGCTCCATCCTTTGACATAATTAATTTAAATTTGAGGGCCCTGTTATTTTCGGTTCCCCAAAGTAGAACACCTTTTGCCCTACCCTCATAGGACTTCGGGTTCTACAAGGCTTTCTGGGTCTCCACTGTCTCACACAGCACCTCATGTCTATATTTGTTCACACCATGTTTTGAATAAGAAGGCCAAACTCAATAACCTGAGGACTCAGGTATCTAGAGACATTTGACCACCAGGAGATGTGGAATAAGTCTGGGGGCAATTGGAGAGTTTGTAGGCAGGCTCTGGACAGGTATGGCTATCTTTTTCATCCTTCTTCCTTCTCTTGGTATCTTCTTTTCTAAATAAGTACAAAACAGAATCCCTTATATTTCCTACTCGCCGCCCCCCCCCCTCCTACCCCCCGACCAAACCCCAACCCTGAAAATAATAAAAAAGGACCTGGTCCATGCACAGTGTTCTTCATCTGAGTTCATGGTAAACCACTTTTCCAGTTGCTCAGTCTAGAAATTTTTGGAATCACTTGGCTCTTTTCTTTTCCTATCTACTGCACAAACAGAACTGCAAATTCCACCTGCCTTGCTCTCACGTCGCATTCACAACTTGTCCACTCTAGTTTGAAGTACCCATCATTTTAAGTCTGGATTACAGGGAGAGTGTTCGAACTCAGAGGTTTCCAAATGTCTAGATTCACAGAGTCCTTGGTGTCTAGGCTTAAAATTCAGAAGAAAAAGACTTCATCATCCTATTTATTAGGTATTATGTTAGCCAAAACGTGTGTGTGTTTGTTTTTTTTCTGTAAGATTGCTCTAGTAGTGCTTAGTTGTCTGTAACTTCATTCAAAACAATTTTGTTAAGAATTTGTTTTGACAGCTGTCCTATCAGTGTGCATTAAAAAAAACAAACTTATGAAATTTGGTAGATTTTGTGTAGCCATTTTAATATTGAAGATGGGAGAAAATCAGCAACATTTCCAACATAGTATGCTTTATTATGTCAAGAAAGGTAAAAATGCAAATGCAACACCAAGAAGAGATTTGTGCAGAGTATGAAGAAGGTGCTATGACTGATGTAACACGTTCAAAAGTGGTTGCAAAGTTTCATGCTGGAAATTTCTTGCTAGACAATACTCCAAGGTCAGGAGACACATTAAAGTTGATAGCCAATTAAATTGAGATATTGATTGAAAGTAGTCAACGTTATAACACACAGAAGACAGTCGACTTCATCAAAATATTCAAAAGAATGAAGTTAATGGTGAAGATGAAAAATGTGTCTTTTATTTTATGGGAAAAAACTAAGCAGACTTTTTGGCCAAACTAATAGGTAAATGCCAACAATTTAAAATGCATTGGTGCCCGTAGTACATTGGATAATGGCTACCCAAAGGGCTTGGGTACTAATCCCTGAAACTTGTTAATATTATTCTCGTATTCAGGAAAAGGGTCTTTGCATGAGTGATTAAACTAAGAATCTTTAGTTGTGCAGGTCATCCTGGATCAAGAGGGTGAGCTGAGCCATAAATGCAATCCCTGTGTCCTTATAAAGGGGAGGCAGAAGGAGATTTGGCACAGACAGTAGAGAAGAAGGTGATGTGACTATGGGGCAAAGACTGAGTGCTGCTGCCGCCAGCAGATCAAGCCTGGAGCCAGCAGAAGCTGCGAGAGGTGAGGAACAAAATCTCCCCCACCCTACAGAGGGCGTAGTCCTGCTGACACCTTCATTGGGCCCAGTGATGCTCATTTCAGACTTTTGACTTTCAGAACTGTGAACAATAAATTTGTGCTTTTTAAAAAGCCACCCAGGTGTCGTCACTTTTTACATCAGCTTCAAGGACAATGCTACAATAAAACTACACATTGTACAATGACACAATGCTTCAACAAGTGGATATTTGAAAAATAATACATGTGAATTTTAAAAATATTTTTATTTTACTCTTAACCACAATTACTCATGTGATTATTGGGCACTGTACAACATGGTATACCTTAAAATCAAATTGGATCCTGCCCGCCTCATTTCCTATTCCAGATCAGTTTTCAAACAGTGCTTGCTTCTCATTACAGCTACATATAACAAAGTGAGTAGCTGAAACACACGCATTATCTTCCACATTATCTGAAGGTCAAAAGCACAAAAGCAGTCTCATTGGGCTAAAGTCAAGGTGTTGCTAGTGTTGATTTCTTCTTTCTTTTTGGCCTTTTCCAGCTTGTAGAGGCTGTCAACATTCCTTGGCTTGTTGTAATACTCTAACCCTTGATCTTGTAGCCACATCCCCTCTTTCCATTCTTGTTCCTTTTGGTCCAAGCAGGTTGCATATCTGCTGGTATTACTCAAGAATCATAATGGCCTCCTTCATAAGGCGTGAGAATTTATTCTATTAGACAAAAGGCTCTTCCACTGATCTTTCTGGGTAATTCAATCACTACTTGCTTTCTCCTGAGATGACTGAGGGAAATCATGATTTATGTGCCTGATCTACTCAAAAAGCCTTCTGTGAGGTTAAATGTTCTCATCTTTTGAGCCCTGCAGCCCTAACAAAAGGTTGTCCAGCCACAACTTTGGCTTTCTTTGTAGAGAATGTTCTCCTGACAATGAATCCCTAGTACTGGCATCTTCTGAACTCTGGGTCATCTGAGAATTTCTCTAATCATCAAGTCCTGGTTCTTTTTTTGCTTTACAGTTCATTCCACAATTTTTATCTTTCCTCTTATGTTTTACTATTAGTAACAAGAAGAAACCAAGCCATATCTTTCAGCTACATAGCTAAGTTCATCACTCATAGTGGTTACTTTCCACACAACTCTAAGACTAAGTTTCCTGCCATGTATACAAGAATACCCTGTTCTTAAGTTTTCAGTAAAATTTTCTTTGTTTCCTCCTGAACTCTCATCAGCAGTGGCTTAAATATCTATGTTTATGCGAGTAGTCTTTTTGTGAGGATTTAAGTATTCTCCAAGACAATATAGGTGTCCTCTACTTGGTTTCTCACTTCCTCTGAGCCCTCACTGGGCACCTTAAATGCTCCTATTTCTATTACAGCCTATATAAGGAAAGCTAGGCTTTCCCTAGAATGCTCCTCAAGCTTCTTCCAGCTTCTACTCATTACCTAGTTTTCAAGCTAATTCCGCTTTTTTTTTTTTTTTTTTTTTGTATTTGTTATAGCAGCACCCTACTTCCAGGTAATACCAACATCTATATTGGTTTTCTGGCTAGTGTAACAAACTACCACATACAATGCGCTGATAGGAAGCCTTGGTAGAGGGGGTCGGGGGAGGGGTGCCAAGGGAGAGAACACCAGATTGCCCGATGTTTAAATCATAAGGAAGACCTCAGTGCTGCTGAAGAACTTTATGAATCAGTAGTAATGATGTTTAAACACTGAATGTAAAATTAGTCACATGCATAACTTAAAAATGCATAATTAGAGGCACATCAGGTTGTGTATCACAAAGAAATCCCTCAGCCAGTCTCAAGCACACCTCAGCTGGTCTTATACAAACATTAGGGAAACTTTAATACCTCTATTGAATGTGATTTGTGAACTGAAAGCTTCTTGTTACACTGATTTATTATATTTTATAAACTCTTCAAATATCAAATGTGTAGTGTATCACTGGCAATGACTAACTTGTAGAACATTCAGCAGTGATATATAATAAAAAACTTCTTTCCGATACAATGCAAGGGAAGTTGGTAGAATTTTGCAGTGGACATTAAAGCTAATTAATTAAAACATAGGAATGAAGTTCTAGCTTTACAATTTAAATAAAGGGGCTAATTGGAAAAGACAGCGAAGAGAAATGTAATTGCATACTAATATTGAGGTTAAGACTCTTTCAGAGAACAAAGTCATACAATTTAATATAAATCAAAATTTGGAAATATAACTCAAGGTTAACATGGAAAATTCATGCTAAAGAAGATCTAGAGAAAAGAGAAAATTAAGAGATCATTACCAAAACAACAACAACAACAAAAAAAAAAAACTCAATTCTCACTGAATTGTTGAAATAAGAAGTATATTTAGCAGTTATCAATGCTAACTAGCAACAAGTCCCAGATTTCAGAAGTTAGAAGGCTACATTGTCTGGAGTTAACTATGATTTGCCTCTTTCAAAGAATTTTTAAGTGATACTACAGTATTTGTCTGAGTTGACTAACTCATGTATATTATCAAAATTTTACATAGCAACTAGAAGACATCTTTTAAAAATAATTTTAATTTGACCTTTCAAGAACCACTCTGGCTCCCACCAACAACTAAGCCTAAATAAAATCTTTTGTCTGTGCTTTTATGACATTATCACAATATCAGATCGTGTTGTTACAAAATGCTTTATAGAGAGAAGAAGCTTAACATTTATTGAATGATAAATCTACCTTCTTTACCAACAGCTTTTGGGGTGTTTCATTTACTACCTGAGGTTTAAAGAGACATTCAATACTTTGCATGAAATGTAATGTCTCACAAGAGATTTCTCCCATGTCTCATTTTCTGCATTCTCACACCTGCCGAGTCATCTTCTCTTAACTGACCATGGCAATAACTTTCTAATAATTTTCCCTGACACCACCACTCATGCTCTCAATATGTCTTCTACATGTAAAAACAGCTAAATTTCAAAAATTGGATAGCAATAAAAATAGCCTCCTTGTTAATAAATATCTGATGCTTACAGAACCAAGTAGAAATTCCTAAACTATAACCTGACAAGGTCCTACAGCTAGCCCCAACCTGCTTTTTTCCAGCCACACATTGATTTCATATACATGTACATCCTGTTAGTTCTGTTTCTCTGGAAGCCTGACTAATACAATTGCTGAGAGTTGTTGAAGAAGAGGTATTTTGGGTTGAGTTGTGTTCCCCCAAAATATATGTTCAAGCCCTGATATCTATGAATGAGACCTAATTTAAAAACAGAGTCTTCATGGATAGAAATCAAGTTAAAATTAGGTCATATTGGATTAGGGTGGTCCCTAAAACCAATAATTGGAGTCCTTATGATGAGAAAAATTTGGACACAGGCGCACAATAATAATGACATGTGATGGCAGAGGCAGAGATTGGACACATGCATTTAGAAGCCAAGGAACTCCAAAGATTGAGGCCAACCACCAGGAGGAGCTGGGCGAGAGGCGCGGAACAGGCTCTCCCTCAGAGCTCTCAGGAAAACAGTTCTGAGACTTTAATTTCATTGCCTAGCCACCAGAACTATGAGAGAATAAATTTCTGTCTGTTTTTTGTTTCTTTTTTAAATCAGTTTGAGGCAGTTTATTATGGCAGCCTAGAAAACTAATGCAAGAGACAATGACTTTGAAGAAGATATGGAACCTCCTTGAGTTTTCTTGAAAAACCTAATTTTATTTTCAGGTTCTGAGAGATTAGTCACACATTTAAGTACTGTTTTTTTCATCAGAATTAGGGTGAATAAAGAGTCAAAGAGACAACTAAAATCTTTAGAACTCACACATTGAGGTACTGAACCAAGTGTGTATGCTAAAGAGGTATCATCCTTTGCTTTTGTTACTGAGAAAGTAAAAGGACAAAATACACAATAAAGTACAAGTGTATTTTTGACTTGTGTTTTTGATGGGGTAAAAGATAGTGTCTGGCACATCAAGATGAGCTTCTTTTAAAACCTGGTAATTAAGAGTAATCATTGGAGAAATTCACATGGGATAGTTGGCAACAATCAATCATATTTCATGCCAAAAGGTATTAATTAGGATTTTCCTTTTCAGATTACTCCTTCTCAAAAGGACTTTATTTATGCTTTTGGCATTTTGTTTAAAGCAGCTGTGATGACTAGGGAGATGAATTTTTGTTATTTGGTTGTGCCTTAACAAAAGAGAACACATTTTCTCTTAAATGTACCTATGACCTCATCTTTCTCCCTTTGTCTGCTCAATGAGAAATTGGATTTGTTTTCTGGAGCTTATTTTTCACATTCCTTCAAGAAGTACACCAAATCTGAAACAGAAATTGGCGCAGTTTTTCAGGTAAAGGTACTTCAAGGAGGTCTGCGGGTGAAAATCCCTGGCTGGATTTAGGGAATGTGAACACAAGCATACGGCTTTAGTTCTGTCCCTAACACTGCTGAGGTCTTCCCACATTAGGACCCTGACAGTAGTTTTACCTAAGAGGAAGTGGAAATTATCTAAATAATAATAAAGTTATATTTTGATCTTTGTTGTATACATTTTCTGTGGAAAATTCATGGACTTATACATCCTTTTATTATTAAAGAGAAATGGAGTTAAAAATATTAGACATTATTCAAACCATTCAAATTATAAAATGAACCGTAAAACCAATCCAAAGGAAATGTAGAGCAAGAATATAAGGATCATAGTGACTATTACGCAGAAGACAAAACTAGTAAGATATATACGTAGATTCTTCTGACTACAATAATTAAAAATCAGAGTGAGAATGAAAATGAATGAATAACAGAATCAGTCGTAAAGTAATAAAATAATAAAAATAGAGTTAAAAAGTAATAAGGATGTCTAAAAAGACTGAGATTTTTACAATATTCGCAAGTATTATCTATATTTTGCTCGTGTTATATTATAAATATAAATACATTGTATTTTTCCAGTTGCCAAAATAACAGAACTACTCGAGATTGTGCTAGTACACATCTGAGTTACAGACAGCTCCTACAGGGTGTAACCAGAGAGAGTCCCAAAATATTACTCCTGAATTTGCTATAGTGTCTGAAAAAAATGCCCGTAAGCATTTATTTTGATCGATATGCTGCAGGTGTCTGTTAAAGCATAACTCAAATTATCTTTCCCTGGCTTCTAGATAGCTTAGGTACTGTTCTTTCTATAACTCTTCCTGGAAGGTTTTCCTTTTCCCTATCAACTTTCTCAAATTTCTCTCACTTTGGGCCTCTCACTTCTCATCCAGATTCAGACTTGTCACTTATGATGTTTTAAATTCTTACCTGGCCTAGTTTTTCTTTCTTCACTCAGGAACTACTGCCCATGAGAAAAGCAGCCACTTCTCCCCTATACCACCTTCTCATCATTTACTAGTAATAAAGCTCATTTTTCTTCCAGGAATTTTCCCAGGAAAATTCTATGATTCTCCAATTCCAAATAATTTATCTCTATTGATGTGGGGATACAGACAAAATCAGGACTCAGGGTAAGCCTCCTTTGGGCCCTGTTTCATCTACACTAAGCTTTTCGCTTACCCTAATTATCTGCGATCCAGTACTCGGAACTAGCCTACACAGCAGTGCTCCCAAACTTGTTACTTTGAACCTGCAACGGATTTTTATCAAGCCATTGAACAAAATTTACTGATTGGATTAGTTTTTCTAATGCTGCGTAACAAATCACCACAAATTTAGTAGCTTAAAGCACCAATTTACTATCTCCCAGTTTCAGTAGATCGGAATTCCAGACCACATATGACTGGTCTCTGCTCAGGGCATCATCAGAGAATTAACATCCAGGGTCAGCTGGTTTGAGTTTCATCTTTCAACTTTGGGAAAAATCTGCTTTCGGGGTCATTCTTCAGGTTGTTGGCAGGATTCATTATTTTGTGTTCATGGGACTGATGTCTCTATTTTCATGCACATACTCGTTGTCAGCTAAGAATTCCCCTTGCCTCTGTTACTGCTCTCAGGTCTTTGCCCTGTAACCCCCTCCATCACAGCCTTGAAGAACCTTCCTTGCATCTCCTTCATTCTTTGAATCAGTTTGACTTCTATAAACAAACAGCCAAACGAAACCATTTGCTTTTGAAGAGCCCAGGTGATCAGGTTAGGCTTGCCTGGATAATTTCCTTTTTGATTAACTCAAAGTCAACTGATTAAAAGCCTTAATTACATCTGCAAGATCCCTTTGTCATGTAATATAACATAATCAGGGGCTTAACTTGAAGAAACAATAATAGAGATCACCTTAGAATTCTATCTCACACACTAATTAACTTAATTATTATAGCCTCAATTAAACAGAAATCACAGAAATTTTGTTGTTGACATACATATGCACAGAAAATAAACTTCACTAACTGAAGAACACAGAAGTTAAAAGAATTAAGTTAAAGCATGATGTTCATAAACTTTTGAATTTAAAAATTTTTCACGGTAGTAATAAATATATCAAACTGTGATATATATTTAGTATACTTTAGTCTACAACCTCATATACTTTTTGAAAATATTACCATTTGTAGATTCTTAATTATTCACATAGTATATCAGGCCTCAACTTAAGACAATTTGAAATATAATTCTATTATTCTAAACTCTGTGATAGCAGCTTTTCTAAAGCATAGTTATTTACCTCTAATTTAATAATATGCTTGATGAATTTAACACTGTTTGTCCATTTCTTTTTTTAATAGTTTATTTTTATTGTATTTTTCCATTACCATTGATTGTCCATATATCCTCTTCCACCTCCACCCACTCTCTCCCTCCGCAATCACCACACTGTTGTCTGTGTCCATGAGATCTTTTTCTTTTTTCCTTGATTCCTCCAACACACTCCCTCCCCCAGCTATCAGCTTGCTTTCTATGAATCTGCCTCTATTTTGCTTGTTAGTTCAGGTCGTTCATTAGATTCCATATATAAGTGAAATCACATGGTATTTGTCTTTCTCTGGCTAGTTTATTTCACTTAGCATAATGTTCTTCAGGTGGATCCATACTGTCACAAAGGGTAAACTTCTCCTCTTTTTTGTGGCTGGGTAGTAGTACCTTGTGTAAATGTCCCCTAGTTGTTTTATCCACTCATGTAGTGATGGACACTTGGGCTGCTTCCGGTTCTTGGGTATTGTAAATAACGCTGCAATTAACCTAGGAGCGCTTATCTTCTTTCCAATTAGTGTTTTGGGTTCCTTTGGATAAATTTCCAGAAGTGGACTCACTGGATGATAAGGCAGTTACATTTTCAGTTTTTTGAAATAACTCCACATTGCTTTCCACAGTGGATGCACAAATCTGCGTTCCCACCAACAGTGCAGAAGGGTTCCCCTTTCTCCACATCCTCACCAGCATTTGCTGTTTGTTGGTTTATTGATGATGGCCATTCTGACAGGTGTGAGATGATGATAGCTCATTGTGGTTTTAAGTTGCACTTCTCTGATGATTAGTGATGTTGAGCATCATTTCATATGTCTATTGGCCAGCTGCATATCCTTTTTGGAGAAGTGTCTGTTCATGTCCTTTGCCCATTTTTTAATTGAGTTATATGGTTTTTTGGTTTTCAGCTTTATAAGTTCCTTATAAATTATGGATATAAACCTCTTATCAGCTATATTAGCTAATATGTTCTCCCATTCAGTGGGTTGCCTTCACATTTTGTTGGTAGTTTCCTCTGTTGTGCAAAAACCTTTTAGTTTGATGTAGTCCCAATTGTTTATTTTTTTTCTTTTGTTTCCCTTGCCTAAGGACCTATGTCAGAAAAAAATATGGCGACAAACAAGTCTGAGATTTTACTGCCTATGTTTTCTTCTGGGATGTTTATGGTTTTGAGTCTAACATATGTCTTTAATTCATTTTGAGTTTATTCTTGTGAATGGTGTAAGAAGGTGATCTAGTTTCATTTTTCTGCATGTATCTGTCCAATTTTGCCAGTACCATTTATTGCTTGCCATTTTAATTTTCTCTATTAATCACACCAATTTTTATACAATGGAAAAGCAAATGTTATCTTAATATGAAGGAAGGTATGTGAATGTATTTGCTCTATGGAGATGAAGATAGTGCATTAAACTCTTGATTAAGTAAAAAATTTCACCTGCATTTATTTCATGCCTGGAAGATTATTACTACTTTATCAAAATGTATAGTCATTCTATTAAAGATATTATATTCTGTAACTAGATTTGTAAGGGAAAGTAAATCATTATTCCTTTTTTATTTATACCAATATCAAAGTTTAAATCACAACTCAAATTTGGATTAACCATGCCTAATACAATTGTGCCTGTGGAAACAGGTATGTAATTTCTGTGATTATAAAAAAAGGAATTCTGTAGCTAATGAATTTTAATATAGTAAAAAAAGAAACTTTACTTTAAGGTTCATAATACTATTGTAAAGAAAGAGAGGAAACAATGCATAGATATACTGCTTTCTATAGCCTCAAAACAATGATTTTTCACATCCTCACCTCAGTCATGTTTTCTAATATCCTATATCTGATATTTATTCTCTCTTTATACACTATACATTTTATCTGGTCCCATGCAAGTAGAATGAAAAGAAATCAGCCCTTTATTCTCTTTCTCTGAATAGCTATATTAAAATCTGGGGGTGGCCTCTACATCTTTGTACAACACTTGAGTTTCTTCAGCCGCAGAATGATGGAAATGTACTACTAGATCATTTCAACCCAAATGTTTATGGAGGAAGATAATGTCATCTAGAGCCTCGGGTTGTCCATACACATTTCCATGGATAATGGTTAGCTTGAAATAAAACAAAACAAATAGTATTGTTAAGAAATATATATACACCCATTAATGATACTTTTCTTTTAGTGACAACATTGTTCTAAAACTAGGTGTGGCGATAGTTGCACAATTCTGAATATACTAAAGCCACTGAATTACATATTTTAAGTAGATGAATTATACGGTATGTGAACCATAGGACATAAAGGTCTTTTGAAGTTATTAGCACAATTATAATAATGGGATGGGAAATTTAGTAGAAAACTAAAAACTATAACAAGAATTAAATGAGAAGTTTACAATTTGATTAGATAAGTTTAAGTCTGGATTAAACACAGCTCAGCATGAATAAGTGAACTGAAAAATGTGTAAGCAAAACGAAATTCACGTTGAAGTTTTCAAAGAAAAGATGAGAAATGCAGAAAACAGAGACATCAGTCTTGGTAATGATATTTTTAGATTTGACAGTAAAAACAAAAGTTACAAAAGCAAAAGTAAACAAGTGAAATTATGTTCATTCAACAAATGAAAATAACAAATTTGACATAATATTAAACTTCCAATGCTTAAACAATACAGTACTTATAATAAAAGTCTAAAGATAGAATGCTACAAGCATCGGTTTAGTTGTCTAGGCTTTTTTTCTTTTTTTCCTGTTTCGTTAGACTTAGCTCCACTTGCCTAATGTTTGTTATCTTGTGGGTGCAGGATGGTTATTGAATATGCAGGCATTTACACAATCAAAGCACCAAGGAACTAAAAAAAGGCACCTCCCATCCTACTTGTCTCTTTTCCAGAATGTAAAACTTCTTAAAGGAAACCCCTATCCCTGGAGATCATTCAACATCCCATTTTACAGATGGTTCATATGACTGGTGGTAGCAGAAAGAGAGCCTGGGAAGTTGACAGTTTGTCAAAAAGTTAGAGCAATGTTGTAATTGACTTTGATCTATTATTACACTGCCTGGGGCTATTCACTTCAAAATTCAGTTCTGTTGTAAAGAAGTAGTGGTTGTAACAGCTACTGGGATGTGCCTAATGGTGTTTACAATAACAGCTCAAATCTCCTTACTGAAGAAACAATAAAATCCCCAGTGATTTGGAGATAATCTAGCCAAAATATTTAAATAGATGGAAATAGGCATCCCTTCTTCCCTTTGCTCCTTCCTTTCTGTGTAGGTCCTTCTTTAACCATCCAGAGAGCACCCAGTCATAGCCTGAACCAGGATTACATGTGACTACCTGGTATCCACCTTCCGGTACACTGCTTACTTCTTAGCTGTGTTTCTTTCCAGAAGCTACAACAGTTAACATTTGACTTTACAACACATTTAAGCTAGGATTGTTAGATACCTGGTCCCGATATATGCTAAGAGAAGTCTAAGATAACTTGAATCTCAATGGGAAGTTTTTAATAAGCTTTCTTTTGGCCCTTACAAGTTTAACTGTAACTGTGAGTAAAAGGAAAACTGCGTAAGAGTTTCATATCTCACTCCTTTCTTCTTTACCTATAATGGCAGTGATAATCACCAAAAATCTGGAAGTAAGAAACCAATAGCTTATCTATTTTAAAAATAGATAATTTATTTTCTGGACAATTGAGTTTACATTACACCAGAATACATTTATTTTTGTACTTTTCTTGAGTATAACGACACATTAAAATTAATGCCATTATTTATCTGTGTAATAACTGAACATTAATGCAATATTTTTATTTTCTGAAAATTAAAACAAAAAAACAGATAAGATTTTATCCTCTAAACTGATCCATATAAAAGTACCAATATATCCTCAAAACTATGGTCCTCCACGAACTTGAAAGGCAGTAATTTTCTCACTTGGAATATTTTCTGATGATGCAACAAGTTCTATGCAATTGACAAGGGGTAGAACTAAAATAATGCAAGAACACTGAAGACGTACAAAAAAATGTTCTTATGACTTTTTCTGTTAAGAGAAATGTAGAAACCAATAAGATACCTATAGATGACTTCTTTATTATATAAAAAAAATCATGCCAGAAATGATGCAAAATCTTAGATTGAAAGGATTTCCTTTATATATTTTATAAAATATTTTTATTCCTTTTACTCTCACAAATATACTTTTCAGTATAATCTGCTTTATTCTTTTTTTAGTTATATAAAAAGGATATCCTGGGAAAAATACGGCAGACACCACATGCCAATGAGTTCAATCTGCACAAAAAGTTAATTTTACTGTACTTGCTGATATACATATGTGTGTGTGTGTATTTCCAGGTTTAGTAGACACTTTTTCTCCAAAAAAAGTACCTTTTTTGATTGGTCAGCAAAATCAGCCATATTCCTGAATTTAACTAAATCTCCAGAATTTTGTGAAGTAGGTAGTTAAATATTTATCTGAACTATCTAATCGGCCCACATCTTTCCATTGACTCTTGCCAATATCTAGCCTTATTTATGCCTACATTAATTTAGTTCAGCTTCCTTATTTCACCTTTGAGCCATGGATTTTCCATGCTCCAGAAATGACTCCAGACCCATCAGAAAGAAAGAAGCCACAGCAGAAATGATGTCAGACCATGGAAACATGTATTCCATCTTTCCATTTACTGAATTATGACTCACCGCTTTGTCTAACCTTTTGTCTTCTTCACTACTCTCTCCAACCTTCCCTTGACTTTAGACCTCTATGTATTTCCAATCTCTTCTCAAGAACTGATTTTCTGCTGAGCCAGCTCCAGACTCTGTTTTGCCTTGTCTTTTCATTCTCTGGGCAGCCACCCTGTCTCCCTGTGACCCCCGGTTTCCCCTTTACTTTTATTCTTTCATACCGTGGGAGCCTGCCTCAATCACCACAATGTATTAGATTCAAACACTTCTATTTCAGGTCTGCCTCTGCCTATCTGAGCTGTAGACATGTATACCCAATGCCTATTCAACCTTTGCTTGGATTTCTAATAACAATGGCAAACTTGACACTGGCAAGACAGAATCCCCTTTCTGATCTTCATCTAATTTTCATCCCCTCAATCTTATTGCCTACCTGGTTGCTGAAGACAAAAACCTAGAAGTCATTTTTTTATTCCTTTCTTTCTTTTGGTCCCTGTGTGAAATTCTTCAGCAAATCCTGTCAGTTCAAACTCCAAAATCTGTGCTGTATCCCTCCACCTTTTTCGCTCCCTAAGGCTGTCACTCAAATACCCATCAAAACCACCCATCATGTGATCACAGGAATACCTTCTCAACTAGTCTCCTTGATTCCATACTTGCTAGATTGTGTCTAGTGCACCAGAGGCAATGATCAAGTAACAAAGGTTAGCTAAGTCAAATTAACTAAACGCACTGCAGGCTGTGTATAACATCAGGGTCAGAGAGATATATGTTGATGATGTGGGAAGTGTCGGAACAGCAGGGACAGGAGAGGTGTGGATCCACCAAGACCCACGTCTAACCTAAGTGTTCAAATTCTGCCTGGCTGCTCTTTCTCCCATTCCTTCCGTGCGGGCTTCCAATCTCAGACTTTAGGAAGACAAATACCATATGATTTCACTTATGTGTGAGCCTAAAAAAAACAGAATAAACAAACAAACAAAACAGAAAGAAACTCATAGACACAGAGAACAAATTCATGGTTGTCAGACGGGAGGGGTTTGGGGAGCTGTGTGAAAAACGTGAAGGTATTAAATACAAATTGGCAGTTACAAAATAGTCACAGGCATTTAAAGTACAGCATAGGAAAGATAGTCAATAAATTGTAATAACTACATGGTGCCAGGTGGGTACTAGACTAAATGACGGATAATGTCCTAAGTTATATAAATGTCTAAACACTAATATAATTTTGAATATCAACTGTAACTGAAAACTAAAAAAGTTTATTTTTCAAGTATTGAGGTTGGTTTCTATAGGAATTATATAATTCACCAAATTCAGGTTTTAGGTCCACACTGAGAGCTTAATTCTCATGTGAGTCTTTTATTTCTTCTGTTCCATTATCAGTGATTATCATGTTAAACCAGCTTTCTAGATACAAGTGCTACTGGATGGGAAGAAGTGAATGGCACAGTTAACTGTACCCAGTTGCTAGATATATAATTCAAAACAATTTCCCTACTAAGTTTGGGTCTAGAAGAGATTAAGTGGCCTATTAGTATGCAACCTCATGATGAAAGAGAAATTATACTATAATCTGCAGTTTTACTCTTGTAATTTGTATAATTATACACTTCAAATTGGTAACTCCAATACATGCGCAAAGTTGGAGAGCTGCAAATCCATAAATACATTGTTATATATAAGCATATAATCTTGTATATAGCATTGTCTGATAAATTATTATACTGAATCAGTACTGGATTACCCTGTAGTAATTACAATTTCAGTATAATAATTTATTACTAATTTTAAGTAACCTTAGTAAATACTGAATTGGCTTAAAATTATCTTAAGAAAAGAAATAATATTTTGAATTTCTGCTAGGTTTTTCTCCAACTTTATGCATTCAAAGTTATTTTAATAGGAAATCATTAATCTACCTGCTATATTGTCAGTGGCTTTAAAGGGATTTATTAATCTTAAAGTACATAAATACATACATACATATATACATAAACCTGTCAATCTTCTGTGTCAGAGCCTGTTTTATAACTGATTTAAAAACACTGACAAAAATTTATAATGAACCTCAGACCACCTCATTTTGTGATGAGACATAGTGGTCGGCAGCAACGAGGGAACACATTGTGCTCAGATGCCAGCCTTTTTACCATTCCAAAATGGTGGGTTTGGAGTTTAAAACCAATATCCACTGTAAATGTGTGGGTTTATTTCTGGGCTCTCTATTCTGTCTCATTGATCTATGTGTAGGTTTTTTATGCCACTACCATGCTGTTTTGATTAGTATGGCCTTGTAGTATAGTTTGATATTAGGTAGTGTGATTCCTCCAACTTCGTTCCTCATTTTCAGGATCACTGTTGCTATGCAGGGCCTTCTGTGGTTCCTTATGAAATTTTGAAATGTTTGTTCTACTTCTGTGAAATATGTCATTAGAATGTTGATGGGAATTGCATTGAAGCTCTAGATTGCTTTGGGGAGTATGGACATTTTAATGATCTTAATTCTTCCTAGCCATGAACATGGTATGTGCTTCCACTTATTTGTATCTTCTTCAATTTCTTTCTTCAATGTCTTATAATTTTCCAAGTACAGGTCTTTTACATCCTTGGTTAGGTTATTCCTAGGTATTTTATTCTTTTTGAAGCAAATGTGAATAGTATTGTTTTATTAATATTCCTTTTTGTTAACTCATTAGTGGCATATAAAAAATGCAACTGATTTCTGGATATTAATTTTGTATCCTGCTACTTTGCTGAATTCATTTATCAGTTCTAGTAGTTCCTTATTGGAATCTTTGGGTTCTCTATGTATAGTATTATGTCATCTTCCTTTCCAATTAATCGGTAAACCATTAGGTCTTCAGGTTACTGTGCAGGAAAGTGAGATATCTGAGCTTTGTTTTACATAGACTAACCTGTAAGGAGGATGGAGTAGAGGGAAAAGAAGTTAGGCAACTAATTATTATGGATCTCTGTTACTTCAGATGTAAAGTCATTAGAGGTTAACCACGAATGGAAGGTTGTTGCTAAAGCAAGAGGGAAATAAAAGTTTAGGATACAATAAGCCATTCATCCATTCATTCATTCATATATTTTAGTCAATACTATTTATCTAGTGCCTGTCACGGACAGATACTGCCGCTGTTTGGTGTTGGGGAAACAGTAAGAATGAGAAAAGCAAGACTTTTCCCTCAAGGAGCTTATATTCTTACAAGGATTAAACTTTCTTGACAATAACCTGGCAAAAGAACCTGATGCCATTATTAAAAATAATTGTTAGCAATGTGTTTTTCCCAGCAAACCTACGCAGAATCCACTGTTAAGAGCCAACACCGGCCTCCTTTTACCCATTTATGTAATAACAAGTCCCAGGGGAATCAAAATCTCTAACAGTGTCCTCTTGCCACTGTAACAAATTATGTACTGCTAAAAACTCAACTTCACAAAGACAAGACAACTTTGAAAAGAATATAGCATGACCTAATGCCGAAACTGTGGACTAGTCACTAGGTAGAAGCACACACTGTATCTAACAGAGGTCAAGTGTCACTGTAAATGCTTCAGAAATTTAAAATACACTGCTACACCCTGGGTGAGTTTGCTGTGGTGTTCCGCGGGCACCCCAGTGTACTGGGAACCACAGTCCTAATTGGCTTACCTGCTCCCACCTTTGCCTCTCTTAAAACTTGTCAACACAGCCACTAAAACTTTGGTCAGATCCTGTCCTCCTCCAGCTCAAATCCTCCCAGAGAGCCTCATTTTTCTCAAATTCAAAGCCAACAATCCAACAATAGCCTGTAAGACTCTACCAACATCAAGGGCCAGAAGTTATTTTCTATAAAGGGCCAGACAGTAAAATGTTAGTCTTTGTGAGCCAGGCCGTCTCTGTGTCAATTACTCAACTCTCAACTGTAGCAGCTTACTCCATATAGAGGTGGGGACAAAGTAGGTGTACAGTTGTGAGCAGGTGAAACAGTTTATTCTTGTATTATTATTTATTAATTTTTCGTACCATCTTCCATATGAAAAACAGTATACCTACTTTGGCCCCACCCTGTTAGGTCATTAGCAACTCAGCCCTCACTACAGTCACAAGAATGGTGAGTGTGAGCAGCACTAAGCAGGGGAAGAAAAGCAGAGGCAACCCAGGCCAAGTCGGGCTGACTGCACACATCTCTCCCTTCTGCTTGGTGCACAGTGTAACTCACCACAATGCCTCGTTCACCGACCTTTTTTTTTTTTTACTTTCTCCACAAAATCCATCAGGTCAGGTTGGTTCGTGATGCTTCTAAATGTAGTCATAGGACAAAAACAAGTGATATGTCTTACAATGACAGAATCTTAGAATTTTTGACTAGGAAAAAACAAACAAACAATGGGAGCAAAGCAGAGCATTGAAACAGGGCATGGATGCAGTCTATATTCTACAAACATACCAGTGAATGATACGAATGAGGTAATATGACATAAAACAAAGTAGAAAATACATGGAAGATTATTCTCTCAATTGTGCAGAACTCCTGGCAGTTTCTGCACTACCTAAACATATATTCTGTTAATACCAAATGAGGCCAAAATGGGTCAACCTGTTTCTCACGGAAACATAAAAAGCCACATGAATCTCCTTTTTCCTGGTCACTTTCACCTTGCCTCTTCCCTCTTCTCCATGAACGTCCTTGGCTTTCTCCAGCTATCCTCCTCTTCATTTCTGCCTGGTCTTGCACCAAAACATGGCAGACAGAGAATCCTAGAGGCCCAAAATTCTACAGCAGCTGTTGCAAGGGGGAGGAGACTGCAGTAACTGCCACACTGAAAATCTTTATGTGAGAAGGTAAAAGGAGACTATCGTGAATACCTCTCCAGTATTCCTTCATGGGTCAAGGAAGTACAGGTGGCAAATTCTGGGCAAGAGAACTGCAGACAAATGCTGGGAGTGGAAAGATCTGCAATGAGCTGACCCCTCGCTCTTTGGTATTTGCTTCTAATGGGCAGAGTCCATTTGGGGAAGGCTCAGACACTGAAGGGAAGACCCAGCTGCTCAAATTTGACAGGAAGTAACACCCATGAGAGTAGAATACAAGATCAAAGCTTGTCTCAGACACAATGTGGAGAATAAAGAGGAAAAAGAAAAGGAAAGCAGAAGAGAGATGCCAGTACAAACTGGTCCAGCCGAGCCAAGCTCAAAGAAGGTAGGATTCAAGGAGAAGGAACTAAAGTGGAGAGCCTTGGGCAACATCATTCACCACAACATGTACTCAAAAGACGTCATTTTACTTTTTAACCTAGTCATGCAAAGAGCTCCTTAATCCCTTTCTCTGCTCCCCCAAAGCTGCAATAAGTTCATTAATCACACGGTCTGATAAAACTTCAGGACAACTGTAACTGTGCAACCTGGATGTCCCTTTCCTTTCTCCCAGAGAGTATTAACTCTCTATATAATGATAAATGTATACATTATACAATGTAATATAGAGAATTAGCTACTATTTAATTACATTAAGGAGCATTTATAGAAACACTGAAATGATTTTTTTCCCTAATGTAAGAGCCTGGGGAAAGTGAGACTCTCACATCTGCCTTGTGGACTACCACGTCTGCCCCAGAACTCAGCTATTCAGGTGTTGGCTTAGCTGTCCCACCAATCCCTCTATGGAATCCTGTCTTGTTGGGAATCTGAGCTCAGTATTGACTCTCTGGTCTCTTTCAACTGCCTGCTTTGTGACATCATTCTCCCACCAACCTACCACCCAGTAGAATGAATTTGGATCATAGCAACCTACCAGTGACCAGTGACCACTGTGACCAGTGACCTTCATACTGGGCACAAGTGCTCTTTGGCTCCGGCCACTCAGCCTTCTCATATTGTGTCCTCACCCTTTGCATCTACAGTTGATATTTCCTCTTTTCCTCTCACCATCTCAGGTAAGGAAAGAAACTTTTTACAGGCTTTAATTAAATCTGTTTTGCCCTCAAATTTAGCAGTAGAGTCAAATAGCATAAAACAAGAGGGAAAGGTACTGATCTAGAAATCTGGAGACCTAATTTTGCTTTTCACTTTGACATTTACTACCTCAATTTTGGACAAGTCATTGAATCTCTCACAAAATCTGTTTTTTCGTCATTTGTTACAATAGGTGTTACATTGGTTATTCTCTCACTCCCATGTCGAGTCCTAAAGGACACCCATATGAAAAATAAAATCAAGACTTCTTGAGGGTAATTCAACAGAAGCAGAGAGAAACCTAAGTGATGTACAAAGCTAACAATACATATACAAGATATCTCATGTGTGATGGTCTCCCACCAATAATACTTCAACTTTAGTATTTTGAATTTAGCGCTCTTCAAAAAATAACATTCATCTGTTTGGGGAGTTTTCTATCCAAACTAGATCAATAGGGAACATAGGACAAGAGGATGGAGAGTACCGGGCTATAGAGGGGCAAGTATCTACATTTAAGGAAGTTTAGGATTGTTTTGATCAGCACAGGCCAGCAGGGGAAACCCAGAGGGAGGGAAAAATATAAGAACGATGGAGAGGAAACCATAAGAATGAAGAAGGAAGCCCTGGCTGCTGTGGCTCAGTGGTTAGAGTGTCGGCCTGAGAGCCAAGTGTCGCTGGTTCGATTTCCAGTCAGGGCACATGACTAGGTTGCACATCAGGCCCCCAGTTGGGGGCGCGAGTGAGAAGCAACCACACAGTGATGTTTCTCTTCCTCTCTTTCTCCTTTCCCCTCTCTCTAAAAATAAATAAACAAACAAGGAAACAAATTAATTAGTTAAAAAAAAAAAAAAAAAAAAAGAAGAAGAATGAAGAAGGAAGACAGCATGGAGGAGCCTGCAAGAGCAAAAAGGGGAGTTTGGAATGAAATGCTAAAGGTAACCCAACATTTTAAATTAAAGCAGAAAGACAGTAGGGTAAAATCTGCTCAGAATAGGACAAAAAACAAAAACAAAAAAGCCAAAAGAAAACGCTCTGATTTTTTGAGTGAATGCTCACATTACTAGAGTAGGAAGGTAACAAAGGCAAAACAGGGTATCACGAGGCAAAGTAGATTGATCAAAAGCCATATTCAGTTTCTGTGTTTTCTCTATTGCCCCTCTGAACACAGATGACAACTGACAGTTTTGAATGTAAACATTTAAAAACTATATTGTAGAAATGATGTTTCCTATAAACAAGAAATTAATAAAGTAACTCTGTAGGGGGCTGGGGAAAATAACATTTTCCGTGATTTATCTATTAAAAATAAAAGTAGGATTTAAAAATATGATATATCCTAATTTGAATCAGAAAGAGTAATTCCTCTGTGAGGTAAGTATGCTCCAAGTCAGAGCTGATTTTCATCTTTACAGTTAGTTTCTGCCTAACACAGGGAGCACACTGATAAACAGTCATCATCACTTTTTAAGTGTCAGCTACCTAAGAAGACAAAAAAAATAAAAAAAGTCAAGCCCCACAGCTCCAATTCCACATTCATCAAGGAACAATTTTGTGGATGCTCTCGGCGATTCCTACATTAAATTTAATTTAATTGGGTTCTAGCAATGACGGTTTTCGAGGCTTTGGGTTCGGCACATTCCTTGATGTTGAAGACGATTCTAACCAAGGTTTGCAGATAAACACAAAGACCTTCATGATACTTTCTAAGTGTTCATTTGTATTTGTTATGTGGTTATATTAATTGGAATATCTATTTCTACTGGACTCACTGTTACTTGCTGTGTAACATTCAGACGAACAGGAACAAGCACAACAATGGAATTTCTTTACACTTACTTTGCTCTCTGCTTTCCACCAGTTTTCACTCAAATATTTGTCTGCATAGATTGGGGCTACTGATACTTCTACACTGATTGCTTTTTGCAGCTTGTTATACAATTTTGTCTTCTCTGTCCAAATGCACTGCGTAGAAATTCATTCAAAATTATATCTCTTGTGGACTGAGGTTCTCTCTCTTTTTTTTTGGCTAATTCCATTCACTAAAATAGAATAGGCAATATTCTCTGTTATAATATTGCATGTATCCAACAGAAGTTCATTTATTAGTAAATTTATTATGCTTTGATGTTTGCCTCAAGCCCCAATTTTTATATCTATATATTTCTTTTTAGTGCTGTGGTATGTTTTTCATGATTTTTCTCTTTCCAGAACTTCCCGGTCATATTTCAATGACCACTTATTCACGTATGAATTACTGCAGTTAATATTACAGCCACTTTATAGCGGAGTAAGCCTAAACCTCAGAGAGTTTAAATGATGTTTCTTTTTTTCCAAAAAACACTTTGAGAAACTCACTCTCAGACAGTCATTTTGAGGTAGGACTAGAAAGTAGGCTTCAAGAGAATAAGATTGACACTTTAAACCTACCAAACTAGACTGAGAATTCTAGGGAATAGTGTGTGAATTCTTCGGGCAAGTGAGGCACTGAAGATTACAATGGTAATAGCTGTACGGGTTTCTCATGGACAAAACCCCACCTACATTGGAGTTGTATTGCTCCCAGTTTATGGCTGTGTAATGCTCCGGGCACAGTCCTGCAGGGCAGTCAGAATGCTGAGGTTATGTAACCTGGAATAATACTGCTATAAGGGGAGAACTTGAACAACTCTATCTGACCTCTCTGAGCCTCAGTTACCTTACTCATGAAATGAGAATGTGAGAACAGAGGTTTTCCAAAGACTCCTGGTTCTAAATGCTTCAGTTCTAGGAAAGAGCATGCAAATCCACACGAGGGCAAGCTCAAGAAGAAGACAGGGCAAGGAGAGGATGCTTCTACCCTGGAGAACAATACGTGAACCAAACCACTTGGATCTTCTGCATATTTTTGCCAAGTTGGGAGCAAGGGCAGATAAGACAGAAGAGCAGCAAAATGCTCCAGCACTTACACACATCATGAACTGTTTGATTTTTGACATCTCAATGAGTATTGGTATTAGAGGCTTTCTGATAGTGACAATCTGAAGGTAATAGTATTCTTCAAACATAGTGAGAGTTCATCAGTCTCACTGATTTCTTCATCACTGTCTTGTTCCCCACAATTGCCAAAATCCACCTTTCCTTGGAACTTCAAATCCACTGCAGCTCTCTGTTTCAGTAGTGAGCAATGCAGCCTCCCTAACAGGAGGGGTCCGCAACTGGACCAGAGCCTCTGCTCTAGCTGTCAGTTCAGAAAAGCTACTGCCGTCAGCCCCTGACACCTCTTTCCAAGCACTCATGGGTATCGCCTACCTCTACCAACATGCTAGCACAACTATGTTGCCTGGAGGTACTGGCCAGAGCCAGATCTCCACCTCAGCCGCTTCCAATCCTGGTATTTCCAGTGGGCTATCACAGGAGGCTCTAAAAAGAAGTCATCCTCACTCAGAGACTTCACTGTGACTGTTACTGACCAAGATACAGCTGTTTCCTCCATGTCTATGGCATCCCAGTATGACACCACTCCCGATGCCAATAAACACGGCAGCTCTATAGCCATTACTTTCTGCACGCCCTGTTCAGGTGGCACCATCTCAGATTCCAAATCAGGCACATAGCCTGTCACTTCCCTATCGAGAAGGAAGACAGGGATATTACTGTAGTCTAGGCACACTAGGGCCTCTTCTCTCTGGGGAATCAGCCCCTACCTCCAATCCTATGGCTCTGTTCTTTCTTCACGAGAGAGAAGGGCCTCTGTCCCTCAACCGGAGGTGGTCGTGGTACTAAAGGATGTTCAGCCCACAAATGTGATGCCACTAGCCTCCACCTCTGGAATCTCCTCCTCTGTTTCTGCTCACACCATCGCAGAGACGCATTTCCAAGGTGAGTGCAAAGAGCAAGAAGGAAGAGGAATAAGGTCAGCATTCAAAAATAGGGCCAATCTGCAGTGGGGAAGTGGTGAGTCCACAGAGAGGCGGTGATGCTGGAAATCAAGGTTCCTAAACTGAGGCATGTTCTCATGTCTCTCGGTCCAGGGGTTCTATGACCCGAGCTAGCGAGCTGGACTCGCTGGCGCCGACAGCCTTTGACTGATCAGGCCTCAGGGTTTCAAGACATCCTGTGACTTAAAAGGAATCTTGCCGAGTACTCCATCTTCCCTGATGTTGACAAGGAAACCAAACAAAGCTGAGCACAGGTAGTGCTTAACCTTGCGTGCTTTCTGTTAATGTTTAAGGCACAGTGTATCCGTTCCCGTAGTCCTAGAAGAATAGATGATTGAATTCCTGTTTTTCTGTTTTTGAATCTATAGATGATATATAGTTTTGTCTGTCAGGGAACCGTCTTTATAGTTTATATATTAACCTCCTTTTGTTGTAACCCCAAGTAAGTAATTGTATATTGTAATCAATATTGGAATGTGCCTGTGAGCCCATTCCTTACCCTCCCTACGGATTTCTATTTTTAGTATACTTGTAAAACTCAATAAAAGGAGAGGTCTTTGCGCCGCTCATTGCTGACCTGCCAGAGCGTGCGGCAGCCCTCCAACCGACTCATTCTCCTTGCTGGAATTACTTCTGTGCCTTCGACTATATTTAATACAACAGGTGGTATTTAAGTCCTGTGGATTTAGGAGCTACTACCCTCAGCCAGTGCTCTGCATTTTCAGAGTCATTATGAGAACATGGAATAGAGTTGGGAAGGTGGGTCACTGTAAAGGCCATGTGTGCTCTATTTAAGAAAGCCACAAGAGCATACCAAGGGATACCATCCTTTCACTACCCTGTACTACTGCTTTCTAATACACTCCCTTGCCTGATTTCTTGCTTTACTCTATTTGTAAAGATATTTCAGAACTCTTATTGTGACAGTGCCAGTTTCACTTTCCCTCACTTTCTTAGTTTATGCCAGAATTTAAGACCTTGTCTTCCAAGATCATGCCCACCGCAGGCAGGCTAAGAATCTGTCCTTGTTTATATTATTTCATCAGGAACGGCTCCATTTCCTCTCCTAGTTGGTTGTGTGAGGTGTTCTTATTCTGTCGGAACAGTGGAGAGAATTAAAAATATTCTATAAGACTGCTAAGTTTCTAACGCAGTTTCTAAATCACTTTTACTTTTTCTTTGACTCATAACATCCCTGTGAAATACAAAGAAAACCATGGAACAATGCCATCAAATGACCACCATGAGGAAGTAGAACTGTTGCCTTCTAGCACCTAGTGTAGGGCACTGTCCATGATCCTAAGAATAGCCAGTAGAAATCCCTTTCCCATTGTAGGAAGGTGCACGATTGGGGACACGGGAGCATCTTGCTTACCAGCGACTGACTTCTCCTCCTTAATTCCTTTGTAGTGATGGAATGTTCCCTGGGGATGGAGACATCCCTGGGATTGTAACCTCCGAGCTCAACACTTTGCCGACCACAAACTCCAGGAATGCCCAAGTTCTGCAAGAGCAGACGCACCCACTTACTGAAGAGTACTCTACCACCTGAGCTCGGGGCCATTTCAATGTTAGCTCCAGTTCAGGTTTCTAGTAATCTCCTGGCAGCACTTCCAGTGCCAAGCCAGAAAGAGAAAGAGAATAAGAATTTGGACGATACTAAAGTCAACCTTTCAAAGCCTCTGGATGCCTACCAGATCTCAATAGGAAACCAAGATTCTCCACAGCTCCCCTTAGAAAACCCTGATATTCAACATTTCCAGGCCTGCATTGATCCCCTTGGCCCAGAAAAGCAGCCAGGTTGTGAAAATGCTGGTCTCGGAGAGAATAGCCTGAGTCTTAAGAACCAAGGGACATTTGAAAATGAGACTGACTTTAATGATGGTTCTGCAGACATCGCTACACTGATGGAGAACATTCACCCTTCACAAGCTGAAAAGTCCTTGGATGACCTTGATCGATCCAAAGGTCCCAAGGTGCTCAAAAACAAAGATACCAGAGCCATCAAGTTGAATGAGGTGCATAAAAAGTCAACAGTCATTAAGGCTCCTTATGATGAATTCAAGAAGAACAAATATAAAGCCTCTGAGCCCATCAGCGGTGCACCCAAAGTTAAAATCAAGCCCAAGAGCCCAGACTGTGTGTGCTTGGAAGAAGTGGGTATTCACAAAGTTGTAGCCAGTGACAGGGTCCCCGAGAACAGCATCAAGTGCGTTAAGAGCCAGCCCCAGAAAGCTGCATCCAGCAGGAATGGCAAAACTAAGAGCCATGGGCAGGAAAAGACAAAAAGAAACAAAGACAACAACTCCAGGAAAGCTGAGGAGCGTAACCAGCCAGGGAATAATGTCACGGCAGAAGAGAAGCCAACCGTCCCCCAGATGAAGTGGAAGAAAACTCAACCTGAGTGGACCCAAGAGACTTTCCAAAGGCCTCGCAGCTGCCTGGGCATGCATATGTCGGAGTCTGCCCAGGTTTTCGAGGCAGTGCAAAAGAAGAGTAATAGGAAAATTGAATCGTCTGCCTCCCAGGTCCTGGGAAACACAAGCAACCCCAAAGGCCCCCAGCCACCCCCAGCTCACAAACGATGGCTGGATACCTCACATGAAAAAACTCAGGTCAAATGTCAGAAAAAACATGGAAGTGCTGAAAAAGAGTGTCCATTACCATGTCAGTATGCCTCGCCACCTCCTGGCAAGGTCGTGTTGGTACCTTGGCTTTTCCTTAACTTGGATAAGCCTCAGGCTCAACCAGTTCCTGGCAGGCCACAGCCTGTGGCAACACATCGGCCTACTGTGGCTAAGCCTACCCAGCCTCATTGTAACACAGTTCAGCCTGCTGGAGTCTATTCAATATTCCGACCCACTGCTGCACCTCTGACAGCTCCTACCAGACCAGCTCGGTATATTTCAAAAAAACCATCCCGACCAGGTTTCATCAGCTCTTCCTGGCATCGTTCAAAATCGGCACAACCTACTACAGTCAGTTCAACTCGGCCAACTCCTGAATATTTGACACCTCCTGCCAGACCAGCTTGGCCAATTGTGAAATACCCATCCCGACCAGGTATGACGAGCCCTGCCCGGCCTCGTTCTAATTCGGCGCAAACTAATACAGTCAGTTCATCTGAGAAAAAACCTGCATCTTTGACACCTCCTGCCAGACAAGCTCGGCCAGTTTTGAAATACTCATCCCGATCAGGTTTCACCAGCCTTGCCCAACCCAGTTCTAACTCGGCTCAACCTACTCTAGGAAACTCCTCCAGGCCAACACTTTGGTCTGTAACAGGTTCAGCCAGACCAGCTGAGTCAATTTCAAACAGCCCATCCGGACCAGATATGACCAGCCCTGCCCGGCCTCGTTCTAATTCGGCGCAAACTAATACAGTCAGTTCATCTGAGAAAAAACCTGCATCTTTGACACCTCCTGCCAGACCAGCTCGGCCAGTTTTGAAATACTCATCCCGACCAGGTTACACCAGCCTTCCCCAACCCAGTTCTAACTCGGCTCAACCTACTCTAGGAAACTCCTCCAGGCCAACACTTTGGTCTGTAACAGGTTCAGCCAGACCAGCTGAGTCAATTTCAAACAGCCCATCCGGACCAGATATGACCAGCCCTGCCCGGCCTCGTTCTAATTCGGCGCAAACTAATGCAGTCAGTTCATCTGAGAAAAAACCTGCATCTTTGACACCTCCTGCCAGACCAGCTCGGCCAGTTTTGAAATACTCATCCCGACCAGGTTACACCAGCCTTCCCCAACCCAGTTCTAACTCGGCTCAACCTACTCTAGGAAACTCCTCCAGGCCAACACTTTGGTCTGTAACAGGTTCAGCCAGACCAGCTGAGCCAATTTCAAACAGCCCATCCCGACCAGGTTTCACCAGCCCTGCCTGGCGTCGTTCTAATTTGGCGCAAACTAATACAGTCAGTTCATCTGGGAAAAATCCTGCATCTTTGACAGGTCCCTGCACACTTGCTCAGTTAATTGCGAACTACCCATTCCGACCAAGTTTGACCAACCCTGCCTGGCCTCGTTCTAATTCGGCACAAACTAATACAGTCAGTTCATCTGAGAAAAAACCTGCATCTTTGACACCTCCTGCCAGACCAGCTCAGCCAATTGTGAAAAACCCATCCCAACCAGGTTTCACCAGCCTTGCCCAAGCCAGTTCTAACTTGGCTCAACCTACTCTAGGAAACTCCTCCAGGCCAACACTTTGGTCTGTAACAGGTTCAGCCAGACCAGCTGAGGCAATTTCAAACAACCCATCCCCAACTCAGTCAATTTCAAACAACCCATTGAGACCAGGTTTGCCTAACCCTCCTCAGACCAAGATTCGTCAGTCTGCTGCTTCTAGCCCTGTGCCCTACAAAACATCAGGTTGCACTTCTTCCCAGCAGGGGCCCATTTGCTCCTTTGTGGCAAAGCCCCAGTACCAGCCCAAGACTCAAAACCCTTATCTACTCTACGATTTCAATCCCCGACCAATTTCTTGGAAGAAATCCAATATTTCTGGGCCCGTCATGTCAAAGCCCATTACAGATGCACAGAGGGCAGAGCGAGAGCCCATGAAGAGGAAAGCTCAACCAGAGGGTGAGAAGGCTGCCAGATGCCCTGTGGGGAGAGTGCAGAATTTCAATGAGAGGGAAAAGGAAATGGAAACTTCTCAATACTACAGCTATGCAGAAGAAGACATGCTAGCCTTTCTGGTGCCAATTTGGATACCGCATTTTTCCCCATAGATAGAGAGATATAAATTTCTCTATGTGCTTGTATTTTAAAACAATAAAGTTGAATAAATAAATGCGAAAGACTTAGTGTATGAGTAAGAAAAAAATCCTTTTAAGTTTTGTGATGCTTCTCATTGTTTTTTTTGTTTTTGTTTTTGTTTTTTTTTCTGGTGGGGGATGAGGTCAATGGCTGTGTGAGAATGTAATATTGGTAGTTTGATGGGTGAATAAAGGACAAAAGGTAAGAACTAAAGGAAAAGGAAGAAAACTGACTCATGGCCATAGGGCCAAAATGGAGGAGATGTTATGCATTTATCAAAAGAAGCAGGAGGAAGCAGAGTCTGAGGTTAGGGTTAAAAGAATATATAACTGAATACAGGTGCAGATGGCATAAGGTGACTCTAGGTTGGCCAGGAGAAATGTAAAATGTCTCCCGTGGAGGTTGGTCTTATGTCCCATGAGCACCACGTAAGTACATATATTAGAAAACAGATTCTGGACACAGTTCCAGATGGTTTGGGTTGTCTTATCTGTGTATGATTGTAGTTGGGGGAGGTGACTACAAAAACAGGGGTATCTACCAGATGACCAGCAAGAGCTTAGTGTTATCCTGGGGGCAGCTGGTCACTGGGGCCCGGCCAGTGAACTGTGGCAGTACTAGTTCCACCCAGAACAGGATGTGGGACGGAAATGGCCGTTTACTCAACACCCGGGCACCAGGCCCACTAATACACGACTTCAATCAACCTTCCCAACAACACTCGAGGCCAGCATCACTGTGCCACTTTACTCGTGAGGTTCAGCAATGGGTTAAGGTCACATTGCATGTGGTGGAGCAATCTCCCAAGGCCTCAGTGTTTTCCAGGGTCCGTGGTGGAAACCTGGCTTTCAGGGCACAGCTTCCCAATGTTACCGGTGGATGACATCAAACTTCAGGTCAAGCCTAAGCAGTAAGTAGAGGGGCCATCAAGGGCCTCCTCCATGACTCAGACTGCACATGCCACCTCGTCTAATCACCGCCATCAACTGAAGCCCACCAGAAAAATCAGCGTCCATTGCCAAGGGGGCCAGAGCAACAGGTGCGCGTGCGCACTGGACTGCCGCTGGAACAGCCCTACTACGAATGCATCAGTTCCAATGGATTCTTGGGAGGCCTCGTGGGGCTGCTGCAGGGAGTGGCGGTGGAATAGAGTGGGGAGCAGAAAGGGAGTGGAATAGGGGAAGGGCAGATATGGGAATCATCATCATTTGAAAATTGGTTGGTAATGTGCATTTTAACAATTATTGTTATTGAGATATAATTTGCATACTAACAAGTTCATCGTTTTAACCTGTAAATTCAGTGACATTTAGTGCAACCATCACCATCATCTATCCCAAAACATTTTTATCAGCCCCAAAAGAAACCCCCTTCATCATTAACAGTTCGTTATTCCTTGTTCCCTCGTCCCTCCAGCCCCTGGCAACCACTACTGTGCTTTCTGTCTGGATGAATGTCACTTTTCCAGAGATTTCATATGTGGAGTAATACAATATGGAACCTTTGTGTCTGGCTTCTCCCCTGCCAAGGTGTCTAAGCATATTGTCAACGTTCATCCATGTTGTAGCGTGTGTCAGTCCTTCATTCCTTTTTATGACTGTTGAGTGTATTGAATGGATCTACCACTTTGTTCATCCTTTCATCAATCAATGGGCATCTCAGTTGTTTCCACTAGCAATTTGCAGTTATTGAGAGTTCATTCTGTTCCAGTCAGCGCCAGGATACATTAATCACCCCACTTAACAAATATGGAGATAGTCTAGGAGAGTGTCAAGGTTAAGAGCTAGCAATTGCATGAGCTGGGATTTGAAGTCAAGCAGTCAGATTTCAGAGCTAGTAGATTCACAAGACAGAAATTTAGAAAGGTACAAAAGGGTATTTAATGAAAATTCACCCTCTTCCCAAAGGTCCCCAGACACTAATTTCCCTCCTCCCTTAGAGACACTTTAGCCATGCTGTGGATGCTTCCAGAGAAATTACTTACACTCCAGCAGACATGTATCACAATTTATGGGTGGATCTTTCCCTCTAATTTGAAATGTCACTTTTATGATGTATCACACCTTTATATGCATTTGTATTACACATTTCATAACTGTCCTGGTTTTTTGTTTTTTTTGTTTTGTTTTGTTTTGTTTTTTTGCCTACCTTTGATATTTGATGGTTCTCTAGATTTCCTGTTATCTTCTTTTTGATTTCTAAAAAATTTATTCTTTTCTCACTTGTTTCCATTAAGGCATTATCCTTTTTGTTTATTCACTCCTGTGTTATATTTAACTTAGCCTTCATTTCTGAAGTTTTCCTTTTATTGTTAATTCTGTCCAGAGGTTTATCATCTGAACTAATTCACATTTATCTTGTCTTTTCCTCTTTTTGCATTATGATAAAATATGCATAACACACAATTAACCATTTTAACTCCTTTTAATTATACAATGCAGTCTCATTAAGTACATTCATGCCATTGTGCAGCCATCTCTACCATCCAAACTTAAAATAATTATGCCAAAAGGTTGAGCACTACTTCAGAGAGATGGAGAGAACAGGACAGATTTTGAATCTTCTCTAAACCTGTCTGAGAATAGGTCAACACAAACTGATCGCCCATGGGTAGGTAGCTTTGACCAGCATTTACTATTTCCAGAACTTCTACACCATTCCAAACAGATATTCTTTTCGTTTCCACCACACCCCATGTTCTTTCATCTTCTGCATTGTTTTATCGAATGTCTTCTGGCTCATTTTGACATAGCAGGTGATCTGTTTTGTGGACCTGTCTTTCTGACTTGTTTCATTTGCAGGGGAAATGGTGTTCTGCTCTTCATGCTCCTTCTACTTTTTAAAAAAAAAAATATTTATTTTTAGAGAGAGAAAAAGGGAAGAAGAAATAGAGGACAGAAACATTGATGTGGGAGAGAAAGATTAATAATTTCTGTTCGTCCGTGCCCCAACCGGTGACTGAGCCCTCAACCCAGTCATGTGCCCTGACCAGAAATCAAACCTGGGACCTTTTGCTTTGCTGGACGAAGTCCAACCAACTGAGCCACATCAGTCAGGGCAGTGGATTCCTGTTTCTTATACTATGTTTATACGGGATTTGATCTCAATCCTTTCCTGTTACTCATTTTAAGGTGAAATCGGTTTTAATACCCTTAAAAAAGGAAGTTCTAACTTTGCAGAACTTTTTTGTGATTATTTTAATGTAGTCTTCAGAAACATGGGGTTTACTCTCTGAAGATTCCTGGCTCAGCTTCCCACCCAACTTTATATAGACATTGACCCGTCCCGCAGGTCGAGCAATGAGGACCCTAGAGGGGGAGTGAGGATGAAGAAGGGACAAGAGACACAAGGAGAGGAGACAAGACAGTGCTCTGATCAAGTCTCATTTATTCTTAGTCAAAACAGTATTCTTATAGCTCAGGAGAAGAGGAATTTTTCATTCGGTGGGAACGCAGCTGCAGCTTGGGCGTTATCTGGTAGATACGAGTTAAACTGCAGGACAACAATCCCAGGAACAGAAAGAGGGTCGTTGCCCTAGTAAGGAGTAAACAACTATTATGGGATGGTGAGGCCATGCCAAGCAGAACTTTAGGATGCCAGTTAGTAAGACTTCAGCTGAGGAACTTTTTAGTTCCCCACAAGACATTTTCCCTCTGTGTCAGCAGTTCCTCCCTGCACTGTCTCCTCTGTGTGGTCCACATCATGGAAAGGTGTTCTGCTGCTCAGTGCCATGGAATAGGTGGTCTACATTTCTGCAGTCCTCCACACTCCATCTCCAGCCGCTTTGCTTAAGCTTAACTCAGGGTAGGGTAAGTCTCGGGTCCTCTTCTCAAACAGCCCCTCATTCTTTCCAGTGATTACTGCTGGTATTTTGAAGGCCTCCTGCCTTCATGTTCATCAGAGGCTTCCTCCTGTCTGTCACCTCTTCTGGTGCAGATGCTGAGACCAGGCAGGGTGTGCCTAGTGGTAGTTGTCTTCTCCCTGCTCTTACTTTGGGGTTTCTAGGTTTGTGGTGAAAGCTACCCATGGATGTTTGGTTTGAGTTGATCTGTTTCCGGGACAGGGTTTAGCAAAATTCAAACACTCTGTCACAGCCCCTATCCTTCTTAAGTTCTGCTCCATCCTTTGACATAATTAATTTAAATTTGAGGGCCCTGTTATTTTCGGTTCCCCAAAGTAGAACACCTTTTGCCCTACCCTCATAGGACTTCGGGTTCTACAAGGCTTTCTGGGTCTCCACTGTCTCACACAGCACCTCATGTCTATATTTGTTCACACCATGTTTTGAATAAGAAGGCCAAACTCAATAACCTGAGGACTCAGGTATCTAGAGACATTTGACCACCAGGAGATGTGGAATAAGTCTGGGGGCAATTGGAGAGTTTGTAGGCAGGCTCTGGACAGGTATGGCTATCTTTTTCATCCTTCTTCCTTCTCTTGGTATCTTCTTTTCTAAATAAGTACAAAACAGAATCCCTTATATTTCCTACTCGCCGCCCCCCCCCCTCCTACCCCCCGACCAAACCCCAACCCTGAAAATAATAAAAAAGGACCTGGTCCATGCACAGTGTTCTTCATCTGAGTTCATGGTAAACCACTTTTCCAGTTGCTCAGTCTAGAAATTTTTGGAATCACTTGGCTCTTTTCTTTTCCTATCTACTGCACAAACAGAACTGCAAATTCCACCTGCCTTGCTCTCACGTCGCATTCACAACTTGTCCACTCTAGTTTGAAGTACCCATCATTTTAAGTCTGGATTACAGGGAGAGTGTTCGAACTCAGAGGTTTCCAAATGTCTAGATTCACAGAGTCCTTGGTGTCTAGGCTTAAAATTCAGAAGAAAAAGACTTCATCATCCTATTTATTAGGTATTATGTTAGCCAAAACGTGTGTGTGTTTGTTTTTTTTCTGTAAGATTGCTCTAGTAGTGCTTAGTTGTCTGTAACTTCATTCAAAACAATTTTGTTAAGAATTTGTTTTGACAGCTGTCCTATCAGTGTGCATTAAAAAAAACAAACTTATGAAATTTGGTAGATTTTGTGTAGCCATTTTAATATTGAAGATGGGAGAAAATCAGCAACATTTCCAACATAGTATGCTTTATTATGTCAAGAAAGGTAAAAATGCAAATGCAACACCAAGAAGAGATTTGTGCAGAGTATGAAGAAGGTGCTATGACTGATGTAACACGTTCAAAAGTGGTTGCAAAGTTTCATGCTGGAAATTTCTTGCTAGACAATACTCCAAGGTCAGGAGACACATTAAAGTTGATAGCCAATTAAATTGAGATATTGATTGAAAGTAGTCAACGTTATAACACACAGAAGACAGTCGACTTCATCAAAATATTCAAAAGAATGAAGTTAATGGTGAAGATGAAAAATGTGTCTTTTATTTTATGGGAAAAAACTAAGCAGACTTTTTGGCCAAACTAATAGGTAAATGCCAACAATTTAAAATGCATTGGTGCCCGTAGTACATTGGATAATGGCTACCCAAAGGGCTTGGGTACTAATCCCTGAAACTTGTTAATATTATTCTCGTATTCAGGAAAAGGGTCTTTGCATGAGTGATTAAACTAAGAATCTTTAGTTGTGCAGGTCATCCTGGATCAAGAGGGTGAGCTGAGCCATAAATGCAATCCCTGTGTCCTTATAAAGGGGAGGCAGAAGGAGATTTGGCACAGACAGTAGAGAAGAAGGTGATGTGACTATGGGGCAAAGACTGAGTGCTGCTGCCGCCAGCAGATCAAGCCTGGAGCCAGCAGAAGCTGCGAGAGGTGAGGAACAAAATCTCCCCCACCCTACAGAGGGCGTAGTCCTGCTGACACCTTCATTGGGCCCAGTGATGCTCATTTCAGACTTTTGACTTTCAGAACTGTGAACAATAAATTTGTGCTTTTTAAAAAGCCACCCAGGTGTCGTCACTTTTTACATCAGCTTCAAGGACAATGCTACAATAAAACTACACATTGTACAATGACACAATGCTTCAACAAGTGGATATTTGAAAAATAATACATGTGAATTTTAAAAATATTTTTATTTTACTCTTAACCACAATTACTCATGTGATTATTGGGCACTGTACAACATGGTATACCTTAAAATCAAATTGGATCCTGCCCGCCTCATTTCCTATTCCAGATCAGTTTTCAAACAGTGCTTGCTTCTCATTACAGCTACATATAACAAAGTGAGTAGCTGAAACACACGCATTATCTTCCACATTATCTGAAGGTCAAAAGCACAAAAGCAGTCTCATTGGGCTAAAGTCAAGGTGTTGCTAGTGTTGATTTCTTCTTTCTTTTTGGCCTTTTCCAGCTTGTAGAGGCTGTCAACATTCCTTGGCTTGTTGTAATACTCTAACCCTTGATCTTGTAGCCACATCCCCTCTTTCCATTCTTGTTCCTTTTGGTCCAAGCAGGTTGCATATCTGCTGGTATTACTCAAGAATCATAATGGCCTCCTTCATAAGGCGTGAGAATTTATTCTATTAGACAAAAGGCTCTTCCACTGATCTTTCTGGGTAATTCAATCACTACTTGCTTTCTCCTGAGATGACTGAGGGAAATCATGATTTATGTGCCTGATCTACTCAAAAAGCCTTCTGTGAGGTTAAATGTTCTCATCTTTTGAGCCCTGCAGCCCTAACAAAAGGTTGTCCAGCCACAACTTTGGCTTTCTTTGTAGAGAATGTTCTCCTGACAATGAATCCCTAGTACTGGCATCTTCTGAACTCTGGGTCATCTGAGAATTTCTCTAATCATCAAGTCCTGGTTCTTTTTTTGCTTTACAGTTCATTCCACAATTTTTATCTTTCCTCTTATGTTTTACTATTAGTAACAAGAAGAAACCAAGCCATATCTTTCAGCTACATAGCTAAGTTCATCACTCATAGTGGTTACTTTCCACACAACTCTAAGACTAAGTTTCCTGCCATGTATACAAGAATACCCTGTTCTTAAGTTTTCAGTAAAATTTTCTTTGTTTCCTCCTGAACTCTCATCAGCAGTGGCTTAAATATCTATGTTTATGCGAGTAGTCTTTTTGTGAGGATTTAAGTATTCTCCAAGACAATATAGGTGTCCTCTACTTGGTTTCTCACTTCCTCTGAGCCCTCACTGGGCACCTTAAATGCTCCTATTTCTATTACAGCCTATATAAGGAAAGCTAGGCTTTCCCTAGAATGCTCCTCAAGCTTCTTCCAGCTTCTACTCATTACCTAGTTTTCAAGCTAATTCCGCTTTTTTTTTTTTTTTTTTTTTTGTATTTGTTATAGCAGCACCCTACTTCCAGGTAATACCAACATCTATATTGGTTTTCTGGCTAGTGTAACAAACTACCACATACAATGCGCTGATAGGAAGCCTTGGTAGAGGGGGTCGGGGGAGGGGTGCCAAGGGAGAGAACACCAGATTGCCCGATGTTTAAATCATAAGGAAGACCTCAGTGCTGCTGAAGAACTTTATGAATCAGTAGTAATGATGTTTAAACACTGAATGTAAAATTAGTCACATGCATAACTTAAAAATGCATAATTAGAGGCACATCAGGTTGTGTATCACAAAGAAATCCCTCAGCCAGTCTCAAGCACACCTCAGCTGGTCTTATACAAACATTAGGGAAACTTTAATACCTCTATTGAATGTGATTTGTGAACTGAAAGCTTCTTGTTACACTGATTTATTATATTTTATAAACTCTTCAAATATCAAATGTGTAGTGTATCACTGGCAATGACTAACTTGTAGAACATTCAGCAGTGATATATAATAAAAAACTTCTTTCCGATACAATGCAAGGGAAGTTGGTAGAATTTTGCAGTGGACATTAAAGCTAATTAATTAAAACATAGGAATGAAGTTCTAGCTTTACAATTTAAATAAAGGGGCTAATTGGAAAAGACAGCGAAGAGAAATGTAATTGCATACTAATATTGAGGTTAAGACTCTTTCAGAGAACAAAGTCATACAATTTAATATAAATCAAAATTTGGAAATATAACTCAAGGTTAACATGGAAAATTCATGCTAAAGAAGATCTAGAGAAAAGAGAAAATTAAGAGATCATTACCAAAACAACAACAACAACAAAAAAAAAAAACTCAATTCTCACTGAATTGTTGAAATAAGAAGTATATTTAGCAGTTATCAATGCTAACTAGCAACAAGTCCCAGATTTCAGAAGTTAGAAGGCTACATTGTCTGGAGTTAACTATGATTTGCCTCTTTCAAAGAATTTTTAAGTGATACTACAGTATTTGTCTGAGTTGACTAACTCATGTATATTATCAAAATTTTACATAGCAACTAGAAGACATCTTTTAAAAATAATTTTAATTTGACCTTTCAAGAACCACTCTGGCTCCCACCAACAACTAAGCCTAAATAAAATCTTTTGTCTGTGCTTTTATGACATTATCACAATATCAGATCGTGTTGTTACAAAATGCTTTATAGAGAGAAGAAGCTTAACATTTATTGAATGATAAATCTACCTTCTTTACCAACAGCTTTTGGGGTGTTTCATTTACTACCTGAGGTTTAAAGAGACATTCAATACTTTGCATGAAATGTAATGTCTCACAAGAGATTTCTCCCATGTCTCATTTTCTGCATTCTCACACCTGCCGAGTCATCTTCTCTTAACTGACCATGGCAATAACTTTCTAATAATTTTCCCTGACACCACCACTCATGCTCTCAATATGTCTTCTACATGTAAAAACAGCTAAATTTCAAAAATTGGATAGCAATAAAAATAGCCTCCTTGTTAATAAATATCTGATGCTTACAGAACCAAGTAGAAATTCCTAAACTATAACCTGACAAGGTCCTACAGCTAGCCCCAACCTGCTTTTTTCCAGCCACACATTGATTTCATATACATGTACATCCTGTTAGTTCTGTTTCTCTGGAAGCCTGACTAATACAATTGCTGAGAGTTGTTGAAGAAGAGGTATTTTGGGTTGAGTTGTGTTCCCCCAAAATATATGTTCAAGCCCTGATATCTATGAATGAGACCTAATTTAAAAACAGAGTCTTCATGGATAGAAATCAAGTTAAAATTAGGTCATATTGGATTAGGGTGGTCCCTAAAACCAATAATTGGAGTCCTTATGATGAGAAAAATTTGGACACAGGCGCACAATAATAATGACATGTGATGGCAGAGGCAGAGATTGGACACATGCATTTAGAAGCCAAGGAACTCCAAAGATTGAGGCCAACCACCAGGAGGAGCTGGGCGAGAGGCGCGGAACAGGCTCTCCCTCAGAGCTCTCAGGAAAACAGTTCTGAGACTTTAATTTCATTGCCTAGCCACCAGAACTATGAGAGAATAAATTTCTGTCTGTTTTTTGTTTCTTTTTTAAATCAGTTTGAGGCAGTTTATTATGGCAGCCTAGAAAACTAATGCAAGAGACAATGACTTTGAAGAAGATATGGAACCTCCTTGAGTTTTCTTGAAAAACCTAATTTTATTTTCAGGTTCTGAGAGATTAGTCACACATTTAAGTACTGTTTTTTTCATCAGAATTAGGGTGAATAAAGAGTCAAAGAGACAACTAAAATCTTTAGAACTCACACATTGAGGTACTGAACCAAGTGTGTATGCTAAAGAGGTATCATCCTTTGCTTTTGTTACTGAGAAAGTAAAAGGACAAAATACACAATAAAGTACAAGTGTATTTTTGACTTGTGTTTTTGATGGGGTAAAAGATAGTGTCTGGCACATCAAGATGAGCTTCTTTTAAAACCTGGTAATTAAGAGTAATCATTGGAGAAATTCACATGGGATAGTTGGCAACAATCAATCATATTTCATGCCAAAAGGTATTAATTAGGATTTTCCTTTTCAGATTACTCCTTCTCAAAAGGACTTTATTTATGCTTTTGGCATTTTGTTTAAAGCAGCTGTGATGACTAGGGAGATGAATTTTTGTTATTTGGTTGTGCCTTAACAAAAGAGAACACATTTTCTCTTAAATGTACCTATGACCTCATCTTTCTCCCTTTGTCTGCTCAATGAGAAATTGGATTTGTTTTCTGGAGCTTATTTTTCACATTCCTTCAAGAAGTACACCAAATCTGAAACAGAAATTGGCGCAGTTTTTCAGGTAAAGGTACTTCAAGGAGGTCTGCGGGTGAAAATCCCTGGCTGGATTTAGGGAATGTGAACACAAGCATACGGCTTTAGTTCTGTCCCTAACACTGCTGAGGTCTTCCCACATTAGGACCCTGACAGTAGTTTTACCTAAGAGGAAGTGGAAATTATCTAAATAATAATAAAGTTATATTTTGATCTTTGTTGTATACATTTTCTGTGGAAAATTCATGGACTTATACATCCTTTTATTATTAAAGAGAAATGGAGTTAAAAATATTAGACATTATTCAAACCATTCAAATTATAAAATGAACCGTAAAACCAATCCAAAGGAAATGTAGAGCAAGAATATAAGGATCATAGTGACTATTACGCAGAAGACAAAACTAGTAAGATATATACGTAGATTCTTCTGACTACAATAATTAAAAATCAGAGTGAGAATGAAAATGAATGAATAACAGAATCAGTCGTAAAGTAATAAAATAATAAAAATAGAGTTAAAAAGTAATAAGGATGTCTAAAAAGACTGAGATTTTTACAATATTCGCAAGTATTATCTATATTTTGCTCGTGTTATATTATAAATATAAATACATTGTATTTTTCCAGTTGCCAAAATAACAGAACTACTCGAGATTGTGCTAGTACACATCTGAGTTACAGACAGCTCCTACAGGGTGTAACCAGAGAGAGTCCCAAAATATTACTCCTGAATTTGCTATAGTGTCTGAAAAAAATGCCCGTAAGCATTTATTTTGATCGATATGCTGCAGGTGTCTGTTAAAGCATAACTCAAATTATCTTTCCCTGGCTTCTAGATAGCTTAGGTACTGTTCTTTCTATAACTCTTCCTGGAAGGTTTTCCTTTTCCCTATCAACTTTCTCAAATTTCTCTCACTTTGGGCCTCTCACTTCTCATCCAGATTCAGACTTGTCACTTATGATGTTTTAAATTCTTACCTGGCCTAGTTTTTCTTTCTTCACTCAGGAACTACTGCCCATGAGAAAAGCAGCCACTTCTCCCCTATACCACCTTCTCATCATTTACTAGTAATAAAGCTCATTTTTCTTCCAGGAATTTTCCCAGGAAAATTCTATGATTCTCCAATTCCAAATAATTTATCTCTATTGATGTGGGGATACAGACAAAATCAGGACTCAGGGTAAGCCTCCTTTGGGCCCTGTTTCATCTACACTAAGCTTTTCGCTTACCCTAATTATCTGCGATCCAGTACTCGGAACTAGCCTACACAGCAGTGCTCCCAAACTTGTTACTTTGAACCTGCAACGGATTTTTATCAAGCCATTGAACAAAATTTACTGATTGGATTAGTTTTTCTAATGCTGCGTAACAAATCACCACAAATTTAGTAGCTTAAAGCACCAATTTACTATCTCCCAGTTTCAGTAGATCGGAATTCCAGACCACATATGACTGGTCTCTGCTCAGGGCATCATCAGAGAATTAACATCCAGGGTCAGCTGGTTTGAGTTTCATCTTTCAACTTTGGGAAAAATCTGCTTTCGGGGTCATTCTTCAGGTTGTTGGCAGGATTCATTATTTTGTGTTCATGGGACTGATGTCTCTATTTTCATGCACATACTCGTTGTCAGCTAAGAATTCCCCTTGCCTCTGTTACTGCTCTCAGGTCTTTGCCCTGTAACCCCCTCCATCACAGCCTTGAAGAACCTTCCTTGCATCTCCTTCATTCTTTGAATCAGTTTGACTTCTATAAACAAACAGCCAAACGAAACCATTTGCTTTTGAAGAGCCCAGGTGATCAGGTTAGGCTTGCCTGGATAATTTCCTTTTTGATTAACTCAAAGTCAACTGATTAAAAGCCTTAATTACATCTGCAAGATCCCTTTGTCATGTAATATAACATAATCAGGGGCTTAACTTGAAGAAACAATAATAGAGATCACCTTAGAATTCTATCTCACACACTAATTAACTTAATTATTATAGCCTCAATTAAACAGAAATCACAGAAATTTTGTTGTTGACATACATATGCACAGAAAATAAACTTCACTAACTGAAGAACACAGAAGTTAAAAGAATTAAGTTAAAGCATGATGTTCATAAACTTTTGAATTTAAAAATTTTTCACGGTAGTAATAAATATATCAAACTGTGATATATATTTAGTATACTTTAGTCTACAACCTCATATACTTTTTGAAAATATTACCATTTGTAGATTCTTAATTATTCACATAGTATATCAGGCCTCAACTTAAGACAATTTGAAATATAATTCTATTATTCTAAACTCTGTGATAGCAGCTTTTCTAAAGCATAGTTATTTACCTCTAATTTAATAATATGCTTGATGAATTTAACACTGTTTGTCCATTTCTTTTTTTAATAGTTTATTTTTATTGTATTTTTCCATTACCATTGATTGTCCATATATCCTCTTCCACCTCCACCCACTCTCTCCCTCCGCAATCACCACACTGTTGTCTGTGTCCATGAGATCTTTTTCTTTTTTCCTTGATTCCTCCAACACACTCCCTCCCCCAGCTATCAGCTTGCTTTCTATGAATCTGCCTCTATTTTGCTTGTTAGTTCAGGTCGTTCATTAGATTCCATATATAAGTGAAATCACATGGTATTTGTCTTTCTCTGGCTAGTTTATTTCACTTAGCATAATGTTCTTCAGGTGGATCCATACTGTCACAAAGGGTAAACTTCTCCTCTTTTTTGTGGCTGGGTAGTAGTACCTTGTGTAAATGTCCCCTAGTTGTTTTATCCACTCATGTAGTGATGGACACTTGGGCTGCTTCCGGTTCTTGGGTATTGTAAATAACGCTGCAATTAACCTAGGAGCGCTTATCTTCTTTCCAATTAGTGTTTTGGGTTCCTTTGGATAAATTTCCAGAAGTGGACTCACTGGATGATAAGGCAGTTACATTTTCAGTTTTTTGAAATAACTCCACATTGCTTTCCACAGTGGATGCACAAATCTGCGTTCCCACCAACAGTGCAGAAGGGTTCCCCTTTCTCCACATCCTCACCAGCATTTGCTGTTTGTTGGTTTATTGATGATGGCCATTCTGACAGGTGTGAGATGATGATAGCTCATTGTGGTTTTAAGTTGCACTTCTCTGATGATTAGTGATGTTGAGCATCATTTCATATGTCTATTGGCCAGCTGCATATCCTTTTTGGAGAAGTGTCTGTTCATGTCCTTTGCCCATTTTTTAATTGAGTTATATGGTTTTTTGGTTTTCAGCTTTATAAGTTCCTTATAAATTATGGATATAAACCTCTTATCAGCTATATTAGCTAATATGTTCTCCCATTCAGTGGGTTGCCTTCACATTTTGTTGGTAGTTTCCTCTGTTGTGCAAAAACCTTTTAGTTTGATGTAGTCCCAATTGTTTATTTTTTTCTTTTGTTTCCCTTGCCTAAGGACCTATGTCAGAAAAAAATATGGCGACAAACAAGTCTGAGATTTTACTGCCTATGTTTTCTTCTGGGATGTTTATGGTTTTGAGTCTAACATATGTCTTTAATTCATTTTGAGTTTATTCTTGTGAATGGTGTAAGAAGGTGATCTAGTTTCATTTTTCTGCATGTATCTGTCCAATTTTGCCAGTACCATTTATTGCTTGCCATTTTAATTTTCTCTATTAATCACACCAATTTTTATACAATGGAAAAGCAAATGTTATCTTAATATGAAGGAAGGTATGTGAATGTATTTGCTCTATGGAGATGAAGATAGTGCATTAAACTCTTGATTAAGTAAAAAATTTCACCTGCATTTATTTCATGCCTGGAAGATTATTACTACTTTATCAAAATGTATAGTCATTCTATTAAAGATATTATATTCTGTAACTAGATTTGTAAGGGAAAGTAAATCATTATTCCTTTTTTATTTATACCAATATCAAAGTTTAAATCACAACTCAAATTTGGATTAACCATGCCTAATACAATTGTGCCTGTGGAAACAGGTATGTAATTTCTGTGATTATAAAAAAAGGAATTCTGTAGCTAATGAATTTTAATATAGTAAAAAAAGAAACTTTACTTTAAGGTTCATAATACTATTGTAAAGAAAGAGAGGAAACAATGCATAGATATACTGCTTTCTATAGCCTCAAAACAATGATTTTTCACATCCTCACCTCAGTCATGTTTTCTAATATCCTATATCTGATATTTATTCTCTCTTTATACACTATACATTTTATCTGGTCCCATGCAAGTAGAATGAAAAGAAATCAGCCCTTTATTCTCTTTCTCTGAATAGCTATATTAAAATCTGGGGGTGGCCTCTACATCTTTGTACAACACTTGAGTTTCTTCAGCCGCAGAATGATGGAAATGTACTACTAGATCATTTCAACCCAAATGTTTATGGAGGAAGATAATGTCATCTAGAGCCTCGGGTTGTCCATACACATTTCCATGGATAATGGTTAGCTTGAAATAAAACAAAACAAATAGTATTGTTAAGAAATATATATACACCCATTAATGATACTTTTCTTTTAGTGACAACATTGTTCTAAAACTAGGTGTGGCGATAGTTGCACAATTCTGAATATACTAAAGCCACTGAATTACATATTTTAAGTAGATGAATTATACGGTATGTGAACCATAGGACATAAAGGTCTTTTGAAGTTATTAGCACAATTATAATAATGGGATGGGAAATTTAGTAGAAAACTAAAAACTATAACAAGAATTAAATGAGAAGTTTACAATTTGATTAGATAAGTTTAAGTCTGGATTAAACACAGCTCAGCATGAATAAGTGAACTGAAAAATGTGTAAGCAAAACGAAATTCACGTTGAAGTTTTCAAAGAAAAGATGAGAAATGCAGAAAACAGAGACATCAGTCTTGGTAATGATATTTTTAGATTTGACAGTAAAAACAAAAGTTACAAAAGCAAAAGTAAACAAGTGAAATTATGTTCATTCAACAAATGAAAATAACAAATTTGACATAATATTAAACTTCCAATGCTTAAACAATACAGTACTTATAATAAAAGTCTAAAGATAGAATGCTACAAGCATCGGTTTAGTTGTCTAGGCTTTTTTTCTTTTTTTCCTGTTTCGTTAGACTTAGCTCCACTTGCCTAATGTTTGTTATCTTGTGGGTGCAGGATGGTTATTGAATATGCAGGCATTTACACAATCAAAGCACCAAGGAACTAAAAAAAGGCACCTCCCATCCTACTTGTCTCTTTTCCAGAATGTAAAACTTCTTAAAGGAAACCCCTATCCCTGGAGATCATTCAACATCCCATTTTACAGATGGTTCATATGACTGGTGGTAGCAGAAAGAGAGCCTGGGAAGTTGACAGTTTGTCAAAAAGTTAGAGCAATGTTGTAATTGACTTTGATCTATTATTACACTGCCTGGGGCTATTCACTTCAAAATTCAGTTCTGTTGTAAAGAAGTAGTGGTTGTAACAGCTACTGGGATGTGCCTAATGGTGTTTACAATAACAGCTCAAATCTCCTTACTGAAGAAACAATAAAATCCCCAGTGATTTGGAGATAATCTAGCCAAAATATTTAAATAGATGGAAATAGGCATCCCTTCTTCCCTTTGCTCCTTCCTTTCTGTGTAGGTCCTTCTTTAACCATCCAGAGAGCACCCAGTCATAGCCTGAACCAGGATTACATGTGACTACCTGGTATCCACCTTCCGGTACACTGCTTACTTCTTAGCTGTGTTTCTTTCCAGAAGCTACAACAGTTAACATTTGACTTTACAACACATTTAAGCTAGGATTGTTAGATACCTGGTCCCGATATATGCTAAGAGAAGTCTAAGATAACTTGAATCTCAATGGGAAGTTTTTAATAAGCTTTCTTTTGGCCCTTACAAGTTTAACTGTAACTGTGAGTAAAAGGAAAACTGCGTAAGAGTTTCATATCTCACTCCTTTCTTCTTTACCTATAATGGCAGTGATAATCACCAAAAATCTGGAAGTAAGAAACCAATAGCTTATCTATTTTAAAAATAGATAATTTATTTTCTGGACAATTGAGTTTACATTACACCAGAATACATTTATTTTTGTACTTTTCTTGAGTATAACGACACATTAAAATTAATGCCATTATTTATCTGTGTAATAACTGAACATTAATGCAATATTTTTATTTTCTGAAAATTAAAACAAAAAAACAGATAAGATTTTATCCTCTAAACTGATCCATATAAAAGTACCAATATATCCTCAAAACTATGGTCCTCCACGAACTTGAAAGGCAGTAATTTTCTCACTTGGAATATTTTCTGATGATGCAACAAGTTCTATGCAATTGACAAGGGGTAGAACTAAAATAATGCAAGAACACTGAAGACGTACAAAAAAATGTTCTTATGACTTTTTCTGTTAAGAGAAATGTAGAAACCAATAAGATACCTATAGATGACTTCTTTATTATATAAAAAAAATCATGCCAGAAATGATGCAAAATCTTAGATTGAAAGGATTTCCTTTATATATTTTATAAAATATTTTTATTCCTTTTACTCTCACAAATATACTTTTCAGTATAATCTGCTTTATTCTTTTTTTAGTTATATAAAAAGGATATCCTGGGAAAAATACGGCAGACACCACATGCCAATGAGTTCAATCTGCACAAAAAGTTAATTTTACTGTACTTGCTGATATACATATGTGTGTGTGTGTATTTCCAGGTTTAGTAGACACTTTTTCTCCAAAAAAAGTACCTTTTTTGATTGGTCAGCAAAATCAGCCATATTCCTGAATTTAACTAAATCTCCAGAATTTTGTGAAGTAGGTAGTTAAATATTTATCTGAACTATCTAATCGGCCCACATCTTTCCATTGACTCTTGCCAATATCTAGCCTTATTTATGCCTACATTAATTTAGTTCAGCTTCCTTATTTCACCTTTGAGCCATGGATTTTCCATGCTCCAGAAATGACTCCAGACCCATCAGAAAGAAAGAAGCCACAGCAGAAATGATGTCAGACCATGGAAACATGTATTCCATCTTTCCATTTACTGAATTATGACTCACCGCTTTGTCTAACCTTTTGTCTTCTTCACTACTCTCTCCAACCTTCCCTTGACTTTAGACCTCTATGTATTTCCAATCTCTTCTCAAGAACTGATTTTCTGCTGAGCCAGCTCCAGACTCTGTTTTGCCTTGTCTTTTCATTCTCTGGGCAGCCACCCTGTCTCCCTGTGACCCCCGGTTTCCCCTTTACTTTTATTCTTTCATACCGTGGGAGCCTGCCTCAATCACCACAATGTATTAGATTCAAACACTTCTATTTCAGGTCTGCCTCTGCCTATCTGAGCTGTAGACATGTATACCCAATGCCTATTCAACCTTTGCTTGGATTTCTAATAACAATGGCAAACTTGACACTGGCAAGACAGAATCCCCTTTCTGATCTTCATCTAATTTTCATCCCCTCAATCTTATTGCCTACCTGGTTGCTGAAGACAAAAACCTAGAAGTCATTTTTTTATTCCTTTCTTTCTTTTGGTCCCTGTGTGAAATTCTTCAGCAAATCCTGTCAGTTCAAACTCCAAAATCTGTGCTGTATCCCTCCACCTTTTTCGCTCCCTAAGGCTGTCACTCAAATACCCATCAAAACCACCCATCATGTGATCACAGGAATACCTTCTCAACTAGTCTCCTTGATTCCATACTTGCTAGATTGTGTCTAGTGCACCAGAGGCAATGATCAAGTAACAAAGGTTAGCTAAGTCAAATTAACTAAACGCACTGCAGGCTGTGTATAACATCAGGGTCAGAGAGATATATGTTGATGATGTGGGAAGTGTCGGAACAGCAGGGACAGGAGAGGTGTGGATCCACCAAGACCCACGTCTAACCTAAGTGTTCAAATTCTGCCTGGCTGCTCTTTCTCCCATTCCTTCCGTGCGGGCTTCCAATCTCAGACTTTAGGAAGACAAATACCATATGATTTCACTTATGTGTGAGCCTAAAAAAAACAGAATAAACAAACAAACAAAACAGAAAGAAACTCATAGACACAGAGAACAAATTCATGGTTGTCAGACGGGAGGGGTTTGGGGAGCTGTGTGAAAAACGTGAAGGTATTAAATACAAATTGGCAGTTACAAAATAGTCACAGGCATTTAAAGTACAGCATAGGAAAGATAGTCAATAAATTGTAATAACTACATGGTGCCAGGTGGGTACTAGACTAAATGACGGATAATGTCCTAAGTTATATAAATGTCTAAACACTAATATAATTTTGAATATCAACTGTAACTGAAAACTAAAAAAGTTTATTTTTCAAGTATTGAGGTTGGTTTCTATAGGAATTATATAATTCACCAAATTCAGGTTTTAGGTCCACACTGAGAGCTTAATTCTCATGTGAGTCTTTTATTTCTTCTGTTCCATTATCAGTGATTATCATGTTAAACCAGCTTTCTAGATACAAGTGCTACTGGATGGGAAGAAGTGAATGGCACAGTTAACTGTACCCAGTTGCTAGATATATAATTCAAAACAATTTCCCTACTAAGTTTGGGTCTAGAAGAGATTAAGTGGCCTATTAGTATGCAACCTCATGATGAAAGAGAAATTATACTATAATCTGCAGTTTTACTCTTGTAATTTGTATAATTATACACTTCAAATTGGTAACTCCAATACATGCGCAAAGTTGGAGAGCTGCAAATCCATAAATACATTGTTATATATAAGCATATAATCTTGTATATAGCATTGTCTGATAAATTATTATACTGAATCAGTACTGGATTACCCTGTAGTAATTACAATTTCAGTATAATAATTTATTACTAATTTTAAGTAACCTTAGTAAATACTGAATTGGCTTAAAATTATCTTAAGAAAAGAAATAATATTTTGAATTTCTGCTAGGTTTTTCTCCAACTTTATGCATTCAAAGTTATTTTAATAGGAAATCATTAATCTACCTGCTATATTGTCAGTGGCTTTAAAGGGATTTATTAATCTTAAAGTACATAAATACATACATACATATATACATAAACCTGTCAATCTTCTGTGTCAGAGCCTGTTTTATAACTGATTTAAAAACACTGACAAAAATTTATAATGAACCTCAGACCACCTCATTTTGTGATGAGACATAGTGGTCGGCAGCAACGAGGGAACACATTGTGCTCAGATGCCAGCCTTTTTACCATTCCAAAATGGTGGGTTTGGAGTTTAAAACCAATATCCACTGTAAATGTGTGGGTTTATTTCTGGGCTCTCTATTCTGTCTCATTGATCTATGTGTAGGTTTTTTATGCCACTACCATGCTGTTTTGATTAGTATGGCCTTGTAGTATAGTTTGATATTAGGTAGTGTGATTCCTCCAACTTCGTTCCTCATTTTCAGGATCACTGTTGCTATGCAGGGCCTTCTGTGGTTCCTTATGAAATTTTGAAATGTTTGTTCTACTTCTGTGAAATATGTCATTAGAATGTTGATGGGAATTGCATTGAAGCTCTAGATTGCTTTGGGGAGTATGGACATTTTAATGATCTTAATTCTTCCTAGCCATGAACATGGTATGTGCTTCCACTTATTTGTATCTTCTTCAATTTCTTTCTTCAATGTCTTATAATTTTCCAAGTACAGGTCTTTTACATCCTTGGTTAGGTTATTCCTAGGTATTTTATTCTTTTTGAAGCAAATGTGAATAGTATTGTTTTATTAATATTCCTTTTTGTTAACTCATTAGTGGCATATAAAAAATGCAACTGATTTCTGGATATTAATTTTGTATCCTGCTACTTTGCTGAATTCATTTATCAGTTCTAGTAGTTCCTTATTGGAATCTTTGGGTTCTCTATGTATAGTATTATGTCATCTTCCTTTCCAATTAATCGGTAAACCATTAGGTCTTCAGGTTACTGTGCAGGAAAGTGAGATATCTGAGCTTTGTTTTACATAGACTAACCTGTAAGGAGGATGGAGTAGAGGGAAAAGAAGTTAGGCAACTAATTATTATGGATCTCTGTTACTTCAGATGTAAAGTCATTAGAGGTTAACCACGAATGGAAGGTTGTTGCTAAAGCAAGAGGGAAATAAAAGTTTAGGATACAATAAGCCATTCATCCATTCATTCATTCATATATTTTAGTCAATACTATTTATCTAGTGCCTGTCACGGACAGATACTGCCGCTGTTTGGTGTTGGGGAAACAGTAAGAATGAGAAAAGCAAGACTTTTCCCTCAAGGAGCTTATATTCTTACAAGGATTAAACTTTCTTGACAATAACCTGGCAAAAGAACCTGATGCCATTATTAAAAATAATTGTTAGCAATGTGTTTTTCCCAGCAAACCTACGCAGAATCCACTGTTAAGAGCCAACACCGGCCTCCTTTTACCCATTTATGTAATAACAAGTCCCAGGGGAATCAAAATCTCTAACAGTGTCCTCTTGCCACTGTAACAAATTATGTACTGCTAAAAACTCAACTTCACAAAGACAAGACAACTTTGAAAAGAATATAGCATGACCTAATGCCGAAACTGTGGACTAGTCACTAGGTAGAAGCACACACTGTATCTAACAGAGGTCAAGTGTCACTGTAAATGCTTCAGAAATTTAAAATACACTGCTACACCCTGGGTGAGTTTGCTGTGGTGTTCCGCGGGCACCCCAGTGTACTGGGAACCACAGTCCTAATTGGCTTACCTGCTCCCACCTTTGCCTCTCTTAAAACTTGTCAACACAGCCACTAAAACTTTGGTCAGATCCTGTCCTCCTCCAGCTCAAATCCTCCCAGAGAGCCTCATTTTTCTCAAATTCAAAGCCAACAATCCAACAATAGCCTGTAAGACTCTACCAACATCAAGGGCCAGAAGTTATTTTCTATAAAGGGCCAGACAGTAAAATGTTAGTCTTTGTGAGCCAGGCCGTCTCTGTGTCAATTACTCAACTCTCAACTGTAGCAGCTTACTCCATATAGAGGTGGGGACAAAGTAGGTGTACAGTTGTGAGCAGGTGAAACAGTTTATTCTTGTATTATTATTTATTAATTTTTCGTACCATCTTCCATATGAAAAACAGTATACCTACTTTGGCCCCACCCTGTTAGGTCATTAGCAACTCAGCCCTCACTACAGTCACAAGAATGGTGAGTGTGAGCAGCACTAAGCAGGGGAAGAAAAGCAGAGGCAACCCAGGCCAAGTCGGGCTGACTGCACACATCTCTCCCTTCTGCTTGGTGCACAGTGTAACTCACCACAATGCCTCGTTCACCGACCTTTTTTTTTTTTTACTTTCTCCACAAAATCCATCAGGTCAGGTTGGTTCGTGATGCTTCTAAATGTAGTCATAGGACAAAAACAAGTGATATGTCTTACAATGACAGAATCTTAGAATTTTTGACTAGGAAAAAACAAACAAACAATGGGAGCAAAGCAGAGCATTGAAACAGGGCATGGATGCAGTCTATATTCTACAAACATACCAGTGAATGATACGAATGAGGTAATATGACATAAAACAAAGTAGAAAATACATGGAAGATTATTCTCTCAATTGTGCAGAACTCCTGGCAGTTTCTGCACTACCTAAACATATATTCTGTTAATACCAAATGAGGCCAAAATGGGTCAACCTGTTTCTCACGGAAACATAAAAAGCCACATGAATCTCCTTTTTCCTGGTCACTTTCACCTTGCCTCTTCCCTCTTCTCCATGAACGTCCTTGGCTTTCTCCAGCTATCCTCCTCTTCATTTCTGCCTGGTCTTGCACCAAAACATGGCAGACAGAGAATCCTAGAGGCCCAAAATTCTACAGCAGCTGTTGCAAGGGGGAGGAGACTGCAGTAACTGCCACACTGAAAATCTTTATGTGAGAAGGTAAAAGGAGACTATCGTGAATACCTCTCCAGTATTCCTTCATGGGTCAAGGAAGTACAGGTGGCAAATTCTGGGCAAGAGAACTGCAGACAAATGCTGGGAGTGGAAAGATCTGCAATGAGCTGACCCCTCGCTCTTTGGTATTTGCTTCTAATGGGCAGAGTCCATTTGGGGAAGGCTCAGACACTGAAGGGAAGACCCAGCTGCTCAAATTTGACAGGAAGTAACACCCATGAGAGTAGAATACAAGATCAAAGCTTGTCTCAGACACAATGTGGAGAATAAAGAGGAAAAAGAAAAGGAAAGCAGAAGAGAGATGCCAGTACAAACTGGTCCAGCCGAGCCAAGCTCAAAGAAGGTAGGATTCAAGGAGAAGGAACTAAAGTGGAGAGCCTTGGGCAACATCATTCACCACAACATGTACTCAAAAGACGTCATTTTACTTTTTAACCTAGTCATGCAAAGAGCTCCTTAATCCCTTTCTCTGCTCCCCCAAAGCTGCAATAAGTTCATTAATCACACGGTCTGATAAAACTTCAGGACAACTGTAACTGTGCAACCTGGATGTCCCTTTCCTTTCTCCCAGAGAGTATTAACTCTCTATATAATGATAAATGTATACATTATACAATGTAATATAGAGAATTAGCTACTATTTAATTACATTAAGGAGCATTTATAGAAACACTGAAATGATTTTTTTCCCTAATGTAAGAGCCTGGGGAAAGTGAGACTCTCACATCTGCCTTGTGGACTACCACGTCTGCCCCAGAACTCAGCTATTCAGGTGTTGGCTTAGCTGTCCCACCAATCCCTCTATGGAATCCTGTCTTGTTGGGAATCTGAGCTCAGTATTGACTCTCTGGTCTCTTTCAACTGCCTGCTTTGTGACATCATTCTCCCACCAACCTACCACCCAGTAGAATGAATTTGGATCATAGCAACCTACCAGTGACCAGTGACCACTGTGACCAGTGACCTTCATACTGGGCACAAGTGCTCTTTGGCTCCGGCCACTCAGCCTTCTCATATTGTGTCCTCACCCTTTGCATCTACAGTTGATATTTCCTCTTTTCCTCTCACCATCTCAGGTAAGGAAAGAAACTTTTTACAGGCTTTAATTAAATCTGTTTTGCCCTCAAATTTAGCAGTAGAGTCAAATAGCATAAAACAAGAGGGAAAGGTACTGATCTAGAAATCTGGAGACCTAATTTTGCTTTTCACTTTGACATTTACTACCTCAATTTTGGACAAGTCATTGAATCTCTCACAAAATCTGTTTTTTCGTCATTTGTTACAATAGGTGTTACATTGGTTATTCTCTCACTCCCATGTCGAGTCCTAAAGGACACCCATATGAAAAATAAAATCAAGACTTCTTGAGGGTAATTCAACAGAAGCAGAGAGAAACCTAAGTGATGTACAAAGCTAACAATACATATACAAGATATCTCATGTGTGATGGTCTCCCACCAATAATACTTCAACTTTAGTATTTTGAATTTAGCGCTCTTCAAAAAATAACATTCATCTGTTTGGGGAGTTTTCTATCCAAACTAGATCAATAGGGAACATAGGACAAGAGGATGGAGAGTACCGGGCTATAGAGGGGCAAGTATCTACATTTAAGGAAGTTTAGGATTGTTTTGATCAGCACAGGCCAGCAGGGGAAACCCAGAGGGAGGGAAAAATATAAGAACGATGGAGAGGAAACCATAAGAATGAAGAAGGAAGCCCTGGCTGCTGTGGCTCAGTGGTTAGAGTGTCGGCCTGAGAGCCAAGTGTCGCTGGTTCGATTTCCAGTCAGGGCACATGACTAGGTTGCACATCAGGCCCCCAGTTGGGGGCGCGAGTGAGAAGCAACCACACAGTGATGTTTCTCTTCCTCTCTTTCTCCTTTCCCCTCTCTCTAAAAATAAATAAACAAACAAGGAAACAAATTAATTAGTTAAAAAAAAAAAAAAAAAAAAAAGAAGAAGAATGAAGAAGGAAGACAGCATGGAGGAGCCTGCAAGAGCAAAAAGGGGAGTTTGGAATGAAATGCTAAAGGTAACCCAACATTTTAAATTAAAGCAGAAAGACAGTAGGGTAAAATCTGCTCAGAATAGGACAAAAAACAAAAACAAAAAAGCCAAAAGAAAACGCTCTGATTTTTTGAGTGAATGCTCACATTACTAGAGTAGGAAGGTAACAAAGGCAAAACAGGGTATCACGAGGCAAAGTAGATTGATCAAAAGCCATATTCAGTTTCTGTGTTTTCTCTATTGCCCCTCTGAACACAGATGACAACTGACAGTTTTGAATGTAAACATTTAAAAACTATATTGTAGAAATGATGTTTCCTATAAACAAGAAATTAATAAAGTAACTCTGTAGGGGGCTGGGGAAAATAACATTTTCCGTGATTTATCTATTAAAAATAAAAGTAGGATTTAAAAATATGATATATCCTAATTTGAATCAGAAAGAGTAATTCCTCTGTGAGGTAAGTATGCTCCAAGTCAGAGCTGATTTTCATCTTTACAGTTAGTTTCTGCCTAACACAGGGAGCACACTGATAAACAGTCATCATCACTTTTTAAGTGTCAGCTACCTAAGAAGACAAAAAAAATAAAAAAAGTCAAGCCCCACAGCTCCAATTCCACATTCATCAAGGAACAATTTTGTGGATGCTCTCGGCGATTCCTACATTAAATTTAATTTAATTGGGTTCTAGCAATGACGGTTTTCGAGGCTTTGGGTTCGGCACATTCCTCGATGTTGAAGACGATTCTAACCAAGGTTTGCAGATAAACACAAAGACCTTCATGATACTTTCTAAGTGTTCATTTGTATTTGTTATGTGGTTATATTAATTGGAATATCTATTTCTACTGGACTCACTGTTACTTGCTGTGTAACATTCAGACGAACAGGAACAAGCACAACAATGGAATTTCTTTACACTTACTTTGCTCTCTGCTTTCCACCAGTTTTCACTCAAATATTTGTCTGCATAGATTGGGGCTACTGATACTTCTACACTGATTGCTTTTTGCAGCTTGTTATACAATTTTGTCTTCTCTGTCCAAATGCACTGCGTAGAAATTCATTCAAAATTATATCTCTTGTGGACTGAGGTTCTCTCTCTTTTTTTTTTGGCTAATTCCATTCACTAAAATAGAATAGGCAATATTCTCTGTTATAATATTGCATGTATCCAACAGAAGTTCATTTATTAGTAAATTTATTATGCTTTGATGTTTGCCTCAAGCCCCAATTTTTATATCTATATATTTCTTTTTAGTGCTGTGGTATGTTTTTCATGATTTTTCTCTTTCCAGAACTTCCCGGTCATATTTCAATGACCACTTATTCACGTATGAATTACTGCAGTTAATATTACAGCCACTTTATAGCGGAGTAAGCCTAAACCTCAGAGAGTTTAAATGATGTTTCTTTTTTTCCAAAAAACACTTTGAGAAACTCACTCTCAGACAGTCATTTTGAGGTAGGACTAGAAAGTAGGCTTCAAGAGAATAAGATTGACACTTTAAACCTACCAAACTAGACTGAGAATTCTAGGGAATAGTGTGTGAATTCTTCGGGCAAGTGAGGCACTGAAGATTACAATGGTAATAGCTGTACGGGTTTCTCATGGACAAAACCCCACCTACATTGGAGTTGTATTGCTCCCAGTTTATGGCTGTGTAATGCTCCGGGCACAGTCCTGCAGGGCAGTCAGAATGCTGAGGTTATGTAACCTGGAATAATACTGCTATAAGGGGAGAACTTGAACAACTCTATCTGACCTCTCTGAGCCTCAGTTACCTTACTCATGAAATGAGAATGTGAGAACAGAGGTTTTCCAAAGACTCCTGGTTCTAAATGCTTCAGTTCTAGGAAAGAGCATGCAAATCCACACGAGGGCAAGCTCAAGAAGAAGACAGGGCAAGGAGAGGATGCTTCTACCCTGGAGAACAATACGTGAACCAAACCACTTGGATCTTCTGCATATTTTTGCCAAGTTGGGAGCAAGGGCAGATAAGACAGAAGAGCAGCAAAATGCTCCAGCACTTACACACATCATGAACTGTTTGATTTTTGACATCTCAATGAGTATTGGTATTAGAGGCTTTCTGATAGTGACAATCTGAAGGTAATAGTATTCTTCAAACATAGTGAGAGTTCATCAGTCTCACTGATTTCTTCATCACTGTCTTGTTCCCCACAATTGCCAAAATCCACCTTTCCTTGGAACTTCAAATCCACTGCAGCTCTCTGTTTCAGTAGTGAGCAATGCAGCCTCCCTAACAGGAGGGGTCCGCAACTGGACCAGAGCCTCTGCTCTAGCTGTCAGTTCAGAAAAGCTACTGCCGTCAGCCCCTGACACCTCTTTCCAAGCACTCATGGGTATCGCCTACCTCTACCAACATGCTAGCACAACTATGTTGCCTGGAGGTACTGGCCAGAGCCAGATCTCCACCTCAGCCGCTTCCAATCCTGGTATTTCCAGTGGGCTATCACAGGAGGCTCTAAAAAGAAGTCATCCTCACTCAGAGACTTCACTGTGACTGTTACTGACCAAGATACAGCTGTTTCCTCCATGTCTATGGCATCCCAGTATGACACCACTCCCGATGCCAATAAACACGGCAGCTCTATAGCCATTACTTTCTGCACGCCCTGTTCAGGTGGCACCATCTCAGATTCCAAATCAGGCACATAGCCTGTCACTTCCCTATCGAGAAGGAAGACAGGGATATTACTGTAGTCTAGGCACACTAGGGCCTCTTCTCTCTGGGGAATCAGCCCCTACCTCCAATCCTATGGCTCTGTTCTTTCTTCACGAGAGAGAAGGGCCTCTGTCCCTGAACCGGAGGTGGTCGTGGTACTAAAGGATGTTCAGCCCACAAATGTGATGCCACTAGCCTCCACCTCTGGAATCTCCTCCTCTGTTTCTGCTCACACCATCGCAGAGACGCATTTCCAAGGTGAGTGCAAAGAGCAAGAAGGAAGAGGAATAAGGTCAGCATTCAAAAATAGGGCCAATCTGCAGTGGGGAAGTGGTGAGTCCACAGAGAGGCGGTGATGCTGGAAATCAAGGTTCCTAAACTGAGGCATGTTCTCATGTCTCTCGGTCCAGGGGTTCTATGACCCGAGCTAGCGAGCTGGACTCGCTGGCGCCGACAGCCTTTGACTGATCAGGCCTCAGGGTTTCAAGACATCCTGTGACTTAAAAGGAATCTTGCCGAGTACTCCATCTTCCCTGATGTTGACAAGGAAACCAAACAAAGCCGAGCACAGGTAGTGCTTAACCTTGCGTGCTTTCTGTTAATGTTTAAGGCACAGTGTATCCGTTCCCGTAGTCCTAGAAGAATAGATGATTGAATTCCTGTTTTTCTGTTTTTGAATCTATAGATGATATATAGTTTTGTCTGTCAGGGAACCGTCTTTATAGTTTATATATTAACCTCCTTTTGTTGTAACCCCAAGTAAGTAATTGTATATTGTAATCAATATTGGAATGTGCCTGTGAGCCCATTCCTTACCCTCCCTACGGATTTCTATTTTTAGTATACTTGTAAAACTCAATAAAAGGAGAGGTCTTTGCGCCGCTCATTGCTGACCTGCCAGAGCGTGCGGCAGCCCTCCAACCGACTCATTCTCCTTGCTGGAATTACTTCTGTGCCTTCGACTATATTTAATACAACAGGTGGTATTTAAGTCCTGTGGATTTAGGAGCTACTACCCTCAGCCAGTGCTCTGCATTTTCAGAGTCATTATGAGAACATGGAATAGAGTTGGGAAGGTGGGTCACTGTAAAGGCCATGTGTGCTCTATTTAAGAAAGCCACAAGAGCATACCAAGGGATACCATCCTTTCACTACCCTGTACTACTGCTTTCTAATACACTCCCTTGCCTGATTTCTTGCTTTACTCTATTTGTAAAGATATTTCAGAACTCTTATTGTGACAGTGCCAGTTTCACTTTCCCTCACTTTCTTAGTTTATGCCAGAATTTAAGACCTTGTCTTCCAAGATCATGCCCACCGCAGGCAGGCTAAGAATCTGTCCTTGTTTATATTATTTCATCAGGAACGGCTCCATTTCCTCTCCTAGTTGGTTGTGTGAGGTGTTCTTATTCTGTCGGAACAGTGGAGAGAATTAAAAATATTCTATAAGACTGCTAAGTTTCTAACGCAGTTTCTAAATCACTTTTACTTTTTCTTTGACTCATAACATCCCTGTGAAATACAAAGAAAACCATGGAACAATGCCATCAAATGACCACCATGAGGAAGTAGAACTGTTGCCTTCTAGCACCTAGTGTAGGGCACTGTCCATGATCCTAAGAATAGCCAGTAGAAATCCCTTTCCCATTGTAGGAAGGTGCACGATTGGGGACACGGGAGCATCTTGCTTACCAGCGACTGACTTCTCCTCCTTAATTCCTTTGTAGTGATGGAATGTTCCCTGGGGATGGAGACATCCCTGGGATTGTAACCTCCGAGCTCAACACTTTGCCGACCACAAACTCCAGGAATGCCCAAGTTCTGCAAGAGCAGACGCACCCACTTACTGAAGAGTACTCTACCACCTGAGCTCGGGGCCATTTCAATGTTAGCTCCAGTTCAGGTTTCTAGTAATCTCCTGGCAGCACTTCCAGTGCCAAGCCAGAAAGAGAAAGAGAATAAGAATTTGGACGATACTAAAGTCAACCTTTCAAAGCCTCTGGATGCCTACCAGATCTCAATAGGAAACCAAGATTCTCCACAGCTCCCCTTAGAAAACCCTGATATTCAACATTTCCAGGCCTGCATTGATCCCCTTGGCCCAGAAAAGCAGCCAGGTTGTGAAAATGCTGGTCTCGGAGAGAATAGCCTGAGTCTTAAGAACCAAGGGACATTTGAAAATGAGACTGACTTTAATGATGGTTCTGCAGACATCGCTACACTGATGGAGAACATTCACCCTTCACAAGCTGAAAAGTCCTTGGATGACCTTGATCGATCCAAAGGTCCCAAGGTGCTCAAAAACAAAGATACCAGAGCCATCAAGTTGAATGAGGTGCATAAAAAGTCAACAGTCATTAAGGCTCCTTATGATGAATTCAAGAAGAACAAATATAAAGCCTCTGAGCCCATCAGCGGTGCACCCAAAGTTAAAATCAAGCCCAAGAGCCCAGACTGTGTGTGCTTGGAAGAAGTGGGTATTCACAAAGTTGTAGCCAGTGACAGGGTCCCCGAGAACAGCATCAAGTGCGTTAAGAGCCAGCCCCAGAAAGCTGCATCCAGCAGGAATGGCAAAACTAAGAGCCATGGGCAGGAAAAGACAAAAAGAAACAAAGACAACAACTCCAGGAAAGCTGAGGAGCGTAACCAGCCAGGGAATAATGTCACGGCAGAAGAGAAGCCAACCGTCCCCCAGATGAAGTGGAAGAAAACTCAACCTGAGTGGACCCAAGAGACTTTCCAAAGGCCTCGCAGCTGCCTGGGCATGCATATGTCGGAGTCTGCCCAGGTTTTCGAGGCACTGCAAAAGAAGAGTAATAGGAAAATTGAATCGTCTGCCTTCCAGGTCCTGGGAAACACAAGCAACCCCAAAGGCCCCCAGCCACCCCCAGCTCACAAACGATGGCTGGATACCTCACATGAAAAAACTCAGGTCAAATGTCAGAAAAAACATGGAAGTGCTGAAAAAGAGTGTCCATTACCATGTCAGTATGCCTCGCCACCTCCTGGCAAGGTCGTGTTGGTACCTTGGCTTTTCCTTAACTTGGATAAGCCTCAGGCTCAACCAGTTCCTGGCAGGCCACAGCCTGTGGCAACACATCGGCCTACTGTGGCTAAGCCTACCCAGCCTCATTGTAACACAGTTCAGCCTGCTGGAGTCTATTCAATATTCCGACCCACTGCTGCACCTCTGACAGCTCCTACCAGACCAGCTCGGTATATTTCAAAAAAACCATCCCGACCAGGTTTCATCAGCTCTTCCTGGCATCGTTCAAAATCGGCACAACCTACTACAGTCAGTTCAACTCGGCCAACTCCTGAATATTTGACACCTCCTGCCAGACCAGCCTGGCCAATTGTGAAATACCCATCCCGACCAGGTATGACGAGCCCTGCCCGGCCTCGTTCTAATTCGGCGCAAACTAATACAGTCAGTTCATCTGAGAAAAAACCTGCATCTTTGACACCTCCTGCCAGACAAGCTCGGCCAGTTTTGAAATACTCATCCCGATCAGGTTTCACCAGCCTTGCCCAACCCAGTTCTAACTCGGCTCAACCTACTCTAGGAAACTCCTCCAGGCCAACACTTTGGTCTGTAACAGGTTCAGCCAGACCAGCTGAGTCAATTTCAAACAGCCCATCCGGACCAGATATGACCAGCCCTGCCCGGCCTCGTTCTAATTCGGCGCAAACTAATACAGTCAGTTCATCTGAGAAAAAACCTGCATCTTTGACACCTCCTGCCAGACCAGCTCGGCCAGTTTTGAAATACTCATCCCGACCAGGTTACACCAGCCTTCCCCAACCCAGTTCTAACTCGGCTCAACCTACTCTAGGAAACTCCTCCAGGCCAACACTTTGGTCTGTAACAGGTTCAGCCAGACCAGCTGAGTCAATTTCAAACTGCCCATCCGGACCAGATATGACCAGCCCTGCCCGGCCTCGTTCTAATTCGGCGCAAACTAATGCAGTCAGTTCATCTGAGAAAAAACCTGCATCTTTGACACCTCCTGCCAGACCAGCTCGGCCAGTTTTGAAATACTCATCCCGACCAGGTTACACCAGCCTTGCCCAACCCAGTTCTAACTCGGCTCAACCTACTCTAGGAAACTCCTCCAGGCCAACACTTTGGTCTTTAACAGGTTCAGCCAGACCAGCTGAGCCAATTTCAAACAGCCCATCCCGACCAGGTTTCACCAGCCCTGCCTGGCGTCGTTCTAATTTGGCGCAAACTAATACAGTCAGTTCATCTGGGAAAAATCCTGCATCTTTGACAGGTCCCTGCACACTTGCTCAGTTAATTGCGAACTACCCATTCCGACCAAGTTTGACCAACCCTGCCTGGCCTCGTTCTAATTCGGCACAAACTAATACAGTCAGTTCATCTGTGAAAAAACCTGCATCTTTGACACCTCCTGCCAGACCAGCTCAGCCAATTGTGGAAAACCCATCCCAACCAGATTTCACCAGCCTTGCCCAACCCAGTTCTAACTTGGCTCAACCTACTCTAGGAAACTCCTCCAGGCCAACACTTTGGTCTGTAACAGGTTCAGCCAGACCAGCTGAGGCAATTTCAAACAACCCATCCCCAACTCAGTCAATTTCAAACAACCCATTGAGACCAGGTTTGCCTAACCCTCCTCAGACCAAGATTCGTCAGTCTGCTGCTTCTAGCCCTGTGCCCTACAAAACATCAGGTTGCACTTCTTCCCAGCAGGGGCCCATTTGCTCCTTTGTGGCAAAGCCCCAGTACCAGCCCAAGACTCAAAACCCTTATCTACTCTACGATTTCAATCCCCGACCAATTTCTTGGAAGAAATCCAATATTTCTGGGCCCGTCATGTCAAAGCCCATTACAGATGCACAGAGGGCAGAGCGAGAGCCCATGAAGAGGAAAGCTCAACCAGAGGGTGAGAAGGCTGCCAGATGCCCTGTGGGGAGAATGCAGAATTTCAATGAGAGGGAAAAGGAAATGGAAACTTCTCAATACTACAGCTATGCAGAAGAAGACATGCTAGCCTTTCTGGTGCCAATTTGGATACCGCATTTTTCCCCATAGATAGAGAGATATAAATTTCTCTATGTTCTTGTATTTTAAAACAATAAAGTTGAATAAATAAATGCGAAAGACTTAGTGTATGAGTAAGAAAAAAATCCTTTTAAGTTTTGAGATGCTTCTCATTGTGTTTTTTTTTTTTTTCTGGTGGGGGAGGAGGTCAACGCTGTGTGAGAATGTAATATTGGTAGTTTGATGAGTGAATAAAGGACAAAAGGTAAGAACTAAAGAAAAAGGAAGAAAATTGATTCATAGCCATAGGGTGTATAGAGTGTGTGTTTTATGTCTTTCTACAATAAGCTCACCTGCCACTGTTAGAAATATGTATTCCTGTTGTATTTTTATTTTTAAAATATTTTATTTAAAGACTTTATTTATTGAGGAAAAGGGATGGAGGCAGGGGGAGAAACAACAATTGGTTGCCTCTGGCACACCCCCAACTGAGGACCTGGCCTGCAGCTCAGGCCTGTGCCCTGACCCAGAATCAAACCCGTTACCTTTCAGTTTGCGTGATGATGCCCAATCCACTGAGCCATACCAGTCAGGGCTCCTTGCTGTATTTTTAAATTAAGATTTTTCAGAAGCCTCTGTTGCTACTTGCTCTAAAGCAACTGTTTCCGTGGTTTTGGGTCCCTGCCTTTGATGCCATTGGTTTGATCTCAGAGGTCCCCTCTGGCTTTCACTGCCCTAGATGTTCCTGAAGTTCTCATAGCTACTCTCCACCCCCGGGTCTGGGGATCCAGGAGGCATCTGTAGCCTGTCCAAGGAAAGGCATGTGGTTGGAGATGAGGAAATCAAACCTGGAGCACAGCAGAGGAGGCAATTTTAAAAAATTTCTGTGAGCTGTTCTCTGGACATCTATGTATATGTCTGGCTGGTTGTGTATAATTGTATGCGTGTGTGTGCATGTTATGCATCTATTTGTGAGTGTGCTGCCATTGTCTACAGGTGTGGCTGTACAGAGTATGTGTTTTTATGTCTTTCTGTGAAAGATTTGGGGGCCACTGATATAATATCATAGCTAAAGTTATGAGGACATGCAGAGGGGATCACCAGGGCCAGCGGGGAGAGCAGGAAGTGACCAAGGATGGAGCCCTGGGAATACAGAATTTAAAGATTAGACAGAGAGCCCTGGCTAGTGTGGCTGGTTTGGTTGGAGCATCTTCCTGTGGACTGAAAGGTTGCAGTTCCACCCCCAACCAGGGCGTGTGTATGAAGTAACTAATGGATGTTTCTCTGTTTCTCTCTCTCTCTCTCTCTGGAATCAATAAAATAAATACATATTTAAAGATCAGGCAGAGAAAGGAAGATGAGCTACGTCAGGAAGGGGGAGAGCCAGGAGGAGTGGACAGAAAAGGACGAGCGTGTGGCACTATGAATTTCAAGAAGGCTGTGGTCAGAGGTACCTAATAGAGATGAGACTGAGAAGTGCCCATTGGCTTTAGCCCCAGAGAGAGCTAGAAGATTGGAAGGCATGGAATTGGGACTGCAGTGAGCTGTGGAGTTGAGCAGGTGTGAGTGGGAAAAGGCAGGAGTGTGGATCATTCTCTGAGAAGGAAGGGAGGAGGCTCAGAAGTCGCCAGACTGCCAGCCAGGAAGTTTTGGGACAGGAGTGAAAATGCAGGTTCAGAGGCTGTGACCATCAGGGGGCAGCACTTTCACGGAAGCATGCTCCCCGGGGTGCACAGAGGGCGCACTGGGGCACACACCAAGATCAGCACACAGACACACAGACACGCAGAACCTAGGTGGACACCAGGCCCCTCGCAGATACTAGAAGCAGTTCTGCTTAAGTCCAGGTGATGTATCGAGGTCCCACAGATACTAATGGGCATACACACCCACAGAGGATCACAGTTGTCTAAAAAACACCTAGATATTATTCAGCCGTTAAGAAGGGAATCTTGTCATTTGCGACAACATGGATGGCCTTTGAGGGCATTATGCTAAATAAAGGAAGGCAGACAGAGACAGAAAAATACTACGTGAAATCATGTGAAATCTAAAAATTTTTAACGTGAAATCCAGAATTTTTTAAAAGTCAGAAAACACCAGATTTGTGGTTGCTGGAGGGGTGGAATGGTGAAGGTGGTAAAAAGATACAAACTTGCAATTTTAAGAGGAAAAATTCTGGGAATGTAATAACATTCTGTTGGAAGTATAAACCTGAAAATGCCTGAACTCTTACAAGTCTCGCCCTGGCTGGTGTGGCTCAGTGGATTGAGCGCCAGCCTGAGAACCAAAGGGTCACTGGTTCGATCCCCAGTTAGGGCACAGGCCTGGGCGGTGGGCCAGGTCTCCAGTTTGTTACAGAAACAGGGGAGTCTAAAAACAAACCCCAGAGTTTGTGGCTCTTGAGATGGAGAAAAGGAAGCAGCTTTCAGGATGACTTTGCATGCCTGGGGCCAGTGGCTGGAAACTTCGTTGCACAAAGATCTGCTTTGAAATTTCCAAGGCCCAGGAGGATGGGAGGAGGAGGATGGGAGGGGTCTTAGACTGTGGGATGGTACTGAAAAGAGTGAACAGAGCCTGCATAGGGCTCTGTGAACGGTCAGAACTGGTTGTCACAGCCACTGCATCAGAGGACGCAGTCAGGGATATATAAGCAGCTGCGGACTTTCTAGTGGGGGCTCTCCAGGCTGCTTTAAGCGGGGCTCTTGCCATGCGGTTTTGAGAAGGAGAGGAGATCCATGCGGTTTTGCAGGAAGAAGGCAGTTTGCAAGGAGGCTGAGAATCCACGCGGTTCTGCATTGAGTGCTGGAGGGCACCACAACACAGAAAGATCTCCCCAATCAGAATTGAATGATTGGCAGCTACTGGTAAAGCTGAACTGTGTCTAGAAGTAGGGAAGCAGTATTTCTAGCTTTTCTGGGACTGGCCTGGTTTGGTAGGGGAGGCAGAACTCTGTGTTTGTGGGTGTTTTAAAGAACACGAGACTCAACAGCAGAAATCTGCAAATAATCTAAATATATATAACTGTTAAATAAACAATTTTTTCTTTTCACTAAATTCTGGTGTTGAGTTATAATTCTGGTGGCAGGCAATAGGGCCCCTAACTAAATAGCCCGTGGGTTCTGTTTCAATTGGAGCAGCCCAGGGGTTCTGTTACAAGTTGGAGGGCACAGGAGAGGCAACCACACATGGATGTTTCTCTCCCACTCTTTTTCCCTCCCCTCCCCTCTCTCTAAAAATAAATAAATAACATCCTTAAAAACTTTTTTTACAAGTCTCTTGTAACTGGCCTTCTTCTTCCTGCTAAGTGGAAAGGCTGAACATCCCAGCCCCACCCCCGGCCTGGCTGCGCTCAGTGCCATAACCCTCCTGAACGCTACCAAACCACCACCGCCCACAGTCCACAAACATGCACTTGACACACAGATGACTTAACCAGTGAATGAACGGACACAGTGGCTTCTGGTGCCTTTATTTTGTATCTTAAGGAGAATTCAGGCAAGTAATAACATTCCGCTTTCTCAGCAGTAGGCCGAGCACGTGCCTGCCACCCTAGCAGCAGGCCATGAATGCTGCCTTCGGCCCTATCATTAGTAAGAATATGAATCTACATACTTTAACTCTGAAATTAATCAAATATGAGCACAAACATTTGAACTAATCCAAATAAGACAGAGAACTGGATATCTCCCAAAATGTTGAATTAAAATGCTTAAAAATCTTTAGTCCCAAATGGATAAAGAAAGATTAAACTCAGCTCATTATACAATGAACCTCCGGTCTGCTCCCTGAAGCTCTCTGTAAGGTGCATGCTCGACCTTTGGGGCAGGAGTGGGTGCCTGTTGAGATGATGGGTCTAAGTAGGTGCTTGAGCCGTTCAAACCCTTCCCTTCCAACAAGCAAACCAGGAATCCCACCGTCACACACTGAACCTGTGCACCACCACCTGTGCAATATGTCCCTTCCTCACCTGCCTGCAGTGGACTCATTTCGATGCACAGCCCAGCTGGGCCAGCCTTCTACCGCCCATCCCTCCCAGGGACCCAACACCGACCCCAAGCATGGGGACGCCGGTGCCTCTCACTGGTAGGGCGTCTCTAGGTCACGGCGTTCTCCTATGTGCCTCGCATGCACCATCTCCTGACCTGTTACAATTAGGATTCCCGCTTTACATATAAGAAAACTGTATCTTATAGAAATCAAGAAACTTTCCGAGGTCACACAGCAAACAAGGGTGAGATCAGGGATTCCAACACTGGCTTACCAGCACTCTTCAAACCACGATGCTGCTCTGGCTTCCCCAGTCAACCGAGTACTGTTGACACACGGAACATGACCTGCGCGTCCCAAAGCCAGCATGACAGAAACACGCTTCCTAAAGCTGAGCAGCATGCAATGTGACGTACAGACAAGGGATAAGACATGTGGCGGGAATAAGCAGGTAAGCTGAGCCCCTGACAAAGAAATGGTCAGTTGGATGCTATCTGCTAAATAAGGCCCCAATCCACTACCTCTTAACCCATAACACCCCAACAATTTAGTTGTGAACGTCTCCAATGTCCGAAAAATACAACCACTTCACGCAGGTTCCCCTCCTGAAAGCTGAGTCTACCAATACTTTCTGCATGTAGGCAGGCTGCAGCCTGTATTCTGGAAGAGCATAGGTCAGAAGTAACTTTCTGAAAAACCAAAAATATATGAAGAACATAAACATGATTACAAAAATCGCCTGGGCCAACAAAATCTTCCTTATGTTTCAAAATAATTTTCTAGCCAAAACACTAACACTAGACTATGGAGCTGCTCCCTGGCAGGGGGACTGTGTCTTGTCCCCAGCCCCCACCCCCAGTACAGGGTGTGCCAGCCCACTGGCACGGAACAGCCAACTACATAAATAGGCTAAGAGACAGGAAAAGGTAAAGTTACTTAATTTTGAAAAACCAGTATTAACAATAATAATAACCCTCCTGTTATGTATGCAGAGTAAATGATGACTATAAACTGCTTTCCAGTTCTTAGACAATCCAATCAAAGTAAACCAGGGATTGATTAAAGTGAGCCTTTACATTCCCGCAATAGAAATAACTACATTGTCAGGAACTGTATTTGCTGAACATCAAGTGCTTCTTCCCTAGAAAGATGTTAATTATTTATATGGCCCTATGTTAGGTCACGTTATAGAAGAGCTAGAATAACCTTCTTAAGAGATGAAGAAACAGATGCAGAGCTCACGTAACCTGGTCAACACTGCACAGGGACGAGGGTCAGACCTGAGAGTCAAGGCCTGTCGATTCTGCACTGAAAATAACAGCCCCAGAAAATTCCATACTGCGCAAGTCTTCAAACATTAAAGGAACACTATTCTACTGATAATATTTAATAGACACAGTTAACAGCCAAGACTAGGCAACACTCCAGCCACATTCCAAAGCACTAGCTCGCGTGGCCTATCACAGGGTGACTGTGTCCCTGAGAGAGACACCAAAAGAAGGACCCAGGAAGCTGTGGGGACCGCTCCTTGTGGTTTTGGGAATTGCAGCCCAAGCCGTGAGCCAGGACCCCCGCGAGGAGGCCTCTAAGTCTCAGTGAGAAACTGAAAGGCTGTCAGGCAGACAGGACCGAAGGCTACTCAAAGGGTTCCCATGGGAATTGGTTTAAAGCATGCATATTATGCTTCAGAGCTCACTCTGCTTTTCTTATCCCTCAGTTAACTGTAAACACTCTGTAGCTAAAAATGCATGAAGCCTTGCACCTGCTGTCAGCGTGGCATCAGGATGTTTAGCACACCCTCACACAGACTGGTCACTGTGTTCTCTATATTGATATCTGTAATCAGTAACTGTCAACTGTAACCCAAGCATCTGAAAGCTTATCAATGAGTCATGAGTCTTGACCTTGGAGCTCCCGAATCCCCTCCTCAGTAAAAGGCACGGGAAACGGAAGTTCTGTGCTCTTCTCCACCAGAGAGATTAGCCACCTCCCATCCCTCCAAACAAAACACAGTGTCCTGGATAAATCTGTTCTGCCGTGGCCCTGAAACCTCTGCTGGACAGAGTTTCCAACCAAGCCGGGGCGCTGGAGGCAGCTCTGCCTCAGGAAGCAACCTCAAGAATGAGAAGGGGCATCTCCCACAGGGACTGAGAGAGAACTGATCACAGGGACTCCAAGGCATTGATGTGCCCGTCACCTGTGTGGTGGGAGGAGTCTGGGAAGGGAAGGGCCCCAGGACTGGGGAAGAGGAGCAACAAGCCCACTCCACGCCATCCTCTGGGAGACCGACTAGAGAGCCTGCAGAGGACACCGGAGCTCCGTGGCGGCTCTGGGGAGGGGACAGCATGGGGAAAGGGGGATGGAACTCAGCCCACCACCCATCAGCAGACCCTCTTAACTAATACCCTAAACGTGGCAGGTGGGAGCTCAAGAGAAGCTGATGTTGAGATGAGGCAAATGTGAGATCAGCGCACACACCACCCTGTGAAGCAGCACACATACAACAACATGCTCCATATCCTAAATTCTTCTCTCCCCTTTACCTGTGGGCCCACTGGCTTCTGCCCCTGCCACCCACCGAAGCTTCTCCCTGAGATTACAGTCATCTCCAGGTGCCTCAGCCTACGGCCAGGACTCTGGCTCCACCTGCACTGTCAGCTGACCAGCGCTGGTCCCCACCCAGTCCTGGCTCCAGGACGCCATCTCTGGTCTCCTCCCTGCCTCAGGGGCACTTCCCTTCTTCTCTCAAACCAGGTCACTCTGAGCCCAAGGCCCACCCTTCTCCTCGCTTTAACCACCGTCTCTGTGTGAACAGCGTGGAAACTGTGCCTCTTGTTTAGACCAGTGGCCTGTGGTCAATTCTGGATCCCAACCACCGCTGTCCACACTGTCCTCACAGAAAAGGGCCAGGGACTCCGTTTCTTAAAGTCCTGCCTTCGAGGACTCAGGGTTGGTGGGAACTAAAAGGACGCACCTGGTAAAATGAAGAGCCCATGATGCTCTGGAGGCAGCTGTGGACAGAGGCACAGTTGCGGGCAGACGCGTAGGGAGGAACCAAGAATCGCCAACTTTGGCAGCAGGACTTAGAACAGCTTCCACGGAGAATCCCAGTGACTCCTGAGGGAGGCCCCAGAAAGCACCCGCTCCAACCAGATGTCAGCAGCAGAGGCTCGAACTGACCAGATCACTGTGGATCCCGGGGCGCCACAGGGAGCCACTCACTGTAGAGCTGCTTCCGTGACCTTCACCTCCACCAGCCCTCCCCGCAGCGGCCTCAGACACTAATTCCTGTACAGGTAGACCGTGGATACTGCGGCTCAGCGCCAGACCCCCGCAAAAAACAAATACTGCAGTGAAGCAAGTCACATGCATGGTGTTTGTTTGGCTTTTCAGTGCACGTGGAAGTTATGTTTACACTGTACCACAGCCTACTGAGTGAGCAATAGCATAATGCCTTTTAAATGTATATACCTTAATTTGAAAATACTTTAGTGCTACAAAATGCTAACCATCACCCGAGCCTTCGACAAGTCCTAACTTTTCTGCTGGGGGCGGGAGTCCTGCCTCCATGTGGACGCTGCTGATGGATCAGGGTTGGCTGCTGTGACAATTTCTTAATATAAGGAACACAATGGCGTTTCCCACATCGACTGACTTTTCCTTTCACGAGCCATTTACTGTTTGAGAGCATTTTAGCTGCAGTAGGGCTTCCTTCAAAACTGGAGTGAGTCCTCTCGAACCCGCCGCCGCTCCGCCAGCTCACTGCACACGATATCCTGAATCCCTGGCTGTCACCTCAACAGTCCTCACAGCATCTCACTAGCGTGGATTCCACCTCCAGAAAAAGCTCTCTGCTCACCTGCAAAAGTCTGCTTCTCCTCCATCAGGTGATCATGCGGCAGAAGCAGTTCAGTCCCGCTGCAGGCCTCCACTTCTAACCCGGGTCTCCTTGTGGCCTCCGCTGCAGCCTTGAACCACTCAGCCATCCACGAGGGCTGGAATCAGCTTCCTCCACAACTGTTTGCATTGATGTTCTGACCTCTTCCCACGCACCGTGAATGTTCCCAATGGCACCCCTGATGGGGAAGCCTTCCCAGAAGGCTTTCAATAAACTGCCCAGATCCGTCGAGGAATCGCGGCCTTCGGCAGCATTAGCCTTATGAAACGTGTGTCTCAAATCATGAGACCTCGACGTTGCCATGGCTCCCTGCTCCATGTGCCGCAGAGCGGATGCTGCCTCAGCGGGCATGCGACACCACTCCCCTCACTGTCCTCCTCCCCCAGAGCGCGTGGGTGACCGGGTGCACCGTCAATGCGCAGTCCTATCTGGAAGGGAATCTTTTCCTTCCTGTGCAGCAGGTCTCCACAGTGGCCTTAAACCATTAAGCAAGCCGTGCTATACACAAATGTGCTGTCCCCAGGCGTGGCTGTCCATGTACGGAGCATAGGCAGAGCAGAGGTGGCATCACTCTTAAGGGCCCTAGGATTTTCAGGTGGTAAATGAGCACTGGCTTCAACTGAAAGTCACCAGCTGCATTAGCCCCTAACGAGAGAGAGTCTGCCTGTCCTGTGTAGCCGGCACTGACTTTCCCCTCCAGCCATCAAACTCCCGGATGGCACCTTCTTCAAACAGAAGGCGGTGACGCCTACACTGAAGATCTGTTGTTCATGGCAGCCGCCTGCATGAAGCATCTTAGCTGCCCTCCCGGGGAGCCTGTGCAGCTTCTACCCCAGCCCCCACTGCCTCCCGCTGTGCATTTACGTGATGGAGATGCCACCCTTCCTTCACTCTCATGAGCCCACTCTGCGGGCCTCGGGTTTCTCTTCTGCAGCTCCCTCGCCTCTCTCAGCCTCAGAGGACGGAAGAAGACCAAGAGCCTTGCTCTGGGTTAGGTTCTGCTGATGGGAACGAGGCGGCTGGTGTGATCTTCTGTCTAGACCACTGACACTTCTTTCCTATCAGCAAGACGGCTGTTTCCCTTCTGTATCATTGGTGTGTTCACTGGAGCAGCACTTCTCATTTCCTTCAAGAACTTTCCCTTTGCACCCACAACTTGGCTCACTGGTACAAGAGGCCTCGCTTCCAGCCTTTCTTGGCTTTTGACATGGCTTCCTCACTGAGTTTAATCATTTCTAGCTTTCAGGTGACAGACGTGAGGCTCCCTCTCACTTGAACACTTAGGGCCCTTGTAGGGCTATTAACTGGCCTAATTTCCAATACTGTTGTGTCTCAGAATAGGGAGGCCCAAGGAGAGGGTGAGGGACAGGGGGTGGGGGAACGGCAGTCAGAAGAGCAGTCACGACACACACAGCAAGCATTTATCAGTTAAGTGACTGCCTTACCGGGCACCATGTGTGGCACCCCAAAGCCGCTACAACAGTAACACTAAAGCTCACTGACCACACAGCACAGCACCATGACAAATAAAACAGTGATAGAGGAGCCTGGAATATTGCAATGGCCAAATGTGATGCAGAGACATGAAGTGGGCAATGCTGTTGAAACATGAAGCTCACAAATAAGCATCAGCTGGAAGGGATCAACCTGTAACATAAGGACACGCCACAGCCACGTGTCAGGAAGAACCTGCAAGGATGCTCCCACGCTCTCAGCTGCCTTCCTCTCTACCTTCGGTCTGCCATCACACACTTCTTTCTGATCAATTTTCCCTTATTGACTTTAGCACTTCATTACAACTTGTCAAAATATTGTAAAATTCTGATTCTAAAAATGAAGTGTCTCCCACCACGACGCCTTTTCTTTATTCACATTCCTGATAAAAACATTAGGAGAGGTGTCAAGTATGACACACTCCTGGAGATATCTGTGTAGAAATTCTGATTTTCTAGTTTTGTGTTAAATTATACTGCATGTGCTTGCAACATGTATCTGCTACCTATAAGCAATACTTTCTTAAATTCCCTAGTAGTGACAAATAATGATTTCGTTTTTAGGCTTCATGCAGTAGAGGATTCAACTCTCCCATAGCGAGGTCTGGCCCATGCCCTGGCTCGGTGGGTTGGGCATGTCCCACAAACCGAAAGGTTGACGGTTGGCTTGTTTAGCTGGGGCCACGGGTCTCCCCAGAGGGCCTTCATCACGCTGTGACTGTGGAAGGAGCCTTGGGCCACACTAAAGCAGCTTGATCTCTGAAGGGGACGGAAGCTGAGTTCAGCCATGCTGGCAATGCCTGCGTGACCGACCCCCAGTAAACACCCTGGACCCCAAGGCCCAGGGGAGCCTCCCGGTCGGCAGTGCTCAGTGTGTGCCACCACACGTGTGGCGGAGAGAAACGAGCATGACTCCACAGGAAGAGGATGCCTGCAGGCTCAAGCCTGGTCCCCCACCCCCCGCCCACTCCTTGGCCCATTTCCATCTGTATCTGTTTACTCTCCTAAACCACAACCGTGAATGCAAAGGCTTTGCTGAGCCGTGTGAGTCCTGGGGAACCACCGCCCTTCTGGGTCGTCATGGGGACTCCGGAGCTGCAGGCCCCCATGATCTGCGACACCTATTCACCGCACCACAGCCCAGGAGCAACAGGCCGTCCAGCCCCTCTGGGGAGGCCCTGGCACCTGCATTTCTCATGCTTCCGCTGCGATGGCTCCTGTGCGCGTGACTTCTGAACCCACTGGCACCCCTCCGAGTGCCCTGCGGGCAGGGACGGTGCCTCTTTCAATGACTCCCCATCACCCAGCACAGTCTGCCACACGCGGATGCTCAGGAGCAGCTCATGAAAACCTCGTAAGTGCAATAGATAGGTGACAAGAACTAATGTTATTCGTGTTTTAAAACTTAGAATATATAAATATATGTCTTGTCGTTCCTCAAACATCCAAGACAACGTGGACATATATGAGTGAGTGGAAACCAGAGCCACTTGGGAATAACCAGGCATTTGGCCCAATGACCCATCTCTCACGCCACTTTGTCAAGACAATCAGTGGTTTCTGTCCCTCTCTGCCAAGAGACAGCGCGCTCTCGTAAGCTGTTGTCACGCCCGCCTCGCCCCGTGCTGAGTCACAGCGGCGAGGACTTCCCTGAGAGCTCGCCCATGCCCCGCCACACAGCCATTCGCCTGCCTGGGGTGTTTCCTCACCTCAGAAGTGGGTGTGCTGGACCAGACCCCTGAATTTAGATCAACCTCTAAAATTCTAGATTATCTAAAGCAATAAAAAGAAAGGGGGCAAAGCCCAAAGGAAAAGTTAGAATGCTTTCCAATGAAATGGTCAAAAGGGCAGACTCACGGGACAGATGAAAGTCAAAGACATCAACTCTTTACCAACCAAATAATTAACCACAAGCTGTCAAAAATTAGTTCAATGAATCACTATGCTGTATACCTGAAATTAACATAATACTGTATGTCAACTATTATTTAAAAGTAAAAAACAGTCCTAGCCAGGTGGCTCATTTGGTTGGAGCATCACCCTGTGCACCAAAAGTTTGTCAGTTCGATTCCCAAGGCACACACCTAGGTTGCAGGTTCCCTGGTGGGGACACAACCAATCAATGTTTCTCTCTCCCATCAATGTTTCTTCCCCGCTTTCCCCGCTTCCTCTCTTTCTAAAATCAATAAAAAAAGCATATCCTCAGGTGAGGATTAAACATTTTTAAGCAAAAAATTAAAACATAAAATGAATTAATTCAAATGTAGACAACCTGCATACAACTAACACTATTTCTTCCAAACAGAAAGCAAACTGCCACCTAAATGTGGCCGTGACCTAAGCCCAGGGAGGCTGCAAACACATCACCTGCACTGGGTCACAACTACCCCCAGCCTGAAATCCTGAAGCTGGTGTTTCACTTCTAACTTCTACACCATCACTGAATCCCATCATTTCTTACATGCTGGCCTCGCGATACTTCGTGCTTATGGAGACCACAATTTATCTCAACAGGAAAGGCAGCTTTCTCAGAGATAAACCCATCTCCAATGCCTGCCCTCTAACAACCAGCCCTGCCCGGCAGCCGCCTCTCCCCAGACTCACTCTCTCTCCGCGGGGGTTGCTATCACCTGTGGTCTCTAGTTCCTAAATGGCATATAATCATGCTGATGTCCAGCATGACAAGTCCCGCCAGATTCAGGACACCGCGTGGCCATGCAGTCACCAGCGGCCCCACTGCTCCTGCGAGCGTTCCCTTGAGGCCTCACAGAACACCCTGGGTTCCCATGTTTCCAGCCTGACAGGGGGAACTGCACTCATTTTTGGTGTCGGCATATCCTACGCTTGACATTGACACCTGTCCCTCTCTCACAGCCACGGGACTGTTAAGACGTGCCTAATAATATAAACTGTAGCTCTGTCTCGTGTATAATAGTGTGCTGAAAACATTTCATGGCAGTTGGAGTCCCAAACACCTGGCTGGCTTCTGCATACCAAGCATGCCGTGTTCTAACTTTTAGGGGACTGGGGAGGCGAGAGGACATGTTAAGAGCCGGCTTACACGGCTGGACTTAAGAGGACAAGCTGCACGTGCCTGGGAGACTCGGCAGCCGGGACGTATCAGTTACGCCCCCAACATGATCCCTGTGACACCAATGAGGGGCCTCACCTTCCGCTCCACCCCCCCCCCCCCCGAGCAGAGCCCCAGGTGCTCGCCCTCTCACAAGGAGTGGCCCCCTTTGGACTTGGGCGCCTTCTGATAATCTGACAGCCCAGAGTCTCTCCCCAGGGAAATGCTCACATGCACACCCAGTCTCTTACAGTTTCCGGGGTTCATGGACCTGGGAGGGAACGCTTGCCCCTCAAAGCAATCATTCAGTCCCTCGTATGTGCTTTGTGAGCCTGTCACTAGAGGAGAGACCTGAAGCCACGCCAGCCCTGCCCTGGCCCTGCCGCTGCGTTTCCTGGCTCCGAGCCTGGACAAGAACTCACAACGGGCTTCCGTCCCATCGCCCATGCTCCAGCTCCTCAGCTGCACCCCTAAGTGTGGCTTCCTTCATTGACTTGTACAACATAATTACAGAATTGAAAGAACGCAGGCTGCTAAACTAGACCATCTGAACTCTGCCCGTCACCTGACTAGCAAGGTGACGCTGGGCAGCCTCATCCCTAATGACACGGTTTTGCGTCACCTCCCCTCCCAGATGCGTTACGGCAACACCTCCCTCACTGAGCCCTGGCACTCCCTCTCAGCCGTTCTCCCGCCTCACAGACCCCGCAGTGTCAGAACCCAGGAAAGACTGCCCTGATCTGCCCTATACTATCACCTTCACCTCCTCCTCCTACCACCGCGTCCTGTTCTCCAAACCGGGTGGAAACTGCCAGGCCCACACACACCAGCCTCTCACACCTCTGCGCTTTTGCACAGCTGGGTCCCGGTCTGGAAGGCGCTTCCTGCCCCCCACCATCCACTGACCTCCTACAGCTCCTTCCCCGCAGCTAGACTCTGCAGAAGTCCGCACCAGTTTTTGTATAGTTCCTGGTGAAGAATGATTTCTACCTTGTTAAAGGGCTGAAAAAAAAGTGACGGTCACATGTGGCCCAAGAAGCTGGAAGAGTTCACTCTCTGGTGCCTCCTGAACTTGAATGGCTCTGGGGCGGTGCCCTCTGGGTCCTTGGAGCACCTGCTGCCACATGAGCACTGAGGGCACCACACCGCGTGCCCCTGAACTGTGACCAGGCCTGCACCCACCAGGAGACAGGCACTTAGTACTCGCTGAACAAAGGCGTTAATGGAACAGACCAGCTTGGGGACAGACTGGGAAGCACACGAAGCACCAGGGCTCAGGCCTTCAGCAGTGAACCGCGATGGAGTCGGTCAGAGGGCCAACACCGGTGCGTCACGTTCGTTTGCACTTTGCATGGTAACCGTGTACGTCACCTCCGAGGCTGAGACCCGAGCATGGACTTTACAGGTAAGGACACTGGGAAGTACAGAAACAAAACCATCTGTCCAACGTCGCGTGACCGGAGACAGAGCCAACACTCACACCGGGGTCTTCTGCTACCTAGATGAGATGTTCTTTCTGTGAAGAAGACCTGCCCCCCTCCACAGACGCCTTCAATCCCTAACACCTGAGGCTTCAGGGGAGGGGCAGAATTTAATTTCTGGCTCACTGTTTAGTTTTTATAATTTTCCACTTAATGCGACTTTTGGTAAACAAACAGAACAAAAATTAAAAGGAGAGGCTTATAAAATAAGCACTAGGCTAAATGGCCTCGGAATAACCACAAACTAAAACTGTCTTTCCTTTCCTGGTCTTTAATCAGTCCCTGAGAGAGTAAAACCAAACAGCTTAACTAGTGAATGCCACCGGAAGGGGGCAGCTGCGATCCCAGCACAAGCCCTCACACACCCACTGAGCCCGCACCTTGGTGTGGATGCCTCGCTCTTCCTCAGGCTTCAGCCTGGGCGCAAGCTGGTTGGTCCTGCATCAGCACCTCACCCTGAGCCAGGGAGCAGCACACATCTTTCCAGAGGCAGAAACTCAATGTTGGAAACTCGCCCTGAACGCTGTGGTCCAGCGGGGCAGGCGTCGTCCTGCAAAGCAAGGGGCTGCCAGTTCAACTCCAGGTGAGGGCACAGGCCTGGGTTGAGGGTTTGGTTTCCGGTTCGGGACGCATGTGCCACAGGCAACTGATCGATGTTTCTTACCTTCTCTTTCTCTCTCCACTCCCCTCTCTTTAAAAATAAAAACATAAAATCTTCATAAGAAAATAACATAAAATATTAAAAACTATTAACTAAAAACTTAGGCTACTCTATTACTCAAATCTGTTCTGCATAACCAGGGTATAAATCACACAGAGGTGGCGTTTAAGAAGCTCGGAGCCCAGAAGTTTCTAAGTCAGACCAAGATCTCAGCCACAATGAGCCATGACACAAGTCTACTAAAGACGACATTCCAAAGAGCTGGTTTCATGCACAACATATTTCGTGACTACCATCCAATTTTAGAAATAAGTCACAACAAGGTACATCAAACAAATTCACTCATTTGGAATTTATCAAACACTTCAAAGAAATGTTAGTAGAAATTAGAAAATATATCTAAATATTAAACATTTATTGAATGGAACAATAAGTGCCTTATGAACTAAATAAAAATACCTCACATCAAAATTTAGCCCTCAAGTAAAGAAAGCTTCCTTAAATGAGACAAAAAAAACAAAACTAATCATCAAAGAAAGTATTGATAAAGATAGTATTAAAATTAAGAACGTTAGTTCCAAGACACCAAAATAAGAGGACAAACCACCATCTGGAAGAAATGAAAAAGGACTATTATAATCCACATGTAGAAATAACAGCTACAAATCTAATAAGAAAATCAAAAGAAAAAGAAAATTAGGCCAATGACTTCACCAGTCCTTCCTAAAAGAGAAGAGAGATGGCCAATAGACTAAAAGAAGCTCAAAAGCATTGGTAATAAGGGAAATTCAATTTAAAAGCCACAATAGATATTATCACACACTCGACAGAATGGCAAAACTAAAAAAAAAAAAAAAAAAAAAAAGCCAGACCAAATAGACAACTGGCCAGGACGTGGAGCCAGGAGGCAGCCTCCTTCTACGAGAGGGGATGTAAATTGGTACAAGCACTTGGAAAGCAACTTGGCAGCCAGGAGTCACCCTGAAGGCCAGCCAGCGGGCACCCAGCAACGCTCTCCTGGGCAGGCAGGCTGGACATCTGCTCACGTGGGCAGCGAAGGGACGTGCGCGCACCGCCGTGTCTGCAACAGCACAAGGCTGGAGACGACCCACCCGCCCATCAGCTGTAGGCCAGATGACGCGACAGGGAACGTGAATGAACATGACAAGTGCATCCATCAGGGGAGTCTCAAATCAGCTGAGTGCAAAACAGGAGTCCTATAAAACCGCAGAGTGAGACTCCCCTAGTATCAAGTTCAAGGACGACAAAACGGGCACAAAGATAAGAAATGATAAACCGATACTCAGGCAATGCCAATGTTTTCAGCGCTAGGGATACAGCACTTCTGCCCTCAGAGAAAGAAAATGAAAACACGTAAAATACAAACAATATCACATGGTGGAAAGGGCTGGGAGGAGAGGAACCCAAGGGGGCTGAGGGGATGAGCGGGGAGCGCCCGGGGGCCCTGAGGGGCAGGCGCGCTCCGCATAACACTGCGCCACAGGTGCCCAGGTGCGCACCCTTCCCTCCTCTGGCCCAGAGCGGCCTGCTGTGGCTTGGCCCCTCTGGCCCCGTCATTTGTTTTTGTACCGCTCATGAGCTAAAATTGGTCTTCGTCTTGCATATGATTAAAGAAACTGTTAAGAGAATAACTACACTGAATTGCACGTGGGACCAGAAATAAAACTGTATTGGAACCCAGCTAACTTGTTCCTGTCCACACCACCCCTGGCTGCTTTCACACGGCCCAGGCAGGACTGAGCCCTGTGACAGAGGCCACAGGCGGCCCAGAGCCCTGAAACGTTTACCGTCAGGCCCTTATGGAGCAAGTCCGCCAGCCCTCCAGCGGGGATGTCGGGAGGCTCGGCACCCATCCTCCACACCCACGGCCAGCACTCCTGACCTAGACGAGTAGCTTACCCACATCTTACTTCATCCCTCTTCACGATCTCATAAAATCATTCTGCAAAAAAGACTAACACATTAAGCAGACTTCTCTGATGAACTTTGCTCTAATAAAGCTATGGCTTCCCCTACCCGCTAAGGACCACGTTGAAACAGCAGGTCTGTACTGCACTGCTCCCAGGAGCCTTACGCCTGGACAGCGAAGCACAGCACAGTTGCCATGCGTTTCGACTCAAGTATAAAGCAGACAGGCAGGTGGAAGGAAGGAAGGACGCAAGTCTGCCTTCTGGATCCAGGTTCCAGTTTATGGAGAGACCTCACAACCTTGCTCAATACTCAGGTCATCAGGACCCTTGGACACATCTCTACGTCACCAACTCAGTGCAGGGCCTTAGAAAAGCCACAGAGCTACTGATTCCTTCTCCCTCTTAAAGACACAGCATAAATCATCGCGTCAGGTTTCAGCAGGGGCCCCAAATCTGCCCAATGGTAGCATGTATGTCTCCAAGGCAAGTACCTCCACGTATTTTAAATATCGACTGGTACCTCTAAATACAATTAATATTAATTAACTAGTAATTGTTTGGGGGCAGTATAAGGGGACTGAATGGTAATGGAAAAATACAATAGAGATTAAATTAAAAAGTAACAGTTGTTGAAGGTGGTGATGAACAAACACACAGGGAGTTCATGACAACATTCTGTTTTGCATGTCTGAAAACTTACACCAAGTTTTACCATAAAACTGAAATTACATTTTGACTTGAATTATAACTAAAGTAGAATACCCATGTAATAGAAATTGTCACACAATTCCCATCTGTGGATCTTTCAAAATCCTTAGTACAAAATCATTTTTCCATCATTCTTACTACTGGCAACTGAAAACGAGATGCTGATTTAAAAACCTACGTGAAGACACACATTGCAGCTTGTGACCCTAACAGAAAAGGAGGAAGCTGCCATCGGTGACTGAGAAAGTGGAAGGACCTGCACCTTCTCGGCCAGGCCCACACACAGCATGGCACCTGGCCTAGAGGGAAAGTCTTGTCCTGACTGCAAACACACTCCCCAAAGACTGGAGCTTGGTGAGCTGCAAAGAGGCTCCAGCGCACCCCTAACAACACCACCACCCTCACCGAGTAACAGAAGTCACTGAGGGAATGGACAGAGTATCCTTTCAGGTCTTCTCCTCAGGATCTTGGCTCACACCTGCGGCCTCTGCCCCCCACCTCTCTTGCTACGAGGATCTAAGCTGAGGTGCTGTGAACCCCCTCTTCGCATGTCCCACCTCCAATCTGCTGCGCGTGTCTTCCACCCGGAACGCTCTCCCCTCCCTTCCCCTTCCACAGGCTACTCCCCCCAACTCCCCCAGAGAGGGGGTGCAGCCAACCTGCAGCCCCCACCGGACCCTGCAGCTTTGCAAAGCACTGAAACACGGTGCTGCAGCGCCTGCCAACGGGACCATGACCCAGAGGGCAGGGGTCCACACCAGCTCCTAGTCAGTCAGGGTTCTCAGTGCAGCTCAGTTACACTGGCGACAACCAGGAGCTGGCTGTCGGCTTCCCCTCAGTGCCCCAGCCGCACCCCCCCCCCCCCGCCTGAGCGCCCCACCCCCGCCCCCCGCCCTGCAGCAGGCTCTGGGGAGGCTGCATGACAAGCTGACCCCCGCTGCAGCTGCAGGCCGGCCTCAGAGAAGGGCACACTTTCAGCAGCAAGGACACCTGCGCCAGTGGCTCCACTGCAGACCGGGCGCCACGGCAAGGCCCGGGGAGGGGCTCAGTCCGGCCAGGGTTGTCCAGCAGGACTTGGGGGGACAACAAAAATGTCCTACCCTGGCTGGTGTGGCTCAGTGGGTTGAGCACCAGCCTGTGAACCAAAGGGTTGCTGGTTCAATTCCCAGTCAGGGCACAGGCCTGGGTTGCAGGCCGGGACCCCAGTTGGGGGTGCAGGAGAGGCAAACCGCACATGGATGTTTCTCTCCCTCTCTTTTTCCCTCTCTTTAAAAATAAATAAATAAAATCTTTTTTTTAAAAAAGTTCTCTCTCTGCTTTGTCCAGTGCAGTAGCCACTAGCCTCATGTGGGAACTGAGCACTTGACCAAAGGCTAGTGTGACTGTGAGACAGAACTTGTAATCTAATTTCCAGTGGCCATTATAGGAGGTGGCAGGTCCAAGGCCAGACACTAGGCAGCGGAGCAGAAAGGAAAAAGCTTCCTGCTGTTACTTGGTCCAACCCTCCTCTGAAGAAGAGTTAAAAAAATGGGTAGAGTACCTTAATCTCAAAAGCAACCAGGGACTGACAAGACAATAAGGAAGCACCTGGAGAAAATAAAAGTGAATCAGGAACCTGAGGAGATGAACAAGCACAGAAGCCATTTGCCAATTCTGACATTTTCAACTTTCCTTTTCCCGGCAGCACAGAGAAGGAGATGGAACTCACAGGCCGGGTTCCCCCAAGTGTCTAATTTGACCCAATCACATGACCCCAAGGCCACAGAGCTCAGGTGAGAGCTGACAGAAGCGAGCCATCCCTGGAGGAGGTCACAGCTCGGGGGGGGGGGGGTGGTCCAAGGCACCTCGAATCTTGAACATGAGTTGAGGTGACCCCAGTCTGATTGACACAAAAACAAACGCTCTCTGAAGGCAGCTACCTCCACTCCAGGCCTCAAGAGTCCTACAAATAACTTGGATCCATGCGCCACACCATAAATAAAAATTATCTGGAAATGAATCATCGACCTAAATGTAAAACCTAAAACTACAAAGCTTCTAGCGGGGGAAAATGAGAGAAAACCTTTGTGACCTAAAATTAGGCAAAGATCTCTTAAATATGACACCAAAACACCACAATCCATAAAACAAACTGAGAAATGGGACATCAACAAAATATGTAACTTCTGTCTTCAGGACAATGAAAACACAAGTCACAGCACAGGACAAAGGCAGTGTTTGCACCTGATAAAGGACTTGTATCCAGAATATATAAAGACTCCATCAGGGACAAAAACAGTGTAACAGGCAAAATCTTTGAACACCAAAGATATAGGGACAGCAAATGAGCACATGAAAGGACACCCAACGTGACTGGGAGTTTGGGAAACGTCAATTAAAACCACAGTGCCACGGCATTAGATACCTAGTGCACTGGCTGAAAGGTTGAGGCTGGCCATTCAAGTGCTGCCCAGCGCAAATCCAGCCGCTGCTGCCGGGAAGGTGAAACGGCACAGCCCCTCTAGAACAGTGTGCACCTTCTTAAAAAGCTACACATGCACCCACCATTCCCAAGGAGCCTTACACAGAAACACCCCTAGACTTTATCTGCAATACCCCCAAACAAGAAACAATTCTCACCACATTGATCGATACATTCAATGTCATCCCAAACACATGCAGAAACATTTTTGTGGAAGTTGACAAGTGACGCTCAAACATGTACAAATGTGTAAAGGGCAAGGGCAGCCAAGGCACACTGGAAGGAGAGCCAAGTGGGCCGAGTGCCACCGCGTGCTAAGACATTGTCAAGCTGCGGTAACTCAGGCAGCTCAGGACCAGCAGAACTGAACAGAGTCCAGGAGCAGATGCGTATGTGTGGGGGCCTTTCATTCACCACAAAGGTGGCACTGCAGAGCACTGGGGGAAGGACGCTCTGTGTCGGGACAACTAGATGTCCCCATGTTAATGAAACTGGACCCTTCTTCATACTAGACACCGAAACCAAGTCAACTGAATTACAAAGTTAAAGGAGAAAGGCAAAACTATGAAGCATTTAGAAAACAGCAGCCCTGGCTGGTGAGGCTCAGTGGACTGGGCGCCGGCCTGCAAACTGAAGGGTCGCCAGTTCGATTCCTGGTCAGGGCTCGTGCCTGGGTTGAGGGCCAGGTCCCCAGTTGGGTGAGTGCAAGAAGCAACCAATTGGTGTTTCTCACACTGATGTTTCTCTCTACCTCTCTTTCTTTCTCCTTTCCCCTCTCTCAGAAAATAAATAAATAAAATCTATAGAAAAGAAAGTAGCAAAGGAATTAATTCATGATCTCAGGGTAGAGAAAGACATGAGAAGTGTCAACTATAAAGGAAAAGACTGATACACTGCACCAAACTTGAGAACTCTGTTCATCACCAACAGCAGAAGCCCACCACGGGGCCAGCGAAGGCACCTGTGACCAAGTGGGAGAGACAGAGGCAAAGCTCATAACCAGCCAAGGACTGCTGAACACGTAAAGGGGGTGCAAGCCGTTTGTAAAACCCTAGTAGGAAAATAGGGGCACTGTGTGAAACAGTGAATGGCCAAATGGCCGGTAAATGTATAAAAAGATATGCAACCTCCTTCTAACGAAGAAAAGGCTGTTCAAAACCACAAAGTGGTAATACTATAGAAACCACCAGAAGTGGGGGCGGGGCAGGAGGTCAGAGCCTGGCTGCAGAAGCCAGCAGCGAAGCTGGACAACGGCTGGGCCACCAGGAGACTTGTGGACTGGCCTCTCCAGAGCGGCTCCTCAGGCCAGGCACTCCGAAGCACATCTGATGGGGCTCACAGCCTACCACTGACCGTGAACTCTGACCTTAGTTTCACTTGGCCGACTTTAAGGAGAAAGCAAGTGTGCCCAGCCCATTCTCTGTCTTTGCCTGCACAAAACTGAGCGGCTGACTACCAGTTTCCTCACGTGGAAACATCCTCTCACGGTTTGGGGATTACACTTAATTCCATCCGTCTATCCCTAATTCTTCTCCAGCTTTGTAACAACTTCCCTACACTTAAAGACCCGATCCCACAAAGCCCCACAACAAAGCCATTGACTCTAGTCTTTGTAAGCGACTCCCTTCAGGACCTCAGGAGGAGAGACTGACCGCCCACCTACTCCAGCGGCATGAGGACCCTTGTCCCTGAGCGCACATGAGTCCGTTTGCCAACAGGTGCACCGAACCCTCCGTAAGACCTAAAGATATGAGACATCACCAATCCCAGCTTTGTACATTGTGAAACTTTTATTTAGCCTTTCTCCTTAAAAAAAAAAAAAAAAAAAAAAAAAGACAGGACAAAAGGCAAAACAAAATGTATTCAAGCTAGATAAGAGTTTAATGCTAGGCAGAGAATCAATTCACACACCATTTCACTAGTCACCCCAAGACTCGGCAATCACCCTGACTCTTGTACAAGCGCGCCCATTTTTCAGCACCGAAACAAAAACACCAGGGAGCTGTGCCTTAAGCACTCTCTTGTACACACACTCTCCTGCCGTTTGCCAAAAGCTACAAGTACAGGAACCACACAAACTGCTATTTCAATGTAAAATTGTTCATTTAAAATTGTTCACTTTGAAATCAGGATTCAAAAGAATTAAGTAGTCTCAGCATAAAACATTGGAAATCACTCACCAAAACTAATTGTTAAGGTCTTCCCAAAACTCTCAACATGCTGAAAAACATATTAAAGAGTCCTGAAGTGAAGCCAATCTCATTAGCAAATCTAAGGGGTCAAAAGAGACTGTCCACATGCCTCCACACTGCTCTGCCTACTGGCCCCACCCAGAGTCCTACCGGGCGGCAAGGCGGGGCCTGCGCAATCCTAGGTGCCAGGGAGGGCAGAGAGCGATGCCGCCATCCTGGGACCCCACTTCAGCCACAGCCAACAACTGGAGCTCACTGAAGGTGTGTGCGTGTGCGCATTTGTGCGCCCCCGCACCATGCAGAGCAAGCCTCAGAGGGAACTGGCTGAGGAAGAACCACCTGCTTTCTACCCAAACGCTGACCTTCCTCACAGAAAGTGAAGGTAAGTCACCTGTTGCTCTCAAAATGTCTGATCTGAATGACAGTAAACACACACCGAGCAGGTCGGGGAAGCTGGCACGCACAGGAGGAGGAGGATGGACCTGCGCAGGGGGCCCAGGGCACGCTGCACACCGCGCAAAGCAGCCGAGGAACACAGCTGCCCACCGGCAGGTGCGTGAGAATGTCTGGGCCCATCACCAAGGTCCTGTTCTAAGTCCTGCTCATTCAGTGTCACCTTGTGCCGTTTTCTGTCTTCAGAACTTAGAACGACGCCTAAATAAGCACCGGAGCAATTCCTACAAGATCAATTCCAAGGGGAAAAAAAGACCATTTCCAAACTGTAAAGGGGCAGAGCAGTCTTTTCCTGGCCCAGTCACCTAAAATAAAGCAAACAGTGAAATCACAGACAGTCCAAGTTCTTCCCTAGTATCAAGTCCTCTGCAGCAACCAACGCGGCCACAGCCAGCTGGCAATGCAGCAGCGGCTCCCCTGCAGCCCCAGCGCCTCGGCGCCCTTCGTTCAGCAAGTGGGCACTGTGTCAGACACGGGGCACGCACGGTGCGCAAACCAAAGTGCCTGCCCTCGTGGCGCACAAATACCATGAGAAGACAAACCACCCACTAGAAGTACGTAATGCACAAAACCGATGACGCTTCTCTCCAGTCCGGCAAAGACAAACACATGGCACTTCGGTCACGAGTGGACGCAGCGAGCCCTGAGAGCCCCCCAGGTCCCAGCCACCAGATGCAGGGCCTTCCGTACAGAACATGGGAGCGGGCACGCACGGAGGTAGGCATGACTTTCAGGTTCTTCGAAGCCTTGATGTTGGTCCCGACCCCAAATACGGGAGCAGAGTGTGTCCACCGGAAAAAGCAGGATGGGGAATTCTAAACTGGTGACAGCGAGCACCGTCACTTCAGAAACTTAGAGCAGCAACGTGTTGATAAATACTAGGTTCACAACAGGGGGCTTAGAGCTGGGGGAGGCACACTTCTCCCTTCCGCACGCCTTGCTCCCCACAGAACTGTGCTCATAGACAACGCTGACCCCCAAAATCTCACCAGTGAAAGGACGGTGAATGCAGAAGTCACTGAAGTGCGTCCTTTGACAAATAAGAAGCATCTTATTAGAGCACAAGGCACTAATCATTTTTATTCAACTAGTTCTTAATTAACTTAAGATAATTGAACAATTTTGCTATTTCATTGAAGTGTTTACTTATGCTATGTGGGCCAGATTAGAGCTTCAAGGTCTGAAAGAATCAGATTCAAATACAGAACACAATGACTTCAGCAGCTGCCCCTGCACACACCCGCGCTCCTTCCGGAGACTGAGGGTGGGACTGCCCCGGCTGCCCCTTCCCAGCGAGGAGCTGGCCCTGTCAGTCCCTCCGGCCTTGCCAGCCAGGACCCGCTGCTCTGGGTCTGAGAGAGCCAGGGCGAGGACCCTTGCTCCAGCCTGCAGTGTTGCAGGCACCACATGCGGGTGTGACCAGCGCCACAGCTCCGGCTCCAGGGAGGAGGGAAGCATTTGCAGCCTCAGGGCCTGGGCTCAGGTCTGGCCCGCAGAGCCCCTCCCAGGTTTACGTACTATAAAAAGGCGGTGACGCCTACCGACAACACGTGTACCCACACGGTAATGTCACATGTATCACCCTTTCACTGCGTACCATTCAAATGTATAACTTAAGTCATTTTTCTTGTTCTGGCAATGTACGTCCATAAAACTTAGGTAGGATTACTTTAATTAAATACAAAAGTTTGTGAGGAAACAACTTCATGTTCTTAAAAATAGTTAAAACTTCATCATGATGCGACCAGGCTTTTTCTCTGAAGCTTCCAACTGCTGAAGAGCGGCGACCGGTGCCCAGGCGGCATGGCTCGGTGGGTCGGACGTCATCCCGCACACCCAAGGTCGCCGGATTCCCCGTCAAGGCGCAGGCCTGGGTTGCGGGCCAGGTTCCTGGAGGGGCCTTGCAGTTGCGAGCATGGGACAAGCAACTGATCAGTGTTTCTCTCCCTCTTTCTCCCTTTTTCCCCCTCTGTCTAAAAATAAATAAAATATTTTTTTTTAAGTGCGAATGGTACCACTTGGGCAAAAACATCTACTTCCTACTTCTGTCTATAAATGATGGCATGATTTATAGACTATAACTGACGGTATTTGCTAAAAATCCCACTTAAACTGATATATTATATATGCTTACCTAAATTTATTTTCATCACAGAGCCTAGTAAAACAATTGTTATGGAAGGAAACAGAGGGGGCTCCTCTGCTGCTTCCCGATCAGACACACAGAGCGCCCAGAGGGAGAGAGCCATAAAGGGCTCCGGTTATCTAGGACTCAACACTGTTTACAAAAGAGATGGAAAAATCCCTCACCCTGCGGGACAGTGAGCACAGGTGCCCCCAGCAGCCTCCAGGGCACCCCCAAGGGCAGACAAGCAACGTGATGTGTGAATGCTCATTTGCATTCAGAAACTTCCTGAATTTTATTACCACTGACTCAAATAAGGCCATTTATTTTGTGCAAATACTTTAAATAATTTATATAGGCACCACTAAAAAGTCTTAAAAGACTTTTATAGCAAATTTTTGCTAGTTATTTAGGGACTTTTTTGAGGGGAAACCGTAATGAGAATATGTCCTTCAACAAGCTTTAAGACACAGTACTACAGAATCAAACTTCCGATTTTTTAGCAAAAATCCTCATTTCGCAAGTATGATGACAATAACAGAACTTTTAATGCTACTGAGATGTTTTAATTACGCTGATTGGCAGGATACTGGTCACCTGGGTCCCTAGGTTCCTAGGGAACACCTCCACGTTGAGGGACCTGTCCGCCCCACTGGGTGCACAGCACCCACCGTCAACTCACCAGCCGTCGCCCCGTACCTGGCCGGCTACTGAAAGTTAAAACAAGGTTTAATCTAGCTGAAAACCTGTCTCACCTGGAAACGTTTCCTTTCTAAAGTTAAGGATTGACACACTGTATATCACACTTCTAATGGAATCTTTTATTGCCCTTAAGACAATTTTTAATTATTTTCCCAAAATGAGGTGTCAAAAGAGGCACAGGTCCCGTCTCCTCTAGGAGTCCCAGTACCTGCCCCCACCGTCCACGCGGAGTTTTGCATTCCGTGTCTGGGCTCTCCTGGTCACACGGGTCCGCGGCACGGAGGTCGCCGTGGCACCGAGTTCCCCGCGGCACCGAGGTCCCCGCAGCACGGAGGTCCCCGGGCTCGGAGGTCCCCTGGCTGTGGCCCCCAGAGGGCACGTGGGCTTACAGCCTCCTCCAGGGTCCCTCGCGGAGCTGGGCTGCGTGGTCGCGCCCACGCGTTCCCTGGAGCACTCAGAACAGCGGACCTGGCCGCGTCTGCAGCCTTGGCCCCCACAGGCGTCCACAGGGCCGAACAATAAGCCCGGCTCGGGTCCCCTCGGGGAGAGTCACAGACACAAAACCATGTGCTCCTACCGACACTGAAACACAACTTCCTCCCCGGTCCAAAGCCCACGCACGGGGCTCAGGATGGAGTCAGAGCACATCGGGGGCCACAGTGCCGTCCGGGCTGCCCCTCAGCAAAGGCAAACTGCAGGCTATGGGGCGCCTCCGGGGTCACCTCACCCCCAGACCCACCCCACCCCGGTTCCTGGGCTTCGGAGGCGGCATAGCTGCCCGGGGCGCGGCCGTGTGGTCCGCAAATGACTCTGCTCACAACGCACTTTACAACGTGGGGGGGGGGGGTGCTCTGCACTTCCTTCCCAACGGCCACGGCCCGTGTACTCCCACCAGGAAACGTTCACCTCCCGGGAACAAACCCCGGTGCCGGGCGCCCCACACACAGACCCTCTGGCGCTCGCGCCGCCGCGGCCCCACGGTGAGCACAATACCGCTCCCACCTCCGCGGCCCTGCCCAGCCCCAGCTGCAGGCCGACTTGGCGAGAACGGGACCCTGCTGGAACGGTAAAAAAAAATTCTTTTTCCTTTCTCCCCGTAGTGCATGAAGCTGCCATATCCCGCAGCTCACTAACACCAAGGAGCACCCCACACCTCGACGAAGAGGGCCGCCCGCAGAGAACCGAAAGGTGAGCCGCAGGTAGTCCGGGCTGTCCCGCCGAGGGCAGCGGCGGCGGGGGCCAGCCCTCCCTGCCCTCGGGCCGCGGAGCCTGCGTTCCGGGACCCCGCGTCCCTGCGGATTTCCCTTCCTCCTCCTTCCTCTCTCCCCTTCTGTTTTTGAGGCACTTGGCCGGCCCGGCTGAGGCCGCCCCCAACCCCCGGCCTCCCGACGTCCCCCAGCCAACCCAAGCCCCAGGCCTCCCTACGTCCCCGGGCCTCCCGCAGCCCCCAGTCTCCCACAGCCCCGGCCTCCCGCCGCCGCCAGCCCCGCCTCGCTCGGTCCTGCACCCTCAGGCCGCGGACCTGCCAACCACCAGCTCCGGGTGTCGGCCCCCCGCCCGCGCCCCGGCCCCGACCCCGACCCCGCACTCACTCAGACCGCGCCTGGCGCCGGGAGCCGAACATCGACGACAACTGGGCAGCGTCGCGGGTGGACGGGCCGCGCTCCCTCCCACGCCTCACGCCGCGGGCGCACAGCCGTCCCGGGCGGCGGGCTCGCGCCCTCGGAGTCGTGCTGCGCGTGCGCGGCGACCGGCGGAGGCTTCCGTCTGCCCCTGGCCCGTGCCGCGGAGCCCCACCTCGCCCGTGGCTTACATTTTTAAAAAATTTTAAATCATTGACTTGAGAGAGAGAGAGAGAGGAGGAGGAGGAGGAAGAGAAGGAGGGAGTGAGAGAGAGCGAGAGAGAGAGATGGTTGGTTTCACTTATTTATACATTCTCTGGTTGATTCTTATATGTGTCCTGACCCTGATGGAACCACAACCTTGGCATAGTCTGACGATGCTCTAACCAACTGAGCACCTGGCCAGGGGCCAGGGCCTAGATTTTTTCTTTTTTTTGAATGAACTTTCCTGCTGCTCCCCTGACCCCTGGCACCCAGGTCGCCTCTTTGCACTATGGCTTTGGGCTTTTCCTTGACTTACATCCCTCCTCCACCCTCCACTGGCGTCCTGGCTTTGCCTCGCCAAGGGCACAAGGGGCGCTGGCTCTTCAATGCTGGGCTGGCCGCGCTGCTCAGCTGGAGTCAGGACTGCGAGAGGCCAGACCCCTTTCTCTGCCCTGTCTCCTTGCCTGCCTGTGGGGCCCAGGTTCCGCTCCTCTGGCTCTCCCTCCCTCTCTGTTTGGGGGCCACGGGATCCGCATCCTTGCCCCTGGGCCTGCATCCTGCCCGCCCTGGCCGCCCCTTTGGTGCTCAGCGCTTCTGCCGCTCAGCAGTTGAGCGCCCAGGGAGGGACTGAGGGGCTCCGCAGTCCACGCCGTCTTGCTGATGGGGAAGAATTTCCAGACTCACGACCCCAGAAAGGTGAGGCCATTGCTGCTGTTGCAGCTGCCCTTGCTTTCCGTCCCACGCTTCAGAGAGGGGGTGAGTGCGCCTGTGAACACCGTGGGCTGGGGAAGAGTGTGGGCAGCGGGGTAACGGGGGTTGTGCCTGGAGTCCGGAGGGATCAGGCCAGGGCAGGGGGCGTTGTGACGCGGGCCTGGGGAGGAGCCAGGTGGAGCTGGGGGGTGGGGCACAGAACCAGGAGTTAGGAGGTGGGGGTGAGGCGCTGTGCTGCTGGGCATTTTTGCAAGCACCTGCTCCCTCTGAGTGGTATCCGGAGCAGAACGATGGGCGTGCACCAGTCCAGGTCGCCAGTATAGGCCCTGGTTATGTGACGGTGGATCAGGTGTGAGTCTGGCAGAGGCCCCCGAAGGCCCCCTTTCCTGCGGGGAGGAGTTCGGGCTCTATGGGAGTGCTGCAAGTCCCTAAGTTTTCGGTGAGAAGACTGTGGTCATAGGTCGAGGCAGGAATGTGTGAGAAACTCCCCTGGAGTCCTCTGGACGGCTGGACCCGCTCTGATGGAACCTCAGACAGGCAGGCTGCAGAGTTGAGGTGGCTGTCTGGGTGTGGAGAGTGGGCCCTCTGGCTCCCACTGGGCAATATTATCACAGGATATCCTGTGGCAGTGCGGGACCAGGAGAAAGGGGGTGCATTCTATACCCCTGTTATTTTCGGACTGGATGTCCAGTACTATGGAAAGCATCTAGTTCTGCCAGGTGTGCTGATAAGTTATTGCAGTGTAGACGCTGCTGGATAAGCACAGGCCAGTCACTGGGCTGGTTCTTCACCCATAGCAGGTTCCCCTGTGAGGGATAAACAGGTTAGAAGTCTGGCCACCGGTCCACTTCTATTGGAAGCAGGAAGACAAGTCACTAACCAAAAAGACCAAGAAAGATATGCTAAATAAACACTAACCAGGTTTTATTCTTGGCTAAACTATTTCCATCCAGCCTGCAGGGTTTTTGACCATGAATATGGCTGAGTAGCTTTCACTTATTAGAGTCAAATGTGCTTTTTAAGCACAAGTTACAGTTAAGCAAGTTACTTAAAACTTTTCCTTTTGCAGTCTTCCTCTAAAAGCTCAGTCGGTCAAATGAAAAATTCTTATGCAGTGCCTCTTTGTGCACATCGAAGCAATTTATGATTTGGGGCGCCACAGCAATTTGAAACAAACATCAAAAGCCAAAACCAACTAAAACAAGCCTGTTCTCCACCTCCCAAGCCCTCAAAAATGCCTCAGCATTTCTGCCAGACCCATTTGTCATAATCTGCCAATCTGTTATGATGTTTTTCTACTAGTTCAGGGTGATCATAAATAGTCTTGGAAGTAGTGAATGTGTTGAGCTTGTGGGAAGAGTAATGGAAACAACAGTTTTGGAGTAAGATATTTAATAAAGAGTGTTTTTCTAAATGTTAAAAAAACCTATAATATAAACATTTGTAGCTGACAGTCAGCTTTAGTCAGATACACGTGATAGGTTAAAATCCACCCAACAGGAAAAGTGAAAAATGTCTCCAATTTTTCTTGTTCTACCTTTTGCTTTTTATCTTGAATTTACTTGGGAGATGTCTGACACTATTAGCACTGACCTTGTGAAAAAAAGACTGGGGTTCTCTCTGGCAGAATTAAAGCAGAAGCGAGAATGCTGTGTGAAGAGGTGATAAATGGAACTTAAACTCTCAGTCTAGTTTTAGGATTTTTTCATATTGCATACTGTGGGTCCAAGTGGTACGCTTATGAGACAGGAGAGAGAACAAGAGAGATTGGTGGACAGTTTGTAGAGCCTACCCTGTAGAAGAATGGATAAGTAATTAACCCTTACTCCCCCCCCCCCGCCGCCCCCCCCCCCCCCCCCACGCACCCCATCCCTCAAAGCTGCAGGCAGGCCAGGCAGAAGTGAGACTGCTGCCCCAGGGGCATTTCAGCCTGTCCTGTCTGATCAGTCCAATGGGGGTGCTAGTGAGCAGCAAAAACCTGGCAAAGGAGGGCTTTGAGTGCTGGGAGAGGATAGAGGAGAAATATAAAAGTAGGTGACAGTGAAGGCATTTCCAGAACCTGGTCCATGACAGAGCTCTGTGCGCAGCTAAACTCAACCTTGAGAACAAACTGGGCTTTTAAAACTCTTAAATGTTAGTGTATTGCTCCCCAATGGATGCAGTAACATACATTACAATATACCATCAGTTTCCCAGGGAAAACTTGAATTTGTCCTGTTGCTTACTGGCTTTATAACAATGGCCTCAAATGCTTTCTGGAAGTAAGCAGGACATATATCACAAATAAATAATTTTTAGAAAATGATTCTGATGCACTTACTTAAAGTGTTGAATAATGAGGTTTTCAATCATGTTTTTAGAAATAACTTCCAGATAATCCTAGGAGCAGGGCCAGTGAGTCAGCAGCCAGAGTTGGTTCTGGACAGGGTGACTCTTTAGGTTCCTGTGAATTAGGAACATGCTGCCAGATGGACACACTGAGCCAGGACCGTAATAAATGGGTCCCCCCTCACCTGCAAATGAACACACGAGACTAATGGCCAATTTGATTCCCACGTAGTAGCCAGAATGAGATTTGAAGATGAGTCTGACTGTGTTGTCCCTTGTTTGGAATCCTCCCGTGGCTTTTCATTCTTTATCGTTGCAAGGACTCAAAGAGCCTCCCACTCTTGTTGACTCATTCCTATTAGGCAGCAGGGACCTAGTGTAGGGTCACAGTGGACCCACCCAGAAGAGCAAGGGATTTCTCATCCACTCTGCAGATTACAAAACAGAACATCAAGCCCAGAGCCCAAGGCCAGAAGCACAGGGAGGTGTGTCCTCAAGTCACGGCCAGTGAAGGGTCAGGTGGACAGGATGTGCAAGGAGATGCTGGGAGCACTGTCTGCCATCATCTGATTTTATGGGGCTCTCAAAATCTCTCCAGGTTACCTGGAAAACAGGTGAGACCTTGGCAGTTCTCAGAGGATTGGTACTGTTCCTGGTAGATTAAGGCCAATCCCCGCCGGGACACTTCCAGGTTTTCTCAAAGTGCTTATCCTCTAAATCTTTGTTTCTTTACCTACAAGAACTTCTGTCCCACTCACTGGGCTTTGCAAGGGGGAAGGGGGACAAAGACATTGTCCACGGAAGTTGGTTTAAAAATTCCAGTGAGACTGCCCTTCACCCAAAGTCCTATGTGGTTGGAGGTCTCTCCCAGCCCCTGGCTGAGGAAGCCTGAGGGGTAAACCATAAAGAAGGCCTCAGGAACACTCCACCTGGCTCCTCATCTTCCAGGTCTCTGTTAGAATTAGTGCTTCTTCACAGAGGCTTCCCCAACCCCACTCTAAACAGGCCCCTCCCTGCCCTTGTGCTTTCCTTATTGGCCTCTGCAGGGCCCCAGCACATGACTGATGATGTTTATAATGATTCATCGTGATAGGTTTCAAGTTACTGTCTTCCGCACTATAGGGGCAGGGACCAGCACGCAGTAGGAGCTTAGTGGAATGAATGGAGCTTGGGCCTGCTGGTGCTGATCTGAGCAGGACCAGGCTGGGCAGTTTCTGGGCAGATATTGGCTGCACATCAGGTCACCTGAGATCTTCTAGAAGTCCTGATGCCTGCCTCACCCAGGGATTCTCACTCAGTTGGTCTGGGTTGGGGATTAGGCATCAGTATTTTAAAAAATTGTCCCTAGTGATTTTAATCAAGCAGGTAGGTACCTGAAACCCACGGGGACTCAAGCTTTCAGAGTTAAATGCTGTAGACCCAGGACGGGGCCGAGGGCAGAAGAACTTGAGTGGACAAAGGATTGGACTCAAGAGGACCCTAAGGTGGGTTGTGCACCTGAAGTTCACCTAATCTGAACACAGGATGAGCCATGGGCCGGATCTGTTTGGTGATGGAGACTCAGCAAGTGTTTGAAGAATGACTTGTATCCCTGGGACCATCTCCTGCCACAGAGGAAATGGGCAGGGCACACAAAACCCAAGGGCCCCTAGGGACAGGCATAGGAGCTCCTGACTGCAGCCCACAGCCCTGTGTGGGGTGCCACTGTTTCCCAGTGTGTGCCCACTTTATTGTATTAGGTGACAGCCCAAGGGAGATATGGTGTGTGTGCATGTATCTGTGACTGGGTGTGCATATGTACTTGTGTCTGTGTGAATGCTTGGGTGTGTGTGTGTACACATATGTCTGTGTGTGTGAGCACACATGTGTGTTACAGGGTGGTGGGAGGTTGCTTCTGCAAGGGTCTGCAGCAGTGATCTCGTGGGGACGGACAGTCTCATTTGCTCTCCTGTGGTCCTCCATGGCTTTCTACTAGTGTCTCTCTTATTAGTACATCTGACCTGAGTCCCTTAGCAGGTGACCTGCTGATGGAGAGCAGGTCGTCATGGGGAAGAAGGGGAGGTTGAGCAGTGTGGGGGTCCCACGAGTGGGGGCCCTTTCTTGAAACTGTTTCTCACTCTAAAGAAGAGGACATTTAACAACCTTCTGCCCTTGGTGAGCAGAGTTCAGGGTCTCAGCATGCTCTTTGCCTGGGGTGGGGGTGGGAGTGAGTCTATGATGTTTCAGAGGCTTCTTGTCCCCAAAACTTCTTTTGTGATTAGCTGTCACAGGGCTCCAAATTCCACCATTTGAGAGAGGTTTATTCTTCTGGTTGCCTCCTCCCATTTGAAATGTTGCCTTTTATAGTTTAATGGGGACAAAATGTTTTTGGTGTACATTCTCACGATTTTAACCACAAGACTATATGTGTTAACCACCACCACCGTCCTGATACAGGACAGTTCCACCAACCCCAGGCCGATCTCTTTTTCGTCTCTGTAGTCTGTCTTCTCCGCAGTGCCATATGAATTGAATCACAGAGTGCACAGCCTTTGGTCTGGCTTTTCAAATTTAGCCCAATGCATTTAAGATTCTTCCATGTTGTTCCAAGAATGCATGCTTTTGTTTTTGTTGTTTTTACTATCACTGACTAATATTCCACTGTGTGGATGCTCTGCCATTTGTTGATCCATGCCCCACTGAACCGAATGACACCTATAGCGTCACTTCCAGTTTTGGGTGAGGAGGAATAGAGCTGCTATGAACACTCCCATGCAGCTCTTTGTGTGACTGTAAATATTCATTTCTCTTGGATAAACATTTAGGAGTGGGATTATTGAGTCATATGATAAGTGAATGTCTGTTTCACTTTGGAAGAAACTCAAACTATCTCCCCCATTTGTTGTAGCATTTTATGTTCCCTCCAGCTGTGTATATCTTTATAGTTATAAAGGCAATTTATCATGTCTTCCCTTCGTCCACATCAGTAAACTCTCAACACATTGCTTGCACACCTTGTGAGGGGCCCAAGACTTATCTTGGTCACCAAGTTTTACTTTAAAATATGCAAAATAGGCTTGCCTGACAAATGCGCTGATGTTTGGCCTTTGACTGGGAATGGTGAAACTGCCACAGATAATAACAAAACGAATCGGGGTTGTTTAGGCACTTACGATGAGAAATAGCAGAGGCAGACGATCTGAAGGAAAGGAAATAAGTACATATGTAAATAAAAAAATAAATTCTGCTAACTCCTTGTATACAGACAAGAACTCGGACTATACTTCGGAATACGATTCACCATATAGAGTGGCACACAACCTCTCACCACACTGTCTCGTGTGTAACTGAATAGCCTAGACAAGTATGAACCTGTTGCTGATCTCCAAGGTCATCCCCTCCCCCTCTCCACTCGAGGGAGATTTGCTCTCAGCCAACAGGAGAGCACTAGTGCTTCCCTCGATCCAGGCTTCATCCAGCCTAGAGTGGTCACATTAAGATAAGCTGTACAGAAAAATCTTGATGTGACAGAAGAAAACTAACTGCAGTTTTGAAATCAGCATGCCTATTTAAGTCTAAAACAGCTGAAAAATCGAACTCAACAGGAATTATGTTAAAAATTGTTCCCCTGTGATAGTTGTGTAGGGGTACCTCGTTGTGGCTTTGATTTCCATTTCCCTAAGAACTAATTACTTCAGAAAGCTTTTGTGTGCCTGTTTGTCATATGGGTAGTCTAGTGGTTAAGTGTCTTTCCATGCCTTCTGCCCAATTTAAAAACGGAATGTTTTCTTATTAAGTTTTGAGTGTTCTTTGTGTATTCTAAATACACGTCCTTCTTCAGATATGTGAATTGCAGGTATTTTCTTCCAGTCAGTAGTTTGTCTCAGCATCTTTCCCAGAGCAAAGGTTTAACATTTATTTATTTATTTTTCAGTTTTACAGAAAGAAGAAAGGAGAGAGAGAGAGAGAGACATTGATTTGTTGTTCCACCCATCTGTGCATTCACTGGTTGATTTTTGCATATGCCCTGACTGGGGATCGAACCTGCAACCTTGGCATATCGGGACAACACTTTAACCAGCTGAGCTTCCCAGCCAGAGCCAGGTTTTACATTTTTATGAGGTCCAGTTGATCAATTTTTTATTTTTATTATGCTTTTGTTGTCAAGTCTAAGAACTTCTTGCCTCATCCTAGGTCATGATAATTTTCTTCTAAATTTTTTATAGTTTTGCATTCTTACATTTATATCTATGACTTATTGTGTGTTAATTTTTGTATAAAGTATAAGGTTTATGCTGAAAATCACTTTTTGCATATAGCTGTCCAATTGTACCAATATCATTTGTTGAAAAAATTGCTGAATTGTCATTGAATTGCATCAGCAACTTTGTCAAAAATTAATTCATTGTATATATATGGGTGTATTTCTGCCAGTAACACACTATCTTGATTACTGTAACTTTATAGGAAAACTTAAAGTCAGGTACATTTTAGACTTTATTATTCCTTTTCAAAATTGTATTGGCTATTCTAGTTTCTTAGCCTTTTCACTAAGATTTTAGAATCAGCTTGTCTATATCTACAAAATATTTTGCTGGAATTTTGATTGGGATTGCATTAAATCTATCAGACAATTAGGGGGATATTGCCATTTAAACAATATTGAGTCTTCCAATCTGTGAACATAATATGTTTTTCCATTTATTTACAGCTTTGATATTTTTCATCAGCATTGTTTTAGTTTCAACATAATTTACGTTTGGATCTTTTAAAAATGATATTTTAATTTTTATTTCCACTGGTGTATTTGTAGTACATGGAACTCCAGTGGGGTTTTCTTCACCTCATGTGTTCTCAGTGAAGGAATGGGCCTCATTCCTGCACTCCCCACCCCCACCCCAGTCAGGAGAGGCAATGGGTGGAGCAGCTTTCCTCCTCTACCTCTTTCCTCTGCCTGGCTCCCAACAAGAGGATTCAGCTGCCACTTTCTCTGGCACATCAGGCTCCCCACCTAAGCATCCAGGTCCTCAGCAGACGCGTGCACCTCTGTCTGTTTGATGGTAATAAGGTGAACTTGCTGAGGAGCACGTCGGTTCACGTCAGGATGGAAAACATTTTGTTAAACATGTACTCACAAGGCTCTGTATGCTTCCTCTCAGTCTTTTTCTTTATATGTATATGCGCAGGTGTCTACGTACATACTTATAAACTAATATGTGGTAGAGTACACATTACATGGGTTCTGATGACATAGGCGTAACTCCCAGCTTTCTATTGCTAGGTGTGTGATATAGGTTTATACATTGCAGTTAACTCCTCTGAGAGTTAGATTTGTGACCTACAAAAGATACTGATGCCTGTCTTCTAGTATTGTGTAGCTCAAGTCTTAAGTGCACAGAGTTGCCATGTCAGATATTATTAATGTACAAATGTACATCCCTGAATAGCCAACACCCCAATCAGGATGTGGAGCATTATCCTCACTTTACAAAGTTTCCTTGTGTCCTTTTCTACTTGGTTCCTCCCTGATTCCTAAGAGATTTTTTTTTAACCCAGTACCAAACAAAGAATTTGAATGACTCCTAAAAACAAAGACAATTACCAGGAATAAAGAGGTACACTGTAAATACAATATGATATCACCTAATACAGGAAACTAAAGAACAACACAAACAAAGGAACTAAATAGAACAAAGAGCAGAATAGCAGTCAATAGGGGGGAGGGGGGAGGGAGAGAAGGGGGATAAGTAAGGGAAGGGTTTAATTAAAGAGCCTGTATAAAAGACTCATGGACATGGACAATGGGGAGGGATATGATTGCGGGAGAGGGGGTGGGTTGGGTGGGGGAGAGAAATTAGGGGAAAAGGGGACAACTGTAATTGAAAAACCAAAATAAATAAAAAAAAAAGAGGTACACTGTATGATAAAAGGGACAGTTCACCAGGAAGATATGACAGTCCTAAATGTGTGTTTACCTAACATCAGAGCTTGAAAATACATGAAGTAAAAATTGACAGAACTGAAAAAAGAAATGAGCGAAACCACAGTTACGATGGGAAACTCTTAACACTCCTCTCTCAGTAATCTATGGAGCAGGCAGGCAGAAAATTATTAAGGACACAAAAGAACTGAAGAACACCATCAACAAATTGGATCTAACTAATATTTGCACAACCCTTCACCCCAAAGTAGTAAAATACACATTCTCTTAAGTGATAGGGAACATTCAGCTAGAAAGATGATTCTGAACAATTAAAAGGATTCAAGTCATACAACATGTGGTCTTGGATCCCATCGAATTGAATTAGAAGTCAGTAACAGAAAGATGACTGGAAAAATTCTTAAATACTTGGAAATAAAACAACAGATTTCTAAATGATCAAAGGGTTAAAAGGAAATTTCAAGGAAAATTAGAAAGTACTTTGAATTGACCAAAACATGAAAATGTAGCATATAATCTGTGGGATGCTGGCTAAAGCTATGCTTAGAGGAAAGGCTGATAGCACTGCATGTTTACATTAGAGAACAACTCCCAAATGAACTGTCTGACTCTGAGGAGGCAATGCTTGAGCTGAGATCTGAGGGGTGAACAGGCCTTAACAAGGCCCAGAAAAAGGGAAGCATGTACCTGGCCAAAGAAGCAGCACAGGCAAAGATCATGGTAGGAAAGGATTTGGGAAGCAGGTGGCCACCGTGGCTGAGTGGAGAGAGCAAGGAGAAGTGCTGGGCTGGAACGGGAGACGGCAGGAAGGAGTGCTGCGTAGTACGTTGTAGGCCTGGTGTACAAGTTTTCTCTTGATGCTAAAACAGGAAGATTACTAGGGCAAGTGACGTGATTTAGATGTGTGTTTTGGGAAGATGTCTGGCTCCTCTCTGGAGCTGGATTACAGGGGCAGAAGGGACATCTAGGGTCTGTGTGAGGGCCATTTCATGAGTTAGCATAAATATGTGAGTCATAGTAGGCATGTGAGAGACAATGATGATGACTTAGATTAGGGAAGTGGAGGTAGAGATGACAGAGGGAAAACCAGCACTCTTTGGTGATGGATTGAATGTGGCAGGTGAGGGACAGTGGGGTCTATGTGGTGGTGACATTCAGTGAGCTCGGGAACACTGAAAGCAGATCAGGTCTCGAGGAGTTTGTGGGTTTTGCTTCCTTACCCTGAGTGTAGTTCTAACTCATGGCACCAGAAGTGGCATCCTTTCTTTCATCTGGACCAGGAGTAAATAAACAAACTCGTGTTACAGGAACCCTGCCTCCTTCCACACTGCACAGCACCTACCGCTGCCATAAATGCACCAGCAGGTGTCGTCAGTGACCAAGAAAAGATGACTTGCTTTTTCCTTGGATCTGATTCACTACTTTTCACTATCCCTTTCCCTGTTCTCACCCATGAGAACATGAAACAAAGATTGGAATTTTACTCTGAACAACAGAAGTTATTTTACATAAAAATAATAGAATTTATGAAATTAATTTACATCAACTTTCCAAATTGAGAAGTTATAAAACAAATACTGATGCTATTGACTTGAAAGAGTGCTAGTTACAAATAAAAAGATTTTTGTAAAACTGATTAATGAGACACTGCTTGCTGCTACTAATGGCTGAGTAAGCTCCTCTCAGAACAACTTGCTCAGTGGTGACAACTGTTAAATTCTGGGTGATATACAAAAAACAGCTATCTGAAGGCACCAAAAACATCTAAAAGAAGGCAGATACTAGAGAGGAGTCTGAAATCATTAGTCTGCTAGGGGTATTTTCTCTCTTTATTTCCTCTTTTTCATCTGTTTCTTTTTCCTGCCTTCGTGTGTGTTACTTGGACATATTTTTTCAGTCTTTTCTGAATTATCTGTAATGCTGTTGAGTGGATTCCTTGGATAGCGTTTTAGTGGTTGCTCCAGGTGTTGTACACACATAACTCACCACAGTCTACTAGTGTCAACATTCCAGTTTAAGTCACAAATAGAAACCTCACCTCCCTTTACTTGTCATTACTCTCCTTTCTAATATAATCATCTTAACTATTTCCCTCCCATACATTGAGAACCATATCGCACAATATTATAACTTTTGCTTCAATGATCACACATAATTTAGAAACCTCAAGAGAATATCTGTTGTACTTTTATTTGTACTCTTTTGGTTGTTCTTCCTTCCTTCCTGATGCTAAGAGATTCCATTTTTATGATTAGTTAATTAATTAATTTAAATCCTCACCCAAAGAGATGTTAATTGATTTTAGAGAGGAAGGGAGGGAGAGAGATATATCAGTTGCCTCCTGTATGTGCCTCGACTGAGGATCAAACCTGCAACCCAGGTATGTGCCCTGACCGGGAATTGAGCCCACCACCTTTTGGTGTAGGGGAAGACGCTCTAACCAAATGAACTACCTGGCCAGGGCCAGAGATTTCTTTTTTTATTGAGTCCTCCCTGTTTAGAGAACTTCCTTTAACCTATCTTTTCGGGTACGCCTGCTGGCTGAGGACTATTAGTTTTCCTTTATCTGGGAATGTCTCTACCCCTCATTTCTGAAGGATGTTTTCACTGGAGATGGAATTTGGGTTGGTGGTTCTCTTTGGCACTCGACAAATAGCATGCTACTTTCTTCTCGCCTCCATGGTTTCTGATGAGAATCCACTGTCATTAGAATGATTTCCCCATCAGTTAATAGAGCTAGTGTTTCTCTCTCACTTTCAAGATATTTGTGCTTAGTTTTCAAAAGTTTGTGATGTCCTTAACCAGTGTGGCTCAGTTAGTTGGGCATTGTCCCACAAAGTTGAAGGTCACCAGTTTGATTCCTGGTTAGGGCTTATGCCTGAGTTGCGAGCTTGGTCCCTGATCAGGGCATATATGAGAGGCAACCAAGTGATGTTTCTCTCTCACGTCAATGTTTCTCTTCCTCTCTTTCTCCCTCCCTTCCCCTCTCTCTAAATATAAATAAAATATTTTTTAAAAAACGAGTTTGTGATGTATCGTGGTGTGAGGTTATTGGGTTTATTCTGTTTGGGATTTGTGCAACTTCTTAAATCTGTAGCTTATGTCTTCTACCAGATTTGGGGATTTTTCAGCCATTTCTTCTAATACTTTTCAGCTCCAAACTGTCCTCTTTTCAGGACCTTATAATAAAGAAAAGGCAGTCTCACATTAAACATCAGGTAATAATAAGAAGGAATTTGTATTCCATGGGTCCAGTTTGAGGATATATGTTATTTCAGGAAGAGTTTAAATAAATTCATGTATATTAGGTGTTGAAAGAAATGGGGATGAAATACTTGACCTCATAGCATCCGAAGCCATCTGTGACTCCCAGACAGTGGTGGGACGTGAGTCTCAGGGAGGACAGGGAGACTGGCTACCTGGCTGTGCAGATATGGCCAAGTCCAAGAACTACACCATGCACAACCATTCCTGAAAATGGCACAGAAACAGCATCAAGAACCCCCAATCACAAAGATGTGAACCTCTTAAGGGGGTAGACCCCAGGTTCCTGAAGAACATGTGCTTTGCCAAGAAGCACAATAAGAAGGGCTGGAAGAAGATGCAGGCCAACAACACCAAGGCCATGAGTGCACATTCAGAGGCTACCAAGGCCTTGTAAAGGCCAAGGAAGTCAAGTCCAAGATCCCAAAGAGCAGCAGCTGCAAGCTCAGTCAGCTTGCCTACATTGCTCACCCCAAGCTTGGTAAACATGCTCATGCTGTATCACCAAGGGTCTCAGGCTCTGCCCACTGAAGGCCTAGGCCAAGGCTCAAACCAAGCCCCAGGATGAAGCTGTGGCTGCAGCTCTGAAAGATGCCCAGTCCCCTGTGAAGACTCCACAGTAGAAGCCTTTCTTTGCCAATGTGAGGACAGAAGGACTGGTGTGACCCTTGGGCTGCTCTCTGCATGAAGCTGGTGTCTTGTACATTTGTACAGATAAACCTGAGGCAGGAAAAAAGAAAAAAAAGAAATGGCCAAAAGAAACACAGGACCCTAAAATGTCATCACCCCTCCACTCCCTATTCAGAATCATAGAGGTAGCTGATTTTACCCCCCTCCCAACTGCCTGCTTAAGCTACTGACCCGTGTGCACAACTGATCAAGGTTTGACCGCTATTCCACCTTCCTAGGGTGGTGGTAATGAGTAGCCATCTTGCCCCCACAGCTCAGGTGCCAATGTAGTTACTAGGCAACAAACCGGGAAAAGGAAGTCACCTAAGGCTGAAATGAAAATTCCACAAGCCTGCCTTTTTCAAAAAACCCACCTTTTTCAAAAAGCACCCCTTTTCAGGCAAGCCCAGTGTGTCCCCAGCTTATAAAAGCAGCCAAGCAGAGCCAGCAGGGTCCTTGATGGAAACCCTTCCTGGGAGACTAAGCTCCCAGAAACAGGCAGATCTGAGTTCAGGGTGGCTACCCAAAGGATTCAGTTGAGAACTGTCCAAGTTCTCTATCCACCCAGATGTGGAGGTGGTTACCACATTGGAACAGAAGTGGGCTAGGGAACTGGACCTATACCCCAGAGAGTCAACCCACTAATAATCCCACAACCTCCATATTTATGTCCATACTTCACACAGTTCACTGAACATTTACTAGGAAGGCCCCATGGTGAGCAACACTGAATGAAGAGAAGGTGAACTACTCTCCAGGAGCTTAGCCTTTGCAGGGCTGGGAGAGACAAATACAGAGACGACTAAGAACAAGACATCTACATTAGGCACCTAAGAAGTATAAAGGTCTACAAAATCAAAGAGAATTTACCCTTGTCTTATGAGGCTAAGGAAAAAATGGCCTTTGAACCAAATCCTGAAGGACATATATGATTTTAACATAAAAGAAGAGGACAAAAAACAGCATTCTAGGTCGATAGTAATGATGTTAAAACAACTATATGCCAATATTCTAATCTTTCCAATGTTCTAGTACATGGGGAGATGGAAGCATAGAAATAAAGAAGATTCTGGGCTTGAGGAAAAAGACCAGAGTCTTTATCTGTGGATCCTCCCCACCTGGCTGAGTACCTAACTTACAATAGATACTCCAGATGTGTCACATGGAGGTTAGGATGAAGCCACATGAGGGCTACTGTGACAAGAGCAAGCCAGGATAGTAAGAAGCTAGGGAAATTCCTTGACAAGTGGAATAAGGGAAACTGAGACATGATAAGCAAACAAGGCCAAACAATTTGAGCAACTTACAACCAGCTAATGAATCACAAAGTTTTATCTTCCCTAACCAAGGACACGTAGGAACAAATGATTTACACATTCCAGACCACCCTGTGGGGATTAGCTTCAATCCTGGTCCCTCTTTAGTAACATTCTTTAAAAACAAAATTTTCCAGAAATTAACTCTGACCCATCTATACACACAAGTCAACATACTGAAGAACACACCCGGAAAGCTAATGAATGTTCTGTTAAGACACTCCCCTAGAGACTTCCGGCCAAGATGGAGGCCTATACTGACATGCTCTGTCTCCCTCCACAACTAAGAAGGACAACAACTACCGCAAAACCAGAAATAACCAGAAGTTGCAGAAAATAAATGGAAGTTCAACGTATGAAGTTACAAAGAAGTGGTGCTTGTCCGGACGGGTAGGAGGGGCTAAGCCAGGGCAGAGAGGTCAAGCTGTGCTGGTGGTAGCAGCGGACGGTGGTTAAGCACAGACACCCGTATTTAAGGGGAGGTGAGAAGCACCTGGGGAGCACCCCCAGCTGCAGACCAGACCTGTCAGCTTTCAATTTCAACACTGGGGAAGGCAGACCCTCATTGCCTTAGACTCTGAGGCCCGGAGGGAGTGGGGACAGAGGAGGCAGCTCCCGGTCTCTCAGCGGAGAGTGAATGGCAGGAAGCCATCTTGGACCCCCGCCCCCACAAAAAATGCCACAGCGTGGTGAGATGGGTCCCCCGGTTGTGATGAGTGCATGAGGCTCCACCCCCTATAGCGTAGGAGGTGTGACAGCCATTCCCAGGAAGCAAAGGTAAACACAAAACTGTCAAGATGGCACAGATCATGATAGAGATCCCAGTGACGCAGTTGACCAGACAGCAAATATCTAATCTAACAAAGCAGCAGATAGGAAATCTTTCTGAGGCACAGTTCAGAGCTTTGGTTATAAGAATGCTTACAGACCTAAAAGCAGATCTTAAACAAGACGAGGAAGGAATGGAGGCTAGTCCTGCTGAAATGAATGAAAAAACATACAAAACTGGTGGTGAGGGAAAGAAAACCAGGGATCAAATTAACAAATCGGAACATAGGGAAGGAACAGTCAGTCAACCAGTGCACAAAAAGGAAATGAAAAGTGAGGAAAATGAGGAGAGGCTCAGAAACCTATGGTACAGCTATAAGCGGGCCAACGTCCAAATCAGGGTTGCCAGAAGGTGAAGAAGAAGAAATAGAAATTGAAAAATTATGTGAAAAAATAATGAAGCAGAACTTCCCTAAGTTGGTGAAGGAAATAGACTTATGGGTCCAGGAAGCACAGAGAGTTCCAAAAAAACTAAACCCAGGGAGAACCATTACAAGATACATGATAATCAAAATGTCAAAAATTAAGGATAAAGAGAGAATCTTAAAAGCAGCAAGAGAGAAGAAAAAAATTACATACAAAGGGGTCCCCATAAGGCTACCAGCTGATTTCTCAAAAAAAACTGCACGCAAGGAGGGACTGGCAAGAAATACTCGAAGTAATGAAAAGCAAAAACCCAAAACCATGATTACTCTATCCAGCAAAGCTGTCATTCAGAATAGAAGGGCAGAGAAAGTGCTTCCAGGACAAAGTAAAACTGAAGGAGTTCATCAGATCCAAACCACTGTTATATGAAATGTTAAAGGGACTTGTTTAGGAGAAAGAGGACCAAAACTGAACATTAAAATGAAAACTGTATCACAACAACCAACAACAGAAGCTGGGGAACTGAAACAAAGGCAAACTAAGTAGGCCATGAGAGTGGGAAAAGAATTATAGGTATGGGGAACATTATGGGGGGAGGTCAGCAGGGAGGGGAAGGGGGGAAAGGGAGGGAGATGGTACAGGAATTAAGAAGCATAGTAGGAGGGAGTGGAGTAGACAGGAAGATGTTGAGAAGAACTATATGCACAACCAGTGGGCGTGGACTAAGGGGGGGACAACTGGAGGGAGTGGGGTCACTGGGTGGAGGGGAACGTCGGCAGCCGTCCGTCCCGAGAGACGATGGTGTAACTTCTTAAGAGTCTATCTGCACCGCCGAGAATGGTTGTGCAGTCCGACTCGGGAGTGACACGGTATCTGTCTCCTCCCGTGTTGAATCGACATCTTGCGATGACGCTGGAGTGTCCTCTCCAGTGAAGCTGAAGCTACAGAGCCTCGAGAGACGATGGTGTAGCTTCTTAAGAGTCTATCTGTACCGCCAAGAATGGCTGTGCAGTCCGACTCGGGAGTGACACGGTATCTGTCTCCTCCCGTGTTGAATCGACATCTTGTGATGACGCTGGAGTGTCCTCTCCAGTGGAGCTGAAGCTACAGAGCCTGGGCAGGGTGATATGGAGGGTCTGCTGTTGCCCATGAAGCAGACCCCCCCTCTCTTCGCAGCTGAAGGGTCCAAGGGAAAGACGGAGTCAATACAGCTTGGCTTCAGGTGCGCCGCAGGAGTTGCCGGTGTTGACTACAACGTCAAATCGCCTTAGGGACTCCGGCTCCGGATTTTCTGTCGGGGTTTACTCCCTTAGCCTTTCCCCTGAAGAGGTATGCCGCAAGGCAGCGGAGGTTTTTTGGAATCAGAGTTTTCCTTCTCTGATGTGCCCTGACTGGAAGATCGAACCAGCGACACTTAGCTCGCAGGCCGACGCTCAATCCACTGAGCCAAACCAGCCAGGGTGGAGGGGAACAAAGGGAAAAGAAATTGGGACAATTGTAACAGCATAATCAATAAAGAATATTTAAAAAATATGATCAATACATGAAAACACCCAATACCTAGTAAGTGCTCAATAAAGTTTGCTGACCAGTTTAAAAAAACACTCCCCTAAAATCTCCCCTAGGGTTCCTGCCAGCCAAAGAAAGATAAAAAGTTTCAAGACAAAGGACCCATGGTACACTCTTGCTAGACCACGCCCATGCCTTGTGTCTGCTCTTTTTTTCCTAAACTCTAAGGGTCCCCGTGAGACTTGCAATCGGGAGAGCAGTGGCCAGCACCAACTCATCTCAGGTGTACCCCTGAACGTGTCTCCAAAGCCCTCTTTCTCTCTGACTTCTCAGTAAGCTAAAAGCAGCCCCACCTCACTCACTTCTTTCCTATAACATTTCTAGAGAACCAAAGCAGCCCCACATAGGTTCTCTCTTATTGCTTCTTCTACCTTAAGCCCTTCTTTTGTTTCACTGTTCCCAGCTTTAATAAACATACTCTCAAAATCACCAGGACTTGTCTTGTGAAACCTTTCCTGCATGAAGTCAAGAACCCACTCACTACCAGATGGCCTGAGGTAGACTCACTATGGGCCCAGTTCCCATCCAGTAATAGTCTGGTGACTCATATGGGAACTAGACTTGTTTTCTCTTCTTTACTCTCATAATTCATCTTTCCTGTCACTTCTCATCAGTGTGCGGGAAACCTACCTGTCAGGTGCAAAGTAAATCCGTTGTTAAAATGCACCTCGTCAATGCTGAAATGGAAGGAAAGTAAGCCTGCCCTCTGGACATGGAGTTACCGGCCCACACAACTGTCCCCAAGTGACACCTGGGTGACGACAGGGTTGAGTCAGGACCTGATCCCCCCTGACAGCCGAAGGGATCTCTTCACTTTCCCACCCTCCTCTGGCTGGCATGGAGCTGAGTCCCCTGTCTGAGTTGGGTACACCCACCCCCAGGGTATCTGACTACTGCCCTGGTTGTTGTAAGGTGACCCCCAGGGCGTGTGCAAACATGTCCGAGGGAGTAATGCACTTTCTCTTTGTATCTCTATCTGCCAGTATGGAACTGAGCACCCTGTCTGAGCAGGGTAAGTCTGCCCTCAAGGCATCTAGCTACTGCCCTGGTCTTCAGTAAGGCCACCCTCAGGGCATGGGGTGGAAACAACCACAGTGCGTTCCTCCACTCATACTATAACTTCTGATCCTCTATCGAAAGCATTTATTAGACCATTTTTAACAACTTCATTCTTGCCAGGTTTGTCTTTTTCCTGTCTAAACAACTCTTTGGGATACCACATAAGTAATTCCTTGAATTGGGGCTGAGACTTTCTTTGTTTTCACAGCTCATTCATGGCCTTTGAAACTTTTCCTGAGAGTCTCAAAGGGTCTTCCTTCTGAGTAATTAGAATGTAAACAAGGCTGAGGTAATTGAAGGAAAATTTAAAAAGTAAATATTTTAAACACCCTAAATCCTACTCCTGGAGGCCTGGGAGCTGCAGTGGTCCTAGGAACATTAGGAGGATTAATGCAACCCCCAAACCCCGTGCAGGCTTTGGGAGCAGCAGGGGCAACCGCCCCACCTCAATTTGGAGGAAATAAAATGCTACTTTTATAAACTCAAGTGGCTGAAGTTGCCCAAGCCAGACACACCTCCCCCTCACTTCTCCAGCCTCCTTAAAAGTTGTCAGGACACTAGATAATTAAACAGCTCACTTTTGAGCACACACAAGCAAGGCAATAATCACCAAGAATCCAAATGGGTAGTTTAACTTAATGTCTTTTAAAGTTATTAACATAAGATACATGTTTGTTTTGCCTGCGTTTACAAAAAAAAAGTTTCATGTTATCTCTGTTATGCCTCTTAAAAATGTAAGTGTGTCTGCCAATGAAAAAAACCTGTTTCTAGAAGTTATAAAATGTATTCATGAATTTGCCAATCTAAAGAATGCTAATTACTTTCTTTTAATTGCCACTAAAAATTAAGAATTTTAAGTCAGAAAAGAGCTGCAAAAATTGAAAATATGTTGCTCTATATAATTATTTCTAAATGAATTTTAAACAGCCAACTAAAAGGGACTAGGAAAGTTGCATATAAGGTTGGTGTAAGTTGCAAAAAGTTGCTTAAGTTGCAGGTTTATGTAAGTTTCAGAAAGTTTGTGAAGAGGGAATAAGCAAAAAGAGAAAGAATTGAGGAAGTAAAAAAAAAAAAGGTGAGACGGGTATAAAAGAAAGGGACATGTAACAGGGAGAAGGGACATTGGAGAAGGGATTATCCTAAACTCAGTAAGGGAAATGGAAACAGAAAAAAAAAAAAAAGAAATTAAAAGGAAAGGCACAAGGCACATAGGTAGGTGGTGGAGTGGTAATTTTAATGATAAATAAAAAGGCCTCAGAGCTCCCTTTAATTTTTCAAAACCAATTGTTATTTCCCCATAGAACCTCCATGTACAATTGACAGTGGGGAACCAATTAATTAATTAATTAATTTCTTAGTCTAAAGTACACAAACATCAACCCCAAGTCTACCAAGGGCTGAGCACTTCGGGGGATGCATGTTATCCAGTAGGCAGCTCCAGATACCAAGAAGTTACAAAAACTAGCCTTGGGACCCCAGGTCCTGCCCCCCTACCCCCACAACAACTAGTAGAGATGGCTTTTGTGATACTAACAACTAAGACAGGGCGGAGGAAGAGCAATGAGCCACCTGATGGAATCAAAAGGCTCACTTGTTAGCCACAGCTGAAGTCCTATGCCACCTCAGGGTCACCCAGTTCCCAAACTACAATGGACATCAAAAGGGCAATGCTATTCCTGTGGACAAGGAGGACATGTAAAGGAGGAGTGCCACTTTGACTGGTGTGGCTCAGTGGGTTGGACGTCATCCCACAAACTGAAAGGTCACTGGTTCGATTCCAGGTCAGGGCAGGCACATACCTGGGTTGTGGGCCAGCTCTCTGGATGGGGGCGTGCAAGAGACAACCATTTGATGTTTCTCTCACACATCGATGTCTTTCTCCCTCTCTTTCTCTTTCCCCTCCCCTCTCTCTAAAAATAAATAAATAAAATCTTAAAAGAAAAAAGGAGTGCCCATACCTGACCTGGGATCAACTACCTACAGGACCATGTCCCCTCTGCGAAGGAAAGGCCATTGGGAAAGTGAGTGTTCTAGGCTCCAAAGGAACCTTAGTACCTCAAGGCAATGATAGGTAAAACACCTGAGAATTGATGGTGCTTGAGGCCTCCTACCAACCCCACCAACCATCTGACCAACATACCAAGAAGCCTCGGGTGACCCTGGACATGGCAAGTAAACCCATTATGTTTTTATTAGATATGTGGGCTGCATATCTGCTCTCACTCACCAGGACCTCTTTTTTCCAAAACCTGTTTGATCATTGGAGTAAATGAGCATGCTCAATGCTACCATTTCACTCACCCCCTCAGCTGCAGCCTCAGAAATATCACTTTTAGTCATCCCTTTCTTATAGTTCTGGGGTGTCCCATTTCCTTAGTAGGGAAGGATATCTAGTCTAGGAACTACAGTAACCCCAGGAGCATTAGCCATAGAAAGTAATAAATTCTCATTGTTATACCCGATAGCCAATCTAACTTCTCACTGTGAAGACAGAAATTAACAATACTCTAGGATCTGTCCTTGTCCAAGTCAGTCTCAAGGTATGGGAAACTAGAATACTGGGCAGGGCAACCAATGTACCCCTTGCCCCCTGTCAAGATATCTCTAAAACCCCTTGGTTTAATCCTACCCTAACAAAAACAATGCCCTCCAAAACCCAATACCACAGAAGGGATCAAATCTCTCACTGAAAGATATTTAAAGCACGGCTTCCCAGGCCTTGCCAGTCCCCACACAATACCCCTGTCCTCCCAGTACAAAAGCCAAACAGAGCGTACCATTTTGTACAAGACATAAGGGCAATAAACGAGGCTATATTTCTGGTACCTCCTGTAGTTCAAACCCCTCCACTATATCAACTCAAATCCCAGGAGAAGCCAAATACTATACTGTATTAGATTTAAAGGACACCACCTTCTGCATGCCCCTTCATCCTTATCCCTGCACTTGTTCGCCTTTGAATAGGCTAACCCCCAAACTAGGAACACTTGCCAATACACGTGGGCTGTGCTCCATCAGGGCTTCAGGGACAGCCCCCATTGGTTTGGAAATGCTTTAGCCAGGAATGAAAAGAACTCCAATTAACTAACAGGACTCTCCTACAATATATTGATGAATTATTAATTTCTAGTACTAACAAAGAAGACTCAGATAAAAATTCAATTCTGGTATTACATTTTCTGGCAGATAGAAGATATAAAGTCTCTTCCAAAAAAACCCAAATAACCTCCCAGCAGGTCCAATACTGAGGGTACTTACTTACCCCAGGATCCCGGACCTTGTCACCCCCAAAAAAACAGGCCATACTGGCTCTCGGAGTCCCACAAAAGTAAACGACAGCTTTGAGGATTTTTAAGAATAGCCAGCTTCTGCCACCCGTGGATACCTGGTTTTGGGCTAATTGCTAAACCTCTATATGAGGCTTTAAAGGGAGACAGCAAAGGGACTATAGACTGGGATCTGTGAATGCTACTATTGTAACAGAACCCACGGGCTGTTTAGTTAGGGGTCCGATTGCCCGCCGCCAGAATCATAACTCTGAATACCAGAGTTTGGTGAAAAGGAAAAGAATTGTTTATTTACACAAAGTCCTGCCTCCCCCTCCCAGACCTGGCCAGTTTTAGGAAAGTCAGAAAACACCGTTTCCCTACTTCCTAGGCACAGTTCAGCTTTACCAGTAGCTGCCAATCACTCAGTTCTGATTGGGGAGGTCCTTTCTGTGCTGTGGTGCCCTCCAGCTCTCAATGCAGGACCGCCTTGATTCTCAGCCTCCTTGCAAACTGCCTTCTTCCTGCAAACCGCATGGATCTCCTCTCCTTCTCAAAACTGCATGGCGAGAGCTTCTTCTTAAAGCAGCCTGGAGACCCCTTCTCCAAGCCAGATGGAGGGAGCCCACAAGAGCCAGAGAGTGAGGGCGTGAGGGCCAGAGAGAGCCTGAGAGAGAGAGCCTCCTAGAGCCAGAGCCAGCCCAAAATGTCCACAGCTTCTTCTCTCTTCCTCCCTGCCTCCTCTCTCCCCCTGTGTCCTCTCACACAGTGGGTGTTGCAAACAGTTCTGACCATTCATAGAACCCTACGTAGGCTCTGTCTGCTTCTTCCCTACCAGCCCCCAGTCCAAGATCCCTCCCATCTTCCTGAGTCTTGGAAGTAAAGCGGATCTTTGCAACAATGTATCCAGCCACTAGCTCCAGGCATGCAAGGGCATCCTGAAAGCTGCTTCCTGCTGCCTATCTCCCAGTCAAAAACTCTGGGGTTTGTTTTTGGACTCCCCTGTTTCTGTAACACTATGTCAAACCAAGCAGCGCACCCACTTCAGGGCTGCCAAGTCTAGAAAAACCACTTACCCTACATATAGCAAGAAACAAGGAATAGCACTTGGAGTCCTCACCCAGAAATTAGGCCTGACTCCTAGGCCGGTAACTTACTTTTCAAAGCAATTAGATCCTATAGCATCCAGCTGGCCACATTGTTTACAGCTGTGGCAGCCACTGCTCTCCTTATAGGAGAGACAAATAAACTGACATTAGGACAGCCTCTGGAAGTACAAACTCCCCATCAAGTACACACTGTGTTAGAAATAAAGGGACATCAAGAGCTCACAGGGGGAAGGCTAAGTAAATATCGGACTCTCCTCCTTGACTCTCTTGAACTAACCCTGAAAGTCTGCCAAACTCTCCATCCTGCCACCCTTACACCAATAAACAAAGAAACCCAGGTTACACACCAATGCATAGAAGCTACTGAACAAGTATATTCAACCAGGCCTGACTTAAAAGATGAACCTCTCTACCTAACCCTGAAGCAGAATGGTTTACGGATGGCAGCAGTTTTATACAAAATGCAGTCAGAAAGGCTGGGTACGCCATTGTCAGACTTCAGGGAACGAAGTCCAAAAAGCTGAACTCATAGCACTCACTAGGGCCTTACAGTTAGGGGTAAACTCTGGGTTAGTAGCTATGCTAACTCAAAATACGGGTTTCTAATATTACATGCCTATGCAGTTATTTGGAATAAAAAGAGGACTTTCAACAGGAAAAAAAAAAAAAATCCCCTGTAAAACAAAAGTCCCCCAAATCTGCCTCTCTTCCAAGCTTGCATAGGATTTCATGCTGACTCTCTACCAGACTGCACAAGGCCCAGGAATGGCTCTTGGCATGAAAGCACAAGGCCCTACAACTTCCTACCCACCAGGCATGCAGAGAACTCATGCCACCTTTCTGCCTCTCTGCCCAGGGTCCTGTAGCTGCCTTACTGGAAATGCACAGGGCCCCATGCTGCATCTTCACCAGGCCTGCTCAGGGTTCCATGTTGGCTCTCTGCCGGCCTGCACAATCCCCTATAACTTCTGGTTTGCTAGGCCTGCACAGGACCCCATGGTGCCTCCCTGCCTGGCTTGCACAGGTCCTTGTGTTACCTCTCTGCCTGACTGCGCAAGGCCCAATGATGCCTCTCAGCCTGAAAGAAAAGGACCCTACAACTTCCTTTCTGCCAGGCATGCACAGAACTCCATGCCGGCTTTCTGCCTCACTGCACAGGGCCCTATTCTGCATCTATGCCAGGCCTACAGAAAACCCTGCACTGCTTTCTGCCAGGGCTGCACAGGGCTCCATGCTGCCTCTGCCAGGCTTAGCCAGGGCCAATTCCTGCCTCTCTGCCAAGCCCTCACATGACCTCACGCTGCCCCCTCACCAGGCTGCACAAGGTCCCATGCTACCTGTCTCTCAGTCCTGCACAAAAAACCCTATGCTACCTCTTGGAAGGAGTACAGAGGCCCCCATGCTGCCTCTCTAACAGGCCTGCACGATCCCATAAAAAGAAGTATGAGGGGCCCATTCAATGGATGTAGGGAGACCACCCGTGGGCTGGGATTCTAAAGCTGCTGTCTAGATCAAGACCTGCCCTCTCTCCCCAGCCAGCCTGCACACAACATCCAGAACTCAGATCAGTCTTTAATGCCACAGATGAAAGGGACACATTCTTGAGAGCTTTCATTCCAAGAGATTGTAACTAAGAATCTATGGGACCCTGAAGGGTCTAGGAACACCCTGAAATTATGTGCAAAGGCTTGCATTAGATTCCCAACTTTCACCTCCCGAAGAGTTCAAGAAGCTCTGATCTAATGTGATCCCTTGGTAACAGGAGGAAACAGTAAAAGTGAAGTGATTGGCTTCAAATCCCACTGCCAGGAATCAATGGAGCTGAAACAGAACTCTGGGTTGGCTTCCTCCCACTCTCTACCTCTGCTTGAAATCTAGAGCAGAAACCCCCCAAAAATGGTCCTCCTAGTTCCTGTATCAGGTTAAACATTCAGATGTCTGGACGCATCACAGACCTGAGGAGTCAGAAGCTCTGAGAGTGGGCCCGGCTGTTCAGTCAGCTTCCCTCATGTGCTGGAGCACACTGAAGTTTGAGTCTGGGATTAGTCCTAGAGTTTAAAACCACAGATAAAAACTTACATAAAAGGTGAAGTAATGAGACGACTGCAACCACTTTCAACTTTTTTTCAGATTGTTAGAGAAAGTTTATTTAGAAGGTTACAGAGGTAGTAGAAGTGAGCCAGCTGGGCTGTGTAGGCTCAAGAAACAAGTTGCAGAGGCAGAAGGGCCACTGGAGCTTAGAAGAGAGGCAAAAGTAGGGCGCTGGGCAAGGGAAAGGCACCGGCGTGCTCCTGAGAGGGAGAGCGTGTCCATGTTCAACTCTTTTAGCTTTGCTTCTGGTACTGTTTCCCACATTTCTTAATAACACAATTTTATGATCTTTTCTTCTTCCCTCCCCTCATGCCTTTTTAAAGCTTTAGATATTATCAACTGCCTAACTATCACAGAAGATTAGGATCATGAGGCTAATTTGGTGGTTTTCAGGTGCCCAGCTGGCGTATTTGTCATCTCCATTGTCAGGAAATGCCCATGCAGTGCCACTGAGGGATTCCACTCCACCTTCCCAGCCAGTTCAACCCCTCTCAGCTGAGGGCACTAGGTGCTGGCCCACTGTCCATCCTCCATGTTCCCAGGGGCCTTCTGCAGATGCTCTGAGCCCATAAGACTCCTAAGAATCCCTCAGAAAACCTTCCTCATAGGAATGTGTGGGAAAGAGAGGGGATCTTTGCATTCTCCTGACTTGCAAGCCTGCTACCTCTCTGCTCTACCTCAGTGTCTGTTTCATTCCTTTGCCTCCACTATTTTCCTTCTATAACATCTCCCCAACTCATGAGGAGTTGATAGATCAGAAGTTCATTTGTTGTTCTTTCATTTGTACTCTCTTTCGTAAAAGGTCATTCCTCTGTTAAGGCATTTGGTTGTGTAATATCTTCCACTTACGCACTTGACTGTCAGTGTCTACAGGGCTCAGATCGCAATTTTGACTTTGTACCTTCATGGAAGTGCTTTGCACCTAGCAAATGCTTAATACATGTTTGTTGAATCTTTGCCTTACAAAAGATGGTATTCTTCTGAGTATAGTTTCCCTAAAGTAATAAAAATAAAAAGAGAGAGAGAGAGAGATAGTATTAGCTTGGTTAATAAGAAATGAGAATTTTAATCCCATCGAAAGGAAATTATTGAGAAAGGGAACCAAGTCACCTTGGAGATAAAACTTCCAACTCTGTAAATTATGGGGAAAGGTCAAACCTACATTATGATTCTGACATACTGTAAACATTTTAGACTATTGCTTCTTTCCAATCACCACCCACTTAACAGAGAAGCTGGGGGAACAGGTAAAAATAAAAGAAGATGGTGCTAACTGGAGATCATGAAAAAAATTAAGTGTAACATCATCAATGCCCACATCTGGTACTTGGCCAGGATGTAGGGACACACATAAGAAAAGATAATTCACATGGCAAAATTCCAGTTTTACCAATTTTTTTAGAAAACATTGGGCAGTAATTTCTAATCTACTATGGACAGGATAACCTAATATTTGCTTGATATTTTAATCATTTTGGGCATATGAACATATATGTCAGCTGTAATTTGATGAGTTAAAGTAAAATTTAAAATATTAAAAATCGTATTGCCACCCTCCGGCCCCCTGTTCTTCCAGGCCCTGCCCCTCCCCACCCCAAACCCAAACTAGGGCTAACTTTGCCATAAGGCAGCCGTAGCCCACACTTTTGACCTATACTGCCATCTAGTGGCAGTAAATGTAAACACCTTGTTTATACCAGAACTAGAAATCAGAGATTTGGAACTCTGGTGGTGGTATCACATGGGAGAGAGCAGAGCTCAACACTTTGTATCAGCCCACTTTCTGCCTGGTGTGAGTGAGTAAAAAGCAGTTCTCTTCAGGTCAACCTATAGCTGCAAACTGAGTCATCTAGGCAGGACTAGGGCCACCTCTTCCGTGAAGTCTTGACTGTGTCTCCCGAGACCCAGCTCTCTCTCTATGCTCAGCCGGGCCTGTGCTTGCTTTCCTTAGAACACTTCTCTGTTAGGCTGGATATGTCTGTCTGTCTGTTTTCCTCTTCTTCCCAGACTATGGGATCCTGAGGGCAGAAGTCTTGTTTCATGTCTAGAGTCTGGCCCAGTGCATGGTACATTTTAGGTGCATAATACATATGAAATATATTTAATTATACATTATGTTATGTGTAATTATATATAATTTATGGAATAAAAATGAGTGAATGGCAAGGTAAATGTCAATCACTTTAATAATGTCAGCTCCAAGAAAATCAGGTACCTACTCTTCTTACATTATGTTTCTTTATTTTTTTAAAAGATAACTTTAATATTATAAATTGAGATTAGTCACACATGTGAAAAGAACACTAGACCAATAAAGTTTATTAAATGCTTGTGAGATATTGAAAATCTAGATTTGGTGAATTGAGAAGTTTATGATAGAACAGTTACCAGTGGGGCATATTTCTTGTCTAACAATTATCAATGTCCCTACGTGTTTTATAGGGCTTGTCAGTCGGCCAGTTTGTAAATAGGCCAGCTCCTGCATTTGCTTCTATAGATAAGGGGTCTACTTCTCTTTTTTTCCTTTCTTTCTTTCTTCCTTCCTTCTTCCTTCCTTCCTTTCTTTTCCTTTCTTTCTTTTTTTTCTTTCTTCCTTCCTTCCTTTCTTTTCCTTTCTTTCTTTCTTTCTTTTTTTCTTTCTTTTTTCCTTCTTTCTGGATAGCATGGTAAGTTTTATAAAGCATATATAACAATAAAATTTAAATTTTAAGAATGGGTTACGTATGGATTCTTTCATTGCCTTTCATTGTATTTGGGTTATGCAAATTGACTTTTAAAAAATGAGTTTATCAAAGAATCTAAATTTTCACATGTAACAAGAAAATTTTCCCATATGACAATGTTTTTTACATTCAATATTAATTTGCATTAGTTTTAGGTGTACAGAATAGTGATTAGACAATCATATTTTACAAAGTGGTCCCCTAGATATTTCAAGTACAGTATTCCTTCACTTATTGCGGGTATAAACCCTTCCCACACACTTATAAACTGTTTCCAGTCCCTTATTAACCTTCCCACTCCCTTATTAACCTTTTCCACACTTTTATAAACACTACTTATGTTCTTAAATATATTCTACACTCTTAAACCTATGTAACTTTAACAACATACATATACAGTACCACAAAATCCTGGGATATAGTGAAAAATCCATGATAAATAATTAAATATAATATTTTTTAAAATCCCACAATACAGTGAGGCCTCAATAAGTGAACCGCAATATAGAGAGGGACTGCTGTACCCCCCGCCCCCAGCACTACACATAGCTATCACAATATTATTGACTGTATTCCTTATGCTATACTTTATATGCCTATGTCTATTTTGTAACTATCAACTTGTACCACTTACTCCCTTCAGCCTTTTCACTCAGCCCCCAACATCCCTCACCTCTAGCATCCATCAGTCTATTCTCTGCAACTGAGTCTGTTTCTATTTTGTTCATTTGTTTTGTTCTTTAGATTTCACACATAAGTGAGATAATATAGCATTTGTCTATGTCAGGCTTATTTCACTTAGCATAATACTCTTTAGGTACATTTATGCTTTTGCAAATGAGGAAATTTCATTCTTTTTTATGGTTGAGTAATATTCCACTGTATATATGTGGTGCTTCTTTTTATCCACTTGTCTATCGATGAGCACCTGGGTTGCTTCTATAGCTTGGCTATTGTATTATAAGTAACACATATAATCTTTCAAATTAGTGTTCTGGGTTTCTTTGGCTATATACCCAGAAGTGGAATTGCTGGGCCATATCGAAGTTCCATTTTAAATTTTTTGAGAACCCTTCACACTGTTATCCACAGTGGCTGCGCCAGTCTGCATTCCCACCAGTGGTGCACTAGGGTTCTCTTTTCTCCACATCCTCATCAGCACTTGTTGTTTGTTGATTTATTGATAGATAGATAGCCATTCTGACAGGGGCAAGGTGACATTGCATAGTGGTTTTAATTTGCATTTCTCTGATGATTTGTGATTTTTAATATCTTTTCATATATTTATTGACATCTGTATGTTTTCTTGGGAGAAGTGTCTGGTCAGGTGCTTTACCCATTTTTTAATTGGATTTTTTTTTGGTGTGGACATAAGTGTTCTTTATAAATTTTGGATATTAACCTCTATTAAATGATCCCATTCAGTGAGTTGCCTTTTCATTTTGTTGATGGCATTCTTTGCTGTGCAAAACTTTTTAGTTTGATGTAGTCCCATTTTTTAATTTTTTCTTTTGTTTCCCTTGTCCAAAGAGATATATCAGAGATATTGCTAACAAAGATGTCAGAGATTTAACTGCCAATAATTCCTTCTAGGAGTTTTATGATTTTAAATCTTACCTTTAATCCATTTTGAGTTTTTTCTTATATATGGTGTAAGAAGGTGGTCTAGTTTTATTTATTTTGTATGCATCTGTCCAATTTTCTAACACCATTCATTGAATAGACAGTCTTTACCCCATTGTATGTTCTTGCTTTTTTTGTCATATATTAATTGACCAGTAGAGGTGTATGTTTACTTCTGGGCTCTCTATTCTGCTACATTGATCTATGTGTCTGTTTTTATGCTGTTTTGATGACTATAGCCTTGCACTACAGTTTAATGTCAGGTAGCACGACACCTCCAAATTTGTTCTTCTTTCTCAAAATTGCTGAGGCTATTCAGGGTCTTTTGTGGTTCTGTATAAACTTTAGGACTATTTGTTCTAGTTCTGTGAAAAATACCATTGATATTTTCATAGGAATTCTGTAGATCATTTTGGGTAGTATGTTAATTCTCCCTATCCATGAGCATGGAGAAGAGAGAGAGCAAGGAATTTGAGAAACCATTGGAAGAAATAATGACAGAAAACTTCCTTAACCTGGTGCAGGGAAAAGACTCACAAATCCAGGAAGTGCAGAATTCCAAACAAAATGAAACCAAAGAAACCCACATCAAGACATATAATTGAAATGGCAAAGGTTAAAGACAAGGTGAGAATCTTAAAAGCAACAAGGGAAAAGCAATCAGTTACCTACAGGGAGCTCCCATAAGACTTTCAGCTGATTTCTCAACAGCAACTTTTCAGGCTAGAACGGATTGACATGAAATATTTACAGTGATGAAAACCAAGGACATACAACAAAGATACTCTAGCCAGAAAAGCTGTCATTTATAACTGAAGAACAGTTAAAGAGTTTCACTGACAAAAAATATTCTAAAAGAATTCATCACCACCAAACCAGTATTACAAGAAATGTTAAAGGGAATTCTTGAAGAAGAACGGGGAGGAGGAGAAAGAAGAGAAAAAACATAAATATAAATAATAAAATGGCAATAACTGCATATCTACCAACAATTACTTTAAAAATAAATGGATAAATGCTCCAGTCAAAAGACATAGAGTGGCTGAACGTATAAAGAAAAAAGGTCCTTATATATGCTGCCTACAAGAGACTCACTTTGATCAAAAGACACACAGACTGAAGGTAAAGGGATAAAAAATATTTCATGCTAATGGAAATAACAAAAAAACTTGAGGTAGCAATACTTATATCAGGCAAAGTAGACTTTTAAACAAAGGCTATAACAAGAGATAAAGAAGAACCCAGTAATTTCACTTCTGAGTATTTATCCAAAGCAACCCAAAACACTAATTAGAAAAGATATATGAATCTATATGTTCATTGCAGCATTATTTTCAACAGTCAAGTTATGGAATCAACCTAAATGTCCATCAATAAATAAATGGATAAATAAGAAGTGGTACAAATATACAATGGAATATAACGCAGCCATAGAAAAAGAATGAAATCTTGCCACCTGCAACAACATGGATGGACTTGGAGGGTATTATGCTAAGAGAAATTAATCAGACAAAGAAAGACAAATACCATATGATTCACTTATATGTGAAATATAAAAAACAAAGTAAACAACAATAAAGCAAACTCATAGGTACAGAGAACACTTTGATGGTTGCCAGATGGGATGGGGGCTGGGGATGGGGCTGGGTGAAAAGAAAGAAGGGATTAAGAGTACAAATTGGTACAATAATCAGGGGGATATAAAGTATATGATATGGAACATAGTCAATCGTCGTAGGCAGCCGTCCGTCTCGAGAGACGATGGTGTAGCTTCTTAAGAGTCTATCTGCACCGCCGAGAATGACTGTGCAGTCCAACTCAGGAGTGACACGGTATCTGTCTCCTCCCGTGTTGAATCGACATCTTGTGATGACGCTGGAGTGTCCTCTCCAGTGAAGCTGAAGCTACAGAGCCTGGGCAGGGTGATATGGAGGGTCTGCTGTTGCCCATGCAGCAGACTCCCCCTCTCTTCGCAGCTGAAGGGTCCAAGGGAAAGACGGAGTCAATACAGCTTGGCTTCAGGTGCGCCGCAGGAGTTGCCGGTGTTGACTACAACGTCAAACCGCCTTAGGGACTCCAGCTCCGGATTTTCTGTCGGGGTTTACTCCCTTAGCCTTTCCCCTGAAGAGGTATGCCGCAAGGCAGCGGAGGTTTTTTGGAGTCAGAGTTTTCCTTCTCTGCTGTGCCCTGACTGGAAGATCGAACCAGCGACACTTAGCTCGCAGGCCGACGCTCAATCCACTGAGCCAAACCAGCCAGGGACACAGGATAGGTAACAATCAACAATTAACATGATAACAATAAGAACATGGGAATTTATGGTCTCCCTCCAGTGCAGTGCCTGTGCTTTGAGGGGTTCGGGAAAAGGAAATTTGACATTCTCAAGGTATGTCATTGTAGATACAAAAAGACAATAGGCTCAATAAGGTTAAGATTGACTTTTCTCAGGGAAGGTTCTATCCTAAGGCATGACTGACTCCCATGACCTACTTTTAGGTAGAAAATTTTTAATTTCAGACCGTCCTGTGAGGTTACTCTAGGTCTCTGAGTTTGTAAGACCATCATCAGGCCTCCGCTGAGCTTGTCAGGTTTAGTGTGTGGTCCCTTTTGTCCACAGTCCCCCTTTTGGTCATAAATCAACCAAAGGACACATTGATGACCAACCTTCTGGTTGGATAACGAGGTCCTGTGGTGCCGGGAAGGCTCATTCCTAGAAAGTCTCAGTGTCAGCATTTGTCTTGCTGAACAATGGACCACTGGGTATAGGGCAAGACTGTATGTAACCTTGGATGGAAGCCAAGGCCAAATTTTTCTTAAAACTGAAAATAAGTAAATGGGAGGCAGGCAGGTATTGGGGCCTTCATTAAGAAAAACACTCCAGATCATTTCTAACCTATAAGTTATCATGATCCAGGTTTTGTTGTCTGTCTCACTTTTTAATATTTTGCATCTAGTATAACATTTACTTATAATTTGAGGGCACACCATACACCTTTTCAGTTTTCACAATATGACCATGAGATGGGTTCCTATTTGCTATGGCACCTCTATTTCCCATTGGAAGAAATCAGGTACTGTTTTAAATCTGATTCTTGGTAGTTGTGCAACTGCAAGCTGTAATCTTAAGGGTTTAAAAAAAAAAATATATATATATATATATATTTTTTTTTTTTTTTTTTGAGAGAGAGGGGAAGGGAGGGAGAAAGAGAGGGAGAGAAATATCAACATGTTGTTGTCTCTCATGCAACCCGCCCACAACCCCTGACTGGGAACCGGTGACTCTGGTTCCCAGGCCAGTGCTCAATCCACTGAGCCACACCTGCCAGGGCTGTAATTTTACATTTTAATCAGGGTCTAGGGTGCAAGCACACAATGCTGTGAATTACAATTATCTGAAATTCCAGAGGCCGGAAGGAGAAAGTTTCTTAAGTAAATCTTCTGTGGCTCAGCAGCAGTTATAGAAGGCCATGTTTTTATAGCTATTTCAGCTTCTATCTGAATTAATATAGTTAGTTGCCCTTGTTGGGTTAGGGGGTAAGCACATTCCCATAATTGGGTTCTAGTGTTTATACATATAATTCCTTATTTCATATTTCTTTTCCACTAGCTTTCTACAACTTCCGTTATTAGTCTTTTTTAAAAAATTCATTTAGAAGTAACCAACTTATTAGGACAAACTACTTCCTTTTAACTTCTCTTTAAAATATACACATTGTGCCCCGGCTGGTGTGGCTCAGTGGATTGAGCATCAGCCTATTAACCAAAAGGTCATTGGTTTGATTTCCAATCAGGGTATTACAGAGTGAAAGAGGGTTCTTTCACGTGGTGCCTTGGTGTAAAACCCAACAACTAGTGTTGAGGAAAATAGGTCTTTACAATATTCCAACCTGGGGAGGGCAGTGAGCACTTCAGCTCAGAGCCTTGTTCCCCCACAGGACCCAGCACTTACCTTGCTCCCCAAAAGGCTAGAGGCCAAAAACATGCCCAGAAGTTCCCCATCCCTTATCTGTCAGCTGTCTCCTTCAGTATCTGGGGTATGACGCCATCAGCCTCTGTGTAACAGTCCAGGAAAACATGTGTCATGTTGCACTGGATCACACACGGTTCTCGCTCTGCCCTTTCAAGGCCGCATGGATCTTCACTCTTATCTCCTTGCAATCTGCATGAATCTCTCCCCTATTCTCTACAATCCATGTGGTTCTCCTCTCTAAAATGGCTGCCGCCTTATTTTTAAATCCCTGACCATGGCCTGTGATGCAGTGGGCGTGGTAACTGGTTCTGACCATTGACGGAACCTTGCACAGGCTCTGTATGCTCGTTTCTCACCATTCTATGGTCAAAACCCCTCCCATCTCCTTGGGGCCTTGGAAGAACCAAACCATTTGCATAACTAAGACACTTGCTACCAGGAATAGATATGCAAAGGCATCTTGAAAGCTGTCCCCACCCCCCATCCCAGAACAGCAGGCTTTGAGGAATTCTGGGGCACATGCCTGGGTTACAGGCCAGGCCCCCAGTTGGGGGGCATGCAAAAGGCAACCAATCGATGTTTCTCTCCCTCTCCTTTGTCCTCCCTCCCCTCTCTCTAAAAATAAATAAAAATAACATACACATTCCTTCCTTTTGTAATAGCATTTCCTCTAAATTTTGAAAGAGAAACCATAAAAAGAGTATTATTGATAATACAAGTTATTTTATACACTTTCAGCAATTATTAACAGTTGGGCTATATACACAAGGTTTGAGAAAAGTCTAAAGAACAAGTATAATTATTAATAGTATTAGCAGACAGGTAAAGACAATCAAATAAATAAATACATTCAACATCAATTTGTAGGTATACAGGTCTTGTTGATATCTTGGGGTAGCTGTCTACCTCTGATGTCTGCTACTTCTCATCCTCAAGAAGTCTTTGATTTCCATTGTAAGTAGAAGCAAATGTCAGAGACAGGGGCAGATGTCCATTTGCAGTTAGGCGCCTGGTAAGGTCCCTTTCAACATGTTGGAGAGAGTCTTTAATTAATGTATTTTTCAATGGACAAAAATATCCTGGTTGTAAGTCACGGTCTTTGAAGTCTTCATCTCCAGGGAGCACACAGCAGCTGCCAATCATAGTCAATAATATTGTAATAACTATGACAGGTGGGTAATAGATTTATCAAGGTGATCACTTCATAAGTTTTATAAATGTTTAATCACTATCTTATGCACCTGAAACTAGTATAATATTATATATCAACTGTAATTGAAAAATAAAATCTGTTTTTAAAAAAAGTTTTCTGGGCATTTGAAATGATTAGAAAGTAAATCTATTTAAAACAACCATGTCAATACCATGCCAGAAAAAGCAGAGAAGACATCAAATTTTGCTATAGATGTCTAGCCCTATTCAGATCCAATTCACCCAAAGTAGTGAAGCTAATGGTCCTTGTAGCAATGCAAAAGTTATTTAAAAAGCACTGCGGGAAGATTATATTAGTAGCCACTATGTCCTGGATGTTGTGAATGACCTGGGAGGCAGTAGATACAGTGGGATTTTCGAATTCCAATGTTTCACATCGCTCCACCAAAATAGCATCAAAATGAATAAATTCAATAAATTTGCAGGATACAAAATCAACATATAAAAATCAGTTGTGATTCTATACACTAATAATGAACCATCAGAAGGAAAAATTAAGAAAACAATCCATTTACAAGTGTATCAAAAAAGAACAAAGTAATTAGGAATAAATTTAACCAAGGAGGTGAAAGACCTGTGCAATAAACCTATAAGGCATAGCTAAGAGAAAATAGAGAAGACACAAATAAATGGAGAGAGGTCCTGTGCTCATGGATTAGAATTAATAGTTAAAATGTCCATTCTACCCAAAGGAATCCACAGATTCAATGCAATCCTGTCAAAATTTAATGGCATTTTCACAGAAATGGACCAAATAATCCTGACATTTGTATGGAATTACAAAGGGCCTTGAATAGCCAAAGCAATCTTGAGAAAGAACAATGCTGGAGGCATGATACTCTCTGAATTCAAACTATATTACAAAGTTACAGTAACCAAAACAGTGCAGTATTGGCATAAAAACAGACACACGGATCTATGGAGTGGCACAGGGCCCTGAAATGAATCTGCATAAACGGTGCTGGAACACTGGAGGGCCAAATGCAAAATCAAACAAATAAACAAACACACACAACACAGGACACTATCTGACACTACACAAAGAACTAACTAAAAATCAACAATATTCCACATCAAAGCCTTCTTCCACTGTGTCCTCTGAAGACTGACAACCTCTTGTCCCCCCTGCCATCACCTCCAGCAGTTCATGCACGAGAAGCTTCTCCCCACTTTTTCTTGCTTTTACTGCATCTGATTTCCTCCCTCGGTGACATTTCTCTGGTGGGTCCTGAGGAAACCGAGCTCCTGTCAGTGTGCACGTGGGGCCAAATCCCTGGGTCTCCCTCTGTGGGTTCTAGGTGACCAGCTATCAGACAGGAGAAGCTATTAAAGTAAAAGGAGCTGGTGTATCCCTAGATCTGAGGCATTTTTACTGTCACTGTGGAAACCCAGGGCAGGGCTTCAGCCAGGAAAGGAAGCTACAGTTTTGAGAGAGAGCAGAAGGAATGATCATGGGCTCTTATTTGCTCCCCTTCCCCAAGTTCCTGAGAGTAGACTGGAGGCTGCCCCTTATGTAGTTCAGGTTTTCTCATGAGCAGGTCTATGTTCCCACACTCAATTGTTCAATCTGTTAAACCAAAGGCTCTGAGGTGGGGGAAAAGGAAGCAGGGGCTCTGGGAGGGAGGGAGAATCATGGGACAGGTCTTTCTGCACAGCAACTCAGGAGAGGAATATCGAGGTGTCCTCCAGGGATGGAGTCATTAGGGGTGACATCTTGGGGACTCTGTTGTGACCTGCCTAGAGCCAGGGAGCACATGGTGGGTATAAAAGGCCAATGTCTAGGGCCTGAGGCCAACAGAGGGGCTGGAGGGGAGGGGAAGGAGATGGCACCATCACCTCCTGGCCTGTTTTTTTCCGAGTCAACCCTCCCCCCAGAGAAGAAAAGCCAGGTCCCTGCACAGGTCTTCAATGGAGAGGCCGGGTCAGGAACTGGGGAGCAACAGCTGATCCTGTGCTAGGTGCCCCAGAGGTTTAGAGGTTTGTGGACTCTTTCTCTCTCTGTCCTCTCCCCTCTCTCTCTCTCTCATACACACACACTTCAGCTGGATCAACGGCCATTTAAAAAACAATTATAGAAATAATCTAAGAATATAAAATATTATATTATCAGAATAGAAGAGGCCTTTCTAAGTATGTCATAAAATGAGGGGCCATGCAGAAAAAAACTCATTAATAAATATGACTACTTTAAAAACAAAACAAACAAACAAACAAAAAACAGCCATAAGACAAACGCTGCACCATTATCAAAGTGAAAAAGACAAAAGATGAGCTGGAAAAATAGACTGGCCACTCACACCACAAGGCACAGTGTTTCTCACAGAAAACACTGCTAATGCTGTGAACCCCAAAGGAAACATGAGGGCTCTCAGGCCTACCAAACGGCCTCCCCTCACTCAGAAAAGCACGGACTGCCCACCTCCTGGGTGAGGAGCTTTCTGCCTCTGCATCTGGCAGGTACCCAGAGCTGCCTCTCTGGGTACCTGGCTCGGGTCCCAGGGGAAAGACAGGCCCTGGAAGACTGGAGTGGCTAGAGAGAACAGCAGAGAGGGTGAGGAGAGGGGCTAAGAGTGGAAACTACTCCACCAGGGCAGAGTGGAGATATCAGGAAGGGCTGAGCCCCGCCCAAGGTCCCACAGTAACTGGCACCCAAGAGCTGGGCTGCAGACAGTGGCAGAGATGGACCACAGTGGTGAGAGCTGAAGAAATGGTTAGAGGCTGACAGAGAAGAAGGCGACCAATGTGATGAAGAGCCCAGCTTCATTGGAGAATGGTGGAAAGAGAGATTAAGGGAGGGCAAGGGCAGGGGCTATGGAAAGTGCCTAAAATGGTGATGGAGGGGAGCTGGGTGAAGACTGACAGGAAAGGGGTGTGTGTCCATGTATTGACCTGGAAGCAGAACAAAGAGTGAAGACATGATAGGGGAAGGGAGAGGAGAGAAGGAGGGGGTGACCAGGAGCAGGAGCTCAGCCTTGTCTGAGAGTGAGGGTGGGATGAAAATAAGGAAGCTTGAATCTAGTCAGATGAAGGCCAGTGTTGATGTTGATGGAGAATAATGGAGATGGCTGGACAGCAATGGAAAGAGACATGGCCGGAGACACTGTGGCACACACATGGCTTGCAGGTCCAGGGTTCAGAAATACAGTAGGAAAGACAAGAGATGCCAGCTAATTCTGTGCTTAGAAGGAAATTATGTAGAGCCTTAGATGAATGCACTAGAATGGAAGAAACACAGAAAAATCCATCATCTCAGCTTCCATGTCAAGAATTTAAAAAAAAAAAAAACTGAAAAAAAAACAGAGTAAAGGCAACAATAAAAATAAGCAAAATGAAAGAGGAAAAAAATACAACAAAAAAATTTGGCTAAAAGTTTAAAAATTATATTATTAATAAAGCTAATAAGCCACTAGCAAAACTGATTCAGGAAAAGAACAAGAGAAGAAACACAAATAACCAGTATCAAAAATCACAAGACATTTTCTTTACAAAGTGCGTAAACCTTAACAAGATCCTTTACAGAATTTTGTAAAATAATTAGGACAAAATTAGATGATAGAGGTCAAAATTCACCAGGTTATAAAAACTAGTGTACCAAACTGACAAAAATAACATAAAATTTAAGGAAAACTCATGTATCTACTAAATAAGTTAAATCACTTCTTAAAAAGTCAAACCAACTAACCAATAAAAACAACAAAAAAATTTTCCACATTCAAAACTTTAAGCCTGGAATTATGAAATACCCCAAACAATTAAAAATAAGAAAAACAGCTAAATGTCCCAGGTTTACCTAATGTGGAAAAAAACAGGGAACTTTGAAAGTTTCTTTAGTGAGGTCACTATTACCCTGACACTACACTCCCACCAGGACATTAGAAAACAAGCAAAGCGGAGAGCATGGCTTTCATAACAAAGATACAGATGTTCTAACCAAAATATTGCATGAATTAAGTCATATAGGAAAACAGAATAGATCAATACCAAGTGGAACATACAAAAACATGCAAGGGTAGTTAAAATTCAATAAGAAATCATGTAAAACATTCCATTAACAGGAAAACACAAGGAGAGAAATCATATGTACAGTTAGAATAAATTGTAAAAACGTGTTTAATAAAACTCAACACCTAGGCATAAAAACAACTCTAAGCAAAGTCATAAAAGAAGGCAACTTCCTCATTTGACTGTTCCTCTAAAATGACTATAAAACAAGCACTGTAACTGATCTACAATTTTTAAAAGCTGTTTCCCTGGAAGTGGAGACACAAAAGGTTGCCAGCTTTTACTATTTTTATTCAATACTATACTGAAGGTATAGTCAGGGAAATAAAGCAGGAAAAAAGAAGTAAAAATGCATAGGATCAACTTTTAAAATCGTTATTATTATTATTAAGACACTTCCATATATATGGAAAATCAACCATAATCCAAAACTATTGCAATTAGTAAATAAATGAATTTCAATATATAAAATCAAATTATTACTGTGAACGAGCAAGAACAAAATAGAAAATGTAATGAAACAAGGTTGGACTAGGAAACAAGTATGCATCTACAAGATAAACGAGCCTACAAATTATTACTTTATAGAAAATAATTTTTTAAAGTCTTCAAATCAATTTAAGAAAATATCGAACGACACCCCCCCCAAACAAAAACAAAAACAAACAAACAAACAAAAAACGAGCAGAGAATATGAGAAGAAAGGCTCCTAGGTCAAGCTACAACTGCTAAACAGTAACTCACCCAAAGCAGGTTAACTGCAAGCTCCAGGTGGCAAGATCCCCACAGGCTCTCAGAGGGGCAGGACCCCAGAAGGCAGGACCACCACACCCTACTGAGCAGAAGTTCCGGGGCCCCCTAGGACCTGCTGCCCACAGCCTGTACCGGCACTCCTGCACCAGGACAATAAAGCACGTGCGCTGTTAGCCCACGTGACCGCGCTTGTGTCAGGGAGGATTCTGATTGGCTGAGTGTTCTAGGATGGCTTCAAGAGCACTGAGCATTGTATCCTGGCTGGGATTCCTGCGTTTCCTCTGAATGGCGGCCTTATAGACAATTCTGTAGCTCACAGTCCCTGTAAGAGTTCTTTTAGTGGTCATCTTCTCCCCTGGCACTCCTGGGCCACACCAGAAGCATCCTTCGCTTGGTGTACAGAGAGCATCCTTGTCGAGTGCCAGCTCTCAGGGGGAAGCTGTCTTTTACCATGAAAGGTGCTGCTAGCTGTAAGCTTTATTTAAATGCACTTGATTAGATTATGAAATTCCCTTCTGTTCCTGCTGCAGTGAGAGTACACAGGACAATTGGATGTTGAATTCTGTCCTATTCTTTTCCGCAATCTATTGAGATAGCAATATTGTTTTGTTCTTGTATGTTAATGTAGTGAATTACATTCATTCTTCAATATTGAATCAGCCTTCAGGGCCTGGAACAAGCCCTATTTGATATTGATGTTTGCCTTTCTATATACTGAACACTGTATATCCCTTTTCACCCTTTTAATATTTGATTGAACTTTTTATTTCAAAATAATTTTACATTTCCATGCTGCTGTAAGAAATAATACAGAACGATCCCATGTGCCCTTTTATCCAGGTTCCCCCAGTACAAAATGGGGTTAGATTCAGACCAGAATACTACCTTGATACAGTTCAGGATACACATTTCCATCATCACAAGGATCCAATGGGTTGCCTTTTTATTTTTTATTTTTATTTTACTTTTTAAAGATTTTATGTATTTATTTTTAGAGAGAGGGGAAGGGAGAAAGAAAGAGAGGGAGAGAAACATCAACATGAGAGAGAAACACTGATGAGTTTTCATCCATGCTCGCAACCCAGGCATGTGCCCTGACTAGAATCAAACCAGTGACCTTTCACTTCATGGAAGAATGCTCAACCAACTGAGCCACAATGATCAGGGCATGGGTTGCCTTTTTATATTCACAATCACTTCCCTTTAGGTTCTGCATTCACCTTAAAATTTGGCAACCATTAATCTGTTATTTGTACAGTAGTCCCTCTCTATATCGCGGTTCACTTATCGTGGCCTCACTGTATCGCGGGATTTTTAAAAATATTATATTTAATTATTTATCGCGGATTTTTCCCTATATTGTGGGACTTTGCGGTACTGTATACATATGTTGTTAAAGTTACATAGGTTTAAGAGTGTAGAATATGTTTAAGAACATAACTAGTGTTTATAAACGTGTGGAAAAGGCTAATAAGGGAGTGGGAAAGGTTAATAAGGGACTGGGAACGGTTTATAAGTGTGTGGGAAGGGTTCATAAAGCCTTAAAATATATATAAATACTAAAATAAATGTAAAGTTCCTACTTCGTGGATTTTCACCTATCGTGGTGTGTGTGTGTGTGTGTGTGTGTGTGTGTGTGTGTGTGTGTGTCTAGAACGTAATACCCACGACAAGTGAGGGAATACTGTACTCTATTTCTATAAATCTGTCATTTCAAAAGTGGCATATAAGTAGAATGATAAAGTATGTGACGTTTGGGCTTGATATCTCTCTTGTTACTGCGGGAGGGGGCAGGGGCTAAGGTGAGGGAAACTTCCTGCTTTGGCCCATCATGATGTCTTTATTTCTGGAATTCATGTGTCTCCTCATACCCGTGGAGAGGTAAATGCCTCTTCCCTCTCACCTGGGGACAGATGTGGATCACAACAGAGAAACCACCTTCCAGGAAAATACAGCATGCCACAGAGCTCAAAAAGAGAAATAGAGAGAGCTGGTCAAAAGTCATTTGGCCAACAGGTAAGGACAACATTTACATAGAGTCTTGGGGGATAGAGAGCATCAGTGGAAAACAATCCAGCAAAGACCCTGTATACAAAGAGAGGACTCTGAGGAAGTTCAGGAGCAAAGGCAATACATTTTCTGGGTTCTCAACATAGCTAAGAGAGATAGAGTGACAATTTCAAACAGCAAATCACTCTACTTCCTTCCTACTCATTCCCCATCCCAGCAAGCCTTGGACAGCTAGGCTCAAAGAATACTGAAGTGAACTACAGAAATCCATTTCCTTCTCTCTGCCCCAACAGGAAGAGAAAGAGGAAGAGGAAGAAGAGAGTGAACAGAGCCCAGGAGGAGAAAAGTGAAAGGAGAAAGTCTACAGGTCGTTACAGGGTTGTTTCTCCTTATGCATAGAGTAGGATGAGGTGGAAAGGTGGCAACTCTGAGGAAGTTTGGAGCTATCGACAATACAGGGAGGCTTGGGTCTCAGTGTCTAACTAGAATCCCACCCCCTAGCCCTCTATTCTTGGCTAGTCTTACTTTCTGGCATCCAAGTCCACTCCTTTTTTTTTTTTTTTTTACTGTTTTTTTAAAAAATAATTTATTAATTTGTTTATTTATTTTATTTTATGTATTTTTTAGAGAGAGGGGAAAGGAGAAAGAGAGGGAAAGAAAGATCCCTGTGTGGTTGCCTCTCACACGCCCCCAACTGGGGACCTAACGTGCAACCTAGTCATGTACCCTGACTGGGAATCGAACCAGTGACACTTGGCTCGCAGGCCTGAGCCACAGCAGCCAGAGCTCCAAGTCCACTCTTGTTGCTCATGAAAGCAGGTAAATGTGGACTTCTCATCTGCCTGAAGCTCAAAAAAGGGCAATTTCAGTCTCTCTTTCTTGCTAGTTAGTGGGTGAAGGGGCAGTTGTTGCTTGGACAGGTCAACAAATGATGGGCCAGAGGCCATGTGTGTGATGGTCTCCTTGTGCTGCAGAAATGGTCACCTGGACCATAGAGAGAGGCTCAGGAATCCTGGTCAGGGTCTGTGAATCAGTGGCACACATCACCTGATTCTCTGCCTTGGCTATATTCAGGGAAATGGCTACCTGGTAGGTTGGCATGAGGGTGGGACCCTGACAGCCGACAGGAGGCCCTGTAAACTGGGGCCCAGTGTGGGGAGGGCTATCGTACTCTTGTTTTTTGTTTCTGTTTTTAAGTATATTTTATTGATTATGTTGTTACAGTAGTTCCAATTTTTTCCCCTTTGCTCCCCTTGGCCCAGTACCCCGCTTCCCTCTAGCAATCCCACCCCCCTTAGTTCATGTCCATGGGTCATGCATATATGTTCTTTCACCCTTTCCTATATGATTCTTAACTTCCCCCTGTCTATTTTGTACCAGTCAATTATGCTTCTTAATCCCTGCACCATTTCCCAATTTCTCTCCCTTCCCCCTTCCAGCTGATAACCCTCCAAACGATCCCTATACCTAGGATTCTGTTCCTATTCTGGTTTGCTTAGTTGGATTTTGTTTTTGTTTTTTAAATTCAGTTGTTGATAGTTGTGAGTATGTTGTCATTTTAATGTTCATAGTTTTGATCTTCTTTTTCTTAAATAAGTCCCTTTAACATTTCATATAATAATGGCTTGGTGATGATAAACTCTTTTAGCTTTACCTTGTCTGGGAAGCACTTCATCTGCCCTTCCATTCTAAATGATAGCTTTGCTGGATAGAGTAATCTTGTTTGTAGGTCCTTGCTTTTCATCACATTGTATACTTCTTGCCAGTCCCTTCTTGACTGTAGTTTCTTTTGAGAAATCAGCTGATAGTCTTTTAGGCACTCCTTTGTAGGAAACTCTCTGCTTTTTTCTTGCTGCTTTTAAGATTCTCTCTTTATCTTTCTTCACCTTTGGCATTTTAATCACGATGTGTCTTGGTGTGGTCTGCTCTGGGTCCAACTCACTCGGGACTCTCTCTGCTTCCTGGACTAGTATGTCTATTCCTTCGCCGAATTTGGGGAGTTTTCCTCCATTACTTTTCCACATAAGTTTTCAATTTCTTGCTCTTCCTCTTCTCCTTCCGGCACCCCTATGATTCAGATGTTGGCACATTTAAAGTTGTCCCAGAGGTTCCTAAGCCTCTCCTCATTTTTTTTCGATTCTTGTTTGCTCATTCTGTACTTGTTGACCCTTTTTTTTCTTTCTTATGTTCCAAATCACTGATTTGAATCACGGTTTCCTCCCCTTCCCCATTGGTTTTGTGTGGATTTTCCTTCGTTTCACTTAGCATAGCCTTCACTTCTTCCCTCATGCATTTGCCATACTCAAGCATATCTGTCAAGCCTGTGAGCATCTTTATTATCAGTCTTTTGAATTCTGCATTGTTCAGTTGGCTATCCCCTTATCTGTTAGGTTGGCTATCTCCTCATCGCTTAGTTCTCCCACTGGAACCTGGATCCGTTCCCACTTTTGGGCCATACTTCTCTGTCTCCTCATCTTGACAGGCTCCTCTGTTTGTTTGCCTCTGTGTCTTAGGTAGAGCTGTCGCTCCTGTTACGTTTAAGGGGCAGAGCCTCAGGTATTCGTCAGTACAGGGTGACATGTTTCACCATGTTGTGGCGTTGTATGTGGAGAAAGGGTCTGAGAGGGAACAGTGCCACTTGCTCAGCACTCGCCCCTTTTCCAGGCACTTCTCCCACTTCTGTATGGGGCTGGTGCCTCTCTAGCTGTTGCCCTGGCTGTTGTTCCAACAGTGGGTGGATCTGCAGATGTTCTAGGACCATGGGGGGCCTTTAAACAAGCGGACTCTGCTGAGAGACTGACAGTTTCTTCCTCCACCAACCCCCACTGGTTTGCACAGTCAGAAGCAATGAGGCTTGATTTTCTCTGGCGCTGGGACCGTGAGCTACACGGTCTGGTGAGGAGCTGGGAACGCTCCCCAGGTGTCCCTCCTGACTTTTAAAAATGTGTAACTGCGCTTTCTGTCGACCTGCCACTGCCACTGCTGCCACCAGCACACTGCAGCCTCTCCATCTCAGCTCTGCCCCTCCTACCCTTCTGGATGAGTGTTTCTTCTTTATACCTTTTTTTGCTGGACTTCCGTGCAGCTTGATTTTCTGGAACTTCTGGTTGTTTCTAGTTTTGAGGTACTTGTATTCCTTCTTAGTTGTATAGGGAGACCCAGCATGTCTGTCTAGGCCTCCATCTTGGCTGGAAGTCTGTACTCTTGTTAAGTCATCTTAGTTATGATTAATGGGCAGGTAACTGACTTGGGAATTGGCAGCTGGTGGGGATCATGACTTCACATTTTAGAAAACCCATAAGACAAAAAGTAGAGGGAACACCTAACCAAGATAAGAAACACAGAGGTTATTAAAGGAAAAATAGCCATGTTTGACTCATGGGAAAATGCAAAACACATGTGTCAAAGGCTAACAGAAAAATATCAATAGAAAAATTATAAATCTGAAAAAATTGTAATGCCATTTCATGGTCTATAAATTCTAAAAAAAGGAGAGATGTACACAGAACAAGCAAAAACACATTAATTGTCTTCAGCAGTAACTGAAGGTTTTACCTACTTAAGAAAAACTAGAAAATATATAAGATGGGCTTCTTCAATAGAGTATTGGGGGAACACATACCAGCTCCATGAAAGTTGCCCGCCGCAACTCCTCCAGCACTCACCCCAGCCAACCTGATGGAAAATGGAACAAACTGACCAAGATTCTCTCCTTGACCAAACTCTGCTCAGGCTTCCCTGGCTCTTTTCAACTAGGCCATGACTTTTAGCTTCCACATTTGTCTCTGCATTTTCCAGTTTTAGCAAGAATCCTGCTTAATCAGTTTAGCAAGAGTCTTGTGTCCTTCATATCTAATCGCCCTCAATATCTGATAGGTTTCCTCATCTTCCGCCACCCCCTCTTCCCCCAGGTGATGTCTGATCACCCTGGCTGCCTTCAGCAAAAATCGTATTAGAATGTTTTAAGCAGGGTCCTCCTCATACCCTTACCTCTGATACTTAGTAACTTTCCATCCACCAACTCCTCGCTGTTCCTTGGCTATTAATTCTCATTTGCCCAGCCTGTTCTCAGAACTGAGTTTAGTGCTATATACCGAGGTGTCTTTTCTGCTTTGCAATAGTCCTGAACAAGTGTCGCTGGTTCGATCTTCCAGTCAGGGCACATCAGAGAAGGAAAACTCTGACTCCAAAAAACCTCCGCTGCCTTGCGGCATACCTCTTCAGGGGAAAGGCTAAGGGAGTAAACCCCGACAGAAAATCCGGAGCTGGAGTCCCTAAGGCGGTTTGACGTTGTAGTCAACACCGGCAACTCCTGCGGCGCACCTGAAGCCAAGCTGTATTGACTCCGTCTTTCCCTTGGACCCTTCAGCTGCGAAGAGAGGGGGGTTCTGCTGCATGGGCAACAGCAGACCCTCCATATCACCCTGCCCAGGCTCTGTAGCTTCAGCTTCACTGGAGAGGACACTCCAGCGTCATCGCAAGATGTCGATTCAACACGGGAGGAGACAGATACCGTGTCACTCCCGAGTCGGACTGCACAGCCATTCTCGGCGGTGCAGATAGACTCTTAAGAAGCTACACCATCGTCTCTCGAGACGGACGGCTGCCGACGACGACGGAGTCCTGAACAAAAGCCACCCTTACTGCTTAACTACTGACTAGCTCTGATTCTTTTTCAACAAAACAAACATGAGCAATGAAAGGAGAACTGTTGAAACTAGTCGACAACTGTCAGAGGTATCTCTCTGGTGGAAGTACGGATTCCCAGGTCCACAGTGACTCTGAGGAAATAATCTGAACCCCAGAGGTATTCTTATTAGAGTAGTTCTCATACCCCCATATGTTGTATGAATCTATGTACATACAGACGAGGGAAAGCAACTCTTGGGTCCAAGATCAAGGGTGGACACAAACCCATGGGAACTCTTCCTTGCCCCCATGCCATCAAGCAACAAAAACCTGCCCAGAATCAAGTAGTCAGACTTCAAACTTTACCTCAGAAAGGAGGGCAAGAACATTCTAGATATGGCAGAAAAGGACCTCCTGGCTCAGTGGCAACAAGACATACCAACAGTTTGGGCTGAGAACAACCCCACCCCCGACCCCTGGCCTGGCAGTTCATGTCCCAGCAGTTGTTGTAACTCTTTTAGGGAATGCGGTGCCGTGCAGGCAGAGGCAATATCCTATGCCAATAAAGGCCCGGCAGTGAGTTGCGGTTCATATTCGGCGCCTGTGGGAAGCCGGTATCCTAAAGGCCTGCAAATAGGCATGGAACACCCCACTCCTCCCAGTTCAGAAGCCACGCACTGAGGACTACCGCCCAGTACAAGATCTGAGGGAAGTCAATAAACGGGTTGAAACTGTCCATCCTACGGTGCCCAACCCTTATACTCTTCTCAGCCTTTTGCCTCCGGATCGGATGGTATATTTGGTTTTAGACTTAAAGGATGCCTTTTTTCTCTATACCCCTGGCTCCAGTCAGTCAGCCCCTCTTTGCATTTGAATGAACTGACCCAGACACTGGGGAATCAGGTCAATTAACATGGACTCGTTTGCCTCAGGGTTTTAAAAACTTTCCAACCCTCTTTGATGAAGCGCTCAGCAGGGATCTTGCCCCCTTCCGAGAGGACAATCCACACATTACAGTCCTTCAATATGTAGATGACATCTTATTGGCGGCCGAGGACCTAGCTAATTGCCTGGAAGCAACGGAAGCATTACTAAAATTACTAGCCCATCTGGGGTACAGGGTGTCAGCTAAAAAGGCCCAGTTATGCCAGAAAGAAGTCACTTACCTAGGGTATACATTAAAGGAAGGCAGCCGGACCCTGTCCCCTAGAAGAATCCAGGCCATTTTACAGATCCCGGCCCCCACTACCAAGCGCCAAGTTCGTGAGTTTCTCGGGGCCGTCGGCTATTGCTGCCTATGGATTTTAGGATTTGCAGAACTAGCTAAGCCTCTTTATGCCTGCACAGGGGAAACAAAAGAGGCCTTAGTATGGACTGAGGCAGAGGAAGGGGCATTTCAGGCGCTAAAGGAAGAGCTCGTCACCACGCCTGCCCTGGCGCTACCAAGGCTTGACAGGCCCTTCCAGTTATATGTGGCAGAAAATAGGGGTATAGCGAAATAGGGATTCTCACGCAGTGCCTAGAACCTTGGAAGCAACCCATAGCTTATCTTTCTAAGCGGCTAGACCCAATAGCCGCTGGGTGGCCCAACTGTCTACAGCTATAGCTGCCACAGCACAGCTAGTAAAAGAAGCTACGAAGCTAACGTTTGGACAGGAGCTACAGGTCATCACATCACATGCCGTAGAGACTTTATTGAGAAGTCCCCCTGAGAGATGGCTCTCCAATGCACACATTGTACAATATCAAGTTCTGCTCCTCGATCCAGACCATGTCAAGTTCCTACAGTCAATGGCCCTAAACCCTGCTACTCTCCTCCCAGATGATGACCCACACCAACCTCTCCACGACTGTGTTAATGTACTCACTGCCCTCACCAACTACGGAGAGGACCTCACAGACCTCCCTCTGACTAATCCTGATGCGGTCCTGTACACTGACAGCGGCAGCAGCTTCGTCCAAGAAGGAGTCCAGTATGCTGGGTCAGCTGTTGTAACAAGCGACACTGTCATCTGGGCCCAAGCTCTGGGGCCTGGCTCATCTGCCCAGAGAGCTGAACTCATTGCGTTAACACAAGCGCTTCACTGGGCAAAGGGAAAGCGGGTAAATATCTACACAGACAGCCGATATGCCTTTGCTACAGTACACGTCCATGGGAGCATATATCAGGAAAGAGGACTCCTAACTTCAGAGGGAAAACATAAGGAACGCCCAAGAAATCCTTGATCTCCTTGCAGCTATTTGGCTGCCAAAGCAGGTTGCTGTAATTCATTGTAAGGGACACCAGGCAGCACAGACACCGGAAGCCCAAGGAAATGCCTTCGCAGACCCAGAGGCCAGAAAGGCGGCCCTACAACCAGTGGGGCCTCTAAAACTCCTGCCCCTGGTTCCACCGCGGGTGCTTGCCGGGCCCCCGGTATATTCAGCCAGGGATCAGGAAATTCCTGTCAGAATGCAGGCCCAGGACACTCACGGTGGTTGGAAACGCCTCCCAGACACTCGCATTCTAGTCCCAGAGGCCCTTGGGCAAGAACTAATCTGGCAAATTCACCAGAGCACTCAGCTGGGGGGGACGAAGCTTGCTGAACTCCTCCAATCAGCTTACTTCATTCCCAGGTTGTTTCAGGAAACAAAGGAGGCGAGCGGGCGGTTTCCCCAGTGCGCTGCAGTCAATCCAGCCCCCAAGGACCCCCAACCCCCTCGCCACCGTCTGCATGGGGATGCTCCCGGAGAGAAATGGGAGATCGACTTCACTGAAATGACGCCAGCACGGGGAGGGTACAAATACCTCCTAGTCCTAGTAGATACCTGCTTGGGCTGGGTAGAGGCTTACCCCACTCAGTCAGAGTCAGCTTTAGTAGTGACTAAAAAGTTAATACAGGAAATAATTCCTCGATTCAGCCTCCCTCTAGCCATGGGGTCCGATAATGGCCCGACTTTCATAAGCTAAATCACCCCACAACTCAGCAAAGCAGTAAGTATTGAATGGAAGTTACATTGTATTTACAGGCCCCAGAGTTCAGGACAGGTAGAAAGAATGAATAGGACCCTTAAGGAAACATTAACCAAGTTGAAATTAGAAACTGGCGGAGACTGGCTAGGACTCCTTCCGTTTGCCCTCTTAAGGGCTCGCTGTACCCCTTATTTCCAGCAGTTCACGCCCTATGAAATTATGTTCGGTCATCCACCACCACTCTTGCCTAAATTAGGACTAGACATTTCTGCTTCTGTCACTAATCAGAAGCTTCTTAAGTCCCTACAGGCTTTTTCAGAGAGCACTCGAGACCTGCACTCCCTCCTTCGGGTGAATTGCCCCATTCCAATCGCAGGGAATCCAGAAGGACCACTGGCTGAGCAAGGGGATCTCGTGTGGGTCAAGCGACGGGACCCTGGAACGTTAGAGCCACGGTGGGCTGGACCGTACCAGGTGGTACTGAGCACCCCAACGGCAGTAAAAGTAGCAGGAAAGAAGTGTTGGATTCACTATTCGCAGGTCAAGACGGTCAGTGACGTGGGCGAAATTTCAGAAGAATGGACTGTAGAGCGCTCCGACCACCCCCTTCGGGTGCGGCTGCGGCGGTGCTCCCCTTAATCCTCCTCCTCCTCTCCCTTGACTCTGCCATAGGAAACTCTTACCGTTTAAACAACTACACCTGGCAAGTGTCTAGGACCACTGATGGGACACTAGTAAGCCAAATCAGTACCCCGGGAACCCCAGTATTTTCCTTTGACCTCTGCACTCTCCTCGGGAGCAACTTCTACCCCGGTAGTTGGGGGCAAGGATGGCCCAAAAGACCCCCAAGTCCTATGGGCGCCCACCTCGGCACTGGACTCCTTAACAGGGTAACTGGGCCAGGGTGCGGGACCCTACAGGGGGAAAAGGAACTACAATCAGTCCAGGTCTATATGTGCCCCTTATCAGAGTCCCCCCAGTGCCAGAACAAAGGGAATTTTTCTGCCCTAAGTGGGACTGTGTAACCTTAGCACCCTGGAAAAAGACGGATCCCTCCCTTGCTTTTGATTGTCCGGTAGTCCGAGGGAGTGCTCTGTGGGGGCTTGCAACCATTTCAAGCTATGGCCCCACACCCCCAGGCAAGATGACTGGGAAGGGGGAAAAACCTGGGGCCTGTGGCTCTATGTATCCAGCCGAGATCCAGGAGTGTTATTCACTATTCGGAAGCGCCGTCTCCCTCAACTAAGTCTCCCCGTGGGGCCCATAGCTAAACTAGGTCTTCCCCCATGGCCGAAAGTGCCCACGCCCCCACCAATTCCTAATGCTAGGATGGAGGGTAGAGAAGGCGGGGGGTTCTACCCCAACCAAGGAAACCATGACCCCTCCTACCCCGTCAAATGAAAGAGGACAAAAGCAAATTTACAGAACACTACACACTGTTTTCCAGTTCCTGAACCAATCCCACCCTAATATGACAAGAGACTGCTGGCTGTGTTTAAACCCTGAGCCCCCTTACTATGTCGGGTTGGGAGTGAACCGCAGTCTAGGGACAGGAGAGGAAGACATCAAAAACCTTACTCTTCCTCAATTAAGCCAGCAGCCTGGCCACTGCTCGTGGGGTCGGTCCCCCAGACTTACTTTAGGATCTTTTGAAGGTCAGGGGGCCTGTTTTCTATCCTCAGACTATAAATTATCCGCTTCCCCTTATCAGGACTCCTGTGCTCAGAGAACTATACTGCCCCCTAGCGACGTGACAGAGGCAGTCCTAGTTGCTCCCCCAGGCACCTGGTTTGCTTGCTGGAGTGTTTTAACGCCGTGTGTTTCTTCCTTTCACTTCCTGCTTGAGACCTCCTCTAGCTCCCCTGAACTGTGTATTTTAGCACATCTTTTACCACAGGTCTATTACTATTCTGGAAGCCAGGGAAGGAAACATTTAGGACTTGAAGGACTCAGTCGGTACAAGCGCGCTCTGGTCCTAGTCCCAGTACTCCTAGGCTTAGGGATAGCCAGGTCAGCTGCCGCAGGAACATCAGCCCTCATAACAGGAAATAAAAACTTCAAAGACCTTAGCACCCAAATAGACCAAGATTTAGCCACTGTAGGAAATAGTGTAAGTAAACTAGAGGATTCCTTAAGCTCACTTGCTGAAGTCGGTCGGCAGCCGTCCGTCTCGAGAGACGATGGTGTAGCTTCCCAAGAGTCTATCTGCACCGCCGAGAATGGCTGTGCAGTCCGACTCGGGAGTGACACGGTATCTGTCTCCTCCCGTGTTGAATCGACATCTTGCGATGACGCTGGAGTGTCCTCTCCAGTGAAGCTGAAGCTACAGAGCCTGGGCAGGGTGATATGGAGGGTCTGCTGTTGCCCATGCAGCAGACCCCCCCCCTCTTCACAGCTGAAGGATCCAAGGGAAAGACGGAGTCAATACAGCTTGGCTTCAGGTGCGCCGCAGGAGTTGCCGTGTTGACTACAACGTCAAACCGCCTTAGGGACTCCAGCTCCGGATTTTCTGTCGGGGTTTACTCCCTTAGCCTTTCCCCTGAAGAGGTATGCCGCAAGGCAGCGGAGGTTTTTTGGAGTCAGAGTTTTCCTTCTCTGATGTGCCCTGACTGGAAGATCGAACCAGCGACACTTAGCTCGCAGGCCAACGCTCAATCCACTGAGCCAAACCAGCCAGGGTGAAGTAGTCCTACAGAATAGGCGGGGCCTAGATTTATTGTTCCTTAAACAAGGAGGCCTTTGCTTAGCCTTAGGGGAAACCTGTTGTTTTTATACTAACCATTCCGGAGTAATAAGAGACAGTCTTAGTCAGCTTCAGAAGCGGTTACAAGATAGGGAGGAAGACAGAAAACAAGGAGAAAATTGGTATGAACGGTTTTTCTCCATGTCCCCTTGGGTCACTACACTTCTAACTGCGCTCAGAGGTCCTCTCCTTCTTTTACTTCTAGCCCTAGCTATTCGTCGGCAGCCGTCCGTCTCGAGAGACGATGGTGTAGCTTCTTAAGAGTCCATCTGCACCGCCGAGAATGGTTGTGCAGTCCGACTCGGGAGTGACACGGTATCTGTCTCCTCCCGTGTTGAATCGACATCTTGCGATGACGCTGGAGTGTCCTCTCCAGTGGAGCTGAAGCTACAGAGCCTGGGCAGGGTGATATGGAGGGTCTGCTGTTGCCCATGCAGCAGACCCCCCCTCTCTTCGCAGCTGAAGGATCCAAGGGAAAGACGGAGTCAATACAGCTTGGCTTCAGGTGCGCCGCAGGAGTTGCCGGTGTTGACTACAACGTCAAACCGCCTTAGGGACTCCGGCTCCGGATTTTCTGTCGGGGTTTACTCCCTTAGCCTTTCCCCTGAAGAGGTATGCCGCAAGGCAGCGGAGGTTTTTTGGAGTCAGAGTTTTCCTTCTCTGATGTGCCCTGACTGGAAGATCGAACCAGCGACACTTAGCTCGCAGGCCGACGCTCAATCCACTGAGCCAAACCAGCCAGGTTTGGTTCTTCCCAAAGACAAAAAGACCAACCTGTTTAGCGCCTTGATCAAGAAGAAGAAGAAAACGGCCCCAACGCCTCCCAAACGCAGCAGCTCCTTCCGGGAGATGGACGGCCAGCCAGAGCGCAAGGGGGCCGGGGAGGAAGAGGGCCGTGAAGTCAGCAACGGGGTGCCTGCTCTCACACCCTCAGACACAGCTGAGCCAGCCAAGTCCCCAAAGCCCAGCAGTGGAGCTGGTGTCCCCAACGGGGCCTTCCGGGAGTCGGGCGCAGGCTCCCGGTCTCCCCACCTGTGGAAGAAGTCCAGCACGCTGACTGGCAGCCGACTGGCAGCCAGCGAAGAGGAGGGTGGCAGCAGCTCCAGCAAGCGCTTCCTGCGGTCCTGCTCTGCCTCCTGTGTGCCCCACGGGGCCAAGGACACAGAGTGGAGGTCGGTCACGCTGCCTCGGGATCTGCAGTCCACGGGAAGGCAGTTTGACTCGTCCACGTTTGGAGGGCACAGAAGTGAGAAGCCAGCTCTGCCTCGGAAGCGCGCCAGTGAGAACAGGTCTGACCAGGCGATCAGAGGCACAGTGACACCCCCACCCAGGCTGGTGAAAAAGACGGAGGAAGTGGCCGATGAGGTCTTCAAAGACATGGCGGAGTCCAGCCCAGGCTCCAGCCCTCCCAGTCTGACGCCAAAAGTCCTCCGTAGGCAGGCGGTGGCTCCAGCCTCTGGTCTGCCCCACAGGGAAGAGGCCGGGAAGCCCAGTGCCTTGGGGACACCTGCTGCAGCTGAGCCAGTACCCTCCGCCAGCAGAGCAGGGCCAGGCCCTTCTGCAGGGACCAGCAAGGCCCCTGCCGAGGAATCCAGAGTGAGGAGGCACAAGCCGCCCTCTGAGTCCCCAGGGAGAGACAAGGGGAAGCTGTCCAAGCTCAAGCCTGCGCCCCCACCCCCACCGCCAGCCTCTGTGGGGAAAGCCGGGAAGCCCTCTCAGGGCCCCAGCCAGGAAGCAGCCGGGGAGGCAGGCGCCAGTGGGAAAGCAAAACCCACGGCTGTGGTCATGGATGCTGTGAACAGTGACGCCACCAAACCCGGCCAGCTGGGAGAGGGCATCAAGAAGCCCGTGCTCCCGTCCTTACCAAAGCCTCAGTCCTCCACCAAGCCAGCGGGGTCCCCAGCCAACCCAGCCCCCACTCCCTCCACTCTGCCATCAGCATCCTCCGTCCTGGCCGGGGACCAGCCATCCTCCACTGCCTTCATCCCTCTCATATCGACCCGCGTGTCCCTTCGGAAAACCCGCCAACCTCCCGAGCGCATCGCCAGTGGCACCATCACCAAGGGTGTGGTTCTGGACAGCACCGAAGCCCTGTGCCTGGCCATCTCCAAGAACTCCGAGCAGATGGCCAGCCACAGCGCTGTGCTAGAAGCCGGCAAAAACCTCTACACATTTTGCGTGAACTACGTGGACTCCATCCAGCAGATGAGGAACAAATTCGCCTTCCGCGAGGCCATCAACAAGCTGGAGAATAACCTGCGGGAGCTTCAGATCTGCCCGGCGACAGCGGGGAGTGGCCCGGCGGCCACGCAGGACTTTAGCAAACTCCTCAATTCCGTGAAAGAGATCAGTGACATCGTACAGAGGTAGCAGAAGCCAGGTGTCAGGCCAGCCGGAGCCGCCTGCCGTGCAGGAGGGGTCCCCTGTGCCCGCGATGGTGGCTGACACAGGACCAGTGAGTGGGGACCTAGGCCTAGAGCCAAGGGCCCCCGTGGATCACAGCCCCACGACCCATGCTCCTCCGGTGCGCCCCTCCTTCTCAGCCCACTCGCGGGGCCCTCTGTCCTCAGCGCTGCGTGTGGAGGGCCACACAGTGGGCTGCACCCGCCCGCCAGTCCCTTCCCCGGGCGATGGGGGGAGGGCCCTTCAAGGTGGGGCTCCCCAGGCCGGCTGGGAGGTGACGCGCGCCTCTCCGTTGTCCTTCCTGGAGCACCGCCTCTGGCTGTGCCTGCTCCTCCATTTTCCCCAAGAACAAAGGCCCTGAACAGACGCGTGTCGCCAGGCCTTGGGAACCGTGACCGCCGCTCCCCCGGTGAGGGAGGCTGTGCCCGCATCCCCCTGTGCCTCCTGTGCTTACGATGCGCATACGGCCCCGCGTCCTGGGGAGCTCGGCCAGCCGGTCACTGCCCTCCGCGGGCGCCGGTCTGGTGCCCTCGCTGTTTCCTCACGGGAAGGACGGCTCTTGTTTGGGTGGCGGGGGGTGGGGGGGCGGGTGAAACAGGGTGCTAGGCTCCGGGTCCCAGGAAGAGGCCCGTGGTGCCTGAGAAGGTCCCATCTGCCTTCGCAGCAGGTCCTCAGAGCCCTCGTGCTCCGGTGACATGCACGGCTGGTCCTGAGGAGGAGGCCTGGGGGGGAAGGGCAGCGGCCGCTGTCCAGCATACAGGGGCGGGGAGGCAGGGGGTGGGGGCACTCGTTGTGGGAACAGCTGGTGCCGAGATGGCCCAGGGGGGGCCCAGAGTCGCCCTGCGTTTGAGTTTCCAGGTGCCCTGCAAAAGGCACTTGATCTTAATTTCTGACCAATCCCCTTCCCAGCCTTGCACCCCGTAAGATAAAGTAGACCCTTGCGGGGCTGCTGCTTTTGTGACAAGCCGGTCTTCCGTTTTCTGGGGCTCTTGAAGCATTTCAAAGCTCTGCCCTCTACACAGCCGCCTCCAGTACGGACACCGGCACCAACACGCAAACAGGAGGGAGGGGACCGGGCCCCGAAGCCCCAACCGGTGCTGGATGCACCCCTGTGGACAAACGTCAAGCCCTAGCTATTAGTCCCTGTATAATTAACTGCCTCGCTAATTATATTAGGCGATGTATCCAAGCTGTCAAGCTATTAGTTTTTAGAAGTCATTATGTCCCCCTCGAAGCTCAGGATTCAAAGGTTTGAACTGTCCATTACAACTAGTGGGGAATCTTAAAGGGTATTTCTTAGTAGGGAATGTTAAAGGGTATTTCTTAGATGTCCAGTCAGTAGGGTAATCAGCTGAACGTGGGTCCCGGGAACCAGACCCTCATGGTTGTATGCTTAAACCAAGCAGAACAAGGAACTTGACCTAACTGTTATTCCTTTGAACAGTGACCTATTCCTTTGAGCAATGACTTGAGGAATAGCAGTGACCCTTTCCTTTGAGCAATGACCTGGGAATAGTGGGAAATTTTTGTCTATACAAGCTGTATTTCTGTCCAAGTTTCTACACCTGCAGGAACAAGAATGCACCTGAAATGCTTTATAAACCCCCCAATCCCTAAGGTTGGGGCTGTCTACCTAAGTCCGACTTGTGGACAGGTGGGCAGCCGCTGGCCAGCTAATAATGGCTCTTTAAATTCTAATTTGATTGTCTCCGACCGTTTGGTTCTCGCACTTGCTCCGCAACACCTGTCCATGTTCAAAGTGTCACAGTATTTCTGGACATCTTGGGAGTTGTGTGTGTGTGTGTGTGTGTGTGTGTGTGTGTGTTTAAAGAGGATATGTTACACTTGGAATATGTTACCTTCCAGGGTCTTCAATGATTTCCAAGTGGCAATGCTTGCCTTGAGCTTGGGAGACAGTCAAGCCAGAAAGAGATATTTGTTATCTACTTGGAAGAGAGCACTGAAGTATGGAGGTTGGGAGTTGACCAGGGTAAAGGGTATTGAAAGGAGAGAACATGAACAAGTCCTCAGCATCCAAACACACCTTAAATTGGAGATGAGGAGAGAAGGAAAATCAGAGCAGAAGGCACACCTGGAACAATGTGGAAGAGGGAAGAATCGCAGTTGTGCACAATGACCTGGATGTCAGGTTAGCAGATGGAAGGAGGGAAAAGGAGACATGACAAATGCTACAGAGAAGACTGGGAAAAGCTATTGAATTTGTCAGCAAGGTGTGGACAGAAACCTGAGTACAAGGAGCCAGGGAATGAGCTGGCAGTAAGAACATTTATACAGCATTGTGAGCTAAATTGTGTTCCCAAAAAGGTATGTTGAAGTCCTAATCCCTGCTACCTGTGAATGTGACCTTATTTGGAAAGAGTATTTACAATTGTAGTCAGTTAGGATGGGACTTTAGTGTAATAATTTCAGAGACGGATACTGGAAGTCACTTTCTTGACCTTTTCACTGTAAAGATGAGGCAACAGAGGTCTGCAGAGAAATGAGGGATGAGCAACTCCCATAAATTTACAGCTCTGGCTAGTGGAGGAGTCCTTTCTCAGTAATTAGTATTTTGTGATTTGTGTGTGTGTGTGTGTGTTTAGGAACAGTGTAAGCATGAGGGTGGGATCCTATCTTAGTTACCCACACCCACCAGAAATCATGTCAGCAGTGCGAGGCAGACACTTCTCCCCCTGGTGGCACCCACCTGAATTACAGGCAGAGTCCTGCCAATGGAAAGAACCCAGGGACACTGGGGATTCCAGGGCAAGTGCCCATACCTCCTTCACAGGCCCAAACCAGCTTTTCAGATTGTTGTTTTTTCTTTGTCTTAGTCCTCAGGGACCTGGGATGTTTGCTGCCCTTTCCCCTCCCCATACCCCACTCTGTGCTCCCCACCTCCCCTCGCCCCTAGCTCCTTTTCCTGTGAAAAGTACAGTAACTAGGGAAAAAGTAACAAGCAAAACTTGTGAAACTTGACCAGTACTAGTTCAGGTCTCTACTTCTTCAAAGACACTGAGAGGAAGGGCTGCCCCCCTACACGCAGACAGATATGAAATGCAGGGACTCCCTTTTTCTTTGACTTTGAGAGGCGAGTCTCACAAACCTCACCTATTGCTGCCCACCCCCACTGCCATTCTTCCTGGCTTTTCTCTCCCTGTGACCTCTCCCCCAGGATGACCCCTTGTCTCAGCCAAAATGTCAGCGAAAGCAGAATAGAGCATTGGCTGGACTCCAAAGGACATCCCTGTCGTCCCCAGACCAGCTGCTGGGAGGATCCCCTCTAAGAATGGATCACAGTCACATCTAAAATGCCAAGAATGAATTGGTGTGCACTCACCAAGCCTTGGTGTCAGTGTTAGAGGCAGGCTTCAAGCTTGAAGAAGTCAGTTTAGGATAAAAAAGAAAGAAGAAGAAATTCTACTTTCTGCTCTAGTGAGGAAAACCTTCTTTGAGCAGTCTGCAGACAAAACACTTTAATGACCAAGAGCAGAATTTCTTAGAGCAGATAGGAGACTGACTCTAATACCAGCTATCTATTACCATGGGACAAATTACCACAAACTTAGCACTTAGAACAACAGGCATGTGACATCTGACCCAGTCACTGGTGGTTCTGGATCAGGGTTTCTCGTGAGGTTTCAGGCACACTGTCAGCCAGGCCTGTGCTCATCTGAAGGCTTGACTGAGGCTGGACAATCCACACCCAAAATGTCTCCCTCACACATTTGTTGACTGGAGGCCTCAGGTCTTTGTCATGTGGACTTCTCCGTGGGGATACTTGAGTGTCCTCAAGACATGGCATCTGGCTTATCCCAAGACAAGTAACCCAAGAGGCAGCAGAACAGAAGCCTTGTCTTATAACCTAGCCAGGAAAGTGACATATCACTTCTGCCGTACTCCAGTGGTCATATACATCAAACCTGATACACTGCGGGAGGCGATGACACAAGGGCACGAATGTCAGGAAGCAGGGGTTATTTGGAGACCATTTTTGAGGCTAACTACATTTTAGGTGGTGAACTGAAGGGAACTTGTCGCTCTACTATATGGACTAGAACTAAAACTAGAATTACTAATGAATGCTGTTGATCAGTGGTTCATCAAGGTTCTCCTCTAATTAAGGCACTGTGACTCTGAGACTGATTTTAAAACAAATATTTCTCTTGGGAAGGGTATGATATCCATTCAAAGACCCATCACTTAATTGCAAAGCTGGGCAATCTGATGGAGGGCAGTCTCCAGGAGAGCGAAGCCTGGAGATTCAGGGGTCTTGTCCAGGCTCCACTTACCTTTCAGATGGCCTTCCCCAACCCCCCTAGTCTCTGGAATTAGAAGGTCTGGGTCCAAATCCTGACCCAAGCACTCAGTAGTTAGGTGACCTTGGGTATGTTATTTAGCCCATCAGAACCTTGCTTTGCTCATCTATGAAGCAAATTCAGCACTAACCTCATCAATTGCTCATGAGGATGATAGAGGTAATGCTATTGAAGTGTTCTGCTGTGGTAGTGCTGTTCGTTGTCCATGGCTCTCTCCCGACCTCCGCCAATTCTGCAGAGCACCTATAGAAAGGAAGATGGAGAAGGGAGGGCTCACTCCACTCTGGGGTTTGTGGCTGAGAAAATGCTAACGAAAGGCTTTTGTCTTCCATTTGGGCATGAGCTACTGAAAACACACCTCAATGCAAGCCTGAGACCATCATCCTCTCTTGGGCCTACAACAGTGTTAACTGACTGTCTGGGCCCCAAGGGGTCTGTTTCAGACCTTGATATAATCAAGTGAGAGGACATGTTGCCTGCTTTCCTCTGGAGTTTTGCAGGAGGGGCTGACATCAAATAACCCTGGTGTCGACACTTGGGCAGAATACAGCAGTGAATAAGAGGTCTGAATCCCTTCCATATTGGGTCCATATCTCTTTCCTCCTCTGTCTTTAACATGGAAGGGTGAGTCTAGTTCTCTAGCTCTGGGCCCATTCATATATTCATTCTTTCTTTCCTATTGGTTGTCCACTCTGCACCAGACACTGCATGGATAAAATCACAGTAATCCTAGTATCCCTCCCCACAGTGGTGCCCATCTCCCAGTCTAAGGAAATGAAAAGGGATTTACAGAAAGGAAGAGTTAAACGGGTTCACAGAGGTCAGGAGGTGGGTCTTCAGAATCAATCTGGGAAAAGGGACAATAACATAAACAGAAATAAAGAAGCTCTTTCTGCGCCTCTTCCTCCTCATCTATAAGCTAGGCTGTTGATTCTGCTCTTGTCTCCCTGGTGTTGAGACACTGGGGCAGTTGGAGGGGTGGATACTGGCTTGGTGATAGGTGGGTGGGGCACTGAGCAGGCTGGGGGGAGTCCTGGAGAAAACTCCAAGTCTGCTGAGGAAGCCAGACCCACAAGACTGAGGTGACTGTGGGGTCAGAAGCAAAGGCCCTGATCTAGAGTCTCCAGGCCTGTGTCGTGTCCTCTAGCTAGAGCACGAGCTCCTGGAAGGGAGGGAGTCTGGTCTCGCTAAGGCGCACCCTTCCTCTCCTCCTGGGTGGGACCAGGTGGGCCCCGGGGACTAGCCGGCCTGCGTTTAGATCATCATCCATATGACCTTTGTGAATCTGCCTGACTTTTCGAAGCATCAGAATCTTCTTTTTAACACTAACAAGGCAGGGTCTGGTATGCTTGATTGGCAGTTCCCATCCTGCCTTCTATGAACCTCAGAGCTCTTTCAGGTGGATTCTCACAGACACCACAGTTCTTTGTGTTATTGCCAATACAGTTTCACCTGTCAGGCCTTAGTTCCTTCTAGGCAGGACTGGTGAGTCGTCCTGAAATACCGCAGGAACTCATCCCAGTGCTCGGCAAACAGGTCATTGGAAAGCACCTTCCTTCCTCATGGATTTAGACGCACGGAGGACCTTCACTGGCTTTGCAGAATCGACAGAGATGTATGTGTCTATAACGCGCTTCGTAGACGGGGTCTGGGGCCTGAAGGTGGGGCGGCGAGAGGTAGAGGGGCTAGAGATGGGGCAGCCCGCCCGCAGTGCAGGGACTGGGCCGCGCTGGACGGCAGCGCTGGCTCTTCAGTGCTGCTCTGGGACGCGGCGCGCGGCCTCGCTTGGTGAACCTCCCGGCTCGTTCTGAACTGAGGCTGCATAAAGAGAAGGATCTTATGCAAATGAAGACTAAACGCTTTTAATTAAAGGAAGGAGCCTGGAGACCAGCCGGTGCGAGGAGGGAACTGGAGCGGGTCACTCTGCGCTGCTAGGAGGGAGGAAGCCGGCTGGGCCGCAGGGTTCACCCTTTCGTCATGACCCTGATTCGCACCGCTCTTCCTGCCCACCTGCCGGCAGAAGAGGGGGCAGCTCACCCGCCGCGTTGGGGGAGAGGCAAAGCCCAGCGCCCGGAGAAAGGAGGGCCCTTCTGTGCTTTGGAATAGCTCTGACACAGCAGATAGGCCCAGCGCCCGGGGGACCCAGGTCTCAGATCCTGGATTCGGAATAGTCTGGTGGAAGCGATTGGCTCCAAGGGATGGGGAACGTGAGGAATGGAGTCAGGCTCTGCATCCCAAACAGCAATGAGGACCAGGGTAGTATCTTAGAGAGGCTTTTAGAGCAGACTCCTCCTACATCTTATCATCATCATCCCTGAAATTTGCAGAGCCCTTAACAAGCTGTGTGCCCTGTGCTTTAATGACCTCATCTCATTTAATCCTCACACAGCCCTCTCACAGGTGAGGCAACTGAGGCTGCAAGGCTAAATCTAAGTGCAGAGCAGAGCCTCCAAGAGGATCCAACTCTGCGGTTCAAGATCTCAGGGCCTTTTCTTCAGGGAAAGGGCACCTAGGATGGTGCGTGGTGAGAATGGTGCACACACAGCCCTGGGACAGCACATGTAACTGGTGCTCAGTAATTGTAATGTCCCTCCCCCGCCCAGATGTCCTTCACGTGGTAGTGGTGCTGGTGCTGGGGGCTGGTTCCCCTGGAGGGGGACTCTGCAAAGACAGAACATGGGGCACAGAAGTCACCTGTTGGGCCCCAAGGGCCAGGCTTATAGGCAAGAACATCTAGGTGTCTGGGTCCTGGCTTCTGGACCAGCCTCCTTCCCGCAGAGGAGGTGGAGAAAGGTGAGTGCTGTTTACTGCCTCCCTATCTCTTGATGGAAAGGTGAACTAAAAGTGGTGGCAAAGCAGAAGCAGGGTCTCTGAACCTGTAATGGGTCCCCAGGGCCCAGGTGGTCCTGCTTTACCTTAAGCTCCTTGATTCAGATGCTCCTCCTTTCTGCATTCAACTACACACCAGACACTCAAGAACCTTGCAGTGTGCCAAGCAAAGGAACATTCCTTACTCGCCTGCCTGTTGAAATCAAGATTGCTGTGGCCAGCAAGCTGAATGCCACTTCACTGTGCCATCTCCATTAGTCACCTATGACGACATAAGCAACCCAAGCAGGGTGGTCCTTTACACTCACCAAATGGCCTGTGGAGTGAAGCCCACCAGTGAGCTTTGCCTGAGGGTCTGTAGCATGCAAAGCCCTGTGTGACTCTTCACTCCTGAAAGGACAGTGACAAAAGCAGTCAGGTTGTACTGGACCTTATTTCATGTAAGATCACTTACCGTCCAGTATGACAGACATCGTCATCCCTATTTTATAGATGAGGCCATGAAGGCTCAGAGAGGTAAGGTGGCCCAGGGCCACTCATCTTAAGGCGACAAAGCTGGACATTCTCCCTGACACCTTGCTCTGACCCCTGCCCACAGTCCTGTGACCCAGTCTTCACCACCCAAAGCAAATCTTAGAGGACAAGGCTTAATGCCCAAGTGTCACCAAGAGTCAAAGAGTGGTCTTACCTGAGCCTGCCACTCTTCATGGGGCCTGAAGCCAAAAAGGGGTCATTGCCTCCTTCTCCCATCTACTTCTCCCTGGGTCTCAGAGCAGGCCCTCCTCCCCCAGGGCCACTGGACAACTCCATCCCCAGATTGGGGTCCCTACAAATCAGGTTCCAAAAAGGTCTGGCAGTGATGGAATGGGGCGTGGCCTGGCAGGGGAACCTGCATGTTTAGCACAATGACCTCATTGTGTGTCTTGTTGCAACTCAGCAGTGCTCAAATGGTCACATGTCCCCCAGGCAGCAGGTGCTGTGATCTTTGTCCAGAGTTCTGGAGACTTCCATAGCAAGTCTGAGTGCCAAAGAGGAGAAGGATGGTCTGGCTGTCTCCCACTGCCCCAGGATCTGGGGAGCCACTCCCTCTACACCTCTTCCTGACCCTGGTCAGGATCTGCACCTGCCTCCCACCCTGATCCTACCAGAGGCTCCTCAGCTGTCCAGAACAAAGAAGAGACAGGCAGACACCATCCTAGGGTAAATGTTAAGGCTACTGAGTTTCTGCTTCAACCACCAGCTGCCAAAAAACAATGAGGGGTGTGCATAGCTGAGACTATGGCCCGGTGTTTGTCTAGTCAACTGCTGTGTGCCCAGGGCCTGGATGCACGCCATCACAGTGAGGTCATCAAGTTGTCCCTGCCGCTCACATTCTTTTCATCGGACATCAGCCACACCAGCACAAGGGTTTACTAAGCACCTCTGGTGTACCAGGCTCTGCCTAGGCACAGAAGACACAGAAGTGACCCTTTTACCTGCCTGGGGGTAGGACAGGGGATAAACAAGTAAGTGACATATATAACATGTCAGGTGGTAGAGAGAAATGAGCTGAGTGGCAGGGGAGAGGGCTGCAACAGTGGGACTGGAGGTTCACTGAAAAGGTGAGTTGAATCAGCACTTGGAGGTGAGGAGCAAGCACCAAGCTAACGGGGAAGGAGCAGCAGCATGAAGGTCCAGAGTGGTGGACGTGAAGATGGCAGAGGCCATTGTGGCCGGAGCAGACTAAAGAGGGGAGAAGAGAGGAGAAGTCCAGGGAAGTGGGTGGTGTGCGCAATGGAGCAGAACTTGGGAGGCAGTATAAGAACCTGTTGTGCTCCCTGAATGCTCCAGGGAGCCTGAATGTGGATTAGAATATATGAGAATTTTATGTCTGCCCTCATATATACAATGATGCATTGTATTATATGCAGTATTATACATTATTATACGGAAGACACAATAGCAGTACGTGGGAATACGCACATGCTCTGACAAGTGCATTAAATGAGATCATGGCTATGATAGCATTCATTCACTATGAAGAAGTGTATCAGTCTACAGTATTGTTTCCGCCTATGGGGTTTCAAAGTGCTTTCACACCCAGGGGTTCACAGGAGCCAACCCGAGGAGATTAAGAAGGAAGCTGTCCTTTAGCACTTTGGAAAATGAGAAAACATAGGTGTGGTGATGATGCTTTTTGCTCAGGGCACAGCTCTGGGAACTACTCTTCTGCACCGTGACTTGAGAGCCAGGACACTGTCCACCTTCCACACAGTCCACCTTTATAGAGACGGGAACACCAAGGCCCAGGTTAGCAGAGTGACCTCCTGAGCATGGGAGCCTACCCTGCTGACTCTCAGCCAAGACTTTTAACTGTCCTCTGCAGAGGCAGATGCGTCTTCTGTAACTTCCTACTCCCCTTCCTCCTGGTCAGCTTTTCTCTGATGCTCAGCCTCAGGGCTGCTATCAATGTTTAGACTGGGGTGGGATTTTAAATCCAAACCCTGGGCAAGTTTAGGCCCAACCTCCTCCCCGTCCTGTCAGCCGTCTGTTCAGTCTCGGTCCTGGACAAGCACCTCCCCCCTCTTTTGCCAGGTCCAATGGCAATCACACAGAAGCTTCTCCTGGGCAATTTGAGAAAAGTCAGTCCTGCCTGCTGTGGCCATCACTTTGGGAGCCCAAGCTCTGAGCCCTCAGAGGACACAGGAAGACAGGATGGGGCCAGTGCTTAAACTGGATCTGGTCTTCACAGTGTTGCATCCTTTCAATACCAGACCCAGGAGGACACTGGAAGTCCATAGCTGACTCTGACAACCTCCCCACCACCCATGGACATCACTGCTTCTCCCACCCCCAATGCTCCCGTCAGCCCTCGGGGAGTGATGGGAACACAGCCTCCCAGCTGCAACCCGTTCTCCACACTGTAGCCAGGAAAACTTGCTGTAACACAAGTTTGGCTGTTCCTTCCCCTCCCTCATAAAATCCTTTTACACAGTCTACTTTGCTCTTTAGGATAAAGCCCAAATTCCTTAACTTGCCTGTTAGAACACTTGGGATCTAACCCTGCACACTTCCCTAGTCCCATCTCCCCACCCCCACCATACCTGTGCACACACATACACTCCCACACACCCTGTAATTGTACTACCATGGATTCAGTTCCCTACATGTGCTTGGTGCCCCCTGGTTGCTGGATCTTCACATGTGGTCTTCTTTTCCCCCATACTAGAATATTCTATCTTCACTTCTTCCCATCCCCTCTATTTGCCTGGTTGGTTCCATCTCTTCCTTCTGCTCTCCACTTTGAGGTCCCATCTGAGCAGCCACGACTGTGAGTGGCTCTGCTCTGTGAGTCCAAGGGACATACCTCCTGCTGGCCACTTCAACCCCATCACAGCATGTCGCGCACACCCCTGCAAGTACTTGTCTATTTCATGATGATATGACTCCTGTTTTGGTCACCACTGTGTTCCTAGGTCCTGGTGAGGAGACCCTGGCATATATTCGGTCATAATTGCTTCAAATTCATCATTCCTCACATTTCTCAGTTTCTTAACAGTTTACAAATCACTTTCACACCACCCTGCTGATAGGATGTGAATAATTATGACGTTTTTAAAACTGAGGAACCTGAGGATCAGAGTGGGTGAGTGACTTTCCCAAGGTCACACACAAGGTCTCAGGGCAGAGCTGTGTCACAAACCCAGGTCTCTGACTTGGAGTTCACAGCTTCTCAGGTTCTGGAATAGAGAGACTGAGTTGCAAGCATGGGGTCCAGCTCTCTCTTGAATCTTAACGGAAAGATTATAATGCTGAACTGCTACCCTAGTTGACCTGTGAAGGTGGCATTGGGTGATCGAGGGCTGAGGTCACACTCTCTATCCCTTGGTTCCCTCTGGGCAGTCAAGGGTGATCTCAGGGGGAAGGTCATTCCCCCATCAGGATGCCTGCCTGAGCTTCTGTGCACCATAGGCACTGCCTGAAGGATTGGGGAACCTCGCCAGATCCCTATTCTTACCTGCCCAACCTGCCTACCTTCAACATTCAAAGGTATATTGAAGAGCAACGAAAAGAGCAGGCAGACTAGGCTTGTGGGAAGCCCATTTGTTCTATTTTAAAGGTGACCACCCTGTGCTCCCACAATTCCATTTCTCGTTTCCAGCTTCTCCAGGAAAGTAATCACATGTGTGCACAAAGAGTTCATTGCAGAACAGTTTTTATAAGAAAAAATGAGAGATCAATATCCATGGAAGGGGGACAGATACTAGAACATATTACATCCACATTTTGAACTCTGATGGAGAAGTTGAGAAGAACAAGGTAGATATATGTCCTGACATGGAAAGCTGTTCAAGACTTTGCCAAGGGAGTAAAAGCAGCACGCAGAGCAAGCCTTATGTGCAGCATGCTCCTGTGTGCGCCCCACGCACGCCCTGCAACAAAGTCCTCTCTTCCAGGGGAACAGACGTGAGATATGAATAGGAAAGGGCTGCAAGGACAAATATCAAATCATAAGAGGCTTACCTCAGGCTAAGGGCTGAAGAAGGAGACATTTATCAACACTGTGTGAATTATTTATGACATATTATGTGCGTAAGCTAAAAATTAATAAACAAAAACAGAAAGAAAACTGGAGAAGACTCTGGCGTCTCAATGAATCAGAAAGTGGCAGTGAGGTCAGACATCACCCACCGGGGAGCTGAGCCCACCCCACCCTCCTAGGAAGGATGTCATATTCTGATCCCACCCTCTGGAGCCACAGGAACACTCTCCAGGAGGAGAGGTCTCCAGACCGAGGGCAGGTTCTGGCCCACACGTGCTGTCGTGGGCACTCAGAGGATAGCGGGGTGAGTGCACAGCCAGAGCTGGGGAGGGAGTGAGGATGCAGCTCCCAGGCCTGAGACCCTGTGCTCTGTCTGGGTGTGCGAGGACCTGCAAGTTCAGTTCTCCTCCTCTTCCCTCTCCTCGCCCCATCGCCATTTTCAGAATCTGTCCCTGTCTCCTGGTGTCCTGAGTATGGTGACAGTGACACCATCCATAGGCCTATGAGCAGCATTCTGTCCCCTTTATCGGGGCTAGTCTTACCTTCAGTCACCAGCATTTACTGAGCACCCATGTGCTCCACGCACTTTGTCTGCTCAGTCATCCAGGGCAATGCAAGTGCCGTTACTGGTCTCACTGTTCAGCTCAGAGAAGGCAGGCCATGAAAAAGGTCACACAGCAGGACAGGACTGTGCCAGGGTTCCAGCTCTGGTGCCAGATTCCCAGCTCCTTAACCAATAGTCAGCTACCAGTTGTGACTCCTACACTGTCTCTGCATTATGGAAGGACAGAGGCACCAAGATTCAAGTGGGAAAAGGTCCTTCTCCTGGACCCTGGGCCCTCTCCACCACAGTGAGCCTGAGGGACGTGATTCTGCTTGGAAGCAGAAGTCACAGAGCAGATGGGATCCAAGTCTGCAAAGCGACAGGAAGTGTGGATGAAGCACACGGAAGCTGTCGGGGCACCGCACACTGCATGAGGCTCACGGAGAGGAGTTTGGGACAGAAAGAGGAAATGCTGCTACACAGAGACGACACATCTAAAAATGAAGGGCTCTGAAGTAAAGCTTAGGAAAACGTCTGCAGAGGTGTAAGGTCTGAGGAGCTGTTGTAAAACATGGTGCCCACCACTAATGACACTATTATATACTAAAATTTGCTAGGAAATTAAAACGTAAATGTTGTCACCATTCAAAAAATGATAAATATGTGAGGTGATGGAGATGTCAGTGAACTAGATGGGAGTTCTTTCACGGTGTGTATATATATCAAGTCACCATGTTGTACACTTCAAATATCTTACAATTTTGTCCATTTACCTCAATAAAGCTGAAGAGCAAAAAAGAAAAGAAAAATGTATGGGTGTCTAATTCACTCACTCTTGCCACCAATGTGTCTAGTGTCTAAGCTTTGCCAAGTGCATGAGAATTCAGCTGGGGCAGTAGCTTTGGTTTCTTTCCTCTTTTCACTCCTGTCTTGTCTGACCGCCTAGGAAACCTATGTCTCCTCCAACAACAGGCCACTGGTGCCCTCTGAAACTAACAAAGGAGACCATTTTTCCAGTTTGATTTCTACTTTGTTCCAAAGCTTTCTTGAAGCTATTACTAGTCTAGGCCCTGGAATACCTGTGGGGTGTAGAGAGAATGCTGGCTCAGGATTCGGATTCGGATGAGCCGAGGTCAGATCCTGGCTCTGCAGGCAACGGAGTGACCCGGAGCAACTCTATGTGCTGGTGGCCTCAAAACTCAGCTTCTCTGGGTGTCATGGAAAATAACTGGGATTACACATAGGCACTCGACAGTCCCTGCCTGGCACTTAGCCATACTTCCTAAATACTAGTGGAGGTAGCTGCTGTTATTAGAAGGAAGTGAGCGTTGTGCCCAGAGTTCCGTCAAGGTGAGGGCGTGTCCATCCTCAGATGCAGGTGTATAACACCAAGGATGGCCACCTCACTGGGCACTGGGGCCCAGAGACAAAACATGGGTGCTACATCCCACGTACTCAGGACGGCTCCTGCAGGTGCAGGGGAGGTAGGGCTGTTTGCCTGCAGCATAATGCAAGATGCCTGACTGGAAGGAGAGCCTGGGCCCAGAATTGCTGGGCTCAGATGTGGAGCCTTCGTTCTGGGGAAGCCAGCCAGCCCCACTTCCCAGCCACCAGGGTCCTGATCCCTTCCTCAGGCCCCTGGGGGCTGCTGAGGGTCAGGGGAGGGCAGGCTCTATTCTGGGGTTTGTGCCAAGAGCAGGAACCTCTGACATTCCAAGAGCATGGAGAACAAAGCCCTCCCCAAGTCTGACGAAGAGCCCTGTGCCTGGGATTTTTCCTTGATGCCTCCCCAAGGACAGCTGTCCGGAAGGCAGCCCACTCAGGTGCCCTGCGTTGGCCTGGGAGGGCTCCTGAGTCCTGAAGCCCTGAAGCCTGCTGCTCCAGGCTGGAGGCAGAGGCCTGGCTGAGGCGAAGCACTCTCCGCCCCCATCACTCTGAGCTGCTCCCCTCTCCTGGTGCAGGAGGTGTTCTAGCCACCAGGATCTGACCTAATCCCTGGCCACTCCCCGGGTTCCAGAACCTTCCTCCTGAAGGGAGGGGCATGGGTGCTGGGGAGGGAGGACTTAGGCTGGGAGATCAGAGAGCCTAACACTTATGGGAAGGCCTGGGTCACCAGTGCCCATTAGGACTCTGAGTCATCTACCCACCAGCTAAGAACCTGGGACATGGGACTTATTTTCCTGGGGCTCTGTTTTCTCATCTGCAAAACAGGTTGCAAAAGGACCCAGCTCATTGTTTGTAACTTAAAAAACAAAAAAGAAACTATTACGGACCTGCGTTATCCCTTCTCTACATTGCCCCTTTCCTCTCCTTGTCACCTTCCTCTGGGCTGCCCCACAAGGCTCCTTCCTACACAAGCCTGAAAACAGCAGTCTCAACCCAGCAGCCCAGGTGGTAGCCATCAAGGCACTGCAGGTGGGCAAGGAGCTCAAGGGAGACGTGCCCAGGACACCTCTCGAACCCGAAACCAACTGGACAAGTGCCACCAGTGGCTTTTTCCAAAGTGCCTTCCACAACTGGTGGCCCTTTCCTTTCACCTGCCAGGACATGTATTTCTATTTCTGGGTTTTGAAAGCCTGGGGGGAGGAGGGGAGGAACAGGAGATTATTAATGATTGATTCTCTGGCACCACCACCAGGAGGCCTCAGGGCAAGCTGTGGCCATTTCCTGAGGTGTGGGGACAGGGTAGAAATCCTGTGTGGCTGTGGCACAACTGGGCAAGCCAGAGGGGAGAGCCTGCCCTGAGCACTTCTGCCCTCTGCAAAACCGTGCTGGCTGGAGTCTCTGCCCCTGTGGGGGCCCATCCTCCCTTTGGCTGTGCTCCTGCTTTCTAAGTCCCCTCACAGACACCCCTACCCCCATGCAGCCAGCCCCACACCCACCCACCCAACACCTACAGCTCACTCACTGGCCCTTTCCTGCCAACAGGAAATCACCTGTCCATCACCTGGGGCTCACAGTGCTTTGCGGAAAGGATTAAAGGAACCGACCTCTACAGCAAAAGTTTAGAGCAGTTTTAACTCTGCCCTCTTAGAAGTACTACCCTACCAGTGTATGATAATAATTAACTTTGTGCAGAGCTGCAGCTTTCAAAGGGCTTTTACATCCATAATTCTATTCACCTCACAACAAAGCTAAAACAGGGCCTCCCCTCCCCACTTCCTACCTGCACCCACATCCAAAGAAGAGGAAACTGAGTCTCAGAGCAAGGCAAGGGCCCATCCCAGGGAGCTAGGGCTGAACCACTTACCTCCTAACTCAAAGCAGGAGTGGATGTTTCCTTCCCAAAGAGTGCACTTTAGTCCCAGGAGGTGTTCACCACATGACTCGTGGCAGGGCAGGTAACCAAGGAGGGTTCTTGGGGGCAGAAACTTTCCCCCCGAGGCTGCCCTCTCCCAGGGTACATGGGGCAAGGGAGAGAGGCCCGTGGCCCACGCTGGAGTTCCAGGGGCCAAGTAGCCTGAGCCAGGAGGTGGGATTCCAGCTGCGCAATTAAACACCACTCAGTTGTCAGTGTGAACGTTGAGCTGCTTGGAAAAGACCCCAAACCACCTGCTTCCCTGCTGCATCAGCTAGATGACCAGCTCATCCTGGTTTGCCTGGGACAGTTGGTTTCAGCACCCAAAATCCCACATCCAGGGAACAAATGCCCTCCGCCTACCCCCTGACAAGCAGTACCACCAGCTCTCTGGATTTCAACTGAGCCTCAGAAAAAAAAGGCCATCTTTAGAAGGCGCAGCAGATCAAACTAAAATTAGAAAACCACAGACTACTCACTGGACCTAGGCCATTGCAGGGATGGATATTAAACTCTTTGAATGTTAAGCTTGAAAGAATATTCATTTCCACAAAGAAACACTCAGATCTGTGGCCAGATATGTCAAAATTTTAAAGGCAAGAAAGTTATTTCCTCTTCTCTATTTATTTTCATATTGACAACTAAATACATTTTCTTGGAAAAACGCTGGGTGAAAAAAATTATAACTAGACGTAAACCACAAGTTGCTGGTTGACAATCTCGGCATGAAAGACTCACAGGCATCAAATCTGAGAAGGGCTAAAGAAGGTGTTGGTTCTAAAAAGTGCGTCTAAATTTCCCATTGACCTGAGAGTCTCTTAGTCATGATGTTAAATTTATTTTGAAATTTTAAGTAACATCAAAGGAAGGCTTGAGATTTTCATTCTTAACTAAGAGAATCATGGATTTTTTTTTTAATTTGAGAAAAAAATCATGATAAAAGGTATATATATATATCCTCATTTTACAGAGGAGGCTGGCCCCAAGGAGTTGACAGGAGCAGGAGCAGCAACAGGCTCATTGAGTTCCTCCTGCTGCAGTATCAGAACTTTGACAAAAATTTTCATATTAAAATGACTTTTTAAAGATGAGCTTACACATTGGACAGGAAACAGAATGTTTTTGATGACTTTTTTTTTTTTTTTTTTTGTCCTTCGAGATGTCTTGCTAAAAATCTTTCAAGTGTGCTGGTACCTCTCAGCTCCTCAGTGAGTGGCCCCTGTGAAGTTTGCAGAACTCTTGGGATGAGGGCTTGTCAAGCTCACCCTGGAGCACAGCCTCCCAGCCCTGCTGAGGGCGGGCAGGAGGGGAGCCTCTTCCTGGCTTCCAGCATCCATACTGCCTTATGGAGCAGGGGGCCAGTTGCCACTCAGTGGTGGGAGCCATGCCTAGGTCCACTTCCATCTCAACATCTGGACTCTGACCAGAGAAGTGGAGTGCTGCACATCTGGAAACTGCAGAGCAACTGTAAATAACCATTTTAGAGAATTTTTTTAAACAATAAAGCACCTACTGTTTTGTTTAGAGACATTCACAAATGCAGAGGATACATTTGGGGTCATAGGTATTCTTTTCCTTTTCACAAAATGATTAATTTCTGCTAAATTGAGAAATGAGAAAGTCTGGGTGGGAGGAAGGAGTGGATTAGCCTGAAAGATAGAACTTTTTTTTTTTTTAATTAAGAAAAATTGTCTGAATTCACACACACCCTAACTAACCCCTCTCCTGGGCCCCTTCACTCCCCTCTCACTCCAGGACCTCCGGTCTCCCTGTTCCAGAGCAGCCTCTCCAGGGAACAGAGCCCCTCAGGACCAGAGACACGCTGTCCTCTCAGCTGTAACCCTGAGTCCAGGAGCCTGGCCTGAGATTCAGGGAGCATTGAGGCCTTGCCTCCCCCCTCCCCAACAGTGTTGCCTGTACCCCACTTCTCTCCTTGAGGAAGGAAGGCAACTTTTTGCCACAAAGGGCTCCTCAGTCCCACACAAGAGACCCTTCTTGTCTACACCCAGGCCCTCACCTCCTCAAGGCTGCTGACTTCTGCAGACAAGACCTGAGGGCAGCCCTGTCCTGCCCTTTGTAACAGCCTTCCACCTTGAGGTGAAATCTAGGCTCTTGCTGCCAGTGCTCAGAACTCTTCTCCCAAGTGCAAAATCCTCAAGGAGCAAGAAAGAGGGCTGGCGCTGTGTGTGTTGGGAGAGAGGGGGGTCCCGTGAAACGGGTCACGTGACCATTGTCTTTAACCTAGTAGTACCAGAGTGTGGACCCTGTCTGGTGGAAAGGAGGGAATGGGCTCAGGGGCTCTTTGGGACTCTGCCCTGGAAGAAGTCCACACCAGTGGCGAGAAGGTGAGCAGCCTCTACTTTAAGAAGCAGGCGTGAAAAAACAATAGTTCCCTCCTGTGAAAGAATAGGCCGCTTGCCTGTGAGCAGACCAGGAGCAAGAAGAGAACAGGGGCTGTAGAGCAGCTGTGCCTCTCAGGTCTGCTGGTCAGGGACCCCAGGAGGACCCAGAGACCCTCATCTTCAGGCCCTGAGGTCGCCATCTCCCACTCCTTGAATACTTCCAGGTCTACTGAGTTAGGGCTCAGCTGCTTCCCTCTCCTCTCCGATAGAAACAGAAGCTCCAGAGAATGTTTCTAACTCCTGAGTCCACTCAGCCATGTCCCCCTTGCAAAATCCTCCCCTTCCCTCACCCCCCTGCACCCAGCCAGCCAATCGACGAGCAGCGGGCCTCTCCAGACCCTTGTCTCAGGGCTCTGGCGGGATAAAACCGGTGGCTATGCCTGGTGGATGGGAACGAACTTGGGACCGAGGAGAGACGCAGGCCCAGGGCACCCTCGTGGCGGACCCAGGCACTGAGGGCCTGAGGCTGCTGGCCAGGTATGCTGCGCAGGGCTGGCTGAAAGCTGACTGGGGGAGAGGGTTGATTTGGGAAGGAAGAAGGGTCCCAAGAAGCCTTTCCCCTCCCAAGTTAAACTGAATGAGGCTGGGGCAGCAGCGAAAGAGAGCACCCGGGGCAGGAGTTGAGACTTTCGTGGCAGACCCCCAACCCCGGGCCCTGCGGATCCAGATGTGCGTGCTGGGCCAGGCTGAGGTTGCTCACACTTCGCCTAAACCCTCCGAATCCAGCCACGCTACGAAGGCCAGGGAGACAGGGCCTGGGTGGAGGTCTAAGGCATTAAACATGCTCTCATGCCGCTTCCCCTGGGTCTGCAGGGCAGCGGTGCAGCGGATGCGGCAGGGACCTGCGTGAGGACTCCCTGAGCCCGCCGCGGGCCGCGAGCGATCTTCCGAGATGCCTCACAACTCCATCAGACCGGGTAAGAACTCTCGTGGCCGGACCCTGAGCCCCGCGTCGCCGTGCGTCGGTCAGTGCGCTCAGGTCGGCGGGGCTGGGGACGTGCGCGCCGGGCTTGCGGGTCCCCTCTGCGTGGGGACGCAGCTGGGTCGCCTCGGGCCTGGCTCTCCGCTGCCACCGCCGCTCCGCTTTCGGGCCCTGAGGTTGCCGGGGTCCAGCGGAGCTGCCTCTGCAGTCCTTGGTTCCTGTGGACCACGCCGAGCGGTGAGGAGCTCTCCGTGGGGTCAGAGAGTTATGCCTCACGCCCACCCTGGCTGGCATGGCCCGTGAGAGGGGCGGCGCGCTGCTGGACTTCCAGCTCCCTTGCCTCGACTATTAAGCCCTTGTCCCGGTGCGCGCAGCGCTCCTAAATCCCCTGGCAGGACTGTGAGCCCGGGGCACCTCTAAAGCCAGCGGGAAAGGAGCCCGTGGTCCACGGCCTCGGGGCCGTGAGTGAGCTCCGAGGTTCGGACGTCTCCTATTCCAGCACGGGGCAGGCAAGGAGCAGCGCGCGGGGCGTCGGGCCTGCAAGGACTGAGCTGCCCCTGGTACCGAACCTCTAACCCAGGGCCTTCAAAGGCGCTCGGAGTCCCTGACCGCGGCACCTGGTCTCTCCATCTCCTTGCCCAGACCAGGGCGGGGTGGAGGGTGAGGGTCTTCGTCGGAAAGGAGCCCTAGGATCAGGCTAATGGGTGTGCATCAAGTGTGGACAGCGGGCAGAGGCGCGGCCCGGCCGCTGTGATGAATGGAGCCGGGTCGGCCGCGGGGAAAGGGATTTATGGGGCCAGGGCGCAGCGCTATCGATTTGGGCCAGCGAAGTGAGAGGAAATCAATATTTCAGATGAATTCTTGGCGAACATGAAGTCCGCTGGGCAAACGGGACATTTGTTACAATAAGGAGGGTCGGATCTGCGCAGCGCGCAGCTGAGATCTCTCTAGCCAGAGCGCTGCGGTCCAGGTTCGCGTGCAGCCTCGGATCTCAGGGCCCAGTCTCCAGGGTGTGGGGCGCAGGGAGACCCCGGGCGCCGCACCGTTGTTTATTCCGGTTTGTTGAGTGGCGGCGACCGAGTCAGCAGCACCCTCCCACTGTCGTCCCTCCCAGGGCGCGGGTCGGAGACCTCGCGGCCCTTTCCTGAGCCCGAGGACCTAGTGGGGCTGCCCCAGCAACCCTTGCCTAGCGCGCCACGCGCGCTCATGGACCATTTTCTGAGGCCAGAACTATGTTTTCGCCGTTTAGTCGTTAGCCAAATCGCATACAATACCGGGCGTCGCCTGGCCTCGGAAGCAGGACAGTCTCCGAGGCCGAGCGCTGGCCGGGTGCGGGATCTCACGCCAGGCTGGTCTGGCCGCTTCCGCTCCGTTCCGGTGGATCTCCAACCCGCGCCCCCTGACTTTCCCGTGACCATTCCCGCGGTGATAGCAGTGGGTGCTCTCGGACCTGCATTTACCGCGCTGGACCAGATCCTTTGAGAAGTAAGAGGAAGTCGCAGTCCCTTGGGCTGAATTGATTTTGTTTTCGCTACTTATTTTCATTCTAGGAGCACTCATTAGAATAAATGGGAATAAAAGAAAGAAAGTAAAAAAGGACACACTTTGTTTTTATTTTAAATCAACAGTCCCAGATGCTGGGAGGATTTCAAGAGCTCAGAAGCAAATGACCCTTGGTTTGGGAAAGAAGTAGCGCATCGGGCGGCTGGAGGCCCCGTGCCTTTTTCAGTCTAGGGGAGCCAGAGAGCCCGTCCCCCGCAAACAAAGAAAGAAGTAAAGCTGAGCAGGACAGAGAATGAGACTTTCTCCCTTAGTTTTATGTGATGCTAATAAAACAGAAGAGGATTGCCTAAAATGAAGCTCAGAGGGTTCCAGGCTGCCCCTGCTTCTTTTCTAAATCCCTGTGGGCTAACCTGAGCGAGGGTCCCTGTCCTTCTGATCAGTTCCCTCGACGCTGTTGCCCTGTATGTAGAGCTCAGTTCACAAACTGGCTCCTCCTGGTTTTGTAAGCTCATTTCTCGCTTGGGTGTTAGAGCTTCTTTACCCCAGCACATCCATTTCTTAGGGCCTTCACCTGGAGACCCCCATCTGTTTCCTCTGCGGCAGGCCAGGGCTCAGGCTGTCGAGTGTCTCACAGGAGCAGGGCAGGCGCACCAATTGTAGTTGCTGCTTCCAGTGTCCTGCGAGCCTCTGCGCTTTGCCCACCAGCCTACTCTAGGTTCCTTCTCGGCCGATGTTGCCTTGTATATATGATTTATACAGCTTCATTCTGAAGGGATGTGGAGAGCGAATATCGAATTATTCTGGTGTGCACTGGTTAGCAATGGGTTGAACCTTTCTTAAAAGCCACTGGGAATTTTGTAGCATCGGGGACCAAAGATCCTCTAAAGCAAAAACATTTTTTTAAATATTCAAAGGTGCATGGGAAGTGATAAATGACATATAAATAAATATTAAATGTAATCAATACCGTATAAGTGAGGAAAAGAGTTTAATAAAGTAAGAAGGTTGTCATTAAAAGTTATTTGGAACAACTTACCTCAGCCCTGTGGCCCAGCTCCTGAAAATCGGTTATTCAGGTGAGAAAATGAGACTTCAGATCGCGGAGGAGCGTGCCTCTAACTCCCCAGACCTGAGATGTGAAGCCCTGTGCCCTCCTCTGGGTTTTAGAAAGAAGGAAAGGGGCCAAAGGCATTTGGGAAGAGTCTGTTTTCTTCCCAGGTTTCTCACTGGGGTTGAAAATAAGGTCTTCCTGGGATGGAAACATCTGAAAGAGCATGAAGAAGTATTGGGGTTCCTCAATTCATCTTCATTTCAAGATGGTCCTTCCTCCCACCCTCCTCAATGCAAGTTAATTAGGAGATAATTTAGCTACCTTGTGAATTAGTTTTAAGATAAATATCTTTTCAAGCTTTGTCACTTTAATTGCCCCACAGATTGATAAGAAATAATTATTATAGCCTAGCCTAGCATCGTGAGTGAGAATTGGGCCTGCAATGTAAATGCCCTTACCCAGCACAGGGAGAGAGGAGAAAGAAAGTGACTAGTGCTTATCTCCTTTTAATAGATCAGTTTCACCACATAAGGAAACACGAGTCGAGGGATGTCACTGCCCCGAACAGTGGCCCGGGAATGAATTCATTCAGAATGGGGTAAGAAGCCCAGAGCCTCGTACTACTGTAGGTTCCTCCACAAAGAAACAAGAAGCCTGTGCGTGCAGTGAGTTTGTCCCTCCCACCAATCAACTACCATATGACTGGCCTCTATTAGTTTTATAATACTGTTCCTACTGTAACAGAACCCCTGGGCTGTTCCACTTGAAAACAAACCCACGGGCTCTTTAGTTAGGGATCCGATTGCCCGCCGCCAGAATTACAACTCTGAATATTATAGTTGAGTGAAAAGAAAATTGTTTATTTAACAGTTACACATCCTTGCCTCCCCTCTACCAAACCTAGCCAGTTTTAGGGAGGTCAGAAACACCATTTCCCTACTTCCTAGGCACAGTTCAGCTTTACCAGCAGCTGCCAATCACTCAATCTGATTGGGGAGGTCCTTTCTGTGCTGTGGTGCCCTCCAGCTCTCAATGGAGGACCACCTGGATTCTCAGCCTCCTTGCAAACTGTCTTCTTTCTGTAAACCACGTGGATCTCCTCTCCTTCTCCAGAGCACCTCTGCGAACACCCACCAGCGAGGGAGACAACCCCAGAGCGTGCCCCCTAAAGTGTTCACAGCTGCCTGTACATCCCTGACTGCGTCTGACGCAGTGGGTGTTGCCAATAGTTCTGACCATTCACAGAACCCCACGTAGGCTCTGTGTGCTTTCCATACCATCACCTAGTTCGAGACTCCTCCCATCCACCTGAGGCCTTGGAAGCATCCAAGCAATTTTACGTAATGAAAGACACCACATCAGCCTCAGGCATGTGGAGGCATTCTGAAAGCTGCTTCCTTCTCCCCATCCCCCAGCCTCAAACTCCAGGGATTTTTGGACTCCTCTGTTTCTGTAATACTACTGTTGCTAAATACGTCATCAAGTTGCATTTTGTTCTTCTAACACGTATGTTCTCCTTTCTAGGTCCTCCTGTATGATCCTCTGTTTGACTGGACCATGAAGCCTTCGAAAGCTTTGTATTCACAGCAGAGGCTGGGAATGAAACTGAGCTCCACTTCACTCTGAATGCGGATGACCAGGAATGCAAAGAATTTCCAGTGAGCAGTATTTTAGGAAGAGCTGTCAGTTGTTCAGATTTTCCTATTCCTGAGGCCCTTTGAAATGATCTGCCTCATTAACGCCTTTGTGTCCTTGTCATTAGTGAAATTGGCCAGAGTTTCAACAAAGTTCCTGAGGATCTCTTGATGAGAATACAAGAGAAGCTCAAAGGAGTGGAGGAAGGAACTGTGCTCAGTGTGGGTGGACGAGTCAATTTACTCCTACAACAGGCCATGGACCCCCAAGACCTCCGCCGACCTTTCTCAGGGTGGAAAACTTGCGTGTGATATTCAGCATATGAATCACTCTTGAATTCAACCTTCGGAAATTATACGCTGGCTTTTATCTCTAACCCACGCACATACGTTGAATATATGGTATTACTCCTTAACTAAGCAAACTAGCTACTGTGTTTTTTTTTTTAAATGTGAACTTTTCACTTTGGTCACTTAGACATGCTTTAAGGGTCTCAAGGAACATCTCTTCTTGCGCCCTTCAGAGATAATTGTCATTCATGCTCCGTTTCTTGGCAAACAGCTATTTGTTTTTCTTCTCAAGTACACACTATCATTTTCAGTAGAATCTCTAACTTGACGCTTCAGCTGAAACAGGCAGCAGGAAAGCAAGAGCGTCACTGGCAGCTTTTCCTCTAGGATGAGTACAACAAATGTCCTGCTGGTTTTGAGGTGGCCTTTCCTTACAATCTGTTTCCCAGATTTTACGTATGAATGAAAGATATTTAATATTTGTATGTAAAAGGAAGAAAGCCCCTTCAAAATAGTAACCATCTCTATATAGCATGGTCAAACTACCTTAAAAATAAGCAATGTTGAAAACAAGTTAGTGTTTAAGGAAGTATGTTTGGATTTTCAATAACAAAACCATGCAAGGTTACTGGATAAAGAGTTGTTATATTGTGGAGAACACATTTCAAAGACACAGATAGTATGGTTACTAGTTTTAAAAAATGTATATTGGACCTACTCATTCTTTTCTCTTTATCTTTTAAGTTCTGTGTTTCCTATTGCTTCTCTTTGGGTGATGCCTTTTTCTCTGTTTTCTAGTTCATGAATTAACTTGTCAGCTGTTCATATAACCTCCTAAAATTATTCATTGGGTTGCTGTTAATTTCTAGCTGCGTATCATTCTTCAGATCTGCCTGTTGTTTCAGGGTGCCTAGTTGTTTTCTTAACTTTTCAGTTCCTTTTATGTCAGTGGTCACTTTATACATGCTCATTTTATAGTGTCTCTAATGGTTCTATTAAAACAATTTCCTGTTGTCTGTATGTGTAGATTCTCATATCTGGTAGACTGTTTACGCAGGTAGTTTGTAGTTTTGAAAGAGGAGCTCATTTTCAGCAGGGCTTTCTCTGTACTACTCTTGAGTGACGTGTTAAGAATAGTGCCTTCTGGATAAGTTTTGTGTCTCCTTATGTCCTATTCCCAGGGCTGTTGCCGACAAAGGACTGCTATTATTTTAATTTCTCAGCTTCAGAGTTTCCAGACCTCAAGAGGAATGTGGAGACCCCCCAGGCCAGGACAGACACTTTTCCTCTTCACCTGCCTGTCCTAGTGGCAGAGTGTTCTCTTGACTTCCCTTTCACTGAGGGGTCATCTGCGACTTGCCTCCTGTTTATGGAGGGCTTCAGGGGAGGGGCATTTAATTCCTACCTGCTGCCTTTTGCAAGGCCAAGGTTACTTGAGTTCCCTTATAGCTTGTTCAAGCTGAAATCCATAGGTTGATGATGAGATGGGCAAATTGTGCCAGGCCAGCTAGGAGAGCTAGAATGTCAGCTCACAGTTTATCTGTCTACTTTTCAGTTTCCTTCCATTTTGGCCCTCAGGATGTCCCCTTACTTTCTTGTAAGTTCTCCTCTTCATGTAATAGATTGTTTCTTACATCTTCTTCAGCATTTCTGTGTTTTGTTGCAGAGGAAGAGTTGAGGTAGAATGTCTTTAGTTAAGAAAGCCTTGAAATCTTCATGAATGAAAAAAACGTGATCAGTTAGGTGATAGTATAGGTAAATGAATTTGTAACTAATTCTTGCTAGTAGATGTATCCAAAGGGCTTTGAATAACATCGTGAACCCACTCTTCAGCCTTGAATGGTGTACAATGAGGCTTCTGTCCCGTTCAAATATTCTTACTAATGGCTTTGAAAAGTTTACCCAATATACAGATAACAGACGTAAGGGAATTACAGGTAAGGAAATTAGAATTCTAAAAGATTTTGACAAGCTGGAACACTGTCTAGAAATAAATAGGACAGGAATTTATCGAGAACAGATGAGCAGTGCTTAGGTTTGTAAAACATTAATTACAGAATATCTGTTGTATGCTGAGTACCTGATGTGCATAATTTGCAGCATCTTTTGCAAGATTAGTGGCGTTATTTCAGTTTACACCTGGGCAAAGTAAAACTTGGACAGATAAAGTAAGGATATTAAGGCCACAATATAGTAAGTCGATCATACAAGTCCATGGGGTATCCCTAATTTGAAAAGCTAAAAATGTAGATATGGGCTAAAGCAAATAATCGCAAAGAGAAAAAACTTTGGACTTGTTAAAGACTTAAGTAAGCTAGGTTTAAAAAATGTAAAACCTGTTATACTGGCTTGAAATAATAGAGATATGTGCCATCTGGAATATTTTAATTGCACCTTAATGAAGTGATATGTTTTGTAGTGATGTCTTTAAGTACTATTGAATGTATTTCTTTACTATTCTGTGACCTGTTTTTGAATAAATATTTCTAAAACAAAACATATGCTAAGACTCATTCACGTTATTCAAGTCTGTGCATGTTCTGTGTGCCAGGCACGGTGCTGGTTCCCAGGGCAACAGCAGTGAAGCGGGGCAGGCACAGGCAGTCCTTACGCGGCTCCGTCTGGGTCAGACCTGCAACTTAGCGTGCCGTGTGAGCTGGGAAGCCTGCTACTCAGAACCAGCCCGGTGTGCTGCATCTCAGATAGTCTGAACTGTATGGTCGTTTTTCTTAATTGTCCACAACAAAAAGGCAAATGAATGTTCTTTGGACCTAGAGAATGACCTAGTTGACATTTCCAATGTCTAAAAGATATGTATTGGAACGTGACAGATACAAAGATCCCGTCATCTCAAATGTGAAGTTTGCATGCCGCACGTTGCTTTTTTCTTTTTCTCTTTTGTTCCTTTTTTCAGAAAAACTGAATTTATTGGGATGACATTGGTTAATGAAACCGTACAGGTTTCAAGTGCACAGCTCCATAATACGTCATCTGCACTGCTTGTTCTGTGCTCACCACCGGAAGTCAGGACTCCTCTCACCCCCGTGGGTCCCCTCTTGCCCTTCTCCGCCTCCCCACCCCCCTTTCCCTCCGGCATCACCATTCTGTTGTTTGTGCCCTTCTGTTTATTTGTGCTTGCTTAATTAATCCCTTCTCCTTTTTAACCCAGCCTTCCAACCTGCCTCCTTCCTGAGAGTTCTCAGTCCGTTCTCTGTATCTATGAGTCTGTTTCTATTTTGTTTACTTTGTTCATTAGAGTCCACATATCAGTGGCATCATATGGTATTTGTCTTTAATGACTGGCTTATTTCACTCAGCATAATGCTCTCCAGGTCCATCCATGCTGTCACAATAGGTAAGATTTCCATTTTTTCCCCCTGTTTCTCTCTCTCTCTTTCTCTCTTTCTTTCTTTCTTTTCTTCCTACAACCAAGTAGTATTCCATTGTATAAATGTACTACTTGTTTTTTATCCACTCATCTATTGATGGGCATGTGGGCTGCTTCCGAATCTTGGTTATTGTAAATAATTTGCATTTTGGGTTTCTTTGGATATAGTCTCAGAAGTGAAAGCACAGGGTCATAAGGCAGTTTCATGTATAATTTTTTGAAAGACTGCACACTGTTTTCCGTAGCGGCTGCACCAGTCTTCATCCCCACCAGCAGTGCCCGAGGATTCCCTTTTCTCTGCATCCTCGTCAGCACTCGTTTGCTGATTTAGTGATGTTAGCCATTCTGACAGGTGTGAGGTGATATCTTGTGGTTTTAACTTGCATTTTTCTGATGATTAGTGACAATGACCATCTTTCCATACGTCTTTGGCCATCCGTATATCCTCTTTTGGAGAAGTGTCTATTCAGGTCGGTGCCTGCCATTGCTGGTTTCTGGAGATTTCCATTGGTCGTTTTGGTGCCCACTTCCTTAGTTCTCTTTCTGGGTCCAGATTTGATGAGGTTTTTCTAATCCAGTGGTGTTATCCAGAGAAAACCAGGCCTCAACTTTGCTGCTCAGGCTAGAACTTAAAATCTTGTGCATCTGTTGGTCTCCCAGAGTTGTCTGTAGTCACCTTCAGAACTTTGACTATGTTCTTTGGTGGATATTTCCTTTCTGCCACAAAGAACATATGACCTTCTGGTAAGTTTCAGTGGCGAAAAGAGGGAGCTGCACTCTCCTATATTTTGTCACTAGTGGATTTTCATCATTGAAGATATGCCGGCTGTCCTGCAGAGATCCCAGGGAGCAGAAGCTGCCGAGTCCCCATTTTTGGACCATCCAGAGGGAAGCTCCAGGGTTGTTGGGTCCCTCGGCTGGAATACCTCACTCGTGACAGAGTACTTGGAGGGGTTGGAAAGGACTTTCCAACCATCTGTGTTAACCCCTCCCTCTTCCCACCACACACACAAGGGGCTAGGGGGCCTGAGAGGGAAGTTGCCAGCCCCAGGAGCACCCCCAGGAAACATGGAGCCCCAAGTAAAGCACTCATTTCTTGTCTCCTGGGAAGAGCTCTTCCCATCACATCCTACTGATCTCTGTGGGAGTAGGCCGACCACAGACCAGGACAGAATAAGAAGTCACATGGAGCTCCAAGAAGTCAGAATCAGCCCTCATGAATTTGTCACATGAAGAAGTCCCCAACTTAAACGAGGTCTCACACCGAGACCAAGCGTATGGGATTTCAGGCAGGTAAACGTCTTCCTCTTCACTTAGCAAGCCGTGTGTGCGAGCAGGGGGCTGGGGGCCCAGTGTCCTGTCCCCTGTGTAAGAACAGAGTCACTCAGAAAACCATCATGACGCAGCGAGCAGAAAAAGTTTATTGAGGGAACTAGCAAGCAGGAAGGAAGCCGTGCCGCGAATGGCCCGACTCCGGGGTCCTAGGGAAGGAGGGGCTGTTTTACAGGGGGAAGAAAAAAGAAACTATTGGATTTAGTCATTTATCTTGCAGCTGTGAGCATGACGGGCCGATCAAGGCCCAACGGGGCTCGGCCTGATGTACCCCACTATCACAGGAAGCTCCCAGACAGCTGTAGGCGGGCGGGGGGAGGGGGAAGGTTGTGGGAACTGAGGCTGTCACCATGAAATTGGTCCGGGTTGGTGCTTCAGGTTTTCTGTGGACTAAACTGGCCAGCCTGCCTGCTGCAGAACAGGACTTTGTGCCTGAGTCAGAGACGCCGCCAAACGGGGTGGCTGGACACTGTGGTGCCCCGAGCCCCCGGGATGGAAGTGTTCGGTCCCGCTCTGGAGCAGGGCTGCTTGTTGGTGGCTCACAGCCGAGTCCTTCTCTAGGAACCCCCCACTAATCAACAGCGCTACCTCACTCATGCTCATGCTCCTTCCGCGGGCCCATCTGCATCCCTAACAGAGCCAATGGGGCCCAACTGTGGGGCCAGCCTAGTGCCACCAGAGCCCCATGCAGGGATGGCCGAGGCCTTTGTTATGACTACACTGCACCCCGACTTCTTCTGCACTTGGTCTTGCTACCCTCCCTCTCTCCCTGTCACACCCACCTCCCCACCAGAGGCTGAGGTCCTGGATCCTTGGTCCTTTTGCCCTTGACTGACTATATAAGCTCCTCCACATTCCTATGGCTCTCCCAGGAGAATGCTTTTCCAGTTTGAGATTCTACCTCTTTGTAGCTTCTTCCAACTCGTTCTACTTCTCAGAGGCACCCAGGCCCAAGCTCTGTTCTTTCACGAGCCTTTACCTGTAGGAAGTAATTCCACAAATCATTAAGATGTAGCTCCCATTCCTCTAACATTCCTCACGCGGCTGAGCTTGGAGTTTGCCTGCCATCTGGTGCCGGCACTCTCGATGTCTCCAAGCACGAGGCTTCCTTCTCTCCTCTGCGCTCCAGCCTCACCAGCCTTCAGCCTCCACCAGGGCCCCAGCTGCCCCAGGGCCTCTGCTCAGAACCACCTTTAAATGTCACTTCCAAGCGCTGTGGCACTGGAAAGGTGGCGGTGGCAGTAGCAGCTGAATGGGTAGTCCCACATCCACGTGCAGTAGATAAAAATTGGGAGGGATACCTTGGGAGTGATCCCAGCCCCAGGCCAGACTGTGCTGCCAAGGGTTCCAGCACCAGGAAAATAAAGCCTCATAGCTTCTGGCCATGAAAACCAGTGAGGTTGGGGCGGCAGAAGAAACTGCCCATTTCTCAGAAGAGTCCATATAAAGGGCCCACACAGACCTAGAATATATGCAAGCCCACCCACTCTGGGAAGCACCACCAGGGTAACAGCTAGAAGGGTGCCAGTTGCATCCAGGAAGTGGGTGAAGTGACTAGAAACAGGGCAAGTGCCGGGCAAGCCTCCAGAAGCCAGGCAGTGGCACTGTCGCCTTTCCAACCCCTTCCCACACACACAGAGCCACAAAGCAGTGAAGTGGGTAGTCCCACCCTGGTGAATACCTAAGACTCCGCCCCCCACAACTTACAGATGTGCTAACAGAGGAAGTCAAAGCAGCTCTACCTAATACACAGAAACAAACACAAGGTGGCTGCCAAATTGAGGACACAAAGAAATATGGGCCAAATGAAGAAACACAACAAGATCCCAGATAAAGAACTAAATGGAATGGAGATAGCCACCTATCAGATGCTGAGTTTAAACACTGGTGATCAGGACGCTCAGAGATCTCATTGAGTATGGCAAAAGCATAAGGGAAGAAATGAAGGCTATACTAAGTGAAATAAAGAAAAATCCACAGGAAACCACCAGGGATTCAAATCAACAATTTGGAACATAAGGAAGAAATAAACATTCAAGAACAGAATGAAGAAACAAGAATTCAAAAAGACAAGGAGAGTATAAGAAGACTCTTGAACATCTCCAAAAGTGCTAACACCTGAATCACAGGGATGCCAGAAGTGTTAGAAATGCTCATAATAAAAACCAGGACACAGGACTTGAGCAGTAAAACGAGGCGTTTATTCATGAGTCTGCAGAGTCAGGCACACCACCAGCCAGGAGAATGTGTGCACTAAGTAGTCAAAGAAAATTGGTTTTATAGTAATGCAATTAGCTCCCCCTCCCTTCTTCTCCTCCCCCATTTCTCCATTACTGGTTAATCCATTCACAATCTAACACGATTAACTACTTAACTCAGGGTGTGATTCAATAAGGGTAATCTAGTTATAGGTCTATCTCAAACTTATTTGCAAAGTTATCTAGCTACATCTTCCCATTTCTCTGTGTCTGGTAATGACAATCTTCCTCCTTTTAATCCCAGAGATATGTGTGAGGAGCTTGGGAATGTCATTTCCTGGCCCCTTTTCCATGATTCATTTGTTAATTATCTCCTACTGGTTTGAGAGTCACTGGCTTCTTTATCCCTAACAATTCCCCCTTTCTCTTTTGGAAAATTGACTACTCAAACCTCTGATTTGTCCCTTCAAACCTCATGAGGATTTCTCGATTCTCTGCCTCATAGTAAGGATTTTCTTCAGCCTCCAGGAGGAGGAGATTATTCTGTTGTAAGTTACTGGCACCTGTTTAGTTAGTGCAGTTTCAGTTTATCTCTGAACTAAACCTCTGATGCAGGGAATAATACAGCAGCCTAAGTCAGTAAGGACGCCTACTTCTATAATGAGGGAGGGGAGAAAAGAGTTGACGTGATCATTCCTTTCCAATTGCCAAACCAGTTTTCTAACCATCCTGTTATGGGATTGTAGATGTCTGAGTTTTCTGCTAGTTCACTTGCTAGGGTGGTCAGTCCCTGTAGAGCCTTAGTGATAGTCCCATCAGGAGATGTATTATGGGGGATAAAAGTGCAACACTGTCCCCCGAGCATTACACATACACCTCCTTTTTCTGTTAGCATCATATACAGTGCCATCCTATTCTCCCAGGTCATTTGGCTGGTGGCATCTAACTGTTGAGCTATTTCTTCTATAACATCCCTGGTATAATTAATAAACCTCTGATGATTATAATAAATATAGTTTACCAAATCAACACTCTTATTAACTGTTGCCCACTAGAAGAGGACTGACTCAAATCCTGCCGTTATTTGATTCCTAGCCTTAAACTCATCTGGAACTCCTTTAGGGACCCCAGTGGCATTGATATAGATGTGAGAATTGAATGATCCACCAGGGACTGTTGACCTCTTTTTCATCACCATTTTTACAGTTAAAATCCTTCCCATATCCTTGGGGCCTTGGAAGAACCAAAGCCATTTGTATAACTAAGATACTAGCTAACAGCCATAGCAATACAAAGGCACCTTGAAGGCTGTCCTCTTTCCCCACTCTCCAACTGAAGGCTCTAGGGAATTTGGGGAGACCTAACTGTGTAACAATTCCACCTCTCAGACTTAAGACTGATAATCTTAAGGCTTGAGACTTATAATCTCATAGAGGACCATGAGCAAAGGTCTCATGCTCCTCTAGCTGCTTCAAGCTGGACACGGCTGTCATCCTACCTACCCTTGTGTCTAGAAATCTCTAATAGAGTGGGAGTGTGGAGGGGAGGGTGGCCTTCCCACATGGGGAAGGATTTTGTAAAGTCCTGGTCAATTGGCTGTTGCCAGGCAGCAGCATGCCCAGGTCCCAAGGGCTGGCTCTGCTGAACAAACTGGCATGCTTGTCGTATTCTGGGGGCAACAGATTTGGCAACAGGGTTAAAAGGCATAATTAAAATTATAACCACTAGATGACAACAGGCAGGGATTAATCTGTAATGTCCTACATTAGGAAAAAGAATGGCTTCTTTGGCAGAAGGTATGCAAGGCATGCCACACCTGTTCAAAGCCCTTTTGCATACTAAACTTAATTTAGGCTGAGGGCAATATTTTAGGATTTCCCCCTTCTCATAACTCTGGGCCCTTTCTGTCCAAGCTATGGGACAGAAAAAGAGAAACCAGTTTTAAAGTGAAGCCCACAGACTGCCCCACACTTTACCAACCCAACCACTTTGTTCAGCCAAACCATTGAGTTTCAGGAGGTGGTGATACAGATGGACTTCTTAAGTGAGGCCTATATGTACATACAATTACACAGGTAATGAGATTACAGTAGTCCCTCACTATATTGCGGTTCACTTATTGCGACCTCACTGTATCACAGGATTTTAAAAAATAATATATTTAATTATTTATCATGGATTTTTTGCTATATCGCGGGATTTTGCAGTACTGTATATGTATGTTGTTAAAGTTATATAGGTTTAAGAGCGTAGAATAAATTTAAGGTTCATACTTTGTGGGGTTGTCTGGAACATAATACCTGTGATAAGTGAGGGAATACTGTATAGGCTTATGCCCTATGTAAACAGAAGGAAGAATATACATGTTAATTCACATAACATAACCCACGAACCAGCCTCTGAATCTGTAAGACTGTATATTTAATGTTGTGGACCAAGTGCGAGAACCAAACGGTCGGAGACAACCAAATTAGAATTTAAAGAGCCTTTATTAGCTGGCCAGTAACTACCCACTCTCACGCCACAAAGGGATTCGAGTGAGTAGCCCTGAGACTTAGTACAAAGCTGCTTATATAGTATAAACCTATATGCTGGGTTGCTAGCTGGGGTAGTAGCACAACACAACTGTTGCTAGCTGGGGTAGCAGCACAACATAACCGTTGCTAGCTGGGTTAGCAGTACAATATAATCATTATGACTATGCGCAACGTAAATCACAAAACTATAGAACATAATATTTGTTATGAAGCAGGGGTGGGATAGGTGCTACCTGGCTTGGTTGATATATGACTTGTTTGGTGGCAACTGTAACTATGGGGTTTGCAACTGGCATTCTGTACCTGCTTGGGGCACCTGTCAACATGGGGGTTTGCAAAAATTTTCTACTCTAGTTCAAGCTTCAGCACATTTAACAGTGACAATCTGACAGGTCCTCCTTGCCTGTAGATTGGACATTTTTGATGATTTTAGAAACCTAGTTTTAACTTCTAAATGAAAACAAATTTGTAAAGACAATTAGCTGTACTAGTTTATAGTCCACCACTGAGCATTGTGATTTTCCTCAAATCATAATTTTTCTCCTTAAGATTACTCTCCTTGTTATTAAAGGAACTTCATTAAGTCCAGTTTTAATTTAGCCTGTTCATTTGCATAAACACAACAAGAGCAGCAATTGATCACATATAATCTTTTAAGTCTGCTTTGCTGGAACTCACACAAAGAACCTTCAGGTTGACCTTCAGTCTGCCCTCTGAGCACAGAAGCTGAGCCACACAACTGTCATCTGTCCTTGCTGTAAAATCCATGCTTTTTAAAAGTCTTTCAGGTTTTCCATTGTGCTTTAAGGTTCCTCCTAGCCATCTATCAGGAAAGCAACCTTCTTCCTTCCCTAGAAAGATTGCCATGAACCGCACAACCAACCAGGGTATCAGGCTTTTTCCTCCTTGGCTTTCATTAGCCTTGAAAGTCAACTCCCATTCCTCAGGGCTTTCTGGTAACAACCAGAGCCTAGGCATGCCTCCTTCAGGCATGACATCCCAGTCAAAGCCTCAGCCGACAAAACCACCATTAGCAACTGGCCTTTTTAGTTTTATGCAAAGAAACCTTATGTCACTTCTTACTTCTTTAGAATGTCAAATACTGGAGGGTTCAGATAAGGAGAAAAATACAAAGGCATGAAGAAAAATCCTTGTCCTTCAAAAATGCATTTCTATGCTTTATACCTTCCATTACCAAAACCGTACAATTTCTTTTCAAAACCTTTATAAACTTCTAACAAACCTTTCCATTTTCATGCCTTAAACTTTCCCTGGTTCCCTTTCTTTCATGTGAAGTTTTAACCTTCCCTGGGAATCCTCAATTTTTCCTTTCAGAGCATTAACAGAACAATAATTCAAACACACAGATAGCTAGGCCCTCCCTCTCTTTCCAGTATGTCCACTGGCCTCCTAGAGAGACATGCCCTTGGCAAAGACATGTTCACTTGCCCAGGCTGGAGCACTCAGCAGCCCTGAATGACCCTTCCTGGGTCCTGGGTGGCAAAAGAAATTTTTGCCAACCAGTTTATAGGCAACCTTTCCTAGGTTTCACTGGTCAAAAACAGATACAGAGAATTTCACAGCAGAACAGTCCAAAATATGCTTTTATAAAATCAGAACACAAGCAGCTAAGGTTTCCTTTTCCCAGGTTTAAAACATCCATAACTTTCCTTTTTATCATTATGACTTTTCACAGACCTTCTGCAACATTCACAGACTTTCTAAATACCCTTTACTTCTTTAGATTTAACCATAACATGCTTCCAATCCTTGTTCTTTTCCACATGGTGAAGTACTATACTCAAACTCAGTATCTGGCAGCTAAAAGTTCCTAGATTTACAGAGATATCCTGCAGATTTTTGAAGTTCCTGCTTCTCCTCCTCTCTTCTAATGTATACTTTCTGAGCTCTCCTGTGGAGTTTTTCAATTGTTCTATTTGGCCCATTCATCTACTTTCTGAAATTTCTTACAAATATCTGATCAGTTTCTATTACAACGGTGACTTTTAAGAGTCCCTGTCCTACAGCATTCTCTGGATTTAGACCAGAATACTTCCTCATCTGGTCCCTGAGCTTCTGTAGAAATGCTGATGGAGCTGTATCTCGAATGCCTTGGAGACATTCTGTGTTTAGGGGATGGACTCCTTGATTCCCCTTATGATGAAGTTCCTAAGGTCTTTCATCTGAGTCCTATCCTCTGGCCTGTTATTCCATTCAGGGTCTATACTAGGAAACTTTTGTTTGGCCAGGACAATTCCCTGACCAGGAGGATGTTCCCTTTCTCATACCCCATAGCAGCCTGTTTGCTCATTCCTCTCTCTTCCCCACTGAAGATGTCTAGTACAGACATTAATTCCATACACATGTATATGCTGGGTCCAAGGAACTGATCTAATTGTTCTGCCAATCCAAAAGAGTCCTCTACCAAGTGTTTCACATTGAGATTGAAGTTTCTAACTTCAGTGCTTATTAAAGGAGCATTTGACCTATCCAATATGTCCTGGGCCCATGGAAACCTCCCTAAGGGGAAACATTGGCTGCTCTGAGGGTATGGGAAAGTTCTTCAGGTCTTGCTTACATTGTCCTAATTCTTTTCTTAATCTAGAGTAAGTTCCTGCCAGTGCTGTGGGTGTCATGGGCTTAACTACCAGTTGGGCACCTGTTAGGTGCACCTGGCCTGATTTGTCTGTACTGTCTGTCCACAGTGCCTGTGCCCCGTTGGCTGCCAGCTGGCCAGGGCTGTAAGGTGGCGGGAGACATGAAAGAGGGTCCCAGGCTTTATCTTCTTTTTCTTTTACAGGGAAGAGACCTGCAGACATGCTGGTAGATTTTAACCACTAGAGAGCATATCCCTTCTCTTCCTTAGAAGCTGATGCCTGATCACTCACATATAAGATCAGGGCTTGACAAACCCAAGTTTCATCAGACCCAAATTGAGGCCAGAAGACAGATTGCCCCTTATTGGGTTCCTTTGTCCAAAGGAGATAGCAATATTTTACCATTTTCTGTTTTGTTTTTTTGTTTTTTCTTAATATTGGTCTGGGGGTCTTCTCCACAATGCTCTAATATTTTCCCTAATTCTTTAGTTTCCCTAGGCTTAGAATTTTTATTTCCCATCCTCAGTCGATTCCTGTGGCTGTGGCTGAATCTCGTTGTGTCCTCAACCCCCCTTATTAGAGGTTTCTTGCACACAAGCCTGTGAGCTCAACCCCCCTTATTGAAAGTTTCTTGCTCACATCCCTCAGCCACACACACACATTCGATCTCTGAGGATGCCCAACCACCAAGGCAGTAATTAACCCAATTTTCTTACCTTGGCACATGCACGAGATTGTCTGGTTACCACGGTATTTGCTTTTGTTTCCCCCCTGCATCGGTTCTGCTACTATCACAACAAGCAGTCTTGGGTCCGTTTCTGGGCACTGTGAGGTGGGTGGGCCCTGGATCGAGTGGGCAACCTATAAGGACATAGGATGCATCTCCCCGCCTCAGCTCAGAGTCCCTTCCCGCACACAGGCAGAAGATCCCAGACGAGCCCCCAAATTGTGAGAAATGCTCACAATAAAAACCGGGACACAGGACTTGAGCAGCAAAGCGAGGTGTTTATTCATGAGTCTACAGAGTCGGACGCACCACCAGCCAGGAGAATGCGTGTGCAAAGTAGACAAAGAAAACTGGTTTTATAGTAACGCAATTAGCTCCCCTTCTTCTCTCCTCCTCCCCCATTTCTCCATTACTGGTTAATCCGAGTTCACAATCTAAAGCAATTAACTACTTAACTCAGGGTGGGACTAAGTAAGGGTAATCTAGTTATAGGTCTATCTCCAACTTATTTGCAAAGTTATCTAGCTACATCTTCCCATTTCTCTGTGTCTGGTAATGACGATCTTCCTCCTTTTGATCCCAGAGATATGTGTGAGGAGCTTGGGAATGTCATTTCCTGGCCCCTTTTCCGTGATTCATCTGTTAATTATCTCCTACTGGTTTGAGAGTCACTGGCTTGCTTCTTTATCCCTAACAGAAGCAGAAGAGAAAAAGCAAGAAACTGAAAACTTATTTGAAAAAATAATGGAAGAAAACGTCCCTAATTTAGTGAAGGAAATAGACATGCGAGTCCAGGAATCACACAGAGTCTCAAACAGGATGGACACAAAGAGGACCACACCAAGTTGCATCATAATTAAAATGCCAAAGGTTAAAGATACAGAGATAATCTTAAAAGCAGCAAGGAAAAAAGGAGAGAGTTACCTACAAAGGAGTTCCCATAAGACTGTTAGCTCATTTCTCCAAAGAAACTTTGCAGGCAGGAAGGTACTGACAAGAAGTATTCAATGTGATGAAAAGCAAGAACCTACAACCTATATTACTGTATCCAGCAAAGCTATCATTTAGAATGGAAGGGCAGATAAAGTGCTTCCCAGACAAGGGAAAGCTAAAGGAGTTCACCATCACCAAGCCCTTATTACATGAAATGTTAAAGGGACTTATTTAAGAAAAAGAAGATTGAAACTATGACCATTAAAATGACAACAAACTCACAACTATCAACAACTGAATCTTAAAAATAAAAACAAAAAGAAACTAAGAAAACAACTAGAACAGGAACAGAATTGTAGATATGGAGATCATTTGGAGGATTATCAGCTGGGAGGGGGAAGGGGGAAAAGGTGTAGGGATTAATGAGCATAAATGGTAGGTACAAAATGGACTGAGGGATATTAAGAATAGTATAGGAAAGGGTGAAGCCAAAGAACTTATATGCACGACACATGGACATGAACTAAGAGGGGGATTGCTAGAGGAAAGTGGGGTACCAGGTGGAGGGGAGCAAAGAGGGAAAGTTGGGACAACTGTAATAGCATAATCAATACATTATACTTTTTAAAATTTCATTAATTCTGGATAACATAGATATGGCACCTGATTAAACAAGAGAAGTTAAAAACACTTTGTTTACCTCTTTCTGCTTCAATATACAATCTAACCAAGTCATCTATATTCAGGAAGACCTAACATTAGCCATTCAGAAACCCTCATGTCAAGCCATTTGTAAATATAGAACTACCCCTCTGTGAGAGATGCTCTTATCGCTTAATTTTGAGTTACTGGTTGGAGATGGTTCTTTCTTTTCTTTTTTGCTACCTCTTAAAATTCAGCCTTAAGGTTGTGTTTCCTTCATTCACAAAAACTCCTATAATGACCAGTGGAGGAAAAGAGGATGGGACTCTTAACAGTGGTCTGTACCCCACATGGCAGGCAGGACACAGCTTGAGTCTGCAAGCTGGGAATTGTCAGGAACACCGTATTCTGAGTGAGAGGTCTGAGCTGTGCTGTACAGACAGACTACTGTGGTTTCTTGTCCTTTGGCTAAGAAAGTAAAGCAGATGCTCTGCCCTAAGATAACACAACAGTATGGCAAGATTCTTGCACCTCCTAAAAACTTGGTACATGCTGCCAGTTTTGAAGTGGCAATGTTTAAGAACTTATCCTCTCATGAAATGTCTTCCTTGTTTATAAAAGTACTCATGCACATTGTACAGACTCAGAGAGCAGGTAAATGTGCAAAAAAGGAGAAAAATCTCCCCATAAGTCAACAACCAGCAGCGCTGTGTTAACACTTTGGCACACTCCTTCCAATCTATTTCTGTTACACTTCTATCAGAAACATATTGCAACAGCTCTTTCCCAGCCCTTTCAAAGCATTCTCCGGAGAAGGATAGGCCCGACTGTGCTCTCTACAGTTTCTGATCTAACATGAGTGCATCATCCACACGCGTCACACTAGCTGAAGGCAGAATAGTGCCTCAGTGCTTCCATGACAGGGCATCTTCTTGCTTCTGTCCTGCTCCCAGGTCCTCTGCCAAGCCCTGGTTTGCACAGAGCTGACAAGATATGTACACAGGCACTAGGAGATCACTGGTGGGGAGGGCCTCACCCACACAGAACATTTATGTCTGACTTCCTGTATGAAAGTTGAGTTTTTTTAAAGCAGTTATTGATCTATTGTCAGTCTCAGCTTACACAGACAGCTCCTGATCAATACATGCTGGCAGTCTGCAGAGGCTCTTTGAGGGTGCTGTCCAGGGCCAGGCTGTGTGATCTCACCACAGAACCTGGCAGCTTTAGTGCTTGTGCAAGCACTTATCTCAAAGCCAAGCTGAGCGTTTTGAGACTGAGCAAGGGCTTTTCACAGAGCAAGCTCCTGTTTGTAATGATACTCAATGGGGCTGTGCTCTACTTCCACCTCCATATTAAATTTCCACTCCTGCCTTTACCAATTCAACAAATACAGTTGGTCCTCATCACTTGCAAATTCCATATCTGGGGATTTTCCTACATGCTAAAATGTATTTGAAACCCCCAAATCAATACCTGTGGTCCTTCATGGTCATTTGCAGACATGTGCAGAGCAGTAAGGTTAAGTACTGATCAGCTGGTAAAACTGTTGTGATTGGAGGCTTGCAGGACTCTCACCCTGTATTTCCCCAAGAGCAGCGGTTCAGTATCTGCTAATGCAGTATTTCTGACGACATTACAGGGCATAGCTACTGCAAGTCATGGAACCAACTGTACTTGATGAGTGTCCACTAGGCACCAGGCCCTGAGGTAGATACTGAGACCACAGAGAGGAAGGGTCTTTCAAATTTAACGCATCTCTCCAATGCACCACACACATACTTTACTGCAAGAGCAATCACAAATACAGGGGCCCATGGTCCATGAATGAGTTCCAGAGAGCTCTGGAAGGGGAGGTGGGAAGGGCCTCTGGGTACTGGTCTCATTGTTTTTTGGTTGCTGTGTTCAGAGTGTGAAAATCCATTGAGTTGCACACGCATGATCTGTACCCTTCTATGCACGTGTATCATTTTTCAATAAAAAGTATTTTAAAAAGCTACCCTAAAGTAAATAATCAGGACTCACCCAGTGCATGGATAGTGACCAGGGGAAGAATCTAGATCCCTTGTCCACATAGAGAAATGGGGCAAATTCGCACCACAGGGTTGTTTCCATACTGTGCTTAGAAAAGGCTGCTGCCAGAGGGGCCAGGGGCTCTCCTAAGATGTCCTCTGTCTCACTGGCAGACCCTTCCCATCCTCTTCACTCCCCTGGCCCTCAGTGCACCCAGGGGTCCTCGGCCCACACGCCCTTCCTATTGCTGCCTCGTAGCCTCCTAATCTCCCCTTCCTCCCACTCTAAGGGCTGCCTCTCTAAACATAGACTCATTTCACAGCTTCATGGAACACGGAGCTCTCAGGGAAGAGAGCAACTGTCTCAGAGCCACTTTCTCAGCCACCAGCATGAGGTCACCAGGGCTGAGGGGTCCCTACCCCCTTCCCTACTCCAAAGTCAGAAGGCACTGCTGGGATCTCCACCTCACCTGGCTCCTCTGAAACCACCTTCCATGACCTACACTTCTCTCTCACAGTCTTCAAACCTACATGTCAGGGGAAAAAATGCCACTGTTGCTTTAAAATTCCCAAAAGAGTCTTTACATCAAACCCTAGGTGAGAGTTAGTGAGGGCTATGTCTGTGCCCTTCTTCCTCATATCACGGACATTTACTATGGAGCAACTCACTTGCTCACCCTCACAGTCAGGTAAACAACACTGATAACTATCAGCATGTCATGGTTTTATCACTAATCCAGTCCTGGTGAAAGGCTGATGGAGTTAGAAGGTTTCCCCATGTCAGCGTTTTAAAGGGTCTCATAACATAGCACATTCACCAGGGGACAGGGAACAGGGTGGGGGTTTGCACAAGCCTCTATTGTAGGAACTTATGTAAGTCTTTTCCCAAATGGGGGCAGCTGGGGTCCTTTTTCTTTGTTGGTTGGTACAGCACCAACTCTCACTGTTTTAGGGCTCTGTTGCTCATTGGTAGAATTTGTGAAAAAACACTCATAAAGAAAAATCAATGCATGAATCACATCTGTATTTGGATGTGTGGGGCTTAGTCACATGCAGATGTGTTCATTGGGGTGCCCCAAGGGCCAACTGCTTTGACTTGTAGCTTGACTTCAGGTGCTGAGCCCAGCCCTCAGAGTGTCAAGGCAAGCAGACACCCCAGAGTTCTCCAGCCCAACCCTCACATCTTATAGCGGAGACCCAGGAGCCAGCAACGGGCTCAGGCACACAGAGCTGTGACTGAAGAGCTGGACTGAAAGTCCATTTGCTCAGCCACCACTGTCTGTGCAGCTGGTACAACCTCTGAGCAGGAGACAATGACCAAAGTCCATCTGTGTACAAAGATAACTGGTCTCCGTTACCTGTCAGGTGATATAATGGGAACTTACAAGTATATGAGGATGGAAAAGCACTGTTACTTGAAAATAATTTTAAGCCACAGCAGATGACAGAGAAAAAGTAGTGGAATTATTAATTACATGACCCCCTCTTACAATTCAAAATGTACACAAACACCCTTCTTTGGATTCCTGGGGGAGCTCCAGGAAGAGCTGGAATCCTACAAGAGCTGTCTCAAGTGGCTACCGGAGAATAAGTTAGGAGTTCAAGGGATGGCCCTCATCTGCAGACTTGGATTTCCCTTTCTTTATTACTCCTGGAGCCTTGCCCTAGTCCTAGTTGAACAGGGAAATTTCTCCTGACCAAAGAAATGTCAACAGATAAGGTTTATTTGGTCTTGATTTTCAGAGCAGTATCATGTTCACAATGAACCCTCACAACTCGCTCTGTAATATAAGGGTATATTCAACTCCCATTTCAGAGACAGGAACACAGTGTCTCCTGAAGGACAGGACTTGTTCAGGGTTACATGGCCAACACACAACAAAGGGGCATTGGAACACAGGCTTTTTGATTTCCAGTCTCCACCCATTACATCACAACTTTCCTATACGCCATTCCCTCCCCATTATCACCCATCATTGAGTGATGAACAATAGTCGGTCATCCTCAGCACTATTGAGATTTTGGGCTGGGTAAGCCTCTGTTGAGGGGGTCTGTCCTGTGCACTGTGGTATGTGTAACTGCTACCACTAGGTGCCGGTAGTATCCCCCTCACCCCCAGCCGAGAAGCACGTAGTAGCACAACCGGCAAGGGCATGGCTGCAGGGGTTCTCCCTGGCCCCTCCCACAGTTTATTCACTGTGTGCCTTTGGGCAAGTTCTTCAGCTCTCCCATTTATGAAATAGGACTGTTGTTGGAAATTAAACTGTAAAGCATTTGACTTGACATTTGGTACTTAGTAAGTGCTACATATACCTCAGGTATTGTCATTAGCTACCCACTTACTACCTGTGGGTGTAACTCATAGGTAAATCCACTGCACACATTAACTGTGGGCAGCTGATGTCAGAGATGGACACGCAGGCAAACAGGTGAAAGTATTATGGTGCTCTGACACCAAGGACATTTTTGGGAAGAGCACAGGCCTGACAGTGTCTCAGAAACAGGTTACTTGCTAATGACAGCCCTGACCCAGAGCATGACCTAACCAGTGCCATGCAGTAGAGCTTCCTGCAATGGTGGGAATGTTGTCTGTGCTGCTGGCTAGTCCCGTGCCACTACTGAGCTCTGGAAATGCAGCTGGTGTGAGAGAGGAACTAAAATTTTAAATTTAATTGTAATTCATTTCAGTTTTCATTTAAACTGTAAATGTGTCATCCCAGACCTACTGCATCAGACTCTTCATGTTAACAAGCTCTTATAAGTTTATTAAGTGCTGCCCAGAACAGGTGTTCTCAGTGCTGGCCACATGATAGCCTTTGACACTCCCGCTACCTGGGGCTCACCCTGGACCCATCAATCAGAATCTGTAAGGCTGATGACCACTGATCTCAGGGCTGCTCCAAGCTTCCAGCCCGAGGGAGCCTTGAGGGAGAGCCCACGGCATCCCCTTTCTGGCTGATACAAAATGCCTGAGAGCTGGGCTGATAAACTCTCCTGAAAATCAGCTGGGGACCCCTGCCTTGTATCTGGACATCCACTCCCAGGGCTTCCCATGCTGGTGCCCACATGGTCCCCATCTCTGGCCTCTGCTCTCAGGCTTTCTGGCACCCTCTTTCCTCAGCCCTCCACAGAGGGGGGGCCCCTGTTGGGGGTGCTCGCCCACTTCTGTCATGAATACACTGCCTACCCTCTTCAAACCCACTTTTCTCCTGCTGTGCCGAGCCCTGGGATCAGTGTACACAGGGCTTTGGTCCCCACATGAGGTTCATGGCTGCCCTAAGGAAGGGCTGAAGTGGTCTCTGAAGTGGCGCCCATGCAGCGGATGGACGGCGGTGGCATTGCTGATCTACACCCTAGGAGGTAGGCTGCGCCCTGCAGGAACTGGCTGCTGGGCCAGTGGGTTCCAGACAGAACAGAGCATAGCTCGACCCTGGTCTTTGACAGTCCCCCACCCAAGACAGGAACTGGAAGATTCACAGCACCTTCTTGGTCACCCTCAGGTCCTAGCAGCCACTGTGGACACTTCAGAGCAGCGCATAGCCTTGAGGCTGAGTCACCGTTAGATCTCCTGTCCCCCGGATGCAGGTGTCTGAGATGAGGTAAGGGCTCCTTTCCTAAGGGCCGAGGGTCTGGGCAGGAGGGGAGGTGGTGGAGGGCAGGCAGGGCTCAGTGCACTGTACTTTCTGGGCCAATCAGAGTCCAAAACTGTGGGGTTCCCCTCCACCACCGTGCCTCTCTGGCTGTGGCTCAGTGTTCCCCCAGCTCCTGTGCCCTGCTGGCCCTTTGCGCTCTCCACAAGTCAGGGGCCTGGGAGCATAGGCGGAGTGTGTGGCCCCTGGTGGTGAAGCCCAACCCTCCAAAAAGTACCAGGGAAGCTTCCACCTCCTTCCCCTGTGGACTGCACGAGGGAGGTTCCCCGGTCCCACCCCGCGGAGCTGGGGGCTCACAGAACTGCAACTGTGCTCTCGGAGAGTACTTTGCAAATCCCATTTCTTCATCTCCCCTCTCAGGACCCATGTATGTTCTCAGGGTGCGTGGCAGTTCATGATTCCCCACAACAATCTGCACACATACAGTCTACCCGCTGGGACCTTCATTACAACCAGTACCAGGAGAATTCCATTCCCACATGCTGTTCTATGCAGCCTGGAGGATGATATTTTGGTACATCTCAGGAAAATAGGACTGTACTGTATGAAACTGTGTCACATTAAAGTGCCTTTCCTGCCCTCGGTATTACTAACCTCGTTTTACAAAGGAGGAAATTAAGACCCAGAGGCTAAGAAATACACCGGATCAGTATCCCACAGCCCCTGGAAGTGGACTTGGGAGTAAAATTTCCAAACCCAGGCTCTACCGTCTCACTACCCAGCCCCCTGCCTTGCTAGCTTCCCTCCCTGTCCTTGCACCTGGTCATATGAGCACAGCCCAGGGGCACACACCAAAGAGCAGGAGTCCCAGGCACAGGTCTTTGGTAGAGAAAATAAGCCCACTATTCTCAGGGAACTCAAGTTCAAGGGCAAGGTATAGTGTGCTCAGCGGTAGCAGGTGTGTGTGTGCAGCGTGCTGAAGGGAGCTGGTGGCAGGGGTGGGGCTGGAGATAGCAGAGGGAATGAAGTCATGGAAGGCAGACTCAGGAAGGCAGAAATGCTGACCATGGCCCAAATTTTAAAAGCCTTAGATACCTATCTCAGAGTTTAAATTTTATTCTACATATATCCTGAGATGGCACTGAGAGTTTTTAAATGAGGAGAGCTCCACATTAGACCCCTGACTTGGGAAAAGAGGCTGAGATGAGAGAGTCGGGGGAGGAAGGGCTGTCGATGCCAGGCAAAAAATGACGAAGGCTGACATGGGGACAGGGATGGGGAGGACAGAGATACTTCACATTAGGATGACCAGGACTTTCTGACCAAGGTATAAAACAACTGGCTGACTGCAATCATCAGATTGAAAAAAATTTTTAATAAATGGACACTTATTCAAATGCTGAATTATTAATGTTGAGATGAATGAGCAGAGAAATAGTCTCTATCCTGCTCAAAGAAGTGTGAGCCAGGCCCAACATTTATGGAGGGTCATTTGAAGTTAATTGTCTATTAAATTAAAACTGCACATGCTCTGTGAACCAGAAAACCCAACGTTAAGCATCAATCCTAGAGAAACACTCACGTGAATACTCAGAGATGAAATGGACAAGCACGGTCATCTCTCGCACCCTGATGTCCTTGCCCCTCTACTAGCCTTTATCTGTTAATGCATGCTCTCTGCATTTGGTCCTGGTTTTAAACTGTATCTGTGGGAGAGCTGGGGTGGAGAGTTTACTCCACCATGGGCAGAAGTGCAAGTCCCTTTTTATGTCATTGTTTAAGCAGTAGGATCACTAGGTGGTTTTTCCTATAATTTTTTGACATTTTAGTATATCCCATATTAAAATATTTTTAGCAACTCTGACGTCTATGGCTTCTGTACCTGGATAGATGAGGTACCGAGCAGGGCAATGGTTTGGGGTGGTCGAGGTGTTGATAAACTGAATTATGAATATTGAGATGTCAAGTCAGGGTTGTCCATGGGTGGTTAGGGGCTACCTGCTGTGGCCACGTGAGTCAAGAAAAGAGAGAACATCAGGAAACAGGTGGCAATCTGTGATGTGTCATGTCCTGTGTCGGGGAGCCAAGGAGGCATTTGTGGTTTAAGGAGCACAGGAAAGATGGGGAACAGAGGCCAGAGGGTTGACCACACTCACTCAGGAGGGGACTGTGAAGGGAAGGATATGGCTAAAAAGAAAGGTAGGCATGAACAAAGTTGGTTTTCTTTAAGAATTCAAGACATGAATATATTCTTAGCGTGATACCAAAAACATCTATCCCCCTTGTGTTCTGCTCAAATGATCCTGAATACATTGAAATAACTGTCATTAAGCAACAGTCTCGTTAAGTTCATTTCCTCTGGGAAATGTCTCTGACATCCAAAGACAAGATGGGCATCTACCCAACACTCCCCCATAACATCCGGTTGCCACCTGCTTCCTCCCTGAGGGCCAGGTCCTTGAGCTTTCCCTGCCTGCCTTCTGGGGCCAGCACTGTGCTGTGCATGTGGCAGGAGAACATGAAGTATCTGTTGAAAGAACAAATAAATGAATGAGTGGGTCTGGGAGTCTAGAAAAATAGGGTCAGAAACCTGATTGTGTCACTGTGTCTCCAGTCCAGGCTGGCTGGAATGAGCTGGACTGGAAGCTGAGGCTGCTAATCAAATGAGACCCCAGGGAGGATGGCAATTTGTCCAGCAACTGTCCAAAATATCTACCATGTTACCATAACTATGTAGAAATTAAATTACACACATGCACACACATACACAAGACAGACTCAAAGGAAATCCAACAGGGATAACACCTAGAGAGTGGACTAGTAAGTGATTATTTTTTTTTATATACTTTGTGTATTTTACCATTTTTCTACAAGAGAATCTCCAGCTGCTTTGTTCTAATTCTAATCCTGTGCACAGGAAGAAGTAATTTAGACTCTGGGCTGGACTGGCCCAGCAGGAGGACAGGTAACGCCCTGCACACATGAACAAGTCTGATAACCCCGGGCCACTCACCTGTCACGGCATTGACAGGTGTCCTGTGGTAGATGAGCCCAATCATTGTACTGGGCTTGCCGTTGCCACCTCAAGGTGGGGTGTCCCTGAGTCTCAGCCCACTTGGCTAAGCTGGGGCCCTCTGTTTATTGCTACTAAAATCGAATCCTCCCAGCTTCCCTTGCTGAGGAGTTTCTCCAGGCCTTCAAAGAAGGAAGACAGCGTGTGGAGGGGAAGAGGAAGAGTAAAAGCAGGAGTGCTGGGGATAAAGCAGCTTTAGTCCATGAGGCAGAACTGTGCACCAGTCTGGGACACCTCCATAACTGACTTTATGATTGGTACCCCTGGAAAAGGGACAGGGGAGATGGCATCCTATTGGGAGCTGTAGGTAAAGTGCCTGCCATTACAGGATAATAAATAGCAATAATTAGGACTTTCTGGAAAACTGAGTAATATCTGTTATTAAGACTTTTCTGACCTATATGTTTTATATAAGTTGAACTGCCTTCAGCTGCTATAACTTGGGAGTGATGAGTATGAAAGCAGCAGTAATAGTAATGAACTAAACCACAAGCAGATCCAATGTCTGGGAATGGTATAGAGGCTGCTTCACTGACGGGTCCAGCAGCACAGACCCTGAGACACTGCTCTGGTCTGCATGAGGCAACCCTGCACCCCAAGATTCTGGGGGGACCAGGCAGCAATCACAGCCTATCCCAACACTTGTCCCTCAAATACCACCCCCTTGGGAGGGTCAGTTCCCAAAGTATTGTGGGTAATTCTTTCATGCCTTTTTGCACTGAAATGAAAATCACTATCAGTGTTCAGAACCTAGATTTGTTCACTCTGGAATTCATCCAAATTGGTTATTTCTGTGGCTCACAGAGTGTTAATACACACAGATGAACAGGGCAATTATCTTCTCCTATTTAAGCAAAGCTGTTAATCAATAAATATCATACAGTAATCCCTCTCTATATCATGGTTCACTTATTGTGGCCTCACTGTATCATGGAATTTTAAAAAATATTATATTTAATTATTTATCGTGGATTTTTTGCTATATAGTGGGATTTTGCAGTACTGTATATGTATGTTGTTAAAGTTACATAGGTTTAAGAGTGTAGAATATGTTTAAGATGTAAGTAGTGTTTATAAATATGTGTAAAAGGTTAATAAGGGAGTGGAAAAGGTTAATAAGGGACTGGGAATGTTTTATAAGTGTGCAGGAAGGGTTTACAAAGCCTTTAAATATATATAAATACTAAAATAAATGTAAGGTTCCTACTTTGTGGATTTTTACCTATCACAGGGGGGTCTAGAACGTAATACCCATGATAAGTGAGGGAATACTGTACTGTATTTTATTAAAAACTGAGGTCCTTTAACTGTAGACCAATCCAGGCATTTGACAATGAACAGAGCCTAACTCACAGCACAAGAAGTTATGAATCATTACTGTGCCAAGCAGAACTCTCTGAAGCTTCTTTTCCAGCTCTTACATGAACCCAAGCAAGCTGCTTCTATGTCCCACTCATTCAATGAGCCCTTGAGGGCCGTTTTCAGTTTCAGGTCATGAAGGTGGATGGTGCTGATGTCAGGGATTTATCTGCACAGAGTAAGCCCTCTCCTTCCCCCTGTTTCAACCAAAGGCTTTTGAGTCACTGTACAACAGCTTGAATAACCTTGCTGGAAATCGGCAGAGTGGATCCTCAGCTATGGCTTGAGCTTCCCCTAAATCCCTCACTGATTGTCCTAATGTAGTGGCAGTGGCAGCAGGAAAAAACTCTGGTGGAGACAGGGGCCAGGATGAGGAAGGCCACATGTGCTCTTTGGGGCATTTTCTTGGCCCTTCTCCCTGGAACCACCTGCTCCTTGGGTGTCACCTTAGGATCCAAAAGCACTTTGTACACTGCACTTTTACTAAATTCTGAAGAGGGAGACAAAAAAGGTTAGAACTGTTTTGAACCCATCTTCAGGTTGCTGTGTGAACCAATGTCTTCCTCCTGCACGTGACCGCACCTTGCTTTCAGGGTGTGGGGAGAACAACGTGGCTTCTATTTTCTGTTGTCTCACAATGTAGTGCTTAAGTGGAGTCCTGAACTTAGAACATCCTGAAAGTTTTTGGTTTTAAATAAAATTTACCACAAAAATTACCCCTGCCCTGCCCCAAGGGACCTTGTCACACATGCACGTGACTGGTCCGTGGAGCTTCATTTCCTGGCACACTGATTAATGAGAGAAACAGCCAACCAAAGACTCTCCAACTCCACTGCAAATACCCTGAGAAGGGCAGGGTCTAAACCCCCAGCTGAGCTTCCCAGCCTATAGAAACAGAGTGGAAAGTAAAATAGTATCCAGCTGTGAAAAGCAAAAAGCCACAGGATTTCTTGCTAGTCAGAGAGAAACAGCTGGAGAAAAAGAGCTCTTAAGCGGATCACGTATGAAAATATTTTGGCCCCAACTTACCCTGGGCTAAAGCAGAGGGAAGGCAGAGAGAACCAGAGATGCTTGGTGAGAATTTGGTGTGGTGGCTTTGAGGGGAGAACTGTGGGAGCAGCCAACTGGGTCCGAGTGCTGACTCATTCCCCATACTGCAGGCAGACCATTCCTCTCCAAGTGGCATCAGCCTGAGGGGAAGAAAAAGCCCTGCCTACAGAAATTAAGCTGCCACACCCTCGGCCCTTAAGCCTGACAGCTAAAAACAGATGGAATAGATTAACAACTAAAGGAGACAGACAAAGGCAGTAGATCCCTGGTAGTCTCCAACAGGCTGCCTAAGGCCAGACTGGTACAGGATCTGACACCACCAGGGGCAGATCCAGGAAGTGCAGATCAATCTAAGAAGCAGCAACAAACAATAAGAGTCACAAAAATGGGGAGACAGAGAAACAACCCCCCATCGAAAGGAAAGGAAGAATACCCAGAAAGAGTGCTAAATGAAATAGAGGGGAGCAAACTATCAGACATGGAATTCAAAACATAGATTATGGGGAAGATCAATGAGCTCAGTGAGCTCAAGGAAAACTACGAAGAACTCCAGGGAAACTACAAGGAACTCCAGAAAAACTACAAGGAACTCCAGAAAAACTACAAGGAACTTACTGAGAATTATTCCAGCATGAAAAAGGACATGGAAGCTATCAATAAGAGCCAGGAGGAAATGAAGAATACAATTTCTGAATTGGCAGAACACAGTAGAAGGAATTAAAAGCAGGCTAGAAGAAGCAGAAGATCGGATATGTGAGCTGGAGGACAACGTAGACAAAAACTCCCAGACAATGCAATAAAATGAAAAAAGACTGAAGAAGAATGAAGAGGTTTTAAGACAGCTGCAAGACAACAAAAAACGTAATAATATCCATATCATAGGAATTCCAGAAGGAGAAGAAGAAGAGCAAGGGATAGAAAACTTGTTTCAAAAACTAATGACAGAAAACTTCCCTAACATGATGAGAGAAAGAGTCATGCCAGTCCAGGAAGCACAGAGGATCCCAGTGAAGATGAACCCAAACAGGCCCACTTCAAGACACATCATAATTAAAATGGCAACATTCAAAGACAAAGAGAGAATCCTAAAAGCAGCAAGAGAGACAACTAATAACATACAAGGGCGCTCCAATAAGACTATCATCAGATTTCTCAGCAGAAACACTACAAGCCAGAAGGGAATGGCAAAAAATATTACAAGCAATGAAAAACAAAGGCCTACAACCGAGACCACTCTACCCAGCAAGGCTCTCATTCAAAATGGAAGGTGAAATAAGGCGTTTCCAAGACAAAAGAAGGCTAAAAGAATACATCTCCACCAAACCAGCATTGCAAGAGATGCTAAAGGGTCTGCTTTAAGAAGATGAAGAAACAGAGAGAGACAGAGAGGAACACAAGTACAAAGGGAGAAAATGACAATGAATAAGTATCTATTGGTAATAACCTTAAATGTAAATGGATTAAGTGTTCCAATCAAAAGACTTAGGGTAGCTGAATGGATTAGAAAGCATGACCCACATATATGAGATCTACAAGAGATCCACTTTAGAACAAAAGATCTACACAGACTGAAAGTGAAGGGATGGAAAAAAGTATTTCAAGCAAATGAACATGAAAAAAAAAAAAAAAGCTGGGGTAGCAATACTTATATCAAACAGATTTCACAGCAAAGGCCATAAAAAGAGACAAAGAAGGCCATTTTATAATACTTAAGGGAAAAATTGATCAAGAAGTTATAACCCTTACAAACATATATTCACTCACCATAGGAGCACCCAAATATATAAGGAAATTTTTGAAAGACTTCAGGAAGGATATAGATAGCAATACACTCATAGTAGGGCACTTTAACACCCCATTGTCAACAATGGACAGATCTTCGAAGCAAAGAAACACCAAAGATATTGAGGCATTGAACAACACTCTAGATCAAATGGACTTAATTGATATATATATATATATATATATATATATATATATATATATATATATAAATTTTCAACCCAAAGAAGCAAAATATATATTCTTTTCAAGTGCACATGCAACATTTTCAAAGACAGACCACATGGTAGGACACAAAACAAGCCTCAACAAATTAAAGAAAATTGAAATTATATCAAGCATTTTCTCAGATCACAATGGCTTAAAATTGAAAATCAACTTAAAAAAAAAAAACCTCAAAAACATTCAAACTCATGGAGAATGAATAACATGCTATTAAATAATGAATGGGTTAACAATGAAATCAAGGAAGAAATCAAAAAGTTTCTGGAAACAAATAATAATGAACACACAACAACCAAAACCTATGGGATACAGCGAAAGCAGTCCTGAGAGGAAAGTTCATAGCAATACAGGCCTACCTACAAAAGACAGAAGAATCCCTAATAAAAAACTTAACCCTACAGTTACAACAACTAGAGAAAGAACAACAAACAAAGCCCAGAGCGAGTAGAAGGAAGGGAATCACCAAGATCAGAGAAGAATTAAATGACATAGAGACTAAACAAACAATTCAAAAGATCAACAAAAGTAGGAGCTGGTTTTTTGAAAATATAAACAAAATGGACAAGCCTTTAACCAGGCTCATCAAGAAAAAAAGAGAGAGGACCCAAATAAATAAAATCAGAAACAAAAGAGGAGAAATCACAATCAGTACCACAGAAATACAAAGGATTGTAAGAAATTATTACGAACAAGTATATGGCAAGAAATTTGAAAACCTAGAGAAAATGGACAAATGTCTGGAAACATATAACCTTCCAAAACTGAATCAAAAAGAAGCAGAAAGCCTAAACAGACCAATAACAACTAGTGAAATTGAAGTAGTAATAAAAAAACTCCCAGCACACAAAAGCCCTGGGCTGGATGGCTTCACAGGTGAGTTTTTTGTTTTTTGTTTTTTTTTTTTCTGATGGAGGAGGCACACATTAGAATTTTTTTACATCTCTGTAGTTTCTTTTTGTTAAAGACATAATCAAAACAAGGAAGACAGGTATTCCCATCACTTCCCCTACTTTTGCAGTAAATTATATGCAAATAAGAGACATGGAAGAGAGCAAGGAGTCAAACGCCGTAATTCTGCACAATCAGTCAAAAGGGTATCAAATTGTCAGCAATATATACATCCAATATTAGTTAAAACCTTACTTGATCAGCCATTCCAAGTGGTTTTTGCTGTCTGAGCACCCATAATCGGTGGTTCCACAGGCGAATTTTACAAAATATTTAGGGAAGAGCTAACTCCTATCCTCCTCAGACTATTCCAAAAAATCCAAGAAGAGAGAAGACTCCCAAACTCGTTCTATGAAGCCAGTATTATCCTAATTCCAAAACCAGGTCAAGACACAACAAAGAAAGAAAACTACCGGCCAATATTGCTGATGAACATAGATGCTAAAATCCTCAACAAATTATTGGCAAACCGGATCCAACAATACATTAGAAAGATTATACACCACTATCAAGTGGGATTCATCCCAGGGATGCAAGGATGGTTTAATATTCGCAAGTCAGTAAATGGGATACACCACATAAACAAAATGAAAGACAAAAACCACACGATCATATCAACAGATGCTGAAAAGGCATTCGATAAGGTACAACACCCATTTATGATGAAAACTCTCAACAAAATGGGAATAGAGGGAGCATAGCGCAACATAATAAAGGCCATATACAAGAAACGTGAAGCCAACATCATACTCAATGGGCAAAAACTCAAAGCATTCCCCCTGAGATCAGGACAAGACAAGGATGTCCACTCTCTCCACTCCTATTCAACATAGTCTTGAAAGTTCTAGCCACAGCAATCAGACAAGAAAGAGAAATAAAAGGCATCCAAATTAGAAAAAAGGAAGTAAAACTGTCATTATCTGCAGACATGATAGTGTACATAGAAAACCCAATAGACTCCACACACAAACACAAAAACTTGACCTAATCAGTGAATTCAGCAAAATAGCAGGGTACAAAGTAAATATTCAGAAATTGAAGGCATTTCTGTACATCAACAATAAAATTTCACAGATAGAAACTAAAAGAAAAATTCCATTTACCGCAGCAACAAGAAAAATAAAGTACCTAGGAATAAACTTAACTAAGGAGGTTAAAGACTTGTACTCAGAAAACTACATAACACTGAAGAAAGAAATTAAGGAAGATACAAATAAATGGAAGTATTACCATGTTCATGGATGGGAAGAATCAACATCATTAAAATGTTCATACTACCCAAAGCAATTTATAGATTCCATGCAATCCCTATTAAAATACCAATGACATATTTCACAGACCTAGAGCAAATAATTGGAAAATTTATATGGAACCAAAAAAGAGACCGAATAGCCACAGCAATCTTGAGGAAGAAGAACACAGTTGGAGGAATCACAATACCTGATATCAAACTGTACTACAAGGCCACGGTAATCAAAGCAGTCTGGATTGGCATAAGAACAAACATATAGATCAATGGAACAGAATAGAGAGCCCAGAAATAAACCCAGGTTTATATGGTCAACTAATATTTGTCAAAGGGTGAAGGAACATAAAATAGAGTGAGAAGAGCCTCTTCAACAAATGCTGTTGGGAGAACTGTACAGGGACATGCAAAAAAAAAAAAAAATGAGACTAGACCACCAACTTAACACCGTACACCAGAATAAACTCAAGATGGATTGAAGACTTAAATGTAAGCCGTGGCACCATAAAAGTCCAAGAGAAAAACATAGGCAGGAAAATTTTAGATATCCCACGTAGCAACATTTTCACTGATATATCTCCTAAGGCAAGGGAAATAAAGGAAAGAATAAACAAATGGGACTACATCAAAATGAAGAGTTTCTGCTCAGCAAAAGAAAACATCAGCAAAATGAAAAGGGAACCAACTGTATGGGAAACTCTATTTTTCAGTGATACTTCAGACAAAGGATTGATCTCCAAAATATATAAAGAACTTATACAACTCAACACCAAGAAGACAGACAACCCAATTAAAAAATGGGCAAAGGACCTGAACAAACACTTCTCCAAAGAGGACATAGAGGGTCCATAGACATATGAAAAAATGCTCAACATCACTAGCCATCAGAGAGATGCAAATAAAAACCACAATGAGATACCACCTCACACCAGTCAGAATGGCCATCATCAACAAATCAACAAACAACATGTGCTGGGAAGGATGTGGAGAAAAGGGAACGCTGGTGCACTGCTGGTGAAAATGCAGACTGGTGCAGCCACTATGGAAAACAATTTGGAATTTCCTCAAAAAACTAAAAATAGAACTGCCTTTAGAACCAGCAATTCCATTGGAAGGATTATATCTGAAAAATCCTGAAACACCAATTCAAAAGAACCTATGCACCCCTATGTTCATAGCAGCACTATTTACAATAGCCAAGTGCTGGAAACAACCTAAGTGCCCATATGTAGGTGAGTGGATCAAAAAACTGTGGTACATTTACACCATGGAGTACTATGTAGCAGAAAGAAAAAAGGAAATTCTACCATTTGCAACAATATGGATGGAACTAGAGAGAATTATGCTTAGTGAAATAAGCCAGGCAATGAAAGAAAAAATACCTTATGCTATCACCTATTACAGGAGACTAATGAACAACACAAACAAATGAGCAAAATTGAACCAGAGGTATGTAAACAAGGAATAGACTAACAGTAACAAGGGGGGAGCGTGAAGGGAGAGAAAAGGGTAAGAAGGGGAAGGGTCTAGTCAAAGAACATGTATAAATGACCCATGGATATGGACAACTGGGAGGGGACTGAATGTGGGAGAAGGGGTGGGTAGGGTGTGGGGAAGCAAGAGGGAAAAGAAGTGGGACAACTGTAATGGAAAAACAAACAAAAAAAATTTAGTGGGGGTAAAAAAGAAAATATAAACAATGGAAATGCAATTTTAGTAAATATTAGAAGGACAAGGATTTTCCTTCACACTGTATATTTTTCTCCCTATCTGATCCCTCCAGAATTTGACATTCTGAAGAAGAAATTAATGACATAAAGTTCTTTGCAAAAAAATAATAAGACCAGTTGTTAATAGAGGTTTTTTTGCCCAAGACTTTGACTGGAATGTCATGCCTAAAGAAGACATGCTTAGGCTCTGGTTGTTACCAAAAAGGCCTGAGGAACTGGGAATGACTTTCAAAGGTAATAAAAGCTCACGAGATAAAAGGTCTGGTACCGTGGTTGGTTGTGCGGTCCACAGCAATCTTTCAAGGGAAGGAATGAAGCTTGTTTTCCTGAAAGATGGCTAGAAGGGACCTTAAGGCACAACAGAAAGCCAGAAGGACTTGGAAAAAACAGGTGTGTACAGGCAAGGCTGAATGCCAGGTATGTGGCTCAGCTTCTGTGCCCTGAAGGGCAGACTGAAAGTCACCGTAAATGTTCCTTGCGTAAGTTCCAGCAAAGTAGAACTAAAGATCATTTGCTGCTCTTGTTGTGTTTATGCAAGTGTACAGGATAAATTAAAGCTGGACTTAAGGCAGTCCCTTTAATGACAAGGAGGGTAATATTAGGGAGAAAAATCGCGATTCAAAGAAAATCACAATGCTCAGTGGTAGACTATAAAGTAGTGCAGCTAACCATCTTTAAAGTTTCTTTTCATTTAAAATATGTTTTCATTTGAAAGTTAAACTATATCTGTGGTATCATCAAAGATGTTTAATTTACAGGCAAGAAGAATGTCAAATGCCTTGCAACTGGATGTCTTTCCAATAAGACAGTCCTACAGATTTAGAGACTTGTTTGTGGGTTATGTTACATAAATTAACATGTGTTTTCTGTTTTCAAAGGGCATAAGCCTATGATTTCGTTACCTGCGTGATTGTCTGTACCTATAGGCCTCACTTAATCCTGTCTGCATCGCTGCCTCCTGAGACTCAATGGTTTGACTGAACTAGGTGGCTGGGTTGGTGAAGTATGGGGTAGTCTGTGGGCTTCACTTTACAAAACGGTTTCCCTTTTTTATCCTAATGGCTTGGACAGAAAGGGCCCAGAAGTCTGAGAGGGGTGAAACCTAAAATATTTCCCTCAGCCCAAACTAAGTATAATGGGCAAAAGGGTTTTGGATAGGTGAGATGTGCCTGGCACACCTTCCTCCAAAGAAGCCCTTCCTTTCCCTAACGTGGGATATTGAAAAATTAATCTCTGCCTTCTGTTATCTAGTGGTTATGGATTGAATGATGTCTTTTAACCCTGTTGCCAAATCTGTTGCCCCCAGAATACAACAAGGATGCCAGCCTGTTAAACCAAGCACGCCATTGTCCAGGGACAGCCAACTGACCTGGAGTCTGCACAATCCTTCCCCATGTGGGAAGGGCATCCTCCCCTCCACACCCTCACTCTTATTAGGGATTTCTGGACCCAAGGGTAGGTAGGATGATGACCATGTCCAGCTCAAAGCAGCTAGAGGAGCTTGAGATCTTCGCCCATTGTCCTTTATAAGATTATAAAAGGTCTTAAGTCTGAGAGGGAGGGATTGTTATTTTTTATTGTTAAAATAATTAATTAATCATTTATTTATAAAAAAAGAAGAAGAAGAATATATGAAAGGGTGAAGTGGGAGAGCTTGTATGTACGACCCATGGGCATGGACTTGGTGGGGGGATTACTGGAAAAGGGGTGGTGCTGGGTGGAGGGGAACAAAGAGGAAAAAATTGGAACTATTGTAACAATATAATCAATAACATGTACTTAAAAAAATTCATATGTAACCAAAAAAGGCCCCGAATAGCCAAAGCAATCTTGAGACACAAGAACACAGCAGGAGGAATCACAATACCAGACATCAAACAATACTACAAAGCCACTGTGATCAAAACAGTCTGGTACTGGCATAAAAACAGACATATAGATCAATGGAACAGAATGGAGAGTCCAGAAATAAATCCAGGACTATACAGTCAACTAATATTTGATAAAGGAGGAAGGAACATAAAATGGAGTGAAAAGAGCCTCTTCAATAAATGGTGCTGGGAGAACTGGACAGGGAAATGCAAAAAAATGAAACTAGACCACCAACTTACACCACACACGAGAATAAACTGAAGATGGATCAAAGACTTAAATGTAAGCCGTGACACCATAAAAGTCCTAGAGGAAAACATAGGCAGGAAAATTTCAGATATCCCACGTAACAATATTTTCATGGATACATCTCCTAAGGCAAGAGAAATAAAGGAAAAAATAAACAAATGAGACTACATCAAACTAAAGAGTTTCTGCTCAGCAAAAGAAAACATCAGCAAGATGAAAAGGAAACAAACCATATGGGAAAACATATTTGCCAATGATATCTCAGACAAGGGACTGATCTCCAAAATATATAAAGAGCTTATATGACTTAACATCAAGAAAACAGACAACCCAATTAAAAATTGGGCAAAGGACCTGAACAAACACTTCTCCAAAGAAGACATACAGAGGGTCCATAGACACATGAAAAAATGCTCAACATCACTAGCCATCAGAGAGATGCAAATAATAACCACAAAGAGATACCACTTTACAGCTGTCAGAATGGCCATCAACAACAAATCAACAAACAACAAGTGCTGGCGAGGATGTGGAGAAATGGGAACCCTACTGCACTGTTATTGGGAATGCAGATTGGTTCTGCCACTGTGGAAAACAATATGGAATTACCTCAGAAAACTAAAGATGGAACTGCCTTTTGAACCACCAATTCCACTGCTAGGATTATACCCGAAAAACCCTAAAACCCTAATTCAAAAGAACTTATGCACCCTTATGTTCACATCAGCACTGTTTACAATAGCCAAGTGCTGGAAACAGCCTAAGTGCCCATCTATAGATGAGTGGATCAAAAAACTGTGGTACATTTACACAATGGAATACTATGCAGCAGAGAGAAAGAAGGAACTCCTGCCAACATGGATGGAACTAGCGAGAATTATGCTTAGTGAAATAAGGCAGGCAAAGAAAGCAAAATACCATATGATATTACCTAATACAGGAAACAAAAGAACAACATAAATTAACTAAATAGGACAAGGAGCATAATAACGGTCAATAGGGGGAATGGGGGAGAGAGAGAAGGGGGATAAGTAAGAGAAAGGTTTAGTCAAGGAATGTGTATAAATGACTCATGGACATGGACAACGGGGAGGGATATTGTTATGGGAGAAGGGGTGGGCTGGGTGGGGGGGAGCAATGGGGAAAAATATCGGACAACTGTAATTGAAAAACCAAAAAATAAAATTTAAAAGAAAAAAGGATTGCCAGTGATCAGAAACAATAATGGGGGACTTTCAGACAAGACGGAGGCAGAGACAGACATGCTGCATCTCCCTCCACAATTAAGAAGAAATACAACTACCTCAAAACCAGAGACAACCAGAAGTTCCAGAAAACTGAGCTACATGGAAGAACAACAAACAAAGATATAAAGAAGAAATACTTATCCAGACAGGTGGAGGGGTGAGGCCGGGGTGGAGAGGACATGGTGTGGTGGCAGCAGCAGCGGTAGCAGCAGGCTGGCAGAAAGCACAAACACTTTAAAAAGTCAAGAGAGACACCTGGGGAACACTCCCAGCACCAGACCAGACTGAACAGCTCACTGTGCTAGCACCAGGGATAATAAAGACTCATTGTTTCTGACTGTGCAAACCTGTGGGGGTTGGGGCAGAGGAAGAAACTACCAGTCTCTCAGCAGAGTCCATTTGTTTAAATGGCCCCCACAGTCCTAGAACATCTGTAGACCCACCCACTCTGGTAACGATGGCCAGGGCAGCAGCTAGAGGGGCGCCAGTCCCATACAGAAATGGGAGAAGTGCCTGGAAAAGGAATGAATGTTCAGCAAGTGGCATTGTTTCCTCTCAGACCCCTTCCCCACATATAGTGCCACAACGTGGTGAAACAGGTCTCCCTGTACTAATGAATACCTAAGGCTCTGCCCCTTACAACATAACAGGAGCAACAGCTCTACCTAAGACACAGAGGCAAACAAACAGAGGAGCCTGTCAAGATGAGGAGACAGAGAAGTATGGTCCAAAAGGGGGAATGGATCAAGGTTCCAGTGGGAGAACTAAGTGACAAGGAGATAGCCAACCTAATAGATGAGGAGATAGCCAAACTAACAGATTTGTAGAGTTCAAAACACGGTGATAAAGATGCTTACAGGCTTGACAGATATGCTTAAGTATGGCAAACCCATAAGGGAAGAAGTAAAGGCTATGCTCAATAAAACGAAGGAAAAAACAAACAAAACCAATGGTGAAGGGAAGGAAACTGGGGTTCATACCAATGATTTGGAAAGTAAGGAATAAAAAAAAGCAGCCAACCAGTACAGAATGAAAAAACAAGGAAAGGTGTAGGAACACCTGGGACAACTTTAAACGTGTCAACATCTAAACCATAGTGGAGCCGGAGGAGAAGAGGAAGAGCAAGAAATTGAAAGCTTATGTGAGAAAATAATGAATGAAAACTTCCCAAATGAGGTGAAGGAAATAGACATACACATCCAGGAAGCACAGAGAGTCCCAAAGAGGCTAGACTTAAAGAGGACTACATCATAATTAAAATGCCAAAGGTTCAAGATAAAGAGAGAATCTTAAAAGCAGCAAGAGAAAAGCAGAGTTACCTACAAAGGGGTGCCTATAAGACTATCAGCTGATTTCTCAAAAGAAACTTTGCAGGCAAGATGGGACTGGCGAGTAGTATTCAAGGTGATGAAAAGCAAGGACTTACGACCAAGATTACTCTATCCAGCAAAGCTATCAGTTAGAATGGAAGAGCAGATAAAGTGCTTCCCAGACAAGGTAAAGCTAAAGGAGTTCATCATCACCAAGCTATTATTATATGAAATGTCAAAGGGACTTACTTTAGAAAAAGAAGATCAAAACTATGAACATTAAAATGACAACAAACACAGCTGTCAACAACTGACTCTAAAAAATAAAAACAAAATCCAACTAAGCAAACCAGAATAGAAACAGAATCATAAGCATGGGGCTCATTTGAAGGGTTATCGGCTGGGAGGGGTAGAGGGAGAAATGGGAAAATGGTGCAGGGATTAAGAAGCATAATTGGTGGGAACAATTGGACAGAGGGAAATTAAAAATAATATAGGAAAGGGTGAAGCCAAGAACTTATATGCATGACCCATGGACATGAACTAAGGGGGGTGGGATTGTTGGAGGGTGGGGGAGTACTGGGCGAAGGAGCACAAAAAGAAAAAAATGGGACTACTATAACAACATAACCAATAAAATATACTTAAATAAAATAAAATAACAGCAACAACAGCAACAATAACAAAGGAATTGCCAGTGATCAGCATACAACTTATAGATCTTGGCAGAAAAATACCCTGAATCAAGTAGAAAAGATTCTGTTACTATGTTATTTTTGTATAAAGTTTTCTTTAAAAAATTACCCATTGCTTTTCCCCATCACTAGCCATTAAATAAACTCATACTCCTTACCCCAAGCTGAACCCTACGAGGGCTGCCCCTTTTTGGACTGAATTTTACTTTATCCTCATCCTAGGGTCAGGACACCAACCATGCTCCATTGAGCACCATCCTCACCCCTAGTCTGACAAGCAGGCGTATCTGTCTCTCTAGGAGCGACTCAACCACAGGAGCAGGAAGCTCAGAAAGGACACCAAGGAACTTTGGCGGCTCAGGACTCAGGAGGCTATGCAGGCGGGGATAGCAGATTCCTGGGAAGGACTACCTCCAAGTATCACCTGAGCCCATATTCCTTGTCCTGGTCATCTGTCTGTCTCCAGCCTGATGTTGGGGGAGGTCCTGGAAGCTGGAACTTAGAAGGCCTCAGAGTTCACTGGTTGAGTGACCTGGGGCAAGTCAAGCCCTCTGATCTTCATGTGGCTCACATGTTAAGTGAAAGCCATTTCTGCTCAGACTGGCTCAAGGTGAGGATCAAAGAAGACTAGTGGCTCCTCAATTGAAAATTACTACACAAAACGTGAGTGTCTAGCTCTGTCTCTAATGGTCTACCTTTCTGCCCCTCTTGCTCACTTAGGTATGGGGTCTTTCCTCACCCTATGACCTGATTAAAAGCAGGCAGTGGGAGGACAAAGCTGAGCGATATGTGTGTACCACCATGTGTGACATGGCATCTGTGGATGTTTGTAAGAGTGTGAGGCAGCAAGGAGCTGTCCCTACATGTGAGGAACACAGTTGCCTCTGTAATACCTATGACATAGAGGCAATGCTATGAGGGAAAGAAGACTGAGGAATCAGCTTTCTCACTCAGATGCTTAAAGACTGAAGGGCTAGGGCGGGAGCCAGCTGACAAACGAACCTCAGGGAGTTTCTTCTTTGTAGTTTCAGGTGCATAGTGGGCCCCTCCAGCTGGAGACACAGCTGGGGAGACAGCATGAAACCCAGAGACAACTGGATGCCCTCCCCCAGCAGCAGCCAGAGTGTCCAGATCCCATGCCAGTAGAGGTGTGCAGGGCAATCACACAGCTCAGCAACTTGATTGCTGATCTGGAGAGGATGGACAAGGACATGCACACCAGCACACTGAAGGTAAAGGTGCATCCTGAAGCTCCACCCAAGGATGGTTTTCCACAGGGGATGCAGCTGCTCTGTGACATGGGGTGGTCACACAATGCTGCTGCAGCAGAGTGAGGTGTAGAGGAGAGATACCATTCTCTCCAGTTCTCAAGGGGGCACCCCAGATGGTATCCAGGAGTGCGTTGGGGAGGGAATTGGGAGGTGACAAGAACTTGAGAACCAATTGTGATTCTCACTCTCTTCATCTCTCTTCTAGGATGCTGGTGACTTATTTGCCAGTTATGAACTGTCTCCTCTGCCCCCAACATATGCTTACATATACAAGCCCACACATGGGCACACCCATGCACATGGCTTTATCAAAGTTGGGGATATCTGCTGCTCTGTTAACTTTTTTGTCTTTACTCACATGACCAATAGAACACACAACAAAATATACTGCAGGATTTCTTTGTTTCTAGAAGTTCTCCACAAAAGTTAGAAGTTGTTTATCCCAAGTTATAGAAAAGAGTCAATGAATCACTTCTTGAGCCATCCCCAGCAACTCTGACCTGTTCATCCCCAGGCCACCTCATCTCAGACTCACCTCATCCTCCTCAAGGTCTTTCCTCCAACTGTCCAGCCTCGCATTAGGTCTACCCAGCCCACCTTCAGGCCTGCCATCTCCTAAGCATGACTCCCTTTCTTCATCCCCACAGCCATGACTTAATACCTGACCCTTTGACTCTTAGACTAGTCATAGCCTGTTCCTCACACTTGTGGCTTCCACTGTAGAGGTCAGGATATAAGATTTCCACTTTGCTTATGAAGTGACAGCAGTGCCCTTCTCTCACAATATCATATTAAAACAGGAGTAATTAAAACCGCAGTGAAATACCACCTCACACCAGTCAGAATGACCATCATTAACAAATTAACAAAGAAGTGCTGGTGAGGACACAGAGAAAAGGGAACCCTGGTCCACAGCTGGTGGGAATGCAGACTGGTGCAGCCAGTGTGGAAAATAGTATGGAATTTCCTCAAAAAAACCACAAAAAATGGAACAGCCTTTTGATCCAGCATTCCACTGCTGGGATTATACCTTAAGAATCCTGAAATTCCTATTCAGAAGAGCCTATGCATCCCTATGTTCATAGAAGCATTACTTACAATAGCCAAGTGCTGTAAACAGCCTAAATGCCCATCAGTAGATGAATGGATTAAAAACCTGTGGTACATTTACACAATGGATTACTATGCAGCAGAAAGAAAGAACTCCTACCTTTCATGGCAGCATGGATGGAACTGGAGAGTATTATGCTTAGTAAAATAAGCCAGGCGGCAAAAGACAAATATCATATGATCTCACCTACAACAGGAACCTAATGAACAAGACAGACAAATAAGCATAATAGAACCAGAGGCATGGAAACAAGGAACAGACTGATCAGGGGGGAGAGGGGAGGGAGAAAAGGGGGGAAAGAAGCAGGAGATTCTAGTCAATGAACTGGTATAAAGGACGCACGGACATGGACAACAGGGTGGGGATTGACTGTGGGAGGAGGGTGGGGCAGTGGAGAGCAAGGTGGGAGGGTAATTGGGACAACTGTAACAGAACAACAATAAAAAATGAAATTTAAAAAATGGAGAAAAATAAAACAGGAGTATCCTGTCACCTGGGTGGCATATGCTTACACATGGTGAGACTCCTCTGCACATGAAGCTGGCGGCCCTGTTGGAAAGAATATTTATTCTGAGCTTCCATAGCACCTGTTAACTGTACCACTCACCTGGTACTCTGTATTTCTGTGATGGACAAACTCTAGGGTGGCCCCCATAATCCTCACCACTTGGTGTTCATACCCTTGGCATGATCTCTTCCCCTTGGATGCAAGCAAGACCTGTGAGTTGCTTCTATCTGTGGCATATGGTAAGGTGATAGATGTCACTTCCATGATTAGGCTATGTTATATAGCAAAGGGAATGGGATGTCACTTCAGTGACTCACTCTTGAGACTTTCCTTGTGGGACTGATAAAATGAGTGGCCCTGTGGCCAACAGACAATCTCCAGAAGCTGAGAGCAGCCTCCAGCCTTCAGCCAACAAGAAGCAGGGCCCTTCATCTTGTAGCTGCAAGAAGATGAATTCTGCCAACAGCTTAAGTGAAGTTGGAAGGGGGTTTTTCCCCAGTGGAGCATTCAGATGGGAACCCAGTCGAGCTGACATCTTGACTGCAGCCTAGTGAGACCCTAAACAGAGGACCCAGATTTATGACCCATAGTAACTATGAAATAATAAATGTCACATAAACTGTGATATAATAAGTGTATGTTGTTTTAAGACATTAAATTTGTGGTAATTTTTACAGAGCAATGGATAACTAGTGCATTTGTACATTATTTGTGCCTCATTTCTCGAGTGAGTAAAGACCAAATTCTGTCTGTGTATCCCTAGTGTCTAAGACAGTGCCTGACTCCTAGTTGGTTCCCAGTGAAGTTTATTAAGTGAATGCATGATCGAATTTATACAAAGTATAAGAGCTATTTTTTGATGCTCCATGTTTAATAGCAGGAGATTCTAACTAGTATGTATTGAGCACTTGCTGAAAGAGTCAACACTACGCTAGGCACTAAGGGATATAAAGAATACAACATGGCCACAAGGAAATGCTGCATTGTGGTGCAAAGAGTAAAAATTTGACTTAAATTTAATCCCAGTCCTGACACTTAACACCTCTGTAACTCTGGGCAAGTTACTCAGCCTGTCTGAACCTCAGTATCACCCCCTCTAAAATGAAGATAAAGGCACAAGTGGCTTTAAGAATTAAATGTAACAATATAATCAATAAAATACATTTAAAAAAAAAGAATTAAATGTTGTTATGTAGGTTGTAGTACCTAGCATGTTATAAACATTCAAATGTGACGATTCTATTTCTTATTCTATTTCTCATCCAGAAGCTTATAATGTAGCTGTGGAACCAGAGCAAACACATATGTACTAACAAGAGTGTGTGATGGGTTAACTTAAGTGTTACACTTGCTAAGTGCTATGGGGATTCTGAGGAGAGACACAAGTAAGAATGGGAAAGTCAGGGTTGGTTTTGTCATGTAGGTGGGACTGGACATGGGGAGACAAAGATGAGCATCCAGGTCTGGAAAGCTCAGGAAAAGGCCATGGCATGGCTTCAGTAATATGAGGAGACTGGCCTGGCTAGTCTGAAATATTCAGGAATGGGGAAGACCAGAGTCAAGCAGTGACACCAAGATAGACAGCCATCATAGGTTTTGAGTCAGGAGGGCAGGGAACGAGTGGTGTTTAAGGAAAATTAGTTTGGATTCTTGGTACCAGATGGGTTGGGGGCAGGGAATCAGGGAGCTGGGGAGAGGGTGAAGAAGAAAGAGTCTGTGTAGATGTTCAGAAAGAAAAGGTATAGCAACTACGCAGGAAGCTGGAAATGAGACTCCAAATCTAACAAGATGATAACCAAGGAAAGACAGTTCTGGAGGTGACAGCTAATAGTTCCTGCATCCTAGATGGGATTAACATAATACAGAGAATTTGCCCAGAAGTGTCCTAACAGGAGTGGGAGGAGACTGACCAGCTCCAAGGCTCTGTCTCCACCAGAACCACTTATCCTGCAGGTGCCTGCCAGCCCCTCTGTCCTCTTCTGATGTTACATCTTACATGGGTGTAAGGGGCGAGGGTGGGTATCTGACCAGCAAGTGGTTGGCCAATCAGATTATGCGGCCTGCTGAGAAACATCTCATCAAAGAGGGAGAATAATAATCCTGAACAGCAACTTCTCTCAGAAATTTAGAATGGCTCTGTGGTGGACACACCATCAGTCAGCAGGCAGAGGAGTAGCAGGTGAGTGAGAGCAGCCTGCATGGTCATGAACTGGAGCAAGGGTCTGTGACCCTGTGACCTGGGTTGTGAGTGGCCACAAGATAGTCCAGCCTCCATGCTTCCTTGGACTTCAAAATCCCTGTCTATCAGTTCTTGGGCATACAGAGGCAGTGCTACGTGATGATCATGAGCACAGACTTGAGAGCCAGATCGTTTGACCAGTGTGCTGTTACTGTTCAATGTATACCGTGTCTTATTGCTGTGCTAGTCACTGGCTGCTGACTGAGGACCAGTTAGTCAACCTCCACGTCTAACTTCTCTAATGTATTAAATGGGGATACTAATGATAGTACCTACCTCCGAAGGTTGTTGTGAGGATTAAATGAGTTAAAATGTAAAATATTTACTGAAGTGACTGGCCAAAGTGAGCTCTAGATGTGTTTGTTATTATTATTAGCATTTTTAAATCTCTAGTTCTCACTTTGAGACCTGTTTGTGACCCCTCAACATTCTGACCTCCCCAGCTATAGCTACCCATGAAGTCAAGCTAATGATGGAAAATTTCATTTTTCTTATTTACATGTCTGCTCTATTTTTTATTATTGGGACTAACTTGAGTGAGTCTCTGTTTTTTGTACTAGAAAGAGCTGCTACAATGCAAACTGTGAAGAAACTCAGATGGAAACTTGAGTGCACCACTCCTTTGGAGTCTTGGAGAGGGCAATTGGGAGCGTAGCCTCTAGACTTCAACATTTCTCTTGGGAGGGAGCCCTGAGTCCTAACTCCATGATAAGTTGAGCTGTCTTTTCTTGAAGTCATCATGTTTGGGGATTCATCCACTTTCTCTGAGCTGACTCCACACTCCAAGACAGATAGACTTCAAATAAAATTACCCTTTGGATGGAGCAGGTACTGATAAGCCAACGTGATCATTTTCACTCACTAGCAGTTTTATTTCTGAGTGTAAGAAATATAAATTGTCTTTCTGAATCTAAGTCACTTGTAGGATGTGGCCAGCATTACAATATTCACCAGGACCCACTGGGAACCTGTTTCTGAACAAAGCAGTGCAGCATCATGGTAAAAAGCTTGAGGTAGATATGGGTTAAAATCCTGGCTGCATGATCTTGGCTGAGCAAAAATCTAAACTCACTAGTCTCAGCTTTCTTAACTTTAAAATGGGGGTAATAATAGGAGCTACCTCATACAGTTACCTAGATTGGGTGCCATAATGTGTGTAAAGTCCTCCAGCTGGCCAGGAGCTTCATGCACATTTACCTTAGAGGCTAACAGTTATTTTAAAGGACCCAGCAAAAACAAATAAGAGCACTGGCTGGTGTGGCTCAGTGGATTGAGTGCCACCCTGTGAACCGAAAAGTATCAGGTTTGATTCCCAGTCATGGCACATGCCTGGGTTGTGGGTCAGGACCCTAGTTGGGGGCGTGCAAGAGGCAATAAATCACACACACTGATGTTTCTCACCCTTTCTCCCTCCCTTCCCCTCTCTCTTAAAATAAATAAAATCTTTTTTAAAAATCAATAAGAATAAACAGAAAGATACAATCTACTTTTTGGTGAAATCCCAGATTTGGGGGCTTTGAATATCATTACATAGGGACATGTCTGTATCTAGTTGTTGTTGTTTTTTAATATAAAATGTTTTATATGAAATATTGAGAACACCCAGGGAAAGCAATTCAGTCCCCCTCTAATCTCTGGCTCCTGATCTCCACATCCTTTCTACCTGCCAAACTGAGGATGAAGAATAGAACTTCCTGAGTGACTTCTAGACCTGGGCCTGAAAACACGGTGCCCTCTCCCTTGAGGCTGCATGTTGGGTGGTTCATGCCTCCCAGGAGCCCCAGTAGGGCGATGATAGAACACTTTAGTTTATGTCTAATCAGAAAAACAGATAATGTTAAATAGATTGTCAGCGAAGATGTTTAAGCAAAATAAAAGATAACACCAATAAGAATTAGAAAATAAAATGTGTTAAGACACTATTTTTATTGTGCATAAGATTTAAAATTCCACCTTGGACCAACTAAAATCATTTTCCAAATTCTAGGCAGCCATGTACTAGTGCTCATACCTGTCCCAGAATCAGCACCAGGCAGGGGAATTTCTGGAGTCACCAGTACTCACTCAGCTTCTTCACACCACACTTGGTCACAGCCTCTCCCAATACCACATGGCACCCTATCTCTCCTAGAGCTCTTCACCCAGATGCACACATCTCCAAATCCCCAAGTCTCTTCTTTCTTCCATCTTGCCCCTCAGATGTAACTTCTTGTCCAGCCCTAAAGAAACCTCCAACCTCTATTCTTTGGGTTAAAGGTCACAGGTAGAATACATCCCACCACCTCCACCTGGAATTCTTTACCCAGCTCAAGGGTCAATTAAGAAGGTACTATTTCTGCTCCCACCATTTCATTCTTCCCATCTCATTTTTCAATCTCATGTGGTGATCAACAGATCAAGAAAAGGATTTTCCCCAAGGTTTGAGTGTGGTCCTCGGGTTATGGTTTATGGCCATGCCTCCCTTGTCCCCCTGCAATGAGGCCCTGCATCTTCATCTCAGCCAGAAGTGACACCACTGGCAGGAGGGAGGCATTGAGTGGTATCAGGGGTGGGGATGGCAGCATGTCTGCTCATGAGGACAATGGATATGACCCAGCTTCCTGTGGGTTTTAGATCATCCTGAAGGTTCTGTCATTCCTTCTTCTTAAGATGCTTCCCCCTCTTCTCCATTCACCACACTCATCTTTTAGACTCATTCTTTCCAAAAAACCATGTCCAACTCAACTCCTGCTCTCCAAGATAGATTATGCTCCCTCCTCTGAGCTTCTCTAACACCCAGGTCACACCCCTATCACAGCACCCATTACCTAATACTGTAATTTCCTCTTTGTGTCTCTGTCTCTTCCCACAAGCTCGTTCAAATAAGGGACAAGTTTTTTATTCCTTTTTATTTCCATGTCACTAATGGCTACCATACTGCTTGGTTCATAATTAGCACACAATAAATGTATCACAAGGATATGAGTAAATAAACCCTAATATGTTGGGAATAAAACAAGATGAAGAGGGGGTGAGATGCCCTACTTAAGATCACATATTTTGTTGATTACAAGGTGGGACTGTTACCCAGGTCTTCTGGCTGGGTCCTTTAAAATAACTATTAGCTTCTAAGGTAAATGTACATGAAGCTCCTGGCCAACTGACGGGCTTTACACACATTATGGCACCCAATCTAGGTAACTCTATGAGGTAGCTTCTATTATTACGCCATTTTAAAGTTAAGAAAGCTGAGACCTAGTGAGTTTGGTTTTTTGCTCTACACAGCTAATTCTGAACTGGAGAGGATCGTGATGAGGACAGCTGGTAGTGGTCCAAGTCCCCGGACACCCTCACCATCTACTGGGCATTGAGCCAAGGGCTTTATCAGCAGATTGAAGGTCATCCCATTTTGTCCCTGCTGAAGTTCTGACTCTTATATCATCTAAAGCTGTGATATCTGTTTCAAGTCTTCCAGGTGACCCAGCCAGGGGTCAAGTCCATATGGCCCTCTCTTTGAGCCCTGTACCTAGAGGAAGGTAACTTCACCATCTTAGGAACTCACGGAGAAACTGGATCCTCGGCCCCAGAGTCCAAAGATGGGGAACACCTTCTGGGTGAAGGAGGCAGTGAAGGTATAGATAGGTTCCTGGGAAACAGCGTTGATAAAGGTCACCCAGCCCACCTCATAGTCAAGAGACACCCGCACCTGTCGGGGCTGCTCCTTCACGGACAGCCGTGTGGGGAAAGAGCCCAGGGCTGAGACGAAGCCCCATGCCAGCCTCACGGCCCACACGCCCTCCTCTGGCCGCAGCCGAAGCTCTCCCTTCCGCTGCATGTCCTCACTGACCACGCCCACGATGCAGCTCCCCCCGTGGGCCAAGTCTACATTCACCACCCAGGTGTGTCTTCCCCCTGTGAAACCACCATGGGCCAGGACACAGGTGGCCCTGTCAAAACGCTGGGCGTTGTCTGGGGAGTTCTGCCACTTGTAGGAGAACTGAGCCCGCTGGTGGTCCTCAGACAAGAGGAGCTTGGGGTGGGATGTCTTGGGGTCTAGAGAGATGTGAGCTGTAGGGAAACCAAAAAGGACACAGATGTCAGCAGACATGTTATCTCCTTCAAGAAAGGCCTAAAAAGTCCCCCTGGCACCTACCTGTCAGTGCTATTATTACCAACAATGTGTATAGTACTGACGCGGACCTGCACCTGGGAACTTGTTAGAAATGCGTTCTGAGGATTCATGCAGACCACCTGAACTAGAACCTGTATTTTTAACAAGGTCCATAGGCGATGGGTGCGGCATGTGAAAGCCTGAGAAGCCTGTCCCAGTGTCCTTGCTCCCCCATTCTGTTGTTCTGTCCTCTGGAGGAGGGTTGATGCCCATAACTGGGCTGCCTGCCCTAACCTTTTGCTGCTAAAACATCTGTCCCCCTCCTATATCTGGGACTTGGAGAGCACAGCTGCTCCCCTCTCTGTCCACAGCTATGGTCATTCAGATTCTGCTTCTGGCTCACCCCAGATTATTCATTCTGCCTCAGTAAATAAAAAACCATCAGGGTCTGAGGGCCACTTTTTAACAACCAAAACTTCTGCAGCCCCTTTATATTGTGACTTTTAGTACCCATACATTGACACAAAGTGATAAATTCAGATATGTGCATGGATTAGAGAGTTCCTTCCAACAGCTCTGTGGCTTCTCTGGGTTTTAGCTGATAGAGAGTGAACAACAGTCTTGAGTGGGGTCCACTCTTCATTTCTTCCCTCACCGGCTGCCCCCCTTCTGACACCTTTGAGGGAGTAGGGGCAACTGGCCATGGTTCTAAGAGTGTAATTCTAAACCCAGATCAAAGCTGCCCTCATCCGGGACACCCTTCCTGATACACCTTGTCCCATTTTGATTTAATCTTTCTACCATCTCACCATGTGTAGATCAGAACAGAAGCTTAATGCCAGGTATTTGGAATGTGTGTGCACCTGTCCTTTGTTCTCTGGCAAGCCTTGCAAAGACAATGATGTGTGCGTGTATTTGTGTGGGTGTGTTTTTGTGGGTATGTGTGACCTTATCAATTTTAGATTCCTCTCTCCCACCGATCCAGACATAGGCTGCTTACCTGGTTCATAGTCCAACTCAAAGCAGAGTTTTTCTGTACAAATGGAATAAAGCAGAATGAAATGTCATTAGTCTCACAAAATCATAGAACAGTTAATGATGAAGAAATTGAGGCCCAGAGAAGAGAAGGGACAGAGAAGAATGAGAGCTGGAACCCTCCAGACCACTGTCCTAAACTTGAGTGGGTCAGACAGAGCACACTGGTTTCTGACTCAATTGACCTGGATCATACTGAGATTTTGCATGTCTAACAAGTTCACAGAGGCGTTGCTGCTGCCACTGGTTGGGAGCCCACTTTGAGACCCACTCCCCTAGCCCTAAGCATATGGTCCCCTGTCTGCCTTGCTTGCCTATGTGTCCTCAGTGCTTCCTACAGAGCCAAGGACATGGTTAATGCTCAAGAAATATCTACATAATGAATGGATACGTGGGCTAAGTTATTTCTTATTCTGCTTGGAAAATTTGGGGATAGTCAAAGGACAGCCTTTGATTTGAGTAAAATCTCTTTCACTTCCAGGCCACTGGGAGTGCTACAGGAAGTGAACTTGTGGGGAGAACTCTTCTAGGGAGACACTTTTGTGGGCAGGCCTTTTAGAAATAGGTAGCATCATTCATGATGTCATGTGTGTGGTGGGTAGCTGTTAGTAGAGAGCCACATTCCTGACTCTCACACAAAATCTTCCACACTCTCTCCAACCATTCTCTGTTCCAGAAAAGAGGGCACAGTCCCATAGGGTAGTCTGACTCTGAGAACCAGACTAACAGAAGTGAGGCAAAGAGGAGGGAGGGAGGTCAACTACCACAGGGCAAAGAGAAATTGTGTTGGCTGGTTATTAATTAACAGTGTTCATTATCAAAAACTTATTATATACTACAAATGTTTCTGTGGATTTTTTAAATTATTGAGAATGATAGGTTTTATTAATCATTATCATTCTTATTATTTAATGCCAATCAATAAGATTTGTGTGTTTTTCAAATCAGTTAAATTTTTTTCCATAAATTTTCACCTTTATTATTTCTTTTTCTTGTCACCTCATCCTAATGAACAGATTTTATAAAGACCAAGGCACTGGAGGGTACACACCTTTGGGAAGTACCAGTGCTGGGTAGCAGAGTGGGGGGCCACACCTACGGGCAGGCTTCATGGTCTGTGCCGTGTACAGGTCTGGGGAGCTCTTACCCAGAAACATCTTCATCTCCCTTTCCAGTGGGAAGGTCTGCTGAGAGAAGTCCCGAATCCTCTGGCCCAGCTCAGGAGACACAGCCTCTGGTTTCCGGCACTTTCTGGTTTCACATCTAGGAGCACAGAATGGCAGAGTTGGGAATTATCCTCCTTTGCAACACCTTCAGACTCATCCAGTAACCTTCTAACTGGGCATGGAAGTGCCCATTCCCATGGGATGGACCCCACTGCCTGCTCTTGGGCAATGCTATGCAGGCATGTGTATCTACCACTGTATGTGGGAATGTACTTGAGTAAGTAAAAGTGTACATGTGAATTTTATCCTAAATGTGAGAATGTTGTAAATTTGTATGGCACTAACTGGACTTGTGGTGCATGTGTGTGTGTGTGCGCGCGCGCATGTGTATATGTGGGAAAGGAGAATTATGTTACTTACCTTATTAGAGTGCTTCTGATATTCTAGGAGGAGAGAAGGGGGGGAGAGCAAGGATTCAGTTTCCATCTTCCTTCTCCCACTTTTTTTATAATTAGAAAAGACAAAATACCATATTCTTAGCCCTGGATAGAAAAAGGACACCACGTATACAGTCACAGTGTTTTAGGCTTTCTGAGGCTTCTGGAATTATAGAGCCTAAGTCCTTTAGTTTATAGATCCAGATGGTGAAATGACCTGCCCCTGCTGTTAGAGGCAAAGGCAAGTACCACTCAATGTCTCCTGTTTGTTGGTTTGAGTGTGTCCCCCCTAAATCATGCCCTTTCTGGTGCTTTGTTGAGACCCCAATATCTCTCCTGCAGTGGGAGGAAATGAAAAAGACCAGGAAGAACTTCAAGACTGGTGGGCAGTGGTACAGAAAATAGTTTCTCTTGGAAGAACCAGCTGACATTTGGATAGTACTTAATGCTTTTCAAAGGGCTACTTTCATTTTCATTTACTGTTGGGTCCCCACAAAACCCACGGGAGGTAGGAAAAGAAAGTGTCTTCCCTATTTGATGGATAGTAGCATGGAGAGACCCAGACCAGGGAAGCAAGGACTAGAACTCAGAACTTCGGGTCCTGTGACCCATCTTCCACTGGGGATGCAGAGATGTGTGAGTGAAGGAGACATGGCTCAGACAAAATGAAGACAAAAGAGGCTCCAGGGAGCCCAGGTGGGTGGAGCAGGGGAGGTCTCACCGTCAGGAGCTCCCTGGCTGGCCTCTTCTTCTTCTCCTCCAGTTCTGCAATCAGGGCACTAAAGCGGCACATCTCTCCAGTGACCAGGACCTCAAACTCATCCCGTTGCTTTAGGATGTCCCCATCCAGCCTCTCTAGCTGGGCTAAGAGGATGCTGTGTTGCTCCTCCAGGAACTGGCTCAGGTGAGCAAACTCGGAGATCACTTTCTGTCTCTTGGTGGCTACCTGAGTCTGAGGGGACCGGCAGAAAGGCCAGCATGAAGTTTTTCCTCCTTCTCCTTTTCCTCTTCCTCCCCCCCCTCCTTAGTTCACTGCCATCTCTCTCCTGGCCCAGCCATCCACATTATCCAAGTTTCAGTTGTAAAATCAGAGCCTTCTCACCCAGGTCCCCAGACAGACTCGGAAAGGCAGCACGCTTCCTTGCCTCACCACTTCTGAGAGCTAGATTGTCCAGCATTGCCTCAGAGGAGGCAGAGGGGAGGCTCTGGGACACCCTACTCCTGCCTTTTGCAAAGCACACATTATGTGCATGACGCTAAGTTGCATTACAGGCACAATCCCATTTCAGTCCTTACAGAAATGCCATTGAGATAGTGGAAATTTTTAATCTCCACTTCACAGAAAAATAAACAGAATAGAGAGTTGCTAGAAGTCATAGAACTAGTTAGTGATGGAGTCACGATTCAAACTTAGAATGACATGAGAGCTGTATATGCTGTGCTGCGTTGGGTTCGGGAAAGCACTGGCCCCTGAGGAAGGGGAGGGGCCAGGCAGGGGATGATGTCCTACCAGGAGAACTTGTAGCCTTTGATTTTCTCTCGACTGAATTTCTTGAATCTCCTCTCTCTCTTTTCTTAGACACTCAAGACACTTCTGTATTTGTTCCTGGACAGGAGCATAAAATATTTAAGATGGAAACATGGTTTGCTAAGGGTCATCCTCTCATCCAACCCTCTGCTTCCAGGAAAGGAACAGCCCAAGGGAAGGAGTCACTCCCTCAGCTGACAATGCCTGGGCCTTAATTGACCTTCACAGCTTACTCCCTTTGGGTCATTTTCCTCTGGCTTTTGTCCTCCAAGAATTTTTATCAAGCCTTTGCCCCTTGATCCTGTGTCAACACAGGCTGTGGCTTGGCATTCCCACTTGAGTCTTTCTTTCTTCAGGTGACACACCCCGATTTATTTTGCCTTTGGTAAGTGGAATCTGAGATCTGTCCTGAGCTTGATATGCCCTTCTTTGAAATTATTCCAACTTTCTCACATGCCCCCAAAGGAACACATCCAAACAACTCCCTCTTGTGAATGGAATCATTTTTTTGTGTGTATGATTCTAAAGGGGAGAAGAAAGTTAGATAATGCAAAAATAATTATGAGCTGTTTTAAAATTGCTTGCTACAGAATAGAGTTAGGAACAGGTACTCACACGTAAATGTTCATATAGGTAAATTTAAAAATACATATAGAACTCTCATCATCAAATACTAATTAATTGACACATACATCCACTTATACTAAAAACACAATACACAAACAACTAACACTAGCACACACTCATTTAATAACAGATAAAAGTACCTACCACATATATTTACTTAACCTTCATATATACAAACACCAATTTATTCACAAACATGAGCACTCAGTTACATTTACACACTCAAATATTTAGACCTTGCCAAAACACAGTGCACACACTGGTAAACATGCAAACATTAATACATATTCACACCATTTGTGCCACCATTCCTTCAAATACAAACTCACACATTCTCAGACACACACACTCATATTGTGGTCACTCAACCTTTCAACAAGTAGTTATTGAGCTCCTCTTTTGTGTTGCCCATAAGTGAATAACATAGACCATGCTTCAAACACAAACACATGCTCGTCTAGTGCCTGGGTAATGTCAGGATTCAGGAGACAGAATTCAGCTCTATAGTTGTCTAAATAATCCACAGCTCTGTTCTGATTCTTAGTCCAGACCCACCCTGAGAAGACCCCAGTTTGCCCTCTCCTACCCTGTAGGGCCTTGCTGCCTCCTCCAGGAAGCGCACAGTGTGAACTCGGTGCTCCCCAGCCTCCCGGCACACCACGCACAACTGCAACTCATCATCCTCACAGAAGAAATAGACCTTCTCCCCATGCTCCTGGCAGATATCCTCCTCTGTGGTTGGCCTGGACGCCAGTTTGAGGCGCTCGATGTTCTCTACCACACTGGCCAGCTGCCAGTTGGGCCGGAAGCTCTCTGGGCAGAAAGACTCCTTGCAGAGTGGGCAGGTGGGGGGCTCCTGGGGGTCTGGGCCCAGGATCTCACAGTAACGGGTGAGGCAGCCATGGCAGAAGTTGTGACCACAGTTGATGGTGACCGGCTCCCTCAGGAAGCCTTGGCAGATGGGGCAGTTGACTTCATCTTCCAGGCTGGTCACAGAGGTAGCTGAGGCCATGGTGCTGCTGCATCTGGGACTTCCTCAAGGTCACCCTCTCTGCTTGGCTGAGGAAGAAGGGCTGGGAAAACAGTGAGAACATACACTCATACACTCACATGTGTGCACAGCCAGGAGCAGGCACATCTGACACCCTCATGGTAACACACACACACACACACACACACACACACACACACACGGACAAGGCACCCACTTGCATTATTGGTGGCCAGGGCTCCGCCATCCTCCTCCCAAAGGAACAGACACACACCCTCCAACAGCAGAGTAGAGAAATAGCAGTGGTAGGGGAGGAAGAAAGGGTCATAGTATTCCAGAGATGACCTCAGTTCTCTCTGGACAGGCACACATGACCTGGGACTCACAGTTCCTTCTGCCCACACAGAGACATTCACAGCAGTAGTGGTATCTCAACTGTTTACAGAGGAAAAGGGTCGTTCTTCTTGTTGGAGCAGGAGGTAGAGCCATGATGCCACCCCAGCCTCCCCGCCTATGGCCAGCTGTCTCCAGGGAGATGGGAGGTATCAGCCAGCCCAGGGGAGTGTGGGGACCAAGATAAGGTGGCTGTGCCTGGAGAACACTCACAGGCTACTTCACCAACTATGCCCCGGCCAGTCTGACACAGGCTTCCAGAGAGGTATATGTGTCGGGGAAGAGAAAGATAACAGCAACAGTCAGCTTTTATTTATGACTACATTCCTCACACTGAAACATAGGATCTTATTTTTAACTCCTGCCTACTATATGACATTGGTGCTATTAGGATATTAGGTGGGCTCACACAGACTATTTTTATGGATGATCATAATTTGCACTCAGATCTGTGTGTGTCAGAGTCATACCATCTAAAAATACAATGTGAGCCACATATGCCATCTAAACTTTTCTTGTAGGCCACAATATGAAATGTAAAAAGTGAAAACATTTTTTCTATTTTATTTAGCCTTGAATATTATCATTTGAATATGTAATCAGTATAAAAATCAGTAATGAGATATTTCATTCATTGGTGCTGTCTCTGAAATCTTGGGTGTCTTTATACAGACAACACATGTCACTTGGGGCTAGCTTCCTCTCCACGTCAGCAGCCACATGTGACAGCAAAGCTCCCAGTCTGCATGCTCAGCTAGCAGGCAGGTAGAATGGAAGGAAGGTGATGCACAAAACAGCTGACATGCAAAGGCGCTGAAACAGGGTGAGGCTGATCAGCAGTGGGAGAATGGAAGGAGTTTTTCCTTGGTTCTAATCACAGGTGCAGGTGAGTGGATGAACAACTGAGGCTGTCTGATCATTGTCTTGTCTGGGAGTCTTGGAAGAGCACAGGCTGGAAGTTGGCAAACTCAGATTGACTTCATCCTGGTGGCTGTGTAGCTCTGCAACCCAGGGGAGGCCACTTTGCCTTTCAGTGTATATTTCCTTTCCTGTAAAATGAAGGTAATCATACATTCCCACAAGGGTTGCCATCAGAATGGATATAATAATATGAAATATAGGTGTTAGGTAATATGGCTGAGTATGTTTATCTCACTGAGTTTTCTAAATTTTATCAGTATGAATCATGTGTATTATGTTCTCTTGCCTTCTCCCACCTCCAGTCAAAATCTAAAATCGAAGTAAAATGTTACTGGAACTCCTGGGATACTAGTGCTGGGAATGGAGAGGGTGAGGACTTTAGGGGAGACCAGCCTGGGCAGATGAAGTGAGGCAAGGAAAGGAGGACAGAAGAGGGGAGATATATGCAGGCACCTGGCAGACCTGGGAATCTAAATAGGATGAGTCCCAGAGTCAGTCACCTAAACTGAGGCTAGACTTTGCACACTATGGGCAAGCCAGAAGTTTATGGCTCTCACCTGCACAATCAAGCAGGAAGCAGAGTCTCCTCACCAGTTCTTCCCACCTCTCAGTGATCAGGGGAGGGATTCCAGGAAACCCCATTTTCCTGTGACCTCATGATATGCTTTGCTCCCCACTCCAGGGACCAACTGGAATGGCCATAAGAGTGGAGAAGAGGCTGGCCAGGCCACTGCTGGGAATGCTGGGTAACCTGAGACTTGGAGTTTGGACCCATTCTGCTGATGGGCAGTGGCCAGGGCTCTGGGAAGCAGCAGAGGTGGACCCAGGTGGTTTTCCCACTCAATGTCCTTTCCCTCTGTGACTCATGCAAAAGTGACTCAATTGCAGAGAAAGGGAATTTGTGTGGCCTAAGGCAGAGGAAGGCACCATGATGTCCTCAACCTCCTCCCTTAAGGATGCTACCTGTTGTAACTGCCAGGGGCCCTGGAGGATGCAGTGACCACCACCTGTTTTCCTGTGGTGCTTCCCCCCATCCCAGCCCTCCAGCAGGGTCCTACTTTGTCCCCTCTGCAAGGAGAAAAAGAAGACAAAAACCCTTGTGGTCCCTGTGCCCCTAGGCCCTCTAAGGGAGACTGACTGTGGGGAGCATGGCGAGATTACTTCTGTGAGAATGATGCTGAGTTCCTCTGTGTGCTGTACCAAAAAGGCCCCTCCCACCAGGCCCATACCATGGGCTTCCTCAACGAGGCCATCCAGCCTTACAGGGTAAGGAGTGTGACTTTTGCATGGGCCTGTTTGGGGCAGAACAGTGTAGTGTCTTGGTGAAGGGAATAGGGATCTGAGTGAAGAACCATGGCTCCACATCAAGCCCCCAAGGCTGTTGGGACACTGGAGCACTCCCAGACTCAGAGACATGGTTCCACTGGATCTGTGGTCATTCACAGTGTTAGGGGGCTTCAGGTCCAGCTATCAGAGGACCCCATGGTGATGGATCACAAATAATTATAGCCATGGCTTTATCTCTGTGGAAGGAAAGAGAGCCTCAATGCAGAGTTGAATCTCTTATAGGTGAGTAGTGGGTGAACCTGGTTGCCCAGGGTTCAGACTGGATATGGGGTTGATTAACGAAGGCCCTAACCACAGGCTCAGAGTGAAGAGGGGCAGGGAGAGCAGGCTGCTGTCACTGCTCTTCTTATTGGGGAAGGGCAATGTGGCCATAGCCCATCTGGTCTTGGGGATGTTCTCCATCCCTTTCTGCCTCTTAAGTCTGGAAGTGGTTTTCTCAGAAGCATCTCTCTCAGGTCTTTAACTTTGCATTATCCCCACAATGACTACCAAATCCCCATATCCCCCTGACTCTGTATGGTCTCCAACACATTCCCTGTCTTCACTGTCACCCTTCCCACTACCCTGCAAACTGCTGTGAGGTAGATCTTCCTAAAACCTAAAGAAGATCATGTTCTTCCCCTCTAATCACAATCCTACCATGGATCCCAAGTGCCCAAAGAAGGCCCAATGTTTGTAGCAAGTCATCCAAGGCTATTTGCAGTTGGGATTCTGCCTTCTTGTGGAGTCTCATTTCTCAGTTGCCCTTCCCAAGGCACAATGTGTCCAGCCAGACTGACTTGTATTTACCTGCTATTTTCTGAAATGTTTTACTCTTTCTTGCTTCTAATACTTTTCACATGTAGTTCCTTCCTCCTAGAATGTTCTACGCCCTGGAGTCTCACTTTTTATTTTTTACCATTTTAAAAACGTTTTAAGTGTATAGTTCAGAGGCATTAAGTCCTCTCCTCCTCTTCTCTTATCCAACTGGAAATTTATCTTTTGAGGCCTACTGTAAATGTTTTTTGCTTTCTAAAACCCTTCCCTTGCCCCCTGCTCTGTGTTCCCATCTTGCTGAATGCCCATCTTGATTGTTACATTTGCCCGTATGTATTTTAACTATTCATGACCAACTCCTTCACTAGATAGTGATTTCTTTAAGGACGAGTCCGGGCCTTTTTCACCTTTGAACTCCTCAGCATTCAATGGTGTGCCAAGAATATGGTAGACACTTAACATCTGTGAGTTGACTTATGAATTAAGCCACCTCACTTCTTCCCACAAGATCATCTCAGGAGTTGATTGGAAGCCATGAGCACAGAGAGAGATGAGATTGAGGACAGAAAGAGTCAGGAGGATCAGAAGCTCCATGTGCTTCTGGTAGAGTACACATCATAGGCCATTTTCTCATCTGTGGGTTTTCTTAACAGACTCTGGGAAGCTTGTTGTCTATTGCTTGGCAAAAACAACAACAACAACCCGGAAAACTGTTCTCATTCACCTCTCTTACTCTGTGCAAGGGCATTTTGGAGTCAAGTGTGTGGAATCCCAGAACATCAGAGCTGGAAGTGGTTTTGACATCTAATCTGAGACCCATCTTGTGAGTCATATTTTTATAAGCAGAAGATTGAAGTCCAGGAAAGTGATGCTCCCAGGGCCACATGCCACAGCCCAGGTTTATGATAAAATAGCTAAAACCTGGGTCTCTTGACCTAAGTCCATTGCTCCTCCCATTGCAGTCCATCTGTATGCCTGAAAACATTGCTTTCCAACAAGACATTTAAGACCAGAAGGTGTCTGTTAGTGTCTGCATTTTAGTTCTGACCACAAGGCTGACGCAAGGACAGTGGGCGATGATGTGGCTATATCTGGCTCCTTCTCACATATTTTATGTTACAAAGTTATCCGGGAGAAAATTTGCCATGTGAAAATTTCTGGTACCTCGACCAAGGAGAAAAAGGTTGGGGATAGAAAAGTCTCTCCAGAACCCCTCAATTCCCATCAAAGTATTCCTGTAGGTGGTAACCTCAATGGCTAAGACCAATGTCACACACTCTCCTGATAAGTTGTGTTGACTCTAATTACAGCTTCCTCTTGCTTCAATTGTTTTTAAAAAATCACTATATGCATTTCCACTTGCCTCTATGGAACGTATCATTGGATTAGGATAGTATCATAGATGTGGAAAGATTTTTTGAACAGCTCAACATGGCTCTGAGAGCATAACGTGGCATCATTATTAGAATCTTTAAGTAAAATAAGAATACAACCCTTATTATTGGTAAGTTTTTTCCTGAGACCTACCTACTTCTAGCATAGTGGTTATTGGTTGAATGAGTCTTTGAACTGGTGACTCTATATTTCTCCTAATAAATAGTAAGCATATAGATGATTGTCCTGGAAGCCAGCTCTGTGAGCTTCTTCCTAACCACATCTATCTCTACCCATCGTAGTTCAGATTGAAAGCAAGCAGCAGCAGGTGGAAGCAGCTTTTGAGAGGTTGCAAGTAGGAGCTAGGAGAACAGTAGCATCTCCTGCTGGCCAGGCTGAGTGAGCTGGAGCAGCAAATCTGAAAGAAGGGAGACAAATTCATTCCAGAGGTCACTGAAGAGGTGGCCTGGCTTGGAACCCACATCAAGGAGCTGGAGGAGAAATGTCAGCAGCCAGCAAGCGAGCTTCTACAAGTGAGAGACACCCCACCACCTTGTGGAATAATAGAGACATTCTGCAGGAAGGAGACACTGTGCTGTGGGCTCAAAGGTGCTGGAGAGAGAGGCAGGAAAGGGAAGTGAAGATTATTTCTAATGGGAGCAACTGATGATTATCAGGTTTTCTTTTCCTAGAGAGGTTACTGAGATGCAGACCCCAGAAGGCTGGATGCCTTGCCCATGTGCTGGACTCATGTCAAAGGCTTTGGAGTCAGTCTTGGGTTTCAGTATTGGCTCTTCCACCTTGCCAAGTCTTGCAACTTCTCTAAACATTAAGATAATAATTGCACTCCCTTCATAGGGTTGCTGCAAAGATAAATAACTCATGCAAAATTCTTAGCATGGTCTGAGGCTCACAGAAAGAACCCAATAAACAGTGCCTGTTGTGATTACAGGTTCTATTATCCTGTTATACACCAGTTCTGGCTGATAACTCACAAGGCTGGGTCCCTGCTCTCCTCTATCCCTTAACTATTGAAGGCAGGACAGATCCCCAGGATAAGGCTGAGACCAGAAAGCAGTTCAGTTAGTAAGGAAGCATGATGTACAAAAGCAGTCTCATGAGTAGGTAATTAAACAGATACAGCTCCATGGAGGAGGGTAGTTTTGAGTCAGTATGCTAAGGAAGAAAGATTGTACATAATCTCTGATGGGAAGGATGTGTGAGAACTAAGTGCATGTTCCTTTTCTTTTGTAGGACATCAGAGTCAACCAGAGCAGGGAGGTCCCTCTCCCTGTCTCACCTCCTGTATACTGGACTTGGAGACTAAAGGGGAGGAGCACACAAAAGCCAGGCCATCAGATGCAGCATCTCATTCACTCACACATAAACAGCCCAGACTTAAAAGTATGCATTCTAAAGCTTCATTTTTAAACTGTTTGGTATTTGGGGCACATTTCCCCCCTAGAAATAAAGTTATAAATACTAATCATGTTTTAAGGCCCACCTGGGAACTTCTACTTAATCCCTGAAATTATTAGTACTTGAGTCAGTATTTAACACTATTTAAAATAATTCTAAGGGGAAATATTTTATACAGAATATGATAAACACACAACCTGGGAAGACTAGCCTTTTCTTTTCATTATTTTTCCTATATAACTTCCCCATTTCTTCAGAATTTCAAGTGTTCTTAAAGGACAGGCCCTAGGAGCTGGGAGGAAGTATAACATGTGCTCCCTTCCCTTCCTCTCAGCTCTGAGCATGGGCAGTCTGCCTTGGGGTGAGCAGAGACACAATGACTAGGAAACACTTGTCATATGCTGTGTCCCATGAATGTAGAAGGGAGCTGAGCCCTGGTGTCTATGAATTAGGAAGTGTATTTAAAAATGCTTTTCAGAGAGTGCGAGAGATTTAGATCTAGGAGGGCCTCAAAGGTCTTCTAGTCTGATGAAGAAGCTGAGACCTAAAGGTTCTCTCACTTGCACTAGGTCACACAAGTAATAAGCAAGAACTGAACTAAAACCAGAGTCAAGGGCTTTTTCACTGTAGTGTATTTTTCCACAGCCACCCCCAATCCCCTTTCCCCTCGTAATTAACAGCACACAAATTAGAAATAGTTAAAAAGGCTGGTTTTCAAGTTGTACCAACCTCTAGAGCAGCAGTTCTCAACCTGTGGGTTGCGACCCCTTTGGGGGTTGAACGACCCTTTCACAGGGGTCGCCTAAGACCATCAGAAAACACATATATAATTACATATTGTTTTTGTGATTACTCACTATGCTTTAGTTATTGTTGGGGGTTGTTGGGGGTCACCACAACATGAGAAACTGTATTAAAGGGTCGAGGCATTAGGAAGGTTGAGAACCACTGCCCTAGAGGCTAATAGGGGTAATGGATCTCTTTTGTTTCTGCCCCCTCAGGCCCAAACACTCTCTTAAAGGACCTACCTGTAATTCTTAAGTGGATACCATTAATCCTTCTTAGGTCTAACTGAAATGCCTCTTGCTTTAATAGCTATACATTTCTAGCAAAGATAAAGAGATAATACTCAGTCTAATTATTTACCACAGACACCAAAATTCTTTAGTCTAATTTCAGCCTTGCTTAGTATATATTATGTAAACATTAGTTTTGGAAATTGGATCAGATTACCAACTTTCCTACAGGTGTGAGATGAAGACTTTTGTGAGTTCAGAGGCCATTTCTCCTGACGTTGTCAGGGAGATCCGCAATCTGCACAGCAAAATACCCTTTCAGAGATGATGAGTACCTTTTCAGGTAGCGGGAGAGGCAACAGCTTCCCTGTTTCCCTTAATTGCCCTTGTGTCTTCATCCATTTCCATCTTTTCTCACTTTCAAACCCTGGCTCAAGATGTCCACCCTCCCCTAAGCCTTCCTTTGGTGACCCCACTCTGCCCAGGGGAACAATTCCCTAGAGATCTCCTCCTCTCCCTAAGTCCAGGGATGTGAGTACAGCTTCTCTTTCATTAGATATCACTGTTCTCACATTGTTCCCAGGACACACTGCCCTTTGGGAGTATCTATGAGAAATAAGTCACAGATTTTTCTGTTTCTGTTTCCCTCAGAAAACTTGGTGCATCATCTGGAAACAGTGTCAGGTAATCAGCTAGAGGTTTTGGGGGCTGTTTCTTCATTCATCCATTCCTGAATTCATTCATTCAATTCAAGGTAGCAAGCAGCAATTAAATATATGAACTCTGGAACCCATTTGCTTGGATTCTTTGTTTCAGTTCTTGCTAGTTATGAGACACTGGGCATGTCATTAAGACACTTTGTCCCACAGTTTCTTCATCTATAAAATGGAAAGTATAACAGTATCTATGCCACCAGTAGCTGTGAGATAAATAATATTTGCAAAAAGCTTAGTATAGTACCTGACACATAGTAAGTGCTAAATTATGTTAGTTACTTATATAGATATTATGTATTTTAAAATATTTATCAAGCCCCTGTTTGTTGCCTGGAATTGTGCTAAACTCATATTGACTTGAGCAAATATTTTATAATTTTAAAAATAGTATTTACTTTTAAATTGATACTTAATTTGGAAACTCTTTCCACAAGCATCACTCCTCTCTGCTTCTCAAACTTAATGTGCAGAAAACTCAGCTGGGGGATCTTTTTAAAATACAGATTCTGGTTCAGTAGGTCTGTGATGGTGTTACAGAGCGGGGTCCCCCAAATTCCCCAGAGCCTACGGTTTGGGGATAGGGGAAGGGGACAGGTTTCAAGGTGCCTTTGCATATCTATGGCCGGTAGCTAGTGTCTCAGCTATGCAAATGGCTTTGGTTCTTCCAAGGCTTCAAGGAGCTGGGAGGTGTTTTGATCATAGAATGGTGAGGAAAGCATACAGGGCCTGTGCAAGGTTCTGCTAATGGTTGGAACCAGTTACCATGCCCACTGTATCATAGGCCGTAGTTAGCGATTTAAAAATAAGGTGGCAGTGATTTGCAGGGAGAGAACCATGCGGCTTTGAAAGGGAAAAGGGAGAACCATGCAGCTTTGAGAGGCAGGAGAGAATCATGTGGTTTTGAAAAGGTGCAGAGCCATGCAGTCTGAAAGAAGGAAAGGCAGGCCATGCATCCTCGGCAAGTAAGAAAGCTGGCCTGCTGCTTCTTTGATCGTGCCTGCTATGGCTGATTCGAAGCCGCCATGGACTTCTAAAACTTGTGCTTTCCTGGGACTTCACCACGCTCTTCTGGATTATTATACAGAGGCTGATGACATGGTACCCCAGATCCTGAAGGAGGGAGATGACAGATAAGAAATGGGGAACTTCCGGGCATGTTTTTGGCTTATAGCTGTCAGAACATGGAGGTAGCTAGAACGTACACCTGGATTTTGGATATGTTAATGGTCCTAACCCATTCCCACAGGATATGTTAATGGACTTAGCCTGGATGGCAGGATATGTTAACCAATCTTGTGGGGGGGGGGGGTAGCAATGAGATGCAAACAACCTACTGAGTATATTAATAAGTAAACTCACCCTCACTGAAATGTGCAGTTGGCAAGTTTAAAAAGTGCACCTGCAGATGTGCACGTGGGATTCCTACAGGCCTGCATGGAGGACCAGCAGTCCCTCCCCTTGCTCCTATGGGCCCTTGAGTTGGTCCAGGAGTTGCCTCTCTCCTCTACCCACTTCTTCCTTTGTTCCCTCAATAAGCCTGTTCCCTGCTTCCACAGTGGTCTCCAGGTGGTTTCTCAGAGCAAGGCTGCTCTGACAATAGCCTTTTGGGGAGCAAGGGAAGTGCTGGATCCCACGGGAGAACAAGGCTCTGAGCTAAAGTCTCACTGTCCCCCGCGCCCAGGTTGGAATATTGTAAATAAAGACCTGTTTTCCTCAACACTAATTGGGTATTACACCAAGGTGCCACGTTAAAGAACCCCCTTTTCTCTCACAGTAACAATGGGGCTCAAGATTCTGCATTTTTAACAAGCTCCCAGGCAAAATGGATGCTTTTGCTCCATGGATTGCACTCTGCATAGCAAAACGTTACGCACAGCCCAACTTGAACATCAGGGCAAAGCGCTACCATTCTCGCCCTCAGCAGCTGAAAAAGAAACCGAGGTTCACAGAAGCTGCACAAGGCGGGTGCTCTTTCTGCCTCCCTCGCTCTTGGTTCCTTGCTCCGGGGTCATTTTCAATTCCTCCAGCTCCATTGATGGTGCGCTCTCCCTTCTCTAGGGGTCGTCACTCTGGACCCTGAGACCGCCAGCAGAGAGCCTGGTGCTCTTGGAGGACAGGAGACCCGCGAGGTACACCAGGCACAAGCACAACCTGCCTGACAGCCCCCTGTGTTTCGAGAGTCTCCCAGCTCTGCTGGGCTTCCCCGGCTTCTCCTCGGGGCGCCACCTCTGGCAGGTGGAGGTACAGCGGGGGAAGGGCAGCGGCTGCTCCGTTGGGGTGGCGGTGGAGACCGTGAAGAGCAGCGGGCAGCAGGGCCTGAGCAGCGACGAGGGAGTCTGTGCCGTGCTCTTCAAGCACCAGCGGTGCTGAGACAGCACCACTCCGCCCCCCGCCCGGCTTCCAGTACAAACCTGGTTCTGGGCGATATCCCGCGCGGCCTGGCCGTCATCCTGGGCCACGAGGCGGGGCGGGTGACCCTGCTCGACGCCAAGACCCAGGGGCCCATCTTCACCTTCACCTCTTTTTTCACCGGCAGTCTTTCCTTTCTTCGCTGTCTGGAGAAGGGGTTCCTGTCTTACTTTGAAAGGCTGAGCTGGATCGTCCGAAGGGCGGGATGGGGGAGAAAGCTGGGGTTTTGGAAAAAAATAAAAATCTAAAATAACAATTTTTTAAACTTCAAAATAATCATCAAGGGAAAAACCAGAAGTTTGTTGGGCTTGCACTAATTGATACAGTTGACTTTTCATTGTGAGGGTACACGAGCAGATGCGGCTGCCTTTACAGGGATTGGGACCTCTTCAACTAGCCGTGGGTCCCCTTCCTTCCTTTCGTTTCTCTTTCTTGCAGGTAGTGTCCTAGAAAAGCGAGCTACCCAGCCAGACTTCTGCATTTCATGTGTCTTATCAATGCTGATAGGACTAAAGGGAAGGGTTAAACCTAGTGGAACCCCTGTGACCAAGACACAGTCCTGTCCCTTCTTTTCCTCAGGACTTGCCTGAGGGCAATGGAACCAGACCCTTTAGTTCAATAAAATGAGGCTGTGTTTAGGTCTAACTACCCTTTCAAATATTTATTATGATTAATATTATTAATATTAAACATGGAAACACTATACATTAAAATAACCTTACAAATCAAGGTATGAATCTCAATAATGATGATTCCCACCACAACACCCCCTCCACACAAACCACCCTGTTTCTGATTCTAGTTCTCTCTCAAGTTCAACTCACATTCAGGCCCTCCCACCCCAACCCCTGAAGAAATCTACCTTCATCCCCAATCCAGGTTCCCTCAATTATAAGTGGATATACAAGATGACTTTATTATATGAGCACTGCTCCTAAAGTGTGGGGTCAGATGTTTTAAAGACACTCTAAGCACTTCTACTACATGTGAATTTCATTACAAAATTATAATAAGAATCATTAGGGTAATTACCCTAATTTAACTGGGCAAATAGAGACCCTTGATGTAAAAGAAGCCAGAGAACTTGAGTGTTCTTCCGTTTCCCCTGTGACAAGCAGAACCACCTTGTGTCTAACCCAGAAAAAAAATTAAGTTGTTTGGTAGTCCAACCTGGTGGCAGTTTTGCCTAATGTTTATTATAAAAGAATATACACTTATAATTTTTAAAAAGGATTCAAACATTTCAGAGTATAGGTGAGAAGTCCCTCCTTCAACTCAGCACTTGCTCTGATCACATCCCATACGTGACAACTGGACCAAATTTAGTATATATTGCCAGTTTTATATACAAGTGTTATTAGCTTTATTTTTTATACAAATGAGATTATTCCATAAATTCTCTTTGCAACTCCCCAAAAGACAAACTATATGCAGTACATGTCTGTTGTAAAACTTATCAAAACTATTACAGAGGTCAAAAGTTTTTCTTCAAAATTACACATCTTCCTTTGAAACTTATAACAAACTTGTGAAATACAGAGGGCTTATTTTCTCTTGTTCTGTGGTTGAGAAGACTGGCACACAGTTCCGTGAACATGTGCAACTGAATAGCCTAGACAAGTATGAACCTGTCGCCGGTCTCCAAGGTTGTCCCCCACCCCTCCTCATTTGAGGGAGGTTTGCTCTCAGCCAATAGGAGAGCAGTAGTGCTTCCCTCAATCCAGGCTCAATGCAACCTAGAGTGGTCGCATTAAGATAAACTGTACCAAAAAAAAACTTGATGTGATAGAAGAAAACTAACTGCAGTTTTGAAATTAGCATGCCCGTTTAAGTTTGAAACAGCTGAAAAATTGAACTCAACAGGAATTATATTAAAAACTGTTCCCCTGTGTTATGAGATAATGATTACATTTCTAGCCAAATTCTAGTGCTATCAACCAGGGGAACTACATGGTTTTCATACTGAAACAGTTTTGCATTATCTAGTCCAACTCCATTCTATAGATGAGCAAAGTGAGAGTAGCTCATGCTTCCTGCAATCTATCATTAAGTGACAGTGTCTTCACTTAGATTCCTGTTTATACACTGACACTTTAACATCAGTAGCAAAATATACATGAAAAATCAAAGACAACTGTCCAAAAGAGGATGAAGCTGAAGAAACAAAGAAGAGTGGCATAATGGACAGAGGGCACAGAGGAGTAACTCAGGATGGTGGTGACCTGACCTTTCCTTGTAGTGACTGATGGCATCTTCAGTGGCCAGCTCAGTGAGACTTGTTGTGTTAAGGAGATGTTAGGCATTCAATACACAGAAGAAGTCTGCTCTCCTCACATAACCAGAACAACTTCTGGTGGCTGTGGCAGATGTGGCCTGCCCCTAGAATCTGCCAGGAGCAGGACTTCTGGCAGAGAGGACAGCAGAAGACTCCAGAGGCTGAGGCCTTCTCCACGTATTGGGTTAGGCACACTCGGCAGAAGAGGTGTCCACAATCAGTGCTCACTGCCTCCGTCAGGCTCTCCTGACAGATGGGGCAGATGTCCTCTTACTGGATGTTTTCTGGCAGAGAGATCATGGCCTCCACCCCACACTCTCAGCCTCCTGTCTACAGGGCCTCCCTCCTCACTGGGGCTTCAGAATGCCACCTATACAGACAGTCCACAGAGGATGGCCCCACTGGAAAGAGGCAGTCCTGGAGCAGCCTAGAGGAGGTGACTTGGGCCTCCAACTTCAGGCAACTGCTCCCTCCCCCTCAGTGGAGCCTAGCATGGAGTACATACACCACAGTTCTGTATGAGTTATAGAAACATGTCATCAGTTTTGATATACACCCTCTGGTTTCCTTGTGTTTACAAAACTTGTAATTACTCTTTATTTTTCATGTCATAGCCCTGGAGGAAAGGTGATTAAAAAACAATTTTCTTTTCTTCGCCTGAGTTTTCTATGAATAATTTTTACAGCTCAAAATTAAAAGGCCAGAGTGTCATGGCCAGAAGCCAGAGCAACATAAACTTAAAAGTTGAAAGTCTTCTCTAATTTACCTTCAATTGATAGAATTTGGCAGGAGTTTGGAGTGCTCTCTCCCACATTGGGATACTAGAGGGCTCATGGTCATACACAAAGAATCAGGCCACTGCTGTCAATCACTACTACCAACCATTTGCCTCAGCATCTCTGTAAGCTGCTTATTCTTTAACCATCACCCTCTCCAGGGCTCTATGTATTACATAATGAAAGAGAAGAGAACAAGACTTAGAGGAGCCCAGAGACCTGTGTAATGCTTGCAGATATCTTTTCCTTCCTTCTAATTCATCTCCAAAGATGACTCAAAGAAGGAAGAACTCCTCCATCACTACTTCCCTTAAACAATGGGTATTCACTCTCATTCCCTCATTCCCATCTTTTTCCCTACCTCTCCTCCTGAAAAGCTTTCTTAGTATCCTACCTCAATTTTTCCTGCAATAAATTCAGGTCATTTTCTCAGCCTCCAGATCTGAGGAGATGGCCAGTAGGTGAATGGTTCTTTAAACCATGTCAATTATATATGTTCATATGTCAGTAAAGCTGGGGTAGAAGTGAAGAGGCCCATCCTCTTCTGGAAACACTGAATTTCCAGGAAAACGAAATTCCCCAAGTTTGAGTGACTGACCTGGGGTAGCTGAAAGGTGAGATGGATTTGGCTGGTGCAAGGTGTGGCTTGTTTGCTCATGGGGAAGAAGAAAGTCTTGGAGCTTTCAATGTAATGACACAAACTGAGAGTCAACTACAAAATGATTACCTGTTCCTCAGAAACCCAGTTTATGGTATCTCAGGAACCAAGTGTCACAGAACTATAGCATCTACCCCCAACACTGGCCACTCCACAGTCCTCCAGCTTTCATCCTTTGTTCTCATCCTTGACATTGGAAAGGGTCTACTGGGGGTCTGTTAATAAGGGTTGCCAGTTGAGACTTTTAAAGATATGAGATTGTTGTTTAAACCCCACTCCATAACCCTATTTGGCCACTGTCTGCTGTGGGTTGCTACTAAAAACTTACTTTCCCAAAAGTCACTTGGCCTTCTTCTCCTCAAAAGAGATGCCCCCTCAAATTTCAGGGTCACAGATGGGGTGGACATCTTCTCTACCCCATTCCACAATCACCTGAGCATGACTTCCCTAGAGCCACATGAAAATACTTGCTTGTGAAGCTCCGGTTGTTCACACTCCTCCTTGCTGCCCTCTACAGAGCCATTTTCCTGATTTATTGAGAACTTGTGCATGAGGCCCATAGACTTGTCCTTACCCCATGTCCTGCCATCATCCTGGGTTATTTCAAAGACTATGTAGAAGACATCCAACACAGAGGCCCTTCAGCACCTTAACTGACTCAACCCATTGACCTTTACTTTTGCCGCCACCCTAGTGAATTCAGATTTCGCTACCTGGAATCACAAATCCAGGCACTGGATTTGTCTTACAGCTCTCTCCCAAGCCACACACCACATCTGTTCTTTAATCTCTAGCCCTTGACCGCTCCACATTTAAAATTTCTGCCACATATCATGGGACAACATGAGAAACAAAAATATAGAGAGATGAAATAAGCTGCCCAAGGTCACAGAAGGTTAAGGAAAAAACCAGAATTCAGATTTGTATGTCTGTCATACTGGCGTACATACCTCATCACCACAAGATGTCAGTTGTCTCCTAGAAAGAGTTCAGTAAATGCTTGGTAAATAGGTGGTTATAAGTATCAGTAATTGGGTTCTGGAGAGACAGGTGAAGAAATCACACTTTGTACCACCTTAAGGTACTGACGACACAGTAACATACTACAGTTATTAAGTATTGTTCTTGGTTTTCCTATTGGCTTATTAAGCAACATGAAGGCAGGGACCCACTGTATTCAACACTATATTAAGTATAGAAGTCATAAAAGGAAAGACAGATAAGTTCAAGCACATTTAAAAAGATCTTCACGGGAAAAAAAGCTACAAAGCAATGCCAATAGACAATTGAGTAAATGAAAATGTTAAAAGAAAACATACAACTACCATAAAAATGAAAGAGCTAATTTCCTGAATGCACTGGGAGCTCTTACAAATAAGAAATTATGAACTACCAAGTAGAAAATTGGTGAGAAGAAATCAACAGACCCTTCACAGGAAAAAAAATACAAAATATCTCTAACACATGGAAAGATGCTCACTCTCACTCACATAAAGGAAATGCAAATTCAGAGAGCACTGAAATTAGATGTCCGAATGGCTAGAGAACAGGGATGAGAGACAGTGCCCTGTGTTCCCATAGTGCTTTTTAAATTTGGAACCAAGTAAGTATATAAATAATTTAAACAATTACTTAAATTTGTAAGTGTTTAAGAGGAAGAATCAGGATCTAGAATGAAAGGAATTCTGAACTAGTCAAAAGAGAAGGATTATGGTCCATTTCTAGAGATTTGGAGGGACAGCCACAACCCCAGCCTCCTTCCTAGGAAGGTGAATCAAACATCCTGACACACAGTTGTCAGGGGTTAGCTCCTTGTACATGGCAGGTGCTCAATAATTCCTTGAATGAGTGATCTTTCCTAATTTTACCTACTTTAAAACAGTGATGCCAAGAGTCATGTGATTCACATCTTTCATTTTTATCACGTCTTTCCTGCCTCTGCTGTTCCAGTTTTCAGCAGAGAAGGACTCCTACTTCTTCCTTGCAGTCATTCTAAACTCTTGGCATCAGTTTAAACCCAGCTCATGTCCTGCACAAAAACTTCCTAACAACTAGTCTGCATTCTTCCAAGGTCTCCATGTACAGATGGGCAGGTTGTTCACTGCACAAGAGCAGCCAGCAGAGGGGATGAGTCAGTGCTGAGACCCTGGCACTGAGCAGTGCTGACAGGAAGGAAGGGGTGGTGTTTGGGGGGCCCATTCTAATTTACACTAAGGTGTCAGAGGGGCTTGTGAGTCTATATGCATCTCTTCCTTACATGAACCACCATTTAATTTTTGCCAACCTTCCTGACTTTGCCTCATGCTTAGCTCCATGGGGATGGGACTATGTCTTCCCTCTTCCCCTATTTGCATACCCTCTGATGGTTAACCCAGAGCTGAGCATCTAAGTGACTCTTTCAAATGTCTCCAACTAAATCCTTGAAATAGTGACAAGTTCTTGGTGGATGCTCCTGAATTCCACCCCCAAAGGCATTGAGGAAACGGCTTGAAATGTATTGAGGCTGTTAGTCATTGGCCAGGTTGATAACCATCCTTGTTTTGAGCCCTGCAGAATAGCTGCTCCTGAGAAGCACAGCTGGATGGACCTGTATGTGTGTGCTGGATGCAAAGGGTATATGAATGGCTGCATCCACCCTGAGTGCAATGTGTATCCATGGCTGACTTACTGTCAGTACTTGGTTGGACACGTTTCAAAAAAAGGTTAGGGCTACACAATTAGCCACTTTCTTGTAATAGGGAAATTTATGAACTTTAATTCCAAACCCATGGAGAAGAATCGAAAGGACCCAGCAAGTGCAGAGAGTGATGTGAGGTGAGGTAGAGAGTGAGGGCTTACAGGAAGGGGGCCTCTAGCAGACAGAAGACATCAGAGACAATCTTGCTACAATGGTGTGGTATACAGAAAAGGGTCGACCATGAAGCTCTTCACTTGCACTGATCTTTTTGAAGGCTCTGGAATGGGCCCTAGCAATGTGTTCATGTAGTCATACTATTTTGTAAAATTCACAAAAGTAATATATTTTAACCACAGTTAAGATTGTTGTCTCATCCCAATCGTTCCAGATTGCGGACAATGTCCCTCTCTGTCATACTTTCCCTTGCATCAGGTGGCACTCTGGGGAGAGATCTAGCAAAGAAGAAATTAAGTTTGGCTTTCATTGTTTGGATTTAGTAGAATATGGGTTCATAAGTTATTGCTAGGTATCTTGGTGTAGAAATGTCTTCCAACAACACTTCTATTGACCACTTAAACAACTCTCCTGACATTGGAAACTAAAGTGCAGTGTCATAGAACATGTCCATGATAAGAACATGTCTTGTGACATGAAGCATCAAAAATCTGTGGCCAGTGAAGCAAATAAGTCCTCCCAATCCTTACATGTAGAAAATTTAAGTATGTGGGATTCAGTGTCACCAATATGTAGTCAAAATGGGAGTTCTGTTCTTCAGGAATATGTTTAACACTGCAACATATACAATTATTCTACATCATAAAATAATTTTTACATATTTTTATATGAAATTAAAAAGTGAATTGGAAGAAAAAAATTTCAGATCAAGTCAAACTCAGTAATTGAGGAGAAGAGAGAAAATTTAAGTAGAAGCATAGACGCCTAGATTTTTATGATAATCAATTGATGAAAAGGAATGAACCTATAAACACAGTGAAACTTTTTAAAACTTCTTGTTGATTTTGCATGCATATTGGCATCTAGAACTTATAATACATTTTTACAACCAGGAATTAACAATAAACACATCAATGACCTTTGGCAACTTAAGGTTAGTCACAGCCCAAGAAAACTTGAAATATCCTGAAATCTTAGAGATATCATAAGAAACTCTTAACAGACATTTCCCCAAAGTAAATGATCCCAAGAATTGACATTATTACCAATGATTATGAAATTGAAATTAACTTTTTAAAACTTTCAATTAAAAAGTTTGTGTTAGCCATGTTAGATGAAATAAAGAATTATTCATTCTCACCAGAGAAAATGTATAAAACTGCCAAAGAGGGAATAAAAATGTATAAAGATAAAAATACAGGGAAAATATAGCCAAGGTCAGGCAGTCAATTTAAATCATATTTCTGGATTTTTAGAGTTCGTGGTCAGCTTTGTAAAATTTGTAATTTGTTGCCCTGACTGCTGTGGCTCAGTGGATTGAGCACCAGCCTGTGAACTAAGTGTCGCTGGTTTGATTCCCAGTCAGGGCACATGCCCGGTTTGCGCACCAGGTCCCCAGTTGAGGGCACCTGAGAGCAGTCACACATTGATGTTTCTCTCCCCGTTCTACTCTCTAAAAACAAATAAATAAAATCTTTTTAAAAAATTGTAATTTGTTGTCATTGCAAGTAACTATTAACTTTGGTTCTTAATTTAATATTTCTAATTCTGTATCCTTTTTTTCTTGAAGAGCTCCCCAAAATGTGAGCTTCAAGCCCCACAACCTGGACCATCTACTCCTACAGCCCCACCCAGGACAGTCTAGGGCCATTCAAGTGTGCCGCAGATGGGCCACAGAGGGGACAGTTTTTCACCAGGAAGCTTTAAGGGACAGTTGACAGGAAAAGAGGTTGCTTGAGAGCGCTGGCTGGTGAGGTTCAACGGATGTGTGACAGGTGAGAAACAGAGCGGACCTGGCCTAGCATGCCCAGCGGCCACTCAGGAGTCTCTGTCCAGCGTTCCTCAACGTCCCAGGGCTGCGGTCCACGCTCTCAGGCTGTGTCCCTGCCTTTGCGGCAACTCCGGCCTTGCAGACCAGGCTTGTACCTGTGGTTTGCAGAAAACCTTCATCAGCACAGCGTGGGCCCTCATGCGTTTCCAGCCCAATCTCCCGAACATACGCACGCAAAACACAGAATACCACCCAAATGAAAGCGGGTCAATATACAGTAATCAGGATTACCCCTAATTGATTGCTTTTTAAACCTCAGACAGTTACTTTGGCCTGGCACGCCATGCTCATTCCTGAGCGCGCTCACAGGGTCCCTGCGCCAACCACTCTAACGGTCCCCAAAGGCCGCACTCGGCACCCCAGGCCCAGCCTCTGTGTGCTGAGCCGCAGCTAGCAACCACTAACCCTCTCCCCAATAGCTCTTGAATCCTGCTGCCTCCTTTTGGCCCTTCTTTACCTGCTGACTTCAGGGCACCAGTATCCCACTTTGATCCTGTGCGCCCGGAACCTCAAGCAGAGTGCCATCTACATTCTACAGATGGAGAAACCGAGGTTCAAAGACCCCCGAGAACCAAAAGCAAGCACTGTTTAAGTGACCCTGTGAAGAACACTTGACTTCCTACCACACAGGTCCAGCCCTGCAGAACTCTCAGTCCTTCAAGTCACCCCCTACCGACTCATTTAGCAAAAGCCCTAAAACGAGTTTGCTCCAAAATAACAGAATGAAATTAATATATGAATTAATTATATTCAAGATTCTTTGAGTATAATCCTAGCAGTGGAATCACTGGAGCCAAGGGCAGTTCCATTTTTATTTTTTTGAGGAAATTCCATACTGTTTTCCATAGTGGCTGCCCCACTCCCCCTAACAGTGCACTAGGGTTCCCTTTTCTCCACATACTTGCCAGCACTTGTTTGTTGATTTGTTTACGATGGCCATTCTGACCAGATGGGGGTGGTATCTCATTGTGATTTTAATTTGCACCTCTCTGATGCCTAGTGATGTTGAGCATTCTTTCATATGCCTACGGGCCCTCTGTATGTCCTCCTTGGAGAAGTGTCAGTCCAGGTCCTTTGCCCATTTTTTTATTTTTATTTTTTGGTTATTCAATTACAGTTGTCCCATTTTTTCCCCATTGTTCCCCCCTCCCAGCCCATCCCTTCTCCCACAATTATATCCCTCCCCATTGTCCATGTCCATGAGTCATTTATATACATTCCTTAACTAGACCCTTCCTTTACTATCCCCCTTCCCTGCCTCCCCACTCCCCCCTACTGACTACTATTCTAGTCTTTGCCTATTTAGTTCGTTTGTTTGTGTTGCTCTTTAGTTTCCTGTATTGGGTGATATCATATGGTATTTTGCTTTCTTTGCCTGGCTTATTTCACTAAGCATAATTCTCTCTAGTTCCATCCATGTTGTGTTGATGATGGCCAATGATGTTGAGCATTTTTTCATGTGCCTATGGACCTTCTGTATGTCCTCTTCAGAGAAGTGTTTGTTCAGGTCCTTTGCCCATTTTTTAATTGAATTGTCTGTCTTCTTGGTGTTGAGTTGTGTAAGTTCTTTATATATTCTGGAGATCAAACCCTTGTCTGAAGTATCATTGGTAAATATGTTTTCCCATATGGTTGATTCCCTTTTCATCTTGTTGATGTTTTCTTTTGCTGAGCAGAAACTTTTTAGTTTGATGTAGTCCCATTTGTTTATCCTTTCCTTTATTTCTCTTCCCTAGGACATATATCGGCAAAAATATTACTGCATGGGATATCTGAATTTTCCTGCTTATGTTTTCCTCTAGGACTTTTATGGTGTCATGGGTTACATTTAAGTCTTTTCTCCACCTTGAATTTTTTCTAGTGTACAGTGTAAGTTGATACTCTAGTTTTATTTTTTTGCATGTCTCTGTCCAGTTCTCCCAACACTATTTGTTGAAGAAGCCATTTTTACTCTGTTTTGTGCTCTTGCCACTTTGTCAAATATTAATTGACCATAGAGATCTGGGTTTATTTCTGGACTCTCTATTCTGTTTCATTGATTTGTTTCTCTGTTCTTATGCCAATACCAGACTGTTTTGATTACAGTGGCCTTGTAATGTAGTTTGATATCAGGTATTGTGATTCTTCCTACTTTGCTCTTCTCAAAATTTCTGAGGCTATTCGGGGTCATTTCTAGCTCCATATAAAACTTTAAAATATTTGTTCTAGCTCTGTGTAATATGTCATTGGTATTTTAACAGGGATTGAGTTGAATATATAAATTACTTTGGGTAGCATGGTCATTTTAATGATGTTAATTGTTCCAAACCATGAACATGGTATATACTTTCATTTATTTGTATCTCTCCTAATTTCTTTCTTCAGTGTTCTGTAGTTTTCCAAGTACAGTTTTTTTTTACCTCCTTGGTTAAGTTTATTCCTAAGTACTTTATTTTTCTTGTTGCTATAGTAAATGGGATTTTTCTTCTAGTTTCTATCTCTATTATTTCATTGTTGGTGTATAAAAATGCCTTCTATTTCTGAATATTGACTTTGTTTCCCACTGTTTTTCCCAGTTCACTTATTAAGCTAAATATTTCTGGTGGAGTCTATAGAATTTTCTATGTACAATATCATGTCATCTGCAAATAATGACAGCTTTACTTCCTCCTTTTCATTTTAGAATCCCTTTTTTCTTTTTTCTTGCTTGATTGCTGTGGCTAGAACTTCCAAGACTATGTTGAATAGGAGTGGAGAGAGTGGACATCCTTGTCTTCTTCCTGATCTTAGGGGGAAAGCTTTTAGATTTTGCCTATTGAATATGATGTTGGCTGCAGGTTTCTCATGTATGGCCTTTATTATGTTGAGGTATGTTCCCTCTATTCCCAGTTCCTGAGTGTTTTTTTTAATCATAAATGGGTTCTGAACTTTATAAAATACTTTTTCGGTGTCTATTGATATGATCATGTGATTTTTATCTTTCATTTTGTTTATGTGGGTATTACTTTTATTGATTTGCGAATATTATACTATCCTTGCATTTCTGGGATGAATCCCATTTGATCATGGTATATGATCTTTTCCATGTATTGCTGGATCCAGTGTGATATTTTGTTGAGGATTTTAGCATCTATGTTCATCAGCCATATTGGCCTGTAGGTTTCTGTTTTGTCTTGATCTGGTTTTGGAGTCAAGATAACACTGCCCTCATAGAAAGAGTTTTGGGGTCTTCCCTCTTCTTGAATTTTTGGAATAGTTTAAGAAGGATAGGAGTTAGTTCTTTCCTAAATGTTTTGTGAAATTCACCTGTAAAGCCATCCGGTCCAGGGCTTTTGTGTGCTGGGAGTTTTTTTTATTACTGCTTCAATTTCACTAGTTGTTATCTGTTTATTCAGATTTTCTGCTGCTTCTTGATTCATTTTGGAAGATTATATGTTTCCAGATATTCATCCATTTCACCCAGGTTGTCACATTTCTTGTCATGTAGTTATTCATAGTAATTTCTTACAATCCTTCGTATTTCTGTGGTATCAGTTGTGATTTCTCCTCTTTCATTTCTGATTTTATTCATTAGGGTCATCTCTCACTTTTTCTTGATGAGCCTGGTTAAAGGCTTGTTGATTTTATTTATCTTTTTAAAGAACCAGCTCCTGGTTTTACCAATTCTTTGAATTGTTCTTTTAGTCTCTATATCATTTAATTCTGCTCTGATCTTGATTATTTCCAGCCTTTTACTTGCTCTGGGCTTTGTTTGTTCTTGTTCCTTTAGTTCTTGTAGATGTAGGGTTAAGTTGTTTATTTGAGATTCTTCTATCCTTTTTAAGGAGGCCTGTATTGCTATCAAATTCCCTCTCAGGACTACCTTTGCTGAGTCCCACAGGCTTGGGCCTATTGTGTGTTTATTTTCATTTGTTTCCAGAAACTTTTTGACTTCTTTTTTGCTGTCATTGTTCACCCATTCATTATTTAATAGCATGTTATTCAGTCTCCATGAATTTGAATATTTTTGAGTTTTTTCGTAGATGTTTGTTTCTAGTTTCAAGCCATCGTGATCTGAGAAGATGCTTGATATAATTTCAATTTTCCTGAATTTGTTGAGGCTTGTTCTGTGTCTTACTGTGTGGTCTATCTTTGAAAATGGTCTATGTGCATTTGAAAAGAATGTATTTTTTGTTTCTTTGGGGTGCAAGGTTCTGTTTATAGGTAACCACCAATGACACAAATGTCATGTTATGTGAATTCATGTTATACAAAACAAAGAACTAGTACAAAAAGTAAGATTAGGTTCCAAAAATTTTTTAAAGATACTATTACATATATATATATATATATATATATATATATATATATTAGTATATTTTATTGATTATGTTGTTACAGTTGTTCCCATTTCTTTTCCCTTTGCTCCTCTCTTCCCCGTACCCTCTTTCCCTCCAGCAATCCCACCCCCCTTAGTTCATGTCCATGGGTCATGCATATAAGTTCTTTGGCTTCACCCTTCCCTATATTATTCTTAACTTCCCCCTGTCTATTTTGTACCAACCAATTATGCTTCTTAATCCCTACATCATTTCCCTATTTCTCCCCCTACCCACTCCTGGCTGATAACCCTCCAAATGATCCCCATACCTGTTTCTGTTCCTGTTCTGGTTTCATAAGTTGGGTTTTGTTTTTCTTTTTTAGATTCAGTTGTTGATAGTTGTGAGTTTGTTGTCATTTTACTGTTCATGGTTTTGATCTTTTTAAAAAAGATCTTATTTCTTTTTAGAGAGAAGGAAAGGGAGGAAGGGAGAGACACATCGATGTGTGAGAGAAACACAGATTGGTTGCCTCTTGCACTCCCCTAACTGGGGACCTCACCTACAACCCAGGCACATGCCCTGGCTGGGAATCAAACCAGTGATCCTTTGGTTCACAGGCTGGCACTCAATCCACTGAGCCACACCAAACAGGGCTTGATATTCTTTTTCTCAAATAAGTCCCTTTAACATTTCATATAATAAGGGCTTGGTGATGATGGACTCTAGCTTTACTTTGTCTGGGGGTTATTTTATCTGCCCTTCCATTTTAAATGATAGCTTTCCTGAATAGAGTAATTTTGGTTGTAGGTCCTTGCTTTTCATTCCTTTGAATACTTCTTGCCAGTCCCTTGTCTGCAAAGTTTCTTTAGAGAAATCAGCCGATAGTCTTTAAAAAAAATTTTTTTTTAATTTATTGTTTTTCTACTACAGTTGTCCCACTTTTTCCCCCATTGATCCCCCCTCACCCAGCCCACCCCTTCTCCCACAGTCAATCCCCACCTTGTTGTACATGTCCATGGGTTATTTATACTAGTTCTTTTACTAAACCCTTCTCCTACTTACACCCCTTCTCTCCCTCCCCTCTTTCCCCTGGTAATTGTTGGTCTGTTCCTTATTTACATGCCTCTGGTTCAATTTTGCTCATTTGTGTGTGTTGTTCATTTGTTCCTGTATTAGGTGATATCATACGGAATTTTTCTTTCATTGCCTGGCTTATTTTGCTAAGCATAATTCTCTCTAGTTCCATCCATGTTATTGCAAATGGCAGGAGTTCCTTCTTTCTCTCTACTGCATAGTATTCCATTGTGTAATTGTACCACGGTTTTTTGATCCACCCATCTACAGATGGGCACTTAGGCTGTTTCTAGCACTTGGCTATTGTAAATAGTGCTGCTATGTACATAGGGGTGCATAAGTTCTTTTGAATTGAAGTTTCAGGATCTTCAGGTATAATCCTAGCAATGGAATCGCTGATTCAAAAGGCAGTTCCATTTTTAGTTTTTCGGAAATTTCATTCTGTTTTCCATAGTGACTGCTCTAGTCTGCATTCCCACCAACAGTGCACTAGGGTTACATTTTCTCCACATCCTCATCAGCACATATTGTTTGTCAATTTTTTAATGATGGCCATTCTGACTGGTGTAAAGTGGTATCTCATTGTGGTTTTTATTTGCATCTCTCTGATGGCTAGTTATGGGAAGCCAGGGTGCTTGGTGATGGCAAATGTAGCTAAGCCTCAGAGTGGAAAACCACTGGGAGCGTGGTGGCATGCAGGACCCACTCCACACTGGTTTTCCTGTGGGGAAGCAGGCCTGCATTTCTATAATTGTTAAAAAGCTTGCTTTCTGCTAAAGGACTCCCTCATCCTGGGATGAGAACAACAGATGTTCAGCGTCTAACCTTGAAGCAGTTTCTTAGGTCCTATTCTGGGCCAATTTCTAAGAACAGGATGTGGCTAAACAAGTTATCATCCATGCATGTGTAATATTCTTTTCTCTTATATGTAAAAGTAATAATCATGTAAGGCAATGATTAGCACAATGATTCACAATTTTATTGGATGTAATCCACTTAAGAAATCAATAAAGGCCTGTTAAGGCAGGGACAAACTGCACTTTGTCCTTTAGAAAGTGGCCAGTTCTGTACCCTCCTCTCCACAGGATTCTTGCAATCGCTGTGCATTTATTCCCTCATTCACAATGCCGTGGACTGTGCTGGTCAGAGGTCCGCAACAGCTAGTGATATTGAGAATTCTTTCATATGCCTATGAATCCTCTGTATGTCCTGTTTGGAGAAGTATTTATTTAGTTCCTTTGCCCATTTTTTAATTGAGCTATCTGTCTTCTTGGTGTTGAGACATATAAATTCTTCATATATTTTGGAGATCAATCCTTTGTCTGAGGTGTCATTGCCAAATATGTTTTCCTATATGGTTGGTTCCCTTTTCATCTTGCTGAAATTTTCTTTTTCTGAGCAGAAATGTTTCAATTTGATGTAGTTCCATTTTTTTATTCTTTCCTTTATTTTCCTTGCCTTAGGAGACATATCAGTGAAAATACTGCTCCGTGGGATATCTGAAAATTTCCTCCTTAAGTTCCCCTGTAGGACTTTTATGGTGTGACAGCTTACATTTAAGTCTTTGATCCACCTTGAGTTTATTCTGCTGGGTGGTATAAGTTGGTGGTCTAGTTTCATCTTTCTGAACATCCCTGTCCAGTTCTCCCACACCATTTGTTGAAGAGGCTCTTCTCACCCCATTTTATGTTCCTTCCCCCTTTGTTGAATATTAGTTGACCATTAGACCTGAGTTTATTACTGGGCTCTCTATTCTGTTCAATTGATCTATATGTCTGTTCTTATGTCAGTACCAGACTGTTTTGATTATAGTGGCTTTATAGTATAGTTTGATATTAGGTATTGTGATTCCTCCTACTTTGTTCTTCTGTCTCAAGATTGCTGTGGCATTTCAGGGTCTTTTTTGGTTCCGTATAAATTTTTGAAGTATTTGTTCTAGGTCTGTGAAACATGTCACTGGCATTTTAATAGATTGCGTTGAATCTATAAATTGCTTTGGGTAGTATAAACATTTCAAATATGTTGAGTCTTCCCACCCATGAACATAGTATGTGCTTCCATTTATTGTATCTTCATTAACTTCTTTCTTCAGTGTTATGTAGTTTTCTGAGAACAGGTCTTTTATCTCTTTGGTTAACTTTATACCTAGGTACTATATTTTTCTTGTTGTTATAGTAAATGGGATTTTTTTTCTAGTTTCTATCGCTGATATTTTATTGTTGGTGTACAGAAATGTCTTCCATTTCTGAATATTGACTTTGTACCCTTCTATTTTGCCAAATTCACTTATTATGTCTAGTAGTTTTTTAGTGGAATCTATAGGGTTTTCTATGTACACTATCATGTCACCTGCAAATTATGACAGTTTTACTTCCTCTTTTCCAATTTCGGTGCCTTTTATTTCTTTTTCTTGTCTCATTGCTGTGGCTAGAACTTCCAAGACTATGTTGAATAGGAGTGGAGAGAGTGGACATCCTTGTCTTTTCCTGATTTCAGGGGGAATGCTTTCAGTTTTTGTCCATTGAGTATGATGTTGGCTTCAGGTTTCTCATATATGGTTTTTATTATGTTGAGGTATGCTCCCTCTATTCCCATTTTGTTGAATGTTTTCTTCATAAATGGGTGTTGTACTTTATCAAATGCTTTTTCAGCATCTGTTGATATAATCATGTGATTTTTATCTTTCATTTTGTTTATGTGGTGTATTACGTTTATTGATTTGCAAATATTAAACCATCCTTGCATCCCTGGGATGAATCCCACTTGATTGTGGTATATAATCTTTTTAATGTGTTGCTGGATTTAGTTTGCCACTATTTTGTTGAGGATTTTAGCATCTATGTTCATCAGCGATATTGGCTTATAGTTTTCCTTCTTTGTTGTGTCTTGACCTGGGTTTGGAATTAGGGTAATAGTGGCTTCATAGAAAGAGTTTTGGAGTCTTCCCTCTTCTTGGATTTTTTGGAATAGTTTGAGAAGGGTGGACGTTAGCTCTTCCCTAAATATTTTGTAAAATTCACCTGTGAAGTCATCCATTCCACAGCTTTTGTGTACCGGGAGTTTTTCAATGACTGCTTCAATTTCACTCTTTGTTATTAGTCTGTTCAGGCTTTTGCTTCTTCTTGGTTCAGTTTTGGAAAATCATGTTTCTAGAAATTTGTCCATTTCATCTAGGTTGTCAAGTTTCTTGCCATACTGTTGTTTGTAGTAATTTCCTACAATCCTTTTATGTCTGTGATGTCGGTTGTGATTTCTCCTCTTGCATTTCTGATTTTGTTCATTTGGGTTCTCTCTTTTCTTTCTTTTGTTGCACGTTTTATTGATTATGCTGTTACAGTTGTCCCAATTTCTTTTCCCTTTGCTCCTCTCTACCCAGCAACCCCCATCCCTCCAGCAGTCCTCCCCCTTTAGTCCATGCCCATGGGTTGTGCATAAAGCTCTTCTCAACATCCCCCTTTCCATTCCCCACTCTCCTACTATGCTTCTTAATTCCTGCATCGTTTCTGTCCCCTCTCCCCCAATCCCCTGCCCAGTTGAACTCTCCCAACATGCTCCCCATACCTATCATTCTGTCCCCACTCTGGCTGTCTGTTTAGTTTTCTTTTGTTTCCCTTCCCTAGCTTCTGTTATTGATAGTTGTGATGCTGTTTTCATTTTAATGTTCATATTTTTTTATCTTCTTTTTCTTATATAACTCCCTTTAACATTTCATATAATAATGGGCTGGTGATAATGAACTTCCTCAGCTTTACCGTGTCTGGGAAGCACTTTATCTGCCCTTCCATTATCCTTGCGGTTTCTCAGCCTCTCCTCCTTTTAAAAAATTTTCATTTCCTCCTTCTGTACTGGTTGACTGTTTGTTTCTTCCTTATGTTCCAATTTGTTGATTTGAACCCTGGTTTCCTTTCCTTCACCACTTGTTTCTTATGGATTTTTCTTCATTTCAGCCAGGATAGCCTTCATTCTTTCCCAGTCCTGTTTCATCTTTGCTGTCCAATCTGTGAGCATCCTAATCACCAATGCCTTAAGCTGTGCATCTGTTAAGCTCTCTATGTCCTCATCCGTTAGGTTTGCTATGTGCTCGTTGCTTAGTTCTGTCACGGGTACTTTGATCTGCCCCCGCTTCTGGGTCATACTTCTCTGGCTCCTCATCTTTCTATGTTTACCTCTGTGATTTGGGCAAGGACTGTCGCACCTCTTACATTATAGGGGGCAAAGACCGTTTCACCACGTTTTGGTGCTGTATGTGGGTGAGGGGTCTGAGAGGGGAAAGTGCCGGTTGCCATCACTTTTCCAGGCACTTCTTCCCCTTACTGTATTTAGCAAGCTGCCTCCTTTTCGAGACTGGCAGCTTCTTCCTCTGCCCCAGCCCCCACTTGCTTTCACAGTCAGAAGCAATGTGACTCTGTTTTCCCAGGCTTTGGAACTGCAAGCTACATGGGCTGGTTTTGGGCTGTGATCGTTTCTCTGGTTTAAATGGTATGACTGTGTTTTTCATCATGGCTGCTGTGAGCCCTGCCATCTCTAGCCATGCTGCTGTCAAGCACCACCTCCCTCAGCCGCTGCTCTGCTCCTCTTTCTCTCCATCCTAACTCCACCCCTTCTACCTTTCAGGTTGATTATTTCTTCTTTATTTTTTTTTGCTGGACTTCCCTGTATTTTCGATTTTGGGGGTTTTCTGAGTATTTTTAGTTTTGAAGTGGTTGTATATTTCTTCTTGGTTGTGAGGAGATGCAGTGCATGTATTCATGCCTCCATCTTGGCCGGAAGTCCCTCTCTCTTTTTTTCTTGATGAGCCTGTTGATTTTGTTTATCTTTTCAAAGAACTAGCTCCTAGTTTTATTGATCTTTAAATTGTTTGTTTAGTCTATGTAATTTAATTCTGCTCTGATCTTGATGATTTCTTTCCTTCTACTCGCTCTGGGCTTTGTTTGTTGTTGTTCTACTTCTTGTAGATATAGGGTTAAATTTTTTATTTGAGATTCTTCTATTCTTTTTAGGTAGGCCTGTATTGCTATGAACTTTCCTCTCGGGACTGCTTTTGCTGTGTCCCATAGGTTTTGGGCTGTTGTGTGTTCATTATCATTTCTTTGCAGAAAATTCTTGATTTCTTTCTTGATGTCATTGTTAACCCATTCATTATTTAATAGCACGTATTCATTCTCCATGAGTTTGAATGTTTTTGAGTTTTTTCCTTGAGGGTGACTTCTAGGTTCAAGGCATTGTGACCTGAGAAGATGCTTGATATAATTTCAATTTTCTTGAATTTATTGAGGCTTGTTTTGTGTCCTCCCCTGTGGTCTATCTTTGAAAATAGTCCATGTGCACTTGAAAATAATGTATATTTTGCTTGTTTTGGGTGAAAGGTTCTATATATATCAGTTAAGTTCATTTGATCTAAAGTGTTGTTCAATGCCTCAATATCCTTGGTGTTTCTTTGCTTCAAAGATCTGCCCATTGTTGACAATGGGGTGTGAAAGTCCCCTACTATGAGTAAGTTGTTATTGATAACCTTCTCATAGTCTTCCAAAATTTTCCTTATATATTTGGGTGCTCCTATGTTGGGCGCATATATGTTTACAAGGGTTATATCTTCTTAATGGATTGTTCCCTTAAGTATTATGAAATCTCCTTCTTTGTCTCTTTTTATGGCCTTTGCTGTGAAATCTCTTTTGTGTGATATAAGTATTGGTACCCCAGGTTTTTTTTTAAATTTCCATTTGCTTGGAATAAATTTTTTCATTTATTCACTTTCAGTTTGTGTAAATCTTTTGTTCTAAGGTGTGTTTCTTGTAGACAGCATATATGTGGGTCATGTTTTCATATCCATTCCATTACCCTATGTCTTTTGATTGAATCATTTAATCCATTTACTTTTAAGGTTATAAATGACAGGTATTTATTTATTTATTTAATATGCTTTATTGTTTATGCTGTCACAGTTGTCCCAATTTATTTTCCCTTTATTCCCCTCCACCCAGTGACCCCACTCCTTCCACTGTCCCCCCCCTTAGTCCATGCCCAGTGGTTGTGCATATAGTTCTTCTCAACATCTTTCTGTCTACTCCACTCCCTCCTACTATGCTTCTTAATTCCTGTACTATCTTCCTCCCTTTCCCCCTTCCCCCTCCCTACTGACCTCCCTCCAATATGTTCCCCATACCTATAATTTTTTTTCCACTCTCATTGCCTACTTAATCTGCCTTTGTTTCAATTCCCTAGCTTCTGTTGTTGGTTGTTGTGATATAGTTTTCATTTTAATATTCATAGTTTTCATCCTCCTTCTCCTAAACAAGTTCCTTTAACATTTCATATAACAGTGGTTTGGATCTGATGAACTCCTTCAGTTTTGCTTTGTCCTGGAAGCATGTTCTCTGCCCTTCTATTCTGAATGACAGCTTCACTGGATAGAGTAATCGTGGCTGTAGGTTTTTGATTTTCATTACTTTGAATATTTCTTGCCAGTCCCTTCTTACCTGCAGAGTTTCTTTTGAGAAATCAGCTGATTGACTTATTGGAACCCCTTTGTACATAATTCTCTTCTTCTCTCTTGCTGCTTTTACGATTCTCTCTTTATCCTTCATTTTTGACATTTTGATTATTATGTGTCTTGGTGTGGTTCTCCCTGGGTCCGATTTTTTGGAACTCTCTGCGCTTCCAGACCTGTAAGTCTATTTCCTTCCCCAAGTTAGGGAAGTTCTGCTTCATTGTTTTTTCACATAATTTTCCAATTTCTAGTTCTTCTTCTTCACCTCTGGCAGCCCTATAATTTGGATGTTGGCCCGCTTATAGCTGTCCAATAAGTTTCTGAGCCTCTCCACATTTTCCTCACTTCTTGTTTCCTCTTTCTGCACTGGTTGACTGTTCCTTCCCTATGTTCCAATTTGTTAATTTGATGCCTCGTTTTCTCTCCTTCACCACTAGTTTTGTATGTGTTTTTGTTTGTTTCAGCAGGACTAGCCTTCATTCCTTTCCTGTCTTGTTTAAGATCTGTTGTCAGATCTGTAAGCATTCTTATAACCAAAGCTCTCAACTGTGCCTCAGAAAGATTTCCTATCTGCTGCTTCATTAGATTAGAAATTTGCTGTCTGGTCAGCTGAGTCACCAGGATCTCTATCATGATCTGTGCCATCTTGACCATTTTTTTTACCTTTGCTTCCTGGGCAGGGCTATCACACCTCCTATGCTATAGGGGGCAGAGCCCTGTGCACTGGTCACAACTGGGCGACTCGTCTCACCAAGCTGTGACATTTTCTGCAGGGGTGGGAGTCCAAGATGCATTCCTGCTGTTCATTCTCTGTTGAGATTGGGAGCATCCTCCTCTGTCCCCACCGCCTATAGGCCTCACAATCCAAGGCAATGAAGGTCTGTCTTCCCTGGCTTTGAAATCGCAAGCTGACAGTTCTGGTTTTCAGCTGGGGGTGCTCCCCAGGTGCTTCTTGCCTACCCCTAAATATGGGTGTCTGTACTTACCTCTGTCCTGCCTCTGTCACTGCTGCTGCCGCGGACAGCACAGCTTGAACTCTCCTCTCCGACTTCACCCATCCTACCTGTCCAGATGAGCACCACTTCTTTATAACTTCATACATTGGACGTCCATTTATTTTCTGAAACTTCTCGTTATTTCTGGTTTTGCAGTAGTTTCATTCCTTCTTAGTTGTGGAGGGAGATGGAGTGTGTCAGTCTGGGCCTCCATCTTGGCTGGAAGTCACCTGTGTTTGTTTGCTTCTATGTCCCAGGGAGAGCTGTCGCTCCTACTACGTTGTAAGGGGCGGAGCCTTAGGTATTTGTCAGTAACAAGTGACTCATTTCACCACGTTGTTGCGCTGTATGTGGGGGAGGGGTCTGAGAAGGAACAATGCCGCTTGTCCAGCACTCGTCCCTTTTCCAGGCACTTCTCCCACCTCCGCACCGAACTGGCACCCCTCTAGCTGCTGTCCTGTCCATCGTTCTCAGAGTGGGTGGGTCTGTGGATTTTCTAGGTCCATGGGGGTCCTTTAAACAAGTGGACTCTGCTGAGAGACTGGCAGTTTCTGCCTTCATCCCAACCCCCACTGGTTTGTAGAGTCAAAAGCAATGAGGCTTGATTTTCCCTGGTGCTGAGACCGTGAGCTGCGGGGTCTGGTGAGGAGCTGGGAACACTCCCCAGGTGTCCCTCTTGACTTTTTAAAATGTGTAACTGCACTTTCCGCTGGCCTGCTTATGTTGCTGCTGCTGCCACCACCACACCGTGTCATCTCTGCCCTGGCTCTGCCCCTCCTGCCTGTCTGGATGAGTATTTCTTCTTTATATCTTTGTTTGCTGGACTTCCATGCACTTTTATTTTCTGGAACTTCTGGTTGTTTCTAGTTTTGAGGTAGTTGTATTCCTTCTTAGTTGTAGAGGGAGATGCAGCATGTCTGTCAACACCTCGATCTTGGCCAGAAGTTGACAGATATTTATTCATTTCCCTTTTTACCTATGTTCTTCCCCCACTCTCTTTTTCTTTCTTTTTTTTTTCTAAAGCATTCCTTTTAGCATCTCTTGCAATGCTGGCTCAGTGGAGAGGTATTCTTTTATCTTTTTTTTGTCTGGGAAACTCCTCATTTCACCTTCCATTTTGAAAGAGAACCTTGATGGGTACAGTAGTCTTGGTTGTAGACCTTTGTTTTTCGTTGTTTGAAATATTTTTTGCCATACCCTCTGGTTTGTAGTGTTTTTGTTGAGAAATCAGTTGATAGCCTTATCGGAGCTCCCTTGTATGTTATTTGCTGTTTTCCTCTTGCTGCTTTTAGGATTCTCTCTTTGTCTTTGAATGTTGCCATTTTAATTATGATGTGCCTTGGAGTGGGCCTTTTTGGGTTCATCTTCATTGGTACCCTCTGTGCTTCCTGGACTTGCATGACTTTTTCTCTCATCAAGTTAGGGAAATTTTCTGTCATTACTTTTTCAATCAAGTTTTCTATTCCTTGGTCCTCTTCTTCTCCTTTTGGTATCTCTATGGTATGGATATTGTTTCATTTCATGTTGTCCTGAAGTTCTCTTAAACCCTCTTCATTCTTTTTCTTTTTTCTTTTTTCATTTTGTTGCATTGTCTGGTATTTTTTTTTCCTACGTTGTCCTCTAACTCACTGATTTAACCTGCTACTTCATTTAGCCTGCTTTTGATTGCTTCTACTGTGTTCTTCAGTTCAGAAATTGTATTCTTCATTTCCTCTTGGCTCTTTTTGATAGTTTCTATGTCCTTTTTCATGCCTGTGTAGTTCTCAGTAAGTTCCTTGGAACTTCCCTGGAGTTCTTTGTAGTTTCTCTGGAGTTCTTTGTAGTTCTCCTGGAGTTCATTGTAGTTTTGTTTGAGTTTGTTGAGTTCATTGAGCTTCCTCATTACCATTGTTTTCAATTCCATGTCTGATAGTTTGCTTGCCTCTATTTCATCAATCCCTCCTTTTGGGAATTCCTTCTTTCCTTTTGGTGGGGTGTTGTTCCTGTTTGGTGTGGTATTGTTCTGCCTTCCCATTTGGGGTGGCTGTTCTTGTTTGTTTCTGCTTCTTAGATTGATCTGATTTTATTTTCTGCCTTTGTGGTAGGAATCTGTGTAATTCAGTGGTGAAGACTCCTTGATCTCCTTAACCTGATGCTCTTGAGATGCCCTTTATGCCTTTTATTTGGACTCTCTAGTAGTATTTTTGTTTTGGTTGTTGTGTTGCCCTTTGGTGGGTCCTTCCCTTAAATTATCTGACTGAGAGTCACTCTGCCCACTTCTGACAGTTGTTGAGCTGCCTCTGGCTGATGCCTCTTGGAGGGGAGTAGTCTGCTATGAGATTTTACTCATAGTACTGAGGTTGAGTCTGCGCTGGGATCTGGTGTTTCTCCCCCAGCTTTTTCTCCAGAACCAGTGTCCAAAGTTTTCCAAAGATCCTCTAGTTCATTTCACCCTCTTTCAGCTGCAGCTCAGGTCGAGCATTGCAAGTGTGGTTTTTCCCGCCAGCTGGCAGGAGGGCCAGGGTGTATTCCCCTGTGCTGGCACGCAGGCCGAGGGCATTCCTCTGGGCTGATGGGTGGGCTGCGGGTGTTCCTCTATGCTCGTGGGCAGGTGGGGATGTTACCCCGTGCAGGCTGGAGCCACACGGGCCGGTGACATTCTCCTGCACCAGCGGGTGAGCAGGCCAGGACCATTCCCCTGCTCCAGGGGGTGGCTGGGCTGGGGGCACTCCCCTGTGCTGGCTGGTGGGGGCATTCCCCTGTGCCAGGCAGGCGCTTGGCCAGTGGCAGTGGGTGTGGGGGCTGAGTGGACTCCTGTGAGTGGGCTTCTACGTGTGAGCTCCTCAAGGATCTTGACCCACCCCTAGCCTTTCCTCCCTGATCTGCAAAAAACAACCAATAAAATAAAATTTAAAAATTAAACACACACATACACTCGCAAAAGAATGCTGCTCCCAGCTTCCCAGAGCCAGAGATCAGCTGGCCAACTCCTGGCTCTGTCAGCGGGCTCAGCCTTGATTTCCACCTCCGACTTCTCTCAGGGGAGACCCAGGGCATTGAGAAAACTTTGTGTTCTGCTGGTCACTGCCTGGGGAGCCAAGCCAGCCAGAACTTGAGCCTCTCTCCTGTATCTCCTCCGAGAACCTCACCAGAGGGGTCGCTTAGAGGCAGCCTCCTCCGCTGCCAGCAGCGCCGAGGCTCAACTCCCATCAGTATCCAGATGTTAACAGATGCTCTGTCCACATTTAGCTGAAACTATAGACCAGTCTTGGGAACAAGCAAGGGCAGCCTCTCCTCACTCATCTGCCATATTCCTACCCTCCTCCTGATAATCTTATGGGAACTCCTTTGCAGTAGCTCTCTTCTTTGCTGCTTTTAAGAGTCTCTCTATTTTTAACCTTTGACATGTTAATTATAATGTTTCTTGGTGTGGTCCTATTTGGGACTCTCTGTGCTTCTGGGACTTGTATGTCTATTTCCTTTGCCAAATTAGGAAAGATTTCTTTCATTATTTTTTCAAATAATTTTTTTAATTTCTTGCTCTTCCTCTTCTCCTTCTGTTACCTCTATGATTTGGATGTTGGCACTTTTGGATATGTCCCAGAGTCATCGTATTCTCTCCTCATTTTTAAAAAAATTCTGTTTCTTCATTCTGTACTGGTTGACTATTTCTTCCTTATGTTCAAATCCATTGTTTTGAACCCTGGCTTCCTTCCCTTCACTATTGGTTCTCTGTGGATTTTTCTGTATTTCACTTAGTGTAGCCTTCATTTCTTCCCTGATGTATTTGTTGTACTCAGTGTGTTCTCTAAGTATTCATTTTTTAAAAGTATATTTTATTGATTATGCTGTTACAGTAGTCCCAATTTCTTTTCTCTTTGCTCCCCTCTTTCCAGTACCCCCCATTCCCTCCAGCAATCCCACCTCCCCTTAGTTCATGTCCATGGGTCGTGAATATAAGTTCTTTGGCTTCACCCTTTCCTATATTATTATTAACATACCCCTGTCTATTTTGTACTAACCAATTATGCTTTTTAATCCCTGCACCATTTCCCCATTTCTCCCCCTCCCCACTCCCAGCTGATAACCCTCCAATTGATCCCCATACCTATGATTCTGTTCCTATTCTGGTTTGCTTAGTTGGATTTTGCTTTTATTTTTTTAGATTCAGTTGTTGAAAGTTGTGTTTGTTGTCATTTTAGTGCTCACAGTTTTGATCTTCTTTTTCTAAAGTCTCCTTGACATTTCATATAATAAATGGCTTGGTGATGATGAACTCTTTTAACTTTACCTTGTCTGGGAAGTACTTTATCTGCCCTGCCATTCTAAATGATAGCTTTGCTGGATAGAGTAGTCTTGGTTGTAGGTCCTTGATTTTCATCACATTGAATACTTCTTGCCAGTCCCATCTTGCCTGCAAAGTTTCTTTTGAGAAATCAGCTGATAATCTTATAGGCACCCCTTTGTAGGTAACTCTCTGCTTTTCTCTTGCTGCTTTTAAAGATTCTCTCTTTATCTTGAATCTTTGGCATTTTAATTATGATGTGTCTTGGTGTGGTCCTGTTTGTGTCTAGCTTGTTTGGGACTCTCTGTGCTTCCTGGACTTGTATGTCTATTTCCTTCGCCAAATTTTGGGAGTTTTCCTTCATTATTTTTTCACATAAGCTTTCAATTTCTCGCTCTTCCTCTTCTCTTTCTGGCACCCCATATGGTTCGAATGTTGGCACATATAAAGTTGTCCCAGAGGTTTCTAAGCCTCCCCTCATTTTTTTCAATTCTTGTTTCCTCATTCTGTACTGGTTGACTGTTTATTTCTTCCTAATTTTCCAAATCATTGATTTGAATCCCAGTTTCCTTCCCTTCAGCACTGGTTTTGTGTGGACTTTTCTTTGTTGCATTTAGCATAGCCTTCGCTTCTTCCCTTATGCGCCTGCCATACTCAAACATATCTGTCAAGCCTGTGAGCATCTTTATCACCAGTGTTTTAAACTCTGCATCTGTTAGGTTGGCTATCTCCTCCTGTGTTAGGTTGGCTTTCTCTTCATTGCTTAGTTCTCCTACTGGAACCTTGATCCATTCCCCATTTTGGGCCATACGTCTCTGTCTCCTCATCTTGACAGGCTCCTGTGTTTGTTTGCCTCTGTGTCTTAGTTAGAGCTGTCACTCCTATTACATTGTAAGGGGTGAAGCCTTAGGTATTCGTCAGTACAGAATGACCCGTTTCACCACGCTGTGGCACTGTGTGTGGGGGAAGAGGTCTGAGAGGGAACAATGCTGCCCACTCAGCACTCACCCTTCTTCCAGGCACCTCTCCCACCTGCGTATGGGACTGGCGCCTCTCTAGCTGTTGCCCTGGCCATCGTACCCAGAGTGGGTGGGTCTGTGGACGTTCTAGGGTTGTGGGGGCCCTTCAAAAAAGCGAACTCTGCTGATAGACCGGCATTCTCCTCCACCCCAACCCCCACTGGCCTGAATAGTCAGAAGCAATGAGGCTCTATTTTCCCCAGCACTGGGACCCTGAGTTGCATGGCCTGGTCTGGTGCTGGGAACACTCTCCAGGTGTCCTTCCCAACTTTTAAAAATGTGTGACTGCATCTTCCACCGGCCTTCAGCTGCCTCATCTGCTGCCACCAGCACACCACGTTCTGTCCACCCAAGCTCCACCCCTCCTACCTGTCTGGATGAGTATTTGTTCTTTATTTCTTTGTTTGTTGGACTTCCATGCAGCTCGATTTTCTGGAACTTCTGGTTGTCTCTAGTTTTGAGGTGGTTGTATTCCTTCTTAGGTGTGGAGGGAGGCGCAGCATCTGTCTACATCTCCATCTTGGCTGGAAGTCTCTAAGTATTCTTATCACCATTGTTTTGAACTCCACATCTGGTAGGCTGGCTATCTGCTATCTCCATTTCACTTTGTTCTTTTTCTGGAGTTTTGATATGTTCTTTCATTTGGGCCATATTCCTTTGTCTCTTCAATCTGGTAGCTTCTCTGTGTTTGTTTCTGTATATTGGGTAGAGCTGCCTTGACTCCTTCTCTGGGAGCACCCGTTATAATGTAAGGGGAGGAGCCTTTAGGATTCATCAGTGCAGGGCAATCTGTTTCATTGCTTTGTGGTGCTGAATGGGGGAGGTCAGATAGAGAACAATGCCGCTTTCTCTGCACTGACCCGTTTTACAATTACTCCACCCATTTCCCACATGTGACTGCCATCCCCCTGGCTGTTGCCCTGGTGGTGGTTCCCAGAATGGGTGGGCTTGCACACATTCTAGGACCATGGGGGCCCTCTAAATGGACTCTCTTGAGAGACAGGCAGTTTATTCTGCTGCCCCACCCCCCACTAGTTTTCACAGCCAGAATCTATGAGGCTTTATTTTCCTGGTGCTGGAACTCTGGGCTGCATGATCTGGCCTGGGGCTGGAATCACTCCCCAAGTGTCTCTCTCAGCTTTTATCCACTACACATGAATGTGGAATGGACCATTCCACCAGCTGCTGCCATTGTCTTGCTGCCTTGCTTCCCCCACCTTGCCTCCACCACACCACTTCCTCTCCACCCAAGCTCCTTGCCTCTACTCCTCCTACCCATCTGGATGAATATTTATTCTTTAAATTGTTGATTGTCAGACTTCCATAAAGTTCAATTTTCAGGCAGTTCTTTTTATTTTTTGTTTTGAGATTAGTTATGATCCTTATGGTTGTGTGAGGAGGCAAAGTATGTCTACCTACACCTTCATCTTGGCTGAAAGTTGTCCTCATTTTCTAACTGTGAAAGTAATTCAGTTAGTTAGACTGTGAGGGGCAGTGCTGGATCTTAAAACTGGTATTTCTGGTTCTAAGACCAGTTCTGGTTTTCTTTCCACTACCTGTCCCCAAGTGGAGGAAACAAAAGCAGCCAACATGATCCAATAATACAAGGCTGGACACGGAAGGTGCACCACATGGCAAGTCAAGCACTGAAGGAGGAGAAGGCATGAGCACACCCTGATCTACAATGCCACAGGTCTTTCTATCCCTCTCAGTCTGAGATGTCAGTGTATAAGCAATTCTAGGAGCTTTCACAGAGACAACTTTTCTGTTTCTGAGCTGATGGCACAGAGAGATGCACATCTGAGTTCTTTCTTACCTTGAAGACATGGATTCTCTCTTTGCCTTGGGCCTTCACTTGTATTATGGCCTCCTTTTGCTGTAAGACCTCTATTTGCTATGGAATGTGCCCCTGTAAGGAGAAAGTTGTTTGGGGAATTTGTGCCTGGAGTTCTCTCAACTCTTAATGCCCTCCTAATCTGTAAGAATGGTGGGTGAGACTCACCAGGTAAATTCTCCTGTAATTATCAATAGAGGCCCCTTTGCTGTTCAAGTTGGGGGTAAGGATATGATGAAAAGGGAGAAATCTAGAGCCTAAGTGACCTATAGGAAAGAAATATCATAAATTATAACTATAATATTATCACTAATATTTGGAGGTGCTTTGTGTAATCAAAGAACTCCCACAAACTTCCAGTTTCACATTCTGGTGACTGTGGTGGGACACCTTCAAATATTCTATGTATTTAGCAGGGAGTCCCATTGGCTTCCTGGACTGGGGGGTGGGGGGCGTGGCAGGGTGCAGATTTGGAAACTCCCTAGTAGTTGCCCAGCAATTTTACTTGGTGATTCTCCTTCTCCAATTCTTGGTATTCCCTGTCACCTTCACTTTTGATTAAATCACTGCACTTTCTAGTTTGGGATTGCAGTCCTGAGTTAATTAAGATGCCTTCTGGTTTACAGAGCTCTGTCTGGGAGAATTTTATCCCAGGTTATGACTTAGATTGATCATCAGAAATTAAGGTGCCTTCTGATTTATGTGATTTTACAGAGCTCTCTCTGGTAAAATGGAGGAGATTCCATTCTGGGAAGGAGCCCTTTGGGGCAAATTCTGGCCGATTGGTTGGTCTATGCTTATGAACCTATGCTTATATATAATCTGGACTCAGGAGAACTCTGGTTCCTCAATGGGTCTTTAAATTACTGTAGTATACTGCAATTAGAGTTGTTTTGTCAAAGATCAGGGAAATAAGAAATGGTCAAGAGGAAAAAAAAGAATTTTTCTGTGGCAGATAGAAGAAGCTCAAAAGAGAGGGACCAGGAAAATCAGGATGGCTGCTGCAAGCATGGTCAGAGCTCCCATGGCCCTTCCATCCCTGCAGGATCCTCTTTCTTACTTAGCTGAGGGAGCCAAAGAGGGAAAGCCTAAACTGTTCTCTCCATCCCAAACCTGTCAGGAAACCAAATTTAGTGGATGACAAGCCCCTACTGGGGCAGAGCAATAATACTGCAAGGGAAAGGAGCACTGGAAAAATGAGTGACCCAAGTGAGGGAAAAGGAAGTCAGAGTCTGAGAACTCAGGTAAAACTAACAGCGGGGAAAAAAATTGTAGACCTTTTTTAAAATTGATACAAGAGTTACATATTTTGTGGTCAATAGACCTCTAGCTGAATTGTAACCGGAATTTCTGGAAGCCCTGAAAGCCATTTTAAAAAAAAATGCCTTTAGAATGTGCTGTGGTAGATATAACTTTTCTCTTCTGGGAAGGGATTTGTTTTTGAAACTCCATGCTCAAATCATTTTTTCCACCTATAGGTCAGGTCCCTCCAGAGGATGCCCAGCAGTTTCTTATGAAGCTATGGGAAGGAGGAAAGCAACCCTGGCCAGAAGAAATTGAGAATCAGGTAAACCTCATTGTGTGGGCTGCTTTCTAAGAGAGCCTCCACTATTAAAGCTGACCTCAAATCAGGGGTGGGGAACTCCCAATAAGAGGCAGTACCCCTTGCAAAAGGAGACCCTAGGAAGAATATGCACACTAATCCAGAAGTTGCAGGAATATGGACTCATTCAGCCCTTTAGATTCCTGTACAATGTAACATTGAAGGATCACAAATGACACTGTACAGAACAGTATACCCTGGGACAGCCTCTGGTATTCAGTATTGGACTTAGATGCTTTCTTTTGCATTCCACTTGACTAAGACTCTCAACTGTTTGCTTTTGAATGGCAGGATCTGGAATCTCAGGTCAAGACTCAGTACTTCTGGACAGTCATACCAAAGGGTTCAATAACTCCTCCATGATTTTTGAGGATACGCTGAGCCCAGGACTCAAAATATCTAACACTAGAAGGAGTAACTCTGTTACAATATGTAGATGCATCATTTAACTAATACTATAGCTACCTTGAACCATTTGACACCTTGTGGCTATAAAGTATCAGCACAGAAGGCCCAAATCTTCCAATAAGCAATAAGGTTTCTTGGGTACCTGCTTGAACCTGGCAGAAGGAGTCTTACTGGGCTTGTCAAAGAAACTAGATTACACTCTCCAAGGGCAGCCAGCCTGCTTGAAAAGTGAGGGCATCCACCTGCAAGCTTTTACAGGAATCTAAAAGGTTTTCCTTGGGACAGCCTGTCACCATTTATGCATTCCACCAGGTGTTAAGCCTGCTGGAGCAAAAGGGAAATTTGTGTCTCACTGCTGGAAGAATGGGAAAGTACCAAGCAATTCTCTTGACAATCCCAATATATCCCTCAAAACTGTGAGTTAAATTTGCCTCCCTCCTTCCAGAGCCTGACTCAGCCACACTAATGCATGACTGTACCAAAATGATTGATGAAGTTTATTATAGCAGAATTGACTTACAGGGCCATCCTCTAGAAGAGGCAGACTGAATTCTATATGCAGGTGGAAGCAGTTATATGGACAAAGAAAACAGAAAGTCTGGGTATGCAGTTGTGACTCTTGAAAGACTAGTAGAGGCCCAGGCCTTACTGCTGGGAAATTCTTCTTAGAAAGCTAAACTAACTGCATTGACAAGGGCACTGGAATTGTCACACAAAAGAGAGAGAGAATGTATATACCAACTTGAGGTGTGCTTTCCTAGATTTTCATGCACATGGTTCAATCTGGAAGAGGACTATTCATATAAAATTATTAGAAGCTGTCCAGGTACCTTTACTGGTTAAAGCTATACACTGCCTGGGCTTCAGAAAGAGGACACTGAAGTGGCTAGAGGAAATAACCTGGCCAATCAAACAGCAAAAGAGACTGCTAAAGGAACATTCATAATGTGTTTGGTACCTGTTCTAGACTTGTCACAATTTGACCCTGAATATTTGACTGCAGACTTAGAGAAAGTTAAGAGCTGGGGTTTTGATGAAGAAGGCCCTAATGGTAAATGGAGAAAGAATAAGAAAGGAGTTATACTCCTTCCTGAACATTTAGTAGAACCAGTTATGAATATTTGCATGAGGCCACTCACTATGGAAGGGATTCACTAACCACCTGTATTAAATCATGGCTCATGGGTCCTGGAATTTCTAAAGCCATACAGAAAACAATAGCTTGAAGTGTTGTGTGCCAGTAGAACAATTCCAAGATAGACCTCCATCAGAAAAAAGAAGGGAAACACTACCAAGGACAGTGCTCATTTGAGGACTAGCAAATAGACTTTGCCCAGGTGCTGAGAGTCTGAGAGTGGAAACATTTGCTAGTCTTTGTTGATACCCTGTCAGGATGGGTAGGGGCCTATCCTACCAGAACTGAAAAATCCTCAGAGGCAATAAATGCCCAACTGAGGGAAATAATTCCTCATTTTGGCCTACCCAGGAGCATCCAGAGCAATAGTGGAGCTGCCTTTGTTTCAGAAATTACACAGAAGGTTAGTACATTTTTAGGAATCAAGTGGAGACTCCGCCTGGCATGGAGACCTCAGACTTATGGGAAAGTAAAAAAATTCATCTCCATTGGGATCAAGTTTTAACTACTGCCCTGCTCAGGATAAGGGATTCAATGGAGTCCCTAAGAAATTGTGTATGGGCAACCATTTCAGGCTATGATTGGGATGGGAGATATGTATGTAGTTCAAGAAGTGAAGGTAAAGAACTATACACAACATTTAAATCAGACCTTAGCTGTATTAAAGATCTCTCCCCCACAGGTTTGATACATTCCTTTGAGCCTGGCGATATGGTGCGACTCAAGACTTGGAAGACAGGAGCTCCAGAAAGTCAACTAGAATCAAAAGTGACTAGAACCTATGTTGAACAAACTTTCATTTCATGTCTTGTAGGTGTTTGTACTTTCCTGGAAAGATAACTGGGAGATTGTGGTAACTCAAAATGACAGGGAAATGTTTTCTTTAAAACTGCTAATGTATCTACAGCTGAAAAATGTGTAACTTCTGTCAACTGTACTAAAAATTGTTTTAGATGAATTGCAACACCACCACTAATGTATCTTATGCCTTTAATCATGTCAAATGGCCTGCAAGATGGTTTGTAATTTGTGGAAAGACTGTTTATTCAACAGCAAAATGATTTTTAAATACTCTTACTTGTTTTACATTGTTTTAGTTTGTAAACTAATCTTGTAGAAATAAGGTAATTAAAAACAGGAAGGGAATGATAGGGGAACTCAAGAGTTAAAGATTTTAGCCTTAGTTGATAGGCTTAAGTGATTAATGCATGTGGAAAGAGGTGATTTCAATAACTGAAATACCTGACCACATGACTTTAGGAAGTCCACAAGCAACTCAGTCTTTGTGCCCCAGTGGGTTTGTGAGCAATGGAGACTACATCTGAGCCATTGTATTCCAGGGAGGGAACCTGTGATGCAGATAAAGAAGTTCTAGGAAAATCACTGCTGGACTGCAACTGGTATATATCTAGTTAACCTTTTTTCCAAACCCCTTACCTACCTTTTCTTTTCCTTATAAAAAGTCATCTTGAAATGAGATGTTAAAATGTTGTGAAAGTACATAACTTGTTGTCTTCTCAGATCAGTGGCCATCTGAATAAATCATTCATAAAGATTCAATCCTTGTCTCTATTTATTGGTTCTGGTAGTGATAGGCAGCACCAACACCAACTTTTCTGGTTTCAGATCCACACTTTGAAGTTTTGTGAAAAATGTGACAGATGTAATCACCCACCTCAGAGAATTTCCAGTTATCAGAAGCAACCCATTCTTCTCACAGGAAGATAGCTAGAACAATGGGAGAAGCAAGAAACTGCCTTTCTGAAAAGTTGTTCTCTATTTCTGTAAATTGTTTTTGACACTGGTGGATATTTTACTTCCCCATAGTGCTTGTAGCAGTCTGTCCTGTTTTGGGTTTTAAACCACCACCCCCCATCTTCAATACTCTGGTGTCTCCATGCCCATTCTTTGTGTCAATGTAGGAATGTTCAAAACTGTAGAGAGATTTTATAAAAATTTATTTGAGCCAAACAGGATATGCCTGAAGCAAAATATCAACAGAATGAGAAAAACATTTCTTAGAATGCCAGTTTGCAGCTTCTTTTATGCACTTTGAATTAAGGAGGGAGCATAAAGATTACATGAAGGTGGAGAAAGCAAAAGGGGGATTGGATAACAAATAGTTAAGATTATGTGCTCTCACACTTTAGAAAGAAAGGTTTGAAAGGGTGTTGAGGTGTCAGGAGGAGAGGTCTGAAAAGAGACATTTCAAAAGTGTGTTAACCTAGATGCAAAGAAAAAATGGACAGGGATGGCTTAGGCAAAGATAAGCTTTTTACTAAAATGGTTATATGCCTGGGTGTTACTACCTACGATGACCTGTCTACTTAGGAATTTATAATCAGATCACCCTGTGATGTTATTTTCCATAACACCTATCCCCCCTACAAATATTAGTTAACACATCATTCACCAAACTACCTTTCTGTTATTTGGCATGGTAAAAACATTAAAGATTTATTCTCATAGCAACTTTGAAGTATGCAATACAATATTGTCAAATACAGTCACCATTCTGTACATAGATCCCAGAACTCATTCATCTTATAACTAGAAATTTGTACCCTTTGACCAACAGCTCCCTATTTCCCCCACCCCTAGCCCCAGGCAACCACTCTTTTCTCTGTTTCTATAAGTTCCATGTTTTTAGATTCCACTTATAAGTGATATCATATAGCATTTGTCTTTCTCTGCCTGATATTTCATTTAGCATAATGCCCTTAAAGTCCATCCATGTTGTTGTATGGGCAAGATTTTCATTTTTTATGGCAACAAAAGCAAAAATCAAACAAAAAAGTGTTTGTTAAGCAAAAGTAAAATCAATAATATGAAAAAGAAAACTATAGAATTAATAAAATATTCACAAATCATATATCTGATAAGGGGTTAATATCCAAAATATATAAGGAATTTATACAACTCAACAGTAAAAAAATCATGAATAAGCTGAATAGATATTTTCCCAAAGAAGACATACAAATGCCCAGCAGGTAGACTTCTGGCCATGATGGAGGTGTAGGTAGACATGCTTCACCTCCCTCCACAACCATAAGAAGGAATATAACTACCTCAAAACTAAAAACAACCAGAACTTCCATGGATGGAACTAGAGAGTATTATGCTTAGTGAAATAAGCCAGGTGGTGAAAGACAAATACCTAATATACAAAACTAATGAACAAAACAAACAAATGAGCAAAATAGAACCAGGGGCATGTAAACAAAAAACATACTGACAGTGACCAGAGGGGAGGAGAAGGAGGAAAGGGGGGTGGGGTGGGGTGGAGAAAGGTCTAGTCAAGGAACTGGTATAAATGATCCATGGACATGAACAACAGGGTGGAGATTGAATGTGGGAGAGGAGGGAGGTGGGCGAGGCAGGGGACAGCAATGGGGGGGGGAAATGGGACAACTGTAATAGGAAAAATTTTTTTTAAAGTACAAAGTAAAACAAATAAAAAATTAATGATAACAAACTCACAACTATGAACAACAGAACCTAAAAAGTAAATAAAAACAAACTAAGCAAACAACCAGAATAGGAACAGAATCATAGGTATGGGGATCATTTGGAGGGTTGTCAGCTGGTAGTGGGGAGGGGGAGAAATAGGGAAATGGTGTGGGGACTAAGAAGCATAATTGTTTGACACAAAATAGATGGGGAAGTTTAGAATAACATAAGAAAGGGTGAAGCCAAAGAACTTATATGCATGACCCATGGACATGAACTAAGGGGGTGGGATTGCTAAAGGGAAGGGGGATACTGGGCTGAGAGGAGCAAAGGGAAAAGAAATTGGGACAACTGTAACAGCATAATCAATAAAATATACTTAAAAAAAAAAAAAAAAAAAAGAAGGTTGCTGAGTGTTCCCCATGGCCCAGCTGGTGGCTTGCTCAGAATGACAGGGCACTAAAAGGGCCCAGGGCCCAGAGGCAGCTCCTATCTAGTGGCTGCACTCTGTAGATCTTCACCCAGTCCAGCACCACTGCAGGAAATCCAGGTCATTGTCCCAGCTTTTAGGCTCATCTGCCAACTGCACAAAGTCTTTCATTCCTGCCCCTAATTCTGGCAGGCACAAGCAGGTCGACAGACCTGCAAGTCTGTACTGGAAGAGAAGGGGCATGAAGCAGGTTTGAGGACCTCTGTCTCCTTTCCCCCTCAGGCCCTCTTGTAGGGAGGGTGAGATTACCTTATAGGCACACCTACTTCTGGAGGATGGCAGCACAGTAGAGCACCTTTTGAAGCTAAATGATGAGGCCACAAACACCTTTGGTCCCTAGTGAGGATGGAGCTAGACACTTACTGTCCACATGTACTATTGGGCACTTGAAAGGTGGCTTGCCCAAAATCAAGTATGCTGTTAGTAAAGAGCACATATTGGATTTCAAAGGCCTAGTATGAAAATAGAATGTAAAATACAGCAATGATTTCTTATAGTACTTGTTGAAATGACAATATTTTTAAAAATAATTTATTTATTTATTTATTATTTGTTTGTTTACTTACTTATTTCTTTTTAGAGAGAGGGGAAAGGAGAAAGAAAGGGAGAGAAAGATCACTGTGTGGTTGCCTCTCACTTGTGCCCCCAACTGGGGACCTGACGTGCAACCTAGTCATGTGCCCTGACTGGGAATCAAACCAACGACACTTGGTTTGCAGGTCGACGCTCAATCCACTGAACCACAACAGCCAGGGGTGAAATGACAATATTTTAAAAAATTAAGTTAAATAAAATATATAATTAAGTTTAACTTCACCAGTTTCTTTTTACTTTTTGTTACTGTGATTACTAGAAAATTTTAAATGACATTTGTGGCTCAGATTATATCTCTGTGGACAGTCCTAAGCTAGATAGCCACCTCAGTGGAGTAGAGGGGGCACCTCACAGTGTTTAATAGCTTCCTGTTCCACTAAGGAAATGAGAGACAAATCCCACTTCCATTTCTCCAAAGTATTTCAAATCAGTGTCTTGCTGTGCGGTCTTGGGTTTTTAGCTTAACCTCTCTGGACTCTTTCTATCTCATTTCATTTTCTCCCACAGACAACTGATAGGAAGAAAGATAAAAGCAGATTTTTTAAAGGCATAAATGAAAACTACATAAAGAGCTGTGAGGACTAATGGTTGTTTCTGCCATTTGGAGAAAGTGAGAAAATCAAAGGGGAAAAATTCTGTCTCTATGATCACAGGCAGACCAGATATGGGTGGATGTCCTTTCTTCAGTCAATTGAGGAGAACAGATGTATGGATATGTTTTATTATTTGAAATTCAAGTAACTCACAAAACAGTGAGTGACTAATCCCAAATTTTAAAGTATTCAGAAATAATAGAATATTACACATTTATTTCTTCATCCCTCAAAGTAAAGGAGGAAAAGTTGGGACAAGGAGGAAGTGGAGGCAATTCAATCCCTCTGCTATTAGCTGCCCTCTGCCACATGCTGGGTTTCTAGGAAAACGTCCCTGTGTGTGAGGTCAGGACACTTCAGGGGACTGAGACTCCATGTAACAGCAACCAATGGCAAAGTCATCAGAGATGGTTCTGCCACCTGAGAAGGTAACACTAGAAGTAACATTTCTTAAAGAACCTTCTGTGTGTGAAGCTCCCCACATTCAGTATTTCAAAAGCCCATAACTAATACAAAATATCTGCAAATTATAGATAAGTAAGGTCCCTGCAACCACAGGGAAGTGAGGGAAGTCTCCCAGGTCATGTGACTATGAAGTAGAAGAGATAGACTTAGAACTCATTTTGCTGAAGCCAGTAACGACACAATACATTCCAGAGGCAGAGAACAGGATTTAGGGAATCTACTTCAGCATTTCTCTATGTGCTCACTGCCCTGTCTCCTGTTGACAATTTCCCATTCCAGGCCTCTGTCACTGAGACAACTTGAAGATTTCCACACTTCCCAGAGCAAAGGCAGAGCTCAGGAGAACCACTGACTGTTGTTGTTATTGATAGTGCCAGGGTGTTTGTTTTTGTTTTTAATTTGCAGCTTCTGGTTATCAAGACCAAAACTGTTTTTCTCTTCCCAATTCCTAGGGTACTTGTCAAAGAAAAATAATTCCCAAGCGAACAAAACCTCAGAGCCTGAGCCACCCTCTCAAGGTAGGTAGGAGGCTTCCTGTGGTGTAGTGAGGGGACCCTTAAGTCCACGGGGGTCCAAGTGTTCTTTTCTCCCAAAGCACAGCCCAGAATGAGCTGAACTGACACTGAGGGGAGCGATACCAGTCTGCAGGAAGATGTCCCTAACATACAGGATCACCCTCTCCAAGTAGAGGTAGGTGGGGATGAGTGGCATCTTTCCATCCATCCAGTGACGGAAGGGAATAGGGACAAAAGAGAAAGGGATTCAGAGAGACTGTAAAAGAGTGTGGGAATTGGGAGAGGGAAAGGAAGGTCTGTGGAATCTACAGTTCTTGAAGACTGGAGGTGCTAAGATGACACCAGCAGATATAGGGTATGGAGATAGGAGGCGTCTCATCCATATATACTCCTTCCCAAGCTATGCCTTCCCCGAGAAATAATACACTCCCTGATCAACTCACTCCTAACTTGTTTAGGTGTATTTTCTTGAGTCTAACCTGTATCCCTCTTGCTATGTTTAGAGTTTAGCAGCTCTTTCTGCCAGCTGAGGATTATTGACCCCACTGATCTCTCTTTTTCTCCTTTATTCCTCTCCCAAAGCTGACAGAACAATGACACCAGCGCCACCAAATCTCCACCCCTCAACTCCACTTCACCTCCTAATTCCGGGACTGCTTTTCAAGGAAAACCGTTCCTCTAGCACTGCTCCTGGCCCAACTTGGGACCTCTTGTTGAAGTGTCCCTAGACCAAAGCAGCTCTGAAAACCCTGGGAGGAGCCCTGGCGCTGAGTAGACAGGGAGCAGCCAAGGGTCGAGCCTGCAGGAGAGGCCCTGTTACTGATAAGGACGCCAGGGTGGGGTGGGGATGGGGGTCGTGAAGACTTGGAGAAGGGATGCGGGTGTTCTTGAGCAAGAAAGGGGGAAAGACCGCCTGGGACGCCCAGCGCTCCCACCCCACTTTTGTTTTCTTCTTCTTGCTTTGTCTGTAGTGACCCCCAGTGGATAAAGGAAGTCCCTGTAGCTCACACCTTTGTTTCACTTCTTTTTTTTTTTTTTTTTTTAAACTAGTATTTACTAATGCAGTTATTCAGCTAGGCGTGGGATCTAGAGAAAAGTAAGGCCTGACTGAGCCACACAATCCGCTTAATCCATCGCCACGAACCGGAGCACTCTCTCTCCTCTTCCTCACATTCCCACATCCTCCATCTCCCAACCGTTCACATCCAGACATCCTTTCAAAGGTGCTGAAAAGATTTTGAGTCTCACTAGAGACTGGAGTGGGAGTGGATGTAGTTTCTGTTTCAAAGACAAATCCATCTGCCTTCGCTATTTCCTTACTCAGAAACCATCTCTGGAAGAGATGCATCCTCTCCTTGAATTTCACCACTACCACCCGCAACAAAAATCTTTATCATTTATGGTCTTGCCATGCGAGAAATAAAGTTTACCTCAGAGGAGGACTGCCCCTGTCTCTATGGTGATACTGAAAAAATAAAGGGGAGAGGGGCTTGTAAACTCAGAGCCAACGGGATGGCGAAATGACGTAAGAAGAACAAGAGCCAGGATTAGTACGGGTTCCCTCTTCCTGGACTCCCTTCAGCCAGGCGGTGGCGGGTTATACGGGGTAAGCAGGTAGGGGCGCTAGGGGGGCTCCCGGGTATTTACCACCCTTGGTTCCAATTTCAAGATGGCAGGATTACAGGAGGCATGGGGAGTCACCCACTGACCACCGCTGCGGCGGATCTCCACGGCCGGAGGACGGGCGGACGCAGGTATCCGGCGGGCGGGGGTGGGCGGGGGGGACTGAGGTAACGCCCGCGTGGATTCCAGGAGCTCGCAGTCAGCTCTGGCCAGGTTTCCCCATCCAGTTTCGCAGGCCGCCTGCGAGGCACCGTGAATTATATAAACAGCCCTCACCTGTCAGGTGACAACCATGGACTTGGGACACACGGACTAGGACCTGCAAGATACCGCCCCCCCCCCCCCAATCCCAAGGCAGATTTGTTCAGAATCACCGACAGAGCTCCAGATTCCCTATTTCCAGTACTCAAAGCCCTAGTTATTGACGTGACACAATTTATAGTTTTCCTTTAATTGTATGCAGATTTCACTTCTTACTAGAGAGATTCTCCTCCCAGACAGAATTATGTTGATTTAATACTTTCTCTCTCCCTCTTCTAGCCCCTGACACTGAGCACAGACAGACCCAAGAATGGGGTAGTTGATTAATAAATATGTATCTTCTAATTCCTCTTTCCCTCTCCATTTTGGTAGACCAACCTCACCTGCCTCCTCCAGGACACCTTTCACAAGCGGGGTTCTTAGCGCATCCTGTGGGAAATGTGCACATTCCCAAGGCCTTTGACCCCATCACAGCATGGACTGCAGTAGACTGTGAACTACTTGAAGGCAGAAGCAACTTCTTAATCACCTTGGTTTCACTTTCCTTCCCCCCTTGTTGGTTTTAGTGAATGAAGGGATACTTTGCAGCAAGATATCTGGGGAGGTCTTCCCACCTGGTCCTTTTTGAATTGTGACTACTCCTGCTTCTGTCCCTGGAGCAGCACTTTTGAACTTTTCAGAAGCTGATACACCTGAAGAGGGTTCTGGCCATTCATACAGTGATATCTCTGGGAAATCAAGTTACTAAGACCGAGGACCTAGATTTCCATTCTCTGGTCCTGGGTTTTCTGCTCCTCCACAGGGTTATAATAGTACTAATAACAACTTGTTTGCACACCTTAACAGTTTACTAAATAGCTTCATAGGCATTCCATTTACTCCTTACGACCTCTTGAATTAAAGTATTGTTACATCTCCATAGTCCAGATGTGATACTGATGCTCAAACTCAGGTCTTTTTTTTTTTAAGTATATTTTATTGATTATATTGTTACAATAGTTCCAATTCTTTCCCCTTTGCTCTCCTCCGCCCAGCACCCCCCTCTCACAACAATCTCCCCCCTAGTCCATGCCCATGGGTCATACATACAAGCTCTCCTGCCTCTCCCTTTCATATATTCTTCTTCTTCTTTTTTTAAAATTAATTAATTAATTAATTAATTAATTTAGCAATAAAAAATAACAATCCCTCCCTCTCAGACTTAAGACCTTTTATAACCTTATAAAGGACAATGGGCGAAGGTCTCAAGCTCCTCTAGCTGCTTCAAGCTGGACATGGTCGTTGTCCTACCTACCCTTGGGTCCAGAAATCCCTAATAAGAGTGGGGGTGTGGAGGGGAGGTTGGCCTTCCCATATGGGGAAGGATTGTGCAGACTCCAGGTCAGTTGGCTGTCTCTGGTCAACGGCGTGCTTGGTTTAACAGGCTGGCATCCTTGTTGTATTCTGGAGGCAAAAGATTTGGCAAAAGGGTTAAAGGACATCATTCAATCCATAACCACTAGGTGACAAAAGACAGGTATTAATTTTTCAATGTCCCACATTAGGGAAAAGAAGGGCTTCTTTGGAGGAAGGTGTGCCAGGTACATCTCACCTGTCCAAAACTCTTTTGCCCATTATACTTAGTTTGGGCTGAGGGAAATATTTTAGGTTTCCCCCATCTCAGGCCTCTGGGCTCTTTCTGTCCAAGCCTTTAGGACAGAAAAGAGAAACCAGTTTTAAAGTGAAGCCCACAGACCACCCCATACTTCACCAACTCAGCCACTTAGTTCAGTCAAACCATTGAGTCTCAGGAGGCAGCGATGCAGACAGGATTAAGTGAGGCCTATATGTACAGACAATTACTCAGGCAATGAGATCGTAGGCTTATGCCCTTTGAAAACAGAAAACACATGTTAATTTATGTAACATAACCCACATACAAGTCTCTAAATCTGTAGGACTGTCTTATTGGAAAGACATCCAGTTGTAAGGCACCTGACATTCTTCTTGCCTATAAATTAAACATCCTTGATAATGCCACAGACATAGTTTAACTTTCAAATGAAAACAAATTTTAAATGAAAAGAAACCTTAAAGATGGTTAGCTGCACTACTTTACAGTCCACCACTGAGCATTGTGATTTTCCTTGAATCACGATTTTTCTCCCTAGGATTACCTTCCTTGTCATTAAAGGGACTGCATTAAGTCCACTTTTAATTTATCCTGTTCATTTGCATAAACACAACAAGAGCAGAAAATGATCACTTATGATCTTTAGTTCCACTTTGCTGGAACTTACGCAAGGAACATTTAGGGTGACCTTCACTCTGCCCTTCAAGACCCAGAAGCAGAACCACATACCTGGCATTCAGCCTTGCCTGTAAACACCTGTCTTTTCCAAGTCCTTCTGGTTTTCCATTGTGCCTTAAGGTCCCATCTAGCTATCTTTCAGGAAAACAACCTTCATTCCTTCCCTGGAAAGATTGCCATGAACCGCGCATCCATCCAAGGTACCAGGCCTTTTATCTCGTGGACTTTTATTACCTTTGAAAGTCAATCTCAGTTCCTCAGGGCTTTTTGGTAACAACCAAAGCCCAAGCATGTCTCCTTCAGGCATGACATTCCAGTCAAAGTCTTAGTTAAAAAAAAAACAAAAAAACCTCTATTAACAACTGGTCTTATTAGTTTTATGCAAAGAAACCTTTGTCATTACTTACTTTTCTAGAATGACAAACTCTGGAGGGATCAGATAGGGAGAAAAATATACAGTGTGAAGGAAAATCCTTGTCCTTCTAATATTCACTGAACTTGCATTTCCATTCTTTATATTTTCATTTTTTTCCCCACTAATAATTTTTTGTTTGTTTTTCCATTACAATTGCCCAACTTTTTCCCCCCTCTTGCATTCCTGCACCCTGCCCACCCCTTCTCCCACATTCAGTCCCCACCCAGTTGTCCATGTCCATGGGTCATTTATACATGTTCTTTGACTAGACCCTCCCCCTTCTTACCCCCTTTTCTCCCTCCCATCTACCCCTTTGTTACTGTTAGTCTATTCCTTGTTTACATACCTCTGGTTCAATTTTGCTCATTTGTTTGTGTTGTTCATTAGTTTCCCGTAACAGGTGATAGCATAAGGTATTTTTCTTTCGTTGCCTGGCTTATTTTGCTAAGCATAATTCTCTCTAGTTCCATCCATGTTGTTGCAAATGGTAGAAGTTCCTTCTTTCTTTCAGTACTTATTCATTGTCATTTTCCCCCTTTGTACTCGTGTTCCTCTCTGTTTCTTCATCTTCTTAAAGCAGACCCTTTAGCATCTCTTGCAATGCTGGTTTGGTGAAGATGTATTCTTTTAGCCTTCTTTTGTCTGGGAAACTCCTTATTTCACCTTCCATTTTGAATGAGAGCCTTGCTGGGTAGAGTATTCTTGGTTGTAGGCCTTTGTTTTTCATTGCTTGGAATATTTTTTGCCATTCCCTTCTGGCTTATAGTGTTTCTGCTGAGAAATCTGATGAGAGCCTTACTGGAGTGCCCTTGTATGTTATTAGTTGTTTCTCTCTTGCTGCTTTTAGGATTCTCTCTTTGTCTTTGAATGTTGCCATTTTAATTATGATGTGTCTTGAAGTGGGTCTGTTTGGGTTCATCTTCATTGGGACCCTCTGTGCTTTCTGGACTTTCGTGACTCTTTCTCTCCTCATGTTAGGGAAGTTTTCTGTCATTAGTTTTTCAAAGAGGTTTTCTATCCCTTGCTCTTCTTCTTCTCCTTCTGGAATTCCTATGATACAGATATTATTACATTTCATGTTATCCTGCAGCTGTCTTAGAGCCTCTTCAGTCTTGTTCAGTCTTTTTTCATTTTGTTGCACTGTCTGGCAGTTTTTGTCTAAGTTGTCCTCCAGCTCGCTGATCCGACCTTCTGCTTCCTCTAGCCTGCTTTTAATTCCTTCTACTGTGTTCTTCAATTCAGAGATTATATTCTTCATTTCCTCCTGGCTCTTATTGATAGCTTCCATGTCCTTTTTCATGCTGGTGTAATTCTCAGTAAGTTCCTTGTAGTTTTTCTGGAGTTCTTTGTAGTTTCCACTGAGCTCATTGAGCTTCTCCATAATCCATGTTTCGAATTCCATATCTGATAGTTTGCTCCCCTCTATTTCATTTAGCACTCTTTCTGGGGATTCTACCTTTCCTTTTGATGGGGGTCTGTTTCTCTGTCTCCCCATTTTTGTGACTCCTATTGTTTGTTGGTGCTTTTTAGAATAATCTGCACTTTCTGGATCTGCCCCTGGTGGCATCAGATCCTGTACCAGTCTGGGCCTAAGCAGCCTGTTGGAGACTTCCAGGGATCTACTGCTTTTGTCTGGCTTCTTTAGTTGTTAATCTATTCAATCTGTGATTAGCCATCAGGCTTAAGGACCGTGGGTGTGGCAGCTTAATTCCTGTAGGCAGGGCTTTTGCTTCCCCTCAGGCTGACACCACTTGGAGTGGGGGGAATGGTCTGCTTGCAGTGTGGGGATGAGTCAGCACTGGGACCCGGTCGGCTGCTCCCCTAGTTCTTCCCTCAAAGCCACCACACCGAACTCTCCCCAAGGGTCTCCAGTCCTCTCTGCCTTCTCTCCACTCGAGCCCAGGGTAAGTGGGGGCCAAAATATTTTCGTATGTGATCCGCTTAAGAGCTCTTTTTCTCCAGCTGTTTCTCTCCGGCTAGCAAGAAACCCTGTGGCTTTTTGCTTTTCTCAGCTGGATACTATTTTACTTTCCACTCTGTTGCTGTAGGCTGGGAAGCCCAGCTGGGGGTTTAGACCCTGCCCTTCTCAGGGGGAATCCCTGGCTGCTGAGCTGTTTCTCAGTCCCTTCGGCTGCCACCCATGTGAGCCCAGCCAGCCCTTCCGCGTCTCTACACTCCCTACTGGTCACGTTGTGATGTAGCGGCCTTTCCTGTCTCTCCGTGGTTATAAGACTTCTCTCCAGCTAGTGTTCGGTTGGTTATTCCAGATGATTTCTCCAAAATTAAGTTGTAAATCCAGACTAGTTCTGGGAGGAGGTTAGTGTAGCTTCCACTTACTCCTCCACCATCTTGTTTCTCCTTAAACTCAGGTCTTTTAACCCAAAGCACATATGAAGCCATCTTGAAAATCTAAATCCCATAAAACATACTACAGTGTGGTTATAACAAATAATAATCTTCCATGGTATCGCCTTCTACCTTGACTCCCTTAGCTGTATTAGTTTCTTAGGACTGCTATAACAAATTGCCACAAACTGGGTGACTGAAAACAAGATAAACTTAACCTTTCACAGTTTTGGAATCTAGATGTGTGCAATCAAGTTATTGACAGGGCTGTGCTCCCAGAAGGATCTAGGGAAGAATTCTTTCTTGCTTCTTCTAGTTTCTGGTGTTTGTAGGCAATGCTTGGTGCTCCTTGGTTTGTGGACACATCAATTCAGTCCTCTGCCTCTATCTTCACATGGCTTTCTTTCCCCATGTCTGCATCCAAATTTTTTTCTTATAGGGACAGCAGTCATATTGGACTAGGTATCCAGTCCACTATAATCTAGTAAGATCTCATTTAAATTTGATTACATCTGAAAAGCACCCACTTCCAAATAATGTTACATTTATAGGTACCAGGGGTTAAGCCTTCAACAAAATTGTCAGGCAGACACAATTCAACCTATAACTCTACCTGTCACCCACTGGGAAGCATGGATATAAAGAAGAGAAAGATAATGACATTGGGAAAGAGCATCAAGGACAGGATTTGTGGGAAGCTATGATAAGGAGAAAGGAAGATAGGAGAAAGGAGGAAGTGGGGGATAGAGAATGTAGTCTCCAGGAGGAGTCAAGTTTGGGCATTTGGGGGACTGGAGGAAGGAGAAAGACAGAATTCAAAAGGCAGAAGAGGAAACAGTGTAGTGGAAGCTGAGGCACTTAGGAGGGTAGGAGTGCTGTTCCCTAGAGAGGGATAGTGAGCATGAGCTACCCCCCCCCATCTTTAAGGAAGTCCAGCAACAACTGGGGTAAGTGTCAAGAGAAGGAGACCCACAGTGCTGAGTCCCACTTCCAGTACCAACAAGGCCTCCTTCAGGGGTCAGGAATCTGTGTCCCAAAGCATGTTCCAGCAGACACTTCAAGATCCTGAAGTTATCTTCTCTCCATCTCTGGATCTGTTCCCACTGCCCTGTTCTTTACTCATTTGTTGCCACCATCCCCCATCCAGTTGTTCTCACCTGGGTGTTATCCTCAACGCCTTCTTCTTCCTTACTCTCACATTCTTTCAAATGTCGACCCTCTTGATGCTAGGTCCTACCTCAGGACTCCACACTTTTCTCCATCCTCTAGAGGCCTAGATTAGGCCATCAGCTCTCATCTGGATTTTTTCTGTTTCTTTGTTTTTTAAAGTTATCTCAGTTTTTAATTTAAAAAATGTTCAATTATAGTAGACATACAATGTAATATTAGTTTCAGGTGTACAACATAGTGATTAGATTTACTAAGTGATCAACGCGATAAGTTTAGTACCCATCTGACAGCATACATACTTATTTTAATATTAACTTTATTTCTGATGCTGTACTTCACTAAACTTGACTAAACTGTCAATTTGTACTTCTTAACCCCTTCCCTTTTTTCATGCATCCCCAAATCCCCAACCCATCTAGAAACCATCAAAATATTCTCTGTATCTATGAGTCTGTTTTTGTTTTTTTCTTCATTTATTTTGTTTTTGGGATTCCATATATAAGTGAAATCATATAGTATTTGTCTTTCTCTGGCTGACTTATTTCACTGAGCATAACACATTGTAGTTTCATCTCTGTAATTGCAAATGGTAAGATTATATTCTTTTTGTGGTTGAGTAATATTCTATTGTATGTATGTACCACATCCTCTTTATTCATTTGTCTATCAGTGAACATTTGAGTTGCTTCCATATCTTAGCTATTGTAAATAATGCTGCAATGAACACAGGAATGTATGTCTTTTCAAATTAGTATTTTGGATTTCTTTTAATAAATACCCCAAAGTGGAATTGCTGACTCATACAGTAGTTCTATTTTTAATTTTTGAGACACCTCAATACTGTTTTCCATAGCTGCTATATCAATCTGCATTCTCACCAACAGTGTATAAATGTTCACTTTTCTCCACATCCTTGACAATAATTCTTTGTTGGCTTATTGATGGTAGCCATTCTGACCAGTGTGAAGTGACACTTCATTGTGGTTTTAATTTTTATTTCCCTGATGATTAGTGACATTGAGCATTTTTTTGTATGTCTTGGCTATCTACATGCCCTTTTTAGAGAATTGTCTATTTAGGCCCTTTGCCAATTCTTTAATTGGATTGTTTGTATAACTAGTGTTAAGTGTATGAGTTTCTTATGCATTTTGCATATTAACCCTTTATCAGCTATATCATTAGCAAATATCTTTTCCCATTTAGTAGTTTGTGTTTTTGTTTTGTCAACCTCATCTGAATTATGATGACAGCTGCCTGCCTCATTTCCCTGACTCTAGATTTATCCTGTCCAGTCCATCTTCCATGACTGAAGCTAAACTTTTTCAAAATTTTATTATGAAATTTTTTAGAAAAGAAGAAAGAACTTTATAGCAAGCATCTAAATACCACCTAGATTCTATTATTTGCATTTTACTATAATTGCTTTATCAAACGTTCTCATCTATCTTTCCCTTTATTCATGCATGACCCCATCTTATAATTTTATGCATTTTCAAGTCAGTTACAGATATTCAAATTATTTTAAAATATATAATGTGATTGGAGCCCACAATACATATGGCTGTGAAAATCAGTGGGACTCTGTCCCTCTAAGACACAAGGCTTTTGGAAACCCAGGCATTCTTTTAAAATGCCCACACACAGACTCTCACTCACAGGCACTCACTCTGGGCTCTGGGGGAGGGACAGCAGCTCAGGGTGTGCCAAAGACACACAGGGAGAAACTCAGTTGTGTGACTTCAGGATGAGGGCTGGAGGAATGGCCACCATTGTCCCTGTGTTGAGTCCTCCCCCACAAGACCAAATATGAATCTGCATTAGCCTGGTGAATTCTACTCATTCCACCCTGATTGTCCTTGAAAAAGCACCACACAGCAAAGGGCCATAGGCCTCAGGACTTTTACTGAATAGCCTCAGACTCAGCACTGGCATCAGATCTGAGTCACCACTTACCTCACCCCGAGACCCCTGTCTGAGGCTCTTTCAGTGGCTGAGCATTGCAAGCAGCTGGCAAGCAGCAGGCCTCAGTGTCCCCTAAGTCTTTTGCTGACTTGCCCCAGGCCTGATACTAATGGAAGTCTTGGTTCACTGTGTGACTCTTACACACTCATCCATGTGTAGCACAGGCAGCTACCAGCAGTGAATTGCCTTGTAGTGTGAATTACCAGGTAGTGTGGAACTGGTCACAGGCAGCGTCTGACATTGATCTGCATCGAGCCTCAACCAAAACATCCCAGAACCAACACACATGGTAGCCGGCTTCAGAACAGAAAAGAGCACCACCCCATGAGCTGCACAAGTGGAACACCCAAAGAATGGTCTCAGCAGGCACCAGAAACTTCTGAGGCTAATCATGTTCTGTGGAATCAGCTGCCACACAGCAGCCTGTATGCTGTGGCTGTGGTCAATCCTTATAGCCAATCAGCCTGAGGTACAGTTCCACCCACTGATGTGCCAACAGCAACCAAGGCTCAGCTACAACAGGCAGGCACACACACCCACACTAGGGATACTCCTGAGTGTCTGGCTCAGTTGATTTGGAAAGACTGTGCCACTGTGCCACAGTACACCTACTACATAAGGCCACCCTGCTAAGACTGAGAAACATAGAAGATCTTCCTAATACACAGAAACAAAAAAGAGAGGCAGCCAAAAGGCAGAGACAAAGGAACATGCCCCAAATGAAAGAACAGGAGCCATCTTCAGAAAAAGGACTAAATGAAATAAAGGCAAGCAATCTATCACATGCAGAGTTCAAAGCACTGATTATAACAATGTTCAATGAACTTAGTGAGAACTTCAACAAAGGAATACTAAGCATGGAAAAAAAACAGAAATAAAGATTATAATAACTAAAATAAAGAAAAATAAACAGTATATTGGGTGAAACAGAAAATCAAGCCAGTAATTTAGAAGACAAGGTAGCATAAAACATACAATCAGAGCAGGAAAAGAAAAACATTTAAATGAGTATATTATACTAAGACTTTGGGGACAACACTAAGCATAACAACATTCATATTACAGGGGTACCAGAAGGAGAAGAGAGAGAGCAAGGAATCAAGAACATATTTGAAGAAATAATGACTGAAATGTCCTTAACCTTGTGAAAGAAAAAGATACAAAGTCAAGGGAGTGCATAGAATCCCAAACAAAATGAACCCAAAGAGGCCCACACCAAAACATCATAATTATTAAAGTGGCAAAGGGTAAACGCACAAAAAAAATCCTTAAAAGCAGGAAGAGATCCCTAACAAGTTTGGCTCAGTGGATTGAGCACCAACCTGCAAACTGAAGGGTTGCTGGTTCAATTCCTGGTTGGGGTACATGCCTGGGTTGTCGGCCGGATCCCCATTTGGTGGTGTGCGGGAGGTAACCAATTGGTGTTCTTTCTCACATTAATGTTTCTCTTCTTCTTTTTCTTCCTCCCTTCCCCTCTCTCTAAATATAAATAAATAAATAATTCAAATAAAGCAGCAAGAGAAAGATGATTAGTTACCTACAAGGGGGCTCCCATAAAACTATTAGTGGATTTATCAACAGAAACATTTTAGGTGAGAAGAAATTGTCATAAAATATTCAAAATTATAAAAAACAAGACCTACAACCAAAACTACTATGCTCAGCAAGGCTATTATTCAAAATTAAAGGTGAAATAAAGATCTTCCTAGATAAGAAGAAACTAAAGGATTCGTTAACATCAAACCAGTATTACAAGAAAATTTAAAGGGTTTTCTTTAAGAAAAGTAAGGGAAAAAAGGAGAAAGGAACATAGTTATAAAGAACAAAACAGGAGACTTCCAGCCAAGATGGAGGCTTAGACTGACACTCTCCGTCTCCCTCCACAACTAAGAAGGAATACAACTACCTCAAAACCAAAAATAACCAGAAATTCCAGAAAATAAAACTACATGGGAGTCCAAGTATAAAGTTATAAACCAGTGGTGCTCGTCTGGATGGGTAGGAGGGGCGAAACCAGGACGGAAAGGTCGGGCTGTGCTGTCCCTGGTAGCAGCGGGAATAGTGGCAGGACTGCGAGAAATGCCAGGGGAGCAGTCCCAGTGGCAGTCGAGACCTGTCAGTTCACGATTCTAACACTGGGGAAGGCAGACCCCCATTGCCTTGGACTCTGAGGCCCAGAGGCCGTGGGGAGGAAGAGGCTCCTGGTCTCTCCACAGAGAGTAATGGCAGGAATCCATCTTGGACCTCTGCACCTACACAAAGCACCACAGTGTGGTGAAAAATGTTGCTGGGTTGTGACGAGTGCTCAGGATGCTGCACCCGATAGCGTAAGAGGTGTGACAGCCCCGCCCAAGAAGGAAAAGTAAACAAAATAGGTCAGAATGACAGGAATAATGAATGATTGAAATACCAGTCAGGAAGCTAACCAAAAAACAGATAAAAGAATTAACCAATGAACAAATAGAAAAACTTTCTGAGGCTCAGTTCAGAGCTATAGTCATAAGGCAGCTTACAGAATTAACAAAAGATATTGAACATAATGGGGAAGGAATGAAGGCTAGCCCTGCTGAAATGAATGAAAACACATACTAGACAAGCGGTGAGGAAACAAAAACCAGAGATCAAATCAACAAATCAAAACATAGGGAAGGAACAAATAGTTAGCCAGTGCAGAAAGAGGAAACAAAAAGTGAGGAAAATGAGGAAAGACTCAGAAACCTCTGGGACAGCTATAAGCAAACAAACATTAAAATTATAGGATTGCCAGAAGGTAAAGAAGAAGAACTAGAAATTGAAAAATTATGTAAAAAAATAATGATGCAGAACTTCCCTAATTTGGGGAATGAAATAGACTTACAGGTCCAGGAAACACAGAGAGTTCCATAAAAACTGGACCCAGGGAGAACCACTTCAAGCTATATTATAATCAAAATGTCAAAAATTAAAGATAAAGAGAGAATCTTAAAAGCAACAAGAGAGAAGAAAAGAATTGTGTACAAAGGGGTCCCAATTAGACTATCAGCCAATTTCTCAAAGGAGACTCTGCAAGCAAGAAGGGACTGGCAAGAAATATTCAAAGTAATGAAAAGTAAAAACCTACAGCCACGATTACTCTGTCCAGTGAAGCTGTCATTCAGAATAGAAGGGCAGAGAAAATGAACTGAAGGAGTTCATTAGATCCAAACCACTGTTATATGAGATGTTAAAGGGACTTATTTAGAAGAAGGAGGATCAAAACTATGAACATTAAAATGAAAACTGTATCACAGCGACCAACAACAGAAACTAGGGAATTGAAACAAACGCCAACTAAGTAGCCAACAACGGTGGAAAAAGAATTATAGGTATGGGGAACATATTGGGGGAAGGTCAGTGGAGAGGGGCAAAGGGGAAAAGGGAGGGAGATGATGCAAGAATTAAGCAAAATAGGAGGGAATGGAGTAGACAGGAAGATGTAGAGAAGAACTATATGCACAACCAATGGACATGGACAAAAAGGGGGGACAACTGGAGGGAGGAGGGTCACAGGGTGGAGAGGAGCAGGAGGAAAAGAAATTGGGAAAACTGCAACAGCATAATCAATAAAACATATTTAAATAAAAAGAAAAAAGAAAAAGAAAAAAGAATAAAATGGCAGTAAATATATATCTATCATTAATTACCTTAAATGTTATAAACATTCATGCACCCAACATAGGAGTACATAAATATATAAAGCAATTGTTGATGAACATAAAGAGAGAAATGGAAAGTAATATAGTCACAGTAGGTGATTTTAACAAACCATTGACATAAATGGGTAAATAACCCAGACAGAAAATCATCAAAGAAACAGCCATAAATGACACAGTAGATCAGATGGATTTAAATGGTATCTTCAGAGCATTTCATCTCAAAGCAGAAAAATATACATTTGTAAGTGTTAATTGAACATTTTCTAGGATAAACCACCTGTTAGAACACAAGACAAGTCTCAGTAAATTTAAGAAGATTAAAATATAAGCATTTTCTCTAAATACAATGGAACTACAAATCAACTACAAGAAAAACACACAAACATAAGAAGGCTAAATAACATGTTACTAAACAATGAATGGGTCAACAATGAGGTCAAGGAACAAATCAAAGGTTACCTTAAGAGAAATGAAAATGAACAATCACCCAAAACCTATGGGACACAGTGAAAGCAGTCCTAAGTGTCAAAACATGGAGGCAGCTTGACTGCCTGCTTGGACTTTTGATGTATGCAAATGAGCCATATGCAAATTAACCTGGTCCCAGCCTCTCCCACAGGAAATAAAAATCGACTTTGCTCATTCCCAGAAGAAAGGTTAATGGACATAGCACCATATATTGACTGGACTGGTGAGGGGAAAGCAGGGAGATGTAAATAACCTGCTGAATGTGTTAATGGGCAAACTCACCCTAACTGAAATATGTGTTTGGCAAATTGTGGCAATGGCACCTGCAAGCACAGAGGGAGATTATTCCTGCGGGCCTCCGTGGGTGACTGGGAGTCTTCACTCTCCCCTCCTTTCCTCTTTCCACTTGCTACAACAGGCCCCGCTAGGTGGATTGGGAGTTACCTTTACCGCATTTCCCTTGCTCTTATGAGCCCTTGAATTGGTCTAGGAGTTTTCTCTTTTCACCAACTCTCTTCCCACTCTTCCTTCAATTAAACCCATTTTTTAATCCTAGAATCGTCTCTGAGTGATTTCTCAGAGAAAGGCTACCTGACACTAAAAAGAAAATTCATAGCAATACAGGACTACTTAAAGAAACAAGAGAATTTTAAGATAAACGACCTAAGCTTATACCTAAAGGGACTAGAAAAAGAACAACAAACAAAGCCTGAAGTGAATAGAAAGGAGGAAATAATAAAGATAAAAGTAAAAATAAATGATATAGAAACTAAAAACAATACAAAAGATCAATGAAGCCAAGAACTAGTCATTTGAAAACATAGACAAGATAAGAAAAAGAAAACCTGCCCTGGCTGATGTGGCTCAGTGGAGTGAGTTCCAGCCTGAGAACTAAAAGGTTGCTGGTTAATTCCCAGTCAGGGCACATGCCCTGGTTGCAGGCTGGATCTCAGTTGGAAGCATGCAAGAGGCAATGTATTGATGCATACGTCTCTCGCACATCAATGTTTCTTCCCTCTTTTTCTCCCTCCCTCCCCTTCTCCCTAAAAATAAATAAATAAGGCATTTATTTAAAAAAACCTCACAGATAAGAGTATGGTGATTACCAGAGAAAAAAGAGGGTGGAGGGAATTAGGAGGGGATAGAGAGGGGATAAATGGTATTGAAATAAGACTTGACTCAGGGTGGTGAACACACAATGCAATGTACAGATATTATGTTATAAAATTATACCCCTGAAACCTATATAATTTTATTAACCAATGCCCCTCAAATAAATCCAGTAAAGAGAAATAAAATAAATAAAATAAAAAAAACACCTCTAACCAGACTCATAAAGGAAAAAAGAGAGAGAACCCAAATAAATAAAATCAGAAATGAAAAAGAAGTTGTAGCCAAACAGAACAGAGGTTTGGCTGCCTGCCACCCCAGAAGCCAAGCTCATGAGGCAGATGCTGGTGCAAAAGGAAAAAGGTTTTATTCAGGTGCCACATGACCTGGGAAAATGATGGACTCCATCTCAAAGACCATCTCATCTTTCTGCTCAAGCCCAAGGTTCTTATAGGGATAGGGAGGGGAAGGTTTTTTTCCTACCCAGTTATCTTTCTAGCTCTTGGCATACTTGGGACTCTATCCATTCATTTGTCAAGCTTTTGGTGGGCTCAATGCAAGAACCTCCCCCTGCCACCATCTTGGCCAATGGCGGAGACTCTCTGGAGTTCCAACTGACTGTCTATGGTAACAAAGTGATAACTGACACCACAGAAATACATTATGAAAATATTATGTACAACTATATGACAACAATTTGGACAACCTGGATAAAACGGATAAATTTCTATAAACATATAGTCTTCCAAAACTGAATTAGGAAGAATCAGAAAATATGAACAGAATGATTACAAATGAAATCGAAGTGGTAATGAAAAAAATCCCAGAAAACAAAAGTTTTGGACCAGATAGCTTCACAGGTGAATTTCATCAAACATTCAAAGAATAACCAATATTTATCCTGCTCAAACAATTTTTAAAATTTAAGAGAAGGGAATACCATGTTCATTTTATAAGGTCAGCATTATCCTCATTCCAAAATCAGACAAAGATAATGAAAATAAGAAAATTATAGACCTCTATCCTTGATGAACATACATGCTAAAATTCTCCCAAAAAAATATTAAGAAACCAGCTTCAGCAATACATTGAGAAGATCATGTGCCATGATCCAGTGGGATTTACTCCTGGCATACAGGTTGGTACAATATTTGCACATTAATAAATGAGATATACCACATAAACAAAGTGAAGAATAAAAAAAATCACACGATCATATCAATAGATGGAGGTTAAGCATTTGATAAAATCTAGCACCATTTAGGATTAAAAGATAAACGAACCTCTCAACAGAGTGGGAATAGAGGGAACATACCTCAATATAATAAACCTATAGCTAACATCATACTCAATGGGGAAAAACTAAAAGCATTTCCCTTAAGATCAGGAGCAAGACAGCGTTGTCCAATTTCACCACTCTTGCTCAACATAGTACTAGAAGTCTTAGCCATAGCTATCAACAAGAGAAAGAAACAAAAGGCATCCAGATTGGAAAGCAAGAGGTAAAGTTCTCATCATCTGAGATGACATAATACTCTGTATAGAGAACCCTAAGGACTGCACCAAAAACAAACAAAAAATAACACCAAACAACAACAACAAAAACTTCTAGAGCTGATAAATTCAGTAATGTAGCATACAAAACAAACATCCAAAACGAGTTGCATTTTTATATGCCAATAATGAACCATCAGAAAGGGAAACTAAGAAAACAATCTCACAACTGTTTCAAAAAGTACCTAGCGATATATTTAACCAAGAATGTAAGAGGACTGTATTTGAGAAATTATAAGATACTGAAACAGAAATCAAAGAACATACAAATGAGTGTTCATGGATAGAAAGCATTAGCATCATTAAAATGTCCATACTACACAAAGCAATCTATAGATTTAATGCAATTTCTATTAGGATACCAATGACATTTTTGCAGAACTAGAACAAATAATCCAAAAATTTATATGGAGCCACACACACACACACACACACACACACACACACACACACACACAAATGAATGGCCTCAGCAATATTGAGAAAAAGAACAAATTTGGAGTTATCACACTACCAAATAGCAAACTATACAATAAGCCCATACTAATCAAAACATCATGGTACTAGCATAAAAACAGACACATAGATAAAAGGAACAAAACAGAGATTCCAGACATAAACCCAAGTCTCTATGGTCATTTAATATTTAACAAATGAGGCAAAAACATACAATGGGATAAAGACAGTCTATTCAAGAAATGGTGCTTGGAAAATTGGATATATACATGAAAGAAAATAAAACTAGATCACCTCTTAACACCATATATGAGCATAAATTCAAAATGGATTAAAGGCTTAAATATAATACTAGAAGCCATAAAAATTCTAGAAGAAAACATAGAAAGAAACATCTCTGACATTTCTTGTAGCAATATTTTTTTCCTGTTATATTTCCTAGGTCAAAGAAGAAAAGAAAATAAACAAATGGGATTACATCAAATTAAAAAGTTTTTGCACAGCAAAAGAAACCATCAAAAAAATGAAAGACAACCTATTAAATGGGAGAACATATTTGCCAATGATACATTTGAGAAGAGGTTAATATCCAAAATGCATAAAGAACTCATACTACTCAGCATCAAAAAACCAAACAACAACAACAAAACAATTCAATTAAAAATCGGGAAAGAAGCTGAATAAGCACTTCTCTAAAAAGGACATACAGATTGCCAATGGACATATGAAAAGATGCTCAATGTCACTAATTGTCAGAGAAATGCAAATTAAAATTACAATGAGATGTCACTTCACACTTCACACCTCTCAGAATGACTATCATCAATAAATTCACAAATTACATGTGTTGGCAAGGATGTGGAGAACAGGAAACCCTGTACATTGTTGGTGGGAATGAAGATTGGTGTGGCCACTATGAAAAACAGTATAGAGCTTCCTCAAAGATTAAAAATTGACCTGTTTTAGGACTCACTTATCCAGTTCTGGATGTATAACTGAAGAAGCCCAAAACACTAATTTGAAAGAATATATGCACCCCTATGTTCATTGCAGCATTATTTAGAACCACTAATATGGAAGCAATGTAAATGCCCATCAATAGACAAGTGGATTATAAAAACTGGTACAAGTATACAATGGAATATTAGCCATAAAAAAATCTTACCATTTCTGACAGTATGGCTGGACCTAGAATGTATTATGCTCGGTGAAATAAGTCAGTCAGACAAATACAAACATCATATGATTTCATTTTATGTGAAATCTAAAGAACTAAATAAATGAACAAACAGAATTGAAACAGACTCATAGATTCAGAGAGAGCACTGATGGTTAACAGAGGTAACGGGCAGTTGGAGCACTGGATGAAAGAGGTGAAGCGACTAAGAGGCACAGATTGGAACTTTTATAGTGTCATGGTTAAGTAAAGCATGGGAAATGTGATCAATAATGTGGTAATGGGTATGTGTGGTGCTGATGGGGGTGCTGGAGATATCTAGGGGAGCACTGTGTAAACTGTATAGTTGTCTGGCCATTGATGTACACACAAAACCAATACACTAAAAAAAAAAAAAAAAAAAAAAAGAACACTAGAAAGAATCAACAGTAGATTAGATGAATCAGCAATTTGGTGAACAAGGTAGTAGAAAACACAATCAAAGCAGCAAAAAGAAAATATTGAAAATAAAGATAGTTTAATCCTGTGGGGGTCATCACTGATCTGACAGATACAAATTTGTTTCCTAAATATTGTTACATATATCAGGTGCATATGTTTAAGTTTATGACTAGCTGCGTATTTGTATGTGAGTAATGTTAAGGCATAATGTTTAAGCCATCAGTTTGATTATAACACGTTCCATAAGGGTGTGTGACATTTGATATTAAATTGTATCTGAAAGATACCACAAACTCTGAAGTCAGTGTTGGTGTAGTCGGGTTTTTTTGCAAACTTCAAAGTCAGTGTTGTGGGTTGTTGTTGTTGTTTTTTTACTATTGAAAATGGCTGGAAAAATATATTGATTTGATAATCAAAGAGATGTTGAAGAACTTCAGCGAATGCTACTTGAATCACTTATCAAAATATCGAATATCATGCAAGTGTTGTGAAAAGTATATATGCCTTGAGCATAGCAATATTGTTTGTGATGACTGTTACAAACGTTTTGCAAAGCCAACTATTAAAGATTCTGATTAACAAATATCAAAGCCATTTTTGTTGTATTTTTTAGCAATATCCATGTTTTCTTATTTGAAAAGAAAAAATTATTTTTTAAAAAGTATATTTTATTGATTATGTTATTACAGTAGTCCCAATTTCTTTTCCCTTTGTTCCTCTCCACCAAGTACCCTCCTTCCCTCCAGCAATCCCACCTTCCTTAGTTTACAGTAGTCCCTCGCTATATTGTGGTTCACTTATCATGGCCTCTCTGTATGGAGGGAATTTTTAAAATATTATATTTAATTATTTATCGTGGATTTTCACTATATCGCAGGATTTTGTGGTACTTGTATGCGTATGTTGCTAAAGTTACATAGGTTGGCCCTGGTTGCTGTGGCTCAGTGGATTGAGTGTTGGCCTGCAAGCCAAGTATCGCTGGTTCGATTCCCAGTCAGGACACATGACTAGGTTGCATGTCAAGTCCCCAGTTCGGGGCACAAGTGAGAGGCAACCACACAGTGATGTTTCTCTCCCTCTCTTTCTCTTCCCCCTCTCTCTAAAAATAAATAAACAAACAAATTAATTATTTTAAAAATAAAGTTACATAGGTTTAAGAGTATAGAATAAATCTAAGGTTCCTACTTCGCGGGGGTGTCTGAAACATAATACCTGCGATAAGTGAGGAAATACTATATATCCATGGGTCATGCATTTAAGTTCTTTGGCTTCACCCTTTCCTATATTATTCTTAACTTCCCCCTATTTTGTACCAACCAATTATGCTTCTTTTTAAAAATAATATGTTTTATTGATTATGCTGTTAAAGTTGTCCCAATTTCTTTTCCCTCTGCTCCCCTCCACCCAGTGACCCTTTTCCCTCCAGTTGTCCCCCACACCTTAGTTCATGCCCATTGGTTGTACATTATAGTCCTTCTCAACATCTTCCTGTCTACTCCTTCCTACTATGCTTCTTAATTCCTGCATCATCTCCATTCTTTTTCCCCCTTCTCCCTCCCCACTGACCTCCCCTCAATATGTTCCCCATACCTGTAATTCTTTTTCCATTCTCGTTGCCTACTTAGTTGGCCTTTGTTTCAATTCCCTAGCTCCTGTTGTTGGTTGTTGTAATACAGTTTTCATTTTGATGTTCATAGTTTTGATTCTCCTTCTTCTAAACAAATCCCTTTAACATTTCATATAACAATGGTTTGGATCTGATGAACTCCTTCAGTTTTACTTTGTCCTGGAAGCATTTTCTCTGCCCTTCTATTCTGAATGACAGCTTCGCTGGATAGAGTAATCGTGGCTGTAGGTTTTTACTTTTCATTACTTTGAATATTTCTTGCCAGTCCCTTCTTGCCTGCAGAGTCTCCTTTGAGAAATCAGCTGATAGTTTAATTGAGACCCCTTTGTACATAATTCTCTTCTTCTCTCTTGCTGCTTTTAAGATTTTCTGTTTATTCTTCATTTTTAACATTTTGATTATAATGTGTCTTGGTGTGGTTCTCCCTGGGTTCAGTTTATTTGGAACTCTCTGTGCTGCCTGGACCTGTATATCTATTTCTTTCCCCAAGTTAGGGAAGTTCTGCTTCATTATTTTTTCACATAATTTTTCAATTTCTAGTTCTTCTTCACCTTCTGGAAACCCTATAATTCAGATATTCGCTTTCTTATAGTTGTCCCAGAAGTTTCTGAGTTTCTCCTCATTTTCATCACTTTTGGTTTCCTCTTTCTGCACTGATTGTTTGTTCCTTCCCTATGTTCCAATTTATTGATTTGATCCCTGGTTTTCTTTCCCTCACCACTTGTTTTGTATGTTTTCATTCATTTCAGCAGCACTAGTCTTCATTCCTTTCCCATCTTGATAAAGTCCCACTGTTATTTCTGTAAGCTGTCTTATAACTATAGCTCTGTATTGAGCCTCAGAAAGGGTATCTATCTGTTCATTCATTAATTTATGTATATGCTTTCTGGTCAGCTGCATTATTGGGATCTCTATCATTATTTCTGCTATCCTGGCAGTTTTTTGCTTCCTGGGTGGGGCTGTCACACCTCCTACATTATAGGGGGCAGAGCCTCATGCACTTGTCACTACCAGGCGACCCTTCTCACTACACTGTGGTGCTTTGCATGGGGGTGGGGTCCAAGATGGATTCCTGCTGTTCTCTCTCCACTGAGAGACTGGGAGCCTCCTCCTTCATCCCCAAGCCCTCTGGGCCTCACAGTCCGAGGCAATGGGGGTCTGCCTTACTCAGCGTTGGAATCATAAGCTGACAGATTTGGTCTACAGCTAGGGGTGCTCCCTACGTGCTTCTCGCCTCCCCTTAAATATGGGTGTCTGTGCCTACTGCAGTTCCACTGCCGGTCGCCGCTGCCACCACTGCTAGCGCAGCTTGACCTCTCTGCCCCAGCTTCGCCCCTCGCACCCATCCGGACAAGCACCACTTCTTTATAACTTCATACGTTGGACTTCCATGTAGATTTATTTTCTGGAACATCTGGCTATTTCTGGTTTTGTGGTAGTTGTAGTCCTTCATAGTTGTGGAGGGAGACAGAGCATGTCCATCTAGGCCTCCATCTTGGCTGGAAATCTCCAATTATTCTTCTTAATCCCTGAACCATTTCCCCATTTCTTCCCTTTCCCATTCCCAGCTGATAACCCTCGAAATGATCCCCATGATTATAATTCTGTTCCTATTCTAGTTTGCTTAGTTGGATTTCTTTATTTTTTAGAATCAGTTGTTGATAATTGTGTTTGTTGCCACTTTAAAGTTCATAGTTTTGATCTTATTTTTCTTAAATAAGTCCCTTTAACATTTCATATAATGGCTTGGTGAAGATGAACTCCTTTAACTTTACCTTGTCTGGGAAGTACTTTATCTGCCCTTTCATTCTAAATGAAAGCTTTGCTGGAGAGAGTGATCTTGGTTATAGGGCCTTGCTTTTCATCACATTGAATACTTCTTGCTGGTCCCTTCTTGCCTGCAAAATTTCTTTTGATAAATCAGCTGAAAGTCTTATAGGCATCCCTTTGTAGGTAATTCTCTGCTTTTCTCTTGCTGCTTTTAAGATTCTCTCTTTATCTTGAACCTTTGGCATATTAATTATTATTTATCTTGGTGTAGTCCTCTTTGGGTCTAGCTTGTTTGAAACTCTCTGTATTTCCAGGACTGGCAGTTTCTTCCTCTGCCCTAACCCCCACTGGTTTGCACAGTCAGAAGCGATAAGGCTTTCTTTTCCTCAGCGCTGGAACCGTGATCTCTAGGGTCTGTTCTGGTGCTAGGAGTGCTCCCCAGGTGTCCCTTCCTACTTTTTAAAATGTGTGACTGTGCTTTCTGCTGGCCTGTGCTGCCATTGCCACTGCTGCCACCACACTGCATCCTCTCCACCCCAGTTCTTCCCCTCCTACCTGCCTGGATGAGTATTTCTTCTTTATTTCTTTGTTTGTTGGACTTCCATGTAGCTCGATATTCTGGAACTTCTGGTTGTCTCTAGTTTTGGGGTAGCTGAGTTTATTCTTAGTTGTGGAGGGAGATGCAGTGTGTCTGTCTAGGCCTCCATCTTGGGTGGAAGAAAAAAATATTTGTTCTTTATGTTTTTATATTTCTTTGTTTAATAATTTCTAGATTGTAACTGAAAATAAATAAAATATCATGTATTTTATTATATAAATATAATAAGTGCATATTTACAGTGTTTTAAATTTGTTTCACATTTCAGCACATACTAGTAATGAATGTATCTGTTGTATATATGTGACCTATGTTGTAATTTTTTTTGACTGTGACCTCTGCAGGGTTAAGAGAGTTCTGAGACAACATCAAGCATAATAACATTTGCATCATAGGGATACCAGAAGTGGAAGAGAGAGAGCAAAGAATCAAGAACGTATTTGAAAGAACAATGACTGAAAACTTCACTAACCTTGTGGAAAAAAAAGACACAAGTCCAGGAATTGCAGAGTCCCAAACAAGATGAATACAAATGGCACACACAAAGATACATCATAATTAAAATGGCAAAGGTTAAAGACAAAACTAGATTCTCAAAAGAAGAGAATGACAGTAAGGCTACCTTCAAGGGGGATCCCATAAGATTGTCAGCTGATTTTGCAACAGAAACATTTCAGGCCAGAAGGAATTGGCATGGAATATTCAAAGTGAGAAAAATCAAGGACCTACAACCAAGATTACTTTACCCAGCAAGTCTGTTATTTAAAATTGAATGAGACATAAAGAGCTTCCCAGACAAGAAAAAGCTAAAGGGGTTTATTACCACCAGTATAACAAGAAATGTTAAAGTGACTTCAAGGAGGAGAAGGAAGAGGAGAAAGGAGCATAAATATAAATAACAAAATGGGAATAACTACACACCTATCAATAATCACTTTAAATGTAAATGGATTAAATGTTCCAATCAAAAGACATAAGGTAGCTACATGGATAAACATTTGTTCACCCAACACAGGAGCACCTAAACATCTACTGATGAACATAAAGGGAAAAATTGTCAGTAATACAGTTATAGTAGGAAACTTTAACACCACGCTGACTGCAATAGATAAATCATCTAGACAGAAAATTAACAAGAAAATAGTGGCCTTAAGTAATACACTAGACCAGATGAATTTAGTTGATAATTTCAGAGCATTTTATCACAAAACAGCAGGATATACATTCTTTTCAGTGCACATGGAACATGTTCCAGGAGGGACCACAGGATAGACCACAACACAAATTCCAATGAAGTTAACACGATTATTCAATCGTATTCATACCTAGCATCTTCTTTGACCACAATGGTATACAACTAGATATCCATTACAAGAAAAAAGTTGAAAAACACACAAATACATGCAGGCTAAATAACAAGTTAATAAACAATGTATGTGTAAACAATCAGATCAAGGAAGATATCAAAAGATAGCTTGAGAATAATAAAAATAAAAAACACAATGACCTAAAATCTATGTGACACGGCGAAGGCAGTCCTAAGAGGGAAACTTTTAGCAATACAGATATACCTCAAAAAACAAGAAAAATCTGAAATAAACAATCTAACTTTACACCTGAAGAATGTATAAAAACAGCAACAACAAAGCAAGCTCAAAGTGAGTACAGAAAAGGAAATAATAAAGATCAGAATGAAAATAAACAAAATAGACTCTAAAAATATTACAAATGATAAATGAAATTAAGAGCTGGTTCTTTGAAAAGATAAACAAAATAGATTAACCGATTAACCTTTAACCAGGCTCATCAAGAAAAAAAAGTCCAAATACATAAAATCTGAAATGAAAGAGAAATGAAAACTTACATCACAGAAATACAAAGAATTATAAGAAACTACTATAATTAAATTACACATTCTAGAAGAAATAAATATATTCCTAGAAACATACAATTATCCAAAACTATTTCAAGAATAAACAGAAAATCTTAACAGAACCATAACTAGTAATAAAAATCAAATTAGTAATTAAAAAAAAAAAAAAACTCCCGAGAGATCCAAGACAGCGGAGGAGTAAGTGGAAGCTACACTGACCTCCTCCCAGGAACAGTCTGGATTTACAACCTAATTTTGGAGAAATCATCTGGAATAACCAACTGAACACTAACTGGAGAAAAGTCTTATAACCACGGAGAGACAGAAAAGGCTGCTACATCACAATGTGAGTGGTAGGGAGTGCGGAGACGTGAAAGATCTGGCTGGGCTCCCACAGGTGGCAGCTGAAGGGACTGAGAAACAGCTCAGCAGCCAGGGGTTCCCACTGAGAAGGGCAGGGTCTAAACCCCTAGCTGGGCTTCCCAGCCTACAGCAACAGAGTGGAAAGTAAAATAGTATCCAGCTGTGGAAAGTGAAAAGCCATAAAGTTTCTTGCTAGCTGGAGAGAAACAGCTGGAGAAAAAGAGCTCTTAAGCAAATCACATACAAAAATATTTTGGCCCCCACTTACTCTAGGCTCAAGCAGAGGGAAGGCAAAGAGGACTAGAGACACTTGGGGAGAATTTGGTGTGGTGGCTTTGAAGAAAGAACTGGGGGAGCAGCCAACCGGGTCCCAGTGCTGACTCATTCCCAATACTGCAGACAGACCATTCTCCTTCGAGTGGCATCAGCCTGAGGGAAGGAAAACCCTGCCTACAGGAATTAAGCTGCCACACCATCAGTCCTTAAGCCTGATGGCTAAAAACAGACTGAATAGACTAACAACTAAAGGAGACAGACAAAGGCAGTAGATTCCTGGTAATCTACAACAGGCTGTCCAGGGCCAGGCTGGTACACAATCTGACGCCACCAGGGGCAGATACAGGAAATGCAGATCAATCTAAGAACAGCAACAAACAATAAGAGTCACAAAAATGGGGAGACAGAGAAACAATTCCCCATCAAAAGGAAAAGAAAAATCCCCAGAAAGAGTGCTAAATGAAATAGAGGGAAGCAAACTATCAGACATGGAATTCAAAACATGGATTATGGGGAAGATCAATGAGCTCACTGAGCTCAAGGAGAACTACAAAGAACTCCAGGGAAACTACAAGGAACTTACTGAGAATTACACCAGCATGAAAAAGGACATATAAGCTATCAAAAAGAGCCAGGAGGAAATGAAGAATACAGTCTCTGAATTGGAGAACACAGTAGAAGGAATTAAAAGCAGACTAGAGGAAGCAGAAGATTGGATCAGTGAGCTGGAGGACTATGTAGACAAAAACTCCCAGACAGTATAACAAAATGAAAAAAGACTGAACAAGAATGAAGAGGTTTTAAGACAGCTGCAGGACAACATGAAACATAATAATAACCGTATCATAGGAATGCCAGAAGAAAAAGAAGAGGAACAAGGGATAGAAAACCTGATTGAAAAACTAATGACAGAAAACTTCCCTATCATGAGGAGAGAAAGAGTCATACAAATCCAGGAAGCACAGAGGGTCCCAATGAAGATGAACTTCAACAGGCCCACTTCAAGACACATCATAATTAAAATGACAACATTCAAAGACAAAGAGAGAATCCTAAAAGCAGCAAGAGAGAAACAGCAAATAACATACAAGGAAGTTCCAATAAGGCTATCATCAGATTTCTCAGCAGAAATACTACAAGCCAGAAGGGAATGGCAAAAAATACTCCAAGCAATGAAAATCAAAGGCCTACAACCAAGACTATTCTACCGAACAAGGCTCTCATTCAAAATGGTTGATGAAATAAAGAGTTTCCAAGACAAAAGAAGGCTAGAATAATACATCTCCACCAAACCAGCATTGCAAGAGATGCTAAAGGGTTTGCTTTAAGAAGATGAAGAAACAGAGACAAAGAGGAACACAAGTTCAAGGGGAAAATGACAATGAATAAGTACCTATCAGTAATAACCTTAAATGTAAATGGATTAAATGCTCTAATCAAAAGACACAGGGTAGCTGAATGAATTAGAAAGCATGACCCACATATATGCTGTCTACAAGAGACCCACCTTAGAACAAAAGATCTACACAGACTGAAAGTATTTCAAGAAAATGGACATAAAAAAAAGCTGAGGTAGCAATACTTATATCAGACAAGACAGATTTCACTGCAAAGGCCATAAAAAGAGACAAAGAAGGACATTTCAAATACTTACAGAAACAATCCATCAGGAAGATATAACCCTTGTGAACATATATGCACCCAACTTAGGAGCACCTAAATATGTAAGAAAATTTTGAAAGAATTCAGGAAAAATATAGACAGCAACACACTCATAGTAGGGGACTTTAACATCCCATTGTAAACAATGGACAGATCTTCGAAGCAAGGAAACACCGAAGATATTGAGGCATTGAACAACACTCTAGATCAAATGAACTTAATTGATATATATATAGAACGTTTCACCCCAAAGAAGCAAAATATACATTTTTTTCAACTGCACATAAAATATTTTCAAAGATAGACCACATGGTAGGACACAAAACAAACCTCAACAAATTCGAGAAAGTTGAAATTACGTCGTGTCTTCTCAGATCACAATGGCTTAAAAATGGAAATCAACCTCAAGGAAAAAACTCAAAAACATTCAAAATCATGGAGAATGAATAACATGCTATTAAATAATGAATGGGTTAACAATGACATCAAGGAAGAAATCAAGAAGTTTCTGGAAATGAATGATAATGAACACACAACAATCCAAAACCTATGGAATACAGCAAAAGCAGTCCTGAGAGGGAAGTTCATAGTAATACAGGCCTACCTACAAAAGATAGAAGAATCTCTAATAAAAAACTTAACCCTACAGCTACAAGAACTAGAGGAAGAACAACAACAAAACCCAGAGCGAGTAGAAGGAAGGAAATCATCAAGATCGGAGCAGAATTAAATGACATAGAGACTAAACAAACAATTCCAAAGATCAACAAAAGTAGGAGCTGGTTTTTTGAAAATATAAACAAAATTGATAAGCCTTTAATCAGGTTCATCAAGAAAAAAAGAAGTCCCCCCAAAATTAAAATCAGAAACGGAAGAGGAGAAAAAACAACCGATACCACAGAAATACAAAGGATTGTAAGAAATTATTATGAACAGCTGTATGGCAAGAAATTTGAAAACCTAGATGAAATAGACAAATTTCTGGAAACAAATAATCTTCCAAAACTGAATCAAGAAGAAGCAGAAAGCCTGAACAGACCAATAACAACTAGTAAGATTCAAGCAGTAATCAAAAATCTGCCGGCACACAAAAACCTTGGACCGGATGGCTTCACAGGTGAATTTTACAAAACATTTAGGAAATAACTAACTCCTATCCTCCTCAGAGTATTCCAAAAAATCCGAGGAAAGGGAAACTCCCTAACTCGTTCTATGAAGCCAGTATAACCCTAATTCCAAAACCAGGTCAAGACACAACAAAGAAAGAAAACTACTGGCCAATATTGCTGATGAATATAGATGCTAAAATCCTGAACAAAATATTGGCAAACCGGATCCAACAACACATTAGAAAGATTATACACCACGATCAAGTGGGATTCATTTCAGGGATGCAAGGATGGTTTAATATTTGCAAGTCAGTGAATTGGGATACACCACATAAACAAAATGAAAGACAAAAACCACATGATCATATCAACAGATGCTGAAAAAGCATTTGATAAAGTACAACATCCATTTATGATGAAAACACTCAACAAAATGGGAATAGAGGGAGCATACTGCAACATAATAAAGGCCATATACAAGAAACCTGAAGCCAACATCACACTCAATGGGCAAAAACTGAGAGCTTTCCCCCTGAGATCAGGACAAAACAAGGATGTCCACTCTCTCCACTTCTATCCAACATAGTCTTGGAAGTTCTAGACATAGCAATCAGACAACAAAGAGAAATAAAAGGCATCCAAATTGGAAAAGAGGAAGTAAAACTGTCATTATTTGCAGATGACAAGATAGGTACATAGAAAACCCTATAGACTCCACAAAAAAAAAAAAAACCTACTCAACTTAATAAGTGAATTCAGAAAAATAGCAGGGTACAAAGTCAATATTCAGAAATTGAAGGCATTTCTGTACACCAACAATAAAGTTTCAGAGATAGAAGCTAAAAGAAAAATTTCATTACCATAGTAACAAGAAAAATAAAGTACCTAGGAATAAACTTAACCAAGGAGGTAAAAGATTTGTACTCAAAAAACTACATAACACTGAAGAAAGAAATTTAAAAAGATACAAGTAAATGGAAGCATATACTATGTTCATGGATGGGAAAAATCAGCATCATTAAAATGTCCATACTAACCAAAGCAATTTACAGATTTAATGCAATCCCTATAAAATATCAATGACATATTTCACAGACCTAGAAGAAATACTTCAAAACTTTATAGGGAACCAGAAAAGAGCTCGAATAGCCACAGCAATCTTGAGGAAGAAGAACACAGTAGGAGGAATCACAATATCTGATATCAAACTATACTACAAGGCCACGGTAATCAAAACAGCCTGGTACTGGTATAAGAACAGACATATAGATCAATGGAACAGAATAGAGAGCCCAGAAATAAACCCAGGTCTATATGGTCAACTAATATTTCACAAAGGGAGAAGGAACATAAAAGGGAGTGAAAAGAACCTCTTCAACAAATGGTGTTGGGAGAACTGGACAGGGACATGCAAAAAAAATGAAACTAGACCACCAACTTACACCATACACCAGAATAAACTCAAGATGGATCAAAGACTTAAATGTAAGCTGTGGCACCATAAATGTCCTAGACGAAAACATAGGCAGGAAATTTTCAGATATCTCACGTAGCAACATTTTCAGTGATATATCTCCTAAGGCAAGGGAAATAAAGGAAAAAATAAACAAATGGGACTACATCAAACTAAAGAGTTTCTGCTCAGCAAAAGAAAACATCAGCAAGATGAAAAGGTAACCAACCGTATGGGAAAATATATTTGCCAATGATACCTCAGACAAGGGATTGATCTCCAAAATATATAAAGAACTTAAATGACTCAACACCAAGAAGACAGAAAACTCAATTAAAAAATGGGCAAAGATCCTAAACAAACATTTCTCCAAAAAGGACATACGGAGGGTCCATAGACATATGAAAGAATGCTCAACGTTACTAGTCATCAGAGAGATGCAAATAAAAACCACAATGAGATACCATCTCACACCAGTCAGAATGGCCATCATCAACAAATCAACAAAAAAGATGTGCTGGCAAGGATGCAGAGAAAAGGGAACCCTGGTGCATTGCTGGTGGGAATGCAGACTGGTGCAGCCACTATGGAAAACAATTTGGAATTTCCTCAAAAAACTAAAAATGGAACTGGCTTTTGAACCAGCAATTCCATTGCTAGGATTATATCCAAAAAAATCCTGAAACACCAATTCAAAGAACCTATGCACCCCTATGTTCATAGCAGCACTATTTACAATAGCCAAGTAAGTGCTGGAAACAACCTAAGTGCCCATCTATAGATGAGTGGATCAAAAAACTGTGGTACATTTACACAATGGAGTACTATGTAGCAGAAAGAAAGAAGGAAATTCTACCATTTGCAACAACATGGATGAAACTAGAGAGAATTATGCTTAGTGAAATAAGCCAGGCAATGAAAGAAAAATACCTTATGCTGTCACCTATTACAGGAGACTAATGAACAACACAAACAAATGAGCAAAATTGAACCAGAGGTATATTAACAAGGAATAGACTAGCAGTGAGAAGGGGGGGGGGAGGAAGAGAAGCTGGTAAGAAGGGGAAGGGTCTAGTCAAAGAACATGTATAAATGACCCATGGACATGGAAAACTGGGTGGGGACTTACTGTGGGAGAAGGGGTGGGCAGGGTGTGGGGAAGCAAAAAAGAAAAGAAGTGGGACAACTGCAATAGAAAAACAAACAAAAAATTTTTAGTGGGGGAAAAAAAGAAAATATAAGGAATGGAAATACAATTTCCATGAATATTAGAAGGACAAAGATTTTCCTTCACATTGTATATTATTCTCTCTATCTGATCTCTCCAGAATTTGGCATTCTGAAGAAGTAAGTAATGACATAAGGTTCTTTGCATAAAACTAGTAAGACCAGTTGTTAATAGAGGTTTTGTAGATCAAGATTTTGACTGGAATGTCACGTCTAAAGAAGACATGCTTGGACTCTGGTTGTTATCAAAAAGCCTTGAGGAACTAGGATTGACTTTTGAAGGTAATAAAAGTCGTTGAGAAAAAAGGCCTGGTACCTTGGTTGGTTGTGCGATTCAAGGCAATCTTTCCAGGGAAGGAATGAAGGTTGGTTTCCTGAAAGATGGCTAGAAGGGACCTTAAGACACAATGGAAAACCTGAAGGACTTGGAAAAGACAGGTGATTACAGGCAAAGCTGAATGGTGGGTATGTGGCTCAGCTTCTGTGCCCTGTAGGGCAGACTGAAGGTCACCCTAAATGTTTCTGGTGTAAGTTCCAGCAAAGCAGAATTAAAGATCATAAGTGATCATTTGCTGCTCTTGTTGTGTTCATGCAAATGAACAGGATAAATTAAAAATGGACTCAATGCAGTCCCTTTAATGACAAGGAGGGTAATTTTAAGGAGAAAAATCGTGATTCAAGAAAAATCACAATGCTCAGTGGTAGACTATAAAGTAGTGCAGCTAACCGCCATTCAAGTTTCTTTTCATTTAAAGTTTGTTGTTATTTGAAAGTTAAAATATGTCTGTGGTATCATCAAAGATGTTTAATTTACAGGCAAGAAGAATGTCTAACGCCTTGCAACTGGATGTCTTTCCAATAAGACAGTCTTACAGATTTAGAGACTTGTTTGTGGGTTATGTTGCATAAATTAACATGTGTTTTCTGTTTTCAAAGGGCATAAGCCTATGATCTCATTACCTGAGTTATTGTCTGTACGTATAGGCCTCACTTAATCCTGTCTACATCGCTGCCTCCTGAGACTGAATGGTTTGGCTGAGATAAGTGGCTGGGTTGGTGAAGTATGGGGTGGTCTGTGGGCTTCACTTTAAAACTGGTTTCTCTTTTCTATCCTAATGGCTTGGACAGAAAGGTCCCAGAGGTCTGAGATGGGGGAAACCTAAAATATTTCCCTCATCCCAAACTAAGTATAATAGGCTAAAGTGTTTTGGACAGGTGAGACATGCCTGGCACACCTTCCTCCTTTTTCTCCCTAATGTGGGACATTGAAAAATTAATACCTGCCTTTTGTCATCTAGTGGTTATGGATTGAATGATGTCTTTTAACCCTGTTGCCAAATCTGTTGCCTCCAGAATACAACAAGGATGCCAGCCTGTTAAACCAAGCATGCCATTGTCCAGAGACAGCCAACTGACCTGGAGTCTGCAAGATCCTTCACCATGTGGGAAGGCCACCATCTCCTCCACATCCCCATTCTTATGAGGGACTTCTGGACCCAAGGGTAGGTAGGACGACGACCGTGTGCAGCTTGAAGCAGCTAGAGGAGCACGAGACCTTCGCCCATCGTCCTTTATAAGATTATAAAAGGTCTTAAGTCTGAGATGGGAGGAGGTTGCTATTTTTTATTGAAAAAAAAATAATTTTTTTAAAAGAATAATATAGGAAAGGGTGAAGCCAAAGAACTTGTATGTATTACCCATGGGCATGGACTTGGGGGGGTGGATTTCTGGGGGAGGGATGGTGCTGGGCAGAGGGGAGCAAAGGGGAAAGAATTGGAACTATTGTAACAATATAATCAATAAAATATAATTAAAAAAGAAAACTCCCAACAGAAGTTTTAGATTGGATGGCTTCACAGGTGAATTTTACTAAACAGTCAAAGAATAATGAACACCTATATTTCTCAAATTATTGCAAACAGTTTCAAGAGGAGGAACTCCAGGTTATTTTATGAGGCCAGCATTACCCTGATTTTAAAAAGAGGGCATTACAAAAATATTATAGGTCAATATCCCTGATGAACATAGATGAAAAATCCTCAAAAAATATTAGCAAAATGAATATAGCAATACATTAAAAAGATCATAAATCCCACAATCAAGTGGGATTTATTCCTGTGATGTAGGATTTGTTCAGTATCAGCAAATCAATTAACGTGATACACCACATATTTACAATAAAAGGTGTAAATATTATGATCATATCAATAGATGCAGAAGAACATTTAACAAATCCTGGCACCATTTATAATAAAAACTCTCAGCGAACTGAGAATAGAGGAAATATACATCAACATAATTAATGTCACATATGAGAGATCCAATGGGGAAAATTTAAAAGCATTTTTCTTGAGATCAGGAATAAGACAAGGTTATCCACTTTCACCACTTTCATTCAACATAGTATTGGAAGTCCTAGCTGCAGCAATCAAATACAAAAAATAAATGAAAAACATCTAAATTGGAAAGAAAAAAAGTAAAACTGTAATTATTTTCAGATTATGTGGTAAATTAAAGTGAGAACCCTAAAGAGTCCACCAAGGACTTCCGGCCAAGATGGAGGCGTAAATACAAGCGCAGCTTCTTCTCACATCTAAGAAGAAATTTACAACCACTTCAAAACTAAAAAAAAAGAACAAAAAACCAGAAAATCAAAAAAATTAATACTACAGGGAAGTCCAGCAAGAGATAAAGAAGAAATAATCAACCAGAAAGGTAGGAGGGTCGGAGCTGGGATGGAGAGACAGAGGAGTGGAACAGCGGCTGCGGGGATGGTGCTTGGTGGCAGCATGGCTAGAGGCAGCACTGCTGGCAGGAGAGCGGTGGGCTGGCATGGCTAGCAGCAGCCCTGATGAAAAACAGAATCATACCATTTAAACCTGAGAACTGATCCCAGCCCCTAACTAGTCCACACAGTTTGCTTTTCCAGAGCCTGGGAAAAGAGAGTCGCATTGCTTCTGACTGTAAAAGAAAGTGGGGACTGGGGTGGAAGAAGAAGCTGCCAGTCTCTAAAAGGAGGCAGCTTGCTTAGTATGGGAAGGGGAAGAAGTGCCTGGAAAAGCTGTGCAACTGGCACTTTTCCCTCTCAGACTCCTCCCCCACATACAGCGCCAAAACGCGGTGAACTGGTTGCCAGCACTAATGAATACCTAAGGCTCTGCCCCCTATAATGTAAGAGGTGCAACAGCCCTTGCCCAAATCACAGAGGCAAACACAGAAAGATTAGGAGACAGAGAAGTACGACCCAGACGTGGGGACAGGTCAAGGTCCCAGTGACACAACTAAGCAATGGGCAGGTAGCACGCCTAATGGATGAGGAGATAGAGAGCTTAACAGATACACAGTTTAAGGCATTGGTGATTAGGGTGCTCACAGATTTGACAGCAAAGATTAAACAGGATGGGGAAAGAATGAAGGCTGTCCTGGCTGAAATGAAGGAAAATACATATGAAACAAGTGGTGAAGGAAAAAAAACCAGGGCTCAAATTAACAAATTGGAACATAAGGAAGAAACAGTCAACCAGTACAGAAAGAGGAAATGAGAATTTTAAAAAATGAGGAGAGGCTTAGAAACCTCTGGGATAGCTTTAAATGTGCCAACATTCGAATCATAGGGTTGCCAGAAGGTGAAGAGGGAGAGCAAGAAACTGAAAAGTTATGTGAAAAAATAACGAATGAAAACTTCTCTAATTTGGGGAAGGAAATGAACATACAGGTCCATGAAGCACAGAGAGTCCCAAACAAGCTGGACCTAGAGAGGACCACACCAAGACACATCATAATCAAAATAGCAAAGGTTAAGGATAAAAAGAGAATCTTAAAAGCATCAAGAAAGAAGAGGGGAATTATCTACAAAGGGGTACCTATAACACTGTCAGCTGATTTCTCAAAAGAAACTTTGCAGGCAAGAAGGGACTGGTAGAAAATATTCAAAGTGATGAAAAGCAAGGCCCTACAACCAAGATCACTCTCTCCAGCAAAGTTATCATTCAGAATGGAAGGGCAGAGTGAGTGCTTCCCAGACAAAGTAAAGCTAAAGGAGTTCATCATCACCAAGCCATTATTATATGAAATGTTAAAGGGACATATTTAAGAAAAAGGAGATCAAAAGTATGAACATTAAAATGACAACAGTATCACAACTATCAACAACAGAAGCTAGAGAATGGAAACAAAGGTAAACTAAGCAGACAACCAGAGTGGGAACAGAATCATAGGTATGGGGAGCATGTTGTGGGGAGGTCAGCTGGGAGGGGGGAGGGGAGAGGGAGGGTAATGGTGCAGGAATTAAGAAGCATAGTAGGAGGGTGGGGAATGGACAGGGGGATGTTGAGAAGAGCTTTATGCGCAATCCATGGACATGGACTAAGGGTGGAGAACTGCTGGAGGGAGGGCAGTTGCTGGGTGGAGAGAAGCAAAGGGAAAAGAAATTGAGACAACTGTAACAGCATAATCAATAAAACATAAAAAAAAAGAAAAAAATATTACACCAAAAATACTACCAGAACTGATAAGTTCAGTAATATAACAGGGTACAAAATTAATATTCAGAAGTTGGTTGTTTTTTATACATCGATACAAACTATCAGAAAAAGAGATTTAAAAACTATCCCATTTACATTTGCATCAGAAAATACCTAGAAATAAATTCAACCAAACAGGTAAAAAATTTGTACTTGGGAAATAGTAAGACATTGAATAAAGAAATAGAAGATACAAATAAATTGAAGCATAAACTGTGCTCATGAATAGAAAGAATTAACGTTATCAAAATGTAGATTCAATGAAAGTCCTGTCAAAATATTAATGGCATTTATCACAGAACTAAATAAAATAAATAATCCTAAAATTTATATGGAACAACAAAAGACTCTTAATAGCCACAGTAATCATGAGAAAGAAGAACAAAGCTGAGGCTATCGCACCACTGGATATCAAACTATCCTACAGGATTATAGTAATCAAAACAGTGTAGTACTGGCATAAAAATAGACACATAGATCAATGAAATAGAATAGAGAGACCAGAAATAAACCCATGTCTATATGGTCAATTAATATTTGACAAAGGAGCACTGGCTGGTGTGGCTCAGTGGACTGAGTGCCAGACTGTGAACAGAAAGATCGCCAGTTTGATTCCCAGTCAGAGAACATGCCTGGTTTGTGGGCCAGGTTCCCAGTTGGGGACATGTGAGAGGCAACCAGTCAATGTTTCTCTCACACATTGATGTTTCTCTCCTTCTCCCCACCACCTCTCTCTGAAAATAAATAAATAAAATATTTTTTTTAAGATTAAAAAAATATTTGACAAAGGAGGCAAGAACTTAAAATTGGACAAAGACAGTCCTGGCCAGTTGCTCAATTAGGTAGAACATCATCCCAATATGCTAAGGTTACAGTTTTGATTCCCAATCAGGGCACATAAAAGAATCAACCAATGAATGCATAAATAAGTAGAACAACAAATCAATGTTTCTCTCTCATCTCCCTCCCCTCTGAAATCAATAAATAAATTAAAAAGTATTAATCTTTATTTATTTATTTTTAATTTCTATTTTTATAGTTTATTTGTTTGTTTGTTTATTTTATTTTTAGAGCGATGGGAAAGGAGAAAGAGAAGGAGAGAAACATCACTGTGTGGTTGCCTCTCACTTGTGCCCCTGACTGGGGACCTGACGTGCAACTTAGTAATGTGCCCTGACTGGGAATTGAACCAGTGACACCTGGCTTGCAGGCCGACACTCAATCCACTGAGCCACAGCAGTCAGGGCTAGTATTAATCTTTAAATAAATAAATAAAGTGTTAGGGAAATTGGACAGATACATGCAAAAAAACCGAAACTACACCAGTTTCTTACACCATATGCAAGTATACACTTCAATGTGAGACCCAAAACCATAAAACTTCTAGAAGAAAATACAGGCAGTAAATTCTCTGATATTGCCCTTAATAATATTTTTCTGATATATTTCCTTGGGCAAGGGAAACAAACAAACAAAAATAAATAAACAAGTGGGATTGCACCAAAGTAAAAAATTTTTGCAAAGAAAATCACCAACAAAACAAAAAGACAGCCTATTTAGTTGGAGAAAATATTTGCCAATGATATATTCAATAAGGTGTTAATATCCAACATTTATTTAAAAACTCACACAACTTCACACAACTTAATACACACATACACACTCCAATTTTAAAAAGTGGGCAGAGGACCTGAATAGACACTCCTCCAAAAGGGACATATAGATGGCCAATAGACATATGAAAAGATGTTCAGTGTCACTAATATCAGAAAAATGCAAATTAAAACCACAATGAGATATCACCTCACACCTGTTAGAATGGCTACCATCAATATATCAACAAACAAATGTTGGTGAGGATGTGGAAAAAAAAAAAAGGAACCCTCCTGCACTGTTGGTGGGAATGCAGACTGGTGCAGCCACTGTAAAAAAACAATATGGTGGATCTTTAAAAAATTAAAAATATCACTATCTTATGAGGCAACTATTTCACTTCTGGGAATATATTTGAAAAAATCCAAAACAAAAGTTTGAAAATATATATGCAACCTTATGTTCATTGTAGCCTTATTAACAATGGTTAAGATATGGCCCTGACCAATGTGGTTCAGTGTCGACCCACAGACCAAAAGGTCTCCAGTTTGATTTCCAGTCAAGGCACATACCTGGGTTGCAGGTTTGGTTCCCCGTCAAGGTATGTATGAGAAGCGATCAATCAATGGTTCTCTCGCACATTGATGTTTTTCTCCCTTTCTCCCTCCCTTCCCCTCTTTCTAAAAATAACTACATAAAATCTTTAGACTAAAAAAACAATAGTTAAGATATGGAAGCAATAGATGTTTGGATAAAGCAGAGGTGGTACAGATATACAATGAAATATTATACAGCCATAAAAAAAGAATGGAATCTTACCATCTGGACCAGAGCATATTACTCTAAGTGAAATAAGTCAGACAGGGAAAGACCAATACCAATAGATTTAATTTATATATGGAATCTAAAGACCAAATAAACAAACAAAATGAAAACAGACTCATAGGTACAGAGAACAGACTGATTGTTGCCAGATGGAAGGAGGGTTGGAGCAATGGATGAAAAAGGTGAAGTACAAATTGGGCTTCTGGCCAAGACGGAGGCCTAGAGTAACATGCTCTGTCTCCTTTCACAACTAAGAAGGAATACAACTACCGCAAAACCAGAAATAACCAGAAGTTCCAGAAAATAAACCTACACAGCAGTCCAATATATGAAGTTATAAAGAAGTGGTGCTCATCTTGATGGGTAGGAGGGGTGAAGCCAGGGTGGAGAGGTCAAGCTGTGCTGGCAGCGGCAGCTGCAGTGATGGGCAGTGGGACTACGGTAAGCACAGACACCTATATTTAAGGGGAGGAGAGAAGCACGTGGGGAGCACCCCTAGCTGCAGACCAAACCCGTCAGCTCACAATTCCAATGCCAGGTAAGGCAGACCCCCATTGCCTCAGACTGTGAGGCCCAGAGGGCGTGGGGATGGAGGAGAAGGCTGCTGGTCTCTCAGCGGAGATAGAACAGCAGGAATCCATTTTGGACTTCTGCCCCCACACAAAGCGCCACAGTGTGGTGAGAAAGGTCTCCTGGTAGTGACAAGTGAATGGGGCTCCACCCCTTATAGCATAGGAGGTGTGACAGCCAAACCCAGGAAACAAAAGTAATCACAAAACTATCAGGATGGCACAGATCATGATAGAGATCCCAATCACAGAGCTGACCAGGCAGCAAATACATGATCTATCAGACCAGCAGGTAGGAAATCTTCCTGAGGCACAGTTCAGAGCTCTAGTTATAAGAAAGCTTATAGATCTAACAGCGGATCTTAAACAAGACAGGGAAGGAATGAAGGCTAGTCCTGCTGAAATGAATGAAAATACATATGAAACAAGTGGCGGGGGAAGGAAAACCAGGAATCAAATCAACAAATGGGAACATAGGGAAGGAACAAACAGTCAACCAGTGCAGAAAGAGGAAATGAAAAGTGAGGAAAATGAGGAGAGGCTCAGAAACCTACCGGACAGCTATAAGCAGGCAAACATTCGAATCATAGGTTGCCAGAAGGTGAAGAACTAGAATTGAAAAATTATGTGAAAAAATAATGAAGCAGAACTTCCCTAACTTGGGGAAAGAAATAGACTTACAGGTCCAGGAAGCACAGAGTTCCAAAAAAACTGGACCCAGGGAGAACCACACGAAGACACATTATAATCAAAATGTCAAAAATGAAGGATAAAGAGAGAATCTTAAAAGCATCAAGAGTGAAGAAGTGAACTATGTACAAAGGGGTCCCAAAAGACTTTCAGCTGATTTCTCAAAAGAAACTGCAGGCAAGAAGAGACTGGCAAGAAATATTCAAAGTAATGAAAAGTAAAAACTTACAGCCACGATTACTCTATCCAGCTAAGCTGTCATTCAGAATAGAAGGGCAGAGGAAGTGCTTCCAGGACAAAGTAAAACTGAAGGAGTTCATCAGACCCAAACCACTGTTATAAGAAATGTTAAAGGGACTTGTTTAGAAGAAAGAGGATCAAAACTATGAACATTAAAATGAAAAATGTATCACAACAACCAACAACAGAAGCTATGGAATCAAAACAAAGGCAAACTAAGTAGGCAATGAGAGTGGGAAGAGAATTATACGTTTGGGAAAAATGTTAGGGGAGGTCAGTGGGGAGGGGGAAGGGGGGAAAGCAAGGGAGATGGTACAGAAATTAAGAAGCATAGTAGGAGGGAGTGGAGTAGACAGGAAGATGTTGAGAAGTACTATATGCACAACCAATGGGCATGGACTCGGGGTGGGGGGACAACTGGAGGGAGTGGGGTCACTGGGTGGAGGGGAACAAAGGGAAAAGAAATTGGGACAACTGTAACAGCATAACCAATAAAGCATATTTTTTAAAAAATGAAGTACAAGTTGGTAGTTATAGAATAGTCATGGGGATATAAAGTACAGCATAGTGAATATAGTCAATACTACTGTAATGACTCTGTATGGAGTCAAGTGGGTACTGGACTTATTGGGGGAATCACATTGTAAATTACATAAATGTCTATTTACTGTGCTGTACACCTGAAACTAATATAAATAATATTGCATGTGAACTATAATTACAAAATAAAAAGTTTTTATAACATATCATGTCAGAACTTATTGAACTTTCAGGAGGTTTTCAATAATGCACTTAAACTGTATATCATGATTCATAAGTACCTCCAGCCTAACCCCTCCCCTAACCTGCCTTCTATTTTTCACTCTAGTAAGAGCACAATTGCATGTAAAATTCTCCATTCAGCATTTCATTTATCATCTTCTTGACCTGCTCTTCTTGTCCATTCTCACGAAATTGTCCTCAGCTTGCAGGGCCTCAAGTACCCTCTTTCCCAGAAAGCCTTTCTTGATACGCTACCTCTGCTACCTCCATTACCACACTAGTATAGATGGAACAGCCCTGATGCCACAGCTCAGTCATTGCACTTACCTCCACGAGTCACAGATCTTTTCAGGTATCTACCTATTCCTGCTGCTGACTGAGACCTTGATAGCCTTAGGTCATGCTTTATTTGCCTATTGTCACTGGCACCTAGAACAATCAGTGGCACAGGTGGCTGCCCAATAAATATCTGTTGAGGGACTAGTTTTGTCCCTTCTGAGAGCAACTCCTGCCTTTGTATTATCTTTTCCCACACAACCTGGCTCCAGACTCTCAATATAGGTCCCAGACGGTAGGAATTAAAAAACAAACAAACAAACAAAAAAACAAACAGACACTGTTATCAATGTCCTCCAGCCAAAGACCCCCAGAAACACACACCAGCGGTTGAACAAGTTGAGTTTACTTTTCTTCGCAGCAAGAGTGGATGCATACCACAAGGAACTGTGGGACATTTCAGTAAGAGAGTGTTAGGGGAAAAACCTATTATAAGATTTGGGCTTTGGTTTGGTGATTTGGGGAAGAGTCTAAGAAAGTAGGGATTTGCTCTAGATTTAATACGGTCAGAAAGCAGAGAACATTCTGACTAGATATCTCAGTTAATCCTATCTATAGGCAGGGAAAACTAGAATGAGAATAAAGCTGTAATTTATTTATTTTTAAGTAGCAATCATTCCTTTTGGCCAACAGAAAGGATATTTCTATTTTGTGGGTGTCAGAGTGACCTTGTTTTTGTCTGTGTTCACACAGAATTATGAACTAGACTTACTTTGCCTCATTTTTCATGGTGTCAGTGTAAAGTTATCTGAGGTTTTGTTCTGAAAGGTACTTTATGCCTAATAGAAGAATGACATGGTTTAGATCTTTAGTGTTAGGCCAGCTTCTGAATGTCCGAGGCTGCTTTTTTGTTGGTTTTTTTTTTCACTTTCTCAGTGTTTAGGTGGGCAATGAGAGAAAGGATAAATTGGTAGAGTCTCCAGTTTACCTGTGTCCAACAGCCAACCTAGTTATATAATCTCAGGTTACAGGACTAAGGCTTTCAGTCCTAGTAGTCACCACCCCCATGGCCATGGGAGGGGACAGGTGACCCTGAGTGCTGGTACATCTGAGTTGTGATTAGGGAGGAACCAGCTGTCTTGGGTGGCCTTGTCTGTGACCTCTCCCAGCCCGCTCCTCCCCAGGCAGCCTTATTCTCTCAGGGCAGACTGCAGCTTGCTTGCTTCACTGGGCTGTTTCTGTGAGTCATCCTGCTGGTATCACAGCCACCCAGTGACTCCCATACCTCCTCATTTGGATCCCGAGGAAAACCTATTAGATATGAATTCTTTGTTGGTTTTGTGACAGTGTCCTCAGACCAGAAGGGTTCAGCTCCCTGGACATCTAGGGCCTTTTGGGGTGATGATCTCATTCTTGCCATCAGTTTCTGGGATCCAGTGACTCACTGCAGGTGTCTGTCATCTGCACTTTCTGGGGATGCTCTCTAAGGACGTGGGGCTGTGACATTTTCTCTTTCAGTCCATTGCTTCTGACTTCTACTGAGTCCCCTTCCTCCACAGAGCCCTTAAGTTTCCTTCAAATCAACAGTTCTAGTGTTACTGTCTTCTGCCACTGCCTTCTTTATCCTTTTCTGCCAAAGGTGGCAGACCTCCTGTTAAAGGTTCCTCATCATCACACACACCACCCTCCAATGTCTGGCTTTCTTTTTCACTTCCTTCTGTCCTGCCCCACTTGCTTGCCCTTTCTCTTCCTTTAGGTTCAAATCTGATTTTTATCAGCTGTATTTGCTTGCCATAAGACATTGAACAAATCACTTAAGTCTCTGGGACTTCTGTTTTCTCATTTGTAAACTGTGGGTAATGATTATTATCTTTTTGTATTGTGTGTCGATTCACTTTGCTTCATTTTGTTTCTATTCGTTGGCAGCCGTCCATCTCGAGAGACGATGGTGTAGCTTCTTAAGAGTCTATCTGCACCGCCGAGAATGGCTGTGCAGTCCGACTCGGGAGTGACACGGTATCTGTCTCCTCCCGTGTTGAATCGACATCTTGCGATGACGCTGGAGTGTCCTCTCCAGTGAAGCTGAAGCTATAGAGCCTGGGCAGGGTGATATGGAGGGTCTGCTGTTGCCCATGCAGCAGACCCCCCCTCTCTTCGCAGCTGAAGGGTCCAAGGGAAAGACGGAGTCAATACAGCTTGGCTTCAGGTGCGCCGCAGGAGTTGCCGGTGTTGACTACAACGTCAAACCGCCTTAGGGACTCCGGCTCCGGATTTTCTGTCGGGGTTTACTCCCTTAGCCTTTCCCCTGAAGAGGTATGCCGCAAGGCAGCGGAGGTTTTTTGGAGTCAGAGTTTTCCTTCTCTGATGATTAATGTATACATTCATTTGTAAAGAATTTAAACCAGACAGATAGAATGAAATTCTCCTTCAGCCAGTGTCCCCCTGAATCCTAGTTTGATGTGGTCCTTCATGACATTTTTCTGTGCATGTATGTACATATTTATGTACAGAGAAATATATATGTGGTGTGTGCATATGTATTCTTGAAATAACTAAAAAGTGAGGATAGTGGGGATGGTGAGGTTATCTGTTTGTGAACCAAGTGAGATTGATGGTTTAAAAAGGTATCTTTCATAAAAGCAAATTATTACATAAGGCCTAAAATTGTAAAAGCATGCAGTAACAATATAATCCTGGTATTTACAGGCATGGAGACAAACACCAAAAAAGCAAATCAACTAAAAGAGTTGAAAGTGGTGACGATGGGGGTGGGATCACTAATTTTTCTCATTAACTCATCTAATTATTTAACTTTTCATAGGTATGCATAACATCAATTACAATCTTGAAAAATAATCTTTGTTCTGTGTTTCTTTTTCCCCCATCAGCCATGTGGAGATGTGCTACCCATGCCACCCCTCAGGCCATTTCACACACTCCTTTCTCTTCCTCTCCATTCCCACCACCCAGCCTTGTGCAGCCCTTGAGGTCTCCCTCCCCCTCCAATCTATTCTCCACCTGCAGACAGAACCACCTCTGTAACATGTTTAATAAGAATGTGTTTCTTCCCACTTAAAAATGCAGCCCAGGCAAACCCTCCATTCTTCGCACACACTGAATTCTCATCCAGGTGAACTACCTGCCATACTGCTGACACACCTCATTCTCTCTGTACTCCCTGCTCCCTTCGACCAAGCCTTTCCTCATGTGTTTCTTTAATATGGATTATAACTCATAGTTCAAAACACTCTGCACTTACTTTTTCTTTCAACCATTGGTCTTAGAGATCTCATGTCTGTCCAAACAGGTCTTCCTTGTTAGTTTCAGTTGCTACATGAATCAAACTGCATTAAGTGTATGGAAACACTTTGCATGCTATCTGGCACATAGGAATGCTCAATGAATGTTTGTTTACTTCACTTAAGTTCCTGTGACCCCAACCTAAGGGAAAAACACCCTCATTATCTTGTAACACTATAGTTGTAAGATACCACCTCAACCTTACTACAGCTATGCAGTGTTTTTCAATAGGTCATGAATTAAATGTGTCTGCTGTCTATCCAGTCCCTTCACACCCTCATTTGTCCTCGAAACTCCTCCCCGCCCCTCTCCTAACACATTCTGCTTGCTGGGTCTGTAAAACAGGGTCAGCATCTCTACTTCAAAGGGTGAAATAAATTAAAATATATGAAAATGCTCTAAAATGTAAAAACTATTATTACCCCGTCTCTAAACTCATTTCCAACTTTACTTTAGTTGTGACAAAATCTTTCCCCAAGTTCAGACACTTTTGTGAGGCTGTCTTTCTCTTCCCCATCTCTGTCCCCATTTATTTCTGGTGTTTCACTTTTACTTCCCTTTCATCTAATTTTGTGGGCCCTGCCTGCTCACCCATAACTCCTCCTATGACCACCTGTCTGCAGCCTTCTTTCTCCTCCCAAGGGTTGAGCTTCCTCTGGGCTTCCCTCTCCCTGCCAGCCGCCTGCCACACATCCCTGGGGGTGGGACGGGACGCCAACCGTGGGTGTAGAGGCCTCTTCCCAACACCAGCTTCAAGGACGCTCGCAAAGGTGCTCAGAGATGGCAGATAAAAGGGCGCGAGATGCCACGCTCTGCGTGGGGAGGGGCTGGACGAAGGTAGCTGAGAATCAGGCAGGTCTCAAGGCCAGTTTTCCTCCCGGAGATGCAGGGCGGGGCCGGCTAGACAGGATGGAGGAGTGTGCTGGGGGCAGTACATCTGAGGCTCAGAGTGCACCGGGAGAGGCTCCTGAAGGAATTAGGCTAGGTGCCAGCAGCATGCCAGTAATGTTTTGGTGACAAGTCACCTGGGAAGAGGAAGGAAGGGAAGTTCAATTTATCTTGTGGGCGAGACACACGGGGCTCCTCTCAGCTGGCTCTGCAGCTCATTAAGCTTTTCTAGGTCACTCTGTGTTGTTGTCTCCTTCATGGGTCCCCCTTCTCCATCTCCTGCTTCTTTTAATGTTTCTGACTTGATCTCTCTGGCTCATAGGCCATGTCCCTGGTTCTCTTTGTGTCTCTTGACACAAAGTCAGGAGTCAGGGTTCTAACAGTGTGTGGAGAAGAAGCACTTGAGTCCCAGCCTTGACTCTGCCCCTTGCAGCCTTTGACCTTGTGCCAGGGAGCATGTAATGATGCTGTAATGATGATATACATTCTGCTGGAGGAGTTACTGACTTATTCTTGTTATTTTTGGTTCTGCCACCACTCACTATGTGGTATGCTTGTAGAGCGCTGCACAGTTCACTAAGCTATTGCATATCTGACAGGCAACTCAGCTGTACATGCCCATGCTCTAACTCCTGACCTTCCACACAAACCGACTAGCACAGTCGTCCACACCTCAGTCATTGGCACTCTGTCCTCCCAGAGGCTGGAGTCAAACCCTTGGAGCTTCCTGGCTGCTCTCACATTCCACATCCAATCCACCAGCAACCCCTACCAGCTCTCCATCAATTCCCACCCAGAAGTCAGCCTCTTCTTGCCAACTCCATCCCCTCCAGGCTCACCTCACTAAGCACAGAAGAAAGTCCCACAATGGCCTCCAGGTCCTTCACAGTCAGCCTGTTCCCTCTCTAACTTCTTATAACTCTCTCCCCTGTTCTTTGCTCCAGCCACACGACCTTCATGTTAAATCTCACATGTTAACAGCTTCTGCCTTTGGGGCCTTTGCCTTGTCTTTCCCTCAAATTAGACCACTCTTCCACCAGATAAGCAATTAGTTAATTCTTTCACCTTCTTCAAATCCTTACCTAAATATTACCTACTAAATTTGTGATCTTGCCCATCCTATCCAGTACCAGTATCTTTCTTCACAGTTTCATACTGCTTTATGATATCTATCCTACATTTCACTTATTTATTAAGTATCTGTTTTCCCCATTAGAATGTCATTCTCATGAGGGCATATTTCTGTCTGCTTTGTTCTCTGCTGAGTCTTCAGCTCCCAACACAGTATCTGGTACATAGTAGGTGCTTAAAAAATGTTTGTTGAGTAAATAAATATGTTATTTATTTGATCCTTAAAACAATTCTTCTATGTAGGTATAATTATTTCCACTTTATAGTCACAAAATTAACAAGAGTCAAATCTTGAAAACCCCACTCTTTCCAAGTGGGGTGTATGATCTTCATACAGTGCAGGGTCTTGCCTTGTTTAGTCAGAATGGCCTAAGGCCTCAGTTTTCTCAGTTGTAAAATGAGGAGATTGGACCAGTTGAGTTCCCCTTTTCTAGAGGATGATGATTCCTCAGCTGCTTCTGTCTGTTTTTCTCCCTCCTCCAATCTACTCCTCCCTGGGTCTGGGAAAAAGATGCTAAATGGTTTACCAGGTCCACTGGGAAGCTGTGGACCATAGAATTATGGCAAACATTTCCATTTCTTAGCTTCTTACACTCCATCTATCTCACTGGCTAAGCCTCTGATTCTTCCCAGAAAATGGAATGACTATGGGGCAAAAAGAAGGGGGAGAGAGAGAGAGAGAATCAGAAAGTGAAAATGACAGAGGAGAAAGAAGGCTGGGAGAGAAGAAGGGAAGAAGCAGTAGGTGAGTAAATGTCAGAAGGTGTTCTGCAGAGAGAGGCAGTGGTCGTGCCCTGTTTTCCAGCTGAAACAAGACATCTCATCACTCTGCCCTTCCCTCCTCTCTGTGATCCCATCTCAACACCCAAAACTGAGTAAGAGAGCTCTTCCCATTTCTGTAATAGCACTTGGCATCAACCCATTCCAGGAACTAGGGATTCGTCTCTGATTTTCTTTTCCCTCTCCTCCTAAGGACCACTCCAATGCATCAGTCAGTTCTATCTGCCACATATACTTCATTCACATAGGCCTGCTAATTTCCAGCTTCACTAGCTCTCACCCTACTTAAGCCATTATTATCTCTCACCTAAGTCACTGGAATCATTTTCTGTCTTCAGGATGACCATCTTGCATAAATCTGGGGAATGCCCATTAGCACATGGTGGCCCTGGTTCTCTTCCATTTTATGCTTGCCTTACTCCACTACTCAGAACTTAAGACCCTGCCTAAGTCTTCATCCACCTTGTACCTATTTTATCCCCAGCTCACTAGGTACCAGCTTTTTAAAATTAGCCCAAATTGCTTTTGACTCAGGCTTTGCAAAGATGTTCCCTCTGACTGGAATGCCCTTCCCTCTCGTCTGTACCTGATGGACTCTTATTCATCTCTCAGGTTACCCCAGTCTAACTTAGGGAACCCTACTATTAATTAGTCTCTGTGCTGAATTTTCATAGGGTTGCCAGATTTAGCAAATAAAAACACAGGACACCTATTTAATTTTGAATTTTAAGTAAATAATGATTTTTTAAAAAGTATACGTATATTCCATACAATTTTGGGGAGATACTTTTACTAAAAAAAGTAATTGTTTACCTGAAATTCAAATTTAACTGGACATCTGTATTTTATTTGGCAACTCTAAATAAGTGGATTGACTTCATTTCTCTTTTATTTAGAGAGGCTGAAAAGTAAAAGACACTATTTCTCAGAAATTTTGCAGCTACGTTCTGGACAGGAATTAAGTTTTGCTAACTAGATGTATTTGTATGACGTTTTATTTCTTTTTATTTTTTTAATAAAAGTATTGATTTTTTTATTTATTGATTTTAGAGAGAAACATCAGTTTGTTTTTCCACTTATTTATGCATTCATTGGTTGTTTCTTCTATGTGCCATGACCAGGGATCAATCCACAACCGTGGTGTATTGGGACAATGTTCTAACCAACTGAGCTACCCAGTCAGGGCTGTATGAGATCGTAAAGGCAGAAGTGAGGTGGAGGCCATTTTCCTCTAACAGTGTAGACAAGCTCCCATCAACATGAGAGGTCCATGCCAGTGGGACAGTTGGTGGGGAGGCAGCAGTAGCTGTTATGCTAGGAGTAGCTGCAGCATTTCTGACCTGTGACAATTGACCTTGAAGCCAAGAGTCCTATTAGGACCACTTGACTTCTAATCCTCCAAGCCTTCGAGTGATTTTCTTATCACCTGGTTCTCTGTATTAAGTGCCTTGTTGTTTAAAACATCTGGAGTCATTTCTACTTCCTGAACTAAGGCCTACCTGACATAATCCTCACCACCCTGTACTTTCCTTCACATCACAATTGGTGTACACTGCGCAATTGGACAGTATCTCTCTTGCCCATAAAATTTTAGTTGCTTGAGGGCAGTGGTTGTGATGCTCACCAGCACACTCCAGTGTTGCTGTGCATGGATTTCGCCATTTGCTCCTCTATTTCTTCTGAAGTTGGGCCCTGATTCTGGACAAATAGTAAGTGGTCAGTTAATATCTTTTTAAATTGAAATAAGTGCTGAAGAGACAGGAAACGACCTGCTCCTGCATTGCCCATAGCTAAAGACCAGAAAGATTCCTCCACTTAACATATGAGTTATCGCCCTGCTTGTGTGGCTCAGTAGGTTGCAGCATCATCTTGTGCACCACAAGGTTGCAGGTGCAATTCCTGGTCAGGGCACATACCTAGGTTGCAGGTTCAATCCCTGGTCAGGGTGCATGTATGAGAGACAACCGATTGATATTTCTCTTGCACATTGATGTTTTTCTTTCTTCCTCTCTTTCTAAAATCAATAAACATATCCTTGGGTGAGGAAAAAAATTTTTTGAGTTGTCTTCAGAAGCTAGGTCACCCCTTTTGGCCTCAGTTTTGTTATCCATAATGTAAGGATTGGATTACACGTCATCAACAACTCTTTCAAACCTAATATTTATAAATCTATGATTCTTTGAACTCACTAATAGAGATGGGAACCAGAATCAAATTAGCTACATTTGATTGCACAGGTTAAAAAGCAATTTGTTTGGAAGCCTCATTCTCTCCCATGGGAAAGTGGCATGGAAATGAGATGCTCATCTTGAAAATAAATATGCAAAGGAAGACAAGAGTTAGAAAAATATGGAAAGATGAGACTAGTAGGACAAAGCGAATGTCTAAATACATAAATTATACCATGCAAATTCTCTTATTAAGTTTTCCAGTGGCATTCCATTGCTCTTAGGACAAAACTCAACTCCTTATCCTGGTTTCTAAAGGACTGCACAGCTTCGCCCTTAGTATCTCTCCAATCTCATGTTGAAATATTGTCATTACACCTTGTACTTTATTGAGAACTTTCTCACTTTGGGGTCTTTGCACCTGTTATTCCTACTGCCTGGAAGGCTGTCCCCTGGTTCTTGTCACTGCTAACTCCCTCTCATCAGTCAGGGCTCAGCTCAAAATTTATCTCCTAAGACAAGCTTTTTCTAACACTGTATTACAAGTAGTGCACAACTCCTCCAGTTAACTACTCTCATTTAACCCCTTTATAGTCTTCAAAGCACTTGTCACATCTATAACTCTCTTGTTAATTTATTTGTTTACCCGCTTATTGTTAGTATTTCCCAATAGAATCTAAATTGCCAGAGGATAAGGGACCACAGCTGTCATTTTCACCACTGTACCCTAACTTCTAGAACACTGCATGAGACATGGTAAGTGCTTCATAAATAGTTGTTGAATGATTGATTGAATGAATGAATGACTCCTAAAGAATACTGCTAAGGTAGTGAGGAATAAGAAGGCCTAAGGTGACCATGAGGTCATCCATACAGGCAGGTTTCAAGGAGACCATGATGAAGATTTCTTGAGATGCCTGAGCAGGATCCAGTCAAGATGGCAGCATAGGCAGACATAGCTCCCCTCTGAGCACAACCACCTTAAAATTGCAACTAAAATATAGAACAACCATCAGCCAGAACCATCAGAAACCGACTTGAAATGGAATACTGACAACTACAGAATTAAAGGAACCGTATCCATCGAGACAGAGCCGGCAAGCTAGTGCTTTGTCTGAGACTTCATCAACCTAGCTAACATTGTTTGACCCACCTTGGAGATCCCCAGAGACTCCGCCCCACCCAACCTATAGACCCACCCAAGCTGCTTTTTCATTTGAGTGGCTAGTCTTGGCTCATGCTTCACGACTTCCTAAATCTTATCAAACAAGAAACAGTTGGCTTCAGTGAGCTCCCAGCCTGGCACTACCAGCAGGGCTGGGAATCTCCAAGCCCTGCACAAGTAGCAGCCATCACAGATTGCTTTATAGCTCAGGCAGGGTGCTGCAGGCAAAACACAGGTTGGGGCTGACCTTGGTCTGCACCACCCTGGAAACCCCATGGCCAGTGCACCCAGTGGACAGCTACAGATTATGTCAAAGCACCACCACCCTGCCCCTGCACAGCTGAGCCTCCATGGAGGGCAGAGGTTTGTGGCCAGTGGTCATAGCCAGTCCTTGCAACTGACTGGCCTGGGTAAACCCCTCCCATTGACCTGTCAACATCAACCAAGACTCAACTACAAGAGGAGGGTGTGCTCATCTCACATGAAGGGTGCATTTTGAATACCCAGCTTGGGTATTAGAGGAGGCTGTGCTACTGGACCCTACAGGACACCTACTACATTAGGCCATGCTACTAAGAAATGGAATCAAAACAGCTCTACCCAGTACACAGAAACAAACATAGAGAGGCTGCCAAATTAAGGATGCAAAGAAATATGGCTCCTATGAAAGAACAGAACAAAACTCCCCAAAAAGAACTAAATAAAACAGAGACAGCCAACCTAACAGATGGAGAGTTCAAAACACTGATGATCAGGATGCTCAGAGAAATGATTGACTACAGCCATAAAATAAAGGAAGAAATGAAGGTAATACAAAGTGAAATAAAGAAAAATATACAGGGAACCAACAGTGATGGGAAGGAAGCTGGGATTCAAATCAATGACTTGGAACAAAAGGAAGAAATAAACATTCACCCAGAATGGACAAAAGAAACAAGACTTGAAAAAACAAGTAGAGGATTAGAAACCTCTGAAACAACTTTAAACATACCAACATCTGAATCATAAGGGTGCCAAAAGGGGAGAAGGAAGAGCAAGAAATTGAAAAAAAAAAAAAATAATGAAGAAAAACTCCCCAAATTTGGCAAGGGAAATAGACATACCAGTACAGGAAGCACAGAGAATCCCAAACAAGTTGAACATGAAGAGGACCATGCCAAGACACATCATAATTAAAATGTCAAAGGTTAAAGACAAAAAAAGAATCTTAAAAGCAGCAAGAGAAAAGAAGATAGTTACCTACAAAGGAGTTCCCATAAGACTATCAGATGATTTTCAAAAATAAACTTTGTAGGCAAGATGGGGCTGGCAAGAAATATTTAAAGTGATGAAAAGCAAGGACCTACAACTTAGATTATTTTATCCAATAAAACTATAATTTATAGAGGAAAGGCAGATAAAATACTTCCCAAACAAGGTAAAGCTAAAGGAGTTCATCATCACCAAGCCATTATCATATGAAATGTTAAAGGGACTTTTTTAAGAAGAAGGTTAAAATTATGAACAGTAAAATGATAGTAACTATCAATAACTGAATCTAAAAAATAAAAATAAAAACAAACTAAGCAAACAACCAGAACATGAACAGAATCATAGGTATGGGGATCATTTGGAGGTTTATAGTCTGGGAGGGGGAAGAGGGAGAAATGGCGCATAGATCAAGAAGCATAATTGGTAGAAACAAAATAGATAGGGGATGTTAATAATATAGGAAAGGGTGAAGCTAAAGAACTTACATGCACAACCCATGGACATGAACTAAGGGGAGGTGGGATTGCTGGAGGGAATAGGGGTACCGGGCAGAGGGGGGCAAAGGGAAAAACATTAGGACAGCTGTAATAGCATAATCAATAAAATGTACTTTTAAAAAATGAAGGCCTAGGGAACTTTAACAAAAGAATCACTAGTAAGTGTTTAAAAGAAAACTTAAAAGGTAGATAGCCTTTTTGCACTACCCAGAGAGGGGACCACATGGCATTGTTCTCAGTTTTCACGTAACTTAAGAGGGAAACTTTCACAATGTCCTGAACCCTTGATATCCTGAAAATGAAGGAGTATGTCCTCAGAGTCCTTGCAGCAGGAACGCATTTAGGTGGCACCAACCTTGACTTCCAAATGGAACAGAAGAGTATATCTACAAGAGGAAAAGTGAGAGCATCCACATCTTGTATCTGTCCAAGAATACTGGCCAGTGAGCTGTGCTGAAGTTTGCTGCTGCCATTGCAGCCACTCCTGTTGCTGGGTGTATCACTTCTGGAAGCTTCAATAGCCAGGTCTAGACAGTCTTTTGGGAGCCCAGAATTCTGGAGGTTACTGATCCCAGGGCTGACCACCAGCCTCCCACATAAGCCTCCTGTGTTAACCTGCCTATCATTGCTCTGTGTAACACAGACTCTTCTCTGCTCTATGTGAACTTTGTCATCCCTGGCAACAGCAACGGGGATCACTCAATGGATCTACAATGGTAGGTGCTGGCCTGGGAAATTCTGTGCATGGGTGGCACCAGATCCTGTGACCACCCATGGGAAGTTCTGCCTGACCTCTACTTCTACAGAGATCCTAAAGAGACTGAAAAGGAAGAGCAGGCCACTGCTAAAAAGGTTGTGACCAAGGAGGCATTTGCTCCAGCTCCCCAGTTCACTGCTGTGCAAACTGAGGTTACAGACTGTTTTGAAGGCATTCTGGTGCCCTTCTGGCTAGTTTGTAACTTCATACTGAAGCCTGGGGTGCTCAACTGCCACTGAAGACTGGTCTTCAGCCCCGACTGCTCAGGTCACTGAATGGGTAGGAACAAACACTGAGTGGTCTTAAGCTGTTCTTCCACAAACTTATTTTTTTTTAAGTATAATTTATTATGTTGTTACAGTAGTCCCACTTTTTTCCCCTTTGCTCCCCTCTGCCCAGTATGCCCCTTTCCTCCAGCAATCCCACTCCACTTAGTTCATGTCCATGGGTTGTGCATATAAGTTCTTTGGCTTCACCCTTTTCTATACTATTCTTAACATCCTCATGTCTATTTTGTACCAACCGATTATGCTTCTTAGTCCCCGCACCATAACCTCATTTCTCCCCCTTCCCCCTCCCAATTGATAATCCTCCCAATGATCCCCATACCTATGATTCTGTTCCTATTCTGGTTTGCTTAGTTGGATTTTCTTTTTATTCTTTAGATTCAGTTGTTGATAGTTGTGAGTTTGTTGTCATTTTAGTGTTCATAGTTTTGATCTTCTCTTTCTTAAGTAAGTCCCTTTGACATTTCATATAATAATGGCTTGGTGATGATGAACTCCTTTAGCTTTACCTTGTCTGGGAAGCACTTCATCCACCTTTTCATTCTAAAGGATAGCTTTGCTGGATAGAGTAATCCTGGTTATAGATTGCTTTTCATCACATTGAATACTGCTTGCCAGTTCCTTCCTATCTGCAAAGTGTTCTCTGAGAAATCAGCTGATAGTCCTATAGGCACCTCCCTGTACGCAACTCTCCGCCTCTCCCTTGCTGCCCCCAGGACTCTCTCTTTATCTTTCACCTTTGGCCTCTCAGTCATGATGTGTCTTGGTGTGGTCCCCTCTGGGTCCAGCTCGCCTGGGACCCTCCGTGCTTCCCGGACCTGTATGTCCATCTCTTTCACAAAATTTGGGAAGTTTTCCTCATTTTTTTTTCAATTCTTGCTTCCTCATTCTGCACTGGTTGACTGTTTTTTTCTTTCTTTTGTTCCAAATCATTGATTTGAACCCTGGTTTTCTTCCCTTCACCATTGGTTTTGTGTGGATTTTCCTTTTTTTCACTTAGCATAGCCTTCAATTCTTCTCTAATGCATTTGCCATACTCAAGCATATCTTTCAAGCCTGTGAGCATCTTTACCACCAGTGTTTTGAATTCTGCATCTGTTATGTTGTCTATCTCCTCATTTGTTAGGTTGGCTATCTCCTCATCGCTTAGTTGTCCCACTGGAACCTTGATTTTTTTCCCCTTTTGGGCTATACTTCTCTGTCTCCTCATTCTGACAAGCTTCTGTGTTTGTTTGCCTCGGCATCCCAGGTAGAGCTGACACTCCTTTTATGTTGTAAGGGGCGGAGCTTTAGGGATTTGTCAGTACTGAGCAACCTGTCTCACCACATTGTGGTGCTATATATGGGGGAGGGGTCTGAGAGGGAACAATGCCACATGCCCAGCACTCGCCCCTTTTCCAGGCACCTCTCCCACTTCCACACCAGACTGGAGCCCCTCTAGCTGCTGCCCTGGCCGTAGTTCTCACAGTGGGTGGGTCTGTGGACATTCTAGGACTGTGGGGGCCTTTTAAACAAGTGGACTATGCTGAGACTGGCAGTTTCTGCCTCCACCCCAATCCCCACTGGTCTGCACAGTCAGAGGCAATGAGGCTTGATTTTCCCTGGTGCTAGGACCATGAGCTGCAAGGTCCAGTGAGGAGCTGGGAACACTTCCCAGGTGTCCCTCTGACATTTTAAAATGTGTGACTGCACTTTCTGCCAGTCTGCCACTGCTGTCATTGCTGCCACTGCTGCTGCCACCACCACACTGCATCCTCTCCACCCTGGCTCTGCCCCTCCTACCTGTCTGGATGAGTATTTCTTCTTTATATCTTTGATTGTCGGACTTCCATGCAGTTTGATTTTCTGGAACTTCTGGCTGTTTCTAGTTTTGAGATAGTTGTATTCCTTCTTAGTTGTGGGGGGAGATGTAGCGTCTTGGTGTAATCTTTAGGGTTCTCAATATATAGCATCATTTCATCTGCAAATAATGACAGTTTTACTTCTTCCTTTCCAATTTGAATGTCTTTTATATCTTCTTGTCTGATTGCTGTGGCTAAGACTTCCAGTACTATGTTGAATAAAAGCGGTGAAACTGCACATCCTTGTCTTGTTCTTGATCTTAAGGGGAGCATTTTTAGTTTTTGCCCTTGGGTCATTTCTTTAGGCATCAGGATTGTGTGGTTAATCTGGTTGATTGTCTAAATGCTCAAGAGTGCACAGATTTACAAACAGGTACATTCACATAATGCAAACATCACAGAGACACCCAAATAGTCTCATACACACTGAATATCATACGGACAAACACTGGATGTTATTCAGGGATAGACATACTCAAACAAACAAACAAACAAAAACCATGCAGAGACACAGAGGAATTTCCCCGGTACTATAGACCCAGATCCAAAAAGAACCTAATGTTGACAGTACCCTCTGGGGTCCTGGGATCTGTCTCTTGCTTCAACAGGGTTTGAAAAGAACACACCTAGGGTCATGCTTTCTTTCCAGCTACCCTCCAACCTCTTTTCTAGTCAACACCTTTGGAACCACCTTTGGAACCACTTCAGTCACCCTTAGCCTCTGAGACCAGCCAGCACCATTTTTTTTTTTTTTTTTTTACCTCAGATCTTCATTGCCAAACAACCTTGAGCTCCCAAATTCATCAATATTATTCCACCAAGGTGGAGGCTGCCATCAATTGCCTGGCCAACCTGCATCTGTGGGCCTCCTACACCTATGGGCCACTTACACCTATGGGCTTCCTACACCTACCTCTCTCTGGGCTTCTATTTTGACCCAGACGATGTGGCTTTGCAGGGTGTGGGCCATTTCTTCTGAGAGTTGGCTGAGGAGAAGCACGAGAGTGCCAAGTGTCTCTTAAAGCTGCAAAACCAGCACAGTGGCTGCATTCTCTTCCAGGACATGGTGAAGCCTCCCCAAGATGAGTGGGGTAAAACCCAGGACACCATGTTAGCTGCTTTGGCCTTGGAGAAGAACCCGAGCCAGGCCCTTTTGGATATGTATGCCTTGGGTTCTGCCCACTCAGACCCTCCCTCATCTCTGTGACTTCCTGGAGAATCATTTCCTGGATGAGGCAGTGAAGCTCCTCAAGAAGATGGGCGACCGCCTAACTAACATCTGCAGGCTGACCAGCCCCCAGGCTGGAATGGGTGAGTATCTCTTCGAAAGACTCACCCTCAAGCATGACTAGGAAGCCTTTGAGGCCCTAAGGCCTTTGAGGGGCTCCTCTGCATTTCCCTGGCATCTGCCTTTTGCATGAGCCTCTCCATGAAACGACTAGGTACCCTTTTAACCACCCGGGAGCCCACTCCCATACATTGAACCAAATTGAAACAATAAAGCTTTTTTTACAGAGAAAAAAAAAAAAAAAGAACACAATGTCTAAGAGACCTTGGGGTGGGTATGGAGCCAAGAAAATAAAGTAATACTAAGAATAAAAGACCAAAACAAAGGGTGGACAAGAAAGCCAAGAGAGGCAGAGAAATTCAGAGAAATCAGACAAATAAGAAGGGGCAAATAAGTGCAGACAGTCCTCAAGAGCCAGTGAGTGGGAGAGAAGGGAAAGAATGTTTGTGCATTAGTTTTGTATTTACTGCTGTCACAAATGATCACAAACATATGTTGGAAATGTGTGAAACAACATATTTCTCTTCTTGCAGTTCTGGACATCAGAAGTCTGAAATGGGTCTTACAGTCTAAAATCAAGATGTCAGCAGAGCCTGGGTTCTTTTGGAGTCTCCTGTAGAGAATCCATTCCCTTTTTCTTTGGAGTGTCTGGAGGACACCCACTTCCTTTGCTCTCACCCTCTTCTTCAGTCTTCAAAGCCAGCAATGTTAGCTCTGGTTGTCCTCTTCTCTCTTTGTCCTCCACTTTGAAGGACCCTTGATATTATATTAGACCCACTTGGATAGTCTGGAATAATCTCTCTATTTTAAATTCAACTGATTAGCAACTTTAATTCCATCTGCAAACTTAATTCCACTTTGCCATGTAAGGTCACATTCACATGTTCCAGAAGTTAGGACACAAACATCTTTATCTTTGGGGCAACATTATTCCACCATCACAACATAGAAGTTCATCTTTTACATAATAGACTTGGTCATATCTATAGCCTTTTACTTGGGTATCTGTGTTTTATGAGCATTGAACTGGGAGATTCATTTAAAGATGAATGTACATGTGTTTATTTGTGTTACTTTGTTTATCATCAGGGTGTCATATTTGAATGTCTCCCTGATTAGTATGTAGGGGCAGAAGGATGCCTGGAGGGGACGCCTAATATAGTGCTATAGCTCCATAAAGACACATTGCTGTTGTATTGTTGTTCTTATTGACAATAAAACTAATGACAGAGGGTCTCTGCATGTTTTCTTTGTCTGTCTGTCTCTAAATAATTTATTCCTAAGTATTTTTTGAAGCAATTGTATACAGAATTGTTTTCTTAGTTTCTGTTTCTGATAGCTCATTATTAATGTATAAAAGTTCTTGTCCCTATGGTATTCAGTGTGTATGACACTTTTGGACATCTCTGTGATGTTTACATTGTGTAAATGTACCTGTATATAAGTCCATGCACTTTTGGGCATTTAGACATTGATGGATGCACATGCACATTTGTACAACAGTGTGCATGATCATAGTAGTAGACATATGAATATTCACAAACCCCCAAGGGTATCCAGACAGAAAGGCTTAGCTAGAAATAGGTGGAGAATCTAGGAAGACAAGGGAGCAGAGAGGAAGATAGGAGAGGTGGGTAGAGGAGGGGAAAGGAAGGAAGAGACAGAGAGATGGAGGTGAGGAAAGAGCACAGGGAAGATCAGGAAAAATATCAGAAAACAGAACAGAGTTCTAGGGATCTGAAATTTTAAAAAAAGAGGCTGGTGTAATCACAGAAAGGTCATGAGTTAGAAGATGTGGGTATGGCTCTACTTCTGGTCATTCCTTTGCTGTGTGGCCTTGGCAATGCCAACTCTCTGGACCTCACTTTACCAAGAGATTTGAAACAGATAACTCTTGGGTATATCCCAAAGAAGGAGAGAGAGAAAGGTGGAAATAAAATCATACACAGGGAAAAATAGAAAGAAAGAATTAGAAAGAGAGACACAGGCAGAAAGTAAAAAGAGAGGCCCTGGGAGCTAGCCAGAAGTAGAGCTGAGAGAGCCCTACCCTGACTCTTTGAGGCAGGAGTGTGAGCACCTCCTACCCACCCCTTACCCTAAAGCTTCAGAGTGTCCTGAAGTCCTTAAAAGGTAAGGAAGGAAGGTGGAAAGAGAGAGGCACCTGGAATGACATCCACACACCAACACTCAGAGGCCTGCCAAAGCCACACACAACAGGATCCAGACTTCCTGCACCAGCCCCCAGATGTAGGTGTGCCAGCCACCTGGAATGACTCATACCCTAGCGATGTGGGCACACAAGCCAAAAGCGAGCCTGGGCTCCCGGCCCACCTGCACACCACAGGCCAAAGAGGGAGGTGAGATTCAGGCTCTTCAGGGGGTGAGAAGGGGCTACCCTCCCCACACACAGCTACCTTGCCCTTAGAGCGCCCTCCCCCAGTGACCACCTTCCTGATTTGAGATCCAAGTGTCCTTTCCTCCCGCCCTCCTCCCCCAAACCTTACTTGGGAAGCTGGAGAACCAGATGAGATGTTACGCAAGGCCTGATGTTTACCTTCCTCAGGGGCCTCCTCCCTTCCTATAAAGCCTGGCGTGCGTGGTGGGGAGATTGAAGACCAGGACCGGATGAGGAGAGAGGGGACAGAGAGGAGTCAGAAAGTTAATGCGGGAGGAGAGAAGGGCATCGACTCAGCAAGCAACAAGGGTGGTCCGCCATCTGCGCACACAAAGGCTTCCAGGCAGTCGTGGAAGGGACAGCGTCCAGTCTCTGGCTTCCCATGGAGGCGTCTGTACTGGGCCCAGGGCTGGTGGAGCGTCTGGAGCAGCTGGCTACGTGCCCACTGTGCGGGGGCCCCTTCGAGGACCCAGTACTCCTGGCGTGTGAGCACAGCTTCTGCCGCGCGTGCCTGGCACGCCGCTGGGGGACCACGACTGCGACAGGCACCGAGGCGACCCCCACTGCCTGCCCCTGCTGCGGCTTGTTGTGCCCCCGGCGCAGCCTGAGATCTAATGTGCGGCTGGCGGTGGAGGTGCGAATCAGCCGCGGACTGAGGGAGAAGCTGGCCGAGCCCGGGACCCGTGCTGGGAGACGCCGAGGGGGCCGCATCCCCACCATGGGCAGCCTGGACCCGCTTGGAGAGGTGAGGCTGGAGTGCGCTTCATGGGTTCGCTGCGGTCGGGAGAAGGGGAAGCTTCGTGGGCTCCCTGGGGAAGCGGGGAATGGTACCACCCGAGCTAGGGCCTTCATGGCAGTTGAGGTGAAGGATGAAATTGAGGAGAGAAAAGCAAAGGACGAAGGGCAGGTACTGACCACGAGTCTTCTAAGTGAAGTGACAGATGGCCAGAAAAAACAGTGGGAAGTAGTTGACACTTTGATGAGGGGTGAGGGGGTCGAGGCACCGCTGGGCGCTTGCCTGAGTCCTGTGAGAGAGCTGGGAGCAGAGAAGGTGCCGGGGTACTGGACGGAATGTCAGGGCCCCCTGGGACCCCTGTGAAGCGTGGACACCCAGAAAGAGGGGAATCGGCAGAGAGAGAAGCTGACTGGGAAGAGGGTGGGGAGGTCAGAGCTAACATAGGGGAGGGGGAGTCTGAAGAGAGCAGAGAAAAAAATGCAGGGGAGGGGCAGGGAAGGAGGGCGCCAGGTAAGCAGGGAGGAAGGGAGAGGCGAGTATCTCTAAAACCCCCTGCAGCATCGTGGTCTTGGGTCCTAGCTGAGCTCAGTGTTATTTGTTATTGTTGTCCTCGTTCCTCCCAGAGACCCTGGCAGGGGAAGTGAGGGCTGGAGGCCAAATCCGAACTGCCTTTGGAGCCTCTGGCTCCTGTACTTCCCAGCCTTATCACCCACCCACCAGCTACACACCTCTTGAGCTCCTTAGCCATCAACCAACCCCATTACCTTGCCTGACCCCCAGGTGCCTTCAGGATTCTCAACCTGCTTCCCCCCAGCAGCTAATCCCCCTTGGGCCTTGCTTCCACACTCCAACCCCTCGCCCCTTTTAAAAAAGATTTTTGTTTATTTATTTTTAGAGAAGGGAGTGAGAAAGAGACGGAGAGAAACATCAATGTGTGATAGATACAGCTACGGATTGCTTCTTGTATGCCCCTAACTGGGGACCAGGCCAGAAGCTCAGGCATGTGCCCTGATGGGGAATCCAACCACTGACCTTTCAGTTCACAAGCCAGCACTCAATCCACTAAGCCACACCAGCCGGGGCTCTCGACCCCCTTTTAAGTCTACATAGACCTAATCAGTCTAGGTGTAATTGGCCTAATTAGGCAAATTGCCTTTCCTCTTTCCCATTCAACATCATACTGGTCCACCCTAGTCATTCTCCCTAGACCTGGAAGGCGGAAGGAGGAATTCCCCATACAGGGAGTTGGGGTGGGGTATACAGTGTCCTTTCCTGGCTTCCATGGTTGCCTGTAGATCTGTTGAGCTTCCTTCCTGGGATACATTCAAGTCCAGATGCCTCCTTGGCCAGAGTAGAGACCACAAAGCAAAAGACTCAATGAATGCCACTGGCCTTATGTGGCAAGAAGTGACGCAGATTTATTATAAGGTTTTTATATACTAACCCTTAGCCCAAAGGCTCTGAGTATGTGTTTGGTCTGTGTGGTGGAAGAGGATACACCCTCAGGAAGGTGAATAAGGAGAGGGTCAGAGATAGAGAATGGGGTTGTGGGGGCAGCAGAAAAAGGTAAGGACTTTGAGGGGCAAGAAAAAGGCATGAAGCCCTGGCCAGGTGGCTCAGTTGGTTGGAGCAACTTTGCATATACCAAAAGATCGCTGGTTCAGTTGCTGGTCAGGGCACATACCTAGGTTGCAGTTTTGATACTTGGTCAGGGTGTGTACTGGAGGCAACCAATGGATGTTTCTCTCTCACATTGATGTCTCTCTCTCTCTCTCTCCCTTCCTCTCTTTCTAAAATCAATAAACATATCCTCAGGTGAGTATTAAAATAAAAAAAAAGAAAGAAAAGGGTATGGATGAGGTTTACTGAGAGCCCTTGGGGAACGGAAAAGGGGAGCACAGTGCCTGAGGTGTTAGGAGAATAAGTGGTGATGGAGAGGAAGGAAGGGTCATGAAGGAGAGGGAGACAGAGGAATAAAGAGCATAGTGGTCAAGAGGATATGTGCTGAGAGTTGGGGAGGGCCCTCACCAGCTCAGACTCAGCTCACCTGAGTGGGAAGGAGGGGGAGGACTCCCAACATTATGAAGCTTAGAGCTCACATCCATATTTTCTTCTGCCCACCCAGGATATGAGGAAGACATGGAGAAGGTGAGTTCCATTTTTACTGTTCCTTCCTTTCCACTACTAGCTGCCATATCTATCACCTTCTCACTGGGCCCATATCTTTGTACCCACTCACAGGCAGGTTTTCTGGGTGTGCCTTACCCCTTCCTTCTCCAGAGATGTGAATGAGGTAGGGGAGAAGGCAACAGAGGGAAGAGAGCATCTACTGGTTTCCTGACCTTTCTCCCTCACTTGTCCAGATTTGATACCCCAACACCCAAGTCATCTAACTCAGAGGACAATCTCCCTGAAGATTACCCAGTGGTCAAAAACATGCTTCACACACTGACAGGTAAGGAGGGCAGAAGGGAGAAAAGTGAATGAGAGTCTATTTTAGGTTTGCTTCTTTTTCTCTCTCAAAAATAATCAAGTCCTTTTTGATGTCTGTTAATTAGCTACCTAGGGATGCTGTAACAAAGCATCACACACTGAGTGGCTTAAACAGAAATTTATTGTCTCACAATTCTGGAAGTGGAAATAAAGGTGTTGGCAGTTTGGGTTCCTTCTGTGGACTGTGACAATCTGTCCCATGACTCTCTCTTAGCTTCTGGTAGCCTCTGATGTACCTTGGCCTGAAGATGGTATTCTTCCTGTACACATTTGTCTCTAGGTCCAAACTTCTCCTTTTTATAAGGACACTAGTCATATTGGACTAGAGCCCATGCTAATGACCTCATTTTAACTTGACTACCTCTATAAAGACTATTTCCAAATATGGTCACATTCTGAGGTACCATGAGACTTTAACATATCTTTTTGGGAGGAAACAGAATTCAACCCATAACAATGTCTACTCTCAATTCTGCATACCCCAGCCATTCTCTCCTCTTACCTTTTCAAACACTTACACAGCAGAACCCTAGAGGTCAGCTGCCTCTCAGGAATCTGCTTCCACCACTTATCCTCAATCCTTTCCAGAAGGATCAGAGCACTCTGCATTTCCCTGCCCCTGGGACTCTGGGGCTTCTCTGCAGCTTTTAGGCAGTTCCTTCCTCAATCACTCTGAAGGCTGTTCTCTGGAGAAGATGCTCCACCCTCTCGGTCACCACCATCCCGCCCAACCCAGGTTGCTCCTAGTACCCCGGATCCAAAAGTCTTTTCTCAAGGTACCCCATACACTGCAGTCCAATGACTGTTTCTTTCTGATCCCTTTGGCCATCACCAAATGGTCCCACTCTCCCTATAGAAATAGGCCTATCCACTCCCACCTATTCCTGTGAGTGGGTGGGTTGGTTTGTCAGGATATCTAGGATTCCTCCCTTTGCCACTCCCCTCTGACACTTGGGGTTCCAGTGTGTGGTATCAGTCTCTCTCTTCAGATCCACCTTCCCCATCATGCTGACCCAGCTCTCAAGCCCCGCCCCAGATACTGCAGATTGAGATATCAGTCCTCACTCCTCCCTAGGGTCAAATCAGCCTCACTCTTTCCTCACCCCAGAAACCAGGCGATCTCTCTTTTCATCTCTGCACTGTGTCCCCTGCCCTGAGCTAGGCAGGTCCTTCTCCAAGTCTAATTCTACAGAAATGGTGCATTAGTGCACATATTTGGTCTGCCTAGAAACTACCTTTCATATGCCTTCACCCTCTTTGGTCCCACAGCCACCTTTGAAGCTGTTGTGGGGCCTTTGAAGTGCCTTCTGATTATTCTCCCTCCTATCCCACCTTTGACTGAGAAACCCTTCTCACTTTGGTCCTCTCCCTATCTTGCGCTTCCCAGCCGACCTGACTCTGGACCCTGGCACTGCACACCGTGGCCTGCTCATCTCTGCTGACCGCCGCAGCGTCAGACTGGCCCCACCAGGGACTCCAGAGCCCCCTGACAGCCCAGCACGCTTTGATCAGCTCCCTGCTGTGCTGGGTGCTCAGGGCTTCGGGGCTGGCCGCCACTGCTGGGAGGTGGAGACCTCGGATACCACCTCAAGCAGAGATCCTTCTGGGGAGGATGAAGACATGGAGAGTCACTATGCCTTGGGTGCGGCCGGGGAGTCGGTGCAACGCAAGGGCCGTGTAGGGTTGTGCCCCGCAAGCTCTGTGTGGGCCCTAGAGGGCCGAGGCAGCCGCCTTTGGGCACTCACAGCACCGGAGCCCACCCTGCTGGGTGGTGCCGGGCCCCCACCAAGGCGAATTCGCGTGGACTTGGACTGGGAGCGGGGCCGCGTAGCCTTCTATGACAGTCGTTCCCTTGACTTGCTGTTCGCCTTCCAGGCGCCGGGGCCCCTGGGGCAGCGCATCTTTCCACTGCTCTGCACTCGAGACCCACGAGCTCCGCTGCGCATTGTGCCGGCAGAAGGCTAAACAACCTGACCCACAGTCTCTCTCTGGCTTGGCCTTTAGCAAGGCTGCTGCTTCTGGGCTTAAAACTCCCTACTCATGCAGGGAGCATGTCCACATGCCCACAGCCCAGAGTACTGATAGACACTCATCCCCCAACACTGTCTTTTTTCCCAAATGGTAAGACCTCAACTGGCCTTTATTTTCCACATGCATTCCCAAAGCTGAATCCATTCCCACTCCCTCCTCTTGGGATGCTCCTCTCCCACAGCTACCCCAGTACTTCCCAACTGCTCTCCCCATCTATCTTACACAGTTCTAGGCCTGAGCTGGGGAATAGGCCCTGCCCCATTGGAATTAGTCAACAGCCCATGTTTACCACACACAGTCCCTGCTCCTCATTTACCTCCCACTCCAGCCTCTGGTAGTCTCAAATGTCCAGTGCCTTCCCTACAGCTTTAAGGCTGGGGCTTTCCTGCCCTATCCACTCTCGAATTTCTCAAGAGAAACAGGATTCTCCTCCTGAAAAACAAGCTTGACTGATTCTATTCCACCATGCTTTCCATGTTCATAGTCCTTTCCCATTAAGAACCTTCTTTAAATTACGCCGTGCACATGCTCACAATGAGAAACCAATGGTGCTACCTCTCCTATCCTCAATTGGGAATGTCTCATACAACCTGAAGGCATTCTTATATATAGCTTCACATCTTTCACCATATGTATAAATGGGCCCGTATTTAACACGTTTTATGATGTTGGGTTATTTATTTTGTGCATCTGTGGCAATAAATGAGATCTCTGTGGTGGTATGGATTTGACTGATCTCTGCAAGTATGCATGGCAAGAGGCCTAGAGAATGATATTCAGACCCCAGTGAGGTGTAGGGAGGGCCAAGGGAGAGGGACATCTGGACTGGCAAACATCAAAGCCTAGGAAAGAAGGGGTGAGTGTAATGTAGGCGACATACCCCATCTCTTTCTTGACTTTTGCTGCCTTTACCTGGGACAATGTTGGATGTGTCTCTGAAGCTGGAAGACCAAAAACTGAGAAGACACTTGGCTCTAAGTGGCCACTCTTGAAGCCAACTTTGTCAGAAATCCTAGATCACATGAGAAGGGTGAGGAGAGGACACGACTGTTTCTTTTTTCAATTTCCATAAAGGTGAAAATGGCAAAGACCTTTCTTCCTCCCAACTCCTCTTGAGGGCATGAGAGAAGTGAGTAGGAGGGGAGTGGAATGGCTGAGAGCCCTCCTATAACACCTCACATACCACAGGCAAGGACTAAGAGTTCAGACTAGATAAATACATTAGCATAATAGCTCTAAGCCAGGATTAATAAGCATAGCTGGGGCAAGATTTCCTGGAATCTGTCTGGGACCCTGGCAGTGAAAGCTTGGGGCTGTTGGAAACCCAATAGCAATATTTGGGACTCAAGTACAAAGTGCAGGGGGCAAAGAAACTGGATCCCAGGACAGGCAATTTGGCAGTGAGAACTAAGGGGAGTGACTAGGACCAGGAGGCCTGAACCCCTGGAAAAAGAAGGATGTATATTGTAGGGGGTTGAGGGAAATAGGGCTGGGAATCCAAGAAGCTTGGGTTCTAGAATAGCAGCAAATCAGAATTCCAGCATCTCTGTTCACCCTCCTCTTCTTTCCTCTATCAGGCAGAGGAGAGGGAATGGGGGACTGGAGAATGATCAGTCCATGGGTTTTGTCCCCCAGTAGCCACATGAATATATTCAGGGTCAGAGAGACAGATAGACACAGGAATGGTAGGGGAAAGTGAATTTAGTGCTGCATTGGCCCTGGAGGAGGCTGACATGGGTCAGGAGGCTGGGGATGGGTGGTAGGGCTCGGTCCAGGGGTTGCACGACTCCGTCCTTTGCGGTGGCCCCGTACACAGTGTGTATGACCACAGCCCTCCTCTTCCTCCTCATCACTCTCCGTGGAGCTCTCACCAAAGGCCCGAGGTTTCTCATAAATACAGCAGCCTGGATTTGGAAGGAGGAGCCCAGTTAAAAAGGAGAAAGAGTAAGATGTAGAGTCAGTTCCACTCCCATTGGATCTTAGTAGGAATTCCTACTTCCACCATAGTTTCCGACTACCTTCCAGGATCCAGCTTTCCCAGGCCCACCCCCTGGCACTCAAACACTCAATCCCCTTATCCTTTTAGAAAGCCAGGAATCCAAAGCTCCACTTCTCCCACCTCCGATACCTCTTGCCATCAAGCCTTGGCACATCTCATCCCATTTTGAACCCTTCTGTACTTCTTTCCTCTCTAACTTTAACCTCCTCTCCTTGATGCCAGAGAAGCACCAGGGCAGCAACAGGATTGGGGCATCTGGAGGCTTCAGGATGGTCAGTGCATATGAGAAAGTAGAACATATACATATGGGAGCCAGAACTCCAGGGTTACCGTGGGCCAACAATCACTCACATTTTGATGACCGGCGCCCCATGTGTTCGTTGTCCACAGTGTCACTCGTCCATTCCACCTTTTTCTCTGGCTTCCGTTTTCGAAGTTTGATGGTTAGACTCCGGTTCTCCTGGAAGATTAATAGAGATAGGCATACCTATGTAGTCCCCTCCTACTGATCATTCCCACTCCTTCTCAGGGGCCTCCTCTTGGCCCTATTCCAGATCAATCAGCATCACAGACAGCACCAGAACAGTTGAGTGGTGGAAGAAGAAGAAATAGCACAAGTCTTTGACCTCCTTGAGAAATCATACAGTAGTATTTCCTGTTCTTGTTAACCACTAGTATTCAAAGAAGTAAAAATTCCTAACCTAGGTAAAGTCCCAGCAAATCTTCAAAGGAAAATATAGCCCTTGCTGTTTCTTCATTTTCCTCCTCAAATCATCCTTAGTGGTACTAATACATGAAGATTATTTTCAGTCCCAATGACCAATCTGATCTTTTTTTCCCCCCAGATCCTCTATTCTTTTTCCCATTAAAGAAGGAACTCCATTCTCACCTCTCTCATCCTCAAGCCCAGCCCTCCCTACCTCTTATCCAACTACTCCCTAGCATCCTGGAATCTCTGGTAACTAATATTCCAAACTCCCTTAATGCAGTTGTTACAACCTTCTCCCATTGAAAACAATTTAACCTGTTTTTGCAAAAGTGCTACCTTTTGTCTCTATTTACATGTCCTCTGTTTTTTCAAAATTTATTATCTTCACTCCTTTTCATTTGTTCCCTCATTCTCTCTGCTGCCTTTTACATTCATCCGTTCAACAAATATTTATAAGTATTCTTCCAGTCAAATTCCCCTACAGCTGGCCTCCAGTCATGCTTTCTTACACTGTCCTTCATTTCCCCCCAGTATTTCTCTCGCTCCTTAATCCCCAGGTTCCCATTCTTTATTAATTATACACTCCACCACCCCAAGCAGCATCACCTACATCCTAACGTGTCACTTACTGGCCTTCTGCACCATCTCTGCCGCTCCAAATACCCGGAAGACCTTGCGATTCTCCCAACCCCAAATATTCAACCCCATTCCTCCCATATCCCCAAGCCCAGCCCCTCCAGCAACTGTCCAAAGCTCTATCCCCTCCCCTACGGTATCTCCCAGACCCCTAAACAGCACCGCCCCCCGCCTTTCTCACGGGCTCGGTTGTCACGGTAACCGTTGTCTCAGTGACGGTCTCACTCAGCCCAGCCCCTGTCTCGGCCATGGCTGAGAAAAGGGAGAAAGGGAGGATGGGGGATGAGACACCCTTCCTTTGTTCTGTGTCTCTGGGGTCTAAGAGGATCGGTATCGGATTCGAGTAGCTGGCAGAATCCTCCACCTTCTTTTACACCCCTCCTCCTGGGCCTCCACTTCCCCACCCCAGGGGAAAACCTGTCCAACCCCACTTCCGGCTCTCTGCTTCCGAGTGTGACGCGCCCTATAGTCCGCCCCCCTTTTCCCTTCCCCGGCAGTCAAAGCGCAGGCGTCGCCGGACTAGTTCCGCCGTAATGTAACAGTGCGCAGGCGCCGCAGGGAGGAGACGCAAATTTGGCGGAAGACAAGTCACTGTAGGGGTTGAGGAGAGCGATCAAGGGCAGCTGGGGACCGCCCGTCAAGCAGTAGTGGGCGGTCCAGAAGGGAGAGCCAGGCTAGCAGCTGCAGACCCGGTGCCGCCCCCATGCACTGGGTGCGTGGCAGGGCGGGGAAACTAAGGAGCAAAGGTAATGACCTTACAGTGGTCCTTTCCGTTTCCTTATTGTTTTGTACGAGAATTACAGAAAGGGGACCTAAGAGCCGTTTGAAACACAATTAAGAACCTGGGTTCTAAAGAAGAAAAAAGAGGAAACTGGGTTCTAGTACGTGACCTGTGCCTGTAAGTGTTCGAGCGGTGCACTTAATGCATGTTCAACTTGGATATTTTCCTATGATCACACCAGGTCTTGAAGATGGAGGCGCATGAAACACTGAGACCCTTCCTTTTAGCTCCCGGTCTAGTGGGAAAGATTGGCGTGTTTAACACTAACAAAAAAATAAGACGTTGAGATATTAACGTAGACATAAAACACATCTGTGAAACTGAATTTAGTTGCATACAGCCAGCACCCTCTGGGGTAATGAGTGAGCAGAGAAATGATCATAAATTATAATACAGGGCAATTTATGCTATGATAAAAATATGTACACATTTCTCAAAGAGCAAGAGGTTTAAAGAGAATCTGAAGGAAGACTTTTTTTAAAAGAGTAGCTTACAGAGTCATATGTGTGTGAAGGATGTGCAGCTGGGATGTACGTACAAAGCTGGGAGTAAGGGGAGTGCTGGTGAGGCTTGACAGGCAGGCTTGGTTGTTTGGATACCCTGTATGCTTTGCTGAAAAACTTGAATTTTATCTAGTCAATGTTATGGGCCAGGGAAAGGCTTAAGGTAGAGTAGAAACAATGAGCAAATTTGTTTCATTCATTTCAGGAGTGGGGCAGGGAAGTCAACAGAAAACTGCTCTGCCCTCCCCTCAAAGTTGCTGAGGGGGCCAAACACCATAGCATATGTCTGACAGTATATCTCTGAATATACAAAGGGTCACACAATTACAAGATAATCATTATTATTCACACCTTGATCACCATTTAAGCCAAGAAATGCAGGAATACTGATTCCCAGACTAAAATTTGAACATGTTTACTGTTCCTGGACTATATATTTTTATCCCTTTTAAGTTTTTTGGTTCAAACTGAAAAAAGCAAGATACAATTAGGCATGTATAGTATAGCCCATTAAAATAACAAATCTCTGTGGAATGGGATTCCTTTTAATTTTTACTGTTTTCTTTCTTTATATGAATCCATTACAATATATATTACAGCTATCTCAAGAGCAATAAACCAAATAATTTCCAAAGTGTTCACCTGTAGTAACTACAGACTGGTGTCCCTTAGTATCATATTTTTTGTTGTCCAAACTTACATATCAAATAGGCATGGTTAAATTTTATGTTGCTCTCTCACTATCCAAACTCTCATTTTTTGTTTCCCTAAACTCGGGAACCAAATAGATTCAGATATTAAGAAAATACTTATAATTGCTTTTGTAATGTCAGCCTCATTGCTGGCTTCATTTTTTTGGCTTTTTAAAATTTATCTACTAGTTTACATCTTTTTGTACTTGATACATTTGTTAAATGAACAAATATATCTCTAAGCTCATTTAAATTCAAGTTGGAATAAGAAAGATTATAAGTAACACACATGTCTGGGTTTTACTGAAAAACATAGCTTTAATAGGAAAATTCAACTAGGAATAGGAGCACCCTGCGGACAATGGTAATCCCCACATGATGTTCTGCTTCTCCTCTGGAAGGAAATACTGCAACCAGAGGATGGACAAGGATCTAGGAACCCAATATTCTTCACCTTCCAAGGAAGAGAAGAGATTGTTGAGTCACCCAGAAAAAAAAAAAAAAAAATCAAGAGTCTTCCTTCTCCTGGAGCCTATGGGAAAAGAAAGGATTTCTTTGTTATGTTGGTCAAAGGAAGAGGTTCTAGCAGTGTGAGATGAAATACTCAAATAATCAAGGAAGGACTTTTATTTATGACATTGTGGAAGACTAGCTTCCCTAAACAATCCTCCAACTTCAAGCCAACTAAAAATGTTGGGATTAAAGATATATCTAACAAATCACGATCTTGAAGAATGCAGATTTCTTGGGACACAAAAAGTACTAGGCATAAAAGATTTTTTTTTAGAGGATAAACTAGACCTAACAAGAAATTTTTTAAATAAGTAGGTAAGACTGGGGAAAATTGTCTCAAAAGATATATCTAACAATAAATATTTTTAATCCATTGATGAGATGGCAAGAAAGTAAAGGTAGTCTTCACATTGGGTAAAGGATGTAAGACCAGGAAACTAAACAGGTAAGTTAAAACTGAAACCCCTACTACCATGGTCTTCTTGCTGTTTTGACAGCCATATGGAAGAACCTGAGACAAACCTATGTCTGATAGGAGATACTCTGCATAAATTTGGAACCCCGAAGTGGCTACCCCTCCGTGTAAAGGTAACAAGGAAAAAAAAATTAACTCTGCAGAAGGGGAATTTGTGTCACTAGGTAGAGGAAAAAAAATCTCCCCTGAGATTTTCTAACTATAAACTAGCCCTTACATGAATTTGCAGCCCAAATTCATACTACCCGTTTAGTCCAAAAAAAAACCTAATACCAAGAATTTATGTGAAGTGATTCTGGCTTGGTAGTGCCTCAAGGCACCTGAATAGGAAACACAATCGCTGAGAATACATCATTTACCCTTACACCTCAAAGAATTCCCAGTTCAGCATCAGACCCACAAAAACTGTGGGTATCGGAATTATGAGGCAATATAAATAGCCATGTTTAATGTACTTAAATGTAATACATATATTAAGAACAAAAGGAGCAATTAAAAATATGACTAAGGAATTGGAAGTTATTAAAAATGATTGAGGAAATTACTAAAATAATGAAGTAGAACTCAAAAAAGTTTTTAATGTAATAATTGAAATAAACTGAAGACAGAATCAGTGACCTGGAAGAGAGACCTGAAGAAATTATCTAGAAGCAGCATAGAAAGAGATGGAAAATATGAAAGACAGAGAGAGGATAGACAGTCTAATAATAAACATTCTCCAGCATGTGAGAATTGAAAACATGGTAAAAAGTAATATTCAATGAGGTAATGATTGATAGTTTTCCAAAGCTGATAGGGAAAAAAAGAAAGATCAAGCCTCGGTATCGAAATCCAACAAATTCCCCAAAAATAAATTTTTAAAAGCCACATCTTGATATATTGTAGTAAAACTGCAGAACACTACAAAGAGGAGTTCTTAAAGCCATTTAAAGAGCCTGTGTTACTTAAATCATGCATGACTAATTCTCACTAAAGTACAACTTCCTTGAATATAGTGGAAGATTCCAATATAACATGCAGACCACTAAGCAATACTTGTCTTCTATATTTTTCATTTCCTTTTAAGTATGTTAAAATGTTTAGTTCACTTGTGTTAAAAGGGTAAGAAAAGTGTAATTTTAAAACATAAAACGACCACAAATCTCCCTATTATCAGAACTGTAGAAAACATGAATGGGACCAAAAGAAAGAATTGTTTATTCCATACAAAAAGTAAATCACTAGATTTGTTAACTTGAGAACAGGCAGAGGCAAGGGAAAGGGTACGCACTTGCAGTTGGTACAGGTGTAGAAGACAGTCTGCCCTTCATCAGCTGAGCGCATCTGTCTGGTGTGGTATGCCATTCCCTCATGACCACAGCGAGAGCAGCGCCTGTCAACCTGGGAAGCAACTGATGGGTTAGGGAGGCATAGTCATAGCCCCCTACTTGTCACAGGAAGCAGCTGATACACTCCCAGGACACTACTGCTCTAATGGCCCCTCTTCTGTCTTGGAATTGGGTACAAAACTCTCCAGATCTCCGTTTCTTTCCCACCCTCCCTGTGGGACCCGTCCTTGATGTCATTAACTTACCACGGGCCCCTGGAATTCAGGTCCTTCCTCCATCGACATAGGTATGGCTGTCCCCAGTTTATGGAACACAACTGAGGTCTTCACAACCTTCCCTTCGAAGTCTGCGCAGGCAAGAAGAACTGATTGTACAAACACACGGAGGGAGCTGACGCATGGAACTCCCTCTCGGTTAGGCCTACATCCTTCCCTTCACGTTTCTATCGGAAACAAGTGTGCCTGATCTCCTGCTTTAGTGTCCCATTCCAATCGAACCGCTCTGGAGGTCCCAAAGCCTCCGATCCTTCCTCTCTGGGCCCTCAGGTGGGGCCGCTGCCTAGGAGGCCCTCACCTCGCACGTTGATGGAGAAGCCACAGCGGGTACAGGTAACTGTATCCTGAGTCCCTGGCAGAGGCAGGACTGAACCGCAATCAGGACAGAAATCCAGGTCGGACTGGAAGCTGGAGCAGGTGCGCGCGAGGTCCATGACGGATAGGTGGTCGATGGCTGAGAACGGAATGAGAAGGTTATTAACAACGGAGAGAGAGTAGTCCCTACCTATACAGGGATCATTTCTATTCTGTATCTGGACCTAAGCAAACGTAACTCGAGCCCCCTCCCACGCACGCTCCGGGCCCCTGCGACCACAGAGCCCCATAGTCCACAATTCCCAGCCCCTCCTTCGGGTACCGCCAGACTTGGGGCTTTCCTGGGGCAGTCGAAAGACGCCAGCTAACTCCGCGGGCTAGAGCGCCCTGTCTAGTGAGGGTAGCAGGGCAGAAAGCAGGAGGCGGACTAGAGCGCCAACACGTTCCGGCTCACGATTGAGCTGTTACGTCATAAGTAAGCGCAAGCGGGATTCGGAGAACCTTGGAGGGGGAGTGGCGCCTCTCTGAAGGGAAGTAGGAGTGTCGTGGTAATGTTTGTTCTGAGACTTCATATAAGAAAGCGGGTAACTGATGCGCGCTCTGCTGCTTTTTCCTCTCTGAACCCAAACCTGGGACGTTTATTTTCTTGGTCTTGCATTTTACAGGGACCTGGTCCGTACTAACCTTACCAAGTACTAATTTTTTAGCAATAGAGAACTACAACTCCTGCTGTTCTTTAGTCTATTTCCCTTTTGGGGCTGCGCGGTGGTTTAAAAATGAATAAGGCTGCCCTGGCTGCTGTGGCTCAAGTGGATTGAGCTTTGGCCTGTGAACCAAATGTCGCTGGTTCAATTCCCAGTCAGGGCACATGACTAGGTTGCATGTCAGGTCCCCAAAGGGGGCGCGAGTGAGAGGCAACCACACAGTGATGTTTCTCTCCTTCTCTTTCTCCTTTCCCCTCTCTATAAATAAATAAACAAATAAATTAGTAAATAAAATTTAAAAAAAAGAAGAAAGCTAAGCTTTTGGGGAGTTAAGAGTTTTAGCACTCCTTGGGCGCACCAGGCCAAATAAGGGCTTTCTGCAGAGTCCAACCTGGCTCCTGTGCTTTGGGGGCTATTCCAGGCCTCTGGAAGGGGTGGTTCAGCTTATTAAAGGACAGGAAGTGGTGAGGGTGAAAACAGAGGAATGAAAGGAAACAAATGATATGGGATATTGTTACGGAGCAAAAGGGGGTTCTTTCACGTGGTGCCTTGGTGTAAAACCCAACAATTAGTGTTTAGGAAAACAGGTCTTTATTTATAATATTCCAACCTGGGGAGGGCTGTAAGCATTCCTACTCAGAGCCCTGTTCTCCCACCGGACCCAGTACTTCCCTTGCTCCCCAAAGGGTTATAAACCCAAACCAAGCCCAATAGTTCCCTATCCCTTATCTGTCCTCTCTCTCCTTCAGGATCTGGGGTACGATATAATCAGCCTCTGTATAACAGTACAGGAAAATGTGCTGTATTGCACTGGATCATGCATGGTTCTCTCCTGCCTTTCCCTTCTAAGCTGTATGGTTCTCTTTTCCCTTTCAGAACCACATGGTTCTCCCTTTTCCCTTTCAAAACCACATGGATCTCCCTCCACCCTTTCAAAGCCTTTCCTTCTAAAACTGCATGGTGCTCTCCCTGCTGCCTTATTTTTAAATCCCTGACCTTGGGCTGTGACGCAGTGGGCAGGCCCCTTATGCTCTTTCCTCACCATTCTATGGTCAAAACCCCTCCCATCTCCTTGGGGCCTTGGAAGAACCAAAACATTTGCATAACTAAGACACTAGCTACCAGCCATAGATGTGCAAAGGCATCTTGAAAGCTATCCCCTTCCACCATCCCCCAACCTTAAGCTCTGGGGAGTTTTGGGGACCCTACTCTTAACAATATGGCTCAGGACTTTGTAGATGGCAAAACAGAAGAGGTTAGACCACCTCTTCATAGACACTAACTTTAGTCAAGGTGTTACAGAGCGGGGACGGGTCCCCAAGCAGATGGGAGGGACTTTGACCATAGAATGGTGATGAAAAGCTTACAGGGCTTGCATAAAATTCTATGAGTGACTGCAATTAGTCACCCTACCCACTGCCTCACAGGCAGCAGTCAGGGATTTAAAAATAAGGCGGCAGGCAGGCATTTTTGCAGAGAACCATGCAGCTTTGAACGGGAAGGGAGAACTTCATGTAGTTTGCAAGGAGGCTGGGAACTCCACGTGGTTTGGAATTAAGAGCTGGAGAACAGCAGGACACAGGCAAAACCTTCCTAGTCAGGCTCAAATGATTGGGAGCTGCTGGTAAAACTGAACTGTGTCTGGGAAGTAGGGAAATGGTACCTCTGACTTTTCTATTCTAAAACTAGCCTTGTTTGGCGGGGGGCGGGGGGGGGCAGAACTATGTGTTTGTGGGTCTTTTAAAGAAAATAAGACATAACAGCAGAAATCCGCCATTAATCTAAATCTGTATAGCCTTTAAATAAACATTCCCTTTTCTTTCCACCAAACTCTAGTAGAGTTATGGTTTTGGTGGGAGGCACTGGGGCCCCTCATTACTGAACAGTCTGAGTTCTGTTTCAATCAGGGCAGCCTGTGGGTTCTGTTACAATCGGATTATCCTTTGGTAGGACTTAGGTCGAATTTGGCTTTCATTTACCTCTTCCCTTGCCTCCCATCCAACTCTTAGCATCATCATCATCATCATCCATTAGATGGACAGTTGACGTTTCCCAAATCTTTTATCAAACATAAGGACAAAAGCTTCAGAAAATCTTGCTACTTTTAATCATCCGTAAATACAATCTAAAGTAGAAACTTGTGCTGAAGGGACAGCTTCTGAATGGGTTTTGTAGTTCCCTTTCCACCCTTCCATCCCCACCCAACCAGATAACTATATTAAGCTCCTACCTATAAATGTTCTAGAGCCATCACTATTTTTCTCCTCTGAAAGAGACAATCTGTGGTTTCTGGGCTTCCTTTCTCTGCAATAAGGAAAAGACGCAATAGTGAGGGGGTTAAAACTCCTGTAACCGAATGTAAGTCCAGCTGCCTGCCACTCCGAAAGCTAATACTGGAAAGGCAGATACTGATGTAAAAGAAAGTGGTTTTATTCAGGTGCTGGCAAAATGGAAGATGGACTCTCATCCCAAAGCCCATCTTAACATCTCAGTGCAGGTAGTGATTTTTATAAGGAGGGAGAGGGACAAGGAGAACAAAGATTGGGGGAGAGGCTGTGGATGAGCAGGCAGTGTCCTTGTTGGCCATGTTATGGGCCTTTAATGTCAGTATCCTGGAGCTAGCTGGTCAGTGCCAGCCAAATTCCTGCAGTTCGGTGGTCTGCATCAACCGAAATGGTGGTCAAGGCCATTTCTTGTACTGAATACAAGCAGGAACTGGAACTGCTGGTCCTTGCAATATGCTTACAAAGAAACTGTCAGTGTGTGAGTTCTTTTTTATCAGTTTTTTAGTACATCTTCTTCTAATTCTAGTTCATGGTAAGTCAGAGTAGTATCAAGTTTTTATTTCCTGTTACACTCTGCTCAAGCTACCAGAGAGTGACAAGCCCCATAATTTTTACTTACCTGGTTGTCATGTTGTCTGTCTTACAAATGTTGCTGAGTCCATGATGGTAGGCAATTTTTATTCTCACTTCTCTGTCTGTCTCTCTCCTTTGAAAATGGAAATTGAAATTAGTGCTCTTCCCTCACCAACTTTCCCATTTTTTTGGAGGCCCACCATGAGTTGAATACTGTCTCAATGCAGTAAAGGAACACAGATTTTGTAAGTCATGGCCTTTTTCCATTGAAAGCTTACAATGTGTTTAGTTAGTATTTATTAAGCTCCTATGCCAGTCTCTGAGTTGAGGCTAGGGCTGCAAAGTTGAAAACTATGTTCTCTAACCTTAAAAAGTACAAATGACTAATTAGATAACAATGAAAGCATATTGGTAGGTCATAATGTGAGAACATAGGACAGACATATAAAACAAATATGCCTGTATACTTCAAGGAATACTAGGAAATGTTTTAATAAAAAATGGATACAATGTTTTGGGGATCATAAGAGAAAGATGCTCAGATATTATGTAATAAGGATAATCACCGATCAACAAATAATTAATTATGAGAACTTGGGATCACAGATTAATGTTAAGTACTGTGCTAGATGCTGTGTACTGAGAAATAAAAGGAAGATAGTCATTTTTTAAATCTCAAAATAGATGTACATAGTAAGGGAAATAAGAATGTACCTAAGAGGTCAGTGAGATCCAATATTTGATATCAGATCCTTTCTGATAATATGGAAACATCATCACTATGAAACATCTTTCATAATTCCCACACTTTATGAGTTTCAATTTCAGTATCAGAACTTTAAAAGTGATATTTGAATATAGATATCACAATGTAAACCATGATGCATTTTCAAATGAGTTGTAGAAATAAAAATGTTAAGTGTTCAGAAGAAAGCAAAATCACTGTTATACAAACACTTCACAGAAAGGGGCTTGACCTGTGGAGAATAGACAACTGGCATTTATTGAGAATTTATCATATATCAAGCATTATGCTAATTTCTTTAACTCACATTTGTTCTTTATTATCCCAAGAGGCATATTTTTGTCTTATACCTCCATTTTATAAATGTGGAAACTGATGTAAAGAGATTAAGTTGCTTTCCCTGTGTCACACACCTAGGAAGTGGTGAAATCAGGATTCAAGCATAGCCCTGTCAGGCTTCAAAGCCCATGCTCCTTATCCATAAATAGTGTTAACAAAATGCATAGAGGTGAAATTCCAGGCATCTGTGGTGGCTTATATATGACCTCACAGTTAACTTAGATTAGACCAGGGATGGCATAAAAAGTTGATAGTTTTCACTTGTGTTGCCATCAGCCTGTCCTATAAATAAACCCAGAGTAAGCACAAATTCTCATCATAAGGGTTTCAACAGGGAATGGTGTCATAATGGTGAAGGATGAATGGCAGTCTAAGAAAGAACAGAATTTCAGAACAAAGATTAGAGAGCAGAGGGGACCCAGATCAAGAAACTACAGAAAGAGAATGAACTGATAACAATTAGTCTAGGATTATCTCAAGGGAGTGGAGGCAGGGGAACTGAGCAATCTGACATAGATGTGCTTGGGCAATGCTTCACCAAGAAATCTGTCTCCCCTGCCCCAAGATTCAGAATGGTTTTCATTGAGTTTACAAGACAGGTACACTTTCAATTTATATGAAAGGATGATATGCTCTTATTTAAAAAACATTCATTTTATTATTGTCCACCATAAGAATGCACTGGTTTCCATGGGGAAATAGCCCTGCTGTAGTCTTACCTGTTAGCAGGTTTTCTGTTTCTAAGTAGAAATATCCTTGGCCTTGGCCAAGACACTTGGGTTTTTTGGTTTAGTCAGTATGTGAGATATGTTCTGGCACCTCCAACATTTCAATCTATCTTTGCTTTCTTATTTTTCAGATTAGCCTGGGTTAAAGCATCTAAAGACCCCATGATTGCTTCAGGTCAGCAGTCCTCACTGGAGAAAAAAATATTCGTAAATAAATTATCTTCGCATCATATAGTTTGAAACTAGTAAGGGGAAGAACCTTAGGTTTAAATCTCTCTACCAAAGTGACACCCTTGAATAGTGTATCTACACTGGCAAATGTTTTCTAGCTATATCCATACTTGCAAAACAAGGTATTTTGAAAACTCCCAACACTATATATTTTAAGAAAAACTAGTTACTTTGGTATAAATACTTAAACTTTCAGAGCTCACCTAGGAATGATGGGAATAAAATTACAGTTCTTACACCAAAGTAAATAAAAGACCACTGATCTTTTCTTGGTGTCAGTAGTCAGGGTAAGCTCCTTTTTAAAAGTGTGTAGTGTAAAAAAACATGGTGACACTATAAAATTCTGTCCCTCTGATATAATGTAGGTGGTGTACATGCAAAAGTAGCAAGACAACTGATAACTCAGAAAAATCAAGAAGAGTATGAAATGCTCTGTAGGGAGCAAGATCTTTTCCTGACTTCTGGCTTGCCTAAGCAGGGTATTATTATAAAAGATTGGTGGAAATGATGAAAGAATGAGACAGCCAATGAAATCAAGAAGAAATTGGAGGGGAAAACAACCCAAAGCACAGAGATTCAGAAATGGTACTGTTTGATACGAGAGAGAGAGAGAGAGAGAGAGAGAGAGAGAGAGAGAGAGAAGTGGAAGCACATAGAGAGGCACATACATCGAGCAGGACAGGTCAAAGAATTTAAGAAGAAAGTGTTTAGAAAATTACTATAATCCTCTAGTGAGACAACATTCCCAAAAATGATGCCAGAAGAACATGGTATCCAGAATGCACAGAGAAGAAAACAGTAAATGAGAGGGAACAGATATAAATTAAAGATCACCAGGAATGTGTAATTTGAGGGAGAGAACTTACAGAGCAAAGACTCAAGAAAAGATTCTTGAGAAAAAGCCAGAAACAGCCACCTACAGCAGAGAAACATGAGAGAATACAGAAAAGGATAAAAGAGTTTGAAAGCGTTATTGCATATCCACTTTTCCAGCTAGTCAGGTTAAAGTAAATATTCTTATGGAAAAGTCTCTGAATACAGAAGAAGAGAAAACGGTTATAAAACCTTATTAAAGGCCCCAGGTAGGACTTCTGGCCAAGATGGAGGCTTAAACTGACACGCTCGGTCTCCCTCTACAACTAGAAAGGAATACAACTACCTCAAAACAAAAGATAACTAGAAACTCCAGAAAATAAAACTACACGGAAGCCCAACGTACGAAGTTATAAACCAGTGGCGCTCGTTGGGCAGGTAAGAAGAGCGAAAGTGGGCAGTGCTGTCTGCGGTAGCACCAGGGACAGCGGCAGGGAGAACAATCCTGGCTGCAGTCGAGCCACAGCAGCTCCCAACCCCAATGCTGGGAAAAGCAGCCACTACATTGCCTCGGATGGTGAGGCCCAGAGGGTGGGAGGATGGATCTGGGTCTCCCAGCGGAGAATAATGGAAGGAATCCATCTTGGACCACTGCCCCGACACAAAGCACCACAGCGCCATGAAATAGGTTGCGGATTGCCACTGGTTGCGGGGTAGTGACGACAAAGAGTCACAGTGCGGCGAAAAAGGTTGTGGATCACTGCCGGTTGCTGGGTTCTGACGAGTACACAGCCTCTGCCCCCTATAGCTGGCCCAAGAAAGCAAAACGCAAATCTGTGAAAATGAGGCAGACAACTATAGAAATCCCTGTGGCGCAGCTCACCAGGCAACAGATGAAGAATCTGACAGATGAACAAATAAGAAACCTGTCAGAGGCTCAGTTCAGAGCCATTGTTATAAGGTGGCTTACAGAATTAACAAAAGATTTGGAAAAAGATGAGAAGGGATTGAAAACCACTCATACTGAAAAGAACAAAAACACATACGAGACAAATGGTGAGGAAATAAAACCCAGAGTTCAAATCAACAAATTGGAACATAGAGAAGGAACAAACAGTCAACCAGTGCGGAGAGAGGAAACAGGAAGCCAGGAAAGTGAGAAGAGGATCAGAAACCTCTGGGACAGCTATAAGAGATTGAACATAAGAATTACAGGACTGCCAGAGGGCGAAGAAGAAGAACTAGAAATTGAAAAATTAAGTGAAGATATAATAAAGCAGAACTTCCCAAACTTGGGGAAGGAAATAGACTTACAGGTCCAGGAAGCACAGAGAGTTCCAGAAAAACTGGACCCAGGGAGAACCACTCCAAGACACATTATAATCAAATTGTCAAAAGTTAAAGATAAAGAGAGAATCTTAAAAGCAGCAAGAGAGAAGAAAAGAATCATGTACAAACAAGTCCCAATTAGACTATCAGCTGACTTCTCAAGGGAGACCCTACAGGCAAGAAGGGACTGGCAAGAAATATTCAAAGTAATGAAAATCAAAAACCTACAAACATGAATACTCTACCCAGCAAAATTGTCATTCAGAATAGAAGGGCAGAGAAAGTGCTTTCAGGACAAAATAAAACTGAAAGAGTTCATTAGATCCAAACCACTATTATATGAGATGTTAAAGGGACTTCTTTAAGAGAAAGAGGATCAAAACTATGAACACTAAAATGAAAACTGTATCACAACAACCAACAACAGAAGCTAGGGAATTGAAACAAAGGCATACCAAATAGGCAATGAGAATGGGAAAAGAACTATAGGTATGGGGAACATATTGGGGGGAGGTCAGAAGGGAGGGGTAAGGGGGTAAGGGAGGGAGATGGTACAGGAATTAAGAAGCATAGTAGGAGGGAGTGGAGTAGACAGGAAGAGGTTGAGAAGAACTATATGCACAACCAATGGACATGGGCTAAAAGGGGGGAACAACTGAAGGGAGAGGGGCCACTGGCTGGAGGGGAGTAGAGGGAAGGGAAATTGGGACACTGTAACAGTATAATCAATAAAACATATTTAAAAAATAAAAATCCCCCAGGTAATGTCAAAAAAAAAAGAAAAATCCTTATCAAAGAAAATTTTTAACTATGCCATCTTTTTTGAGAAGTCAAGTAAAAAAAATAAAAGATTAGTAAAGTTAGTGCTTTTCTGATAAAAATCATGTCTCTTAAATGAATCTTTTTTTATGCTAATTCTCATCTGCCCCCAGAGTTAAATGAATAGTCCTATCTGTACCAGATACAGAAATACGAGATAGCTCTGTCCTTGGAAACTAGCTTAGCTATTTTTAGTTGTCTTGTGTTCAGGTTGCTTTTATTCTTTTTGATGCTTGTTTCCTCATCTGTAAAGTGGGATTAATAATATTTTATAGCATTTATGGGTGAATTATGATTTCTGTCAAGCTTTAGCATATATCAGTAATGTCTGACTTTTTTAAAAGAAAGTTTTAGATAGTATTTATTAAATTTGTTCCTCTTATAACTTTTTGATTTTACAGTGACTAATTTATACCTTATTTTTTCAGATTATCAAAGTATTGTTCATAATTGTCCACAATATTTGCACCCATGTTCATCCGATCTAAAGACCACATAAGACATGTTTTACTCTATGAGTTTCATAGAGGTGCCAATGCAAGTACAGCAGCAAAGTGTATTCATAGCACTTATGGGGATGATGCAGTGACTGAAAGAAGTTGCAGGAGGTGGTTTTCACATTTCCAAAGTGGGGATTTCAGTTTGAAAAATGAGCCAAAAGAGGGTCGTCCAAAAAAACTTGATTCCGAAGTGTTGGAAGCTGTTGTCACAGAAAACCCCACCATTACCTCTAGGGAACTTGCAGAACGATTTAACATAGCCCATACAACTGTGCTACGCCAACTGAAAAGGCTCAGAAAGGTTTCAGTAGTTGGAAAATGGGTCGCACATGAACTGTCTCCAGAGAATCTGCAACAGCGTGTTGCTTGTTGTGAATCATTGCTTTTATGACACTTTCAGGCACCATTTTTAGATAGGCTTGTTGCAGGTGCTGAGAAGTGGATCCTTTACCATAACATTAAACTCTGCTGATCATGGGTCAGTCAAGGAGGAAGAAGAGTTCAACAACCAGGAAGAGTGTTTCATCCAAAGAACGTGTTGAGTGTATGGTGGGATATGGAAGGAATTATCCATTACAAAGTGTTAGACAACAATCAAACAATTACTGCTAATCTTTACTGTGAACAACTTCATTGTTTGAAAGCAGCTTTGAACCAAAAGCGACCCTCCTTAGTCAACAGAAAGGGTATCATTTTCCATCATGATAATGCTCGTCCTCACACAGCTCAAGTCACCAAAAATTCTGGCAAGAGCTTGCTTGGGAAATATTGCTTCATCCTCCATAGTCTCCTGACCTTGCTCCTTCTGATTATCACTTGTTTCAGGGTCTACAGAACCATTTTGATAGTCTTAGGTTGACATCAAGAGAAGAGATTGAAAATGAGTTGGGTTCATATTTTGCTTCAAAACCTAAAGAATTTTACAAGTGTGGCATTTATAAGCTAGTTGACAGATGGAATGAGATTCTAGAAAGCAAAGGAGGTTATGTTAATGAATAAATATTTTTATAATCATGGGCTTTTTCGTTTTTAAAATAGACCTCAAAATCAGACATTATTTTTGCACCAACATTTTATAGGTGTTTCATAAATATTAGTTTCCCCACTTGGGAAGACCTGGGTTGGTCAGTGATTGTGAATAAGGAATTGTTTTAATCTACCTCTCCCATTCTTCCTGCTCCTAACCCTGGCAGGTTCTATTGATGAGATTGTTACATGTAAGTATATGGTCTTTCATTTTCCATTGATATGCCCTAAAAGTCTAACTTGCACTGTGCAATTTATTTATTTGAGAAACCCAATTTTCCTATGTGCCAGGCATTGTTATTTAGTGGTAGTGAATAGAGAAGTCCTGAGCCTTAAATAGCTTACGACTAATGGCATAGGTCACTCTAAATAGATAATGAGATGTGGCAAGGGTTATGGTAGAGCTATGTAGAGGAGCTGTACAGAAGAGGGTTACCTAACCTGGACTAAGTGAGCAGGGTGAGGAGGAGGGAGGTCAGAGAAGGGAGTGTGGTCTCTCAATTTTCTTCCAGCTCCATATATTGTTACTTTCTATCACCCACTTAAGTAAATCCTTTCCAATGTTTGAATCTACTCAGAGGTAACCAAACTCACCCTGTCAACAGATTTATCTATACTCTGATAAATCAGGAAACAAATTTATGAATTTAATGAGAATTTTAATCATCAAGCAGAATGAAATTTGCTTTTCATTCAGTTCATTTTATTTTCATATAACCAGAAAGTTGAGGAGAGGTTCAGTTCATTTTCAATGAGTAGAGAATCAGAGAAATGGATACTGGATGCTGGATAAGGAATATACTTAATTTGTGATATTCCTGATGCTCACCCTTCTATACTAGCAGGACACCCTTCAGTACAATGTTGCTGAGTCAGCACTGTTGGACAGAACTTTCTGACATTTCAGATGTCAGATGTAACTGTATTATATTTTTGCTTTTCATTATGATAGGCATTTTACATATGTGGCTCTTGAGCATTTGAAATGTGGCCAGTACAACTGTAGAACTGAATTTTTTATTTTTTTAAATTTGAGTTAATTTTAAATTGCCACATGTTGCAAGTATGACACTAGATAAACATAAATTCTGTGTTCTAGACTTCAGTCCCACAATCAGCTTTCTGTCTTTGATGATATTTGCAGGTATGATAGATCATTGCTTGTTTTACATTAGTATCAGTTTTATTTCCTTTATATTTGAGAGGTTCCCTAATTCCTTGAAGGGATTCAAAAAGCACTGTAGATGACTTCTGTGTGGAAATGAGATGGCTGAAATTGCTTAAATTAGGTGCAAGAACTGGCTCTTTGCTCATTCTAAAATTTGACCAGGACACATACCAGAATCTCATTACTACCCATCTGATTTGCCTCATGCATACTTTTTTGCCTGTGTCTGTTTCCTGGTCTTCCATCACCATGTCCCAGTTTAGATTCTAGACCTTTCAAAGGGATGGATCATCAAAGTGCAAGAGGTTGAGACTTAGAAATTCAAATCAATAGGGTAATAGCCCTTTGAGTTGAGTGGACTGAAAAGTAACCGAATGCATTACTGTTAGTAATTGCTTACCATGAAGATTTTCAGTGCTGGAGATACAAATTGGTGAGTTCAGCTGCCCTTTCTTCCAACTCCAAATCTAGCATAAAAACAACTGGTGATCTCAAGGCAATTTCACACCTCATCACTCAGAATAAAAGTCTGGGCTCAGTTTGGCCAAACTTGAAGTCATTATCTCTGCCTCACAAACATTTACCTTTTCATTTCCTTGTATTATGTGTGAATGATATTGTTACAGAGAGAAAGGGGGTTCTTTCATGTGGGGTCTTGGTGTAAAACCCAACAACTAATGTTGAGGAAAATGAGTCTATTTACAATACTCCAACCTAGGGAGGGCTGTGAGCATTCCTGCTCAGAGCTCTGTTCTCCCACAGGACCCAGCATTTCCCTTGATTCCCAAAGGCTGTAAGCCAAAAACATGCCCAGAAGTTCCCCATCCCTTATCTGTCAGCTGTCTCCAGGGTCTGGGGTACAATGTCATCAGCCTCTATATAACAGTCCAAGAAAACATTTGCACTGGATTATGCATGGTTCTCTCTGCCCTTTCAAAGCTGCATGGATCTCTCATTCTAAAACCACATGGTGCCCTCCTGCCTCCTTACAAACTGCATAGTTATCTCTCTGCAAATGGGTGCCACCTTATTTTTAAATCCCTGACCCGTCTTGTGACGTAGTTGACAGGGTAACTTGTTCTGACCAGTCTCAGAACCTTGAGTAGGCCCTGTATGCTCTTTCCTCACCATCCTTTGGTCAAAATCCCTCCCATCTCCTTGGGGCCTTGGAAGAACCAAAGTCACTTGCATAACTAAGACACTAGCTACCAGCCATAGATATTCAAAGGCATCTTGAAAGCTGTCCCCTTCCCCTATTCCCAAGTCACAGGCTCTGGGCATGTTTGGGGCCCTGCTCTGTAACAATATTGTTACAGAGCAGGACCCCAACTAAAGGCTGGCCTGAGGCAGTCCTGTTACCTAACTGCCTCAGGCCAGTGTGTAGTTTGTGGGTTCTCAAGTTCATGTAGGGAAGATTTCACAACACAAATGCAGGTGATTTTGAGAGTATGTTTATTAAAGCTGGGGACATAGAGACAAAGGAAGGACTTAGGGTAGAAGTAACAGGAGAGAACCTAGGCTGTGCTCTTCTTTGGCTCCCTAGATATGTTATAAGAGAGGAGTGGGATAAGGCTGGACTGATGTTAGCTCACTGGGAAGTAAAGGTCATAAGCACTGGACTGAGCCAAGGCAGGGTTACTGTTACTTTTTGCTCACTGAGAAGTCAGAGAAAAAGTGGGCCTTGGAGACAGGATCAGGAGGTGAGCCCAGGTCAAGCTGCTGCTGCCCACTGCTCCCCTGGCTGCAAGTCTTGTGGGGACCCTTAGAGTTTAGGAGAAAGTAAAAGGTTCATGCCCCGAAGGGATGTACTTTAGAGCAGAGCTAGCTGCACTACCTCTTTGAGGGCTCTTTATCTTAAACACTGCCCTCTCCCTGCCCCTGAGGGGACAAGAATGTTGGGTTAAGTTGAATATTCATCAGCTTTCCAGGTGCCTTTTTAATATTCTGATGAGTCAAAATGAGCATATGGAAGAGGGGTGGGATTATTCTTTGGTCTGCTATATTGCTTTTATCTTGGGTCTGTCTGGTTTTAATGGGGTTTTTGTTATTTGTTCCCCTGACTTCATCTGTCCTTGGGTTTAGCTGGCACAAATGGCATTAATTGGGTCTCTGTTCTCTATTTCCCAAACCAGGGTGATATGTATTCTCTGGTTATAGAGGAGAGGTATAAACCATTTACTCTCAAGTGTCCTTGGTTAGAGGGGATAATGTCTTGCAATTCACCAACTGGCTATAAGTTGCTCAAACTTCTTAGCCGTGTCTAATTTTCTTGTCTCAGTTTCTCCATTCCACTTACCCAGGAATTTTCCTAGCTTCTTACTATCCTTTCACAATGCCATAATAATGTCACACTTAATGCTTTTCTTTTGTCCTATATATATATATATTCTTTTCATTGTGACATGTAATATAAAAATAAAGATGTGTATTGCATTTGGAAGAACAGTAAAAGATGTCCAGGCTTCTACTGTTCAGGCTGAGAAGTAGAACATTACCACACCCCATGAGCCCTGTGCTTCCTGCATTCACATGCCGCTCCTCAGCTCTAGAGGCAATCACTATCCTGAATTTTGCAGTAATTGTCACCTTTTAATAGTTTTTACCATCTATGAATGTACAGTTGTTCCTTATACAATGTAGTAATTAGGGACACTGACCCCCCCAAGCTCTCAAATCATATAACTTTTTAAAAAAACCTTTTTTAAAAAGGATTTTATTATTTTTATAGAGAGGGGAAGGGATGGAGAAAGAGGAAGAGAAACATCAATCAGTTGCCTCTCATATGCACCTGACTGGGACTGAACCTGCAACCCAGGCATGTGCCCTGACCAGGAATCAATCCAGTGACCTTCTGCTTTGCAGGACAACACCCAACGAACTGAGCCACATGAGTCAGAGGCCACATATAATGTTTGACTCCCCCCAAACTTAACTACTAATAGTGTACTGTTGACCTTACCAATAGCAGAAATAGTCAATTAATATATATTTTGTATGTTATCTGTATTATGTACTGTATTCATATAATAAAGTAAGCTAGCCCTGGCTGCTAGCTCAGTGGATTGAGCATCGGCCTGGGAGCCAAGTGTCGCTGGTTCGATTCTCAGTCAGGGCACATTACTAGGTTGCACGTCAGGTCCCCAGTTGGTGGCACGAGTGAGAGGCAACCACACAGTGAAAAAAAATAATAAAGTAAGCTAAAGATAAGATAATGTTATTAAAATCATGAGGAAAATATATTTTATAGTACTGTATGTATTTTTTGAAAAAATTTACATATAAAATGACCCATACAGTTCAAAACCATGTTGTTTATGGGTCAGCTGTGTTCCTAACTGATATAATTGCTAATAGTTGCCTGTTTATAAGCTTCATATAAATGGAAATATATTGTATATGATTTACTTCCTTTGCTCATTAATATTATTGAGTTAATTCATGTTAACATATGGCACTGTCGTTCATTTTATTTTTTCTTCTCAACTTCCCGGTCTATTGTGCTCCAGAGCTGAGTCTTAGACCTCTTCCCTTCACTTGGTCCCTCATTAATCTCACTGAGTCTTATGGCTTTAACATCATCTATACCTTGATACACCACTAATCCAAATGTATATTTCTAGTGTAGGTCATTTTCATGACATCAAATATACCAAAGCTTAATGACCTCTCCTACTGTTGGTGTCATGTGGATTGTTTCTAGCTTTTGGTTTGTTTTCTTCCACAAACGGTACTTCTGTAAACATTCCTTTAACATGTTTCTGCAGCACATGTGCAAGCATTTCTCCAAGGTATGTTGTGGGGAACCACTCCTTGTGGTTTAGGGAGTTGTAACCCTGGCCTGAGCCTGACCTGTCAGCCCCCGGGCTGTGCTTGTCTTTAAGTCTCAACATAAGGCTGCGCGGGAGATATACCTGAAGTGTTGGTTATTTATAATCATGGACATTGAGATAAATCCAGCAAGCAGGATGAGTGGCCAGCAACGAATGGAGGACTGTGGCTCGCTTTTGTCCAAACAGCAAAGCGCAAGAAGCCTCACCGTCCTTTTATTAGAATGTCAAAAGTTACTAGAACAGGGGGTGTGACATTCCAGCCAACAATAGAAGAATTTTACAAGTGAAAGAATTCTTACAAAGTATCATTAATATGTAAAATACAGCCAGGGTAACTCCTGGTTTAGCTAGCACCTATCAGGGAAGCAAAGCAGACCCACTAATCCTCAATGCCAGCTCCATTTTAAGACTTTATTAACAAGAAGGCAGATGGAGTACACAACAGAACTCGCTGTTCCAAGGATTCCATGACTCAGCGGCCTGAACGGCTTAAGGCCACAGGTGGAGACAAGATTAGCTCATCATCTCCTGGGTCATGGGACGTCGGCGGCGGCGGCGGCGGCAGCCGTCCGACTCGAGAGACGATGGCGTAGCTTCTTGAGAGTCTATCTGCACCGCCGAGAATGGCTGTGCAGTCCGACTCGGGAGTGACAATCCCTGCCACACTTGTTACAGGTGAAGGCAGATGGCCGTTGTTGCTGCTGTTGACGCTGCTTCCGTCTCGATCTTTTCTGGACCGCCTCCTCGTTGCGCGCAGCCTCTGCACGTGACGTACCTTGCCTGACCACGAGCCTCCAGGCTAGGCGGTCGTCTGCTTGAACTTCCCATGTGTTGAGATTGATGGAGCATTGTGTCATGTCCTTTTTGCAGATGTCTTTGAACCGCAGTTTTGGGCACCCTGTCATCCTCTTGCCTTCTGCTAGCTCGCCGTAGAGGAGGTCTTTGGGGATACGGCCTGCATCCATTCTTTTGACATGGCCGAGCCACCTGAGGCATCTCTCGCTAAGAACTGCATGCAAACTGCTCATATTGGCTCGCTTCAGCACCTCGGTGTTGGGGACCTTATCCTGCCAGGCGACATGCAGGACGCGTCGCAGGCACCTCATGTGGAAGCTGTTGAGTTTCCTTTCGTGCCTTGCGTAGGTGGTCCACGTCTCGCTGCCATAGAGGAGAGTGCTGAGTACGCAGGCTTGGTAGATGCGCAGTCTGGTTTTCTCAGTGAGGCTGGAATTGTTCCACGCTCGCCGGTTCAGTCTGGCCATAACTGTGGCTGCCCGGGCGATTCTCCGGTTGACCTCCAAGTCGACTGACAGAGAGCTCGAGATGGTGGACCCGAGGTAAGTGAAGTCGTTGACAACCTCCAGGGTGTATCCGTCGATGGTGATGCATGGGGGAGTCCCCGTGCCTTGAGCCATAACATTCGTCTTCATCAGGCTGATGGCTAGTCCGAACTCCTTGCATGCGTGGGAAAGGCAAGTGACTAGCTGCTGGAGTCCCTCTTCGGAGTGTGATGTCAAAGCTGCGTCGTCGGCGAAGAGCATCTCACGGATGAGCACCTCTTTGACTTTGTTCTTGGCTCGTAGACGGGCCAGGTTGTAGAGCTTGCCATCGGATCTGGTGTGAATGAAGACACCCTCGCTGCAGTCCTTAAAGGCGTATTGGAGGAGCATGGAGAAGAAGATTCCGAACAGCATAGGCGCGAGGACGCAGCCCTGCTTTACTCCGCTGCTGACTGGGAAGGCCTCAGAGGTTGCGCCGTTGTAGGACACCGTGCTGTGCATGTTGTCGTGAAAGGACATGACCACAACAAGCAGATGTGGTGGACAGCCAATCTTCCGTAGCAAGCTGAAGAGACCGCTTCGACTGACCAGATCAAACGCCTTCGTAAGGTCGATAAAGGCGAGGTAGAGTGGTTTATGCTGCTCGTGACACTTCTCCTGCAGCTGGCGTAGGGAGAAGATCATGTCCACTATTGATCGGCCAGCTCTGAAGCCACACTGGGACTCTGGGTAGACGCGGGAAGCAAGGGTCTGCAGGCGGGCAAGAGCGACCCGGGCGAATACTTTGCCGACGACGCTGAGGAGAGAGATGCCCCGGTAGTTGTTGCAGTCGCTGCGGTCTCCTTTGTTCTTGTACATGGTGATAATGTTGGCATCTCTCATATCCTGGGGGATGTAACCCTCCTTCCAGCAGCGACAGAGTAGATGGTGGAGCGGCTGTAGCAGGACTGGTTTCCCGCTCTTTAGGATTTCTGGAGGGATTCCGTCGCTTCCTGGTGCTTTCCCGCAAGCGAGGCGGTCGATGGCTTTGCTGAGCTCTGCCGCAGTAGGTGGGGTGTCTAGCTCCTCCATGACTGGTAGGTCTGGGATGGCGTTAAGAGCAGTGTCTGTTACGGTGTTCTTCGTTGTGTACAGCTCGAGGTAGTGCTCGGTCCACCGCCGCATTTGCTGTTCCTGGTCAGTGATGACCTCACCTGTCTTGGACTTAAGGGGGGCGATCTTGGAGGGGATTGGGCCTGTTGCCTTCTTGATACCCTCATACATTCCTCTCATGGGACGACACCTGGGTGGAGGAGCATGAGAATGCCCCTACCCAGAGATCTGTGTTCCTGCAACACATAACCGAAAGACACTTAGAGGGTTTCCATGGGAATTGAGTTTAAAGAATGCTTATTATGCTTTAGAACTTGATCTGCTTTTCTTATCTCTTAGTTAAGTACAAACAATCTCTAGCAAGGAATGTATGAAACCTTGCACCTAATGCCAGTGTGGTGTTAAGATGATTAATAGGACTTCTGGCCAAGATGAAGACCTAGACTGGGCCAAGATGAAGACCTAGACTGACACGCTCTGTCTTTCTCCACAACTAAGAAGGACTACAACTACTGCAAAACCAGAAATAACCAGAAGTTCCAGAAAATAAAGCTACATGGAAGTCCAATGTATAAAGTTATAAACAAGTGGTGCTCATCCGGACAGGTAGGAAGGGTGAAGCCAGGGTGAGAGGTCAAGCTGTGCTGGCAGTGGCAGCTGCAGCAATAGGCGGTGGGACTAGGGTAAGCACAGACGCCCATATTTAAAGTGAGGTGAGAAGCACCTGGGAGCACCCCTAGCTGCAGACCAAACCGGTCATCTCACTATTTCAATGCCGGGGGAGGCAGACCCCCATTGACTTGGACTGAGAGGCCTGGAGGGTGTGGGGATGGAGGAGGAGGTTCCCGGTCCCTCAGCGGAGAGAGAACAGCAGGAATCCATCTTGGACCCTCGCCCCCACACAAAGCACCACAGTGTAGTGAGAAGGGTTGCCCAGTAGTGATGAGTGCGTGGCGCTCTGCCCCCTATAGTGTAGGAGGTGTGACAGCCCCATCCAGGAAGCAAAAAACTTCCAAGATGGCAGGAATAATGATAGACATCCCAATCACGCAGCTGACCAGAAAGCAAATAAATGAATTAATGGATGAACAGATAGATAACCTTTTTGAGGCTCAGTTCAGAGCTATAGTTATAAGACAGCTTACAGAAATAACAGCGGGACTTAATCAAGATGGGGAAGGAATGAAGGCTCGTCCTGCTGAAATGAATGAAAACACATACGAAACAAGTGGTGAGGGTAGGAAAACCAGGGATCAAATCAACAAATTGGAACATAGGGAAGGAACAAACAGTCAACCAGTGCAGAAAGAGGAAATGAAAAGTGAGGAAAATGAGGAGAAGCTCAGAAACCTCTGGGACAACTATAAGAGAGCGAACATCTGAATTATAGGGTTGCCAGAAGATGAAGGAGAACTAGAAATTGAAAGATTATGTGAAAAAATAATGAAGCAGAACTTCCCTAACTTGGGGAAGGAAATAGACTTACAGGTCCAGGAAGCACAAAGAGTTCAAAATAAACTGGACCCAGGGAGAACCAGAACAAGACACATTATAATCAAAATGTCAAAAATTAAAGATAAAGAGAGAATCTTAAAAGCAACAAGAGAGAAGAAGAGAATTGTGTACAAAGGGGTCCCAATTAGACTATCAGCTGATTTCTCAAAGGAGACCCTGCAGGCAAGAAGGGACTGGCAAGAAATATTCAAAGTTATGAAAAGTAAAAACTTACAGCCATGATTACTCTATCCAGTGGAGCTGTCATTCCGAATAGAAGGGCAAAGAAAGTGCTTCCAGGACAAAGTAAAACTGACAGGGTTCATTAGATCCAAACCATTGTTATATGAGATGTTAAAGGGACTTATTTAGGAGAAAGAGGATCAAAACTATGAACATTAAAATGAAAACTGTATCACGACAACCAACAACAGAAGCTAGGGAATTGAAACAAAAGCCAACTAAGTAGGCAACAAGAGTGGAAAAAGAATTATAGGTATGGGAAACATATAGTGGGGAGGTCAGCAGAGAGCGGGAAAGGGAGGGAGGTGGTACAGGAATTAAGAAGCATAGTAGGAGGGAGTGGAGTAGACAGGAAGAGGTTGAGAAGAACTATATGCATAACCAATGGGCATGGACTAAGGGGTGGGGGACAACTGGAGGGTGGGAAGGGGTCACTGAGTGGAGGGGAGCAGAGGGAAAAGAAATTGGGACAACTGTAACAGCATAATCAAACATATATATATATACATATATATATATATATATATATATTTTTTTTTTTTTTTTTTTTTTAAGATCTTTAGTAGATCCTGACACAGACTGGTCACTGTGCCCTCTGTACTGGTACTTGTAATCTGTTATTTTCAACTCTAATCCAAGCGCCTAAAAGCTATGATGATTCATAAATTTTGACCTTGTATCTCCCATGTATACCCTTCTCAATAAAAAGCATGAGGAATGGAAGTCTTGCACTTTCTCCACTAGAGGGAACAGCCATCTCCTTTACCTCCTAGACAAAATACAGTGTCCTGGATAGATTTTTTCTGCTGTGGTTGTGAAACCTCTGCTGGACAGAGTAGTTTCCAACTGAGCCTAGGGCGTTGGAGGCAACTCCGCCTCATCGGCACCCAAACATGGTGCAGGTCAGCCTCAATATGTAAGTTCTGGTACATCCATTATTATGAGCTTGGTCCTAGAGTTTGTTAAATTTTTATTCCATTATGGTTTTATACCCATAGATCTATTCTGTAGAGTCTCACTCATACTATACTTAGTAAATGTTTGTTGGCGGGGGTCAGGGGAGAACATTTTTTAACTGCTGGAAACAGGACTGTGTCCAAGAGACCCAGGACCAAAATACAAAAACTGCTGATAACATACCACTATACCTTTCTGTCTGTGCACAATCATAGTCAGTCTTTTTTTATTTTATATTTCAGTTGAGGTACTAAAATATATTTATTTTATTTGTTTTTTAATACCCTTCCAATAAATTCAGGATTTGTTTTTTTTTTTCTATCCTCTTTCCCAGAACTCTAGAACTCTCTTATTTTTTTTAATGATTATAAAGTCTGTATTTATTAGCACACAGTTCCCTTTTAATGTTCACAATAAACTACATAAATGTACTTTTTTATACTTAGCGCCTGTTTCCAAACTGATGACCATTCTGATCTAGACATTGCTGGCAACACGAAGCAATGTAGTCACAAACATCAAGAATCATTTCATTTGTATTTGGGCACATTCTCTTTCAATGGCTACTCATAATTCATCAATGGTTTCAGGTTTTTTAGCATAAACATTGTTCTTGAGAAAACCCTAAAGGAAAAAGTGTAGTGGTGTGAGGTCTGGTGGATGGGCAGGGTGATCTACTGGACCTCTTCACCTGACCCCTCTGTTTGGTAGGTTCTCATTAAAATAGGCCCTCACATCATGATGGTAATGTGGAGGCGCTCCATCTTGTTAGAAATAAAGGTCCTGATCATGGAAATTCTTCATGAATATGTGGCATGGCTGATTCCTGCAATAAGTTCAAAAAAGTGACACCAGTTACAGTACCTGTCTGGATGAGTATTTCTTCTTTATATCTTTGTTTGTTGGACTTCCATGCAGCTCAGTTTTCTGGAACTTTTGGTTGTCTCTAGTTCTGAGGTAGTTGTATCCTTCTTAGTTATGGAGGGATATGTAGCATGTCTATCTAGGCCTCCATCTTGGCCAGAAGTCTAGAACTCTCTTAATTTTTTAAATTCTCACCTGAGGATATGTTTATTGATTTTAGAGAGGAAGGGAGAGAGGGAGAAACATTGATCAGTTGCCTCCCACATGCACCCCGACAGGACAAAACCCTCAACCTAGGTATGTGCCCTGACTGGGAATAGAACCTTTTGGTGAACGGGATGATGCCCCAACCAAATGGCCACCCCGCAGGGCCCAGAACTCTTTCTTCACTGCTTTCTTGACAAGGTCACCCACATGTCCTCTTATGACACCCAGCAGCATCATAAAGTTTCACGGAAGTCTTAACAAAAGGGTTCCTAGAGAAGGAGTACTGGGAGTCCCCTTTTAATAGCGGTATGCTAAAGTCCCTGGAGATTCAAGGACTCTGTAACAGTTCCTTGATGTATGCTGGAGAAAAGTCTAAGTTTCTTTTTTCAAAGATTTTATTTATTTATTTATTTTAGAGAGAGGGGAAGAGAGAGAGAAAAGGAGAGAAACATCAGTGTGTGAGAGATACATTGATTGTGTGCCTCTTGCACACCCCCAACTGTGGAACTTTGCCTGCAACCCCAGGCGTGTGCCCTGACTGCTAATCAAACCAGTGACCTTCCAGTTCGCAGGCCAGCACTCAATCCACTAAGCCACACCAGCCAGGACCAAAAGTCTATAAATTTCTTAGCTTCAGCGCTGAAGCATTCTATGACTTAGCCCCAAAGAATATTGAGTTTGGAATATGGAGGTTTGTTTTGGATTTTAACAGTCATATATTGGCTGGTTGGTGTGAGGAAGCCCTTACCCTTAGGATCACAATTAGGATAACAAAACCTTTCTCACCCAGTTGTTTCTGTCAGAAAAGAAATAAAGTGCTTTAAAAGCATAAAATGCCGCAATTATTGTCTGGCTGTTGGTTTGCTACCCCTGCTTTTATGCTGTGCTATAAATTTCTACTCAAACAGAAGCATGGAAACTCCATAGTTTAAATACTAAACAAAGATGAATGTTCGTTTGTTTTTGTTGTTGTTGTTGTTGTTGTTGTTGAGTTGTATGAGTTCTTTATATATATTGGATATTAGCCCCTTATTGGAGGCATTGTTTGCCAGTGTCTTCTCCCATTCAGTTGGTTGCCATTTTGTTTTATTGATGGTTTCTTTGGCCATGCAGCATCATTTTAGTTTCATATAGTCTCATCATTTATTTTTGCTTTTACTTACCTTGCTTTGGTGTCAAGTTCAGAAAAGTCTCTCTAAGACCAAGGTCCATAGGTTTAGGACTATTTTTTTTTCTATGTAATTTATTGTTTCAGATTAAATGTATGATGATGGGAGGAGACTAGACCTTGGGTGGTGCAATATAGTGCAATACACAGATGATGTGTTATGGAATTATACACTTGAAGCTTATATAATCTTTAAAAATAATGTTACCCCAACAAATTTAATAAAATTTAAAAGTAAATAAATAAACAAATAGAAAGACATGAGCCCTGAGAAGTTTGGCTTCATTGGTATGGTGTCTTCCTGCAAAGCAAAAGGTTGCCAGTTTGATTCCTGGTCAAGGCACATGTCTGGGTGGTGGGTTTGGTCCCCTGTGAGGCACCTACTAGAGGCAACACATTGATATTTCTCTCCCTCTCTTTCTCTCTCCCTTTCCCTTTCTTAAAGAGAAATTATTAAAATATATATATATATTTAAAATGATATGAATGAAAACAGGCCAGTTTGTAGACAGAGAAAAACAGCAGAGTGGAAAATTTAGTCTGATAATAAAGCAAGTTTTGCCAAGTGTTTATTATATAAACTTGTTTTGAAATAACTCTGGGCATAGGATGCCATGTAGGCAAAATCTGGGATGAGAAGGCATGATAGAGACCATGGCAGGTGATTACCCAGGAAGTGAAAACATGTTGTATTTAGATATAAAGCACATTTATTCATTTATTCCATAGATAGAAAATCCTGTTAGGCAATCTGCTGATTGCCAGCAATATAAGGATAGGTAAGGCAGGATCCCTTCACTGTGAGAACAAAATCTAGTAGTAGAGATAGATACATATATTACAGTAAGGAAAAATTAATGGAAACATCTAAGTGCTTCAAAAACAATGGGGAAAGACTGCTGAGTCCTTTGTAATAGAGCTAAAGAACCTCTTGGAAAAGCTTTGAAGAAGAAGTGGGCATCTTTTTGAACTGAAGGATGAAGCTTTGGATAAGCAGATGAGAAAGGAAGTAGGCCAGGGAACAGCAGGTACAAATGACCTTCAAGTGACTGGGTCAGAGGGTAAGTAAGGGCTAGGGAAGTGGCAGTAGTTGAAGCTCAACACAGTTGTCAGTGTCAGAACAAATGGGGTCATCTGTGGCAGCAGTTTGACTCAGACAATTGGGAGTGCAGAGTACAAGACTGGTGGGTAAAAAAGGAAGTGAAAATTACTGAATTAATAACACAGCATTGAAAATCTTCCATTTTGTTCAAAATTTAGTGTTTGTAATTATACAACTAACATCAACCCTTTATTAAAATACTTTTGGAAATTGAGTTCTAAAAAGTTGAGTTTTTAAAAAATTAAAACAACCCTCCCCCTTAAAAAAAAAAAAAAAAGGTTATAGGGATATATACCAAAATATCTCTTACACTAACCCACCTCACCTGGATCTAAAGTGCAACAATTGAGAAGCCTATTCAGTCCCCTTCACATGCCCCACCCTGGTGTCATTGTGAGGTGCTATCTTAGAGATAACTTTAACATACATTTGAACTTTATTTCAATTAAAATATTTTGTCTGAGGAACAAGGAAGGGTGGTGGGCTTAAATATTGAGGCAGCCTATGCTTAATGGTTTCTGATTTTATAAGTGATTGCACAGAGCACTGCTAAATAATTTGTGATTACTGGCATTTTCAAATATTTTGGTAACTATCCCAAGCAGTAAACTTGGTGGTTGTGCGCAAAAACAATGTAGTTGCAAACTGTTGGGATTTTCCATTTGAATGTGTTTTTACAGTGATAACCCCTATCCAAAATGAAAGATGCTTTACAAACTATCAAATGGATTGATAGGTTATAACTTAAGAAGATTAAGAAAATGAAGGAAGGAGTTTCATTCATGTGGATTCTTATTTTCTTTGTGAAGAAGGAGGTGAGATAGAGGAAAAACAAGTCTTGAGTAGTGAGTTCCAAATGTACTGGAAATGCTGGGATTTCTTATAATATACTCAAGAGCCTGCCCTTTAAAAATAACATTGAGCCCGGACTGATTGGGTGTTGTACTGCAAAGCAAAAGATCACTGGTTTGATTTCCAGTTAGGGCACATGCCAGGTTTTGTCCCTGGTCAGGGCTCACGAGAGGCAACTGATCAATGTTTCTCTCCCTCTCTCTCCATCTCTTCCCAAGTCTCTAAAAAAATAAATAAATAAAATCCTTTATATATATATATATATATATATAATGTTGAAAAGTTTGATGAGTAGAAATGCAGTAACATTACGGTCAAAATTTCTGGTTTGCAAGCCTTAGAAACTTGCCTGGGCTAGTATAAAGAAAAGGGAAAATCAGTATGCAGTATTTTAAGGTATTTCACATTATTGTGCCTCACGGGAGATTGGAACCCAGGCAGTGAGTACTCCTGCCAACTCTTGTTTCTGCATCTATTCTTGCATCTGCTCATTCTCTTTTTCTGCTCACTTATTTTCTATGTCTCTTTGTTCTCATATGAGAAGATGGGAGCCTTTCTGTTTTCTCATTACCTCATGCTATTGTCTATTCTTTCTCTTTCTGTATCTAACTCCCCCTGCCCCTTCAACTGGATCTTTCCTACTGACCTATAAATATGCTCAAGTTTAAGTCATGTATCTTAGAAAGTCAGTACTAGCTGCCTGCATTCTGGCTTCAGTGCTCATCTGTCCACCAAATCCCCTTTCACTGAGTCATCTGAAAGTTCCATGTAGTAAATTCAATGTACAGTTAAGGTGGGCTGGAAAAAGAAAGGACAGGCGGAAGACTTGACAGGCATTTGGCAGCAAAGGCAACATGGGAGAGGGATCAACATTCAAGGGTAGGAATTCAGTCCTTAGAAAACAAGAAGGCAAGGAAATCAAGTCCAGAGGGCCTGGAGATCAGGCAGGGGACCAGTGGAACCCATTTAAGGAGCTGGAAAAAGGGAACAAGATAAGAAAGCAATTATAGGACTCAGGATGAAAGGCTGGAATAGGAATAGAAATGCTGATAAAAGCAGCCCATAGAACTATTGAATTGGGTTCTACTAGGGATAGGACAAGTCTTAGTCTTAGGCTGAGCTAAACCAATTATTGAGGGTTAAGAAAGCCCAAAATAGAAACATTTATTAGGTTACAAGGACAGGAGACAAAAGATACTTACTATAACCCTTATACTAAATCAGGTATATGATATAAGAATGAACTCATTAAAACCTGCCTGATATTATCTTTAGCCATGAAAGTTGAAATGCTTGAAAACTGAGCCTCAGCATATAAAGTGTACAAGATTGGTGTTTTGTTTTAAATAGACCTAATTATAGTCTTTTATTGGATTAGCATCACAAATGATAATAAGGCTGAACAAGAGTACATTTTATTCCTGAAGACAGGTGGCGGCGAGCAGGTCGGCATTGCCATAATAGCATAGGCTTTATAAAATTCACCTGTTACCAACCCTGGCTGTGTAGCTCACTTGGTTAGAGCATTGTCTCCAAATGCTAAGGTTGTGAGTTCAATCTCCAGTCAGGGAACATAAAAAATCAATCAGTGAATGCATCAATAAGTGATATAACAAATCAATGTTTATCCCTTTCTAAAATAAATTTAAAATAATTTAAAATTAATAAATAAATTTACCTGTTACCTACTGTCAATATAGTGAATAAACTGTACCTCGTGTGTCATGACTCATATTTTCTGTTGATAACCCAATAAAGAGCACAAAGAAGGTATAGAGGGAGAAAATAAAATGGAAGTGTCTGCCATGTGTCAAAACACCATTTATTTTCTCATTTAATTATCACCACATTTTGTTCCAGGGGAATTAATATATCCTCACTTAGTTGAGAATAAACTGTCCAGGGACTCCCATATGACATAAAATTCTATTGGAAGGATTAAAAAAAAATTAGCCATGAATTTCACAGTTTTCTGGGATGCGAATGTGACATATCCAGATACTCTTTCTTTCTCCATTAGAAAAAAATTATTGCTGTTCAATTACACATCCCAATTTTTCCCCCATTGCCCTCCCCTGCCCTTCCCACCCACAATCAATCCCTACACTGTTGTGCATATCCATGGATCCTTTATACTTGTTCCTTGACTAGACCCTTCCCCTTCTTTCCCCCATTATCCCCTTCCCCTCTCCCCTCTGGTCAGTGTTAGTTTGTTCCTTATTTCAATGTATCTGGTTCTATTTTGCTTATTTTTTCATTAGGTTCCACCTATAGGTGAGATCATATGGTATTTGTCTTTCGCTGCCCAGCTTATTTCACTTAATATAATACTCTCCAGTTCTTTCCATGCTGTCGCAAAGGATAGGAATTCCTTCTTTCCTTCTGCTGTGTTGTACTCCATTGTGTAAATGTACAATAGCTTTTGGATCCACTCATTTACTGATAAGTACTTAGGCTGTTTCCAGCACTTGACTATTGTAAATAACACTGCTATGAACATTTGAATTGCTGTTTCAGGATTCTTAGGGTATAATCCCAGTAGTGGGATCACTGGATCAAAAGGCAGTTCCATTTTTAGTTTTTTGAGGAAATTCCATACTGTTTTCCACAGTGGCTGAGAAAAATAGTTTTAGATATCCCATGCAGTAATATTTTCACTGATATATCTTCTAAGGCAAGGGATATAAAGGGAAGAATGAAGAAATGAAACTACGTCAAATTTAAAAGCTTCTGCACTGCAAAATGAAAAGGGAACCAACCACATGGGAAAACATATTCACCAATGATACCTCAGGCAAGGGTTTGACCTCCAAAATATGTAAATAACTCATATGACTCAACACGAAGGAGACGAATAATACAATTAAAAATGGGCAAAGGAGACTTCTGGCCAAGATGGAGGCCTAGACAGACATGCTGCATCTCCTTCCACAACTAAGAAAGAATTCAACTACCTAAAAACTAGAGACAACCAGAAGTTCCAGAAAATCGAGCTGCATGGAAGTCCAACAAACAAAGATATAAAGAAGAAATACTCATCCAGACAGGGAGGAGGGGCGGAGCTGGAGTGGAGAAGACCCAGTGTGGTGGCGGCAGCAGTGGTGGCAGCAGCAGGCTGACAGAAAGTGCAGTCACACATTTTAAAAAGTTGGGAAGGACACCTGGGGAGCACTCTCAGCACCAGACCAAACCACACAGCTCATAATCCCAGCGCCAGGGAAAATAAAGCCTCGTTGCTTCTGACTGTGCAAACCAGTGGGGATTTGGGCAGATGAAGAAACTGCTGGTCTCTCAGCAGAATCCATTTGATTAAAGGGCCCCCACAGTCCTAGAACATCCACAGACCCACCCACTTTGGAAACAACAGGCAGGGCAACAACTAGAGAGGTGCCAGTCCCATATAAAGTGGGAGAAGTACCTGGAAAAGGGACAAGTGCTGAGCAAGCAACGTTGTTCCCTCCCAGACCTCTCCCCCACATACAGCAGCACAACATGGTGAAACAGGTCGCCCTATACTGACAAGAAACCTAAGGCTCCACCCCTTACAATGTAACAACTATGACAACTCTACCTAAGACACAGAAGCAAACAAACACAGGAACCTGTCAAGATGAGGAGACAGAGAAGTATGACCCAAAAGAGGAAATGGATCAAGGTTCCAGTGGGACAACTAAGCGATGAGGAGATAGCCAACCTAACAAATGAGGAGAGAGCCAACCTAACAGATGTAGAGTTCAAAACACCGGTGATAAAGATGCTCACAGGCTTGACAGATATGCTTAAGTATGGCAAATGCATAAGGGAAGAAGTGAAGGCTATGCTAAATGAAATGAAAGAAAATCCACACAAAACTAACGGTAAAGAGAAGGAAACCAGGGTTCAAATCAATGATTTGTAACACAAGGAGGAAAGCAACAGTCAACTAGTACAGAATGAGGAAACAAGAATTGAAAAAAATGAGGGGAGGCTTAGAAACCTCTGAGACAACTTTAAACATGCCAACATCCAAACCATAGGGATGCCAGAAAGAGAAGAGTAAGAGCAAGAAATTGAAAACTTATGTGAGAAAATAATGAAGAAAAACTTCCCATATTTGGTGAAGAAAATAGACATACAAGTCCAGGAAGCACAGAGACTTCCAAACAAGCTAAACCTAAGAAGGACCACATCAAGGCACATCATAATTAAAGTGCCAAAGGTTAAAGATAAAGAGATAATCTTAAAAGCAACAAGAGAAAAGCAGAGAGTTACCTACAAAGGAGTGCCTATAAGACTATCATCTGATTTCTCAAAAGAAACTTTTCAGGCAAGAGGGAACTGGCAAGAAGTATTCAAGGTGATGAAAAGCAAGGACTTATACAGCCAAGATTACTCTATCCAGCAAAGCTATCATTTAGAATGGAAGGGCAGATAAAGTGCTTCCCAGACAAGGGAAAGCTAAAGAAGCTCATCATCACCAAGCTATTATTATATAAAATGTCACAGGGAGTTACTTAAGAAAAAGAAGATCAAAGTTATGAACATTAAAATGACAACAAACTCACAACTATCAACAACTGAATCTAAGAAATAAACAAAATCCAATTAAACAAACCAGAATAGGAACAGAATCATAGGTATGGCAATCATTCGCAGGGTTATCAGCTGGGAGGGGGAAGGGGGAGAAATGGGGAAATGGTTCAGGGATTAAGAAGCAAAATTTCTTGGTACAAAATAGACAGGGTGAAGTTAAGAATTATATAGGAAAGGGGGAAGCCAAAGAACTTATATGCATGACCCATGGACGTGAAGTAAGGAGGGTGGGATTGCTGGGGGGAAGGGGGTACTGGGCAGAGGGAGCAAAGGGAAGAAAAAATTGGGACTACTATAACAACATACTCAATAAAATATACTTTAAAAAGAATGGGCAAAGGACCTGAACAGACACTTCTCCAAGGAGGACATACAGAAGGTCCATAGACATGAAGGGATGCTCAACATCACTAGCCATCAGAGAGATGCAAATTAAAACTGCAATGAGACACTCCTGGCCAAGAGGAGGCATAAATACACACACTGTGTCTCTTCACAACTAAGAAGGAATTTACAACCACTTCAAAACTAAAAAAAAAAAAAAAAAAAAAAAAAATCCCAGAAAATTGAAACTACAGGGAAGTTCAACAAAGAAATAAAGAAGAAATAATCATCCAGAAAGGTAGGAGGGGCGGAGCCAGGATGGAGAGAAAGAGGAGCAGAGCAGCAGCTGCGGGGAGCGGTACTTGGCAGGCAGTGTTGCTAGAGGCAGCGGTGACTGGCGGGAGCGCAAGGCATGGCTACAGTACAGCGACTGTAGCCATAATGAAAAACACAGTCATAAAGTTTAAACCAGCGAAGTGATCCTAGCCCCAAACCAGATGGATCCCATCCCCAGACCAGACCATGTAGTTTGTGGTTCCAGCGACAGGAAAAATAGAGCTGCATTGCTTCTGATTGTAAAGGAGGTTGGGGCAGAGGAAGAAGCTACCAGACTCGAAAAGGTGGCAGCTTGCTTAGTATGGGAAGGGGGACAAGTGCCTGGAAAAGTGGCAGCAACTGGCACTGTGCCCTTTCAGACCCCTCCCCCACATACAGCACCAAAACATAGTGAAATGGGTCGCCAGCACTAATGAGAACCTAAGGCTTTGCCCCCTATAATGTAACAGGTGCAACGGCCCTACCCAAATCACAGAGGTAAACACAGAAAGCTGTCAAGATGAGGAGACAGAAAAGTATGGCCCAGAACAGCAGGCAGATCAAGGTCCTAGTGACACAACTAAGCAACAAGCAGATAGTGAAGTTAATAGATGAGGAGAGAGCAAATCTAACAGATGCACAGTTTAAGGTATTGGTGGTAAAGATGCTCACAGACTTGACAGAAAAGATTAAACAGGACTGGGAAAGAATGAAGGCTATTTTGGGTGAAATGAAGGAAAACCCACGTGAAACAAGTGAAGGAAAGGAAACTAGGGTTCAAATCAACAAATTGGAACACAAGGAAGAAATAATTAGTCAACCAGTACAAAAGGAGGAAATGAGAATTGGAAAAAATGAAGAGAGGCTGAGAAACCTCTGGGATAGCTTTAAATGTGCCAACATCCAAATCATGGTTGCCAGAAGGTGAAGAGGGGGAGCAAGAAATTTAAAAATTATGTGAAAAAATAATGAAGGAAAACTTTCCTAATTTGGGAAAAGATATGGACATTATGGGTCCAGGAAGCACAGAGAACCCCAAACAAACTAGACGCAGGGAGGACCACACCAAGACACATCATAATCAAAATACCAAAGGTTAAGAATAAAAAGAGAATCTTAAAAGCAGCAAGAGAGAAGAGAATTATATTCAAAGGAGTACCTATAAGACTGTCAGCTGATTTCTCAAAAGAAACTTTCCAGGCAAGAAGGGACTGGCAGGAAATATTCAAAGTGATAAAAAGCAAGGACCTACAACCAAGATTACTCTATCCAGCAATGTTATCATTTAGAATGGAAGGGCAGAGAAAGTGCTTCCCAAACAAGGTAAAGCTGAAGGAGTTCATCATCACCAAGCCATTATTATATGAAATATTAAAGGGACTTATTTAAGAAAAAGAAGATCAAAACTATGAACAGTAAAATGACAACAGTATCACAAGTATCAACAATAGAAGTTAGGGAATGGAAACAAAGGTAAACTAAGCAGACAACCAGAGTGGGAACAGAATCATAGGTACAGAGAGCATGTGGGGGAAGGTCAGCTGGTAGGGGGGAAGGGGCAGAGGAAGGAAAATGATGCAGGAATTAAGAAGCATAGTAGGAGGGTGCAGAATGAACAAGGGAATGTTGAGAAGAGCTTATATGCACGACCCATGGACGTGGACTAGGGGGGTGGGACTGCAGGAGAGGGGGGTTGTTGGGTGGAGGGGAGCAAAGGGAAAGGAAATTAAGACAATTGTAACAGCATAATCAATAGAACATACAAAAAAAAAAAAAACTGCAATGAGATACCACCTCACACTTGTCAGAAAGGCCATCATTAACAAATCAGCAAACAACAAGTCCTGGCAAGGATATTGAGAAAACGGAACCTTAGTACATTATTGGTGGGAGTCTAGATATTCTTTTATACTTTATAGACTTAGCTCTGTTCTGTAAGTATGTTTTTGTTTTTGTTTTTTGCTTTTTGTAGTTCTTGTCCAATGTCCCTTTTTCTGGTAAACAAAATCCTGCCCTCCTTTCAGAGAACTCCCCCTTGCCAATTCCCGGCCAATCTTTTTATTTTTATTTTTATTTTAAATATTTAATCTATTTTCAGAGAGAGGGGAAGGGAGGGAGAAAGAGAAGGACAGAAACATCAATGTGTGGTTGCCTCTCACACTACCCCAACTGGGAACCTGGCCCCCAACCCAGGCATGTGCTCTGACCGGGAATCGAACTGGTGACTCTTTGGTTCCCAGGCCGGTGCTCAATCCACTGAACCACACCAGCCAGGGCCCCAGCCAATCTTAATACCCCATTTACTTGGCTATAATGATTGGCATCATTAAGATGTGACCCTAATGGCACAATTAGAGTTCTTCCCTGTTTCAACAGGAGGGACCAAGAACATTTTTATAAAATGTACATTATACCCTGGACTTTGGTCTGTGTGGGTCTTGGGACTTGTAGCAGTGTACTTGTAGCACAGGAGCCTACCTCCAGGCAGGTTTACTTTGGATTCAATGAGACTGAAAAATGGCAGTGGAGCATTGGAGTGGGAGTTAATACCAATTTGTTCTTGTGACAGCAGGCGAGAACAGGAATCCAATCTGCCTTTCAATTCTCATGGCAGCAAGTAAGAACAAGAATCAAATCTGCTTTCAGTCTCATAGTGGTGGGCAAGGACAGGGGCCAAAGCATCCGTGCCAGCTGAACAACAGGAGCTCCCTTATATACATGAAATTGGAAAGTGTCACACAGCCAACCAGAACTGTGAGATAGTGTAACACACACTCAGAAATTCTCTTAGATAAAGGTGACCTAGAAGATACATGCATGTGGAGGTGACGATCTTGGTTATGGTCACCCTGACATAACACTCCACCCCTCCAGGATTCTTACCTTACAATCTATGCAACAGGATTCTTCCGCATGGGATCCTGTGCAAGAAAACTGGAGTACTGTATCCAAGTCTCGCGGTAGCAATATAAGCTATAACAACAGAAGGAAATACTAACTACAATGCATAGAGCTATAATTAAAACTGTACACAACCCAGAGGCTAGGGAGGGTCAGTGGGCCCACAGTGGCACAGCCACTGCCATGCAGAGTTGTTGGCAGGTTGTACTCTCTGTGGTAAGCAAGTGACAGTGCTGCTTGGTATCTCTGTGTAGACCCAGCATGCCAAGACATTTGTCACATCGGTGAAGGTTATGCCCAGTTCATGTATACATTTCTGTAGACCAACCTTAAGGGTGATAGAAATATGTTTTAGTGGTACTAACAAGGGCAAGTCTTGCCTGTCCAGTAGGATACATGCTAAGGAGGAATCTTGAGATAACACAGTAGCAGTTATAGAGTCCCTCCCCTGTTTTGTATGCCACACTTTTACTCCCCTCCCAAGGGGGGCTACTGTTGGGTCAATATGTAAGGCTATCAGAGGGGCATGCATTGGCTATAATGAAAGAACGAAATTGCCCTGCATGATGCTCATGACCTCTGCACCCTTTGGGTATACCACCATGACCAAGGCCATGTGGCTATTACTGGGCTATACACATCAAATTGGCTTGAATACCTTAGCCCCATGGGGCCACTAATGCTAACCATTGTTGATCCACATGGTGAAATTCCAGGGTCCATTGCACCATGTCACCCGGATTCAAGACTGTCAGCGTAAGCAAGAGAAAGTCATTCTGTCTTCCAAAACCATCCTTCAATATATCATCTTTGGTGTGTACTTGCAGTTGCATGGGGGCTGCAGCTAGTTGGAGCAAAGAGTCAATAGGGGAGAGTGCTCCTTCCTTTGGTTGCTTATTGAGGATGTGTAACACGGTCCATAACTGCAAGGCCCACCCCTCCATAGAGCCTGTTTGCCGTAAGTCCCTTTTTTAACAGACTGTTAAATACCTTTCAATGATGCCAGCCCCCTGTGTATTATATGGTATGTGAAACTTCCACTGGATATCCAGGCCTATAACCGCTTTTTACAGTAAAATGAGTTCCTTGGTTGCTCTCTATAATTAGGGGGCAGCCATAGATGTCAAACAGTTTTTCTAAGTGCTTCTTGGTGGTCTGCTGATCAGCATGCCTGGTGGGGAATGCCACCAACAAACCTATGGCAGTATCCACACAGGTAAAAGCATATCAGAAACCTTCTGAAATTGGTAAGGGACCAATGTAATCCTCTTGCTATCTTACCAGTGGCAACGCACCCTGGGCTATGTGACCTCCTTCTTGGGAACCCACCATAGTTGGCGCTTGGAGCAAACCATACACTTTTGGCATGCCTGTACCACTGCATCAAAGGTCAGGGGCAATCCCCGTTGTTTCACCACCATCCACAGAGTGCATTGACCTCCATGAAGGGTAGCTTATGGAGTCAGGCAGCTACATCTGACTCCAGAGCTTCTAGCAAGGGTATCTGCTGCAACATTTCCAGGTGAGGCCAGTGGAGCATGTCCAGTAACATGGTACAGGGTTACCTGTTTCTGCTGCCCTGATGTCTACAGGCCTTGCCACATGGTTTGGCCCCACTAGGGCCTATAAGCCACCATCCATCCAGTTCTAGCCACAAGAGCAACCCGAGAGTCAAACCATGACACAGCCCAGCTGTCAGTGCAAATGATAAGAAGGGAGGGTTCATTGGTAACAAGCATCCACACAGCTCATAACTCTGCCCATTGACTACTCTGTCCTGTTTCCTGTTCCATATTTCATCCATGTAGTTTCTGTATTAGGATGGAAGTCCAAGGCTTTCCATCTGGTAGGCTGTCCCTGCCTCGACCTATCTGTATACCATTCATCCTTTGATATCGGGGGTCGGCCTTCTTTATAGGGACTCAAAAGGGCAGTCAGCTCAGGCATTGGTCCTTCAGTCTCCTGTGTCTCAAGGTATTCTACAGGTCCCAGGACTTGTTGCAGCTCCCCACTTCAGGGGCTCAAAGACAGGGTACTTTTCTGTTGCAAATATGCACCCCACTTTGCTAATATAAGTGTTTGTGCCACCCCACTTTTGGGCTATTATGTCCAGTCATGCACCTAGCCTACTATTGGATAGGTTGTGGTCACATTTATGGGGCAATGCCTGTAATAGGCTCTGTACCTACTAAGACATGATAGATGACAGCCAGCTGCTTTTCATTTAGGGAGTAATGAACATTTGGTCCTTTCAAAGTTGTGACCAAGACCCATTCTTGCTGTTTGCTATAGACTCCAACCATACTCTTTGGGGGTGATATGGACGTCCAACTCACCGGGTCATGTTGGGTCTAAAACACTCAAGACCTGTACTGTTTTTATGGTTCATTTAGCTGCAGCAAAAGCCATCTCATGCTTCTGTTCCCAGTCCCACCTGACTCCTTTCTGTACCAAGGGGTACAAAGGTTTCAGAATCTGTGCCAAATGTGAAATAAACACCCTTTAATAGCCCAACACACCCAAGAATTCCTGTAACTGCTTAACTGTTTTGGGGGTTGGAAATGTCTATACTTGATCAATTACTGCCTCTGGCACTATCTTCATCTTACCCAACCAGACAACCCCCAAGAATTTCACAAGTAAACCAGGTCCTTGTATCTTGTTCATGTTTACTGCCCATCTTCACTGCTGCAAATGCTTCAGCAAGACAGGTGCAGCAGTTTCTAAACCTGTAGAAAGTCAGAAGCCAGCATGACATCAATATCATGACAAGTTCCCAGCTTTCACAACATCTACTGTAACTCAGTACGTGACTACCACCTACTGGTCGTGGATGGCAAATCTGGGTTTGGCCACATAATGGAGCAGCCACCATGATCCAATCTAACACGAAATGATTACCTGGAGTCTGGTGTGCATTGGAGCCATTGTCTCAGTGCAGCTGTGTGGTGACAGATGCAAGCTTACTCATTTCCTGGCTGGAAAGCAAAATGCCATCCACCCTTTAATCCCATTATCTTAGCAACCAAGCTGCTAAGGACTCCAGCGCCTTTTGCTGGAATCAGCTCCTGAAATCCACCAGCTCCGCTTGCAAGTACAGATGCATTGTGCAGTACTCTGTGACTTGTGGAGGGGGCTGGGCTTGGCATGTGGCCATTTGGGAACACCCAGTCTTATTCTTCTGCATTACCACAGGTCATCCCTGAAACAGGGTTGGGGTCTGGATGTCCCTATTTTCCTCATTCTCTATGACCTGTATATCTGATCCCTTTATGGAATCACCCATTCTGGGGACTCAGGGTGGCCTCTTCTGCCTCAATAACTCTCATGCCTTCCAGGAAGCTCTCAACTCTGGCCCGTCTCAGGTCCTCTTTCAACTCTTGGACCCGTCCTCTCAATACAAGTGACTCCCAAACTGCCTCATGCAACACAGTGAGAAATAGCCAGTCTGCAATGCTTGCTCTCTCTCCACACTTCTCTTCTCTAGAGAGCCCCCTAGCTTCAGCAGAGCCTCCTCTATTGCCTCAGTTGTCATTCTACACCCTCCCAATCTTGTGTGGGCACTCAAGCTTCCAACACAGTCGCCACTATGAGCCACACATCCATGGCTGTAGCCGACCTCTGCTCCATAGTTTCGGTCTGGCAAATCCTGTTTGTGACGCCAACTGTAGCACAGGAACCCAGCTCCAAGCAGCTTTACTCTGGATTTGGCGAAATCAAAAATTACAGTACAGCATTGGAGAGGAAATTCATACCAATTTATTCTTGTGGCAGTGGGTGAGAACAGGAATCGAATCTGCCTTCAGTCTCTTGGCAGCGGGTGGGGACAGGAACAACAGGATCTATATTCAGTCTCGTGGCAGTGAGTGAGGACAGGGGCCAAGGCATCCGTGCCACCTGAACAATGGACTCGCTTGTACATATGAAATTGGAAAGTAGCACCTGGCCAACCAGAATTGTGAGATAGTGTAACATTTATGCCCTAAGAAATTCTCTTAGATAAGGATGATCTAGGAAGATATATGCATGTGGAGATTGGGATCCTGGCTATGGTCACCCTGACACGACACTACTCAATCAAGTGATTATAATCTAGGACCAAGTAAATCCAACAAGAACGTCCACGTAGCTGGGCCAGAATTAAGTTTGAATTTCTTAGGCACCCCCTTTTGGTTGGGCTATCCCACCCAGAGGATGTACCAGCCAGGCCTGCTGGGGATTGTTAGGCTTTTAGGGAAAAAAAGGAGTTTCATATCCGGGAAAGTCCTAAATAAGTTTATATAACCTCTCATCCCTTTCATCCTAATTACGTATTACACAGGAAGTGACAAAGAGATGATCCTTTGCTGGGGGCAAGGGTGGGGGTAAACGGCAGCATTCAGTGACTAAGCTGGGCTCGGAGGAGGTGAGAAAGAGTTAAAAATCCTTTCTAGTCAACTTTTAAGAAGGCTTTTTCAGCCTGTGAATGATAGTAGGAAGAATGAAAGAGCTATTGATACCTTATCAGCCCATTGTCAAGAGGCTTTGCAATAAAAGGGTCATCATTGTCAGAACAAAAAGTCTGGAGAGCCAAGAACATGATGCAGATTAGTTTCTGTAGTAGGCTTATTGAACTAAAATAATAGCACTGTGCCCCTACAAAAATGTCAACAGTGGTGAGGCACCACTGGTATTTCTGAGAGGTGGTCAAAGATCCATTGCAGTTCATCTGCCTGGAGCAGATGTGGACAATGCCCCTTGTGACAGAATAGTAAAAAGCTAGGAAAATTCCTGGGCAAGTGGAATGGAGAAACAGACAAAATGAAATAAGGTCAAACAATTTGAACAACTTACAGCCAGCTGATTAATCGCAAGACCTTGTCTCCCCTTACCAAGGACACTTGAGAGCAAATGGTTTATACCTCTCCTCCCTAACCAAAGAACACATAGCTTAAATTGACCTGGTCTGGGAAATAGAGAACAGAGACCAAATTAATGCCATTTGTGCCAGCTAAAACCAAGGGCAGATGAAGTCAGGGCAACAAATAACAAAAACTCCATTAGAGCCAGATAAATGTAAAACAGTATAGCAGATCAAAGAATAATCCCAATCCCCCCCTCATATGCTTATTTGGACTCATCACCATATTAAAAATGCACCTGGAAAGCTTATAAATATTTGGCTGAAACCCTCTCTAATATTCTCACCTGCAGAAGAAAGAGGAAAAGCCCTCAGGACAAAGATGCAGTGCAGGCTTGCTCTAGAGCAGTGGTTCTCAACCTTCCTAATGCCGTGACCTTTTAATACAGTTCCTCATGTTGTGGTGACCCCCAACCATAACTAAAACATAATAATTAATCACAAAAACAATATGTAATTATATATGTGTTTCCCAAAGGGGTCACGACCCACAAGTTGAGAACTGCTGCTCTAGAGCATGCCCATGCCCCTTACAGGGCATGAACTTTTTACTTCCTCTTAAATCCTAAGGGTTCCCACAAGACTTGCAGCCAGGTGAGCTGAGGGCAGTGGCAGCTCAAACCAGGCTTACCCCCTGATCCTGTCTCCAAGGCCCTATTCTTTTTTTTTTTTCTCACTTCCCAATGGGCTAAAAGCAACCCCGTCTTGCTCACTTCTGTCACTGTAATCTTCACTTCCCAGTGAACTAACAGCCCTACCTTGGCTCACTCCTTTCCTATAACATTTCTAGGGAGCCAAAGCAGCACTGCTTAGGCTCTCTCCTATTACTTTACCTTAAGTCATTCCTTTGTTTCACTGCCCCAGCTTTAACAAAGGAACTTTCAAAATCACCTGGACTTGTGTTGCAAAATCTTCTCTATATGAAGTCAAGAACCACACACTATAGGCCAGCCTAAGGCAGACCCGTTCCAGGCTGGTCCCTGTCTAGTAATATTCTTTGGCCTGCCTCATAATAATTGACCAAAATTGGCAGTAATGACAAGTCCAGGTCAAACTGAGTCCTTTACTCTGTGCCCAGATAGTGAATGCCTGGTATGGTAATGGATCCAGGCACCAGCAGGGGCAATCTGTACAAAATAGTCTCCATCACTGACTTGATCCCAGTCAGTCTCATTGGAGAGCAGAATGTTTCTGTGGGCAATCACCTGAGTGACCCATATGTTAGATCAGCAGCTATGGTTTATTTACAGTTTGAAGCTCCAAAGAAAGATGTCTAAGAAGTCTAGTTTTTCAAGTGTCAGGCCAAATAGGCCATAGGGAAACAGCCCAAGAGTCAGTAAAATTATAGAAAGGTTGATCAAGGGGAGTATTGATGAGAACTATGAAAATGGCTTTGAGTTCTGCCCCTCAAGTAGAGTGACAGCATTCATTTTTGGTTCTGCATACTGGTACTGAGATTGAGAGGCAGGCCACTCCAGACTGGTAGGTGGAGAGTTTAATAAGCAAGGGAACTTGTGTATGAAGCTTGTCTTTGGTGGCTGCAAGACAAGTATATCTACACACACACACACACACACACACACACACACACATCAGAATCTTAAAAGTTTGTTTAGAGATTTAAATTTGGTTCAGTCACATATTCAGTCCTGACAGTCTCAACAACTTACTCTCAAGGCCATGAAACAGCTCCTAGTGTGAGAATGGTGGGCAAAACGTACATTCCAAGATCAGGGGAGGGGTTATGGAGCCTCTGATTACCCGGTCCATCTGGTGGGTCTAGGTCTACTGGCTGTCATGTCCTCTCAATGACTTCCCCAAATAGTAGCTCAAAGGTTTGTGAAGCTTCAGAGGTAGAAAACTTGTTACAGCTTGCTAGATTGTGTCAATAGGGTGGACATCTTCCATTTTATTGCCTATCAATGAGAAAGCATTGGGGCAATGGTTAAAGACCCAGAACCAGGAACCAGGAAGTTGTTTCAAAGACAGTTACCCAGATGGTGCCCTGGCTGTTGCTAAACTTCAGATTAGGATCTTTGTCACCAATCTGCTGGTTAGCTCAAGGGTTTCTATCATTATTTGGAACCATGTAGATCAGAACCAGAAGGGCTTCTCCCTTTTTCCCTTTTCATTAGCCCTCAGTTCTGTCAAACCCAGGCTCCATATATAGGATTTCCCACAATACCCATCTATTCTCCACCTCACTATCTTCACACTCAAACCCCAATATCTATTTTATATCTTGTTCCACCTCAACATAGTCTCCTTACCACCATCCTCACCTCACACTTTAGAATGCTTCTTAGTCTCTGTCATCAGAGTTGAATGAGTTTCCCTGACCTGGTTGCTTCTCTATCTTAGGACTTTGCACTGCATTGTACTGCATATGGTGCTTCTCTCCTGTCTTGATTACAAACTCCTGTAACTCAGTTGAGAGTCTGCTGCACAGCAAATATTGTGCTGAGTACTTTTGAGACATGCAGAGATGAATAAAACTGGGTCCATCCCATCCCCTCTTTCTCCAAACCAATGGTGTAATGCTTATTGAGTGAATGAATAAATGCCTTATTCACCCCATATCTCTTTGCTCTTCCTCAAGATTTGAGGATCAAATCAGGAAACTATGGTCCAGGGGCCAGCTGCCTAGTTTTATAAATAAAATGATTTGGAACCAGGTCTGGGATTAGGGTTTTGAACGAAAAAGGGGCCACATACTAAACCTGACAAGATCTGGGTTGGCCTGCATGGGGGGCCTTACAAACTCAGAAACCTGAAGTAACTACATTGGATGGTCTGAAATTAAAACTTTCTAACTAAAAGTGAGTCATTGGAGGTAATCATGTCCTAGATGGGACAAAGGTCAATCTTTACCTGTCTGTTGTCTTTTTGCACCTACAATAACATAGCTTTGGAATGTTAGGGTAATTTCCTTTTATCCAGGCCCCTTGTTGCACCAGAGCTGAGACCACAGATCCTTTTATTGTTATTATTATGATGTTAATTGTTAACTGTTATTATCCTGTATCATCTATGTAAAAGAAATGTGTGTCTATGCCTTTTACTTTTTATCCAATCCCAGAGGTTTCCCTGATTTTTCTTCCACCTCTGTAATCTACCCCAAATAGATTTCATGTAACTCCCTATACTTCTTCCTTTGATTCCAATGTATAAAATAAGCTGCAAAACTTCCATTCTATGGAGCATTTTCTCAATCTGTTAAAATTTTGCTTCCTGGCAATTGTCAGTTTGGCTCAAAAAAACTCATAAAAATTCTCTACAGGTTTAAATGTTTCTTATGTTGACAGAGTGAACAAATGAAGCAGTTTCATGGCAGTGCATGGTCAGATTCTTTTTTTTTTAATCCTCACCTGAGGATATGTTTATTAATTTTAGAGAGAGAGAGGAAGGGGGGCAGAGAGAGAGAGAGGGAGAGAGAGAGAGAGAGATCAATGTGAGAGAAAAACATCCATCAGTTGCCTCCTGTATGCCCCCTGACCAGGGATCGAACACGAAACCCACAACCTTTTGGTGCATGGGATGACATTCAACCAACTGACCCACCCAGCCAGGGCAGATCCTGCCTTTTTTGAAGGGCTGGTTTAGTTTCTTCATGGTTAACGGGAAGCATATTTGGCACCCTCTTCCCCAGCCTGTTTTCATGTTGATCTGAAGATAGTGGTAATGTACATGACTACTTCAACCTCATGCTTTTCCTGCCGCTTTTCCTACCAGCTGACTATTTGGAGACTCTTCAGGCCACCATCATAAATTGTCTATGAAGCAGAGCACTGTCACACACCTTGGGAACACAGAGATCTAAAACCTGCACCTGCTAGCCATCCAGTACTAACCATGGAGTCCATATACCAGAGTGGTGACTTGAAAGAGGGTCTGGTTCAGTTCCTGGAGCAGCAGGATGTGGGTTTTGTCAAGGCTCATCATCTCTGGGCCTATAAATGGAATAACAATTCCTACATTCCATGGTGTTTAATGAAGGCTCTATTTACAAAAGCGTTTTGTAAATTATAAAACCCTATGCCAATGTGAAATATTTCCGCTGGGCTGATTAAAAAAACAAAAAGTCCCTGAGAAAGGTTGAATTGGGTTTGGCTAAATGGCGGAGGTAAGTAGAACTATACCTGAACATGGTCCTCCCTTCTCCCCTACCTGTGCCTGCCACTTGTCATCATGTAATGGAGACACAGGTCTGGCTGCCTGCCCACTGAAAGCCAAACTTGTGAGACAGGTGCTGGTGCATTAAGAAAGAGGTTTATTCAGGTGTGGACCTGGAAGAATGGTGGACTCCCGTCTCATAGACCATCCCCTCTTCCTGTTCAAGCCCATGGTTCTTATAGGGATAGGGAAAGGAGGGCTCCCCCTCGCCCCCGCCTTCTATCCAATTATCTTGCTAGCTTGCTGCATCCTGGGGCCCTATCCATTCATTTTCTGGCCTTCAGGAGGCTCAGAGTAAGAACCTCCTCCTGTGCTATCTCGGCCAGGGGGGAGACTTCCGGGGTTCCCCGTCTACTGTATCAGTGTCATTGCGGGTGGCGGGAGTGTGGAGCTGCAGCACCTCGGTCAAGAAGCCTGGAGGTGCCCCAGCCCTCAGCCCGCCTACCTAGCTGGACACGGTGCCCGCACATCGGAGGGAGCCGGTTGGAGTCCAGGGATAGCCCTGAATCCCGGCCCCACTGCGTTCTCTGCGCAGCTCCCCAGCAGCCTGCCCCTCCAACTGACTGTCTAGGGTAACAATCTTGTAAGTCACCATTGTAAATGCTGCCCTTTGCCTTTTCTTTTCTAAGGTGGTATGTGCCTCCATGTCTCTTCTGGGGGCCTGTGAGGGTCTCATTTTTGTCCTTTGGGTTCTAGGTGATGGTGATCGGTGGTTGCTTTAATCAGAGGTTTTAATTTAAAATTCAACCATTTCCAAGAGCAAATTAAGGTCGGGAATAAGGAAAGATCCCAGCACTAGGTGGCACCCGCGGTTAAAACTGGTAGGAGGAGTGGACTAGTGGGGCGGGGCAGGTCGCTTCCTTTTAGGCTTCAGACCTACCAACACTACGCCGGCCGGCCCACAGCCTAATCTGACCCGGCGGGTGGTCGAGGTTGCGGCGGGGACTGTCGGCCGCCCCGAACAGAGCGCGCTGGTGGCGAAGCTCGCCGCAGTTCCAGGGTGAGTTCTTCGTGGCAGGTGAGTAGGCACAGAGACGTTGGGTTCGCCGGGGTCTATGCCAGTGGATGGTGTCTGTCCCGCACGCCTCCGCTCCTAAGCTCCGCCAGCTTGTAGAGCGCTGCGCCTCTCATCTTGGAGGAGCTTCCCACCCCTGGAGCAGCTGGGGGCGACCCAGATGAGTCAGGGTTGTGCTCCCGTGAGCTGCCCACTCCAGCCTCGGTGGCTCCGGGCGCCGAGGACCGGCCTGACGCGTGTTGGGAAAGTGGGAGTCTCAGAAAGAAGGTTCGGGGAGGGGCGGGGCAGACCGACGTTTTGAGCACAGAAGCCCCACCCAGTGGGTGTTTCAATTACCTGCCAGCGGGAGACCTCCGGGCGGAGTGCGAGAGCCGGCAGGGCAGGGAGCGCTAGGGGTGGGGAATGCTGGGCGGGCCCGCACCCAGCAGGGGCCAACAACTGGACTGCAGGGCTGGGCAGGGGCTGGAAAGGGCCCTTGAGGCACTGAGCAGAGACCCGAAGGCCGTTGTGTTCGGCTGAAGAACAGAAAACACAAGTGGCTGGAGCAGCGAGTGGGGGCAGGAGGGCGGATTCCAAGACTGTTGTCAAAAGTGCCTTGGGAAACCGTTGCCGGTTTCGAGTCGGAAGGATGGGACGGGCGGGTAACAGTCTCCGGAGTTGGCCCACTTTGTCTGCACTTGTGAGTGTAGAACCTGTGCCAGTCAGCTTCACAGCCACCTACCTGCTTCCCCTACCCAGGACTCGTTCAGTCTGCACCAACCCCAGCAAATGCGATTTTCAGGACTAGTGACAAGAACGGGTCTTTCCTGCTGGAGGGCAAGAAAGCCAGGGCCTTTGACGATACTGTTATTAACATTGTTTCGAAATATATTACCTTTAATGTGTTCCAGGAGAGCAGAACAATGATTTTCAACTTTTTTCATCTCATGACACACATAAACTAATTTCTAAAATTGTGTGGCACACCAAAACATATATTTTTTGCAGAAAAATATATTACTTTTATGACAAAAAAATAGCTATAATTTTGATTCATAATGGACAGCTGTTGTTGTGTTGGCTGTTGTCATTTTTTTTTATTTGACAGTCTAAGGGAAAGGAGGTCAGTGCCCCTGACTAAATAGTCAGGTATTGCATTTTAAAAACTTTTTTGCCCTGGCTGGTGAGGCTCAGTGGATTGAGCGCTGGCTTGAGAACCAAGAGGATGCAGGTTCACTTCCCAGTTAGGGCACATGCCTGGGGCTGCAGGCCAGGTCCTCATATGGGGACCTGCGAGAGGCAACTGATCGATGTATCTCTCGCACATCAATGTTTTTTTCCCTCTCTTTCTCCCTTCCCCTTTCTGTAAAAAGGTAAATTAAAAAAATATTTTAAAAAATTCTTGCAGCACACTGATTGAAAATTGCTGGGATAGGAGAATAATCCAGATCTGCACACCTCACAGAATGACTGTGGATAGTCTTAAAGGAAAGGAAGGGATGGAGAGAGGGACTCAACTTCAAATCCCAAACATGTACCTTTCCTGTCATCTTTCTTAGGGATTCAGTCAACTCCATTGTCAAATGCCCTTTTCACTGCTGTTATTTTCAGTTCTATCACCAGTCTGAAAAAGTTAAAGAAAAAAGTCAACAAGTTTTTATGTCTTTATTCTTTTCATCTCATCTCAAGAGGGAGAAGTGGAATGAGTGACTGTCAGCAGACAGAGGGGAGTTCAGCTAGGTTTGCTTCAGAGCAGGGAATCATGGGTGGGCAGGCAACCCTGTGCTGGGCTTAGCCTGAGACCTAAGTGCTTGATATTGAGTTGTTATCACGATTCTTCTTTACAAAGTTTTGTATATATTAAAAATCCAAAGAATCTTGTTTTTTGCTCCTAGATGGGACCTTAGAGAGTGTCTCCTTTAATCTCATTTTCCAATGAAACCAGATCAGAATGATCTGGGCTGGTTACCTCAGGCACATGCTGCTCTAGAGAGTGCTTTGGGACAGTGAAAATCATGTCCTCAGTGATACTGAGTCTAGGCTTGGAACACTGATTCTGCTGTGGACCAGAAGTAACCTTGAGCAACTTAGCATCTGTAGAGATGCTTTAGGTTAATTAAAATTGTTAGTCACTTATTACCTGACAGGTCAGTACTGAGAGGATTCCATGGCACAGAACAGGAATTTGATAGCTTTTGAAGTTCCTTGACCAAATAAGGAAGCTGTTGCTCCTCACTCTTCTTCTTTCTGATGTGTTTTGTTTCTCTCTGACCTCAGGCTCCTGGAGGTGGGCATGATCTGGTGGTTAGAAGCAGGGAGAAACACAGGCAACCACCTTCCTATACCCAATCTTGCATTACTGGACAATGACAGCTGAGCCAGGGGTGACCAGGTCCCTGAACTCTGTAGCCTAGGCCTGAGGGAACTAAGGGAAGACAGCTCCTTGGAACAGATATATTTGTCACAGAAAGCCTCATCAAACCCTGGGATCTTCATAAAGCCTCTCCTTTTCCTCTCTGCTAACTCAGGGCAGTAGATAGCCCAGGGAGGTGTCCAGTCAGCCCTGGGAACAAGGCCAGAAGTGGATAAAGCTAGGAAGAAACACCATGAAAGAGAAGGTGTTTGGCCAGCTGAAGCAGTTGGAACCTGTGCAGAGGCTTCTCCGCAGCACCGGCACCAACAAGGAGACCCTGCAGGCAGCTGTGAAGAAAGAGTGCTGGTGGAAGGCTTGGGCGAAGGTGAGGAGACCACACTGCAGAGAGGGGCCAGGTCCTGGACTCCAGCAGCTCTTTTATCTGTTCCTTGTCTACAGGTGAAATGGAATCTCAGACTGTTTCAAATTGAACAGCACCCAGGAAGGGGTCTGCAAGGCCTTGCTCAGTCCCCTGCACCATCCTGGCATCCTTCATTGAGTACTTCCTGAAATTTGTCAGAGTGGCAGCCTTTTTTCCTTTGCTTCCCTTTCTATTTACTTTCAATATATATCCCTCCCTTTTCTCCTATATTTTCCTTTTCTCCTCTCCATCCTTCCTTTCTTTTATATGCATCACAGTTGCTGGCTTTGTTCCTGTTTTTCATATTTCCCCCCTACTTCCATGCTTCTGTTTTTCTCTTTGTTTTCTGAATCTTGAGACCAGATATCTATCTTTATGTGTACAGACTCCCTGAACCTCTCTTGCTCTTCCAGAAGCCAGTCACCTTTGAGGATGTGGCAGTGAATTTCACCCAGGAAGAGTGGGAATGTCTGGATGCCCGTCAGAGGGTCCTCTACCAGGATGTTATGTCAGAGACCTTCAAAAATCTGGTGTCTGTGGGTACGAAGCTGAGGTTCCCTTAACAAGTTCCCTGTTCTAGGACCTTGTGACGTTTGATTTCCCTGGACAGGTCAATCAGCTTACATGTAGCTTCAATGACCCTTAGTTCTCAGGTATGAAAGATCTGGATCAAAAAAGACATGAAAACCTGCATGAGAGCCAAGGTTACACCTGTAACATGATGACAGTTTTCTCAAAATATGCAAATTTACCTATTCATCTAATCAATACGTAGAGTCACTCCTTAGTTAGGCACTTAGTAGCTGGGCTTTCGAGTGTCTCCCCCTGAATCTATGTGTCCCAGATTATGGTTCTTAAACCAAGCCTGTTGTCCCCATTCATTGTAAAGTGGCCAAGCCTGGGACCTCAATTCCTTCTCTCCTTCCTACTGCCCACCTAGAATCTTTCTGTCTAATCCAGATCTGATCACCAAGCTTGAAGAGAAACAGTGGAGAGCAGATTTCTGTCCCCCAAATGGAGAAGGCCTTCATTCAGGTAAGTGATCATCTGCTTGAGTCCCTTGGCTTCAAGAAGATGAATATATAAGCCATCAGGACAAGTGAATATCTCCAGTTTCTGGGGATTGAGATGCTACATGTAGGTTGCTTATGTTAGTGATACTCCTTTGCTACAAGGTCTTTCTGAGAGAAAAGGAAAGGAAAGGGATGAACTTGATGCCATGCTGGAGTAGGGGAGACTTATTCCTGAGAGTCAAGTAAGGACTTGAGAGAAACTGAAGGCCAGTTTTACCATCTCCTGGTTGCCAGGACACCCAGGTTTTTTACCTCTCATCTTAGCTTGATTTTTAATAGCACCTCCTTTCACTCATGCCCTGGTTTGTATGATATCTTATGAAAATGAGAGGAAATGGATTTCAAAGAATGTGGTTATAGGTTAAAATTTTAATCTGATATTATTGAAAATTTTCAGTTAAATTTTTATTTGCTTTTAATTTTAAAAACACAAAATATTATTAACTCTAACCCAAGAGGTCCAATAGTGAGGCCGAATGTGCTGGCTGGAAGAGTGAGGGCAGGAAAAGGGAAGGAACTTGCACCTGAATGGTGTGTTGGGGTTCCCAGGGTGAATCTTGCAGTGCTGTTCTTCCTTATTTATCATAGGAAGCAAGAAGGAGGAACTTCAAGAACACAGTGAGCATTTGAGAGATGAGGACACTGGATGCAGAGGGTCAGGCCTATCCTCTGCTCTGGCTGGGTCCATCGGCAGGAGCCCAGTGTTTCCAGCATCCTTGGATGGACCACCCTTTCCCTGCCATATCTGTGGTAGGTGTTTCAGTAAGCGCTCCAACCTCCGTTACCACCAGTTTGTCCACAATCTTAAGGGGACGAACAACTGCAGCCAGTGTGGGAAGTCATTTCGGAACCCCAAGGCCCTCAGCTACCACAGACGCATACATCTTGGGGAGAGGCCCTTCTGTTGCTCAATTTGTGACAAGACCTACTGTGATGCTTCTGGGCTGAGTCGTCACCGCCGTGTCCATCAGGGTTACCGGCCCCATTCGTGCTCCTTCTGTGGAAAAAGCTTCCGGGACCTGTCTGAGGTCAAACGCCACCAGAAGACGCACCAAAACCAGGAGCCAATGGCTGGAAACCAGAAGCATTTTGTGACAGTTCTAGACACTTCGGCTGGATTCCAGGAACCCACTGTCAGGAGCCAGGAGCTTGTGGCTGAGCACCACACATTAGTGACAAGGACCTCCAAACCCATATTTAAAACCAAGGGTCCTGCAGCTCACTCCCAGCCATCTATAGATAGAAACCAGGAACCTGCAGTCAAGAACCAGATGATCACTGTGAGAACTCAGACACCAATTACTACAACCCCAGGGCCCGTGACCAGGACTCAGGCAGCCAACCGTAGAGTCCACTGCCTGAATACCGGGTCCAAGTCTCACCTACCAAAACCTTCAAGACTCAAGGTCTTCTCTTGCCCTTATTGTCCCTTAACTTTTAATAAGAAGCCCTATCTCTCCAAGCACCAGAAAGCCCACCTCACAGAGCAATCAAACTGCTGCTTCTGCTGTGGCAAGTCCTTCAGCTCATTCTCTGGGCTGGTCATGCACCAGCAGACTCACTGGAAGCAGAAGATCTACCGTTGCCCTATCTGCGACATCTGCTTTGGGGAGAGGGAGGATCTCGTAGGTCACTGGGGTAGCTACAAAGGCAAGGGGCTGTGCCTGGGCAATCCCCATAAATGCTGGGCTATCCTGGGCCAGTGGCTTGGCCTTTTTCACAATGGCTCCCCTATGGCAGGGAAGGAAATAGGTCTCCTAGGATCCATACCCTCAGGAGAGGGGAGGGAAGGAAGGAAGAAAGGAGGTATGCAGAGGAAAAGAAGCAAATGAGGCAGGGAGGGTCTTGGAACATAAATAAATGGCCTTTCTGACTGAGGCCTTTCCTTGTGTTTGGTTTCCCTGATGACTGACCTATGGGATATGGAGGCTGGGGTACAGGAAGAGAGGAGGGAGCTATGAAGGACATACAGGAAGGGAAAGGGACAGTAAGTGGTAGGCGGAAACCTGTGTTAATTAGCACCTTGCTTGTTTCTTTGTGTCTCACAAAAGATCAAGCAGTCATTGTAGAATAAAAGTGGAAACGCTGCTAGTTATGAAAATGGGAGGAAAGGGATGAGAGGAGGGGAAGTCTGAGGGACTCATCTGTACAAGTTGTGGGAGTGAAAGGGAAAACTTCTAAAGCAGGTGGGTAGCCCAGGTTGCATCCTTTGTTCCCAGCTCCTCAGTAGGCTGTGGGGACAAGATGAAGTTCTGGTCAGTATATGTGGATTTTTCCCCATGTCCTCACTCTGCAGCTTACGCAGCTGTTTGATGTTTTGGGCTCATCATGTTCCTTCTCTTCCACCCTCTACTCAGCCCACTGGGGCTGAGGTCTTGGAAGTAATAACCACCATTTGCAAAGTTGGTGGGCTGTAGTTTGCACAGAGGAGGTTCCTGGTCTTCAATTTGTGGCAGAGGCCCTCCTGTGCATTTCTCCAGCACAGGTGTCCTCTGATGAGCACCTGCCTGACTTCCATATGGAAGACAGAGGAGTTGGAAAGATGCATGGTAGAAAAAATGGGGGTAAAAGCAGCTGGGAAAAGGCAGGTGACAAAAGAGAAACCAATAGGTGCATAGATAGGTGGAACAGCAAATCGATGTTTATCTAAAAAAATGTTTAAAAGGAAAGAAAGAAAGAAATCCTATTTGGAATTTAGAGCATTCCTGGAAGTGTAAATGCAACATCCACAAGGATCAATCTTTGGACCAACCAGGCAGGCTTTCCTCCACTTCTGCCAAGATGCAACATCACTCAGAAGGGGTTTCCTAGAAGGAGAAAATAACTTGAAAAATTTGTTAGTAGTTTCTATCATGAAGCCATTAAATCAGGGAGAGGAAAAGTCCTCTGGGGTCACCCTGTCTCTTGCCTGCCTCAGTGGTTGGTCTTGGAGCCAAGGCATAGGGCAGCTGCCCCAAGGAATAGGAAAGGAGTGAACTTTTTGCCCCCAGGCACTGAAGGTGCCAGTGTCCCCAGCTCCCTTCCCTGCCACCTGTAAGGCTGGTATGGTACTCCTACCTCACAGGGTCCCCCCCCTCCACCTATGCAAACCAGTCCGTCCTTTCTTCTGGGATTTCTATCCCTCAACAGCCCCCTCTTTCTCTTGCTGCTTTCCTGTTTTTGTTTTATTTTGTTCAGCTTATAGGAAGGAGTAGGAAACTTACTTAGTTCTTCAAGAAATTGCCCTGAAAAAAAAGAAAAGTAGGTGACTGAATGAAGATGAGCAGCTTCTTCCCCACACCCTCCATGTGCAGATCCACAAAAGACCCACCCTTCCCTTTTCACCAAGGGACTCCATGGATTCTCTGAGGAGCCTGCAGTCGGCCCTGGGGACAAAGGAAGGAAATCCCAGCAACTGGAGCCCTGGTTCATCTTTCTGTTTCACATTCAGGACTGACTCATCCCCCACCACTGCACCTGCTAGTCTTCGATGTAGCCAGTTGTAGCAGATGATCAAGGCAGCCAGGGGTCCGAGAACTGGCACGATTACAAACAGGATTATCTTCCAACAGGGCACCCTTAGAAAGTGGGGATCTGAATTGTCCACCGAGAAACAAACAGAATTAACTGTGCTCTCCCTGATGCCCCACCCACCCCTCTCCATAATGTATTGCATTTCTTAACATATTGCAGAAATATCAAAATTTTGCTTATGTTTATCAATATTTTAAAACAACAAATTATTAGACCTGAACAACATTCTAGGGGGGCTTGATGTCTTCACTTTTCCTCCAAGAAGCCTGTACTAATGAAAACACCACCACATGAGTTCAGATGGTGATATATATGTACTTTGTTCTCCAGTTAATTCATGTATATGTATCACTAGATACATATGTATCAACTAGACATCATGTATTTGTTCATAGGATCTGTTTATTACTCTTTGTATTTCCTGAGAAGAGAAATAATGTGCACACAGTGTAATCCCGCACAGAATGAGTTAACAGGTGAAACTGTTAGTACACTGCCTGGCACACAAGCATGGTGTATGTATTTGCTATTATCTTACCCATCCTAGATGCAGGTGACTTAGTCAAAGAAAAAGAGAGGGAGAAGACCAATCAGGACTCAGGGATCCTTATTTCCCCAGGTGACTGGAACCAAGTGAAATAGCTGATCCTGCAAGGCCAGGCACCCCAATACTTACCAAAAGTCCTGTGAAGATTCTCTGAAAGGAACAAATGGAGAGAGACTTAGGAGGCACTCAAAGGCGATGCTTTCTCCTCAAAAACTTTGTTTTTTAATCACTTCAAATAATTTCTAGCTGACACAGTGGTACATAACACATGAGGGAAAGTAGGATTTTGTGTCTATCCTGGCTCAGCAGGGAAGGCAAGTTAAATTTTCTACCATTCTTAGCTGTTCTGGGAGTTTTAAATAGTGAATTTTGCACCTGAAGGAAACTCAGGGTATTGGGACAGAGACAAAGGTCGTCTAAGAAAGTGACCATTTTGATTGTGCCCAAAATCGGAAGGGAGGGCTTGAGAAGGAAAAGTGCCTGGAACTCACCTATCTCTGCTCGAAGTTTTCCTAAAATAGAAAAAGGCAACATTTTTAGTTCTTGCTCTGGCATGAGTTGGGCCCTTTAACACCCAGTGCCCTGGGCCTTTGTGCAGGCTTTCTGCCTAGCCCGGGAGCATCCTTTGGATGGGAAGAGCACTGGACTTGGAGCCAAGAGTTCAGGCTCTTTTTCTTGCTATTGTCTGGATTAAATATTGGGATAAAGAACATGGAGAACCTCAGATAGACAGCAAAGCCCCAAACCAACAAGGTTTATTACCTTCCCCGCTGCTCTTTGCTCCTTTTCTTGATCTTTTTCAGTTTTCATTGCCACTCCACCCTGCAAGGCTGTGATTTTGTAAATGTAAAGCCACTTCCCATCTGAACAAGGAAGGGAGGAACTAAACACTTAGTTGAGCAGCTATGCTGTGACTGGCTCTTTTTTAGGCACTTTACATAACATTATCCCCTTTAATCCTCCCTTACAATTTAGAAGGGAGGATGTGAGCTCTATTTTGGCAGGTGGGACAACTGAGCTGGGATTCAAACCCAAGCAGCCTAACTCATTGATCAGGTTCTTTCTGCTCAGCATGTGGACTGAAAGTCTTTTTTATGAATTTAAGAGGAGCAAAGAGCCACCATTTTTGATGCCACCAACATCCTCCCCTCACTCCAAGCCCTTCTTGCTACTTCATCCTCTTAGTGGAAGTGGAAAGAGAGGACTTCAAGGTCCTGGCATGCTTTGGCTTTGAGAACACTGGGTGGTGAGAAAATTTGGGCACATTAGAGGAGCTTCACTGAGAGCTAAACAGTTTTTAGTGTTGAATAAAGAAGGAGGAACTGGTGAATATCTATTATGTGGTAGGGATTTTTACTCATAGTATTTTTATTTAACTTCCTAATAGCCTAGACCTGTCTAACCAAAGCTCACTCTCCCAGGTGTGTGAAAGTACTCCACATGGTGCTGGGGCCAGAAGGTGGGGCTTAGGTCTGAGCTCTGCTACTTACAAGCTGTCAGATTGAGTAAATCAGGGAACCACCCCAGGCCTCAGTTGCCTACTCTGTAAAATGGGGCTATTATATGCCATCCTACCTCATAGGGAGATGCAAGGTTCTATTATTTATACAAAAACATTCTCTACTGTGTAAAACCTGTCATTGTGGAATTTTGAACCAAGAAGTCATTAAAAATAAATGTTAGCTGACCAAGCTTTAAGAGGCCAGCTCATTTCAGGAATGGGCCCCAAGCTGCCCCCACCAGCCTGTACCTCTCAGTCTGTGCTGCAGGCAGAGGAAGAGCAGGCCCACGGCCAGCTGCAGGAGGAGCACAGGCAGGACTGCTATCGCAACCAGCACTCCAGGGCTGATCCAATAGAAGGGATCTGAAAGCAGAAGCGCATCGCCCAGCACTGTATCCCCCACACCCAGTACAGTGCCCACAGCGTGATATATCAGGTTGAATAAAGGAATGAATATCACCAAGATTCAAAGAAGATGGCACAGAATTGACACCTGGGCTTAGTCCTGAAGGAAAAGAGGGTTTCTAAGAAGGGCTGGAGGTTAAAACAACAGCATTCAAGGTTGCATATTGGGCTAGTCCTGGAGAGTTTTGAGAACAAGCTAAGGGACTTACATCTAATTGTCAAGGCCAAGGGAGTACACTGATAGATTCCAAGCTGAGGAGTGACAAGACCTGGTTACTGACTGCAGGAGTAGAGGAGATCCCAGGGAGGTCAGTTCAGGGGGCATGGTAATAGTAACAGTAAAAACAACAGAGCCTGAACTAGGGCAGTGGTGGAAGTCAAAGGGTCTGTGAACTCAAATAAGAAAAAACAAACAAACAAAGAAAAACCACATTTATTTTCAGTAATGTTTAAGCTGAAATTTAGTGTTTCTTTCTATTATGTTTATAAGCAGCACACTACAATAGTATGAACAGAACCTGTGACTTTGTCAGTAACAAAAACCACAAATAATTTCCTATCACATTGAGTTGTTCCAGAAATCTCAAAATATCACTTATGTTTGTCATCATTTTGAAATTACACTAATTATCAGGGCCATTCCATATCCTGTTCTTTCAATATTTTGGTACTATTTCAGTACAAAAGTGTTTTATTTTACACATTTAAAATACCCTTCTGTGAAGGAGTCCACTATCTTCACAGTTTGCCAAAGGGGTGCAATGTACACACAGGGTTAAGAACCTCTTTTCTGGAGCTTTTGAGAAAGGAAGATCCATAGAATTTGGTAACTGAGCCTATGTAGAATGGGATGGGTAATGAGGGAGAGGATTCAGATCTCCGGTTTCCACCTCTTTCCTATTCTAGAATCTGCACAGCAGTGCTCCCAGTTCTGTTTGTCTAGCCTCAGTAGCCATGCTGCGGTCCAACCTTTCTCATCTTGTTCTCTGCTTTAGGGGGCTGGATAAAGATACTGCCATCACAGTTAGGAATTACATCACAGCAAGCCACATTAAATGGCTCAGGAGGGCCCTTGCCAGATAGCTCAGTTGATTAGGACATTGTCTGGATACACCAAGGCTGTGGATTTGATCTCTGGTCAGGCACATACAAGAAACAAACAACAAATCAAAGTTTTGCTCTCTCTCTAAAATCAATAATAAAAAAGTTCATCTAAAATATAATAAATGGGTCAAGAGCATTCTAAAATATAAATACAAACATAGAAGAAAACGCAGTGAATTTTACTTTCAAGTTTTTTTCTGAAATAACCTGTAATGGCATGGTTAGCAAGCACATACATTAGTTCTTTCTTTGCACACATTTAGCACTTTTTCTAAGGATTAGAATCACAGGAAGAGAGAACAAAAGGCATTATGAACCTTCTGATGTAAAGAAATATGTATGTAGCATCACCTACAAAGTATGTTTGACAAAATAAAACCCAAATGTGATTGCATGTCTCCAGTTGATCAACCGACAGGAAGTACAAGGTATGGAGTGCTCTGTTCAACAACATGGGAATGAAATCAGCAAAATTTAGACCATGGGATACACTACAGGAAAAACACCAATGTGTGAATCTTATTTGGATTCAATGCAAACAAACCAATTGTAAAAATATACTTATGAAACAATAAAAAATTTGAACAAAGACTGGATATTCGTGACATTAAGAAATTTTTGTTAATTTTTTTAAAATGTGGTAATAATATTATGGTTATAATTTTGAAAGAGTTTTTTTTCCCCCTGTTTTTCTCTTTTTTATTGGATTTATCAGATGACATTGGTTAATAAAATTATGCAGGTTTCAAGTGTACAATTCCATAACACATTATCTGTATATTGCATTGTGCATTCACAACTCAAAGTCTCCTTCCATCACCATTTATTTATTTATATATATTATTTTTTAAGTGGTTATATCATTAAACAAAAATCCTCACCTGAGGATATTTCCATTGATTTTAGAGAGAGAGAAAGGAGGAGAGAAAGAGAAACATCAATGTGAGAGAGAAATATTGATCGGCTGCCTCCCATATGTGCCCCAACCAGGGATCTAACCTGCAAACTAGGTATGTGCCCTGATTGAAATTAAACCTGCAACCCTTTGGTTAATGGGACTATGCTCTGAACAAGTGAGCCACACAGCCAGGGCCATCACCATTTTTTTAACTTTACTTGTAATTTATTGATTTCAGGGAGACAGAGAAACATCGATCTGTTGTTTCACTTATCCATGTATTTATTCACTGGTTGATTACTGCGTATGCCCTGACCAGAGATCAAACCTCATAACCTTGGTGTATCAGAAGGATATTCCAACCAGCTGAGCTACCCAGCCAGGGCTCCTCCGGTCACCATTTATCTCCTTTCTTTACCCTCTCCTACCTTCCCCCACTCCCCTAATGTGTTCTTATATTTGAGGGATGCATACTTAAGGATTTAGCAATGAAATGATAATGCTGCCTAGGATTTGCTCAGTAATTCAGCTGGAGAAGGTGAAAATGAGTGGGGTTATGTGAAACAGTTTGTCTTTTGGTCATAAGTGTTGCAGGCAGTGATGGGTACTTGGAAGCTCATTATTGTTATTCTCTACCTCTGTATATGTTTTAAAGTTTCATAATAAAGACTTAAAAAAGGATTAGAGACAACTACTAAAATCACAAAAATGAAAAGAAAAATAATAAGGTTGGAGAGACAACAAAACTCTTTGGTGAAGGAAGGGAGATAAGGACCCCTGGACCTTGCAATAATACAGTTACAGCATTTTAGTCCTAAATTTGCCTCAGTTTCCTGGCTAGCCTGGCTAGGTGGTCCCTTGTTTAGTTGTGAAACACTCTTATAGGCTCTTAGGCATGGAGACTATGAGATGGAGGAAGAGGGTTGGAATGTGGAAACCAATCCAAAGGAAAACTTTCTTCCCTGAGACAAAGTTTTTAGGTTACTTTTTTTTTTCTGGTGCACTGGATAGGGGTGGGGGTGTACTGGGGGGCAGTTATTGAACTAGGACGTTATTGAACAGGAAGGAAGAAAATCTGCATACTAGAGAGGTCCTCAGCATTACTCCTCTTTGCAGGTAAAAATCCACCCATTTCCCCCACCCCCAAGGAAAAAAATGCTGTTGAAGAACATTCTGTGACACACAAAGCTATTCATATCCCTGCAATCCATCTCTAGAAAATAGTGCTTTGTTATCCTGCATACAATGCCATCATCTGGTCCCAGCCTGCAGTGGTCAGCCTTGAGATATAAAACTGATCTATTGTCTGATGTTTTGCTACAGGTGGGGAGGAGGGAAAAGAGAGAAAGGGGAAGGACCTGAGACTTGGGCCCTCAGAATATTTCTGTCTCTCAATTAAATAGCAATTTACTTTCACCCTCTCTGGTAGCTCAGCTGGTTAGAGCATTGTCCAGATAGCCAAGGTTGTGGGTTTCATTTTAGATCAGGGTACATACAGGAATCAACCAGTGAATGCATAAGCAAGTGGAACAACAAATCAATGTTTTTCTCTCTCTCTATCTTCCTCTCTCTCTCTAAAGTCAGTAAATAAAAAAATTTAAAGTAAATAGTAATTAACTTTGAAAGCTCTCCTTTCACCCACTTCACCTTGTCCACATCTTAATCATCCTGGGATAAACAAAAATAATAATAAATTACAAAGTCATCCATCACACAAAACACACTGAAAATGAAATTCTGGGTAAAGAGAGTGGTGGAATAAAATCTATAGGTGACATCTCTCTCTATATAAATTACATTCAGACATTTGTTTTACTTGTTTACTCACTTTAACTATGTTTTCCAGGGATATATTTTCCAATAATGTTTCTCATCTAATAAAACACCACAAATACATCAACTTTGGAATTCATTGTAATAAGATTTTGTCAAGTTGACACATTAGAAATAATCCTCTTGCTTATAACAGATAAACAAGGAGATATTCCAAAGCAAACAAGAAAGAAAAAAGTCCACTTGCATACTTTAACTTTCAGGTTATTCATATTCCCTTCTAGTAGCACACACTAATCAGAAATTAATTATTTTGGATTTTGCTGCTTCCATTTATTTCTTTTTTCTATTTTGTTTCTTGTTTCTTTAAAAGATTTTTTTCTTTAATTTTTCTTTATATGTACCCACATATATATATAATATATACTTTTATATAAATGAATAAATATGATCATATAGATAATTATGATTTTTTAGGTTCTTTGGCTGGACTACACCCCAACTTCCTCTCCTTTCTTATCCCCAAGTAAACTATATTAACTTTGTTATGGATCTCTTTTCATGTTTTTCTCTGAGATATACATAGTATATTCACAAACATAAGATTTTGTTTTTGTTCCCTACATTGTGTAGTTTGCTTTTATCACTCAACAATACCTTATGGAATGCCTCTGAGTCATTGGTTATAGCCCTAAAACAATCTTTTTAATGGCTGCATAATATTCTCAGTATGGATAACAATGTTTATTCAGTCACTTCCCTACTTGTGGGCATTAACTTTCATTCTGGGGTCCTCTCCCGTGTTGAATAATGAGGCAGCAGACATCTGTGAGTATATAAATGCTTCTGTATTGATGTACATACTTCTGTGGAATTGATTGCCAGGAGAGAGATGAGTTGAAGGAGCTAATCTCAAGTAAGAGAATGATTAAAGTCTCAGAAGGAGGTCTTAGCCACCCAACAGATGATACCGTACCCAATAGTATATATGGCACTACTCACCTTCCACTTTCAATTCCATTGCTGCCTCCTCTTGATAAGAATGATCTCGGAAAAAACAGGTAAAACCTCCTTCATCTGAGAACCTTACATTCCTGATCCTGAGGGTCACCTTCCCGTCACCAATATTGTCTTTCAGCAACTCTGTCCGACCCCGATATTCAGGCGCCTGCTCTCCGTCCTGATCCTTGCCATTTCGGTAGAGATGAACCACCCGAGAGAAGGGTGGCCGGTACCATCCCACCTCCATGCCTGTAGCATTTCTTCCAGGAGATAAGTGACATGGCAATTCCACTTCATTCCCCACCAGAGCCCAAATGGGGTGTCCTGGTCCTATTACTCTGAACTGTCCTGTAGAAGATACCAAAGAAAAGAAACAGAATCAGCAGGAACCTTCACAAGCGTGTTATGGGAAGGACTGCTTCAAAGCAGAAAAGGAAGAAGATACTTGATTTTTAAATGGGGTTTTGAATAAATGTTTTAAATGTCATTCTAGAACCAGGAAAGAGCTTGACTTTTTCTTCTTGAATATTTATATAAATAAAAGGTCTCTAGTTATAGAGCTATCATGAGTACCCTGGACAAAACATTCTAGCATGTGGTCATCCTGACAGTTGCTGCTTACCTCTGCCAACTGTGTGTATCACTGTTCTTCAGCCCCACTTTAGGTCCCAGCTTGAACCATGGTCTAGCTTCTTGCTGTTTAATTCTTCATGGGCCTCCCTGTTCAGACTTGGCCAAATTGATCCCTGCTCTCCGCTAGGGATTTTGCTTTTGTCCCTCCTCCACTGCTGCCTTTCCATCACTTCTCAGCCCTACATCCTATTTCCAACCTGTTTCCAAATTATTCTCCACTGAGACCTAGCACCCAGAGGTGACTCCACTTCCTTCTTTTTTTTCCCCTCTGCACCTACAGCCATCACTACATGCTCCTGGTCTTTTCTGACATGGAAGGTGTCTCCTCAGTTAGACTCGGAGCTACTAGAATATAAGGCTGGTTTCCCCATTCATTTACAAAGGTTTCCTCAGGGGAGTGCAGAGACTGGTTCTCCACTGTTAGGGGCTCCCTTAAGTTAGGAATCTGTCTTCTGTTTCTTTTACTTCCCCCCCAGCACATGAGTACAGGGCACCTCTACAAAAACTTATTAGTGCCTGATCATGTAGAATAAACCTCTCAAACATGAGAAGATATTACATCCAATAAACACTGATTGCAATTTACTATGGGATAGGCACTACTAAACATGTTTATGTATCTCATCTTGCTGAACCCTGACAGCAACTCCAAGAAATTGTTATTATTATATCCCTATTAGGTAGGTGAGAAACCAAGTTAAAAAAATAGGTAAGAAGGAGTTCAAGGAGAGCCTAGAGTTAAGGTCACATTAGGGAGTTAGGGTTTTATTCTGAAAGCTAAAGGTAACTATGGAAGTTTTCTGTGGAGGGGAACACTGTCAGCACATCTAAGTTTCAGAAAGATAATTTGCATTGTAACTTGAGGATGAATTGAAGGAGGTAAGCCTAGGAAAACTAGCCTTTCTGTTCTCTGGTACTCCCAGGGCAAGAATAAAGATCAATCTTACCTGCATCGCTAGTAGACAACTGGAGGAGGAAGAGGAGGCAGAAGAAACAGTTGGGCAGAGAGGAGCTCAAGGAACTTGCCATCTCCACTCTCACTGGGGACACAAAGCCCCCACAGCAGGGTCAGGACGAGAGGCCTCAGGGTGCATCTTCCCCACTTCCCCACTGTTGAAAAAGCCTGATGAAGGATCTGGGAGGGCAGTGCTCTGGCCTCGCCTCTTCTTGGCATGCTGCAGCTGTGCTCAGAGGAACAGCCCCACGTCATCCTTGTCAGGCACTTACACAAAGGGCTACAGACATAGGCAATGACCAGGGTTTGCCTTCCCACCCCCTCAGAGCTACAGAGATGAGGCTGCCTGGTACAGGGCCTTCCTCCCCCACTCCCTAGGAGAATTTGAAGGGGTTCCTAGGATCTGACCAGTTGGGATCGGGACCACTCACTTATTGGACCTCAGGAAGAGGCTTGTCTACATAATGTGTAAGGCTCCTTCAACACCTGTCCTCCCAGTACTAGCCAAGGAAGAGGGATCATTGTTGGCCTTTAAAGGAAAAAGAACCTTTAGCCTTGGTTTCCTCTTTCTACTACCTCATAACTATAATTGCCAAGCCATTCTTTTTCATGTCGAATGTCCCTTTCTCCTACTGCAAGTCCAAATTCCCTCCTTATGTTTAGATGTATGATTGGTCACTTGGGCTTAGTTAGCTTCTTGCTCCCAAAGAATACCTTTAGGAAAGTCATGAGTTTGTAGGAGAGGAAGAAACTGTACCCTCAAGGTTCTTTCAACTGGTCTAGTAATCAAATAGACATGATAAGATTAGCAAGAGAAAATGACCAAGTTTAATTACACACATATGTCTGGGAACCCTGCATGCCTGAGAGAGCCAGAGACCCCACATCCATGAGAGGTTCAAGGGCAAAAAATTAAAATGAGATATATATGGCATTCTGAGTTAGGGCTGAGGTAAGGTGCCTCAGGGACTTTAAAGGGTTATGGCATGATGATAAGAACAGCAAATGTTTGGTAATTAGAAGTTTGCCCTACCCTATAGATAGGTAAAAAAAGGTTATCTTTGATAATCTGTTATTATGGACACAACCCTTAATTCAAATACTTCAAGTACTTAAAGGGGAGGACAGAAGTTTCTCTTAAGCCCACAGGGTCTTGGTTGCCTTTAGGTCAAAACAATTTACACACCAGAGAGGCATATCTGGTGGTGATTTAACAGGGAATAAAAACTTTATACTACTCTGACTTACCATGAAATGGAATTAGAATAAAATGTACTAACAAACTGATAAAAAGAATTCACATGCTGACAGTTTCTTTGTAAGCATATTGCAAGGACCAACAGTTCCAGTTCCTGCTTGTATTCAGTACAAGAAATGGCCTTGACCATGACTTCAGTTGATGCAGACCACACAACTACAGGAATTTGGCTGGCACTGACCAGTTAGCTCCAGGATGCTGACATTAAAGACCCACATCAAGTCAGCAAGGACACTGCCTGCACATCCACAGCCTCTCCCCCTGATCTCTTTGTTCTCCTTGTCCCTCTTCCTCCTTATAAAAACTCCTGCCTACACTGAGATGTTAAGATGGGCTTTGGGATGAGAGTCCATCTTCCGTGTTGCCAGCACTTGAATAAAACCACTTTCCTTTACATCAGCACTTGCCTCTCAAGTATTGGCTTTCAAAGAGGCAGGCAGCCAGACCTGCGTTCAGTTTCAGTGACTCCTTTCAATTCAACTCCACAAATTGAACATCAGGGGTTTATGGCCACCTATGCATAGAGATGAAATCATAGAAGATTAGCAAGGTCAACAGCTATCAGTCAACATAGCCAATGAGGACAAAGCCGGTAAGTGGACACATCCCTCTAGCCTTGGCATCACTCTCTGATTTCCTCAGTGTCATAGGGGAAAGTGAGATCTGGAATGGAACTATGATTTTTTTTCTTACCTCCTGAGGTCAGCTTACTGAAGGACAAGACCAGTATCAGCAACAAGTTTGAAAAATATATTTCCTAATCTTAAAGCAAGAATGTCTCATTAAATAATAATAATATAATGTGTCAGACAGACCATTTAAACCATGCTGTCTAATGCAGTAATCATTAGCTATAGTAGCCATTTAAATTAAAATTAAATAAAATTAAAAATTCAGTTCCTTGATTGCACTAGCAGTGTTTCAAATGCTCAGCAGCACATATGACTATTGGTTACCACATTGGACAGCACAAATATAGACTTCCCATGATCACAAAAAATTACCATTCAAGGGCTAGGAATATGACTGGACATATATTTTTGTCTGTGATGAGAACCAGGGGCTAGAAAGACAGACTCTAGTCTGCTGGGAGTTGCTTCTTCTTTCTCCCTGCAAAGCAGCTATAGTTTGGGCACAAGTAGGTTGGATACGCTGGAGCCGTGAAGGTAAAAATCAAGGTCAGGAGGGGTGAGTCAGGTAGAAAGAGGAGCCTCTGTGCACACCTGAATTCCTCTAAAGTAGGAATTCTCTCCTTCCAAATCTAAAATGTCCTGCAGTGCTCTTCCTTTATGATGCATGTTTAGGTAGGAGTGTTCTGCACAAGGTGCTTTCCTGAGCAGTGTTTGGGAGTCATAGGGTACTAAAATCATCCAGCACCAGTCCATGTGTCAAAAGCTGAGTGAGAGATTGGGGTGGAGTGGAGGGTTAGGGGAGCAGAGAGGATCAGAAGCTAGACAATCAAAATCAATTTGGAGAAATCACAGCATCTGTGAAAAAAAGAAAAAAAAAACACCCACAAATACCACAAAACATGTGACTGAACGTTTCTATGTGCCACTGTTCTGAGCTGTTTAAATGTGTTAGCGGCAATAATGGCACCAGGTGTTAGATCGGTACAGTCAGACTGTGCTCTTGAGGTCTAGCTAGGAAAGAGTTCAGGGCCAAGACTAACTATAAGAGAAAATGTATTCAGAATGTCACAGAGGTAGAAGAGTGAGTGGAAGAAGAAATGGGCTCAAGAAACAAGTTACAGAGGCAAAAGAAGGGTCCTTGGAGCTTAGAAAAATGGAGAGTAAATGTAATGCCCCAGGGGGGAAATTGAGTTGGGAGGAAGGCTCCTGCATGCTCCTCGGAGGGAGAGCATGCTGGGTCCTTCCTCCTAAAAGCTTTTAAAGGTGCAGATCTCAGGGGAGGATCTCAACAGAATAATCATCAGCTTTCTAGGTGCGTCCTTTTAGGGTTGTGGTCTCCACTGATTGGTTGGTGCAAGGGTAGGGGGTCATTAGTCAATGCAGCTACTCCTTATGTCAGTCTGGGCACACTTGTCTGGATTTGCTGCTTTTATGGGTGTGGAGGTGAAATGCAGTTGAGACCTAGATATATTTGATGCAGGTCAGAATCTCCTTGTCTTGGTACTTAATGCTTAAGAGCTGTTCTCTGCCTTCTTTGTTTGTACCCCCTCCAAGGAGGTCTAACCCACATAACTAGCAACATACCAGGGGCAGAAAAGTCAGAGAAGAGTCTGGACTGCATGACCAGCAATATGAAAAATCAGGGGGCCAAAACTGCATGACCAGCCATATGCTAGGAGAGGAAAGGTCACCCTGGGGGTTGAGGTCCTCGTTTTCCAGTTTTGCGCATTGTTAGGCACCCAGGGATTTCCACCCTAATGACTTTCTCTATTGTCCTTGCTCTGCTTGTATCTGTCTAACTGCCTGCCACACATATATTACCTCATTTTACCCTCACATCATTAAAACAGATGTTAAACTGTTATCACTCTTATTTTACAGAGGAGAAAACTGAGACACAAAAGAAGTCACTTGCTCAAGGTCATACAACTAGGGAATGGTAGAACTGGATTTGAATCCAGGCTTTCCAACTTCTCGTAATGTGCTTTTTTTTAAATGTATTTTTTAAAACTATTTAATTTATATATATATGTTATATATCTCTATATATATATTATTTAGAGAGAGAGAAAGGGAGGGAGAAAGAGAGGGAGAGAAACATTGATGTGAGAGAGAAACATTGATTAGTTGCCTCTGGAACACACTCCAACCAGGATCAATACTGCAACTCGGGCATGCGCCCTGACTGGAAATTCCGTTTTGCTTTACCAGACACTGCCCAACCAATTAAGCTACAGCAGTCAGGGCATAACATTTTTTAAAAAATATTTTATTTATTTATAGGGAGAGGGGAAAGGAGGAAGGAAGAGAGAGAGAAACATTGATGTGTGAGAGAAACATTGATCAATTGCCTCTCATGCGTCCGCAACTGGGGACTGTGCCTGCAACTCAGGCATGTGCCATGACTGGGAATTGAACTAGGGACCTTTCACTTTGTGGGATGATGCCTAACCAACTGAACCACAATGGTCAGGGCTTTTTAAAAATTTCCTGTAAGTGCTTTTCCAGGTACTTGTAATGACTATACTATGCATGTCTGAAGACACCTCATTCACCTCCATGCCCTTGACTCCCTCAGATCTCTGGAAAGGATGTGAATTCCTGGAATTAAGGCAGTGGATTCTTTGGATGACTGACCTTTGGGCAAAGGTGATGTAAAGTAAACAAGGGAAGGGGATAGGAGCCACTAGAAAGAATGAAATCAGTGGTGTGGTCATTTACAGGAAGCTGGGGTGTAGGAGCATCCAGTCTGTGTTGGGCATGGAGCATGACATAACTGTGTCAAAGGAGAAACTGCTTGTGTGATCAGAGTAATTTATTTCCTTTGGCAGTTTAATGTTAGTTTGATTTTGTTTAGCATATCTTATGGGATTTTGCAAGTGTGTTCCAGTTGTTTCTTGTGTGCATTTCACTCCTCAGTAATTTTGTTAATTTGCACCTCTTTTCATGTTTGATACAGTCCTGTATGCAGTCACATAATGTAAACACATCAATATCCCTGCTAGTTAACATGCTGTCCCTGTGTGAAATTGTTAAGCACTCAATAAATGGTGGCTTACCCAGGTGACTATTCAGTAACAGTACTGCATAAGCTTATCCAGATACTGTGTAAAATACATTTCATACACAAATAATATAAACAATATTCTGCTTCTTTTGTTGTTTATATAACAATGTATAGTTCTACATTAATACATAATATAGCTATGTTATGTTTTTTCCTATTTTTTAATTGTTATTCTATTACAGTTGTCTCGTCTTTCTTCCATTACTCTCCTCTGCCCTGCCCACCTCCTCCCTCTCCCACAGTCAATCCCCACCCTGTTGTCTGTGTCCATGGGTTATTTACATTAGTTCCTTGACTAAATCCTTCCTCTTCTCTCCCAACTTCTCCCCCACCCCTCTCCCCTCTGGTCACTGTCCGTCTGTTCCTTGTTTCCATGCCTCTGGTTCTATTTTGCTCATTTGTTCTGTTCATTATGTTCCTGTATTAGTTGAGACATATGGTATTTTTCTTTTGCTGACAGGCTTATTTCACTAAGCACTCTCCACTTTCATCCATGTTGTCGCAAAAGGTAGGAGTTCCTTCTTTCTTTCTGCTGCATAGAATTCCACCAGGTAAATTTACCACAAGTTTTTGATCCACTCATGCACTGATGGGCACTTAGGCTGTTTCCAGCATTTGGCTATTGTAAATAGTGCTGCTATAAACAAAGGGGTGCATAGGTTCTTTTGAATTGGTGATTCAGGATTCTTCGGTTATAATCCTAGCAGTGGAATTGCAGGATCAAAAGGCAGTTCCATTTTTAGTTTTTTGAGGAAATACCATACTGTTTTCCACAGTGGCTGCACCAGTCTGCATTCCCACCAGCAGTGCACTAGGGTTCCCTTTTCTCCACATTCTTGCCAGCATTTGTTTGTTGATTTGTTAATGATGGCCATTCTGATTGGTGTGAGGCAGTATCTCATTGCGGTTTTAATTTGTATCTCCCTGATGGTTAGTGATGTTGAGCATTCTTTCATATGCCTATGGGCCCTCTGTATATCCTCCTTGGAGAAGTGTCTGTTCAGGTCCTTTGCCCATTTTTTAATTTGAGTGTCTGTCTTCTTGGTGTTGAGTCATATAAGTTCTTTATATATTTTGGAGATCAGTCACTAGTCTTGTTACAGAACCCCTGGGCTGCTCCAGTTGAAAACAAACCCACGGGCTCTTTAGTTAGGGGCCCGATTGCCCGCCGCCAAAATTATAACTCTCAATACCAGAGTTTGGTGAAAAGAAAAAGAATTGTTTATTTAACAGTTATATAGATTTAGTTATTTGCGGATTTCTGTTGTTAAGTCTTATGCTCTTTAAAATACCCACAAACACATATCCTTGCCTCCCCCCCTTCCAAACCAGGCTAGTTTTAGGAAAGTCAGAGAAACCGTTTCCCTACTTTCCAAACACAGTTCAGCTTTACCAGCAGCTGCCAATCATTCAATCTGATTGGGGAGGTCCTTTCTGTGCTGTGGTGCCCTCCAGCTCTCAATGCAGAACCACCTGGATTCTCAGCCTCCTTGCAAACTGTCTTCTTCCTGCAAACTGCGCGGATCTCCTTTCCTTCTCAAAACCGCATGGCGAGAGCCTCTTAACGCAGCCTGGAGACCCCTTCTCCAAGCCACATGGAGAAGGCCCCTTCACCAAGCCACGTGGAGGGAGCACACGAGAGTGAGAGCGAGACCCCGAGAGCGAGTGTGCAAGAGAGCGCGCGAGCCAGAGCGAGAGCGCGAGTGAGAGCCCGAGTCAGAGAGCGAGAGAGTCTCAGAGTGAGAGCACGAGCGAGAGCCAGAGAGAGTCAGAGCTAAAATGTCTGTAGCTGCTTATATATCCCTGACTGCGTCATCTGACGCAGTGGACGCTGCAAACAGCTCTGACCACCCACAGACCCCTATGTAGGCTCTGTGTGCTTTCCATACCGTCCCCTGGTTCAAGACTCCTCCCATCTACCTGAGGCTTTGGATGCATTAAATCCATTTGCATAAGAAAGACAGTAGCCACCAGCCTCAGGCATGTGGAAGCGTTTGAAAAACTGCTTACTTCTCCCCATCCCCCAGCAGCAAACTCTGGGGATTTTTGGACTCCCCTGTTTCTGTAACAGTCTGAGGTATCATGGCAAATATATGTTCTCCCATATAGTTAGTTCCCTTTTCATCTTGCTGATGTTTTCTTTTTTTTTTTAATTTATTTAGTTGTTTGTTTATTTGTTTATTTATTTTTAGAGAGAGAGAGAGGAAAGGAGAAAGAGAGGGAGAGAAACATCACTGTGTGGTTGCCTCTCACTTTGCCACCAACTGGGGACCTGACGTGCAACCTAGTTATGTGCCCTGACTGGGAATCGAACCAGCGACACTTGGTTCACAGGCCGACGACACTCAATCCACTGAGCCAGACCAGCCAGGCCTGATGTTTTCTTTAGCAGAGCAAAAACTTTTTAGTTTGATGTAGTCCCATTTGTTTATTCTTTCCTTTATTTCCCTTGCCCTGGGAGATGTATTGGCAAAAACATTGCTGCATGGAATATCTGAGATTTTCCTGCCTATGTTCTCTAGGACTTTTATGGTGTCATGGCTTACATTTAAGTCTTTTATCCATATGAGTTTATTCAGGTGTAAGGTGTGAGTTAGTGTTCGTTTCATTTTTTTTGCATATCCCTGTCCAGTTCTCCCAACACCGTTTGTTGAAAAGGCTATTTTTACTCCATTTTATGCTCCTTCCCCCTTTGTGAAATATTAGTTAATCATATAGACCTGGGTTTATTTCTGGGCTCTCTATTCTGTTCCATTGATCTATATGTCTATTCTTACGCCAATACCAGGCTGTTTTGATTACCATGGCCTTGTAATATAGTTTGATATCAGGTATTGTGATTCCTTCTACTTTGTTCTTCTTTCTCAAGATTGCTGAGGCTATTTGGGGTTGTTTCTGGTTCCATATAAATTTTTGAAATATTTGTTCTAGGTCTGTGAAGTATGCCATTGGTATTTTATTAAGGACTGTGTTGAATCTATAAATTGCTTTGGGTAGTATAGACATTTTAATGATGTTGATTTCTTCCCATCCATGAACATGGTATATGCTTCCGTTTATTTGTATCTTCCTTAATTTCTTTCTTCAGTGTTCTGTAGTTTTCTGAATACAGGTCTTTTATCTCCTTGGTTAAGTTTATTCCTAAGTATTTTATTTTTCTTGTTGCTATAGTAAATGGGATATTTTTATAGTTTTATCTCTAATACTTTATTGTTGGTGTACAGAAATGCCTTCAATTTCTGAATATGGACTTTGTATGCTGCTATTTTGCTAAATTCACTTATTAGGTCAAGTAGTTTTTTCGAAGAGTCTATAGGGTTTTCTATGTACACCATCATGTTGACTGCAAATAATGACAGTTTTAGGAGCTCCTTTCCAGTTTGGGTGCCTTTGATTTCTTTTCCTTGTCTGATCACTGTCGCTAGAACTTTCAAAACCATGTTGAATAGAAGTGGAGAGAGTGGACATCCTTATCTTCTTCCTGATCTTAGGAGGAAAGCTTTTAGTTTTTGCCCATTGAGTATGATGTTGGTGTCAGGTTTCATGTATGTAGCCCTTATTATGTTCACGTATGCTCCCTCTATGCAGTTTGCTGAGTGTTTTTATCATAAATGGGTGCTGAACTTTATCAAATGCTTTTTCAACATCTGTTGATATGATCGTGTGATTTTTGTCTTTCATTTTGTTTATGTGGTGTATTATGTTTATCGATTTGTGAATATTAAACAATCCTTGCATCCCTGGGATGAATCCCACTTGATCATGGTGTATGATCTTTCTAATATGTTGCCAATAGTTTGTTGAGGATTTTAGCATCTATGTTCATCAGTGATATTAGCTTATAGATTTTTGTGTGTGTGTGTCTTGCCCTGGTTTTGGAATTAGGGTAATACTGGCCTCATAAAAAGAGTTTGGGAGTCTTCCCTCCTCTTGGATATTTTTTTGGGACAGTCTGAGAAGGATAGGAGTTAGTTCTTCCCTAAATGTTTTGTAAAATTCACCAGTGAAGCCATTTAGTCCAAGGCTTTTGCATGCCGAGAGTTTTCTTATTACTGCTTCAATTTCACTAGTTGTTATTAGTTTATTCAGGTTTTCTGCTTCTTCTTGATTCAGTTTTGGGAGATTATATGTTTCCAGAAATTTGTCTATTTCACCCAGGTTGTCCAATTTCTTGTGATACAGTTGTTCATAGTAATTTCTTACAATCCTTTGTATTTCTATGGTACTGGTTGTGATTTCTCCTATTTAGTTTCTGATTTTGTTTATTTGGGCCCTCACTTTTTTTTTCTTGATGAGCCTGGTTAAAGGCTTGTCGATTGTGTTTAACTTTTCAAAGAACCAGCTCCTGATTTTATCGATTTCTTGAATTGTTCTTTTTGTCTCTGTGTCATTTAATTCTGCTCTGATTTTGATTATTTCCCACCTTTTACTTGCTCTAGGCTTTGTTCATTATTGCTCCTCTAGTTCTTGTATGATAGATGTAGGATTAAGTTGTTTATTTGAGATCCTTCTGCTCTTTTTAGGTAGGCCTGTATTGCTATGAACGTCCCTCTCAGAACTGCTTTTGCTGTGTCCCATAGGTTTTGGGCTGTTTTGTGTTCATTTTCATTTGTTTTCAGAAATTTTTTATTTCTTCCTTGATGTCATTGTTAACCCATTCATTATTTAATAGCATGTTGTTCAGTCTCCATGAATCTGAATGTTTTTGAGGTTTTTCCTTGATGTTCGTTTCTAGTTTCAGGCCACTGTGATCTCAGAAGATGCTTGATATGATTTCAATTTTCTTGAATTTGTTGAGGCTTGTTTTGTTCTATCATGTGGTCTAGCTTTGAAAATGGTCCATGTGCAATTGAAAAGAATGTATGTGTTGCTTCTTTGGGGTGAAAGTTTCTGTATATATCAATTATGTCCCTTTGGCTTAATTGCTACAATATCCTTGGTGTTTCTTTGCTTGGAAGATCTTTCCATTGTTGACAATGGGGTGTTAAAGTTCCCTACTATGAATGTGTTGCTGTTGATAGCCTTCTTGAAGTCCTTCAAAATTTTCTTTATATTTTTGGTTGCTCCTATGTTGGGTGCATTTATGTTTATAAGGGTTATGTCTTTTTGATGGACTGTTCCCATAAGTATTATGAATGTCCTTCTTTGTCTTTTTATAGCCTTTGTTGTGAAATATGTCTTGTCTGATATAAGTATTACTACCCCAGCTTTTTTTTCCATGTCCATTAGCTTGAAATATTTTTTTTCATTTCTTCACTTTCAGTCTGTGTAGATCTTTTGTTCTGAGGTGGGTCTCTTGTAGACAACATATATATGGGTCATGTTTTCTTATTTATTCAGCTACCCTATATCTTTTTAAAAAATATGCTTTATTGATTATGCTGTTACAGTTGTCCCAATTTCTTTTCCCTTTGTTCTCCTCCATGCAGTGACCCCCACTTCCTTCAGTTGTTCCCCCCTTAGCCCATGCCCATTGGTTGTGCATATAGTTCTTCTCAGCATCCTCCGATCTACTCTGCTCCCTCCTACTATGCTTCTTAATTCCTGTACCCTCGCCCCCCCTTTCCCCTCTTCTCCATCTCCACTGACCTCTCCCCAGAATGTTCCCCATACCTATAATTCTTTTCCCACTCTCGTTGCCTACTTAGTTTGCCTTTGTTTCAATTCCCTAGCTTCTGTTGTTGGTTGTTGTGATACAGTTTTCATTTTAATGTTCATAGTTTTGATCCTCTTTCTCCTAAATAAGTCCCTTTAACATTTCACATAACAGTGGTTTGGATCTGATAAACTCCTTCAGTTTTACTTTGTTCTCTGCCCTTCTATTTTGAATGACAGCTTTGCTGGATAGAGTAATCGTGGTTGTTGGTTTTTGCTTTTCATTACTTTGAATATTTCTTGCCAGTCCCTTCTTGCCTGCAGGGTCTCCTTTGAGAAATCAGCTGATTGACTTATTGTAACCCCTTTGTACATAATTCTCTTCTTCTCTCTTGCTGCTTTTCAGATTCTCTCTTTAACCTTAATTTTTGACATTTTGACTATAATGTGTCTTGTTCTGGTTCTCCCTGGGTCCAGTATTTTTGGAATTCTCTGTGCTTCCTGGACCTGTAAGTCTATTTCCTACCCCAAGTTACGGAAGTTTTGCTTCATTATTTTTTCACATAATTTTTCAACTTCTAGTTCTCCTTTACCATCTGGCAACCCTGTGATTCAGATGCTGGCCCATTTATAGCTGTCCCATAGGTTTCTGAGCCTCTCCTCATTTTCCTCACTTTTTGTTTCCTCTTTCTTCACTAGTTGTTTGTTTCTTTCCTATGTTCCAATTTGTTGATTTGATCCCTGGTTTTCTTTTCCTCACCACTAGTTTCTTATGTGTTTTCATTCGTTTCAGCAGAACTAGCCTTTATTCCTTCCCCATCTTGTTTAAGATCTGCTGTTAGGTCTGTAAGCATTTGTATAACCAAAGCTCTGAAATGTGCCTCAGAAAGATTTCCTATCTACTGTTCCATTAGATTAGATATTTGCTGGCTGGTCAGCTGTGTCACTGGGATCTCTATCATGATCTGTGCCATACTGACAGTTTTGTGTTTAGCTTTGCTTCCTGGCGAGGCTGTCAGAGCTCCTATGCTATAGGAGGTGGAGCCCCATGCACTTGTCACTACCAGGCGACCCTCTCACCATTCTGTGGCCTTTTGTATTGGGGTGGGGGTCCAAGATGGATTCCTGCCATTCACTCCCCGCTAAGAGACCAGATGCCTCCTCTTCCATCCCCACCCCCTCCGGCCCTCACTGTCCAAGGCAATGGGGGTCTGCCTTCCTCGGCATTGGAATTGTCAGCTGACAGGTTTGGTCTGCAGCTGGGGATGCTCCCCTGGCGCTTCTCGCCTTAAATATGGGTGTCTGCGCTTACCGCCCTCCTGCTGCTGTTGTGGCAGCTGCTGTGCCAACCGCTTGACCTCTCTACCCTGACTTTGCACCTCCTACCCATCTGGATGAGCACCATTTCTTTATAACTTCATATGTGGGACTTCCATGTAGCTTTATTTTCTGAAACTTCTGGTTATTTCTGGTTTTATGGTAGTTGTATTCCTTCTTAGTTGTGGAAGGAGATGGAGCGTGTCAGTCTAGGCCTCCATCTTGGCCAGAAGTCAGCTACCCTATATCTTTTTATTGGAGCATTTAGACCATTTACATTTAAGGTTACTATTGATAGGTACTTATTCATTGTCATTTTATCCCTTTGTACCTGTATTCTTCTCTGTCTCTCTCTGTTTCTTCATCTTCTTAAAGCAGACCCTTTAGCATCTCTTGAAATGCTGGTTTGGTGGAGATGTATTCTTCTAGCCTTCTTTTGTCTTGGAAACTCCTTATTTCACCATTTTGAATGAGAGCCTTGTTGGCTAGAGTAGTCTTGGTTGTAGGTCTTTGTTTTTCATTGCTTGGAATATTTTTTGCCATTCCCTTCTGGCTTGTAGTGTTTCTTCTGAGAAATCTGATGATAGCCTTATCAGAGCTCCCTTCCATGTTATTAGCTATTTCTTTCTTGTTGATTTTAGGATTCTCTCTTTGTCTTTGTGTGTTGCCATTTTAATTATGATGTGTCTTTGGTGGGCCTGTTGGGGTTCATCTTCATTGGGACTCTCTGTGCTTTCTGGACTGTGGGATTTTTCTCTCATCAAGTTAGGGAAGTTTCTGTCATTACTTTTTCAAACAGGTTTTCTATCCCTTGCTCCTCTTCTTCTCCTTCTGGTATTCCTATGATACAGATATTATTATGTTTCATGTTGTCCTGCAGCTCTCTTAAACTCTCTTCATTCTTTTTCAGTCTTTTTCATTTTGTTGCACAGTTTTGGTTTTTTTTTTTTGTTTTTGTTTTTTAATGTTGTCCTCCAGCTCACTAATCTGATCGTCTGCTTCCTGTAGCCTGCTTTTGATTCCTTCTACCATGTTCTTCAATTCAGAAATTGTATTCCTCCTTTCCTCCTGGCTCTTATTAATAGTTTCTATATCTTTTATAATGCTGGTGTGGTTCAAAGTAAGTTCCTTGTAGTTTCCTTGGAGTTCTTTGTAGTTCCCCTGGAGTTCATTGTAGTTTTTTTCTGAGTTTGTTGAGTTCAATGAGCTTCCTTATTACCATCGTTTTGAATTCTATGTCTGATAGTTTGCTTGCTTCTATTTCATCTATCCCTCTTCCTGGGAATTCTTCCTTTCCTTTCAATTGGGTGTTGTTTCTATGTATACCCATTTTATGTGGCTCTTTTTGTTTATTTCTACTCCTTACATTGATCTGCTTTAACTTCCTGCTTTTGTGTTGTGACTTTCTGTGGTAGGAGTTCTCTGGGATTCAGTGGTGCAGACTCCACGATCTCCTCAACTTGATGTTCTTGGGATGCCCTTATGCTTTTTATTTGGATAATCTGGTTGTATTTGGGTTTTCTTTGTTATTGTATTGCTCTTTGGTGGGTTCTTCCCTCCATCTAGCTGAATGAGAGGCACTCTGCCCACTTCACTTTGTAAACACTTGTTGAGCTGCTGCTAAAAGAAAGCCACCTTCCCAGGCCAGAATCCCATACCCACAAAGATATCCCCCACCCTCAATCACCATATCAACTGCTAATGTGCCATGATTAATAATGATGTAATGAGACTGAGACTATTATAAGAAAGGAAAAACAAATAAGAGTTGAAAGAATAAAAATTTTTGAGAGGGGTGGGGGAGGAGAAATAATAGTAGCGAGTAGGGACAAGGCAATGAGAGAAGAAAGTAAAATTTATATCATATATTAAAAAGGGAGGGAAGAAGGCAGAATGAATTGAGAGGGAAAATGTATAGTATTAGGTTTAAGCAGAATTTTTAACATATATATATACCATGTGAGAGAACCAATGCAGAGAGAGAGAGAGAGAGAGAGAGAAATAATAATAAGGAAGACAAATAAGAAAAAAAAAAGGCCCCAAATTAGAGAAAAAATTTCACTACAGCACTAACAGTAACTTATGAGCTAAAATTAATGTAGGTGGAATGGGAGTAAGAGGTAAAAAAGAAAGAAAGAGAAGCTTAAGAGATGTCTGGAGCAAAGGGAGTGATTTTGAGATCATAGAGGGAGAAGGAATACTTAAAGTGAGGAATGAAAATCTGGCTAAGACAGGGAAAAATTCAAATTTAAATGAAAGAAGGAAAGGGCTGGAAGAAGGTACAGATGGATTAGGAGAGATGAATGATAAGATTTGAGATTTGAAATACTGGAGTAGTGAAGATCTATGAATAAAGTTGTAGGAACATCACAGATTGATCAAGGTGGAGAGAGAGTAAGTGTATTTTATGATGGGAAAAAGAAAAGGCTGGAGAGGTGAGAAAAAATGAGTGAAGATTGGAAATGAGTGGTAGTAAGAGAGAATATAGAATTAAAAAAAATAAGAGGAGGAAATCAAATGGTAAAATTGAGAAAAGGGAGCAGCAAAATATGAGCTTTAAAATAAACTATAATATAAAGACTATTTACTTATAATGCATAGACTGGGAGGACAAAAAATGAGATTTTTAAAAAAGTATATTTTATTGATTATGTTGTTACAGTATCACAAGTTTTTTCCACTTTGCTCCCCTCTGCACAGTACTGCCCTTCCCTCCAGCAATTCCACCCTCCTTAGTTCATGTCCATGGGTTGTACATACAAGTTCTTTGGCTTCACCCTTTCCTATATTATTCATAACTTCTCTATGTCTATTTTGTACCAACTAATTATGCTTCTTAATCCCTCCACCATTTCTCCATTTCTCCCCCGCCCCTCTCCCAGCTGCTAACCATCCAAATGATCCTCATACATATGATTCTGTTCCTATTCCGGTTTGCTTAGTTGGATTTTGTTTTTATTTTTTAGATTTCGTTGTTGATAGTTGTGAGTTTGTTGTTATTTTAATGTTCATAGTTTTGATCTTCTTTTTCTTAATTAAGTTCCTTTGACATTTCATATAATAATAGTTTGGTAATAATGAGTTCCTTAAGCTTTACCTTGTCTGGGAAAAACTTTATCAGCCCTGGCATTCTAAATAATAGCTTTGCTGGATAGAGTAATCTTAGTTGTAAGTCCTTGCTTTTCATCACCTTGAATACTTCTTGCCAGTCCCTTCTTGCATGCAAACTTTCTTTTGAGAAATCAGCTGAAAGCCTTATAGGCACCCCTTTGTTGGTAACTCTCTGCTTTTCTTTTGCTGCTTTTAAGATTCTCTCTTTATTTTTAACCTTTGATTTTTTAATTATGATGTGTTTTGGTGTGGCCCCTTTTGGGTCTAGCTTGTTTGGGACTCTCTGTGCTTCCTGGACTTGTATGTCTATTTTCTCCACCAAATATGGGGACTTTTCCTTCATTATTTTCTCACATAAGTTTTCAATTTCTTGCTCTTTCTCTTTTCCTTCTGGCAATCCTATGGTTCTGATGTTGCACGTTTAAAGTTGTCCCAGAGGTCCCTAAGCCTCTCCTCATTTTTTTCAATTCTTGTTTCCTCATTCTGTACCGGTTGACTATTTTTCTCTTCCTTATTGATTTAAACCCCAGTTTCCTTCTCTTCACCACTGGTTTTGTGTGGATTTTTCTTTGTTTTATTTAGCAGAGCTTTCACTTCCTCCCTTGTGCATTTACCATACTTAAGCATATCTGTCAAGCCTGTGAGCATATTTATCATCAGTGTCTTGACTCTGCATCTGTTAGGTTGGTTATCGTCTCATTTGTTAGGTTGGCTATCTCCTTGTCCCTTAGTTCTTCCATTGGAACCTTGATATTTCCCCCTCTTTGGGCCATACTTTTCTGTCTCCTCATTCTTACAGGCTCCTGTGTTTTTTATCTCCATGTCTTAGGTAGAGCTGTTACACCTGTTATGTTGTAAGGGGTGGAGCCTTAGGTATTCATCAATACACGGTGGCCTGTTTCACCACGTTGTGGGATTGTATGTGGGAGAGGGGTCTGAGAGGGAGCAATGCTGCTTGCTCAGCACTCTCCCCTTTTCCAGGCATTTCTCCCACTTTTGTATGGGACTGGCACCTCTGTAGATGTTGTCATGGCCGTCGTTCCCAGGGTGGGTGTGTCTGTGGATGTTTTAGGACCATGGGGGCCCTTTAAGCAAGCGGACTCTACTGAGAGACCAGCAGTTTCTTCCTCTGCCCCAACCCCCACTGGTTTGCATAGTCAGAGGCAATAAGGCTTTATTTTCCCCAATGCTGGGACCGTGAGTTATGCTGTCTTGTCTCATGCTGGGAGCCCTCCCCTGGTGTCCCTCCTGACTTTTAAAAATGTGTGATTGTGCTTTCCACTGGCCTGCTACTGCTGCTGCTGCTTCTGCCACCATATAACATTCTCTCCGCCCTGGCTCCACCCCTCCTATCTGTCTGGATGAGTATTTCTTTTTCATATCTTTGTTTGTTGGACTTCCATGCAGCTCAATTTTCTGGAACTTCCAGTTGTCTCTAGTTTTGAGGTAGTTGTATTCCTTCTTAGTTGTGGAGGGAGATGCATCGTGTCTGTCTATGCTTCTATCTTGGACAGAAGTCCAAAAAATGACTATTAAAAGGATGTGTAGGACGTACTGTCAGACCAAGCCTGAGTTTCAGCTCCCAGATCTCTCAGGGAAAATCTTCTGGGTGCTGTAAAATCTCTCTGCGCACAGAGCCACCATCTGTGGGTGCCAAGCTGGCAATGCTGGGTTACCACCAGCATCTCTTCAGAGATCTGCACCCAACAAATTGCTAGGAAGCAGCCTCCTGCACCCTTCCATGGCCACTAAACTCAACTCCAGGCAGTGTCCAGTGGTCGTGTCACCGAGCAAAAGGAGGTTCTTTCACATGGTGCCTTGGTGTAAAACCAAAAATTAATTTTGAGGAAAACAGGTCTTTATTTACAATACTCCAATGTGGCGAGGGCAGTGAGCACTTCAGCGCAGAGCCCTGTTCTCCCATTGGACCCAGCAATTCCCTTGCTTCCCCAAAGGGTATAAACCAAAACCAAGCCTAATAGTTCCCCATCCCTTATCTGTCAGCTGTCCCCTTCAGGATCTGGGGTACAATGTCATCAGCCTCCATACAACAGTCCAGGAAAACATGTGCCATGTTGCACTAAATCACACATGGTTCTCTCCTGCTTTTCCCTTCAAAGTTGCATGGCTATTCCTTTTCCCTTTCAAAACCACATGAATCTCCCTCTGCCCTTTCAGAGCTGTGTGGATCTCTTTCCTTCTAAAACTGCATGGTGCTCTCCCTGCAAAATGGCTGTCTTCTTATTTGTAAATCCCTGACTGCGGCCTGTGATGCAGTGGGCAGGTAACTGGTTCTGACCATTCACAGAACCTTGCATACGACCATATGCTCTTTCCTCATTATTCTATAGTCAAATCCCCTCCTATCTCCTTGGGACCTTGAAAGAACCAAACCATTTGCATAACTAAGACATTAGCTACCAGCCATAGATATGCAAAGGCATCTTGAAAGCTGTTCCCTTCCCCCACTCCCAAACCGCAGGCTCTGGAAATTTGGGGACCCCTTCTCTGTAACAGTCATACATATGATTTCTCAACAATTAAGCCAAAGATCCAGACCCAGGGGGAAGGCCAGCATAACTTTTCATTGAGTCCTTCCTGGATATTACTGGACACGGTGTCCAGTCCTTTCTTAAGGTCTTTCCATTGAGCCCTGGACTCCTTTTTTCTCATCCCCTCAGCCATCCTACTTGCAATTATCCAGCAAATGAAAATTTGTTTCAATACAATTGAAAAGTCTCCACCTTTGTCCCAATTTCATAATAGGATCTTGCGGTAAGATTGAGGAAGACACTTTCTAAAGAGGAGCATGGAGAGCAGCAAGTTCATCTTCTTGTTAACACTTTTGATTTTGTTGTTTGTGCTATTACAGGTGTCCCATTTTCCCACTTCACCCCCCTCAACCCAGCCCATCCCCCACTTCCATAGTCTATCTCCACTCCATTATCAATGGGCATGGGTCCTTCATGTATGTTCTTTAACTAATCACTTCACCTTCTTTCAATCAGTCCCCACCATCCCTCTCCCCTTTCTGGTACAATTTTGCTCATTAGTTAATTTGTTCATCAATTCCTCTTATAAGTGAGATCATATGATATTTGCCTTTCACTGACTGACTTATTTTACTTAGCATTATATTCTCCAGGTCAACCCATGCTATGGCAAAAAGCAGGAATTACTTCTTTCTTTCTGCTGTATAGTATTGCATTGTGTACATGTACCACTGTCTTCTAATCCACTCATCTACTGATGAACACTTAGGCTATTTCTAATTCTTGGCTATATTTTAAAGTATATTTTTATTGATTATGCTATTACAGTTGTCCCAATTTTTCCCCTTTTCTGCCCTCTGCCCTGTACCCCCCTTCCCTCCAGCAATTTCTCCCCCTTAGTTCATGTTCCTGGTTCGTGCATATAAGTTCTTTGGTTGCTTCATTTCCTATACTATTCTTAACATCCCCCTGTTGATTTTATACCTACCAATATGCTTCTTAATCCCTATAACTTTTCCTGTATTCTCCCCCTTCACCCTCCTGCTGATAACCCTCCATATGATCTCCATATCAATGATTCTGTTCCTGTTCTAGTTGGTTGATAGTATGTTTCTGCTTCTGTGTTTCAGATTCAGTTGTTGGCAGTTGTGAGTTTGTTGTCATTTTATTTTTCATAATTTTGATCTCCTTTTTCTTAAATAAGTCTCTTTAACTTTTCATATAATAATGGCTTGATGATGATGAACTCCTTAAGCTTTCCCTTGTCTGGGAAGCACTTTATTTGCCCTTTCATTCTAAATAATAGCTTTGTTGGATAGAGTAATCTTGGTTGTAGGTCCTTGCTTTTCATCACATTGAATACTTCTTGCCTACAAAGTTTTTTTTATGAGATCAGCTGATAGTCTTATGGGAACTCTTTGGAGGTAACTCTGTTCTTTTCTCTTGCTGCTTTTAAGAGTCTCTATGTTTAACCTTTGGTGTTTTAATTATGATGTATCGTGGTGTGGTCCTTTTTAGTTCTAGCTTTCTTGGGACTCTCTGTGCTTCCTGGTCATGTATGTCTATTTACTTCACCAAATTAGGGAAGTTTTCTATCATTATTTTTTACAAATAAGTTTTCTACTTCTTGCTTTTCCTCTTCTTCTTCTGTCATTCCTATGATTCAGAGGTTGGCACTTTTGGAGATGCCCTAGAGTCTTATTATTCTCTCCTCATTTTTTTTGAATTCTTGTTTCTTCATTCTGTACTGGTTGACTGATTATTTTTTCTTATGTCCCAATTCATTGATTTGAACTCTGGCTTCCGTCCCTTTATGGTTGGTTTCCTCTAGATTTTTCTTTATTTCACATAGTGTAGCCTTCATTTCTTCCCTTAAGCATTTGCTATATTCAATAATTTCACTGAGCATCATTATCACCAGTGTTTTGAACTGGGCATCTGATAGGCTGGCTATCTCCTTTTCACTTAGTTCTTTTTCTGGAGTTTCAATCTGTTCTTTCATTTGGGCCATATTTATTTGTCTCCTCAATTTGGCAGCCTCCCTGTGCCTGCTTCTGTGTACCAGGCAGAGCTGCCACACCTGATATGTGGCACAGCCTTAGGTATTGGTCAATGTGGGGCAGCCCATTTTACAGCTTAATGGCACTGTATGGTGGGGGGTCATAGAGGGAACAATTAAGGTTTGTTGGCACTTGTCTCTTTTGCAGTCACTTCACCCACTTCCTGTATGTGACTGATGTCCCTCTAGCTGTTGCTTTGGTGTTGGTTCCCAGAGTGGGTGGATCTGCATATGTTCTAGGACCTTGGGGGTCCTCTAAATGAACTCTCCTGAGAGCTGGGCAGTTTTTTCCACAGACCCAACCCCAACTGGTTTTCACAGCCAGAAGCTATAAGGCTTATTTTTCCGGCACCAAAACCATGAGCTGTGTGGTCTAGCCTGGGGCTGGGATCGCTCCCCAGGTCTCCCTCATGGCTTTTATCCACCGTATGTGAATGCAGGATCACTTGTTTCACTGACTGCAGCTGCTCCCTTGCCACTGCTGCCTCACCTTCACCACACTGCATCCTCTTGGCCCTGGCTCCTTGTCTCCACCTCTCCTAACCATCTGGAGGAATATTTCTTCTTTAAATCCTTGCTTGTTGGGCTTCTACATAGTTTAACTTTCTGAAAGTTCTGGTTGTATTTTGCCTTGAGGTTAGTTGTAATTCTTTTTATGGCTGTGGGAGGTGACAAAGCATGTCTACTTATGCTTTCAACTTGGCTGGAAGTGATCCAATTTTTAGCTATTGTAAGTGGTGCTGCTATGAACATAGGGGTGCATAAGTTCTTTTGAACAGGTGTTCTGGGATTCTTAGGGCATGTTCCCACCAGTGAAATCCTGAGTCAAAAGGAAGCTCCAATTTTAATTTTTTGAGGAAATTCTGTACTGTTTTTCACAGTAGCTGCACCAGTCTGCATTTCACCAACAGTGCACTGTGGTTTCCATTTTTCTATATCCTTGCCAGCACTTGTTTCTTGTTGATTTATTAATGATAGCCATTTTGGTAAGCATGAAAGGCATCTCATTGAGGTTTTAATTTGCATCTCTCTGATGGTTAGTGATGTTGAGTATCTTTTCATATATCCATGGACCATCTATATGTCTTCCTTGGAGAAGTGACTAGTCAGGTCCAGTGCCCGTATTTTAATTGAATTGTTTGTCTTCTGGTGTTGAGTCATATAAGTTCTTTACATATTTTGGAGATTACATCCTTGTCCGATGTATCATTGAAAAATATGTTCTCACATAAGTCATTCCCTTTTCCTTTTGATGATGGTTTCTTTAGTCATACAGAAACTTAAATTTGATGTAGTCCCATTTGTTTACTTTTTCTTTTATTTCTCTTGCCCTAAGAGATATATTGGCAAAAACATTGCTATGTGAAATACCTGAAATTTAACTGTCTATTTTCCATGAGGACTTTTATGATATCATAACTTATATTTAAGTCTTTAATCTATTTTGAGTTTTTTCTGGTATATGGTGTAAGTTGGTGGTCTAGTTTCATTTTATTTGCATGGACCAGTCCAGTTCTCCCAATGCCATTTATTGAAGAAACTATCTTTACTCCACTGTATGTTCATGCCTCCTTTGCCAAATATTAACTGACCATAAATACATGACATGATCATGTGGTTTTTGTCTTTCATTTTGTTTATGTGATGTATCACATTTATCGATTTGTGAATATTGTACCATCTTTTGCATCCCAGAAAAAATCCCACTTGATCATTGTGTATGATCCTCTTAGTGTATTGCTGGGTCTGGTTTGCCAGTATTTTGTTGAGGGTTTTAGTGTTTATGTTCATCAGAATTATTGGACTGTAATTTTCTTTATTTGTTGTGTCTTCACCTTTATCTGTTGTGGAATTAAGATAATACTGACTTCATAAAATGAGTTTTGAACTCTTCCTTCTTCTTGAATTTTTGAAATAGTTTGAGAAGGACAGGAATTAGTTCTTTTTTGAATGTTTGGTAATATTCACCTGTGAAGTCATTAGGTCCAGGGCCTTTGTGTGCCTGGAAGTTGAGTTTTTAAAAAATTTTTATTGCTGCCTCAATTTAATTAGTTGTTATCAGTTTATTCAGGTTTTCCCTTCTTTTTGATTGAATTTTGGAAGATTGTAGGTTTCTAGATATTTATCCATTTTTTAAAAATATGCTTTATTGGTTATGCTGTTATAGTTGCTCCAATTTCTTTTCCCTCTGCTCCCCTCCACCCAGTGATGCCCCCTCCCTCCAGTTGTCCCACACCCTTAGTCCATGCCCATTGGTTGTGCATATAGTTCTTAACATCTTCCTGTCTACTCCACTCCCTCCTACTATGCTTCTTATTTCCTGCATCATCTCCCTCCCTTTCCCCCCTTTTCCCTCCCCACTAACCTCCCTCCAATATGTTTCCCATACCTATAATTCTTTTTCCACTCTTGTTGTCTACTTAGTTGGCCTTTGTTTCTATTCCCTAGCTTCTGTTGCTGGTTGTTGTGATACAGTTTTCATTTTAATGTTCATAGTTTTGATCCTCTTCTTCTAAACAAGTCCCTTTAACATCTCATATAACAGTGGTTTGAATCTAATGAACTCCTTCAGTTTTACTTTGTCCTGGAAGCACTTTCTCTACCCTTCTATTCTGAATGACAGCTTCACTGGATAGAGTAGTCATGGCTGTAGGTTTTTTACTTTTCATTACTTTGAATATTTCTTGCCAGTCCCTTCTTGCCTGCAGAGTCTCCTTTGAGAAATCAGCTGATAGTCTAATTGGGACCCCTTTGTACATAATTCTCTTCTTCTCTCTTGCTGCTTTTAAGATTCTCTCTTTATCTTTAATTTTTGACATTTTGACTATAATGTGTCTTGTTCTGGTTCTCCCTGGGTTCAGTTTATTTGGAACTCCCTGTGCTTCTTGGACCTGTAAGTCTATTTCCTTCCCCAAGTTAGGGAAGTTCTGCTTCATTATTTTTTCACATAATTTTTCAATTTCTAGTTTTCCTTCTTCACCTTCTGGCAATCCTATAATTCAGATGTTCACTCTCTTATAGTTGTCCCAGAGGTTTCTGAACTTCTCCTCATTTTCCTCACTTTTTGTTTTCTCTTTCTGCACTGGTTGACTGTTTGTTCCTACTCTATGTCCAGATTTGTTGATTTGATCCCTGGTTTTCCTTTCCCCACCACTTGTTTCATATGTGTTTTCATTCATTCCTTCCCTGTCTTGATTGAGTCCTGCTGTTAGTTCTGTAAGCTGCTTTATAGCTATAGCTCTGAACTGAGCCTCAGAAAAGTTATCTATCTGTTCATCCACTAGTTCGTGCATTTGCTTTCTGGTCAGCTGTGTGATTGGGATCTCTATCATTATCCCTGTCATCCTGACAGGTTTGTTTACCTTTGCCTCCTCGGCGGGGCTGTCACACCTCCTATGCTATAGAGGGTAGAGCCCTGTGCATTTGCCACTACCAAGCGACCCATCTCACCAAACTGTGGTGCTTTGTGTGGGGGCGGGGGTCCAGGATGGATCCCTGCCATTTACTCTCCGCTGAGAGACCAGGAATCTCCTCCTCCATCCCCACGCCCTCCAGGCCTCACAGTCCAACATAATGGGCGTCTGCCTTCCCTGACCTCGGAATTGCGAGCTGACAGGTTTAGTCTGCAGCCAGGGGTACTCCCCAGGTGCTTCCCCCTCCCCTTAAATATGGGCATCTGTGCTTACCACAGTCCCGCCACTCGTCACTGCAGCTGCCGCCGCCACCAGCACAGCTTGACCTCTCCGCCCCAGCTTCGCCCCTCCTACCCATCCAGATGAGCACCCCTCTTTATAACTTCATACGTTGGACTTCCATGTAGCTTTATTTTCTGGAACTTCTGGTTAGTTCTGGTTTTGCGGTAGTTGTAGTCCTTCTTAGTTGTGGAGGGAGACAGAGCGTATCAGTCTAGGCCTCCATCTTGGCCAGAAGTTCTATTTATCCCTTTCACTCAAGTTGTCCAATTTCTTAGCAAATAATTGTTCATTGTGATTTCTTACAGTCCTTTGTATTTCTGTGGTATCAGTTGTTACTTCTGTTTCATTTATGATTTTTATTTATGGGGTACTCTCTCTTTTCTTGATGAGTCTGGTTAAGTGTTTGTCAATTTATTTATGTTTTCAAAGTAACAGCTCCTGAATTTTTGATTCTTTGAATGGTTTTTTAAGTCTCTATGTCATTTAATTCTTCCCTAATTGTTGCAGGAAGACAGATCTCTGGGTAGGGGCATTCTCATGCCCCACCACCCAGGTGGCATCCCATGACTCAGGAGACGATGAGCAACTCTCGTCTCCGCCTTCGGCTTTAGGCTGTCGAGGCCACTGAGTCGTGGAATCCTGGGTAAAACAGGTTCTGTTGTGTACTCCATCTGCTTCCTTGTTAATGAAGTCTTGATATGGAGCTGGCTTTGAAGATTAGAGTATCTGCCTTGCTTCCCTGATAGGTGCTAGACATATCAATGATACTATCACTTATAAAATTCTCCTGTTGTTGGCTGGATTGTCACACCCCCTGTTCTATTTTTAGTAACTTTTGAAACCCTAATAAAAGGAGGATGAGGCTTCCCGCTCTCCGCTGATGGTCTGAGCGAGCCACAGCCCTCCATTCGTTACTGGCCAATCATCCTGCCTGCCGGATTTATTTCAGCGTCCGAAACCACAACCAACGCAACACCTAATCTTCATTATTACCTTCCTTCTACTCACATTGGGCTCTGTTTGTTGTTGTTCTTTTAGTTCTTTTTTGGTGTAGGGTTAGGTTGTTTATTTGAGATTTTTCTATCTTTCTAAGGTAAGCCTGTAATGCTATGAATTTCCCTCCTAGGATTGCTTTCACTGCTTCCCATAGGTTTGGGGTTTTTGTGTATTCATTTTCATTTTGTTTCCAGGAACTTTTTGATTTCTTCCTTGATTTCATTGTTAACCCACTCATTATTTAATAACATGTTATTCAGCCTCCATGTATTTGAATACTTTTGTGTTTTTTCTTGAGGTTGATTTCTAGTTTCAAGTTGTGATCCGAGAAGATGCTTGACATGATTTTAGTTTTTGTTGAATTTGTTAAGGCTTGTTTTGTGCCCTATCATGTGGTCTATCTTTGAAAATTATCTGTGTACATTTTTGAAGAATGTATATTTTCTTCTTGACATAAAATATTTGGTAAATATCACTTAAGTTTATTTGATCTAGTGTGTCATTTAATGTCACTACATCCTTGTTGATTTGTCTGGAAGATCTATCTATTGTTGACTGTGGGGTGTTAAAATTTTCTACAATGGAGACTTTCAGCGAAGATGGAGGTGTAGGTAGCCATGTTTCATCTCCCTCCACAACCATAAGAAGGACTACAACTACCTCAGAACTAAAAACAATCAGAACTACCAGAAATTGAACTGCATGGAAGTCCAACAAAGATATAAAGAAGTAATACTCATCTAGACAGGTAGGAGGGGCAGAGCCGGGTTGGAGAGGAAGCAGTGTAGCGGCTGTAGAGGCAGTGGCAGTGGCGGTGGCAGCAAGAGAGTGCCTGTGACTGGCAAGCGGAGAGTGCAGTCACTCATTGTAAAAGTCGGGAGGGACAACTGGGGAGCGATCCCAGCCTCAGACCAGACTGCACAGCTCTTGTTTCCAGCACCAGGGAAAATAAAGCTTCATTGCTTCTGACTATGAAAAAGCACTGGAGATTGGGGTGGCAGAAGAAACTGCCAGTCTTTCAGCAGAATCCACTTGTTTAAGGGGCCCCCACTGTCCTAGAACACTCACAAACCCACCCACCTTGGGAACCACAACCAGTGAAACAGTTAGAGGAGTGCCAGTCCCATATGGGTAGCAGATGAAGTGCCTGGAAAAGGGACAAGTGCTGATCAAGCAACCTCGTTCCCTCTCAGACTTCACACCCACATACAAAGCGACACTATGGTGAAATGGGTCACCTCTCACTGATGAATAATGAAGGTTCCACCTCTTACAATGTAACAGGTGTGACAGCTCTACATAAGACACAGAGGCAAACACAGGAAGCTGTCAAGTTGAGGAGACAGAGAAGTATAGCCCAAAAGAGGGAGCAGATCAGGGTTTCAGTGGGAGAATTAAGTGATGAGGAGATAGCCAACCTAACACATGCAGAGTTCAAAACACCAGTGATAAAAATGCTCACAGACTTGACAGACATGATTGAGTATGAAAAACGCATAAGGGAGGAAGTGAAGGCTACACTAAGTGAAATAAAGGAAAATCCACATGAAACTGACGGTGAAAGGAAGGAAGTTGGTGTTCAAATCAATGATTTGGAACATAAGGAAGAAATAAACAGTCAACCAGTATAGAATTTAAAAAAAAGCATAAAAAAAATAAAAGAAGTGAGAGTGGGGAGAAGAAGATTAAGAATCTCTGGGACAACTTTAAATACACCATGATTCATCAGGGTGCCAGAAGGAGAAGAAGAGGAAGAAATTAAAAACTTATATGAAAAAACAATGAAGGAAAACTTTCCTAATTTGGCAAAAGAAATAAACATACAAGACCAGGAAGCACAGAGAGTCCCAAACAAGCTAGACCCAAAGAGGACCACACCAAAACACATCACAATTAAAAAAACAAAGGTTCAAGATAAAGAGAGAATCTTAAAAGCAGCAAGAGTAAAGCAGAAAGTTACCTACAAAGGGGTACCTATAAGACTATCAGTTAATTTCTCAAAAGAAACTTTGCAGGCTACAAAGTACTGGCAATTGTATTCAATGTGATCAAAAGCAAGGAGATACAACCAAGATTACTCTATCTATCAAAGCTATCATTTAGAATGGAAGGGTAGATAAAGTGCTTCCCAGCCAAGGGAAAGCTAAAGGAGTTCATCATCACCAAGCCATTACTACATGAAATGTTAAAGGGACTTATTTAAAAAGAAGAAGATCAAAACTATGAACATTAAAATGACAAGAAACTCACAACTATCAAGAACTGAACCTAAAAAATAAAAACAAAAACAAACTAAGCAAAAGCAAGAACAGGAACAGAATCATAGGTATTGGGATCATTTGGAGGGTTATCAGCTGGAAAAGAGAGGGGAGAGAAATGGGGAAATGGTGTAGGGATTAAGAAGCATAACACAGGGGAACAATTTTTAATACAATCCCTGTTGAGTTCTATTTTTTCAGCTGTTTTAGACTTAAATAGGGATGCTGATTTCAAAACTGCAGTTATTTTTCTTCTATCACATCAAGTTTTTCCTGTACAGCTTATCTTAATGTGGCTTCTCTAGGCTGGATCGAGGCTGGATTGAGCCTGGATCGAAGGAAGCACTAGTGCTATCCTACTGGCTCAGAGCACACCTTCCTTGAGTGGGGAGGGGGTGGAGGACAACCTTGGAGACCAATGACAGGTTCATACTTGTCTAGGCTATTCAGTTACACATGAGACAGTATGATGAGAGGTTGTGTGCTGCTCTATATAGTGAATTGTATTCTGAAATGTAGTCTGAGTTCCTGTCTGTATACAAGGAGTTAGCAGAAATTATTGTTTTACTTATATACATACTTATTTCCTTTCCTTCAGATCATGTCTGCCTGTGCTATTTCTTGTCCTAAGTGCCTAAATAACCCCGATTCATTTTGTTATATCTGTGGCAGTTTCACCATTCCCAGTCAAAGGACAAACATCAGCGCATTTGTCAGGCAGGCCTATTTTGCATATTTTAAAGTAAAACTTGGTGATCAAGATAAATCTTGGGCCCCTCTCAAGATGTGCAAGCACTGTATCGAGAGTTTACAGTTGTGGATGAAGGGAACACGTGATAAATTGCCATTTGGTATACCTATGGTTCGGCGAGAGCCCAGAGATCATTCAAGTGACTGTTCCCTTTGTATAGTGAAAACGTCAGGATATAACAAGCAAATAAATGTAAAATAGAGTATCTTAGTCTACCATCAGCTGTACACCCAGTGCGTCATTCAGCTGAAATCCCAGTGCCAGTTTTCACTAAACTGCCCTCTTTCGAAAAACAGGAATATAGTGAAGAACTAAGCGATAGCAACAATGAAGATTTTGAAATTGAAGGTGACTCAGTTCATAAGGGATTTGTTCGTTATGAGTTAAATGATTTGGCACGAGATTTGGGACTATCCAAAAAGGCTTCTAAACTCCTAGCATCAAGACTGCATGAGAAAAACTTGCTTGACAAAGGAGTGAAGGCATCCTATTTTTGATTAAGAGAAAATGCATTTCTGCAGTACTTTCGAAGTGATGGTGGCTTTGTGCATTGCCATAATGTACATAGTTTAATGGAGGAATTGGGAATTCCAATCTATAACGAACTGAATGGCGACTGTTCATCAATAGCTCAAAGTGGTGCTTGAAGTGTGTCCTCATCCACAATGGCAATGTACTTGGTGCAGTCCCAATTGGCCATTCAGTTTGTTTTTGTGAAGAATATGAAGACATAATGAGAGTCATTGATCTGTTGCAATATCACAAGCACAATTGGATCATCTGTGTTGACCTTAAAATTATCTGCTTCCTTCTTCATCAGCAATGCAGATACACCAAGTATCCCTGTTTTCTGTGTATGTGGGACAGCAGAGCTCATGAGAAGCATTGGATGGAATTGAATTGACCTCCAAGGTCTGACCTCAAACCTGGTGATCCAAACATTTTACATGAGCCACTTGTTGACAGAAAGAATATTATATTCCCACCTCCACACATAAAACTGGGTCTCATGAAGCAATGTGTGAAAGCTTTGCCACCTGAAGGAGACTGTTTCAAGTATCTCATTTTGGCATTTCCTAGCCTGTCATTTGAAAAGATCACATTCCTTAATATGTATCTTTGGTAGCAGAACTTTACTACTTGTACACAATTTGTCTTATGGTAATAGTATATAGCCTTTATATGAATAAAATAACTCTAAATAAACAGTATATTCAGATAATATTTTCCTTTGTATGTACATTTTGTATGATTTTGGGGACAAAGGGAGGATATCCCGTTCCTTAAAAAGTTGACGTGATAGAGAAAAACTGGGTCATTTTTGGATTCAGATGCCAAAAGTTAGTCAACAACAAGTGTCAGATATAACTAAACAAAAATTGCGTTCCCCAGTGAATTGGTAGATGCAAAATAGGCAGGGCGATGTTGAGAATAGTATAGGAAAGGGTGAAACCAAAGAACTTACATGCACGACCCGTAGACATGAACTAAGGGGGGATGAAACTGCTGGAGGGAAGTGGGGTACTGGGCAGAGGGAAACAAAGAGAAAAATAATTGGGACAACTGTAACAATAATCAATAAAATATACTTAACATTTTTTCTACAATTGGTGTATTGTCATTCTCTTTCTTTAGGTCCTCCAATAATTTATTTATATATTTAAGTGTTCTTATATTGGGTGTATATATGTTTACAAAGGTGATATCCTCTTGTTGGTCTGCTCCCTTATGTATTATATAGGTACCTTCTTTGTTTTTTGTTATGACTTTTTCTTTTTGAAGTTTATTTTGTCTGATGTAACTATTGCTACCATAGTTTTTTCAAGTCCATTTGCTTGAAATACTTTTTTCCATCCCTTCACTATCAGCCTGTGTAAGTTTTCTGTTGTGAGGTGGGTCTCTTGTAGACAGCATATATGTGATCATATTTTCTTAGTTCATTCGGCTACCTTATGTCTTTGTCTGGAGCATTTAATCCATTTACATGTAAGGTTATTCTTTGTAGGTACTTATTCAATGCCATTTTCCCCTTTGTAGCTGTGTTCCTCTCTTAGTTTCTTGTCCTTATTAAAGCAGCCTCGTTAGCATCCCTTGCAATGCTGGGTGATGGAACTGTACTCCTTTAGCCTTTTGTTTTTTATCTGGGATACTCTTTATTTCACCTTTCATTTTAAATGAGAGCCTTGCTGGATAGAGTAGTCTTGGTTTCAGGTATTTGCTTTTCATTACTTGTAATATTTCATGCCAATCCCTTCTAGCCTTTCTCATTTCTGTGGAGAAATCAGCTGATAACTTTATTGGAGCTCCTTTATACATACTAGATGTTTCTTGCTTGCACTTTTAAGATTTTCTCTTTGTCTTTAATTTTTGCCATTTTAATTGTGATGTGTCTTGGCATGGGTTCTTTGGGTTCATCTTGTCTGGGACTCTCTGTGCTTCTTGAACCTGTGTGCCTCTCTCCTTCACCAAGTTAGGGAAGTTTTCTGTCCTTATTTCTTCAAACAGATTTTCTATCTCTTGATTCCTTCCTTCTCTGGCATCCCTATGATGCAAATATTGTTGTGTTTCATGTTGTCCCAAAGCTACCTTAAACTATCCTTGTTCTTCATTTTGTTGCTGTGTTGTTGTTTTTTTAAATTTGTCTTCCAACTTGCTGATTTGATCCTCTGCTTTGTCTAGCCTGCTTTTAATTTCTTCTAGTGTATTCTGCATTTCATATATTGCATTCTTCATTTTCAACTGGTTCTTATTCAATGTTTCTATGTACTTTTTCATGCTGATATAGTTCCCACTATGTTCCTTGCAGTTATGACTCAGTTTTTTGAGCATACTTTTATTGAACTCTATGTCTGGTAAGTTTCTTGCCTGGATTTCATTTAGCTCTTTTTCTGGACATTCCTTCTTTTCTTTCTTTTAGGAGTTCTTTTTCTCTGCATTTTAGTTGCCTCTCTGTGTTTGTTTCTATGTATTAGATTGATCTGCTTTGACTCTCTGTCTTGTGGCGTGGTCTTATGTGTTAGGAGTTCTGTGGAATCCAGTGTTGCAGATTCCTTAATCTCTTTATCTGGATGCTCTAGGAATGTCCTTTGTGTCAGTTATGTGGACTCTACTGTTGGAGTTGGATCCTAATTGTTATTGGCCCACTCATTGGTGGGAACTCCTCTTTGGCTGGCTGATTACGTGGCTCAACTCCTACCATATTTTGTATGCTGTTGTATAGGTGCTGTCATAAAAAGCAATACAACACTAAAACAACACCAAATGAAGCAACCCCCTGGGGGGTGCTTCCAACAGCTGGTCATCAGGCTGAGCAGGGGCTTTGGCATCAGATAAAAAAATGTTCTCCTCTTGGTTTACTCTTTGTGATACATTGGGCAAATTATTAAATTCATTTGAGTTTCAGTTTCCCCATTTACAAAATGGAAATAAAAATATCTATGTCAGACAATGTTATAAGGAGAGAAAGAAACACTCTCAGTAAAACACACTGCCCCTAACTGGTTATAGTAAAATAAATGCTATTATTATGATTCTATAATTCACAGGATGGAAGAACTTACATGTGTGGAGAGTGTGCCATTATTATGGCCCATGGAAGAAAACATCTCATTTCACCAATATCAACAGAGACCACCAAAGAACTTCTGTACAGTGCAGAAACAACTAATTTTTGAGTCAGAAGATGTTTTTGTTGATCTTTCATTAAGCTTCTAACAAGGTAATAGGCACTGTGCAGCTCTTGTTTGGGGGTGCAATGAGTACCATACTCAGGGGCCCTGTCTTTGTGGAGCTTAAGTTCTGGTCAGGGAGACAAATGTTAAATAAGTAATTCCATAATTATTTTAATTGCCACTGAGATAAATGCCTTGAATAATGAATACAGTGTGCTATGAGAATGACCAGCAGGGTAAGGGGTCTAGGTTAGTCTGAGGAATTCAGGGAAGGCTTCCCTGAGGAGGTGACACTTAAGCTGTCAAGGAGGTAAAGATAGCATGATATGGGGAAGCTGAGGAGGACACCTCCAGGCAAAGATAACTGGGTGTACTTGGTGCTAGAGTTGAAAATATTTGAGCAAGTTTAAAGAATGCAATATGGCCAGCATTGCTGGAGCACTGTGAGTGAGAAGGAAGAGGACCTGAGACCTGGGTTTGAGATCCAGTTCTATTTATTATTTGTGTGGTCTTGGGCAGTTTAGCTGAACTTTCTATGCTGCAGTTTTTCATCATGGAGATATTACCACACAGAAATAACTGAAAACATTAAGAGAAATAATAATTTTTTTAAAATTATGCACCAATAACGTCTTATGCTTCTGTTTTGATCTAAGTGTAATAAATACTGAAAACATCTGAAGGTGTATGTTAGTCATGTTAGCCCTTAGAATTTCAGGGTGCTAGCTCAGAAAGCCAGCGAAGGAAGGTTAAAACTCCAGAGATGCTTGCTGACTCTAGGTGCTAAAACAGAGCTTATTTCCTGTCTGCTCCAGGCTTTCCCCTGCTGCTTCAGAATAGGCATTTTGTCCCTGGGCCAAGCCAGGGCCCATCTCACCCACTGTAATAGGTGTATGGTATCCATTAAGCCTTTGTTGGGGTCCTTGCTGGGATTCCTATGGTATTTCCATGAGTAGAATTTCTAGTCTGTTACCTAAGATTTGTTCATTTGACATCCAGAACATCTATTTGTAAATATTTTCTCATGTTTATACTCTCAGTTCCACATACCCTTTTCTGTAATTCCAAAATCCACAATGCCCCCCAAACCAAAAATTTTGTTTCCAACTCATTTGGTGGCAAACTTGCTCTGACTTGCATTAATTTTGTGGCAAAACCAGATATGAAGCTATTTATAGTCTTTATTTACTCCACTTAATATTAATAATCATGCAGAAACACAACTATGCTTGTTATGGACATTAGATTTGTGTACACACATCAGATAATGGAGTTTTCAGCTTTCTGTAATTTCTAATACAAAAATCTGGTGATGTGTCTTTTTTTACTGTATTATTTGGATAGTGTGCTACATGCTTTGAGTAAACATACAATCATTATAGATACCTGAATTTGGCATAGAAGCAGAGAAAATTCTGTTGAAGTCAAATGAATACACAAAAACCCTTCCAACAAATTGCATACATGCATTATGATGTGTATGCTTTTCACATTTGTATGAATAATTGTGCATAGATATTCAAATAGATTTAAATCTATTTAAATATAATTATAAATTTACTTTAACATAATGCTTTATATATATACATATTTTTAAAGATTTTATTTATTTTTAGAGAGAGGAGAAGGGAAGCAAAAGAGAGGGAGAGAAACATCAATGTGTGGTTGCCTCTTGCACGCTCCCAACTGTACACCTGACCCGCAAGCCAGGCATGTACGCTGACTGGGAATAGAATTGGCAAACCTTTGGTTTTCAGGTCAGCACTCAATCACTGAGCCATACCAGCCAGGACTACATTACATTTTGAATTCCTTTAAAATACAATTCTTTTGTAGTTCCAGGAGTACAAATACTCACTAAATTTGTTTGTGAGAACTGAGTATTTCTAAGTCTGTTAACCTGACCTCACCCTATAAAAGGAGGGACAAACAAACTTACTATTTTTCTTTTTATTAGGTTAACCTAGCGTTTTATTACATTGTATTCATTCATTTGTTATAGAAGGGAAAATTTATGAAGAAATTATTTATAGAGGCAACTCACAGTGTCAATTTCATAATCTTTTTATTGGCCTTGAACATCTTTGAGGCACTGTTCCCCTTGTGGGTAGGGGAGATAAGCATAGTAGTAAACATTTAGATTGTGACTCTTTTATTTCATCAAAGTTTTGTGCATTCCAGATTCGGTTCTCCTGTATATGCCTGAAAAGGCATAATAGAAATAGTTTTGTAATTTTCCAGTTTCCTTTTCCTGGCACAAAGAATCAAGGCCAGCAATGTCAAGAGAGAGGTTTTGTTAAAGATTTCTCCCTTCTCTCCCTAACTTCTTTTGGCCCTGTGATTCTGAGTGCCTATTCCTATCAAGAGAGGAAGAGAGAGAACAAATGAAAAATGAGAGAAGGGTCAAACAGGAAAATCTTAGTGATATTAAAGTATGATAGAAAGGGTTCAAGCCTTCATGAAAAACCCAGAGTGAAGTTCAGCATGTAAATCATTTCATGTTTTAATATTAAACCTTTATTCCATACATTTTTCTAAACAGCAAGAATTGTGCAGGACAGAAAACCCTCCCTAAAGCCAAGTCTTTTACCCTAACACAAAGATCATGCATATTCTCCCTTCAAACTGACTACTACTACTTCAGATGGGAAGGGGTACTTTGATAAAGGATGCACTAGGAGGGAGAGGGTTAGGTGAGAGGAGAGCCTTGAAACCAAGTCTCCGAATGCAGCAGAAAGAACTTGGAAGTGGACTAACAGACTTGAGTTCAAATATTGCCCTGTCAGTTTTATAGCTGAGTGATCTTTGATATGCTTCTTACTTTCTCCACATCACAGTTTACTTACCTCCAAAATAAGGACATAAATATCTCCTTTTCGTGGCTCTGTGAGAATTAAAATAGAGATGCCCTGAAAGCACCTAGCATCTAGCAAATCATCAATAAGTTGATCTAATTTGGTTATTGTTTTCAGGGTTGGGTACAAGATGAAGCAGAAGAAAAGAAAGGAAGTGGAAGTATGGGAAATAAAATGAAAAAGAAGATTGGTAATTCTCAGGTAACCTGAGTAAGAACTTCACATCTCTATGAAAAATAATCAAAAACTGCAAAAGGAGATGGTGTCACCAAAGTCACAAAGAATACAGGAGTGGGGGAAGAAGTATGGAATCAGGTTCAGAGTTCTTCCCAGAGGAGTATTTGTGTGGAGTGAAGAAAGAAGTGAATTGACTGTGGGGAGGGTGGGATAGGATATACTCAAGCAATTGTTGGGGAAGAACTTCAATAAATGTGCAGAGGAATATATGGGCCAAGAATCTGGAAAGTGACATTGAAGGATAAAATGGTGAAAGGAGGAAGTTATAGGTACTCCTGGAGAAAGCTGAGCAGTTTGTATACTAAATATGATTAGACCTTCTGTCCACACTCTCACATGCCTCTGCCCAAATGAATAACGGATGCTGGTGTACTGTTTCAATGTGCTTAAGAAGGTTTAATAAAATCCAAAACTTTATTTTAAATGGTTGTAAAGGTAACACTTGTAAAAAATTTGAAAATTGAACAAGTATGACAAAAATGTTGCCCAATAATTCTGGGTCACAGAGGCAATTCTGCTAACATTTTGATATACTTTCTCCCAGCTTATTAGCATATGCCACAGTTGTATGAATTTTTAATCCTTTTTTCCCCTCAAATTTTCACTTTTTTTCAATGTTAGTATCATTGGAAGATACTTTTTTAAACATGTTTTCATAACTATTCCTTTGAATGGATACATTCCAACTTACTGGATCAGGTATGTGTGATTTTGACATTAAGGTTGTTTACTTTTCTGGTTTAGCATCAACAAAGTGGTAATGAATATCACCAAGATAATCTTCAATTCCCTAGAATCATAGACTTCTCTTTCCCAGGGGGTATTCCATCCTTTCATCCCCCTCATTTCAGGCAGGACTTCAGGGAAGCCAGAGAGAAGTTGCCAGAATGAAAGACCTTGGGAGCTCGTTTGTAGGTTGCCTAGTTAGTGCCCACTCAGATACTCCCCAGCCTTTGTGTGTCTGGGAAGGTTGTCCTCTGGGCACTCAGCCATGCCAAGAGCACAGAGGGAGGGTGTCCCACTGATCAGGCAGTTTAATTAGCCTGTAGATGGAGCACAGAGACAGGAAACTTCTTTCTGAAGTAGTCTAAGAAACTCACTCATATGACATTTTCCTGATGTCAATAACTGTTTGTTGAAACCCACATATTTTGGTTTTACCCTGCAAGGAGGAGAGGCCACACAGAGGAAAGGTGGCTGTCATTTTGGGTGGTTAGAAATCCTGCCCCACTCTACTCTTTTTCTGCCAATTTTTCTAGTTGGGTGGGAACATTTTGAAAATGTGTGGACTTTAGTTTTGTAATTACAATGACGGAGGAGGGCACTATTGGTATTCATGGGTAGAGCAGGGGCGTAGGATATTCTTCGAAGTATAGCCTGCATAATGAAGAATTATCCCTCACCCAGATTCTCAAATATCCCCTAAGACATTTCATGTAGGTGAAAGCTGTGCTTAATTATGAGTCTAAAATTTAATATAGTTAAAAAAAGTTTTAATATATAATGAACTTTCTAGGAAAGCAATTACAGTTCTGTGTAAATTTAGGGAAGACTGACTTTGCTAGGAGAGCTGTTCAACATTTTGTCACTTCACTGATGGCAACTCACTGGAAGCAGTCTCATGTGTACTAGGCCATGTACGGCAGCTCCATCCCTGTGGCTCTATGGATAAGTGCCAGTGGCTGCACGCTTGTCCCAGCTTCTAGTTTAGTGAGGCCTCAACACTCAAATGTAATAATATTGTGTATATTATTTTACTACAAATTACTTCTCATTTCCCTTTATGTTATAGACAAGGAAGCACGTTGGTTCTTTTAAGGTTCCATGCATGTAGGTAGGCTATGTTATCTATGAATTTCAAATCAGCATAGTAAAGGAGACATTACAAAATATTTATTATAAAAAAGGTTGAAGATTGAGAACCTCAGTTCTAATCAGTCTCACAGTATTTGGCTTCTTCCCCCCTCTTTCCCAGGACCAGCCAGAAAGAAGTGGGTTTCTCCCCCTAGAAGAAGCCCCTGTTTCCTCTCCCAAAGTCACTCCCAGGAATAATGAACAGACAGACAGACAGACACACATGCACCTTCCACCACCAGACCTAGCCAGGAGCCTCTAGAATTGTCAAAAGGCCTGCGCTCCCCCCCCCCCCCCGACTCTGTCTCTACAGCTTCCAGTTCTTCCTAAGTGAATAATTTTTTTGAGCATGTATTTTTTTATTATAAGAAAAATTTCCTTTAAATTCCACTGTTAGAAGTGAGCTCAGAGAACAATAGGCAATCAAAAGAAGGTCCCTTGGAACTTAGCAGAAAAAAAGGAGAAAGCTTATCTGTGGATTGGAAGGGAAGGAGCAGGGAAAGAAAAGGTATGCCGACATGCCTTTGTAAGAATGGAGAGCAGGCTTTGGTGGGGGGAAGCAGTGGGGTGCTTTGCTGGGCTTGGGGTTCAGAAGAGCAGCACACGTTCTCATTGTTCTTTGAGTTTGTGGACGTCTTTAAGAGAGAGAGCACCTGAGAAGAAGAAAGAAAAAATTGCCAGTGTGGTCTCCGTGCAGAAGTCAGTAAATAAATATTGATTGCCAGGCCCTGTTGGACTGCGGAAGATAATGCAGGCTTCTGCCCACTTCTTGGAGGCTCTTTTGTCTTTGCCCTTTAAAAAAAACCAAAACCTCCTACTATCTCAATTTCTCTCCATCTTTTGCTTCCAGTCCTCTCTCCGAGTGCCCTTCCCGGAGCAGGCAAGGAGCATTGCTGCTGAACCAGCGGAGCCACTGGTCTCCCGGCTCTGTAGTCCCCACCTAACTTCCGTTGCACTTAGGTGGCTCGGGGCCTTCACCTGTTCTCTTGCCTCCTCTCTACTGTCCGACCCTGGCTTCTCCTTCCTCTCACACCTGTCTCCTCCTCCTGGCCCTTCACCTCTGCCTTTCTCCTCTCATCCAGATCCAGAGTTGCCTTCTCTTTGTGCAGCGGTCTTTCTCTGCCTGCATCCCAGATTCCCTGTCTCAGCGCCAGCTCTTGCGCCTTGGGCTCAGCTTTCCGCACCCCAACGCCAGCGCCCAGCGGCCTCGGCCGCGGGTCCCCTGAAAGCGCGCGCGTGCACCAGCGTTCCCTCTGCGTTCCCGCCGCCCCCCGCGCTGTGGGCGGTCCAGGGCGGGTCCGGGGTCCGGGGCGGCTCCCCAGGCTCTGGATGTGGGAGGGGCCCTTCCCCCTTCCGCTCCCTCCCTTCGTTTCCCAGCTCTTCCCCCGCCCGGTCTTCTCTTGCACCCTCCCTGTCCCTCCGCCCGGGAGCTTTCTGGGTCCCCGGCGCCGCCTCCTTCGCTCCCGGCTCTCCGCTCCCACGGCTGCCGCCGCCACCCCAGAGAAGGCGAGACGGGGGTGGGGTCGGGGAAAGCGAGAGAGGAGGCCGAGACCCTGGCTCGGTCGGAGCACGGATTCTAGTAGGAGGCTCGGGAGGAGGGAATAGGTGGAGGAGAGAGGAGGGAGAGCGGGGAGGAGCGGCCGGGCCTGGGGCCTTGAGGCCGGGGACAGCCGGGGAGCTGGGCCGGCGCACCGAGGTAAGAGCCCCCCCCCCCCGCCCCCACCAGGACTGGGAGGGACGCGGGGAGGGCCAAGCCGGAGACCTGAGGCTGAAGGAGAGCAGGGGCGGCTGGGAGGCAGTCGGGGAGCTGGCTTAGCCCGGCCGGAGAGCTGCGGGGGCCGGGGGAGAGGAGGTGGTGAGAGGTGGAGTCCGGGGAGGGTGGGGGGGCCAAGGGAGGCTGGAGGAGGGTGGGAACAGCTTTTCTCTCCTCCTCTCCTCTCTTCCATCGGGGCTCCGCCTCCGCCTCCCTTGCCGGGCGCACTCCTCTTCCCCGGGCCGAGCCGGGTCGGAGCCTAGGAGCTATGGCAGAGAGGCCGGGCCACCTCCGATTCCAGGTGGCGCGGGCGAGGCTTGGTGAGGTCCTCACGGCCGCCTCTCACTCAGATGCTGCTGCTGCTGCTGCTGCTGCTGGCGCCGCTCTTCCTCAGTCCCCCGGGCGCGGGTGGGGCGCAGACCCCCAACGCCACCTCAGAAGGTGCATCCTTCTCCGGCGACCTCCAGCATTCCTCCACCTTTCCTGGTCCTCATTCCTATCCCGTCAGTCTGGCAAGCCCGTCTGCTTGGCCCACTTGACTACTCCTGACTGCCTTTCTATCACCCCACATCACTACACTAGGCCACCTTTCTGTGACCCTGCTTTATTTCCTCAACTCCACCCCTTTCCTGGTCCCACATTACTACCCCAGTTCTGCCCTTTCCTTCCTTAGTTCTACGTCTCTCCCAGATGGCCTTATAAGACCCCTGTCTCATTTCACCCCAATTCACCTCGTGTCCTCCTTGAGACTTTCTCACAACCCTATGATTTCTCAATTACTTTTCTCCTTACCCGTGACCGGCACCCTTCCCTCCGACTTGTGGGCTCTCCCATTAGCCTTTACCCTGGTCAATCATTGTCTGTCCAGAGTTCTCTGAGCAGAGTTCTTGTTCTGTACCCACCTGCACTCTGACCCTCTAGCATCCCATCCCATCAGTCCTCCACCAGTCCATTGACCACGCCCTAGGCTCTCTTGCATTTGTGGCCGAGTGACAGCCTTTTCCTTTCCCCCCCACAATTCCTCTCTTTACCCCTTTTTGACTCACCCCTCAGGTTGCCAGATCATACACCCACCCTGGGAAGGGGGCATCAGGTACAGGGGCCTGACTCGGGACCAGGTGAAGGCTATCAACTTCCTGCCCGTGGACTATGAAATTGAGTATGTGTGCCGGGGGGAGCGAGAGGTGGTGGGGCCCAAGGTCCGAAAGTGCCTGGCAAATGGCTCCTGGACAGATATGGACACACCCAGCCGCTGTGGTGAGTAGCCTCCCAAAGCCCCTCCCTTCTTCAAGACCATTCCCCTTCCTGCCTCAAACTTAGCATTATGTTTTGCAAGTCAGCACTTCAGATCCAGTATAAGTAAATTCACAAATACATTTATTGTAAGAAGGACTTTACTGTGTGCAGTGTGAGGCAGTAAAGTTAGCAGCCTGCACATTTCATTTCTTTTTTCCTTCATTATGGCACTGACCATTGATAAAATAACCTGATTATTAATCTTGTGAGTTATTTTCTAGGAGGATTATTAGTGGCAGATTATGCAAAAACATTCTAAGATGATTTCATCACACTTCTGAATACCTCTGTCTCCAAGAAACAGAATCCAGTTTAACATTAATACAAGCCAACTAGAATAAGAAAGGCAAATCCGTTTGTGCATCTAAAGTCACATACATCTACCCATCTCAAAGCCAGAGAACCACCTACTGAAGAGATCCCATTTTATGTGCTTATAGCTCCATCTTGGGTCCCTACATGGCAATGCTTTTTCCTTTTTTTTCCTGTGGGAATGTGTGGTTGCTTCCAGAGCTAAGGGAGGACTGGAAGCTGAGAGACCAATCCTTTTTACACCGGACTTCCTGCACTGTAGGATGCTTGTGGGTCTAAACCCAAAGCTGAGCCTCCTGCTCTCTTAAGAGAAAGGAGCCTTCTCCAACTTGGTTCTCTCTCTATTTTCCTGTCTCTCCACAGTCCGAATCTGCTCCAAGTCTTATTTGATGCTGGAAAATGGGAAGGTGTTCCTGACGGGTGGGGAGCTTCCAGCCCTGGACGGAGCCCGGGTGGATTTTCGGTGTGACCCTGACTTCCATCTGGTGGGCGGCTCCCGGAGTGTCTGTAGTCAGGGCCAGTGGAGCAGCCCCAAGCCCCACTGCCAGGGTGAGGGGAACAGCTGCCTGCATGCAGCTGATCAGAGTGTAGAGTGGGCTGGGAATGGATGGAAAGGATGGGTGCTATACAAAACCAGGGCTTTGGGGAGGTAGAAGTGAATGCCCAACTCCTTCCTCCATCCATCTGCCTCAAGCTTCCTCCTGCGGTCCTTAGTTTCCACTCTACCTATGTTGGGTTGGGGCTTCCTTTCTTTACCTTTCTCTTTTTATGAATTCTCCCTGCTCATAGTTCTTGTGCCTGACATTTTCTCTTTTCCATTATGAATCTTGCCCTTCATCACCCTTCTTAGGATTTAAGTACTCGTTTTCCCTAGCCTCACTCCCTTTCTCTAAACTTAGAACTTCTATGTTTAAACATCTTCTCTCTCCATTCCTTGCATAACTGAATTATTGTATAGACCTAGAAATAAATCATGTAATTCTTAGAAAGTTGATAAGATTGAGAAGAATATTTGGGGTTGCAAGTTATCAAAATAAAATTAAAAAGGCTTAAAACTGGGGGCAGAACTCAGAGCATTAAGGACAACCCAGGGATGAGGGAGTCAGTCCTCTTCTCTACCTTCCAGGCAACCTCATCATTCCCCTGAGGGAGTTGGTCTTGTGTCCATCACCTTTTCTGCCATTTAGTTCAGCAAATTTCCTTCTTTCTTGGTCATCCAGATTTTCCCTCTGCAGCCTCCTCTCCTGGGATGCAGGCATACCTTTTACTTCCTCTACCCTTGTAGACTCTTTCAACATTCTCAGATTCTCAGTTAATTATTCTGCATGTAGTTATCATTCTATTCTGGAAATTAGGAGTCCCATCCATCAAAGTGTGGGTTAACTATGAAGCGAATGAAATTTAAGCTTCAGGATTCCTCATTTACACAGGCTTCTTATTGTGCTCTAATGTAGAGGCCTCTGATGTGTTCACATGGTCATAGGTTTTTAATAAAAATTGCTTAAGTAAGATATTTTACAGCAATAGCTTAAAACCAGTTGTATTTGTAATTGTTTTCTCTAAGAGGCAGACCCCAACTTTTATAATATTTAGGCTCCACAAACCAGGATCTGTCCATGTCTTAGCTGTAAGCATTTGTCTCAAATTCTGTTGTCTTACTGAAAAACAAAAGAAGAAAACCAGCAAGTCCTGACCCACAGTCCGCCTTGCTCTTATCCCCAGGCACCCTCCCCTCAGAAAGGCAGGCTTCTGCTCTCTCCGTCTCCACTGTCTTAGGCATGAACAGGTTGTGGGATGGGGCTGGGGATGAGGCAAGGGAAGCTAGGTGCCAGTGGTAACTCTTCTCTGATCCCGTCTTTCCTGCTGCCAGTGAATCGAACGCCACACTCAGGTGAGCTGAGAAACCCTTGTCGCGTGCACTGCAATACCCTGCTCCATCACTCTTCACCCTCCACCCCCCCGGCATTCTGCCTCTACGCTGTGGGATCGGGGTTCTTCTCCCCCTTTAACCCAGCCACCCCAGTTTGCGGCCGGCCCTTCTTTCCCTACCTGTTTCCTGCCTCTAATCCCGGTTTTCACGAGGCCGCGGGCCCTCCCATCTCCCTGCCTGGCGGGACTTCCCTCTGCGCAGCTTTCTCACAGACTGCTGCGGCCCAATGGCAGAGCCCCAGCAGGGGGCGGCAGGGGGCTGGGATATACCCTGAGCTTCTCCCTTGGGGTTCCTTCTGACCCTCCTGAGAACCCTTTCCCGCCCGCCCCTCTCTAGGATTTCACTTGAATACTCTCTCAACCTGTCCCACCTTTCTCACCCCTGGCCCAGCCTCATCTCCCTCCTTAAGCTCCTCCCTTACCCGTTCCTTCCCTACATCCTTCTCTTTTCTCTCAGTTCCTTCTCCCATCACCCTTTCACAGACTTCCATCTACCCAGCCCCTCATTTCCTACTTCTATTCTCTTCATTCCCCTTTGCACCCTCTTTCCCACCCGATTATCTCTTTCCAAAACCGTTTCCACCGCCCTCTGCCTCCTCCCAACCCTCACCGTTCACCGTCTATTCACTTCCCCATTGAGATGCTCTGGCCCAGCCCCTTTCCTCCAGAGGCCCACCCCTCCTCCTCTAATCCACCCCTCTCCCCTCAGTGCTCCAGCCTCCCGCCGCTCCCCACCCCGCACTCCTGGCGGGCCGCTCCCACTCTCTTCTGCTCCCCCAGTGCCCCTTCCTTGTCCATTTCTTTCGCCAGTGTGTCGATCTCCCTCTCTTCCCCTCGCCTCCGCTCTGGCTGCCGTTCCCACAGTTGCGCTCATCTCTATCCCCTCCCCCTTCCTCCCTCCTCAACTCTTGCCCCCACCCCCGCATCGCGTCTCCAGTGACGTCAGAGCCCGCTCCCCGCCCCGCGTCTCTCTCTTCTTCCTCCCCGCCTTCGGTCAGTCAGTCAGTTGCGAGGAGAGTCCGTGGTGGCTGGCGGCGGTGGTGGCGGTGGAGGAAGCTAGAGCGTTGGGGGCCTTAGGAAGCCAGAGCGTTGGGGGCCTTAGGAAGCCAATCTTCCCTGCTTCCTTGAGGCCCTAGTCCCCTCCGCCCCACAAAACCAGGGATGGAGGCGCCTCCTCGACACCCCCTCAGCAGCCCTTCCCAGGACAAGTGCCCCCCCTGAGCTCCCCCTCACCAGGCAGCTACCTCCCACCTCCCTCCCTGCCATGGGTCCTGGGGATGTCGCTACCCGGGTGGGGTGGCCACTGCCGCTGCTGGTGGCGATAGCTGTGGGGGTGGCTCCGGTGGTGTGGGCCTCCCACTCCCCACATCTCCCTCGGCCTCACCCGCGGGTACCCCCACACCCTTCCTCAGAACGGCGCGCAGTGTACATCGGGGCGCTATTTCCCATGAGCGGGGGCTGGCCAGGGGGCCAGGCCTGCCAGCCCGCGGTGGAGATGGCGCTGGAGGACGTGAACAGCCGCAGGGACATTCTGCCGGACTACGAGCTCAAGCTCATCCACCACGACAGCAAGGTATCCCTGGACGTGGGAGTGGGTGGGTGGGTGGGTGGCCTTGGGGAGCAGGCCATCACAGTCTAAGTTACTTCTGAGATTTGTAGGCAGGAGTGCAGAAGCTTGGGGGAGAGTCGCAGGGGCTGGAGATTCAAGATGAGGGTTTAGGGGTTCAAGATGGTTAATCCCTTTGCAAGGCAGACCCTCCTGCTTTCAGAGACCAAAGGAAGTGCTTGTGGTTGGGGAAGCTGGTGATGGGTTTAGGGTACAAGCTGAACCTGATTCTCTGGGGAGTACACTAACCCTGGGATGGGTTGGGGATGGAGGGAATGTCAGAGGTGGGGAACTAGATGGGGTTTACATTTACCATGGTAACAGGGTAAATCTTGGCATCAGTTTTGAGCTGGAAGGAATAGAGACCAAATGGGAAACATTTTGAAGGACTTGAGTGTTCTGGTTTATTTATCACAAGAAAACAACATAATAGTGGAGAGCCTCACCTGACTTCTCATCCTTAATCCTGTGGAGGATTCTTGGACTGTGAGACTATAGTATATGTGGTTGGGGGTGGCTAATTAATGGTCAAGAGATGGACAGAGACACTGGGAAAAGAAATTGGATTAGAGGCCCACCTGGGAGCCCCCGCAATAGCGTGGAAATGGAGAAGAATCAGGATACAGGCAGCAGAACTGAACTGGGAAGGGATGGCACTGGGGGAGGGGCGAGGAGCAAGGCTGAGCCTTGAGAGATCCTGGCACATCCTGTAGAACTTAGTATTGTGGTCTCTAAGATGTGAGAAGGGAAATGGGATGTAGGGTTAAAGAGGTGAGGAAGGGGGGGGGGAGGTAAGAAAATTTGCATCTAAGTGTAGTAGGGGATGGTCCTATAAGATTCCTTTCTGTCTCCTATCCCCTACTAAACAATTATCTTCTCTAACCTGTGGCCCAGTGACTTAAGGATTGGGGGAGAGTGAAATAGAGTACAGAGGTGAATATTTGGTGACCTCACCTCTGGGTTGAACTGAAGATTTATATTCATGCTCTAGAAATAGGTATGTGAAGGAAGAGGGGCAGAAGTGGGGTTGAAGAGAAAGGACTTGGGGAGAATACAGCACAAGGGCTTGAAGAGGGAACTTCAGGTGCCTTCTGACACTTTCACAGTAATTCTCAAACTTCAGTGTACATAAGAATCACCACAGGACTTTGTTAAATGTATAGATTCTAAATCCTTGGTTAGGAATGAGTCCCGAGTATCTTCATTTTTAGCAATAAAAATCCATCCTGATGGATGCCTATGTAGCTAACCCCAGATGTTAATGGGAAGTGCAACAGGGCACAGGAAGAGAGTTAGGTTTTAGGGCAGGAGAGGCAGAGAGGGGAAAGAGGTCAGCTGACAGAAGGGTCCAGCTTAGGAGAGCAAGAGAAGTAATTGGCTATGGGGGTTGGACTATAGGGAGAGACAGAAAGGGATGGATTTAGGCTTTGTGATAGGGAGCTCAGACTCATCCATGGTGACAGGTGAGTCCCTGGAGGTGTTGGGGAGCAGATGGAGGAGAAAATAGCAGAGGCAGCAAGGGGAAGATGGAAAATCAGACAAACTGGAATGTGTTATTTCCTGCCTGCAAATCTGGATCCTTGCAAGAGCAAGGGAGAGGAAGAAGAACAGAGGAGTTGTGTATTAGGGAGGGGTGAGAATCACTTGGAGGAAGTCTGCAGGAATGAATTGGGTGTGGAAGGGGAAAGGGCTATGAGAAGATGTAGGGAGGGATGTGGACACAAAGGAAGAGATGTTGGGGAGCATACATTGCCCTGTTTGTATGTATCTTATATATGTTTTTATTGGCCCTCATTGTTCCTAACCGCCTTTTCTTCAGACAGGAAAAGGAGGGGCACTGAGGGGCCTTGGGGGAAGCTAGGGTAGGATCTGGAGTAACAGATGCTGGGAGAGTGCAGGCAGGTGGGACCTGAGAACATAAAGATACACAAAGATGCCCAAGCAGGAGGGATGAAGAACATTCAAAAAACAACCATTGAGCACTGCCCTTGGCAGTGGGGGCAGGTAGGCAGCAGAGTTCTGAGTTCGTGTTGGCTTTTCAGACTCTTGCCAGCCTCCCTGACTCCCCCTTTTCCAACTTCCCACAGTGTCCAAAATGTCAGGGCTCAATGGGAAGTGAGCAGACGCTAGGGGGCCGCCTTTATTTCCTTGCAACTTGCCTCCATCCCCACCTCCACCTCCGTCTCACCCTCCCCTGTCCCCCATTCCTCCTGTGTCTGTGTCCCCTCTGCCCTCGCTCTCCACTGGCTTCCATTTCTTTGCCACTTCCTTTGGGGCTCCAGCAGCTTCTGAAATGTCATCTTTCAGCAGGAGGGCAACAGGCAGGGAGAAACCTTTGACTCTTCCTCCCCCAATTACCCTCCTCCCAGCATTCTTTTCCTCTCCACCTTTCTGCATTGTTTACTTTCCCATCTCTATGCCTCTACTTCAGGCACCCCTAAACATATCTAGTTTCCTGAGAGTCATTCTATTTATTCTCCCTGGTTCTTCCCTCATCCTTGTTTCTTCCCCCACCCTCCAGTGTCTCTTTGTCTAATGGACCCATCTAATGTCAGGGCCCAGCAGGTGGGGATGGATGCTGAGCTGGACCCCCTGGTGGGCTTTTTCTTGTCCTCTTTTATCTCAAGCACCTAAGGAGAAGAAAGAGGGGAAAAAAAAAAAAAAGGAAGGTAGGGAGAGGGAATTGGCAGAGGTGAGGGAGGAAGTTTTCTAAACTGGCTTTGAGGAGGCTGTCTGGGGACTTGTGGAGAGTTTATTCATATTCCTGAAGACTCTTGTATGCACAGATGTTTGGAGCATGGAAACATGGTAAGAAGCAGGAGTGATGGAGGGAAGGTGGTGGTAGGGATGTCTGGATGAGCTGGAAGGAGGGAAGGGGTACATCCATTGGTACTGATGGAGGAGTGTGGAGGAGAGGGTATGGGATAGCACCAGCTAGAAGACAGAAAGGGTGTTTAACAGGTGCAGGGAACCGAGAAGACAGAAACAGATGCCAGGAAGGGGAGAACATGGCAATAATGACGAAAGGATTTCAGCAGGGTATTTGAGGGAAGCAACTATGTTTTGTGGGAAAAATAAAAGAGTGAGAGTTGCAAGGATGAGAGGAGCTCTAGGTGAGCCTACCCTCTCCCCGCCACTCTATTTAGTGTGATCCAGGCCAAGCAACCAAGTACCTGTATGAGCTGCTCTACAATGACCCCATCAAGATCATTCTCATGCCGGGCTGCAGCTCTGTCTCCACGCTTGTGGCTGAGGCTGCCAGGATGTGGAACCTGATTGTGGTAAGTGGGGCTTGGGGTTCAGAAGGCAGGCTATTCTCTTTTGGATGTATTGAAGCGGACAGCTTCCAAGATTCAGAACCCTTTGCAGACCCGAACTAATTGGCCTCCTAGCAACAGTGGCCTGACTGTGCTGCAGCCACCAGAAGGAACTGAAGTCAGATCAGGAAAGGAGCATCCTGATTGTGAGCGTGTGTGGGACTTTGAGAATTGCTTTCCTAGGGTGAAAATAGAGGCACTTGGGAGAGAGTGGGCGAGGCTGGAGGCTCTCTTGGCACCTCTTGGTGGATTCCACGGGTGATGCCCCCTGTTGCCGTATTCCTGTCTCTTGTAGCTTTCCTATGGCTCCAGCTCACCAGCCCTGTCAAACCGGCAGCGCTTCCCCACATTCTTTCGAACTCATCCATCAGCCACACTGCACAATCCTACTCGTGTGAAACTTTTTGAAAAGTGGGGCTGGAAGAAGATTGCCACCATCCAGCAGACCACTGAAGTCTTCACGTCGGTGAGCAGGACCTGGGTAAACGGGCGTTCACTCCAACTCCAGTACAGAGAGATGTGACATGGAATCCATTTGTGGGGGGGGAAGACCTTGATTCTTTATCACAAGAGAACACATTCCAAGTGGGTTAAGTGAATGTTCTTTCTATAGTCAGAGGAGTGAACAAGTTTAATTTTCAGGATCCTCTCCAACTGTTTGGTTTTAGGGATTTTCCCTCATTTTGATGCTTTGTTCCCCAGACAGTCCTCACATGACCCAGTTCTATTAAAGTAGTTTCACTCCAAAGTCAGGACATAGAATATGTCAGAGAATATGTGATAGGAAGCCAGAGAGATAGCAGATTTCAGAGGTGCTCAAGAAAGTGGTGGGTGGGTATGATTGGGAATAGCAGAATGGAGCTATGGAAGTGGGTACAGGCACAGAGAAGGAGGAGAGTGGGAGAGAAAGATGGAGACAGAGACAGATAGAGAGGGAAAGAGAGGACACAGGTGAGAAGACAAGTATGTGAATGTGGGTCAGGTAGCTGACGCAGAGAGATGCTGACAGTGGAGGCAAGGTGGAAGTAGAGAGGAAGCACATGGTCTACCTGAAGAAGACAGTTGGCTTCCTCTCTTTTATTCTATTCTTTGAATCTATTCACTCTTACATTCAGTGACCAGTTAATCTTCCCCCCACTTTCTCTTAGTGATTCAGGACATTCTTCTCTGGTCCTTTTGTCTGTCTGCTCATTTGCCTCCTGAGGTTGACATCATCTTGTCTATACCAGACCCTGTCTTGTCTTTTCCTGGTTCCAGTTTCCTTCTCCCCTATTTTTGCTGTTAGTGGTAAGAGAGGTTAAGTGGGGTGACTTGTCTAGACACAGATGCTCAGGAGGGCTCCCTGTGCACCTCCTCACTTGGGAGCCATATCCTGAGACTCCACGTGCTTTGCTTTGGGCACTCCTAGAGAGAGGATGTTGAAGGAAGAAGGTTCACAGTGCTCCTGTTCCTTTGTTGACTGCTCAATCACAGGTAATATCTCTGGTGTTTACCCATTGTGTGCCCCATGTTTTCTCTATTTCTCATTCCCACTCAAGACTTTGGATGATCTAGAGGAACGAGTGAAGGAGGCTGGAATTGAGATTACTTTCCGCCAGAGTTTCTTCTCAGACCCCGCTGTACCTGTCAAAAACCTTAAGGTGGGATAGCTGGGAATGGCAGGAGGGAGAGTGGTGGGTTGGAGAGGAGAGCCAGGTGGGGAAATGTTGCCTTTTTTTTTGTTTTTAAATTGAGATGTAATTGATATATAACATTGTGTAGGCTTAAGGTGTACAATATGTTGATTTGATACACTTAGAGATTGCAATATGATTGCCACCATGTTAGCTAACACTTCCATGACAGTCATAAATTTTGATTCTGTGAGACAGTAACATCTCCTGGGCAAGTTTATCTCCATCTTCCATTTGACACCTATCACCTATTGAATAGAACTGTGCGCTAAGCACTTCGGGTCAGAAAATCACAGCTATGAGAGTGCTTGGCTTAACCCCTTTGATGTTCCAGATGCACTCAATGCTGTTTTCTCTCTCCATTCTGTAGCGCCAGGATGCCCGAATCATCGTGGGACTTTTCTATGAGACTGAAGCCCGCAAAGTTTTTTGTGAGGTGGAGTTGGAATCTGAAGAGGGAGGGGGACTGGGCAGCCTCTTTGCCTTGGGTATCTCATGGGATCTCCTTTCCGCATCTCTACTGAAGTTGGTAGCAAATGATCTGAGGCGATAATTAATATGATGTCCCTGTCGGCTTTGACTCCATCTCTTGGCTTCTCACACACACAGTGCTTTTTCCGGATCTCATTTTCCTGCTGCTTTGTGTTTCTGGAGGAGCCTGTGGATCCCATCTTTCCTTACTGGCTGGAAAAGGCCACTCAAAAATAAAGGCCGGGGAGGAACTTAGGAGGAGTAGTGGAGCCTTTCCTACCACCCCACCAAGACTTATAGATTTCTTTTTTCAGTTCTCTGCTTCTCTGATTCCCAAGAGGCTGATATAAGATGAAAAAAAAAAAAAAAAGAAAAAAGAAACAAAGACTCAGCCCTCCTCCTTCTTTGTATTTAGGTATACAAGGAGCGGCTCTTTGGAAAGAAGTATGTCTGGTTCCTCATTGGGTGGTATGCTGACAATTGGTTCAAGATCTATGACCCATCCATCAACTGCACAGTGGATGAGATGACTGAGGCAGTGGAAGGTCACATCACCACTGAAATTGTCATGCTGAACCCTGCCAATACCCGCAGCATTTCCAACATGGTGAGATTGTGGGGACTTAGAAGATGGCACTTGGGCAGGTGGGGAGGACTGAGGGAGCCTCAAAGGGGAGGGAAGCAGGTATGGAGTTTGGAGATACAGGGGGACAAGGGACCTCTGCCCACTTTGAATTTTGCATTGTATTTCCTATGGATTTCACTTCTGCTCTGACTTCCTTGGGCAGGGAAGAGAGAGGAGATGAGAGTGATTTAATGAGTAGAAGGGCGATTCATGGAAACGAGGAGCAGCTGGCAAGAAGTGAAATGAGAGGAAGGTGTTAATGATAATATATCGATAGATAACACAAGCATACTTTTACAGGAGCACTGTTCCTGGGCAGAAATACATTTTATTTTCTTGGTGACTTTAGAGTATTTTTGAGTTGCTTTATATTCACTTCTTTTTTTAAAAAGCTTTTAAATTGATTTGAGAGAGAGAGAGAGAAAGAGAAAGAAAGAGAGACATCAATTTGTTGTTTCATTTATTTATGTGCTCTGGCCAGGGATCGAACCTGCAACCTTGGCATAGTAAAATGGTGCTTTAAACAACTGAGATACCTAGCCAGTGTGCTTTATATTCACTTCTGGTTGATGCTCAGTTAGCTTGGCTCCTGATGCCTTTTAAATGATTTTATAATTTTAGATGTAAAAGGGACTTTTGAAATTATTTAGCCCCAGATAGCTGGTTAGTGACAGAACCAGAGCTAGAAGACACATTCTCTGATTTGGGAAGGCTGAGGCAACCCTGCAGGTGAGGGACACAAGTGAGTAGGGTGTGAGGGGAAGAGGAACTACATCTTGGGTGAGCTGGACAGGGCTACTTATGTGTCTGCTTATTATACCAAGGGCAGCCCCAGGTCTGTAATACCTAATTTGGACAGCATGCTAGGGGTGAGCTAATGGTTCTAAAGCTCCCAAAATATCTCATTAAAACAAAGTTATAGGAATAATTGCTTTTGTGTAGTAAACCAGGAGCTTGGATACATAATTTCAATGATCCTCACAGCAATACTCTGATGTAGATTTTTCATGTCCATTTTATAGGCCAGGAAACAGACTCAGAGAGGTTAAGTGACTTGTCCCAGTTCATGTAACTACTGAGTGGTCAGGCTAGAATTTAGTCCTAATTTAATCTGAGTCCGAACCACTCTGCCCCCATCATCTTCCATGAGAAACCATGAAGTCTGACTAAAAAGTTTTTACTATATTGGCTAACACTATTTAGGTGATGGCAGTTTTTGAATAAGAGAGAAAGATGATTCAGGAAGTTTATTCTAGCAGTGGGTTGTGATGAAAGGATCAGTTAGTTGCCAAGTGGACTCTGATTATGGATACCATCCTGGGCATTCTAAGGAACTTTGTGTGTGAAATATCTTGGTTGAAAATACATTGGAAAAATTATGAAAGGTCACTTGACAGGTGAGTCATCCTCGAGAACCTGGGAAAGTGGGGGAGCTGGTAACTGAAGTTGAAAAGGCTTGTTGGTGCCCTGAGCCCAGGACCTTCCACTTGTGGCTTCTGCCTCCTACCAGGGAGCTAGAGGAGCCCCTGATGGGAATCAGGGATTTGGTTAGGGGTGTGTAGGGACATTTGGACAGAATGAATTGGATGGAGGTCTCCTTCTGGCTCCTGGGCTCTTGAGCTCATAGTACTTCTAGTGACACCAGGCAAGCTTAGTAGCCTGAAACACCAGGCGCAGAAGCCAAGATTTACCAGAGGGTAAAAACAGCCTTAACAACTAACTAGGGACGAGATTATAGGACCAAGAAAAGTGGATCAGAAGCAAAGGTTGGGCTTAGGGGCCCAGAGCCATGATGATTTAGAAAAGAAGCAGAGTTACCTTTACTCTGCAAGGATGACCTTAAATTTAGATTAATAGTTCTGAAAGTTTAGATTCCGTCAAAATCACCTGGAAGGTTAGTATACAGATTACTGGCCTTTTCCTTTGGAAGCTCTGATTCAGGGCTAGGCCTGGGGTTAGGGTTACATTTCTGACAAGTTCCCTGGGATGTTTTTGCTTCTAGTTTGGAGACCACATTTTGAGGACTGTTGGTTAGAGCTGTGGTTTTCAACCAGGGGTTGCAATATCTAGGGACGATTTTGGTTGTCACATCTGCTGTCAAATCGGTAAGCCAGGGATCCTTCTAAAACATCCTACAATGTACCGGACAGTCCTCCGAACAGAGTTATCATGCTCCACATGTCAGTAGTGCAGGGACTGAGAAACCCTGCCTTAGAGAAAGAGTCTTTAGGACTTAGATATGAGAGAGGAAGCTAGGGGGGCTCTGGAGAAAGGTTATAGCTCTGGGCTAGAGGGGCAGGTGTGTGGTGGGAGTAAGATTGATTGTGAGGAAAATGAGTAAATTCTGATTAGGATAAAGGTCCCATCAGATCTGAGGACAATGTAAAATAAAAAAACCTACCTCAGTGTACACATTTTAGATCACTGTCAAGCATTCACTCTCACATACAGAAAGAGCCAGACAGGGCTGTGAAAAAGTGTCATAAATTTGCACTTGGTTGCTTCGCTGATTTCTATGGATTATGGAATTTTTAGTGTCCTGGTTTCCTTAAGCTTTCTAGTAATTTTGCCATTTGAAAATTGACGGCTCTAGGGAGAGATGTTTTTGATTACTCTAATTATGTGGGGTCAGTAGTGTCACCAGGGTCAAGCATGTTAAGTAGTAGTGACCTGGAGCCAGCAGGGTGTGAGGGTTGGGTGGGGGTGGCATCATGCAGAGTAGATGAGTCCCTTCCTATTTGGTAATTTTCTGATGTGGTATTTACTGTACTATTGAACTGCAGATTGGTTAGAGTTGGAGGTTGAAGGACTACTCAGAAAGCCTCCGCCTACCCTGGATGGGTAGCTCAGTTGGTCAGAGCATTGTCCTGATACACCGAAGTTGTGGGTGTGATCCCAGTCAGGGCACATACAAGAATCAACCATTGAATGCATAACTAAGTGGAACGACAAATCCATGTCTGTCTCTGTGTCCTCCTCCCTCTCTCACTCCCTCCCCTTCTCTAACTCTAAAAAGAATCAATTTTAAAATATTATAAAAGAAAAAGAAAGCCTCGGCCTAACTGCTGCCTGTTTAGTAGGTGCTCTAGGACAGAGGCGTTTCAGCATACAGAAGTAGTATAGGGTGGTTAGGAAGAGGAGGGACTTGGATGCCAGGCTGCCTGGGCTTGAATCCTGCTATGCACTAGCAGTACAACTTCAGGCAAGTTGAACTTTGCTGTGCCTCAGTTTCCTGATCTCTAAAATGGGCCATAAACTAGATTATTTAAGGATTAAATAAATTGATGTATGTACCTTAAAAAAGTGCCTGGTACATTGTATGAACATGTAAATGTTAGCTATTACTCTGTGTAGGGAGGGGTGATATTAATGAGACATTTCAACAAAGGAATTAAGAGAACTTGGTGATTTGAAAGTCTAAGGTGATTCTAAGGATTCAATCTTATATACTGGGAAATGTTGGAGAGTGAGGAAAATTGAGCTTCGGTATTTTTAATTTGAGATTATTGATCATACAGTTACAGATGCTTTAGAGACAGTTGGAGATATAGAACTTGAAACACTGAGCTGGATTATAGATCTGAGTAATAGTGACAAAGATGAAGTTGAGAGATGAAAAGTCACAAAGATATGAATTAACAAAAATGTAACTTGCTTTATACCCAGCATTTTATATGTTTTATTTCATCCTTATAATAACTCTTCAATGTAGTATTTTTCCCATTTTAAAGCCAAATAACCAACTACTGAGGTTTAGTAACTTGAGATTAATAGCAGGTAAGTGGATTAGTTAGAATTGGAATTCATCAACCTATATTTATTCATTCAATGGAAATTTTAAAAATACTCTATTTTTTTAAAAAGCAGCTTAAGTTCACAGCAAAATTGAGAAGAAGGTGCAGAGATTTTCCATATGCCCCTATACATATATAGATTCCCCCATTGTCAACATTCTCCAGAGTGGTTACAGTTGATGAACCTACACTGACACAACATTATTACCCAAAGTCTACAGTTTACATGAGGGCTCATTCTTGGAGTTACACATCATGATCTCGCACACACACATACACACACGCACACTCATATAGTCTGTCTGGAAAAAGTCCAAAATTATTAATATAATGAGAATAGTTTGTGCGACATTGATGTAACCTGGCAGCCAAGGAGAGTGGACTGGAATGCACATGTGTGAACAATGCTGATTTCACTGTACTAGTCAATGGGGGTGGTAGATGCCGTTGAGTGAACATGTGTACTGTGTGGTCGTTGCATTCAAAATGACTGAGTGAGTAGAGCAATGAATCTGTATCAAATTTTGCATTAAGCTTTAACGTTTTTCCATGGAAACAATTCGGATGATTCAGAAGCCCACAGCTATGGGCAACTAGTGATTGGCAGCTTCCTCATGACAATGTACCCACTCATGCATCATGTCTTGTGCAGAGTTTTTTGGTGAAACACCAAATCACCCAAGTGACTCAGCCCCCCTACAGCTCAAATTTGGCATCCTGTGACTTCTGGCTTTTCTCAAAACTAAAATCACCTTTGAAAGGGAAGAAATTTCAGACCATCAGTGAGATTCAGGAAAATATGATGGGGCAGCTGATGGCAATTGGAAGAACTGTGTGAGGTCCCAAGGTGCTTACTTTGAAGGGTATTGAGGTGTCCTTGTCCCGTATACATATATACAATGTTTCTTGTCTTTTCTTCAATAAACGTCTTTGTTTTTCATATTACATGGCTGAATACCTTCTCGACAGACCGTGTGTGTGTGTGTGTATATATCTCCATCATTATAGTATTATACAGAGTATTTTCACTGCCTAATCCAATGGACGTTCATTATGGGCTGGGCACAGTGCTGGGTTCTGAGGCTAAAGAGAGGAATGGGACCTGATCCTGTCCTCAAGGGGAGTACAGCCCAGGCCTGTCTTTTTTCAAAGTCCAGGCTGTTTCCGCAATGCCACAACTGCCTGTCCTTTGCATTTTCCACTCCTTTGTCTCCAGAAAATTGAATAGAAAGAAAAGTGGGCAGGGCATGGGAAATGGAGAATTTTTTCTATTCTTCATTCATTTCTTCATTTTTTTCATTAGAAAGTATATTAACATGTTAATAGGCATATTAACATGTTAATATATTCCAAATCTAAACAGAATATGTAGTGCCTGTGTATTGTGCTTTGCCAAGAGGTGGCCACTGAACCTTTCTGTGTGTGGTTTCTGGGTGGTAGGGAAGGGCAGGTGTGGTTTTCTCTATTATAGGGAAGACATTTCCAAAAACTTAAAACAATCTGCTTACAGTCACTTAGCTAAGCAAGGTTACTGCCAAGTATAGAGATTCAGGTTGCTCGACCTATTTCATGACAGAGTTAAAGGAGCTGTCATTTTATTTAACCTTCTTCGAAGAAGAAGATTGAGGGTTGGGAGTGGTGGAGGAAGGGATTGAATAATAGGCTTTAAAAATGTCAGGCTTATTCCTGCAGTACTCAAGTCTTCTGAAAACTATGTAAGAGTCAGTGAACTGAAAGCACATGAGAATGGTGAAAAGTCAGAACACTAAAGAAAAATATTCCAGGTTGACAAGTAAATGAGGAAGATGTGGTGTCACCTTTTTTAGGATCTTTCAGAATTGGAGGAGCTGTTTGGTCCTGGGTCAGTTCTATAGGGAAAGTCTAAATGAAAGCACAACGTTGCCAGTCTTCGTTGGAATATCCATTCTCTTGCTTTTCTCTCTTGCTGCTTTCTCTCCTTTGCCATTTATTATCCAAAGTGTCTATTCACTAAATTTGTCTGTCTGTAGTTCTGAACTAGCAGCTATGTACACTAAGACCATTGGACCCAGCCAATCCCTGTTCTAGTCTAGTATAGCTTCTGATGTAAGACAGACACTTGGGTATACTCGTAGTTAAAGATTTTAAATTGTACATGTGCTCAGCCTGACAACATGAACTTAAACCATCTATTCAAGTCGAAGTGTCAGACCCAGAATCAGACGCCATTCCCCATTCCCTCCTACACTGTAATCCTTTCCTCCCCAGACATCCCAGGAGTTTGTGGAAAAACTGACCAAGCGACTGAAAAGACACCCTGAGGAGACAGGTGGCTTCCAGGAGGCACCGCTGGCTTATGACGCTATCTGGGCCTTGGCACTGGCCCTGAACAAGACATCTGGAGGGGGTGGCCATTCAGGTGTGCGCCTAGAAGACTTCAACTACAACAACCAGACCATTACCGACCAAATCTACCGGGCAATGAACTCCTCGTCCTTTGAGGGTGTCTCTGTGAGTTCCAGTGACTTCCTTCACACTCCTCTGTTCTCCCATTGAGAGAGAGAGACCTGTCTTGGAATCATGCGTTGTCTGTCTCTCTGTTACCTCCCTGCAATAATTGGTCTCAGACCAAGGAAGTAGGGGGTCCCCAAACCAGAAAGTCCCACCGGGGACTAGAAGGGAAAAAATGGTCTGTTCTATTTCTTTCAGCCCCTTCCCTCATTTCTTTTCACTCCAGATATTGATGAGTCAGATAAGAATCATAGAATTTTGAAAGAGGAAACAGAGATCATCTCCTTATTCCTTTTAAAGTGGGATAAATTAGCATCCAGAGGGATTTGGTGACACGCTTAGGTCACATAGCCAGAAGCCAGGTCTGGTGCTCTCTGGGGATTTTTCCCTTTTCCAATCTCATGGGTGAAACTTCTCTAAAGAATAATGTTACTGAAATCTAGAGTATGAGTATCTGGGGTATGTCCTATATGCAGGCAAATGCTATAAATAGAATTCATTCAGAAGCTCAATTAACATAAAAAACATAAGGATTCAAAGAGTGTGATCTCTTTTACTCTTGCCTTTGTCCCCCTTGTCGTCCTCCACATGTTCTTCTCCCTCAGGGCCATGTGGTGTTTGATGCCAGCGGCTCTCGGATGGCGTGGACACTTATTGAACAGCTCCAGGGTGAGCACAGGGCCATGAGGAGACCAGGGAGGCCATGGGGGCCAGCTGGGGCAGGGCTAGGACACCAGGCAGTATCACAAGACAGACTGGGTACCTCCCCACCTTTTGCCCTTCACTTTCTTTTAACTGTTCATCAAGCTTTAATAATAATAATAACAATAAGAACAACTCATATGTGGGTGGATTTCTTTGAGCTGCAGTGGTTGCGTTCTTGAGAAGTGGCATGCACTTTGGAAACAGCCACTGTTTCCCCATTGGCTTTGATTTTAATGAAAGAAATTTCCCTTTGATTGCTTGGGTTGGGGGTTAATGACCTGTCACTTGCATACCCATGGACTCAAAGAAACCTGAATCTAGGAAACCTACTATTTTTCAAGGAAATTTTAGAATTTTCTTGCCATGTAAGTAAGCATTCTTAATTTTTCTCTAATATGTATAGTTTGCCTTTTCTAGGTTGTATTTTCTTATAACTTAGCACACTTATGTATTTGAAAAACTATGAGTTAACTTCTCAACCCCACCCCATTCAGTCTCAGCATGGTCAGGAGAGCTGCTTCTTGGCTTCCTATGAAAAGTTTTTTCTTTCCTCCTCCCGTCTCCCACATTCTCTCAGTTCCCCTTTGTATCCAGAACACGAGGGAATGGGCTTCAGCTGTGGATATGAGTTGGCTTTTGATGGAAAAGTTAGGGTAACTGGGACAGTTTTAGAATAGAAGTCTTAGAAGTGAGTGCATTTTACTTTGTGGTCTCTTTAAGGGGCAGGTACAACTTATCTAAGAAATTAGAACCCAAGCTAACCAACATAAAATAAATTTATAAAATTAAAATGAAAAGCACTGAGAAAATAGATTCTGTGATTCTGTCTATCACGAGAGGGAGAATAAACAAATATTTAAAGCTTTAAAACTAGAATCATAAAGTGAGAGACATCTTGCTAAGAGAGGTGTGGGGCTGTGGAATGAGTGGTAGACACATTGTGGAACCTTCTTCCATGAAGGGCTTTCACATACAAGATTGATTCGTGGGACCCACCTCACACTGCTTTTAAGTCAGTGACCTGTCAGGTCCTTCCAAGTATCTTACAGGGGCTCAGGTGAAGGGAAAATCAGATACAACCACAGAAGGCTGCTCCAGGGATGTGGAAAGTTGGGAATGCCCAGGATCGGCTCTTCACCTGCCCGTGGTCACTCCTTCTGTTGTCATCTGCCCAGGTGGGAGCTACAAGAAGATTGGCTACTATGACAGCACCAAGGATGATCTTTCTTGGTCCAAAACAGATAAGTGGATTGGTAAATGGATACTATTTATATTTTTCTTCAACCCCTCTGAACAATCACAGAAAAGGGTCATGCATTTGAATGAAGGTGGGGTGGTAGGTGCCATTAAGTTGAAATGCTCCAGGGAATGGACCAGGGGCCGGGGTTGAGAGAAAGGGAATAGAATCTCCAAGATATGGGTAGGGGAGACTGCTGTATTGTTTAAAATAGTCACTGGGGATTGGAGGCAGGACAGGAAATGGAAACTCCATCTGGGTCTCCCAGATGTTCTGGTGCCTTGATATATCAGGCTTTGAGTTGCTGCTTTTTCTCTGTGAAGAAAACAGTTGCTTAAACTATAGGGGAGGATGAAAATTGTCTTCTACTAAAACGTGCATTTTAAAGAGGGAAAGTAATCAATCTTCTTAGTTTGGTGGGTTAAAATAATAGGAAATGGGGAAGTTACTAAAGGTGATAAAATAAAGGCTTGGCATCTTAAGGATGGAGGGAGGCACAGCCATGGGAGACCCCTGCCATCTGCCCACCCAGTTGGAGTCTAGTAGCTCCCACCACTGCTGGGATTCTGAAATGTTTTATAATTTGAATTTAGGCCAATGTTCTGTACTGCTATAAATGCTGCATGGCCTAAATTACACTTTTTTCCCAAGCTAAGCAAATTAAAATTAGCTTTTTTCCCCCCCTGTGAACGCTGACAAATTTATTTAAGCTTCTTCTTAATGATAACTGAAAAACACCTTTGGGAATATCACCGTGTCAAAGTTAAAAATCATAAATTATTTTTTGCTCCTTCTTTTCCTAAAGTTAGGAGGGCAGACTAGGTACTTGGAGGCTTTTTAGCTTTATGATTATAAAGCTTTTTTTTACAATCATAAAGCTTTTTTGCATATTTTGATGTTATTATAAGAAACCTCAGAATTTTCTCAGTTCTCCTCTTCTTTTCCTTTGCATTTCCTTTCCTGCAAGAAAAACAGAAAAACAGAAAGAACGAACAGTAACAACAACCAAAAATAGACTATAATTTTAGTTATGCACCTCCGCCTTTGTCAGCCTCTAGACAGGACATGTGATCCATTTTCTGATCAGATTTCTCATTGCCCCCTACCAGCCTTGACCTGCAGCAGCACCGCTCAGGGCACTTAGGTCTCATGTCCTTCTAGCCAAAGACATGAGTGTCCACCAGCAGCTCTGTCCGTTGCCTTCCCCCTGTCCCACCTTCATTCTTTTGTCCTCCTTCCTTTTCTTTCTTTCTCCCCCTCCTCCTGTGCCATAGGAGGGTCCCCTCCTGCTGACCAGACCCTGGTTATCAAGACGTTCCGCTTCCTGTCACAGAAACTCTTTATCTCCGTCTCGGTTCTCTCCAGCCTGGGCATTGTCCTAGCTGTTGTCTGTCTGTCCTTTAACATCTACAACTCCCATGTCCGGTAAGTGTATCTTCTGATGTTTTTCTTGTCCTGTCTGCCTCTCCAAGATAGTGATCATTGAAGTGAGTGAGAATCGAACCTGTGTTCGATGAGGCCATTTATCATTGAGGTTTTCACACTGTCTTACTGCTTTCTTAATGATCACTGAGCACGAAAAGGTGGGGGAGGGAGACCAGATAGAACTCCCATCCCTGCTCCAAAGCAGCTACTGTGCAGGCAACACAGTGCAGGGCTCCAAATAGAATGTGTGTGAGGGGAAGCCTTCTGCAAGTCCATGCATATTCCCTGACCAGCCCTCTTTGACTCAAGGCTCTGCTGCCTGCTCCAGGCCTGTCTTCCTTTCTCTGTGGCATTTGGAGAGCTGAACCTCCCTTCAGAAGGGGGTGATTTTGCTCTCCCTCTCCCTCCCTTCCTGCCTCTGTCCTAGTTATATCCAGAACTCACAGCCTAACCTGAATAACCTGACAGCTGTGGGCTGCTCGCTGGCATTAGCTGCTGTCTTCCCCCTTGGGCTGGATGGTTACCACATCGGGAGAAACCAGTTTCCTGTCGTCTGCCAGGTGAGGGTGGCATAGATACTGTACAGAATGTGGCTGTCCCACCACTCAGGAACACCTCCTGTGTGATCTAGTTCCCTGCCTTTCCTTTGAATGTCACCGCTCTGTTCTGTCTCTTCCCTGTCTTTCTGTGCCTACAGACACTTTCATTCTGTAGCTCACTTGTTGGTTCCCAGGTTGCCATGGCATGCCATGCCGAGAAGGGGAGGGGTATTGAAGATGAAGGAAGGGGTCTGCACAAAGAACAGTGGTGGCTTGTCTTTGGTGTGGGGGATGAAAACAAGAACCGGATTTTCTGTGGGAGCCTTAGTTAAGGTTGGGAAGGCAGAGATCTGAATTGACAGCCAGGAAAGTGAGCGGAAGGGACCCCTATGGGAATCTTGGTACATGGAAGATTCTGGGGCTATGGGGAAAGGCCGGTTTCAGTAGTGATATTTATGTGGTTCTATATTATGCTGGTAGGAGACATACACTGTTTTTCTCACCCACCTTACTGCTTCCCTATCCTCTGTCCAGTGCTTGTCTTCATGCCTATCTGCACAGGGCATTTGCACACACATGCACATGCTGTTCATCAGGAGCGGTCTCTTTCCTGTGAGACCAGAATGCAGTGGGGAGGCAGAGAGTTTGCTACAGTTCAGTGTGAGAGGTGTCTGAGTAGGGATCTTTGCAAAGTGCTGTGGGAGCAAACGAGAGATCAGATCAGAGTATTTGGGCAGATCTCAAAGAAGAGGTGACATTTGAATATTGAAGGATACATGGGATTTTGTCAGCTGGGAACATCATGTGGCTAGCAAAGACACAAAAGACAGCAGACCAAGGGAGAGCCAGTTGAGCAGCGTGGCTGGAGTGTGGCGCAGGCGAGGGCCTGGGAGCTGAGCCTGGAAAGGCGGGTGAGACCATTGTGAACAAACAGTCTCCTGCCATATCCCGAGATGTCTAGGTTGCAATCCCTAGGCAGTGGGGAATGGTTAGAGGTGACTGGCCATTAAAACCAGGAGGTTTTAGCACAGTCACCTGGTGGCAAAGTAGAAGCTGGATGGGAGAAATCTGTTGAAGGTCGGGAGACCCTCTCCTACATGCTCTTCCCTCCCCTACTGTACCTGCTGGCTGCCTTTTGCCTACATGGTCATCTGTCCCCTGCTGCAGCCCCACCCTATTCTGCTCCTGTCCCTCTCCTTTCCTAGGCCCGCCTCTGGCTCCTGGGTCTGGGCTTTAGTCTGGGCTATGGCTCCATGTTCACCAAGATCTGGTGGGTCCACACGGTCTTCACAAAGAAGGAGGAGAAGAAGGAGTGGAGGAAGGTGAGCTGTTTGCCATCCCTCAGCACCTGGCACCTTGGCTGTCAGCTTAGCGGACTTCCTCTGACATGTCTGTACTTCTTGTTTGCCCAGACCCTGGAACCCTGGAAGCTATATGCCACAGTGGGACTTCTGGTGGGCATGGATGTCCTCACTCTTGCCATCTGGCAGATTGTGGACCCCTTGCACCGGACCATTGAGGTACCACTTGGGGTCAGGAGGCTGAGCAGTCACAGCCTTCAGGGCTGCATGTGGTCCTGAGGAGGAAAGCCTCTCTGCAGGAGACTGTTTTTGTGCCTTCTGCATGTCAGAGCTTTTCCTCCTTCCTAGAAGTTGTTCCATCAGAGGCCTCTGGGTTTATCTGAAGAATGGAAGTGGTGGGGATCTGGGAAGGATGGACACACTTTCCAGGCATCACAGAAAGAGGGGGAGTAAACATTCCTAAGGTGTTCAGATTAATGCTTACTGGCCAGAGTGGGACTTGGCCTCATACTGGGGGTTTCATAGGAAAGGTGGTCAAATTGGGAGTCAGGGACTGAGCAAAGGGTCGGGGAACAGGGGAAGATGACAACCATCTTTCCTGTGGCCTTATTTCTCCCTTAGACTTTTGCCAAGGAGGAACCAAAGGAAGATATTGATGTGTCTATTCTGCCCCAGCTGGAGCACTGCAGCTCCAAGAAGATGAATACGTGGCTTGGTGTGTGGATGTGGGGGACAAGCTCGGGGATGGGGCAAGGACTGTGGGTTTGGAGGGAGAAAGGTCTTTGGAAAAAGAGGGAAAGGTCAACCCAGTTTGAATGTTCTTTTCGGTCATGGGATGAATGTTTTTTGAGAGTGGGAAACAGTTGGTCTTTTGCTGGAAGGAGCTTAGAATTTAGAGAAGGGATGAGGCAAAGTTGGGTTCAGCAGAAGCAGGGACCAGTGGGGATAGCCTCACTCTCATCTTCAGACCTGACACTGTCTATATCTAGACAGTTCCCTAGAGTAAGGCTGGGGCTCTCAGGGCATGGGTTTAGGTCCCTTTTGGCCTTTTAAAAATCACTCTGATCTGTGACCACAAATGTAAACCTATCCTCAGTCTGAAAAGCCAGCTTCCCACCTTGAAGCTAAGGGGCGAGACACTGTGTGGCCAAGGCCATTCCCTGCTTGACAGTTGTTTTTGACTGTCATCTTCCTCTGTGACATGGCTCCTAGTCCCAGGAGGAAGCAGTGAGTTGGAGGTGAACATTTTGTGTAGTGGACAGGGAAGGATATGCTAGCTCAGGGTTTGATTGGGGAGGAGGCTTCCTTTACATTGGGGAGCTATGAGAAGAAGCCACAGTGGGTGACTGGTATAGAGAGGATGGGGAATGGATGGGAACATGGAGGTCATGTTGCTTAGGTGACCTTTCCTGCTGTTGCAGGCATTTTCTATGGTTACAAGGGGCTGCTGCTGCTGCTGGGTATCTTTCTTGCTTATGAAACCAAGAGTGTATCCACTGAGAAGATCAATGACCACCGGGCTGTGGGCATGGCCATCTACAATGTTGCGGTGAGCTCCCTAGACACCTGGCATTGACCCCATGGGCTGACTATAGCAACCCAAATGGGGTTGCATGGGAAGGCTCAAGCACTGGATCTTGGATCAGCTGGATGGAAGTTTGAATGAGTTTTTTAATGCCTCATATTTGTAAATATTTTACGGCTTATAAAACAGACACAGACCACTATCTGCTTAATGTTTACAAAATCACCCAGTGAAGTGGATATTAGTGTCCCCACCATGTAGATGAGGAGGCAGAAAGAAAGAGGTTAAGTTGCTCGTTTGGGGTTCACAGGCTAGAATCTGAGGGTTCCTCCCAGGTATTCCCAGGGATTGATCTTCAGGACTCTGGGTATGTGTCCAGAAATCATGGGCACTCCTGCCTTGAAGGATGGGTTGACCTAGAGCTGTGAACTGCTTTGGGACAGTTTATTTGTAATTCTTCTTAAGCTAGAATTGAGGATGATCCTATTTGGATCCTTTTCAAATGGAAAGTTCACAGGAACCTGACCTTACAGACTCTCTCTTGGGGGAAGAAAAGCCTGCATTTTGTCTGAGCCAGCAAAGCTGAGACTCCCCATACACTCTACCCCCAGGTCCTGTGCCTCATCACTGCCCCTGTCACCATGATCCTGTCCAGCCAGCAGGATGCGGCCTTTGCCTTCGCCTCGCTTGCCATCGTCTTCTCCTCTTATATCACACTGGTTGTGCTCTTTGTGCCCAAGGTGAGTTTCTGGGTGTTGTCCCACCCTCCCCATCCCTCATTCCCAGGACTTTGCTCCCCTGTCCTGCCCCCCTTCCCCTGTTTGGGGCTGAGCTTGTTCCTCTTGTTTTCATTCCTTCCATTTCCAACCCACCATCAGCCCATTGCTAACACAGTCCCTGCTTGGCCCTCCCACGCCCCAAACAATTCTCCCCCAGATGCGCCGACTTATAACCCGAGGGGAATGGCAATCGGAGGCTCAAGACACCATGAAGACAGGATCATCGACCAACAACCATGAGGAGGAGAAGTCCCGGCTGTTGGAGAAGGAGAACCGGGAGCTTGAGAAGATCATCGCTGAGGTGTGCTGATGTGGGGTGCAGAAGGGGTCCAGGAGACCCTATCACAGGAGAAAACCTGCCAGGGAATGAGAACAGCAGGCTAGGGAAGGGCAGAGGGTTGAGCGAGGAGCAAGGATTCCGTGCCAGGTGTGATCCAGTGTTGGCCTCATCAGGGGATGAGGGCTCTGCTGGGCAGTGGTGAGCCCTCAGCAGCTGATGTTGAGCATACCCTCCAGGAAAGGGGATGGGCAGGTGCCCATGGTGTCCACTGGGCCCCAGGCTGTACAGTGACAGAGCAGGACATGTTCAAACTGGGTTGTCACAAATCTGTATGAGTTATTAGAAGCAGTGTGCACTGACCTTTTTCCCCTTCCCCATTTTCTCTTTCCCTTTATTTCCCTTCAACAGTTCCCTCATTAATGCTCTTTTGGCTTTTCTTGTTCTTTCTGGATTTCTTATTTTAATTTCTTTTGTCCACCTACCTCTATATCCCCACCCCGATTTTTCTTTGTCATCCCCCTTTCCCTCCCCCAGCCTTCGTGACTTCTCCTTGTTCCCATCTCCTAATTATTATTTTTCCTCCAGAAAGAGGAGCGAGTCTCTGAACTGCGCCATCAGCTCCAGTCTCGGCAGCAGCTCCGCTCTCGGCGCCCACCTCTGACACCCCCAGAGGGGTCTGGGGTCCTACCCAGGGGCCCTCCTGAGCTCCCTGACCGGCTTAGCTGTGATGGGAGTCGAGTCCATTTGCTTTACAAGTGAGAGCTGTGTGAGGAGGACAGGCCAGTAGGAGGAGGGACAGGGAGAGGCAGGGCTCCCTATCCCCAGATGGAAGAACATGCTGCCCATTCTATCTCTTATAAATACAGCCCCTCTGTGAGTCCTGGGGTTCTCTGGGTTTCCAGTGCTCTGGGAACCAGACCCTTTTCTTAGTCATCCATATGATTTTAATGTCACTACTTAATAATCTAGTTGGTACCTCCTTGAAGCTTTTCACTCCCTGGCTCTTCAGTAGCTTCATATGCACACTTCTCCCTTCTCTTCACAACCTCCCAAGATTGCTTCCTTGGGTTTTGTGTTTTTCTGGGGTGATTAAAGGGAAGATTTTGGAGCTGCTTCCAGTGGATAGTGTGTGGGAATTTTGAGCAAAGGAAGGCATCCCTAACTGTTGACATGGATATATGGGCCTATGGGGTGGGAGCTGGTGTCCCTTTCACACTGTTGTGTCTTTTGGGAAAGGATCTCCCTGAATCTCAATAAACCAGTGAACAGTGCAACCTACTGTGAACAGAGTGGGCTTCAGTCCAAGCACAGAGACTCAAAAGGCTTCATAGCACTAGACAGGCATTAAAGAGGAGGGATGGAAAGAGGTGTTTTATTAATCCTGTGAGGACTTAGCAGGGCAAAGCAGGACATGATCAGGGCTGAATAACTGGGTGATGACATTAGTGGTTAAAAGTGTAGTTAGACTATGAGTGTGTTAGATTCCACCACTTGCAAAAACTTCGGTAATCTCTATTCTCTTAAGTCTTCATTTGTGAAGATAATAATGATCTTCCAGCACCACCACCACCATGGAGATGTTGGGTAAATGCTAGCCACTGTCAATACTATTAAATGAGTTCTCTCACAGTGATGGACACATATTGGGAGCCTGGAGCATGTGGCTGAACAGATGTGAAGACTCTCCTTCCTAGGAACTAAGAACAATAACAAAAACATGGTGACTGCTAGGAGATAGTGGATGAGCTGGCTTCTCAGTGCTTCCAACCTTAGAAGTCTTTGTCTAAGAGCTCTTTGTATCTTGGAAGGATTTGCTATCCAGATGAAAGTATTGAATGGCCAATGGAAAAAAATAAACAAACTTGCCTGGAACTTATATAATCCTTTGTGTTCTCTTGGAGAGGTGCCCTTTTTCTTTCTTTCTTTTTTATTTATTTATTTATTTTTGAGAAGTTTTATAACAGTTTATTTGAGCCAAACTGACAACATATGCCAGGGAGTAAGATCTCAAATGCTCCTTGAGGAGTGCTTTTCAGTAGCTCAACTTTCCTTTCCCTGATTCTTTTAAGCAATTTTTGCAAAAGAGCTGCAAGGGTTGGGTGGGCCAAGTCATTTTATTATCCTATTTCAGAGCCAGTTTCTGTAGTTCCATGAAAGCAACTGTCATTACATATTAGACTAGGACTTAAAAAGCCTTCCACTGTGATTATCTGCCTTGGACTATTTGGACTTAATGTGAGGTTCCCCTCTTCCTGCCAGGAACATTTACAAGGAAAGGGGAATAAACCTATGGAGTAGATAAGACTTCAGCATTTAAAATAAGCAGCTAGCTATCTTCAGAAGGAGCAGAAGCTGTATATACCAGCCATGGGTAGGACCTAAAAAACCAGAATTATTACTTTGAACTTTCTTTGCACTTAGACATAGTGTGTACATATTACAAAGGATCAGAAGTTCTGCTGTGGCCAAGCGTGAGTCACACACTTTTTGCTGGCAGCAGTGTGGGGCATGACAGGGCTAGTGGAGGCTCCTGGTGGGTGGGGAGCTGAGCTCAGTGGTGAGACCACCACTCAGCAGGTTTGGAAGGAGTGACTCCCTTGGCATTGCCAGCCCTGCCTGTGTCACCCTCAGGCTTCAGATCTCTCACTTGAGAGTGCCCTGGACTTGAGACTGCATGCCAGTCTTTTGTGACCCTGCTCCACCCCAACAGCCTCCTGCCTCCCCACCCTAGTGACTTACGAATAGAATTTTGTGAGCACCTTGATGCTCTGTTTTACCTTTTCAGTCAACATGTTTTGGTTGGGAAAGTTGCTGAGACAGGCACTATTGTAGGCACTGGGGATAGAGCAGTGAGAATGGCCTTTCATGTTTTCGAGGGGGAAAGTGAAGTCAGTAAAAGCAGGTGAAATAGATAAACAAGATACCTTGAGCAACCAGGATTGTTGGGCATCTTGTAGTCATTAGCTCTGGTGCTCAGGACACCCTGTAGGGAAGATGTGTGCTCGTACCTGTTGTCTGGCAAGGAGACTGGCTCAGGGAGAGGAGGACTCTTGTCCAGGGTCACAAAGCTAATGAGCACAGTTGGCATTCAAGCTGCTTGTATTGTTACCTATTGCTGTATAACCTGTTACTCAAAACAATAAGCATTATCTCTTACAGTTTCTGTGGGTCAGGAACTCAGGTGGGACAGTGGGGAGATACCTGGAAGATTTGAAAGCTGGGAGCTGGAGTTACCTGAAGGGTGAAAAGGTGGGTATTGGCTGTCAGCTGAGACCTCAGCTAGGGCTGTCAGCTGGAACTCCTCCAGTGGCCTTTCATTGTGGCCTGTGTTTCCTCGTGACATGATGACTGGGTTCCAAAGGTGAGTGTCCTGAGAGATGAAGGGAGAGAGCCAGCTAGGTTGTAACTGTTTCTTTCTCCGACATAACTTTGGAAGTCACATAGCACCGTTTCTGTGGGATCCCATGGTCTGGGCTGTAACAAGGCTGTGTCCAGATTCGGGGGAGGAAACAGAGACCCCCACCTCTTGAAGGGATAAGCATCAGTCACATTGTAAAAAGAGCACGTGGGATGGGACATGAGGTCACAGCCTTCTTCAGAAAAAAATGAGCCACCACATGTGGTCTGTCCACTCTGGAGCAAGTGTTCACTACTCTTGGCCACACTGCTTGTCTAATTTCCAGTTTTGTCTCTTCACTGACTTACAGCCTCTCTGAACACTTCAGGGCCAATTGTTTTCCCACACCTAGCCCTTTCTGCAGCTGTGGCTCTCCCCATAGTCCTGTGTTGTTTCAGGCCGCTCAGGATGGACATCTTGTTCATTCACTCGGTCTTTTGAAGCAGGGAGTTCTGTTGCTTTGCATTTCATGGTCCATTAACTGAAAGGGAATGAGGAGGGACTTCATGTCGGGTGATGCCCCCAAATGAGTGATATTTGACATATTTGACCAGTGTGGCATCCACTTACCTGGCCCACTGAAGCAGGAAAGGAAATGCTAGACTGTCAAGGCAATATCCAAACTTATAGAGAATTTTTATGAGTTTATTTTAGCCAAAGTGTTGACAATTGCCAGGAAGCAAAATCTCAATGGATTGAGAAAATGTTTCAGAGAATGGTAGTTTTGCACCCTATTTTATACATTAGAATCAAATGAGGAGACAGGGTTACATGAAAGCCATTGGTTATAGATAAGGGAGGTGGGAGAAAGCAAAGCAGGGAAAATCTGAGATTGGATAGAATAAAATGACAGACCATACTTCTTTTACATTGGTGGGTACAGGATAGTTGACATTATATCTACAGCACAGAGTTGGTATGTGGGGAACAAGAGGACAATGAGGGGTTTCATCGTTTCTGCTCAGGTGTGGTGGGTGTACCTTGAGGGGTCTGGAAAAGGAATTACTCTGACATTCCTAGGGTGGTTAACATGTGCCCCCTTTTTTGTCCACAAAACTATCTCACATAAGATGAACCCCAACACCAGTGGTGCACGTGGGCCAGGTACTGTGCCAGGGTCTGTGACATAGTAGAGTTAAGGAGTAGAACATGCTGATGTCATACTCCTGTGGCATGCAGAATGCCTTCTCCAGATATGTGTAGAGGAGAAAGGAGGAAAAATAACCTGTACTGTAAACTAGACTGCAAAAAACAGACTTATCAAGAGAGAAACAAGGAGAAGTTTATTAACAGGTGTGCTACACAGGTACACATGGGAGCACCCAGTGATGAGTAATCCAAAGGGTTGGTTAGAATTGGGGTTTATTCACCATTTTAGGCTAAACAAAGGAAAAGGGTTCATGCTTCTGGGTGGTGGAGACAAAGTGAAGGTGATCAGGAAAAGGGTAAACAAAGGTTCTGTAGTAAGGATTGTTATGCAGATTTAAGTCACTACCTTTTTTCTGCCACAGGACTTGTAGGCGCCTTTACAAATGTAAATTTCCTTTACTAAAAGAGAACTTGTGCTTTGTTTTTAGAGCTTTTCCTGAACTTGCAGGTTCTCAATAGCCTTTAGCTCAAAATAATTCCTGTGCCAAAGAAGCCTGTTTTGGGGTGGCATATTCTGGTACCCTTCACAGTTGAGTGATTAATTCTGCATAGGGAAAACCAATAAGGCTGGCTTCCCTGGGTGTAGGCGGGATGTGACAGGGTCTGGGCTAGTCATGACTCAGCCCTTCAGAAGTGACCTTGAATAGGCAACTAAAACAGGTTCTATAATAATGTCCCTTAAAGTTTCCAACTAGTGTTGTATTATGTGGATAGGTAAGTGTTCTCCCTCATAAGACCTAAATCTTGTAGTCTCTCTCTTTTTTTTTTTAGATACTGGAAATTATTATTTTGTTTTAAATTTTATCATTTAATTTATTTTTTCAATTACAGTTTACATTCAGTATTAATTTGTGTTCATTACTGGTGTACAGCATAGTGGTTGGACAATCATATACTTTACAAAGTGTTCCTTCTGGTATTTCTGAAATGGGGTACAGAGTGATAGGTTCCCAAAACAGAAATGTTCCCCACTGCCCATGGTTGGGGAATGGGGGAAATGGAGAAGTTGATGAGTTACTTAAAATACTTTTCATAATGACCTGGCTGCTGTGGCTCAGTGGATTTAGCATCGGCCTGCGGGCCGAGTGTTGCTGGTTCAATTCCCAGTCAGGGCACGTGACTAGGTTGCCCGTCAGGTCCCCAGTTGGGGGCGCGAGTGAGAGGCAACCACACAGTGATGTTTCTCTCCCTCTCTTTCTCCTTTCCCCTCTCTCTAAAAATAAAACAAAGCAAAACAAATAAATAAATAGTTCAATTAGAAAATATTTTTTAAAAATAAAATATTTTTCATAACAATGACAAGGTGATAGCCATGCCTTTCCTGAAGGGAAGCCCAGGTAAATGGTCTAAGTGACTTTCAGTACATATAGTGCTGAGTATGAGGTCATGTAGGATGCTCCCGGTCAGCATTTAAAAATTAGGGTGGCCAGCCATGATAAGGGGGAGCAATGAGGGAGGGAGCCATGAAGTTTGGAAGGATGTAGATGCTCCCCCTGATCCTCGTCCACCATGAGGTCTGGTGTGAGAGGAGGTGCCATGTGGTTTGGAGGAGGGAGGGGTCACCCAGTTTTGGATTAAGAGCTGGAGTAAGAAAAAGGAGACCCACTGGGAAACCTGCCTAGAGAACATAGCAGCATGGCTAATGAGGCTGGAATTGGGGGGACCTGCCTAACCAAGCATAGATTTGTGGGAGATGTCTGGAATGCTGAGCTGTGGACTTTTGCTTTTCTGAAAGATGATACCTCTGACTGGCACATTCTGAAACTGGCCTGGTCTGGCAGGGGGAAGCAGGACTATGTGTTTTGGGGTGTTTTAAAGGGAGTGGAACTTAACAGCAAAAATCTGCCATTCAGAATCCATATAACCTTTAAGTAAATCTCCTTTCCTTTTCCACCAAACTTTTGTATTGGGAGTCATGCTTCTTGGCAGTGAGCAATCGGACCCCACAGCTGTTCCAGAACAGCATAGGTTAGGGTTCTGTGACATTCTAGTACCCACCTGGCACCATACATGAATAACCATTATAATATTACTGACTATATTTTGTGTGCTGTACTTTACATCCCCATGACCTAAATCTTGTAGTCTTAAAGCATCTGTAAAGGATCCCCTTTTCCAGTGGTATCCAATTTAGTATCTTCTATATGTTTCTAAAATACTCTACAATGAGAGCTGACATGAGGCTTTGCAGTGGAGAAAGACGGGCTATGTTATTATGAATGATGTCACCCAGGAGATGGGGAACGCTCATGCTCAAAACCCCAAACTTCTCAATGGCTTACAGACAAGAGGTTTTATAGAGCAAAATTTACAAGCAATCATGAGTAACTGTTTGGTCCTTGACTAGGTAAGCAGTTAATTGCCATCTTCCAGTCATATGCTTCCCTCCTGGAATCACCTTGTCTGGTTTCAGAAAGATGATGGGATGTCCATTCACTTTCTTGGCCAAAAAACCTTAATGCGTGTCAATAAGTTATCTTAGTATATAGGGGTGGAAGCTATATATCTGTGATCTTACTCATTGTATGCTATTATTATTTCTGCTGTCTCAGTTATTTATTTTTCCCATAGTCTAACAAGCTCTAGGTTAAGTAGTTTTTATGTTGGTTAACAGGGTGCTGCTACATGACTTCCTTTTTCTGAGTATTGTCCAAACTAGTTCACAAACCTATTTTGTATGAAATTTATTTTTCTCAGGATATTACTTCTCAGACTTTACTAGTATAACTCCTTCCCTAACATCTTCCCATTCTTATGCACAACATACTTTAATTCTTTCCACACAGTAAATCAGCAAATATTTCACATTATTTTTGTTCCCTCTGCCAAGGTTTAAACCTCTAGCAAGAATTCTTTGATTGCCCCCTGACCATCCTGTGGGTTTGATTCCTAGTCAGGGCACATGCATAGGTTGTGGGTCCCCAGTCAGGGTACATAGGTGAGGCAACCAATAGATGTTTCTTTCCCTTTCTCTCTTACCCCCTGCCCCCCTCTCTAAAATCAATAAACATGTTTTTGGTGAGGATTGAAAAAAAGAATTCTCTGACCACCACACCACTCAAAAACTCATACCCTTTATTCTTTTGTTAGGTAGGATAGATAGTAAACCAAGGCAGGGAAAAGGAGGGAGACATGTCTCACCCACAAACTAACTCAGCAGTACTGAACCTGGTCTTATAAGATTGCCAGGTGTTCCAACATCACAAGGAGCACCATGATAGCACAGGAGGAGGGGAGCACTTGAAATTCTGTATGTATCATTTCCACTATCTGAAAGAAAGCCTTTTAAACTGTGTATTCATCCCAAGGCCTGGAATGGGGACGTGAAGGGGGTCCACAAGGCCAAAAGAAGCAGCCCATAAAACAACTTTGATTAACTGCCTGCCTCTGTTCACTATCTCTTTTACTAGGGGGACCCTAGTGCTTACAGAAAGAACCCATAAATAACTGGGTAACTGCCTCAACTTTTAACTGCCTCTTGTCATGTGTCTGTTTTACAACAAGATGAACAAATGTGGTCTGGAGCAAGATAAGAATCTGAGCTAACAACCCTCCACACATACCTATGTTTAGGTAGTCTTGTTCCCCCCAGGGGAAGCTGGTACCACCTTTACCCACCAATCAATATGTAACTCTCACTCCACCCTACAACTATGTAAGTCCTTCGGACAAAGGACCTGATGCTTTTTGCCACCCTGACCTTACTTTTACCTATTCCCTATGCTTTTCTACCCCACCTCAGCAAGTCCCATTCGCTTTCATGAGAATATATCACTAACAAACTTGGTTTGCATTGCTAATAGACTTGCTGAACTATAATTCTTCACTGTGTCGGTAAGAAGAACCAAGTTTTCCTGTAGCACTTTTGTATTCCTCTGGCCTCTTATTTGTTCCCAGCTGAGCTGTGTAACTTACTCATGCTCGAAATATGTCTCTGTCCATCTCTATATTCTTCAGATGTGTTGAAGATTGAGACTGCTACCTTATGCTGGATTTTCTCCTAGAGCATCCAACAGATGACTTTTCATATAGAATTAATTTGGAATAACATTTTAGTTCTAAAGCTGATGTTAAATCATTTAGGTTTTATTACAACAGATTCTATTAGATTGCTTCATTTAATTGTTGTATTTCCCTTAGAGTGTCTAGAAAATACCTTACACAAACATTAGGGTCTCTGGGCTTAGTGAGCTGATGAATAGGTAAAAAGAAGTGAATAGGTAAAAATAAAGAAAGAAAGAAAAGGTTTTCAGGTCACTGAGAGAGAGGAAACAAGTGGTCATGAGAAAAAGGTATCACATAAATGATTTAAAAGGTGAAATTAATGGTATTATTCATAGGGTGAAATTAGGATTATCAAATACAAAATGGGGGTTGTAGTGTCAAGGTGACTGTAGCAAGGATCCCTGCCTCCACTTACATGTCTTTTCCCAAGTCAGCCTTATCTAAGAGAGTGCCTTAGTGTGTGTTACACTATCTCACAGTTCCTCCTGGTTATGTGGGTTGTTCAGGCAGTGTTTTGGCCCCTGTTCTCGCCTGCCACCATGAGACTGACGGTGAATGATTTGATTCCTGCTCTTGCCCACTGTCAAGAGTTGAAAGGCAGATCCAGTGTTTCTGTTCTTGCCTGCTGCTGTGAGAATAAACTTGGTATTAATTCCATCTCCAATGCTCCACTGTTGTTTTTTGGTCTCGTTGAATCCAAAGTTAACTTGCCTGGAGCTGAGGTCCAGCAGTACACTTAGCTGAGTGAGCAGGGTTTGCCACAGACTGAAAACTATGGAGCAAAGGTTAGCCACAGCCATGGGTGTGTGGTTTATGGTGGTCACCATGCTGGAGGCTTGAACACCCACACAAGATTGAGAGGGTGTAGAAGTGACCACTAAGGCAATAGAGAAGGCTCTGCTGAAGATAGGGGCTCTCTAGAGAAGGAAACTACTCAGCAGGAGGCCGGTGCTGCAGGCTGGCTATTTTCCACTGTTCTGCGTAAGGCTGTTTGGGAATCACTTGTATTGAGGGCACAGGTCTGAGAGCTGAAGGAGGACCTGAGCTGGGGGCTGGAGTTGAGAGATGCCTGGAAGAAGGCATGGGATTTATTAGAGATGGAAGGGGCTGCCCTGAGGGGCCAGATAGGTGGTTCCTTGAAGGGATCAGAGACACAGGTCTTAAGACTCCTTGGAGCATGAGGATGATGGGGAGGGCCAGACTTTGCCCCTGTTTCAGGCACTGTTGGTAGTAATTGAGAAGATTAAGATTGAGCATCCCCGAAACACTGTGGGTGAAGCTCAGCCCCCTCCGCAAGTCACAGAGTACTCCACAATGTGCCCATATTCCCAAGCGGTGATGGTGGATTTGGGGTGCTGATTCTGGCAAAAGGTGTCAAGAGTCCTTAGTGGCTTGGTGCTAAGATTATGGGATTTAGGGGTGGATGGTATTTTGCTTTCCATCCAGGAAATGGGTAAGCCTGTGTCCACCACCACACACCTGGTGCTCAGACAGCGGCTCCAAAATGTGCACCAGACCCCAGGTAATCATTCCCTTTGGATTGGATTTTGGTGGTCACAGCATTACATGGCCAAACCCAGATTTGCCATCTACAACAAGCAGATGGCAGTCTTATACTGAGTTACAGCAGATGTTGCGAAAGTTGGGAACTACCATTATATTGATGGTATCATGGTGACTTCTGACTCTTACAGATTTAGAAATTGCTGTGCCTGTCTTGCTGAAGCATTTGCAGTAGTAAGGATGGGCAGTAAACATGAACAAGATACAAGAACCTGGTTTATTTGTAAAGTTTTGGGGGGTTGTCTGGTTGGGTAAGAAAGTCAGTGCCAGAGGTAGTAATTGATAAAGTACAAGCATTTCCAACCCCCACAATGGTCAAACAGTTATAGGAATTCTTAGGTGTGTTGGGCTATTGGAGGGTGTTTTTCCTACATTTGGCACAAATTCTGAAACCTTTGTTCCACTTGGTACAGAAAGTAGTCAGGTGGAACTGGGAACACGAGCATGACATGGCTTTTGCTGCAGCTAGATGAGCCATAAAAACAGTATAGGCCTTGACAGTTTTGGATCCAACACAACCTTGTGGGTTGGATGTCCATGTCACCCACAAAGGGTATGGTTGGGGTGTATGGCAACATCAAGAATGGATCCGACAACCCTTTGGATTTTGGTCACAACTTCGGAAGGGAGCAGAGGTTTATTACTCCCTAATTGAAAAGCAACTAGCTGACACCTATCATGCCTTGGTAGTTACAGAACATATTTACAGTTATTGCCTCCATAAAGGTGACACAACCTATCCAATAGTAGTCTGGATGCATAACTGGACACAAAAGCCCACATTAGGAAAGTGGGGTGCATATTTGCAACAGCAAAGTACCCTACCCTGGACACCCTAAGTGAGGAACTGCAACAAGTTTTAGGACCTGTAGAATACCTTGGGACACAGGAGACTGAAGGACCAATGCCTGAGCTGACTGCCTTTGTGAGCCCCTACAAAGAAGGTTGACCTCTGATTCGAGAGGATGCGTGGTATACAGATGGGTGGAGCCGGGGACAGCCCACCACATGGAAAGCCTTGGCCTTCCATCCTGATACAGAAACCATATGGATAGAACATGGAATAGGACAGAGTAGTCAATATGCAGAGTTATGAGCTGTGTGGATGCTTGTTACCAGTAAACCCTTCCCTCTTGTCATTTTTGCTGACAGCTGGGCCATGTGTTGCAATTTGACTCTCAGGTTGCTCTTGTGGCTAGAACTGGATGGATGGTGGCCCATAGGCCCTTGTGGGGTCAAACCATGTGGCAAGACCTATGGACATTAGGGCAGCAGAAACAGGTAACTCTGTAACATGTTACTGGTCATCCCCCACTGGCCTCACCTGGAAATGATGAGGCAGATACACTTGCTTGGGGATGGTGGCTAGAAGAAGCTCCAGAGTCAGACATGGCTGCCTGTATCCATAGATGACTCCTTCACACAGGTTAGTGCACTCTGTGGATGGCGGTGAAACAACGGGGATTGCCCCTGACCTTTGATGCAGTGGTACAGGCATGCCAAAAATGTATGGTCTGCTCCAAGCGCCAACCTGGCAGGTTGCCTGAGAAGGTCACATATTCTGGGTGCATTGTCATAAAAAATACTGAACAAACAGGAACAAAATTAAAGAATAATTAACTAAAACGGCTGTAGGGGACCCTCAACCTGCAGTGATCCCCTGGTGTCACAGATGAAATGATGACTTCCCTGGCAGCTTGTTTTAGGGGAGAGAAGGCCAGCAGATGTCTGAGAGACAAATGCCTCAATTGCCTTCCTCCAAGGTCTTTTATTGAGTGCAGTAAGCTTAAGGGCATATAGCATGCACAGAAAGCTCATCAATCAATATTAAACAGTGCTGATTACAGAAAACAGATATTGTTCAGGGATAACAATTGAAGGAACGTTGAGCTCTTCCTCAGGTCATGGTATGTTGAACACAAAGACTTCAGATGGTTATAAAATAGGGAGGGTAAGTTCATTTTGAGTTAAAGTTAAAACCTTTGCTACTGGTACGATAAAGCGATCAAGCGAGGTAAAGGAACAGGGAAAGCTTCAAAGGACATAAAGCATTTTCTCATGGCCCGATTCCCACCAAGGTCCACTGGCTATAGCATTGAGGCATGTATGCACCCAGCTTTCCCGGGTTTCTGGTCAGGTCTTACAGGCTTTGTTTCCTTCGCAAGGCCTGCGCGGGGCTCCAAGTCTCAATACTTTCCCAGGAGGACCCTGACATCTGACCCTTTTTTGTTTGATATCACCATGCCAGTGGTTAAACCAATGAAGCCCATCACCTGTTTCTCACGAAAGCAGGCCTGCAGGAACAATTTGCAGATACATCTCAAAACACACAATATTATAATAATAAGTAGGCATCCAGCAGCTCCCATTACCTACACTCTTAGACTAAGTCCCTCAAACCAGGTTTTTGAGTTCAGCTATTGGAGGCTGTCATTCCAAGTTTGGAAAACACTGTGCTCAATCAGTTTTTTAACGTTCTCAAGTTGTTGATGTAACTCCAACTGCTGTTGATCAACCTCAACTTTCAAGTTGGTGGAAAACGCCCCCTGCAAGAGGTGACATTATTTTCCCAGGAATGTTTGCTGGCATTCCACTTTAGGGGAGTAACACACAGCTTGGACAAGGCTAGATCACAGGTAAATGGTCAGAAACATGTAGTACCTTCAGGGACCCAAACCCTATTCTAAGGGTCCATTAGGAGGAAGCCAAGTTCCCCCAGTCCATTTAGTGTCATTGTTGGAAAGTGGGGGTGATATTCCATGAGGTATGAAGCTTAAACACGGGTGGATCAAGGATATGGCTCCAATACACGTGGTCATTCTCTGAGGAGGCCATCCCAGGACCACCAAGATACAGCAAGATAGAATCAAAACAATCTTGGTAGAATTGGCTGATATCACAGAAAGATATGCTAGAAATCTATTTTCTGGAGTGTCAGTGACCCCATTATCATCCATAACCTTCTCGACCCTTGTGTTAAGGGCTTTCAAATCTCCCTGGGGCTCAAACGGGGCTTCAGGGCCCATCAGCTGGTCCCCCTTTCTCCATCAACGGGTTCTGCTCTTCCGACGTCTATCAGTATCACCTCCACTAGCTGGTTGGTCATCTTCTCCAGTTCCTGGATCCTGTCACTTTGTGTTATGCACATGTGACAGTGTGGATGTTGTTAGGCCATGGTAAGGTTTTATTCGTTTGGCTGGAATCCACAAAGGTCCTGTGGGGAACAGAACACAAGCATACCCTCTTTCCCATGTTATCAATTCAACTGGTCCTTTCCATTTTCCATTTCCAATTGGATCCTTGTATAGGACTGGAGGAAGGGAACCATTCTTGTCCTTTTTGGCAAAATGTCTTCCAATGGGGGTTTGTAAGGAATCATCACAATTAAAAAAATTATAGGTACATACAGTCATCATTAATAAATTTTTTGGCAGGACTCTTGGCTCCCTCTCTTTTGTTTATTAAGGAGTCTTAAGAGTATGGTGAGCTCACTTGACAATTGCTTGGCCAGTAGGGTTATATGATATTCAAATTTTATGTTGAATTTTCCAATTTTGTAAAAATGATTGAACAGACCTAGCAGTATATCCTGGACCATTATCAGTCTTAATTTGATTGGCATGCCCTAAAAAATTAAAAACCTCTAGCCAATGGACTTTGATATGCCATGCTGACTTACCAGTGAGGACAGAGGCAGGAAGAGCACCTGAGTATTTATGGAAACATAGATATACTTTAGTTTTCCAAAAGGCTATTAGTGATTTACATCTGTTTGCTAGATGGAACATGATTCAAGGCCATGAGGATTAGTACCCTGGGATGGCAGAGACTTGCTGATGGCCTGGCAGTCAGGACACTGCCACACAATTTGCTTTACCTGAGATTTGATGATTTGCAAATACTTCATTAGGGCCTGACTGTTCTGATGAAAAAAGTTATGTGACTCGGCTGCTTGCTGGAAGCTATCAATCAGCCGTGGCATTGCCCTGAGCCACAGGTCCAGGCAAACCAGAGTGAGAGCAGATATGGATTACGAACAGGGGATGAGCCCTCTTGTCTATAGGACTTTGAAGGGTAACAAAGAGTGAAAGCAATTGAGGATTAATACTAGGTTTTAGAAATGCCTGATCAATGTTAAGAACAGTATAAACAGTATAACCCGAATCACAAACAAGATTAAGAGGGTCTGAGGGCCAATGCTGGAGTGCTAAAATAGTTCGAGAAGTTTCTGCTTGCTGGGTTGAAGAATATCCTTGTTGAAGACAACCTTTTCCCATTTGCCACCTTCCTGCCAAGGGATGGCAGCCTTACCAGTTTTTCCAGATCCATCAACAAACACAGTGCGAGCTCCCTCAATGGGTGATTGGCTATACTTGCTCTTCAATCTGATGTTAAGCATGGGGATATTTTGCAAGAGTTTGTCTGGGGGGAGGTGTATATAGATCCTCCCAACATAATCTACTAAGACACATTGAAAATCACAAGATTGAGAAACAATTGATGTAGATATAATTGGGTAAGGGGGAGGTGAATGATTGCCGGGTCATGTCCCAAAAGTTAGACCGAGCGCTCTCGCCCCTTAATAATAAGAGCACATAGGAAACTGACATAGGTGGTGATAGTTCACGTGGGTTGATGAGATAAGAACAAGCATTCAATCATACCCAAGGAAGGAAGCAATTTGGTGATCAAGCCGGTCAGCGTATCTAAGGTTGGAAAATGGAAGAGTCGGCCCAGCATGGAGGAATATATTTTAAATAATTGTCAGCGCTAAAGGTGTTCACCCACCAGCTCAAGTTTTTTAAGGGCCATAGGGGATAGATTCCTGGGAGAGTTAAGGTTGGAAACCCCTTTAACAAAATCAAACAGATGACTGAGCTGGTGGGTTGTAATTCCTAGACTGGGATGAACCTAATTAATGCAGCCAAGCAGCTTTTGAAGGGAATTGAGAGTTAAAGGCTGTAGAAGCCTCAGTTCTAGGGCTGTGGCCTGATAGTACTCAGAAACAAGACATAGCCTAAGTATTTCTACGTCTCAAAATGCTGAACTTTGTCAGGAAAAATAACTAGTCGAGCCACGGAAACATTATGTTGCAAGCAAGTATAAGTCTGGACCAAAGTCCCTTCTGTTGGGGAGGCAAGCAGGATGTTATCCACATAGTGACAGAGTAGAATATCACTAAATTGCTGTCGCATAAGTTGCAGGACTTGATGAACATAATGCTGACAGATAGTGGGACTATTAAGCATGCCCTGTGGGAGTACTTTCCACTGATAACACTGAAGAGGTTGAGATTTATTAAGAACTGGGACAGAAAAAGCAAACTTTTCTCTATCCTTCTCTGCAAAGGGGGATAGTAAAGAAGCAATCCTTCAGATCAATGGCTATTAGAGGCCAATCCTTTGGGATACAGGCAGGATTAGGAACACCGTGTTGAAGTGTCCCCATTAGCTGCAAAATTTCATTTATCTTCCTAAGATCATGAATTGTTCTCCACTTCCCTAATTTCTTGGAGACCACAAAAACTGGAGTATTCCACGCACTGCTGGAAGGCTCAATTCGATTGGCATGGAGCTGTTCCTGGACCAATTTCTTAAGGTAGTGGAGCCTCTTCCCTTTCAGTGGCCACTTATCAACCCAAACCAGTATGTTGGACAACCAGGTAAGGGGCAGAGGAAAGGCATGAACAGTGGCCACTAGGGAAAAAAGGAAGGGTGATCTGCATTCCCCACTGGGTTAAGAGGGAATCACCAAATATTGAGGGGGGCTGGAAGAACATAGGGACGTATCCGCCCCTCTTGCCCCTTGGGCAACACCATCTGAGAGTCCAGAGACTTTGAAGAGGCTGTGAAGCCCCTCCAATTCCCTGGATAGTAATATCAGCTCTAAGGGGCCAATAATGTGGCCAATGCTGGTGGGAAATAATGGAAATATCAGCTTCAGTATCCAGCAATCCATGGAAGTCCCGGCCTTTAATGGAGACCTTCAAGATGGGTTTTATTAAGTTCAATGGAGGCTGTCCAAAACACCGACTGATCATTGGTGCTTCTGGAGCCTCCATCCCCTCTCTCTATCTGTTTTGTTTTGGGAACAAAAAAGGGAGTAGAAGAAATTGAGCAATTCTTGTCTGAGATGGTATAACATGGTAGCTGCATAACTTGAATTTCTCCCTGAAAGTCTGAGTCTATAACCCCAGGTTGGACTATGACACCCTGACAAGTAAAACTAGATTTTCCAATTATTAGACCAACCATTCCTTTGGGTAAAGGTCCCCACACTCCCATGGGGGCCTTAACAATTGTTTCTTATTCTTTTAGGATGAGCTCTCTGGTGGTGACCAGGTCCAGTCCTGCACTCCCCATTGTGGCAGCGCGGAGGTCCGTAATGTGACGCTTGCCTGGTTCCACAGGAATCGCTGATCGTTTCTGCCTGCTCGGCTCCTGTTTGGGGTTCTGGGTGCTGGAGCTCGCACCACCCCCTTCCCATTTCCTTGAGGAGGGAGAAGCTTGCCGTTCTTGTCATATTTATATTGACATTGATTAGACCAGTGCTTCCCTCTACCACAATGAGGGCATAACTTGGGGGGCGGGGGGAGGGGGGGCAATGGTTATCCTACATCCCCTTGTTGTGACATTCCTTCTGTGTATGGCCAGGCTTCCCACAATTAAAACACCTGATTGCCTCAAAGAGCAGCAGCAGCAAGACTAGCCTTATGCTCCTCTGTTCCTGTGTCCTGACAGGCCTTAACAAGTTGACTAATATCAGTGGCCATCAGTTGGATAGAGTTAAGGGCTGAGTGGCAGTCCTGGTTGGCATTGTCATGGGCCAATCAGAGGAGTAAAGCCATAGCTGCCTCTTCACTCTCAATCTGTCTCTGAATGGCTTTATGGAGTCAGTCAACAAAATTTAAATAAGATTCCATAGCTTCTTGATGAATGTTAGCAAATGAGCCAGTAGCCTTAGTCCTGGTGTCTGGAACAAATTTAAATGCTCAGAGAGCTGCAAGTGAACTTCGAGCAAACACCAGTGGATTCATCTTAGCCTGTGCCTCAGGACTGGCAAATTGTTCTACCCCCCAGAAGCATTTTAAAGGTGACCAGACTCCCACTCACATTATTCTCCATAGCCTGCGTGCAACATTTCTCTTGATATTCAGATTTCCAAACTGAGAATTGAATGTGAGTCAGGACAGTCCATGCTAAAGCGGTCCAGTCACAGGAGGCCATGTGATACATTTCCATAATAGCGGTGAGGAGCCCAGAGGTATAAGGAGATTGAAGCCCATGTTCTTTGATACTTTTTTTACAATCCTTATATACCTCAAAAGACATGGGCTCGTGAGTGGGTTTTTCGCCGCTCTTCTGATGCTTAACTGTAGGAAATGCTTGCATAGCTTCTTGATCCTCTGCTTGCATGGCCTGTAACAAACATTTCTGCATTACGTGGGAGCCTTTAGAAGGAATGGTAGCAGTTGGTGGCAGCTGGGGAAGCAACTCCGGTGGCAGAGGGGGCAGATGTTGGCCCAAACTATCTGGTTTGTCTTCCCACTTAGGGGATCTCGCTCCTGGAGGCTCCCCATCCCCACCCCCTCATAGTAGACTCGGAATCAGCCTCTTCCTCCACAGTAAGGGGAACACAGTTCTTGTCCTTCATACAAGCATTCTCAGGGTAATTGTAAATACCTTCTTTAGCCTTATGAACCACTCTAACCATTCCCCAAGTGACCAAATTTTGAACCCCAATGTGGGTGCCACTATCCTGGAGCCAAGTCAGTTTCTGCCCAGCCCTTTCCCAAACATCTAGATCTAGCGTCCCTCTGTCAGGGAACCAAGGGCAATGATCCTTGATAACTTTTAAAAGTGCAATTAAAGTTTTTTCCTCTACTTTGCATCCTGAGTGTTTGAGCAACTGTTAAATTACTTGGAAATAAATCTCTGGTTCCTTAGAAAGTCTGTTCCCCATGTTTCCTTTGCCGAAAGAACAGCAGACAGACCAGTTTCAGTTTCAAAATTCCCCAATCTCCCTCTCCACTGCTAAGCTCAGCTAGGGTTTCTTAAGTGGGGAGAAATAAAATGGTGGAGAATGGGAAGGGAGAAATGAAACCGAAATGGTCAAAAAACTGGTTTTAGACCTTCCTCTTACCTTTGACACACCGGCGGGTATACCAAAAGTCAGTACCACTGTCCCTTACCATGGGATGAAGGCTCCTGTTCCCATTGATCTAGATGTGCCATCCACGGTGGTGGCTTGTAGCCTCCCTGCATGGATGAAGCCCAAAGATTAGATCTTGGGCTTCCCATTGGGCACCAGACTGTTGGGGACCCTCAACCTGCAGAGATCTCCTGGTGTCACAGATGAAATGAAGACTTCCCTGGCAGCTTGTGCTAGGGAAGAGGAAGCCGGCAAATGTCTGAGAGGCAAATGCCTCAATTGCCTTCCTCCAAGGTCTTTTATTGAGTGCAGTGAGCATAAGGGCATATAGCATGCACATAAAGCTCATCAGTCAATGTTAAACAGTGCTGATTACAGAAAACAGATATTGTTCAGGGATAACAATTGAAGGAACTGTTGAGAGCTCCCTCAAATCAAAGTGTGTTGGACACAAAGACATAAAATAGAGAGGGTAAGTTCATTTTGAGTTAGTTAAAACCTCTGCTGCTGGTACAATAAAGCGATCAAGGGAGGTAAAGGAACAGGGCAAGCTTCAAAGAACATAAAGCATTTTCTCAAGGCCTGACTCCCACCAGGGCCCACTGGCTATAACATTGAGGCATGTATGCACCCAGCTTTCCCGGGTTTCTGGTCAGGTCTTACAGGCTTCGTTTCCTTCACCTGGCCTGCATGGGGCTCCAAGTCTTGATACTTTCCCAAGGGGACCCCAAGAAACATCAATATCAATGACAAATAAGCAAAAGGTTAATAAAGGAGGAAAAAGAATACAATGATTATAAGACAGAGGAAGAGAATATTAGATAACTATAGGAAAGGAAAATGATTTTGAAAAGATAGAGGAGAAATAACAAGAGTAAAGAACAGAACAAAGCAGCCTTTCCCTTCTGAGATGTTTGTACTCCGAAGTGGGGGAGGGGAGGTGTCTGCCTGGCTGCAAGGAATCTCTGGCATTCAACTCTTGCCTAACTCCAAGCCCCACTGCCTTTGCAGGAGACACAGTCCAAAACTCTCTTCTGCGAAGCCCCCAGTAGAACTGAGCAGGGCTCAGTGAAATCCCTTGTTGTGTAACTCTCTGAACTCCCTGCCCAGCTGGATTCAGTGGGAACAAATTGTACTTTCAGTCTGGTCTTTTTGATGGATGAGCAGCTACTTTTAAGCTCCTTCGAAAAAAAGATTTTATTTATTTTTAGAGAGAGGAGAAGGGAGAGAGAAAGTGAGGGAGAGAAACATCAGTGTGCAGTTGCTTTTTGCATGTCTCCAGTTGGGGGTCTGGTCTGCAATACAGGCATGTGCTCTGACTGGGAATCCAACTGGCAACCCTTTGGTTCACAGGCTGGTACTTAATCCACTGAGCCACACCAGCCAGGGCTAAACTCATTTTTTGAAAAGATTTTATTCATTTTTAGAGACAGTGGAAGAGAGCGGGAGAGAGAGGTAGAAAAACATTGATTCCTTGCTTCTTGCATGCTCCCAACTGGGCACCTGACCTGCAACCCAGACATGTGCCCTGGCTGTGAATACAATTGGTGACCTTCCGGTTCTCAGGCTTGTGCTCAATCCACTGAGCCACACACACCAGGGCTATGACCCTTCTAAAATCTCTATGTGGTATGCATACCACAGTACTGAGTCTTTGTCTGGTTCTCCGCACATACCCTCTTCCCCCAAAAGCAAAATATCTCTTACAGCTATGGCTGGCTACAGACTGCCAGTTCCTCTGGCAGATCCAGGTGTGGCAACCTGATTATGTTAGGAGACAGAGTCCCTATTTGGAATTCTCCAGGTTGGTGCTACCATTATGGACTTGCTGCTGAGTGTGTGTGTGTAGTTTGAGTCTTCCAGATTCTGTATATCCTCCCAAGTCTCTCCCTCTTAGGGTTGGGGATCTCTGTGCAGAAATAGGACTACCTGTTCTGAGGTGGAAGGGGTCTCCTAAGCTGCAATTTCTGTCTGATTTCTCCATTGCTGCAGGTACAATGCGCAGGGTATTTCCCCTTCAACATATACCATCTTCTTACTGGACGATATGAAGCATCTTCTGTACTCTTTGGATTCAAAATTTCATATCAGCTGAGATTCAATTGATTGTTGGGGTTAAATGTTGGAAGATCAGATGAAAATCCAATTTGGGGGCAAGAGCAAGGGAACTCAGCTTCCACTTACTCAGTTGCCATCTTCAACTATCTAGTATCTTATTTATTCATTTTTTTGCAATAGTAAATGGGATTGCTTTTTTAGTTTATATTTCTGATAGTTCATTATTAATGTATAGAAATGTCATCAATTTCTGAGTATTGATTTTGTTTCCTGCTACTTTGCCAAATTTGTTTATTAGGTCTAGTAGTTCTTTGGTGGAGCATACAGTGTTTTCTATGTACAATATCATGTCATCTGCAAATAATGACAGTTTTACTTCTTTTCTTTCCAATTTGGATGCCTTTTATTTCTTCTTCTCATCTGATTGCCATGGCTAGGACTTCCAGTACTATGTTGAATGAGTGGTGAAAGTGGACATCCCTCTCTTGTTCCGCATCTTAAAGAAAAAAATTTTAGTTTTTGCCCATTGAGTATGATGTTGGCTGTAGATTTTTTTGTGTATAGCCTTTATTATGTTGAGGCATGATCCCTCTATTCCCTTTTTGCTGAAAGTTTTTTTTTTATCATAAATTGGTTCTGGATTTTATCAAATTCTTTTTAAAAATCTATTGATATAATCACGTGATTTTTATTTTCATTTTGTTTATGTGATGCATCACACTTACCAATCTGTGAATATTGTACCAACCTTGCATCCCTCTTGATCATGGTGTATGATCTTTTTAATGCATTTCTGGATCTGGTTTGCTAATAATTAGTTCAGGATTTTAGCATCTATGTTCATCAGGGATATTGGCCTATAGTTTTCTTTCTTTTCTTTTTTGTGTCTTTACCTGGTTCTGGGATTAGGTTAATACTGGCCTCATAAAAAGAGCTTGAAAGACTTCCCTCTTCTTAAATATTTTAGAATAGTTTGAGAAGGATAAGTGTTAATTCTTTAAATGATTGATAAATTTCACCTGTGAAGTCATCTGGTCCAGGACGTTTGTTTGTTGTGAGATTTTTGATTACTGCTTCAGTTTCATTAGTTGTCTATTTCATCAGTCTATTTAGGTTGTCTGCCTCTTCTTGATTCAGTCTTGGGAGATTGTATGTTTTTAGAAATTTATCTATTTTACCTAGGTTGTCCAATTTCTTAACATATATGTGTTTATAGTATTTTCTTACAATCCTTTGTATTTCTTTGATGAGAGTTGTTATTTCTCCTCTTTCATTTCTGATTTTATTAATTTGGGTCTTCTCTTTTTTTATTGGTGAGTTTGGTAAAAGGTTCATCAATTTTGTTTATCTTTTCAAAAAACCCACTCCTGGATTTATTGATAATTTGAATTGTTCTTTTAGTCTCCATGTCATTTATTTCTGCTCTAATCTTGATTATTTCCTTACTTCTTACTCCCTTTGGGCTTTGTTTGTTGTTATTTTTTCCTCTTTTAAATGTAGGGTTAGATTATTTATTTGAGATCATTCTAACTTCTTTATGTTGGCTTGTAATGCTATGAACTTCCCCCCTAGGACTTCTTTCACTGTGTCCTGTAGGTTTTGGGTTGTGTGATCATTTTCATTTGTTTCAGGCACTTTTTTATTCCACCCTTTATCACGTTGAAATCACATTCATTATTTAATAACATGCTATTTAATCTCCATGTATTTGAATGATTTTGAGTTGTTTTTCTTTACTGAGGTTGGTTTCTAGTTTTGTGCCATTGCGATCTAAGAAAATGCTTGATATGATTTCGATGTTCTTGAATATGTTAAGACCTCTTTTTTGTCCTACCATATGGTCTGTCTTTGAGAATGATCTGTGTACACTTGAAAAGAATGTGTATCTGATGCTTTGAGAGTAAATGTTCTGTAAATATAATCCTTTCAATCTAGTGTGTTACTTAAGGTCACTGTTTCTTTTTATTTTCGGTGTGAAAGGTCTACCCAATGATGACAGTGGGGTATTAAAATACTCTACAATGACTGCATTGCTGTTGGTCTCTCCTTTAAAGTCCACCAAGATTACCTTTATATATTCAGGTGCTCCTATATTGGGCGTGTATATGGTTATAAGGTCTATTGTCTTTTGTTGGATTGACCCTTTTAGTATTTACTTGGTGTCTTTGTTTTTCTGTTTATAGCTCGTGTTTTGAAGCCTATTTTGTCAGATATAAGTATTGCTACCCCAGGCTTTTCCCCCCTCTATTTGCATGGAATATTTTTTCCAACTCTCCACTTTCAGTTCTGTAAATCTTTTGTCCTGAGGTGAGACTCTTGTAGACAGCAAATATATGAGTCATATTTTCTTATTCACTCAGCTACCTTATGTCTTTGGAGCATTTAACCCATCTACATTTAAGATTATTATTATTTTTTTTAATTTTTTAATTTTGGTTTTTCAATTACAGTTGTCCCCTTTTCCCCCAATTTCTCTCCCCCACCCAACCCACCCCCTCTCCCACAATCATATCCCTCCCCGTTGTCCATGTCCATGAGTCTTTCATACAGGCTCTTTTAAAGATTATTATTGATAGGTACTTGTTCATTGCCATTTTATTCCTTTTTCCTATGTTTCTTTCCCTCTATATTACTTTTTAAAGAAATTTCTTGAAGTGCTGGTTTGGTGTTAGCTCTTTCTTTCTCTCTTTTTTTGGAAGCTGTTTATTATGCTTTAAATTTTAAATGACAGCTTTGCCGGACAGAGTAGTCTTGGTTGCAAATTCTTGCTTTTTATTACTTCAAATACTTCATGCCGATCCCTTCTGGCCTGAAGTGTTTCTGTTGAGTAATCAGATTATAGTCTTACTGCAGCTCCTTTGTACACAGCAAGCTGTTTCTCTCTTGCTACCTTTTTCCACCCTCAAAAATTCAGCATTTAAAAATTTTTTTCATTTTTCTAATTTTTGTTTATTTTTTTAATTTGTTTTTCTATTACAGTTGTCCCACTTTTTATCCCATTGCTACACTTCCCCCTGCCCAGCCTACCCCTTCTCCCACAGTCAATCCCTACAGTCATTTATCCTAGTTCCTTGACTAGTTTTTATTTTTAATTGTTTTTCTGTTACTGTTGTTTCATTATCACTCCAATTTGTCTCCCCTGCCCCGCCCACTTCCCCCCACTCCCACAGACAATTCCCACACTGTTGTCCATGTCCATGGGTCATTTATACTAACTCCTTGACAAGATGCCCCCCTCTATCCCCCCACCCCCCGCCACCGCCCCTCTGGTCACTGTCAGCCCATTCCTTATTTATGTGCCTCTTGTCCTATTTTTCTCATTTGTTTGTTTTGTTCATTAGGTTCCTGTATTATGTGGGATCATATGGTATTTGTCTGTTGCTGTCTGGCTTATTTCACTAAGCATAATACTCTCCAGTTCCATCCATGCTGTTGCAAAAGTTAAGAGTTCCTTTTTTCTTTCTTTCTGCTGTATAGCAGTCCATTGTGTAAAGGTATCACAGTTTTTTTTTTTTTTTTTTTTTGGTATCACAGTTTTTTGATCCACTCATCCATTGATGGGCACATAGGCTGTTTCCAGCACTTTGCTATTGTAAATAGTGCTGCTATAAACATAGGGGTGCTTAGGTTCTTTTGCATTGGTGTTTAAGGATCATTTGGGTATAATCCTAGTAGTGGAATAGCTGGATCAAAAACAGTTCCATTTAAAGTTTTTTTTGAGGGGGAAATTCTATACTGTTTTCCAAGATGGGTGCACCAGTCTGCATTTCTACCAACAGTTCACTAGGGTTCCTTTTTTTTCCACATCCTTGCCAGCACTTGTTGTTTGTTGATTTGTTAGTGATGGCCATTTTGACTGAGTGAGGTAGTATTTTATTGTGGCTTTAATTTGCATCTCTCTTTCATTTTGTTTTTCATTTTATGTGGTGTATTATGCTTATTGATTTGCAGGCAGCTTCAACGTGATCATCTAGGTATGCTTGAGGAAGAAGAGCATGAGAAAGAGAGAGCTTGAGAGCCAGAGCCAGAGCCAGAGTCTGAGAGAGAGAACCAGCTCAGAAGCCAGAAAAGCTCAGAAAAGCTCATGAGCTAAAGAGCCAGCTTTCTTTTTATTTCCATTGGCTCTGAAAGCATTCAGCTTCTCAGCCAATCCTGTCCTAGACTGCTTTCCATTGCCTCAGCAAACTCCTCCTACAGTCCTTCCACTTCTCCCCAGTGATCTTAATCTCTGTATCATTGTTGTTTGGAAAAATAAAATATGTTACCACAGACACTTAAAAATTTTCCAGCACATGATAATAAAAAGCAGATATTCCCATCTTTCCAGGAAACTTCTCATGCCTTCAGATATCTGAGAATCCAGAGCAGTGTAAGAGATACTAAAACACTTGGCTTCAGTGCCACCTACAAAAACAAAATAAAACAAAACAAAACAAAAACAAAAACAAATAAGAAAAAAACCCAAAACCCAAAAATAGAAGTATAACTTATAAATAGATGCCTAGGAAGAGAAGGAGTCCGTCAAGTACCATGAATAACCAAGGTAACAAGGCAGCTCAGAAAGAAAATTAAAGACCTATAGAAAATAAACTTAAAGACTTGAAAATATGTGATATAAATGACAGATAATTTAAGATTAAAGTTTTAAAGAAACTCAGTGAGATACAAAAAAAGTCCAGGAAACTTAATAAATTCAAAAATAAAATCAATAAATAAAAGGAGTACTTTACCAAAGATATTGAATTTTTAAAAATTCTCAAGTTAAGATACTCAATAGAAGAAATAAAGAATGAATTAATGAGCATAGAAAATAGAATAGACCATATAGAGAAAAGAACTAGTAATATCAAAAATAGAAATCTAGAAATAACACAGATGTAAGAAGAGAGAAACTTGTAAGGGAAAAAAAAATGAAAGAGCGCTATGAGAATTACATGCTCCACCAGAAAGAGCTATAAAAGGATCATAGTAAAAAAAAAAAAAAAAAGAATAATAATCATATCACCCTGGTCAGGTGACTCAGTTGGTTGGACATCATCCCACAGACAAAAGGGTTGTAGGTTCAATCCCTGGTCAGTGTACATACCTAGGTTGGTTTGATTGGGGCACATGTGAAAGGCAACCAATCAATGTTTCTCTCTCAGTGATATTTCTCTTTCTCCCTCTATTCTTCCCTCCCTCCGTCTCTAAAATAAACAAGAATGTCCTTGGCTGAGAATAAAAAGAAAGAAAAAAGGCATACCAGAAGAAGAAGAAAGTAAAATAAAAGGAGAGCCCATTCAAACAAATAGTTGATGAGAACTTCTCAAACCTAAGAAAAAAGCTAGATCCCCCAATCAAATAAGCAAACAGAGCACTTACTAATCTCAACCCCAAAAGCCCTTCTCCAACACACATTTTATTAAAACTGTCAAAAATTAATGACAGAGAAAGAATTCCCAAGGCAGCCAGGAAGAGAAGACAGTAAGTTATAAAGGAAACACCATCAGATTATCATAGAAATTCTCATCAGAAGTTCTACAAGGTAAAAGAGAGTGAAATCAAATAATTGAAAGAGAGAAATGACAATCTAAGAAAAATACACCCAGCAAAGTCATCCTTTAGATATGAAGGAGAAAAAAAGACTTTTCCAGACATTAGAGGCTAAGGAAGTTGGCACAACCCACTGCTGCCACCACCAGTAGCAGTGGGAAAGGGATGAGTGCTGAGCAAGTGGCATTGTTACCTCTCTGATCCCCCCTGCCCCCCAAAGTGCCACAAAGCAGTAAAACAGGTTGGCAGTAAAACAGGTTGCCCTGCACAATCAAATACCTAAGGCTCTGGCCTTTAAAAAATAACAGGTGCACCAAGACAAGGAGTCAAAGCAGCTCTACCTGATACATAGAAACAAACACAGAGAGGCTGAAAAATTGAGGAGACAAAGAAATATGGCCCAAATGAAAGAACAGATCAAAACTACAGAAAAAGAACTAAGTGAAACAGAGACAGTCAACCTATCAGATGAAGAGTTCAAAACACTGGTGATAAGGCTGCTCAGACAAATGATTGACTACAACAAACATTAAGGGAAAAAAATGAAGACTACACTAAGTAAAATAAAGAAAAATTTACATAGAACCAATAGTGAATGGAAGGAAGCCAGGGTTCAAATCAATGAATTGGAATCTAAGGAAGAAATAAACAGTCAACCAGTACAGAATGAAGAAAAAATAATTCATAAAAACAAGGAGAGAATAAAATTCTGGGACATAAGTGCCAACATCTGAATCATAGAGATGCCAGAAGGAGAACAGAAAGAGCAAGAAATTGAGAACTAGGGAGAGAGAAGATGGTAGCAGGCTAGTTAGCAGCCTGGTGAGGGTGCTCCTATGATGGAGGGGACTTGGAGGACAGGGAGAGAGCAGAGAGTGGGTGAGAGCAGCTTTTAGATAGGGCAAACAGCAACAGGAGCATGAGAACAACAAAGGAGAGAGAAGGAACCCTGGCCCTCACTTTCTAAGTGGAGTCATCAGGGCCCTCACCCCAGCTGAGCACTTCAGGCTGCACCAGAAAGGGACACTGGTGGACCAACTCAGTAGCTGGGATCTGCGGGGCTGAAGAGTGAAGAAGGGGGAACTGCAGAGGCCTGGAGGCTGAGTTCCTGCCATGGGCACCCTGTCCAGTGATATCTGGGAGGGACTCAGTGAAAAGGTGTGCTGGCCTTCTCCCAGGTCTGGAACATTGACTTAATTCTTGATCATACAATAAATTATATGTATGATCAGCTGGATATGGCTGTGGGTGGACACACGAGGCTGCTTCATAGTGACCTGTCAGGTGCAGACCATGGAAGAGAACCCAGTGGGGGTTCTGTGAGTGCCAGCCTGACACCTGCAGGCAGCAGCTCCATGTGCAGAGAGATTTTATAGCTTCTGGAAGATTTTTTCCCTGAGAGGTTTAGGGGCTGAAACTCAGGCTCAGCCTGCTGGCAGAGCTGAGAATAAGCCAGGTGCAGTCTGATTCTAAGAGACATAAAGCAACATTTCTTTTGTTTGTTCATTTGTTTTCACAGTCCTGCGAGGAATGGCTGGAGGTGTGGTGAGGTTTTTAAGGGGAGTACACACGGAGTGTGGGAGACTGCACTCACCCTGGGCTCTGGCAGAGGTAGGGTGAAGTGGACTGGAGATGCTTGAGCTAAGATTGGGGCAGTGGTGTCAGTGAAAAGGAGTGGGGAGGTGGTGGAACAGACCCAGTGCAGACTTATGCCAGTGCTGCAGGAGAAATCATTTAAGCAGATACTCCCCTCCAAGTGGCAAGAGTCTGAGGGGAAGCAGTAGCCCTGCCTGAAGAAAGTGCTCAGGCCCACCTGATGGTGTTTACTCCTGACCGTGGGTTACAGAATGACTAGAGTAAATAGCAAAGGAGAGAGACACAGGCAAAAGAGCATGATAATCATGATCAGGCTGCCTAAATTCAGACTTGGACACAAGCTGAAGTCAACAGGGGCAGATCCAGAAAGATAAGAAAGTGGAAAAATCCAGATATTACAGAGACAAATTCCACCGTGATCTTCTACAGGAGTTTTCTCCTGCATATCCTTCAACAGTCACTTTTTCTCTCTCCCAGTCTCTGCATTATAAGTAACTAGTCTGTATATTACAGTTTATTTTAAATCTCATATTTTTCTCCTCACTTTTCTCATTCAATTTTACCATTTGATTTCTTCTTCATACTATTTTATTGTCACCAGTCACCTCATATTCTTTCTCCCATCATAAAACACACTTATTCTCTCTCCACCTTGATCAATCAGTGACATTCCTGCAACTTTATTCATAGATCTTCACTATTCTGGTATTTCAAATCTCAAATCTTTATATCCCTCTCTCCTAATCCACCTGTACCTTCCTCCAGCCCTTTCCTTATTTCATTTTAAATTTGAATTTTTCCCTCTCTGAGCCTGGTTTTCATTCCTCACTCTTAGTATTCCTTCTCCCTCTATCATCTCAAAATCACTTCTCTTTCCCCCAGACACCTCTTAAGCTTCTCTTTCTTTCTTTTTTATCTCTTACTCCCATCTCACCTACAGTAATCTTAACTCATAGGTTACTGTTAGTGCAGTGTTGAAATTTTTCTCTAACATGGTGCATACTTTTTTCTTCTTATTCATCTTCCTTATTGTGTGTGTGTGTGTTTGTTCTCTCACACACACTACACACATATACATATATATATATTACAAATTCTGTTTAAACCTAATACACATTTCTCCTTTCTCAATTCATTCTGCCTTCTTCCCTCCATTTTTTGTTTGTTTGTTTGAGAAAGAACATGTTTTGTTAAATTTTTAATTATAACTTTTTAAAATAGCATTTTTTAAAAAACATGAGAGCCGTGGGGGAATGGGGAATATATCAAATTTTTTAAGTATATTTTATTGATTATGTTGTTATAGTAATCCCAATTTTTTCTTCCCTTTGCTCCCTCTGCCCAGTACTCCCTTCCCTCCAGCAATCCCACCCCACTTAGTTCATGTCCTGGGTCATGCATATAAGTTCTTTGGTTTCAACCTTTCCTATATTAATCTTAACTCCCCCCTATTTTGTACCAACCAATTATGCTTCTTAATCCCTGCACCATTTCCCCATTCCTCCTCCTGTCCCCCTCCCAGCGGATAACCCTCCAAATGATTTCCATACCTATGATTCTTTTCCTATTCTGGTTTGCTTAGTTGGATTTTGTTTATATCTTTTAGATTCATTTGTTGGTAGTTGTGAGTTTGTTGTAATTTTAATGTTCATAACTTTGATCTCTTTTTTAAATAAGTCCCTTTGACATTTCATATAATAATAGCTTGGTGATGATGAACTCCTCTAGCTTTACCCCATCTGGAAAGCACTCCATCTGCCCCTCCACTCCAAATGATAGCTTTGCTGGCTAGAGTAATCCTGGTTTTAAGTCCTTGCTTTTCATCACCTTGAATACCTTTTGCCAATCCCATCTTGCCTGCAAAGTTCCCTTTGAGAAATCAGCTGATAGTCTTATAGGCACTTGTTTGTAGGTAACTCTCTGGTTTTCTCTTGCTGCTTTTAAGATTCTCTCTTTATCTTTAACCTTTGGTTTTTTAATTATGATGTATTTTGGTGTGGTCCTTCTTGAGTCTAGCTTACTTGGGACTGTCTAAGCTTCCTGGACTTGTATGTCTATTTCTATCTCCAAATATGGGTAGTTTTCCTTCATTATTTTCTCACCTAAGTTTTCAATTTCTTGCTCTTCCTCTTCTTCTGGCACCTCTATGATTCGGATGTTGGTATGTTTAAAAGTTATCCCAGAGGTTCCTAAGCCTCTCCTCATTTTTTTCAATTCTTATTTTCTCATTCTGTAGTGGATGACTGTTTTCTTTCTTCCTTATGTTTCAAATCATTGATTTGAACCCTGGTTTTCTTCCCTTCACCATTGGTTTTGTGTGGATTTTTCTTTGTTTCATTTAGCATAGCCTTCACTTCTTCTCTTATGTGTTTGCCATACTCAAGCATATGTGAACTCTGTGTCTGTTCAGTTGACTATCTCCTTGTTTGTTAGGTTGGCTATCTCCTTGTCACTTAGTTCTCCCACTGGAACCTTGATTCGTTCCCTTTTTTGGGCCATACTTCTCTGTCTCTTCATCTTGACAGGCTCCTGTGTTTGTTTGCCTCTGTGTCTTAGGTAAGCTGTTGCTCCTGTTATGTTGTAAGGGGTAGAGCCTTAGGTGTTCTTCAGTATAGGGCGACCCATTTCATCACGTTGTGGTGCTATCTGTGGGGGAGGGGCCTAAGAGGGAACAGTGTTGCTTGCTCAGCACTCGTCCTTTTTCAGGCACTTCTCCCCCTTCCCATACTAACTAAGCAAACTCTGCTGTGAGACCAGAAGTTTATTTCTCCACCCCACCCACCTCTGGCTTTCATAGAAGAAATGTGGCTCGTTTTCCCTGGCGCTGGAAACTAGGGCTGGGATCACTCTGGTCTGGGGTTGGTATTACCCCCCTGGTTTAAAATGTATGACTGCACTTTTTGCTGCAGCCTCAGTCACTGTGCCACTAGCTGCATCACTAACTCCACTGCCAGCTGCTGCCACCGAGCATCACCCCTGCAATCGCCACTGCTTTGTACCTCATATTCTCAATCCTGGCTCTGCCCCTCCTACCTTTCTGGCTGACCATTTCTTCTTTATTTTTTTGATGAACTTCCCTGTAGTTTTGATTTTATTGATTTTCTGAGTTTTTATGTTTATGTTTTTAAGTGCTTGTAAATTCCTTCTTATGTGTGAGGAAGATAAAGTGTGTCTATCTATGCCTCTGTCTTGGCTGAAAGTCACACATGGAACATTTTCAAAGACAGACCACATGGTAGGTAACAAAAGAAGCCTCAACAAATTCAAGGAATCATATCAAGCATCTTCTCAGATCACAAAGGCTTGAAACTAGAAACCAACCTCAAGGAAAAAACGCCAAAATGTTCAAAACATGGACACTGAAAAACATGCTATTAAATAATGAGTGGGTTAAATGAGATCTAGGAAGAAATAAAAAAGTTTCAGTAGTCAAATGAAAATGAAAACAAACAACTCAGAACCTTTGGGATGCAATGAAGGCAGTCCTGAGAGAGAAGTTCATAGCAATACAGGCCTACATAAAAAAGATAGAAAAATTTCAGATAAACAACCTAACTCTACATCTTCAAGAACTAGAGGAACAACAACAAACAAACCCCAGAGAAAGTAGAGGGAAGGAAATAATCAAGATCGGAGCAAATTAAATTACATAGAAACTAAAAGAAAAAATTCAAAGGATCGAAAAATCCAGGAGTTGTTTCTTTGAAAAGATAATATTGACAACCATTTAACCAGACTCATCAAGAAAAAATAAGAGAGGATCCAAATAAATAAACACAGAAATCAAAGAGGAGAAATTACAACCAATATCACAGAAATACAAAGGATTGTAAGAGATTACTATGAACAACTGTATGCCAAGAAATTTGACAATCTGGGAAAAATAGAAAATTTCTAGAAACATATACTCTTCCAAAATTGAATTAAGAAGAATCAGAAAGCCTGAATAGACAACTAGTGAAACTGAAGCAGTTATCAAAAAGCTTCTGGCACACAAAAACCCTAAATAGAATGGATTCACAGGTGAATTTTACCAAACATTTAGGGAGGAGCTAACTGCTATCCTTCTCAAACTATACCAAAAAATTCAAGAAGTGGGAAGACTGCCAAACTCTTCCTATGAGGCCAGTATCATCCTAATTCCAAAACCATGTAAAGACAACACAACAAAGAAAGAAAACTACAGGCCAATATCACTGGTGAACATAGATGCTAAATCCTCAAGAAAATATTGGCAAACAAGATCCAGCAATACATTTAAAAGATCATACACCATGATCAAGTGGGATTCATGCCAGGGATGTAAGGATGGTATAATATTCACAAAAAAATAAATGTAATATATCATATAATCAAGATGAAGGACAAAAATCATGTGATTCTATCAATTGATTCTGAAAAGGCATTTAAGGACAGCAATCAGACAAGAAAAAGAAATAAAAGGCATTCAAATTGGAAAGGAGGAAGTAAAACTGTCCTTATTTGAAGATGACATGATAGTGTCCATAGAAAACCCTATAGGCTCCACCAAAAAACTACTTGACCTAATAAGAGAATATGGAAAAATAGTGGGATACAAATTCAATATGCAGAAGTCTAAGGTATTTTCCATACCAAAAATGAAATATCAGAAACTGAAACTAGGGGAGGAAATCCCATTTACTATAGCAACAAGAAAAATAAAGTACCTAGGAATAAACCTAACCAAGGATGTAAAAGACCTGTACTTGGAAAACTACAGAACACTGAAGAAAGAAATCAAGGAAGATACAATAAATGGAAGCATATACTGTGTTCATGTATGGAGTAATTAATATAATTAAAATGTCCATACTGCCCAAAGGAATGTATAGATTTAATGGAATCCCTATTAAAATATCGATGACATCTCACAGATTCAGAACAAATATTTCAAAAATTTATATGGAACTAAAACCGACCCAAATAGTTTCAGCAATCTTGAGAAAGAAAAAAAAAAGGAAAAGAGATTACAATACCTCTGTCGAACTATATTACAAAGCCACAGTATTCAAAACAGCCTGGTACTGTTATAAGAACAGATACACAGATCAATGGAACAGAATAGAGAGCTCAGAAATAAACCCAGGTCTATATGGACAATTAATATTTGACAAAGGGTACAGGAGCATAAAATGGAGTCAAAATAGCCTCTCCAACAATTCGTTTGGGGAGAACTAGAATGGTATGTGCAAAAAATGAAACTAGACCATCAACTTACACCATACACCAGAATAAACTCAAGAAGGATAAAAAACTTAAACATAAGCCATGACACCTTAAAAGTCCTAGAGGAGAACATAGGCAGAAAAACTTTAGATACCCCATGCAGCAATTTTTTTGCCAGTATATCTTCTAGGGCAAGAGAAATAAAAGAAAGAATAAAGATATGGAACCACATCAAACTAAAAATTTTCTGCTTGGTTAAAGAAAAAAGCAAAATGAAAAGGGACCCAACAGTATAAGAAACAGACTTGACAATGATACTTTGGACAAGGGTTTGATCTTCAAACTATATAACATATACATATGACTCAACACCAGAAAGACAAACAATCCAATTTAAAAATTGGCAAAGGACCTGGATAGACAATTCTCCAAGGAGAACATACAGAGGGTGCATAGATATATGAAAGGATGCTCAACATCACTAGCCATCAGAGAGGTGCAAATGAAAACCACATTGAGATACCTCCTCACACCAGTCAGAATGGCCATCATCAACAAATCAACAAACAACAAATGCTGGCGAGGATGTGGAGAAACAGGAACCCTACTGCACTGTTGGTGGGAATGCAGACTGGTGCAGCCACTATGGAAAACACTATGGAATTTCCTCAAAAAACTAAGAATGGAACTGTCTTTCAACCCAGAGATTGCACTGCTGGGATTATACATGAAGAATCCCAAAACACCAATTTCAAAGAACCTATGAACCCCTATGTTTATAGCAGCATTATTGACAATAGCCAAGTGATCAAAACAGCCTATGTGCCCTTCAGTAAATGAGTGGATCAAAAAACTGTGGTACATTTACACAATGGAATACTTCACAGCAGAAAGAAAGAAGGCACTCCTACTTTTTGCAGCAGCATGGATGGAACTAGAAAGTATTGTGCTAAGTGAAATAAGCGAGCTGGTGAAAAACAAATACCATATACTCTCACATATAAGAGGAACCTAATGAACCAAACAAACAAATGAGCAAAATACATCTAGAGGCATGGAAACAAGGAACAGAATGACAGTAACTAGAGAGGAGCTTAAAGGGATAAAACAGTGGTCTAGTCAGGCAACAGCTACAAATGACCCATTTACATGGACAAAGGGGTCAGGATTGACTCTGGGATTGGGGGGATGGTGGGGTAGTGGAAAGAAGCAGGGGAATATCAGAAAACTGTAAAAGAATAACAATTTAAAAAGGCACAAAATAAATAACGTATATGAAGGACCCATAGACATGGACAATGATAGGGCGATTGACTATGGAAGTGGAGACTGGACTGGGCAGAGACGGTCCAAGTTGGGGAAATTGAGACAACTCTACAGCATAAGCAGTAATTTTAAAAGGACTATCTAGGTTTCAAGGGTATGATTCTATAACACATCATCTATATATTGTATTATGTGTTTACCAACCAAAGTCTGGTCTTTTCCCATCATCATCTATCCTCCTTTACCCTCTTCTACCTGCCTCCAGCTCCCTTTCTCTCTGGTAACCACCATACTGCTGTCTGTATATATGAGTTCTTTCATTGGTTTTGTTTTGTTTCTTCACTTGTTGCTTTGTTTTATAATCCACATATGAGTTCTATCATTTTATGTTTATTCACTTTTTAAAGTTACTTAATAGAGCATGGTATAGATTTCATAACTGCTGTGTTGCTGTGTTTCTTAGGTGATATGTGTAGACATATTTTTTAAGGTCAGATTATTTCTTTTGCCATCCCATGACCCCTATTCCTTGTCTCCACGACTCTGTTTTTGTTTTTGTTTTTTTGTTTATTTTTGTTTTTGTTTTTTAGATTCCACATGTAAGGAAAACCATGTGGTATTTGTCTTTCTTTGATGTATTTTACTTAAGATCCACTCGTGTTGTCACAAATGACAAGATTTTACTCTTTTTCACTGCTGAATAGTATTCCATTTTATATACATATCACATTTTCTTCACCATATATCCATCTATGAACACCTAGTTTGCTTCTGTATCTTGGCTATTGTAAGTAATGCAGCAGTGAACATAGGGGTGCATATCTCCTTTCAAATTAGTGTTTTCCTTTTCTTCAGATAAACACCCAGAAGTGGGATTGCTGAGTTATATGGTAGTCCTATCTTTAATTTTTTTGAGGACCTGGATTTTGTTTTCCATTGTGGCTGGACCATCATCTGAGAAATGCAAATTAAAACCACAATGAGATATCACCACACACCTGCCAGAATAGCTGTCATTAATAAACTACTTTTGGACTTCTGGCCAAGATGGAGGCCTAGACAGACAAGCTGAATCTCCCTCCATGACCAAGAAGGACTACAACTAACTCAAAACTAGAGACAACCAGAAGTTCCAGAAAAATGAGTTGCATGGAAGTCCAACAAACAGAGATATAAAGGAGAAATACTCATCCAGATAGTTAGGAGGGGTGTAGCGGGGGTGGAGAGGATGTGATGTGGTGGTGGTAGCAGCGGCAGGGGGGAATAAAGTGCAGTCACATGTTTTAAAGTCGGAAGACACACCTGGGGAGTGCTCCCAGCATGAGACCAGACCACACAGCTCAGGGTTCCAGCACTGGGGAAAATGAAACCTCATTGCTACTGACTGCAAACCAGTGCAGGTTGGGGCAGAGGAAGAAACTGCTTGTCTCTCAGCAGAGTCTGCTTGTTTAAAGGCCGTCCTCTCTCTCTTTCTAACCCCTGCACAGTCCTAGAATGTCTGCAGACCCACCCGCTATGGGAATGACAGCCAGGGCAACAGCTAGAGAGGCGCCGGTCCCATACGGAAGTGGGAGAAGTGCCTGGAAAAGGGAAGTGCCCAAGCAAGCAGCATTGTTCCCTCTCTGACCCCTCCACCACATACAGAGCCACAACCTGGTGAAATAGGTCGCTCTGTACTGATGAATACCTAAAGCTCCACCCGTTACAACATAACAGGTGCAACAGTTTTACCTAAGACACAGAGGCAAACAAACACAGGAGTCTGTCAAGATGAGACAGAGAAGTATGGCCCAAAAGAGGGAATGGATCAAGGTTTTGGTGGTCGAACTTAGTGAGGAGGAGATAGCCAACCTAACAGATGAGGAGATAGGCAATCTGACAGACTCAGAATTCAAAACACTGGTGATAAAGATGCTCACAGGCTTGACAAATATGCTTAAGTACAGCAAACTGATAAAGAAAAAGTGAAGGCTATGCTAAATGAAACTAAGAAAAATCCACACAAAACTAGTGGTGAAGGGAAGGAATCCAGGGTTCAAATCAATGATTTGGAACATAAGGAAGAAAAAAACAGTCATCCAGTACAGAATGAAGACACAAGAATTTTTTAAAAAATGAGCAGAGGCTTAGAAACTTCTGGGACGACTTTAAACGTGCCAACATCCAAATCATGGGATTGCCAGAAGGAGAAGAGGAAGAGCAAGAAATTGAAAGCTTATATGAAAAAATAATGAAGGAAACTTTCCAAATTTGGCAAAGGAAATAGACATACAAGTCCAGGAAGCACAGAGAGTCCCAAACAAGCTAGACCCAAAGAGGACCTCACCAACATACACCATAATTAAAATGCCAAAGGTTCAAGATAAAGAGAGAATCTTAAAAGCAGCAAGAGAAAACCAGAGAGTTACCTACAAACAAGTGCCTATAAGACTATCACCTGATTTCTCAAAAAAAATGTTTGCAGGCAAGAAGGGACTGGCAAGAAGTGTTCAAGGTGATGAAAAGCAAGGACTTACAACCAAGATTACTCTATCCAGCAAGCTATCATTTAGAATGGAAGGGCAGATAAAGTGCTTCCCAGTCAAGGGAAAGCTAAAGGAACTCATCATCACCAAGCTATTATTATATGAAACGTCAAAGGGACTTACTTAAGAAAAAGAAGATCAAAATTACAACAAACTCACAACTATCAACAAATGAATCTAAAAAAATAAAACCAAAATCCAACTAAGCAAACAAGAATTGGAAAAGAATCATAGGTATGGGTATCATTTGGAGGATTATCAGCTGGGAGGAGGGAAGAGGGAGGAATGGGGAAATGGTTCAGGGACTAAGAAGAATAATTGGTTGGTAGAAAATAGGGGGAAGTTAAGAATAATATAGGAAAGGGTGAAGCCAAAGAACTTATATGCATGACCCATGGACATGAACCAAGGGGGGTGGGATTGCTGGAGGCAAAGGGGGTACTGGGTGGAAGGGAGCAAAGAAAAAGAAAATTGGGACAACTGTAACAACATAATCAATAAAATATACTTAAAAAAACAAAAAACAAAAAAATAATAATAAAAATGGGCTACTGATTAAGCTTGAAAAAAACTATTTTTAATTTTTAAAATTAAACTTATTTGGGTGAGACTGGTTAATAAAATTATATAGGTTTCAAGTGTACAATTTTATGATATTATACATAATCTATATATTACCTTGTGTGCCCACCACTTAAAGTCAAACCTTCTTTTGACACCATATATTTGATGCCCTTTACCTGTTACTATCCCCACTCCCATTCCCTTCGGTAACTACTATAATGTTGCCTGTGTGTATGAGTTTTCATTTGTTTTTCTTATTTGTTCATTTATTGCTTTCAGTTTTAGGGATACCTCTTTATAACACCTATTTCTTCTTCCCATGCTCTAAATCTCACTTTAATACCACATTTACTTTTAAATGAAAATAACATCTAAAATTTGAGACCCAAGGTTTAAACTAAATATTTATAATGTTAAAAAGCATAAAATGAAGAGCTCTATATTTGGGTTCACAACATTAATTTACATGAAGTATAATTCCTGGCTTGACAACTGTTGTGTCAGAATGACCATAGTCAGGATCCCCACCTTCTCACACATGTGTTTTCCCAGCTCACCCTTATGTAAGGGAGTGCCTTAGTGCCATGCTATTTCACAGTTCTTGGCCATGTGCCACTTTTTAAAAATTTCCTATATATATGAACCTCTGTTGTTCAGGTGGCTCACTTTGTTCCTGTCTCACCTGCTGCTGTGAGAATAAACTTGATATGAATTCTCTCTCCAACACTGCACTATTGTTTTTCAGTCTTGCCAAATTCAAAGTTAACCTGCCTGGAGCTGAGCTCCTGCAGTACACTTGGCACAGTGAGCAAGGTTTTCTGTAGATGAAACTATAGAGCAGGGGTTGGGCACAGCCACTCAGGATGGGCTATCAGTTTGGCTCACCATGGATACATGATTTGTGATGGTGACTGAGTTGGAGGCTTGGGCATCCCCACAAAATTGTGAGGGGATAGAAGTGACTCCTAAGGTGGTAGAGAAGGCCCTGCTGAAGACAGGGGGATCTCTAGAGAAGAAAAGTGTCCAGGAAGGGACTGGTGCTGCGGGCTGGCTATTTCTCACTATTCTGTGTAAAGAAGTTTGGTAGCCACTTGTATGAGAGGCACAGGTCCAAGGGTTGAAAGAGGACCTCTCCAGGGAGCAGGAGCTGAGAACTGCCTAGGAGAATACATGGGATCTATTAGAGGCAGAAGGGGTCACCCTGAGGGCCTGGATCAGAACTGGTTCTGTGAAGGAATCAGAGGTACAGGTGGTAGACTTCTCAAAGGATGAGGATGACAGGGAGGGCCAGACCCTGTCCCTGTTTCAGGCACTACTAGTAGTAATGCAGAAGATTAAGACTAAGCAACCCTGAATGGCCATGGGCACTCCACAATGCATCTGTACTCACAAGCAGAGCTGGTAGATTTGGGGAGCCAATTCTGGCAAAAGGTGTCAGAATCTTTAGTGCCTTGGTTGCTAATATTATAGGATGTAGGGGTAGATGACATGTTGCTTTCCAGCCAGGAAATGGGTAGGCTCTCATACATTACCACTCACCCAGCACTGAAACAGTGGCTCCAAAATGCACACCAGCCTCCAGGTAGTTGTTTCCTGTTAAACTGGATTATGGTGGTTGCTCACATTATGTGGCCAAACTCAGGATATTTGCCATCTATGACCAGTGGGTGACAGTTGTATACTGAGTTACAGCAGATAATTATGAGAACTGGGAATGAGGAATTCTATTTATAATTTGAATACTCATGGCCTGGGTTAAGAAGTGTTCACAGTGGGAAAGAGGGATTTGATTTTACAAACTGCACCGTTGCAGTTATTTGGACCCTCAGTAGCTGTTCTTTCCCCTTATGTAGGCCATGACATTAATGTGGTGCCCAGAACTATAGCTCACTTTGGGGAGACAGAAGATGTCTGTAACAGGAAGGGAGTGTGGGTAGTAGAGCTTTTAAAGGGAATGAAGGGACCCATTAAGGCCATTGGACCCAGATGTGGGTTGATCCCCTGGAGGCAGGAACCAATGGGGAAAAATTAGACAGAAAGGCTAACAAGGTACTCTTGGAACTGACAACAGTTGAAACTGAAGCAACAGTTTCACCCACTATAAAAGAGAACCCTAGAGCAGGTAATGTGAAGCAAATTGCACCCTGAGTGAGGGCTGTGAATCTATTGCAAGATTACTTGCAGAAGTCATCGAGCAAGGCTGAGTACCCACCCAGTGATGGGGATTGGGCTTTCCAGTTTGACTGAGGAGAAGGCTGAGGGACAGATGGGAACTGGAGACCACATGTACAGCTTGCTATCTATTGGTCTCCCCAAAAGGTACAATGGGTACTGGTCTTAGTGGATAGTGGAGTGGAATGTTTCTTTTTGCGTGGGAACCCAATCACTTCCCCAGTATGGGAGCTGTCATAGGAGGATATGGTGGTACTGCTACATGGGTGAAGCAGGTGTCCCTTACCTTGGGGATAGGACACCAGCCACCCAATGTATGTATGGTCTATGTCTCCTCAAAACCCAAGTACGTCTTGGGAATTGATATGTTGCAAGGGTTGTGGTTCACTACTGCTGCCAGGGAATTCTGCCTTCATGTTTGGGTTGTGAAGGCTGTTGTTAAGGGTCATGCCAAATATCCTCAATTGATTTTTTCAGAACTACAGTGAGTCACCAATACTAAGAAATACCACCTCCCTGGAGGTCATCAGGAGATAGTGGATACTAAAAGAGCTGGGAAAGGTCCAAATAACTCATCCAGCTCATAGCCCTTTTAACTCCCCTGTGTGGCCTGTGAGGAAACCAGATGGCACGTGGAGGATGACAGTAGACTACTGGGAATTAAATAAGGCAATATTGCCATCACATGCTGCCATGCCCTCAGTAGGTGATCTAATAGATAAATTGAGTATGAGACTGGAACCTATGTACATGATTTGGCTAATGTCTTTTTCTCAACAGACATAGCAGCTGAGGGTCAAGATAAATTTGCTTTCACCTGGGAAGGTCGCCAATGGACTTTCACTGTATTGCCACAGGGATATCTGCATAGCCCCACACTATGCCATGGGTTTGTGGTACAGGATTTAGCAATGTGTCAAAAGCCCTAAACAGTGCAGTTTTATCATATTGAAGATATCATGCTGACTTCTGACTCTTATAGATTTAAAAACTGCTGTGCCTGTCTTGCTGAAGCATTTGCAGCAGTGAGGATGGGCAGTAAACATGAACAGGATACAAGAACCTGGTTTATCTGTAAAGTTCTTGGGGGTTGTCTGGTCAGGTAAGATGAAGGTAGTGCCAGAGGCAATAATTGATAGAGTACAGGCATTTCCAACCCCCACAATGGTCCAGCAGCTACAGGAATTCTTAGGTGTGTTAGGCTATCGGAGGGTGTTTATTCTGCATTTGGCACAAATTCTGAAACCTTTGTACCACTTGGTAGGGATAGGAGTCAGGTGGGACTGGGAACACAAGCATGAAGTGGCTTTTGCTGCAGCTAAATTGGCCAGAAAAACAGTATAGGCCTTGACAGTTTTGGATCCAACACAACCTTGCAAGTTGGATGTCCATATTACCCCCAAAGGGTATGGTTGGGGGTCTATGGCAATAGCAAGAACAGATATTATAACCTGTTGGATTTTGGTCACAATTTTGGAAGGGAGTAGAGGTTTGTTACTCCCTAATTGAAAAGCGGCTAGCTGCCACATATCATGCCTTGGTAGCTACAGAGCCTATTACAAGTGTTGCCCCCATAAAGGTGACCACAATGTATCCAATAGTAGGTTGGTTGCATGACTGGTACAAAAGCCCCAAAGTGGGGTAGCACAAACACCCACACTAGTAAAGTGGGGTACATATTTACAACAGTGAAGTACCATGTTTTTGAGCCCCCTAAGTGGACAAGCTCCAACAAGTCCTGGAACCTGTAGAATACCTTGGAATACAGGAGACTGAAGGAACAATGCCCGAGCTGAGTGCCTTTGCAACACCCTATAAAGAAGACCAACCCCCGATGTCAGAGGATGTGTGGTATACAGATGGGTCAGGTCAGGGGAAGCCTGGCACAGGAAAGTGTTGGTCTTCCAGCCTAAGACAGAAACCATATGGATGGGACATGGAACAGGACAGAGTAGTCAATGGACAGTTATGAGCTGTGTGCATGCTCGTTACCAATGAACCTTCCCCTCTTGTCATTTGTACTGACAGCTAGGTCATGTATCACGGTTTGACTCTGGTTTCCCATGTGGCTATAATCTGGATGGATGGTGGCTCATAGGCCCTTGTGGGGGGCCAAACCATGTGGCAAGACCTATGGACATTAGGGCAGCAGAAACAGGTAACCCTGTACCATGTTACTGGACATGCCCTATTGGCCTCCCCTGGAAACGATGAGACAGATACCCTTGCTCAGGTATGGTGGCCAGAAGAAACGCCAGACACCTGGTTCCATTGGTCCTTCATGCAGGTCGCCACACTATGTGGATGGTAATGAAACAATGCGGATTGCCCCTGACCTTTTGTGCAGTGGTACAGGCATACCAAAAGTGGATGGTCTGCTCCAAGCACCAACTATGGTGGGTTCCCCGAGAAGGAGGTCACATAGCCTAGGGTGCGTTGCCACTGGTAAGATGCCAAATTGATTACATTGGTCCTTTACCAGTTTTGGAAGGTTTCTGATATGCTTTGACCTGTGTGAATACTGCAACAAGTTTTTTGGTGGAATTCCCCAACAGGCACATTGATCAGCAGACCACCAAGAAGTACTTAGAAAAACTGTTTGCCACCTATGGCTGCCCCCTAATTATAGAGAACAACCAAAGAACTCATTTTACTGGGAAAGGGTTACAGGCCTGGGTCAAGGATCTGAGCACCCAATGGAAGTTTTACATCCCATATAATCCACAGGGGATCAACATCATTGAAAGGTATATAACAGTCTGTTAAAAAAGGGACTTATGGTGGAGACAGGCTCTCTGAAGGGGAGGGCCTCACAGTTATGGACCATGTTATGCATCCTCAATGAGCAGCCAAGGAAAAGAGTGCTCTCCCCTATTGACTCTGCTTTAACTAGCCACAGCCCCCATGCAACTGCAAGTATGCACCAAAGAGGGTATGTTGAAGCCTGGTTTTGGAAGAGAGAATGACACTATCTTGCTCACACCAATAGCCTTAAATCTGGGTGACATGATGCAATGGACCTGGCCTTTGGAATTTTGCCACACGGATCAACAATGGTTAGCATTAGTGGCCGCATGGGGCCAAGGTATTCAAGCTGACTTGATATGCATACCTTGGGTAATAGCCGTGTGGCCTCATTAGGTCATGGTGGTATACTTGAAGGATGCAGAGACCACAAACATCTTGTGGGGCAGTTTTGTTCTTCTATTATGGCCAATGCATGCCCCTCCAACAGCCTTACATATTGACCCAAAACTAATTCCCCTGGGGAGGAGAGTAAAGGTGTGGTAAAACTGGAGAGGGACTCTATACCTGCTACTGTGTTATCTCAAGATTCCTCTTTAGCATGTATCCTACTGGACAGGCAGAACTTACCCTTGTTAGTACCACTAAAACATGTTTTTATCACCCTTAAGGTCTATAGAAATATACATGTGGATTGTGCATCACCTTCACTGATGTGGTGAGTGCCTCAGCATGCTGAGTCTGCACAGAGATGCCAAGCAGCAATGCCACTGGATTAGTGGCATTGCAACCTGCCAACAACTCTGCATGGCAGTGGCTGTGCCATTGGACTGATGTTGACCCAACCTCTTTATAGAGTGACACATGAACTGAACTTAAGGGCTTGGTATGCAGCCAAAAGAATCACCCCAAGTCCTGGTTAGGTACTCACTCTGGTATGGGCTAGGCTGGTTAATGCTGGTGATGGTAGAGTTAGCATACCTGACTACCCTCTATCTAGAATGCTGAAATGGCACCATGACTGAGATCCCTGTGGCAGTTGGGTAGTTACTCACACCCTTGTGCCACAAAATCCATGTTGTCTCCAGTGTGGATCCCTGGGGAAGACATGGCACTGCCTATATAGGTGCATTCCAAGTTCCTTGGGGGACCATATGGGTGTATGGGACTCTTGGATGGCCCTATTTGCCTTTCAAGTGGACAGGACACTGCACATGGGAACAACCATATGTTCCAGGTCACATTTTATCTATCCTGAAGCAAATGCCTACCAACTAGGAAACATTTAAAGCTAGGTACTGAGTGAACAGAACTGCTTAGTGGTTCTATTTATTAGCCATATTCTCTCCCAAGGTGTAAGCATAGTCACAGAAGTGGAGGTAACTGCCTTAGCCAAGCATACAGCACAGGCCCTGAATGTGACTCATCATGCGCTGTCCTTTCTCAATGAGGAGGCCAGGCAGCTGTGTGACGTGGTGCTGCAAAATAGAATGGCACTAGATATGCTAACTGCTGCGCAGGGATGGGTATGCATTTTGCTCCATAGAGAATGCTGCATGTATATCCCTGATGTCCAACACATATATCCCTTGTTTTACAAGAGTTACAGGATGAGCAAGTGGGCATCACCCATAACCTGCTGGGGCCTCCCTAGCCTCTGGATGGTGTACAGGCTTAATTACAGCTCTATGTATTGTAGTTGATATTTCCTTCTGTTGTTGCAGTTTATATTGCTGCTGTGGAATTTGGATTCAGTTCTCCAGTTTTCTCACACAGGGACCCCTGTGGAAGAACCCTGTCATGTAGATTGTGAGGTGAGAATTCTGGAGGGGTGGAGTGTCATGTCAAGATGACCATAGTCAGGATCTCTGCTTCCACACACATGTATTTTCCCAGCTCACCCTTATGTAAGAGAGTGCCTTAGTGTTCAAGTGCGATGTTATTTCACAGTTCTTAGCCCTGTGCCACTTTTGTTTAATTTCCTACATATATGAGCCCCTGTTGTTCAGGTGGTGCAGATGCTTTGTTCTTGTCTTGCCTGCCATCATGAGACTAAAGGTAGATCCTTTATTCCTGTCTTGCCTGCTGCCATGAGAATAAGAAATAAAGGTGGGTGTTCTACTCCTGTCTTGTCTGCCAACATGAGAATAGAATAAAGCCAGATTTATTGTTACTCTCTTGCCTGCTGCTGTGAGAATAAACTTGGTATTCTCTGTGCAGTGCTCCACTGTTTTTTTTTTTTTTTTTTTTTTTTTTGGTCTCGCCTAATCAAAAGTTAACCTGCTTGGAGCTGAGCTCCTGCAGTACAACAACACTTCTAATAAGAGGGCTATTAAGAGGACTTTGTGTGATCCAAAGCTTAAATGAAGCCAGTGATATTTTTCATCTGCTAAGCCTAGCACTGCTTTTGTTTTTGCCCTTTGAAAATGATGTTAGCTGCAATTTTTTTTCAAATATGGCCTTTATTTTGTTTAGGTATGTTTCCTCTATTCCCACTTTGCTGAGTGTTTTTTTTTAAATTTTTTTTAACATAAATCAGTGCTGGATTTTATAAAATGCTTTTTCTGCATCTTTTGATGTGATTATGTGGTTTTTATCCTTAATTTTATTTATGTGGTGTATCATGTTTATTGACTTGTGAATGTATCAACCTTTAATTCCCAGAATAAATTCCAGTTGATCATAGTGTCTCATATTTTTGATGCACTGCTGTATTTGGCTTGCTAATATTTAGTTGAGGATTTTAGTGCCGCTGTTAATCAGGGATATCAGTCTATAATTCTCTTTCTTTCTTGTGTTTATCTGGTTTTGGAATTAGTATAATGCTGGCATTGTAAAATGAGTTTGTGAGTCTTCCCTCCTCTTGAATGTTATGAAATAGTTTGAGAAGGAGAGGTATTAGTTCTCAGAATATTTGGTGAAATTCACCTGTGAAGCCATCTGGTCCAGGGCTTTTGTTTGTTGGAATTTTTGGATCATGGCTTCAAGTTCACTAGATATAATCTGTTTATTCAGATTCTCTGATTCTTCATGATTTAGTTTTGGAAGATTGCATGTTTCTAGGAACTTATCCGTTTTTTCCAGTTTGTCCAGTTTACAGCATATAATTGTTCATAATATTTTCTTACAATCCTTTGTATTTCTTGGCTGTCAGTTATTATTTCTCCTTTTTCATTTCTGGTTTTACTTATTTAGTTTCCTTCTCTTTCTTTCCTGATGAGTCTGGTTAAAAGTTGTCAATCTTATATATCTTTTTAAAGAATCAGCTCTTGATCTTTTATATTGATTTTTTAGACTCTGTTTCACTTATTTCTGCTCTGAGCTTTATTATTTCCTTCCTTCTACTCACTTTGGGCTTTGCTTGTTGTTCTTTTTCAAGTTTCTTTAAGTGTGAAGTTAGATTATTTATTTGAGCTTTTTCTTGTTTTTTTGAGATAGACCTGTAATGCTATGAATTTCCCTCTCAAGATTGCTTTCCTGATGTCCCACAGATTTTGCATTGTTCTTTTTTCATTTTCATTTGTTTAAAGGTATATTTTGATTTCTTCTTTAATTTTATTGTTGACCCATTCATTATTTAATAACATGTTATTTAGTTTCCATGTGTTTGTGTATTTTTCAGTGTTCTGCTTGTGATTGACTCCTAGTGTCATAGCATTGTGGTCAGAGAAGATGCTTGATATGATTTCAGTCTTTCTAAATTTATTGATACTTACTTCATGTCCTAGCATGTGGTCTACCCTAGAAAACATTCCATGTGCACTTGAAAAGTATATACAGTCTGCTGCTTTGGGGTGAAAAGCTCTGAAGATATCAATTAAATTCATTTGACCTAGTGTGTCAAAGGAGACAAGGCTGCTGTCTCCTTGTTGATTTTCTGTCTGGAAGTTCTATCCATTGAACTTAATGGGGTGTTAACATCCCCAACTATGACTGTATATTTATTGATCTCTCCCTTTATGTACATCAATATTTGCTCCACATACTTATGTGCTCCAATGTTGGGAGCAACATATGTACTAGGTTTATATACTCTTGTTGGACTGTTCCCTTCTCATTATGTAGTGTCATTCTTTGTCTCTTACTATAGCCTTGGTTTTAAAGTGTATTTTGGTGTATATAAGTACTGCTATCCCAGCTTTCTTTCCTTTCCATTTGCATGAAATATCTTTTTCCATTCCTTTACTTTTAGTCTGTGTGTATCTTTCTCTCTGAGATATGTCTCTTGGAGGCAGCATACATATGGGTCTTGTTTTCTTATCCATTTAGTTACCCTATGTCTTCGAGTTGAAGCATTTAGGTCATTTACATTTAAGATGATTATTGATAGATATTTATTTAGTGTCATTTTATTGTTAGACTATTTTCATCTCTTTTCTTTTTCTTTTAACTTCTCTTCTTAAAGCAAGACCTTTACTATTTGTTGCACTACTGGTTTTGCACTACTGGTTTGGTGTTAACAAACACCTTTAGCTTTTCCTTGTCTGGGAAACTCCTTATCTCCTTCAATTTTTTTTTTCTTTCCAATTCCTTCTAGTCTGTAACATTTCATTTGAGAAATCAGCTGACAGTCTATGGGAAGTCTCTTTCTCTTTAATCTTTGGCATTTAAATTATGGTGTGTCTTGGAGTGGGCCTCCTTACATCCATCTTGTTTGGGATCTTCTGTGCTTCCTGGACTTGCATGTCTATTTCCGTCACCAAGTTAGGGAAGTTTTCTTTCATTTTTTTTTTTCATATAGATTTCCAATTTCTTGTTCTTCCTCTTCTCCTTCTGGCACCCTTATGATGTGAATGTCAGAGCATTGAAGCAGTTCCAGATGCTGTTTATCCTACCCTAATTTTTTATTCCTTTTTTGATTGTTCTGATTGGTTGTTTTTTACTTTCTGGTCTTCCAAATCATTGATTTGATTGTAGGCTTCAGCCACTCTAATGTTTCCCTGTAAATTGTCCTTTTATTTTCTTTTTCCTTTTGGAATTGGCAAGTTCTGCTTTATAATCTTCTGGGGAAGGAATGTTAGGCAAATACATAGAAGAGATTTCAAAAGCCACTAGTGATACAGTTTGACTTACTTGTTATTCCAAATTGGAAGAATAAAGGTTAATTTCAGCTCCACTTAAGCCCTTAATTTTTAAAAAATTTATTTATTTTAATTGTTGTTCTACTACAGTTGTCACATTTTCCCCATGTTGCTCTCCCCTGTCCTGCCCACCTCCCTTCTCCCATAGTCAATCCCCGCCCTGTTGTTCACGTCCGTGGGTCATTTATACTAGTTCTTTGACTAGCCCTTTCCCCTTCTTTCCCTTCTTCTCCTTCTGCCCCCTCCTATCTGGCCACTGTCAGTCTGTTCCTAGTTTGCATGCCTATGGTACTATTTCACTAATTTGTTTGTTTTGTTCATTATGTTCCTGTATTAAGTGAGATCATATGGTATTTGCCTTTTATCACCAGGCTTATATCACTAAGTATAAAACTCTCCAATTCCATTCATTCTGTCATGGAAGGTAAGAATTCCTTCTATCTTTCTGCTGCATAGTATTCCATTTTGTAAATGTACCACAGTTTTTTGAACCACCCATCAACTGATGGGCACTTAGGCTATTTCTAGCTCTTGGCTATTGTAAATAGCACTGCTATGAACTTAGGGGTGCATAGGTTCTTTCGAATTGGTGTTTCAGGATTCTTTGGTTATGATCCCAGCAGTGAAATCACTGGATCAAAAGGCAGTTTCATTTTTAGTTTTTTGAGGAAATTTCATACTGTTTTCCATAGTGGTTGCACCAGTCTGCATTCCTACCAACAGTGCACTGGCATTCCATTTTTTTCCACATCCTTGCCAGAACTTGTTTGTTGATTTGTTAATGCTGGCCATTCTGACCAGTGTGAGGTGGTTTCTCACTGTGGTTTTAATTTGGATTTCTCTGATGGCTAGTGATGTTGAGCATCATTTCATATGCCTATAGGCCTTCTGTATGTCTTCCTTGGAGAAGTGTCTGTTCAGATTTTGCCCATTTTTTAATTGGATTGCCTGTTTTCCTGGTGTTGAGTCATATAAGTTCTTTATATATTTTGGAGATCAAACCATTGTCCAAAGTATTTATGGCAAATATGTTTTCCCACATGGTTGGATCTCCTTTCTTCTTCTGATGCTTATTTTTACTGAGCAGAAACTCTATAAGTTGATGTAGTCCCATTTGTTTATTCTTTCATTTAACCCCTTGCCCTAGGAGACATATAGGCAAAAAATATTGCTGGGTAGGAGATATGCAATTTTACAGCCTATGTTTCCCTCTGTGACTTTTATGGTGTCATGGCTTACATTTAAGTCTTTTATCCATCTTGAGTTTATTCTGGTGTGTGGTGTAACCTGTGGTCTAGTTTCATTTTTTTGCATGCACCAGTGCAGTTCTCCCAACACCTCTATTTTCATTCCATTTTATGCTCCTGCCCCATTTGTCAAATATTGATTAAAATAGAGACCTGGGTTTATTTCTGGGCTCTCTATTCAATTCCATTAATTTGTTTGTCTGTTCTTATGCCAGTACCAAACTGTTTTGATTACGGTAGCATTGTAATATAGTTTTATATCAGATATTGTGATTCCTCCTACTTAGTTCTCTCTCAAGATTACTGAGGCTATTCAGGGTTGTTTATGGTTCCGCATAAATTTTTGAAGTATTTGTTCTAGGTCTGTGAAATATGTCATTGGTATTTTAATAGGGATTGTGTTGAATCTACAAATTGCTTTGGGTAGTATGGACATTTTAATGATGTTGATTCTTCCCGTCCATGAACATGGTATATGCTTCTACTTATTTGTATCTTCCTTGACTTCTTTCTTCAGTGCTATATAGTTTTCTGAGTACAGGTCTTTTGCCTCCTTTGTTAAGTTTATTCCTAGGTACTATATTTTTCTTGTTGCTATAGTATATGAGATTTTTTCCCTAGTTTCTACCTCTGATATTTCATTGTTGGTGTACAAAAATGCCTTCTATTTCTGAATAAAGACTTTGTATCAGCTAGTTTGCTAAGTTCACTTATTAGTTTGAGTATATTTTTGGTGGAGCCTATGGGGGTTCTTATGTACTCTATCATGTCATCTGCAAATAATGACAGTTTTATTTCTCTCTTTCCAATTTGGATGCCTTTGATTTCTTTTCCTGGTCTGATTGACATGGTTAGAACTTTCAAAACTATGTTGAATAGAAGTGGAGAGAGTGGATATCCTTGTCTTCTTCCTGATCTTAGGGAGATAGCTATCAGGTTTTCCCACCGAGTATGATGTTTGCCTCAGGTTTCTCTTATATGGCCTTTATTATATTGAGGTATGCTCCCTCTTTGCTGAGCATTTTTATCACAAATGAGTACTGTACTTTATCAAATGGTTTTCCAGCATCTATTGATATGATCATGTGATTTTTGTCTTTCATTTTGCTTATGTGATGTATTACATTTATTGACTTGCAAATATTAAACCATTCTTTCATCCCTGGAATAAATCCCACTTTTAAAAATATGTTGCTGGATCCAGTTTGCCAATATTTTGTTGAGGATTTTAGCATCTATGTTCATCAGTGACATTGGCATATACTTTTTTTTCTTTGTTGTGTCCTGACCTGGTTTTAGAATTAGAATAATACTGGCTTCATAGGAAGAATTTGGGAGTCTTCCCTCTTCTTGTATTTTTGGAATAGTTTGAGAAGTGTAGGAGTTAGTTCTTCCTTAAATGTTTGGTAAAATTTGCCTGTGAAGTCATCTGACTTGGGGCTTTTGTTTGCTGGGAGTTTTTAAAATTACTGCTTCAGTTTCACTAGTTGCTATCAGTTTATTCAAGTTTTCTACTTCTTTGATTCAGTTTTGGAAGATTATATGTTTCCAGAAATTTTCCATTTGATCCAGGTCATCAAATTTCTTGTCGTACAGTTGTTCATAGTATGACAACTTATTTCAATTCTTTGCATTTCTGTGGTGTTGGTTGTAACTTATCATCCTTGATTTCCTTTTATTCACTCTGGGCTTTGTTTATTGTTGTTACTCTAGTTCTTGTAGATGTATGGTTAGATTGTTTATTTGAGATTTTTCTATCTTTTTTAGGTAGACCAGTACTGCTATTCAGGACTACCTTTGCTGTGTCCCATTGGTTTTGAGCTGTTGTGTGTTCATTTTCATTTGTTTCCAGAAACTTTTTGATATCTTCCTTGATCTCATTGCTTACCCATTCATTATTTAATGGCATGTTATTCAGTCTCCATTAATTTTAATCATTTTGAGTTTTTCCCATGATGTTGATTTCTAGTTTCCAGCTGTTATGATCTGAGAAGATGCTTGATATGATTTCAACTTGTTGAATTTGTTGAGGCTTGTTTTGTGTCATATTATGTGATCTATCTTTGAAAATGTTCCATGTGCATTTGAAAAAAATGTATATTTTGCTTCTTTGGGTGAAAAGTTCTGTTCATATCAATTAAGTCTATTTGATCTAGAGTGTTGTTCAATGCCACAATTTCCTTGTTGGTTCTTTGCTTGGAAGAGCTGTCCATTGTTGACAATGTGATGTTAAAGTCCCCTACTATAAGAGTTTTGCTGTCAATATCCTTCTTGAAGTCCTCCATTTTTTCCCTTATATATTGGGTGCTCCTATGTTGGGTGTATGTAAGTTTATAAGGTTTGCATCTTCTTGATGGATCGTTCCCTTAAGTAATGTCTCTTTTTATGGTCTTTGTTGTGAAATCTATTTTGTCTGATATAAGTATTGCTACCCTAGCTTTTGTTTCCTCTCCTTTTGCTTAAAATATTTTTTCCATTCCTTCACTTTCACTCTGTGTAGATCTTTTGTTCTGAGGTGTGTCTCTTTTAGACAGCACATATGTGGGTCAAACATAACCAGAGAAACTGAAACAAGGGACAAACTGACAGTGACAAGAGAGGCACAGGGAAGTGGATAATGGGGAAAGAAGAGGAAGGTTCTAGCCAAGAAACAAGTATAAAAGGACACATGGACATGGACAACATGGTGGGGATTAACTGTGGAGGGAAGGTATGGGCAGGTTAGGGGAGTGTAATGGGGAAAAATTTGGGACAACTGTAATTGAACATCAATAAAATTATAAATAAATCAACAAACAAATATATATATATGTATATATATATATATATATATATATATATATAAAGAAAAATAACTGTGGTACATTTACACAATGGGTACTGCACAGCAGAATAAAAAAAAAGAAATTTCTACCTTTTGCAACAGCATGGATGGAACTGGAGACTATTTTGCTAAGTGAAGAAAGTCAGTCAGTGAAAGACAAATACTATTTCATCTCACTTATAAGTGATATCTAATGAACAAAATAAACTAATGAGCAAAATAGAAACAGAGGCATAAAAACATGAATAGACCGATAGCTGAAAGTAGGGAAGGGCGAGGTGAGAACTGATTGAAGGAAGGTGAAAGGATTAGTCAAAAACATATATAAATGATACATGAACATGGACAATGGTGTGGAAATTGACTATAGGGGCTGGGGGTGGGCTGAGTTGAGGGGAGCAAAAAGAAAAAATTAGGACAACTGTAATAGCATAACTAATAAAATAGTTTTTAAATATGAGTGAGCTAGGACTACATTTTTCATTAAGGATAAATCTCAATACCATAAATTTGAGTACAAAATTCATAGTAACCCTTAAGAAGTATTCTTTTTAAATTTTAATTAATTAATTAATTTTGAGAAAGAGGGAAACAGCCATCAATGGTCCACTTATTTGTGTATTTGTTGGTTGATTCTTGTATGTGCCCTAACCCAGGATGGAACCACACCTTCAGCATGTCAGAACAATGGTTTAACCAACTGAGCTACCTGGCCAGGGCTCTTATGAAATATTCTTCTCAAAAATATTGAACCTAAATCAAATCAAGCCTTTTAAACTTAAAAGTTTTGCAGAGTGAGCCTATTTGTATAAAATTTGTAAGACATGTAAATTACATGGTGTCTGTGGCTACCCACTATGTACTCAAAGTATATAAACATGTATGGAAGTAAATAACATCAATATTAACATCGTTGTTAACCTGAGTAGGAAGTAGGGATGAACTGGGGAAGTATAGACAAGGGGACTTAATTGTACCTGTAATATTTATATCTTAAACTAGATGTTAAATGTTCTTTATATTATTCCTTTGTAAGCCTGAAAGTTGCTATTTTTTTTTCCCAAAAGCTCCAGATGATGAATTTGGTTATCTCAAGAGATAGCAGAGGGGCCATATAATTATTTAACACCAGCCAGGCTTCAATTTCTTAAGGATGATGAGCTTTGATTGGAAGTGGTAGGACATTAATATGAGGAAATTAAATTTAAGGACATGCAAAGAGATAGTGAAAGAATAACTACTTGCCTTAAATGAGTGCAAATATTTATACTCAGATAAAATTGCTTGAAATATCCTGAATGTCTGGGAGATTTGCTACAGGACCCTTGAAGTCCCCCTTTGAAGGAGTCCAACTGATGCCCAAGACTGGCAAATATTCAAGTTTTCAAAAGTAAAAAAAGTGAACTTTGGATTTAAGAGGTTGAAAAACTTAACATGGACAACTAACAAAATTTCAGAAATAATTATTTTAGGCAATCATTCATGAGGAATTGGGGTTAATAAAAAATAGGGTAAATAAGTTGTACCTCAATTGGACTAGATTATTAAAGTGGTATATTAAGGGCCTGCTGTGGAAGGAAACTATCTTCATATCATCAAAGGTTATGAGAGTCTATCATAAATGTACCTTGTGAATATATGTGTATTGGACAATAGTATTGTTAAGTAGATTGATATCAGGAAGAATGACTACACCTATTCAGCCTGGAGGGTATGTGACCATACATAGCATCTTTCCTACAGTCCCTTGCTCAGTGCCTTTACACTGTATTCACTGAGCTCAATGACATAATTAGGGACTTTGTATACTCAGGGGTCAGTCTAATCAAATAGAATTTCCTTTAGAGGAGGATAAATTTTTATTAAATTGGAGGATTAACGGACTATTTTGTACAATAATTATACAATATATTGTATTTTTATTCTCACAATGAGCTTGTGAATGAAGGATTTGTTGTCACTATTTTACAAATGCAGTAATTGAGATGCAAAAGTGTCAAGTGACTCACCCAAAATGTCAAATAGTGAATGGAAGAGCCAGGAATCAGGTTGTCTAAATGTAACATCAGTGCACATCTCATAATACCATTTTATAACTAATGTGCCAAGTACCTTCTAGCCTCCTTTGTCTTTGAATACATGGAAGCCCTGATTGGGCTGGAGAAACTTTATTTATATTCAAAATGGCACAGGTATGAGATACAAGACTCTGGAGTCATTAATTTCTCTTTTAATTTTATCCTTTGTTTTGTAGTTTTAGGCAAATTTTTAATTTCTTGGGCTTCCATTTTCTCAAGTGCAAAATGAAGAAACTGTACCTGATGATCACTATAGTGTCTTCCAGACTTGCAGTTCTGTTATTCTAATCATGAAAATTTATGCCAATTGATGTGTTAAGTGATTTCCATATATTATCTCATTTAATCCACACTGAAAATTAAGTATTTGACAATTTTGCAGATAGGGAAACTGGGGCATGAGTTAGGGTCCCATGCTCACAGGTAATAAGTGGTTTAGCTTAAATTCAACCTCATAATTAAATACACTTAATTTCATTTTGATAAGTTTAAAAGAGATTAACCATGATCACTCACAAAGATATGCAATCATTCTCCCCACTGAAGGAAATGAAAACTCCTTGGAAAAATGGCTGATTGGAAATGAAATGGAGAAATGGATCAGGTAATATACACAATAAGCCTGAAATATCTTGTCTTGCCAGAAAGCAAAAAAGGTATCAGCGACTTTACAGCTAGATCAAAGGGACACACGAAACAAAATAAAGGTGCTCCCACTGACCAAAGATGGGATAATTTAAACATCAAATAAAATGACTAATTTTTATGACTCCTTGAATGTTCTATTAAATTCCATGACCTCATAATGATGATAAAAAGGAAAAAACAAAAAATATTAGTTACCAATTGCTGCATAACAAATTACCCCAAAATTTAGAATTGCAAACTGAAGATGCAACCAGGTAAAACCTAGAAGTGTTCTGAAGAAGAAAGAAAAGTTAAGAGTTATTATAGTAAAAGTGCATTCTTGAGAATTATCAGTTCTGCATTCTTAGCTCTAGGATTGGTCCAACATGGTTATCAATAAGATGTCAGGTGGTCCAGGTAATGGAAGCCAAGTGGCCTGGAGGATACATGTCAAGAGGTCTGGTCACAAGACTGCCGGCCAAGATGGAGACATAGGTAGACACACTGTATCTCCCTCCACAACGAAGAAGGAATACTACTATCTCAAAACTGGAGACAACCAGAAGTTCCAGAAAACTAAGCTGCATGGAAGTCTAACAAACAAAGATATAAAGAAGACACATAGGAGGGGTGGAGCCAGGGTGGAGAGGATTTGGTGTGGTGGTGGTGGCAGTGGTGGCATTGGCTGTGGCCAGCCAGAAGAAAGCACAGTCACACATGAAAAAAGAAAAACTAGGAAGGCACACATGGGGAGTGCTCCCAGCACCAGGTCAGACTGCACAGCTAACGGTCCTCATTGTTTCTGACTGTGCAGTCTAGTGGGGGTTGGGGTGGAGGGAGAAACTGCCAGTATTCCAGTGGAGTCCACTTGTTTAAAGAGCCCCCACAGTCCTAGACCATCCGCAGATCCACCAACTCTGGGAACGACATCCAGGGCAACAGCTAGAGAGAGACCAGTCCCATACAGAAGTGGGAGAAGTCCCTGGAAAAGGGGTGAGTGCTGAGCAAGTGGCATTGTTATCTCGCAGACCCCTCCCCTACATACAGCGCAACAACAGGGTGAAACAGGTCGCCCTGTACTGATGAATGCCTAAGGCTTCGCCCCTTAAAATGTAACAAGAGTGACAGCTCTACCTAAGACACAGAGGCAAACAAACACAGGAACCTGTCAAGATGAGGAGACAAAGAAGTATGGCCTGAAAGGGGGAACAGATCAAAGTTCCAGTGGCAGAACTAAGCAACAAGGAGATAGCCAAACTCACAGAGGAGGAGAGAGCCAACCTAACATATACAGAGTTCAAAACACTGGTGATAAAGATGCTAACAGGCTTGACAGATATGCTTAAGTATGCCAAACGCATAACGGAAGAAATAATGGCAATGCTAAATGAAACGAAGGAAAATCCACACAAAACCAATGGTGAGGGGAAGGAAACCAGAGTTCAAATCAATGATTTTGGAACATAAAGAAGAAAAAAATTCAACCAGTACAGAATGAGAAAACAAGAATTAAAAAAATGGGGAGAGACTTAGGAACCCCTGGGACAACTCTAAATGTGCCAAAATCCAAACCATAGGGGAGTCAGAAGAAGAGGAAGAGCAAGAGACCCTGGTTGTTGTGGCTCAGTGGATTGAGAGTCGACCTGTGAACCAACTGTCACTGGTTCGATTCCCAGTCAGAGCACATGACTAGGTTGCATGTCAGGTCCCCAGTTGGGGGCAAAGTGAGAGGCAACCACACAGTGATGTTTCTCTCCCTCTCTTTCTCCTTTCCTGTCTCTCTAAAAATAAATAAATAAATAAACAAATAAATAAATAATTTTTTTTAAAAGAAAAGAGCAAGAAATTGAAAGCTCATGTGAGAAAATAATGAAGGAAAACTCCCCAAATTTGGTGAAGGAAATAGACATACAAGTCCAGGAAGCACAAAGAGTGCCAAACAAGCTAGACCCAAAAAGGACCCCACCAACACACATCATAATTAAAATGCCAAAGGTTCAAGATAAAGAGAGAATCTTAAAAGCAGTAAGAGAAAAGCAGAGAGTTACCTACAAACAAGTCCCTATAAGATTATTAGCTGATAACTTTGGAGGCAAGAAGGGACTGGCAAGAAGTGTTCAAGGTGATGAAAAGCAAGGACTTACAACCAAGATTACTCTATCCAGCAAAGCTATGATTTAGAATGGAAGGGCAGATAAAGTGCTTCCCAAAGTAAAGCTAAAAGAGTTCATCATCACCAAGCCATTATTATATGAAATGTCAAAGGAAGTTACTTAAGAAAAAGATCAAAATTATGAACATTAATTATGAACAAACTTGCAACTATCAACAACTGAATCTAAAAAATAAAAACAATATCCAACTAAGCAAACCAGAATAGGAAAAGAATCATAGATATGGGGATCAATTGGAGGCTTAACAGCTGGGAGGGGAAAAGGGGAGAAATGAGGAAATAGAGATTAAGAAGCATAATTGGTTGGTACAAAATAGACAGGGGGATGTTAAGAATAGTATAGAAAAGGGTGAAGCCAAAGAACTTATATGCATGACCCATAGACACGAACTAAGGGGGGTGGAATTATGGAGGGAAGCGGGGTACTGGGCAGAGGGGAGCAAAGGAAAAAAATTGAGACTACTGTAAGAACATAATCAATAAAATATACTTTAAAAAAGAGGGTCAAAACTATGAATATTAAAACAAACTCACAACTATCAACAATAGAACCTAAAAAAATAAAAACAAAATAAACTAAGCAAACAACCAGAATAGGAACAGAATCATAGGCATAGGGATCATTTGGAGGGTTATCAGCTGGGAGTGGGAAGAGGGTGAAATGGGGAAGTGGTGAAGGGATTAAGAAGCATAATTGGTTGGTACAAAATAGACAGGGGAAAGTTAAGAATAGTATAGGAAAGGGTGAAGCAAAAGAACTTATATGCACGACCTGTGGACATGAACTAAGGGGCTGGATTGCTGGAGGGAAGGGGGGTACTGGGAAGAGGGGAGCAAAGGGAAAAGAAATTGGGACAGATGTAACAACATAATAAAATATACATTAAAAATAGAGGTTTGGTCACATTGAGTCCTTTGGGGAGTAGTCAGAGGGTTATCTGTAGGTGAATAACTGTCCAGGCATTGGCATAGGACTGGATAGTTCAAAAATTTAAGTTTCCAGACTAATTAAGACAAGAAAAAGTATTTTTTCCTTATGCTTCAACCTTCCTAATGCTAATAATTTAGCAGCTTGGTTAAATTGACTCCATTTTGTGTTTTACCTTTCTTTACTCTTTACATCTGAATCAAACATCAAATATTTATTGTCTCACACAGTTTCTGCAGATCAGGAATGTGACAGCAACTTAGCTGTTGATTCTGGTTCTACCATAATGATATTGACCTGGGCTCAGTCATCTGAAAACTTGACTGGGGGCTGGAAGATCCACTTCTAAATTCACTCACAGCCATTGGCAGGAGGCCTCAGCTCCTCACCACTCCTTACAACATGTCAGCTGCCTTCCCTCAGAGTGAGTGATCTGAGAGTAATGGAGAGAAAAAGAAACCAAGACAGAAGCTACAGTTTGTTTTGTAACCTAATATTGAGAACCTAGTATCTGCCATATTCCATTGGTCACATATACCAACCCTGGTATTATATGGGAGGGAGATACATGGGTTATGACACTAGAAGGCAGTGCTCAATGACATTTTGAAGGATAGCTAACATATCAGTGGTCATAGTGCCTAGGGTACAACTCTGAATATTGGCAATTAAATTGAAATGTTAACCTTTATGGTCTTTCCTGCATGGACTATATTTCTGGATAACCAAATAGCCCTGAATAGACAGGCTGATGAGAGACTCCTTCTTTACAAAGGGATTCCAGCTCATAAATGTGAAAAATTTATTTAATCTGTAAAATCACAATTTTGCAATCCCTAATGAAATGGTTGATTCAGGCAAATATCATTAATGGATGAAACTACCAAAAGAGAGGTTTATGGGGGAAATTTACATAAAGAGATTTAACCCTCAAGTGCTGAACTTGTAGATCAATTTTAGCATCATAAAGAGGGGAACAATCAGACATTGTATGCCTCCTGATATAAAGCAAAAAGAAGGATGTTAGTACCATCTAAGAAGAATTCTAACAAAAAATTTAGAGATAACATCCAGTTAACAGGAAAGACAAGGCTAGAGTAACAAATTAAATAAAGACACAAATAGACAAAGGCAGCAAGCATATGGAACATTCAAGACAAATGACCCAGTTTGTTCCATGGAAGGGAAGGACATGGAAGGAGGAACTAATCTATGTCTAAATAAAAAGAGAATTAAGAGAAACAACCAATAAAGCATGTAGATGTTAGATCTGATTTTTAAAAAGAATATTTTATATATTTGAGTCCACTTGAATATGGACTCAATATTAGATGGTAACCAGGAATTATTTCCATTTTTTTAGGTAGGATGATGATATTGTGGTTGTGTTAGAAAAATCTTTTAAGAGCTGGGAAGACAATAATTAAAATAATGTTTGGGTATGGTTTAAAATATTCCAAAGAAGAAAAATTGGGAGGCAAATGAAACAAGTGTGGCAATCTTTCTTGTTAAGTCCCAGTGATTAGTATATTATTTTGCATAATAAATTTTTAATTTAAAAATCATTTAAATATTTGTTTTTAGTATTTTGAAGTAGCTTATTCATATATTTATGTCAACAAATATCTGTCCATTCTAGTGAAGTCATCCCCCCACGACAGTGATGGCCCAATATGCCAATGCGCTAACATCGCCACCACCGTGACTATCTTCACCGTTCACCTGGTGGCCCCAATTCCTAGAAGGCTGAAGCAGTAAGAGGCTGCTGAACGTTTTGAGAGAACTGCAGAACCAGAAAGTTGAGGCGTTCCCTAGAAAGTCAATGGAAAAGAGTATTGGAGGACTAGGAAGTGGAGTGGAGTGGAGTTCTGTTTTCTCATTTACCGACTGGAAAGACTGTCTGCTGGAAGGTGTGTTTCGGAGCTGGCGGGAGGTGGGCCTGCGCGGTTCCTCTCCAGGTGGGGATCCCATCTTCCTACCTGACACCTTCTGCACTTCTTGCTCCCCATGGCCCGTTCCGCCTGCTTTCTCATTTATTCTTCTCTTCGGCATCCATGCCTGCGGGCATCCATTCCTGGCTGAGCCCCACAACTGCAGGCAGTTTCACACGTTGGGAATACAGCAGTGAAGGCAACAGACAAAACCCCTGCCCTCAAGAGCCTAGGAGCCAACATTGTAGTGAGGCAGAGGCCTACAATCAACAATAGACGTAGTTTATAAGTACATTATTCACTGTGTTGGAGAGTGGTAAAGGCCATAGGAAAAAAAATACAGAAACTGCCATACATCGGGATTGGAAGGACCGGGTAGGTTGCATTTTAAATACGGCAGCTACACCAGGTCTCCTTGGGAAGATAACACACAAGCAAACATTTGAATGAGACAAGATTATCTGCCTCTCTAGCTGTTGCCCTGTCTGTTGTTCCCAGAGTGGGTGGATCTGTAGATGTTCTAGGACCATGGGGGTCCTTTAAACAAGCAGACTCTGCTGAGAGACCAGCAGTTTCTTCCTCTGCCCAACCCCCACTTGTTTACACAGCCAGAAGCAATGAGGATTTATTTTCCCTGGTGCTGGGACCATGAGCTGGGTGGTCTGGTCTGGGGCTGGGAACGCTCCCCAGGTGTCCCTCCTGACTTTTGAAAAACATTGAACTGTCCTTTCTGCCGGCCTGCCATGCCGCCGTGATGTCACCACCACACCACATCCTCTTCGCCCCAGCTCTGCCCCTCATACCTGTCTGGATGAGTATTTCTTCTTTATATCTTTGTTTGTTGGACTTCCATGCAGCTTGATTTTCTGGAACTTCTGGTTGTCTCTAGTTTTGAGGTAGTTGAATTGTCTCTAGTTGTGGAGGGAGACACAGCACATCTGTCTAGGCCTGCATCTTGGCCGGCTCTTTTGCATTTTTTAAAGGCTGTGTGTGCTGTACTACATTGGTATGTGGAAGATGGCTTAATACTAGGGAACTCATTAAAAAAAACTCAGAATCAAAGAGTAAAAATGATTCTTCTCTATTATGAACAAGGGAAATTTTTTTTCTAATTAACTGGAGGTAGACCAGCCATGAAGTTACCTAAAGAAATGAGACTTAGGCCTATACCTGTATATTTCTGTTCCACACCTCCCTTGCTTTCCTTTTCCCTCACCCTTACCCCAAGTCTTTCTGGAAGAAGTGACTTTAACCATCCAAATACAGGAGGACATGTTATCATACAAGCTGGAAGTCAGTAATTTGGGCCTTTAGGTGTGGGGTAAGGTTATTCTAGGATGAAGACAGACCAGAGAAAGACATGTAATAGGTGATAGAGAGGAAGCATGCACTTTTAAGTGCTGGCTTGGCTGTTGGCCAGGGCTTATACCCAAAACTGAAAACTGAGACTAGAAAATAATGGAAAAGGAGAGTACTGTATGTAACATAGGAGACTTAAGCCTGACGTTAGAGTTTCAGAAGCTTCTACATTTGAGGAAGAGAGAATGAAAGTGTGTTTCATTAATACTGTGCTGAATTGACTCTTGGCTTATGTTTCTCTTCTCTCAGCTCTACCAACTCCTCCATATCTCACCTTTGCCAAAGTTGAAAGCCAAGGAATCCTGCCAGGAGCAAACATCACACTGATAAGCCAGGCTATAGTAAGCTGAGCCCCTCCGTTCTTCCAGCCTTCTAAATATAACCTTATTTTCACTGCATTGTTCAGCTATGCAGCTTCTAAAACGAGGTGCTTCCTTTTATCAGGAACATTTTGTTGGTGACAAATCACTTATGGATCATTTGTTCTTTCATTATTTTTGCCATTGAAAGCCTATGCTCTCTTTCACCTCTCCCCAAATATATACAAAACAGTACCAGATTATATTTCTATAAATCTTCTCCCTACAAATTCCTTTCTTCTGCCTCTGTTTCCTGAGGGAACATTGGGGTTTTCTTGAGGACAGCAGAAACATATTGTTTCAGGAGTCAGTGACATTTGAAGATGTAGCTGTGAACTTCAGTGATGGGGATTGGCAGTGTCTGACCCACACTCAAAGGCACCTCTACAAAGATGTGATGTTGGAAAATTACAGGGTCATGGTATCACTTGGTAAGAACTTTCCCTGTACTTGGCTTAGTACTTTTTTCCTTCCTTTTTCTTTTAATTGCTTTTATTTATTGATGTATATGGGCTATCATATTGAAAGTCAGAGCCCTCATTCTTTATCATCAGGATCTTCTCCCAAAATTAAAGTTTTGAGTTACCTCTATCTGGCTAACCTAGTTGCCGTTTTCCAGTTCTTTGGAATGGGACTCTGCTTGGGTAAAATGGAGACACTTGGCTTCTGTTCTCCCTGGATTCTTGCCTCCTCAAGGCTCTCATTTTCCATTAGCTGCTCTGTATTCAGCTTGTAGTTGTGAACTCATTCCTAGCAGCCCAAACAGATAGCCTCCCTATACAGACTCCCATCCTCCTAAAAAGAACAGGAAAATACAATCAAATACTGTCTCCCAGAATATCCTTCTTTATCCTTCTGAGTAAGGCTTTTTTGAGAAAGTCCCTAAATCCGTTTGTTCACCTGTTACCAGACCCCTGTATAGATCCTTTTCTCTGTCTAAATGGTTATTTTTCCTGTTTCCATGTGCAAACAAGGGTCAAAACGAGTGTTAAGACAGTTCTGTGTTGCTCTACACACTTATTCCCTGTCCACAACCAGGATTCCCATTGCCTAAACCCCTTTTAATCTCCCAACTGGAGCGAGGAGCAGAGCTGCTTCTGCCTAGGTGAGTCATAGAGAAGCTTTCAGTCCCCTCCTGTGTTACATGTGACAAAATGGTTATAGAATGTTCTAAGTAGTGAATCATCCATTCTGAAGGGCTCAGAAGGAAATCCATTCGCAAAACTCTAAAGGAAGTGAAAGCAATAAATTATTTGGGTAATTATTCTGTGATTATCTAATTGGTTCTTTGCTACCTAATTAGGATTTTTGCAAATTGGTCCTCAAAAAATCATTCAGAGAATTTATCTCCCTTCTGTGTTTCAGTTACTCAAGTGAACATTGCTTTACTGTCTTCATTTTTTCATGACCACCCCCATTTTGAGTCCTGGGCCTTTGGACCCTTGCCTTTCTCTATTCTCTTATTGTGATCTTAGTTTTTCTCATGCCTTCAGCATGTAAATATGTAAATAACTGCCACATTGTAATTCTAACCTTTACCTCTTTCCTAGGCAGCAGGCTTATGTTTCTAACTTCTGGTTTTTATTTGGATATCTCATTGTCATCTAGAAAGCAACATATTTAAAGTCAAATTTATCTCTCCCCACAGGGTTGTCTCTCCTTGTTTCTATATCTTGTTCTGCCTTTTTCTCACTTTATCCTTCCATTCTCCCTGGCTCTCTTGTCCAGTCAGTCATGGAAGATTATCAGTTCTTTATTCAAACTGTTTGCTACATTTGTCCTTCAAAAAAATTGTCCTTTGTTTATAGGCCAACTCTAGCTACCTTATCACAATACCCGCTATACCTTCCTTCTTCCCTTCCTCCCGCACAACAAAACATTTATTGAGCAACCATTGTATACCAGGTACTATACAAGGTACTAGAGCTATAGAGTCAAATAAAACATGAGCCTTCCAGAAGCTTATTTTCTAGGGTGAAGGCAGGTAAGTAAATAAGTGATTATATTGTATAGCGTGCTGAGAGTTATAGAGATGTGTGGACAGAGATATGTACTGGTGGATACAAACCTAGACGAGAAGCATCTAAATCTGACCTGGGGACCAAAGCCTGCAGAAGAATGACAACTGAACTAAGTTATGTGGAATAAGTGAGATCATTTAGGGGAGGGGCATTCTAGGCAGAGGGAATAACACATAAGAAAGTATAAACTACCGACCTTGAACGTTATTCTTAGAATAATAGCTATGACTGATTAAATACTTCAGTGTTGCAAGTGCTTTATATACATTGAGATTTAATTGTCATGGGTAGTCTATATTCTATTTTATAGATAAAGCAACTGAGGCCAGAGAGAATTATGTTATTCTCCCAAGTTTGCACAGCTAAATATCAGAACTAAGATTTGAACCCAAAAAGTCTTAATGCAGAGCTGGGGCTCTTGAATGTATGCTGTACTTCCTTTCTGTCTGGTGAACTATGTAGTGCCATTATAGTGATATTTTAAGCTAAAGAGTGGCATGATTAGATTTGATTTTGAGAATAAATAATCTGGAAGCAGTGTAAAGGATGGATTAGAGGACATCCAAACTAAAGGACATTTGGGGTTATTGAAGTTAGCAAGTGAAAATGCCTTGGCGGTGGAAATGAAGAGGAGAGGATAGAGTTAAGAGGTACTGTAATAAGAAATTGTTTTGAACTCTTTGGTTAGCAATAGTAGAAATTAACTCAAGCTAGCTTAAGCAAAAGAACAGAATTTATGTATCATTCAGGGTGTGTCATGGAACCTAAGGGCAGGTCTAGGTCAGGTCAAAGGGGGGACAGGAGTGTCATCAGGCTCCTCTCTTTAGCTGTCTTCTCTGCTACTCTGTGGGTTTGTTTTATTATTCTTTCTTGGCAAACTGACCTTCTCTGCTTCTCAGTCCAGATGGCAGAACATTCCCTTCCTGTACAATAGACTGTCCTACTACCAATGACTCACAGATTTAAGTGTTAAAGATCTAGCTCTTCAGAACCTGGCCTTACCTGCTCTTATATCATGATTCCAAAGTTCAAGAAGAGAGAATTGGCCTGCTTTAGGTCAGGTGTTTCCCATATTTAATCTGCTATACCCAGGTGGGCAGAGTTACACCACAGAAATATGGCTTCCCAGGGCCCATTCTTGGAAATAGAGCAAACAGATCCTTACATGGGGACTGCACAGGCACTTTGGCATCCCTGTGCAGCTGACTTCACAGGTAGAATTTGTAAAATGTTTGCTAATTAAACATGAAAATGAGTTGAAGATGATTCCCAGGTTCCTGTCTTAGGTGATGGTGCCATTTACTAATCTAGGAGGTTCTAATGGATGAGTACATTTGTTAAGATTTTTATAAAGGTCACTGAGTTTGAAATATCTTAGTACTTTTCATTATTCAAACCTACAGGCTTTTGCCATAATGCTGGCATTTTCCAGCATGGGCAAGTCATTTGTTCTCCCACAGCTTGGCATTGTATCACTGCCCCACCTCACTGGTTTCTTTTCTTCTGAACATCTGACATTTTTTGTTTTCTTTTTTAAGCATCAGCAGATAAGACATGGCCTGGGAATGAGAAGGCAATTTCAGAACAAAAGGTTTTTGAAAATAGAGAAGTCTGCTGGGTAAAACTTAAAAGTCTCCTAAAAGTTGTTTCCCAGGATTCTAAGTTTAGAGAAGTTTGTGTACATGGTGTAAAATTAGAGAATCAACGGGAAATGCCAATGAGGGAGAAACTAAGAGGAGAGAAAGAAGGCTGTGAGAAAGTGACCTTCAAGAAAGGAAAAAACCAGAAGGGACTTAGAAAAAACTTCAATCCAAACCCAAAACATATTCCTTGTAATAGAGTTCTTACAGAACAGAAACTCTATGAATGTACCAAGTGTGGCAAAACCTTCAGCTGGCACTCTGACCTACTTATCCATGAGCGAATTCACTCTAGTGAGAAACCGTATGTGTGCAATGAGTGTAGGAAAGCATTCAAGACCAAAAATCAGCTCTCTATGCACCAGATAATGCACACAGGGGAGACACCCTTTAACTGTACCCAGTGTAAGAAGGCCTTCAACAGTAGATAAGCTCTCTGCCGACATAAAATAACCCACAGTATGGAGAAGCCTCACAAGTGCAGTGACTGTGGGAAGGCCTTCACGACCAGGAACCACCTCAGTCTGCATCAGATTATGCACACTGGGGAAAAGCCTTATGAATGTATTGACTGTGGTAAGGCCTTCCAGTTTAAGCATTCCATTACCATGCATGGAAGAATCCACACTGGGGAGAAACCCTATGAATGTGAGGAGTGCGGGAAGGCTTTCAGTGGGAGTTCAGACCTCACCAAACACACAAGAATCCACACTGGTGAGCGACCTTACGAGTGCAATGAATGTGGGAAGACCTTCAGCTGGAGCTCAGACCTAAGCAAATACAAAAGAATCCACTTACAGGAGAAATATTATGGGTGCCCTCAGTGTGGAAAAGCCTTTAACAGCAAGGTAGAACTTACCAAACATACAAGACTCCACACTGAAGAGAAGCATTAAAAGTGTTAATGCTGACCAGTCATCAAAGAATCCACAGTGAAGAGAAACCTTACAGATGTGAGGTGTGTGGAAAGGTCTTTCATCATACTTCCATCCTGAGGCAGCACAAAAGAATCCACACTGGTGAGAAGCCATATACCTGCAGTGAATGTGGCGCATTCAGTGCTCAGCTCTAATTGGACATAAGCGAGTGCATACTGGAGAGAAACCTTATAAATGTGAGTGGTGTGGAAAAGCTTTCAGAGTAAGCTAAAATCTTACTGTCCATAAGAAAAGAAAACATAGAGCGTGAGGAACCCCAAAACTTGGAAATCCATCTGTCCCATGACTACTTCTCAGACCTCTTGATTAGCCAATTTTGGGGGCACCAACACCTGAGAGTAATAATTATGGTATTTGCATTTTCTCAATTCTCCTTCTTTGACAGGCTCTTCTTGTCTCCTGTATGGGTTCTTCCTGATCACCTGACCCCTAATTGTAAGGTCCCCAAAGCCTTTGTCCATGACCTTCCTATGCAATCTTCTTTCAGTGAACACATTCACTTCCAAAGTTTTATCAAAAATAATAATATTAAATACTTATTACTGCTTGCCATATGCCAGGCACTATTATAAAGTCTTTACAATTTTAACTCATTTAATGCATACAATATCGCAAAAGGATGAGGAAATAGAAGCATAGAAAGATTAAGAAAACTGCTCAGGATCATTCAACTGCTAAGTTCTTCACAAATGCCCAACTTCTTAGACTTACCTGTGCAATCCCATGTGCTGCACCATAGCTGTCAGGTGTGAAGTTATACCTCAGTTCTATATGTAACACTTTTCCATTGATAAATAGCCATCATTTTTAATAAGGTTTTATTTTGTTTTGATTTAACTTAAAGCCTAAATGGTACTTCTCCATATGAGATCCATATGGGACCAGAATTGCTGAGATTCATGGGAGAAATTCAGGGCAAGATAGATTTAAAAATTACAGATAAGTAGAAGTCAGTTGTACACTGCTCAAATAGCAGTTTACATATGAAAAGAGCATGAAGCCTGCCCCACTTTGTTATAAATACATCAAACCTTCTTCAACGTGTTGATTTCTTAAATATGTGCTGTGTCGCCCTGACTAGTGTGGCTTAGTGGGTTGAGCACCAGCCTGTGGACCGAAGGGTTGATTTGCATGTTCAATTCCCAGTTAGGGCACATTCCTGGATTGTGGGCCAGGTCCCCAGCTACTCATGTGTGGGAGGCAGCTGATTGATGTAGTTCTCTTGGAGCAATGTTTCTCTCCCTCTCTAAAAATAGATAAATAAAGTGTTTAAATATGAGCTATGTCTATCTGTATAACATGAAATGTTCTTTCAAATTGTTAATAATATATCTTTTCAAGTCTTTTAGTCCCTTAACATCCATCCTTTCTCTTTTTTTTTTTTTTTGTTTATTAATGGACAAATTTATTTTTTATTTTATTTTTAAATTACAATTGACATTCAATATTATTTTGTATTAATGTCAGGTGTACAGCACAGTTTTTAGACAATCATATACTTTATAAAGTATTCCCCCTCATATTTACAGTATTCACTTGGCACCACACATATTTATTACAACATTATTGGCTGCATTCCCTATGCTATTGTTTACATCCCCATACTATTCTGTGACTACCAATTTGTACTTCTCAATCCTTTCACCTTTTCACCCAGCCCTCTACCCTCCACCCCCCTATCCTTTCTCTTTCAAATGTTACAGGACCTTACTGCAGACAGAATTAAAATAAGTACCCACATAAAATCAAGCTGTTAAAGTGAGGATGCACATGTATATCAGCTTAATTAACATAATGACCATAATTGAGAATGAAATTTAGTTCTAAGTTCCCTGGCTGGTAAAGAACGGGATGAGCAATAGGTTACCCTGCATTTCTCAAAGGTGTTTTACAAGTTAAGGTTTGTTTGTTTGTTTTTTCCTTCATAAAAAGTTTGAGAAATTCTGGCTAAGTGAGGTTTTTGTTCTCTTAAAGACCTCTCAGGGTTTGTAATATGCTAGTGTTCTTTCTGAATCTTAAAAGCATTCCTTTGATAAAGCAATTGACAACAGAATCTTGTTAGGAGGAGCATCTTTGTGGATTTATGGACTCTTGTTTCATAGAAAACACTTTGGGAAATGGTTATACATCATCCAATAATGAAAGACAAGGAGACCAAGAGAGGTAATTTTCTAATAACAAATACCAAAGGGAATTAAATGGTTTATTATATAAAAGACAGATCAAAACATTGTTTCTCAAGTTCAGTTCAGGAAATTAGGGCCTATTCTTTATATGGTCTTTTCTTAATATACCTCTTTGATGAAAACCAAAATGAAAACATTTAAGATATAACTGTGAAATTGTTCTAATGAAGGATAAAACTCTGGATATTTGCCTTTCAGATAATACAACATGACTTAAGGACACAATTTAGGATATGTTTGGAGAATTGGCAGTGATCTAGGGTTTTTTTGTTTTATTTTTGTTTTGTTTTTAGTGTGGGGACCCTTAATTGATGATCAACAAATTTCCCTCACACCCTCTCCCCCATGCATACATCCAATACAGTAGTTGTACTTTAATGCTTGATGACAAAATGTCCTGTTCTAGAGAATCTGAGGTTTTATTAATCATAGCAGCACATATGTGTTTTTGGAAAATGTGTATATGTATGCAGGATGTTTATTTCACTCAAGGTCCTAACCCATCTTGACAACCTAACAACGCATCCCTTCATATCACTTCGTTAGTCTTTTAACAGAATCTGGAAAGGTTTTGACTCCTGTTTAAATTCTGGACAGTCCTAGAGTGTTGTTGATTGATGAATCATATTCTTTAGACACCAGTTAATTAGAGAGAGTGGCAAGATTGATATCCTGTTGTAAAAGTTGAGAATTGAGCCCAAATAGAATACTTTTATACTCCAGTCCATCTTCAACATGACATTTGTCTTCCTAAAAGATTGCTATGATCCTGATACTTGCTTTAAAAACTCCCACTATCTTTCAGTCCTGCAGTAAGGAACCTCAAATCACTAGCTTGAACCCCAGGAATCTCTTGATATTTTCTAAACATTTAAAATGAACGAGAGATAGCACTGAAGAAGTTTTAGGTATTTTACCTGGAAGGAAAGAATATTTAAAAGAAATCCTAGCCTTGGCCAGATGGCTCAGTTGGTTGGAGCATTGTCCTGTACACTAAAAGTTTGTGGGTTCAATCTTTTGTTAGGGCACATACCTAGGTTCTGAGTTCTATCCCCAGTGGGGCATGTACTAGAGGTAACTGATCGATGTTTCTCACATCAATATTTCTCCCTTTTCCTCTTTCTCTAAAAGCAATAAATATATTCTCAGGTGAGGATATAAATAAATAAATAAGTAAATAAATAAATAAATCCAAAAATGAAACAGACTCTGCCATAGGTCATAAGTTTGGTAGGCATGTTGTAGAAGGAATTCAAAGATTAGATGAGTAATTGAATTGTAAAACATGCTTCTTGAAAACCTAAGATTCTTATACTTCTAATTAAGAGTTGATTTAGTGATAACTTACTTCAAAAAATCACCAGGTAAACCACTTTTTAACCTAATTACATTCTAAATGCAAAGAGAAAAATTTCACTATGGGTATTGATGAGATTGTTTTCTTCATAAAAGAAGTAGAGAATGCCCATTTCACTTAATTTTTAAAGGGGAGATAAGATACAGATTTCAGAATTAGAACCACATATGTACAGAACTGTTTTTCTGTAGCTTCTACCCATGGACTGTATTTCTATGTCCTGGGATAAATGGAGAACAAACAAGTTTAACCTATTTCTTACAAAGGTAGTTCTTCAAAATTTTTAGGACAGAAGTTTTTTTCTCACCAGGTAAAATATATAAAATTTCTTCGGTGCTTTTTCACAATATTTATTTTAAATATTTAAAGCCAGTACTTTGGGGCTTCTCACTACAGGATTGAGAGGCAATTTGAGAGTTATTAAATCAGGTGTCAGGATTATAGCAATAGGAAGAAAATAGTCATGTTGAAGATGGACTGGGGAAGGGGGAGACTAAAAAGAAGTATTGGCCTTTTCTTTGGTCTCATTGCCCTATTGTCTAGAAAAGAGATTTTCAACCTTTTTTATTTCATGGCACACATGAATTACTAAAATTCTGCAGCACACCAAATACATATTTTTTGTTGATCTGACCAAAAAGTATAATTTTGAATAGGTTACACCAGATGGCTATTGTGTTGGCTGCTATAATTTTTTTTTTTGTTGTTGGCAGTCTAAGGGAAAAGAGGTCATTGCCCCTGACTAAATAGGCATTACATGTTTTAAAAACTCTTGAGGCACACACTTGTCTAGGCTTATACCAATGCCAAATTGCTTAATTACTGTAGCTTTAAAATACCTTGACCTCGGGTAAGTGAAGTCCTACTTTTTTATTATTCTTCAAGACTGACTTGGCTGTTCTTGGCCAAAACTATACTTTTCATGGATTGAAAGACTCAGTGTTATACAAATGTCAGTTGCTGTCCCCTACCCCCACCCCAAATGACCTAAAGGTTCATTGCAAGGGAAATCATAACAAGATACAGTCACTGTAACCCTTGAATACCTGGATGACCACTATTCTGAATTATACAGTTGACAGTGGCTGGAATCAATGGTGGCATCTCAGATGAGGTGAGTCTTAGGAGCACAGAAGGTCCCAGATTAGCCACCCTTGGTTCCTGGTGAAGACAGGAGAGTTCACAGTGCTTTCATCTCATGGCCCAGCCAATCCCAGCTCAGTGCTGCGAGGATGACTGAGATACAGCAGGGCCAGTGTCAGTAGCAGCAGGTTTTTACCCAAAACAAGTGAAAACTGGAGAAAGCAGGCCACCTGGGTTCCAAAGCCAAGGAGGTAAAGCTTGGGAGCTAATATGGTTAAATTATGCTGAGTCTGGAGTGCCTCATCCTTCCAGACTACAAGTATCTGGTTAGGAGAAAATAACTGTTGCCGAAGGACCTGACATTGGTTCTCCAGATGAAAGTTCTTAAATTTAGTCAAGGAATAAAAACAGCTTTGATGTTGTAGGAAACAAGTTTCAAGATGGTGGTGGAGTAGGTGATCTTACTCTCATCTCCCAGAACCAAATTGGAAATACAACTAAATTGGGGAACAGTCACCATAAGTTACCAACTAAAGATTATCTGAAAAGGAGACTTAAAACCAAGGAAAGACAGAAGAAGTCACTTCAACACCACTTCAAACAGGTTACCAAGGCCAGACATAGTATCTGTCATTGACCTACATCAGAGTCCCTCCTAAGATGTGTTGAAAAAACACATCAAGTGGCCAGCTTCAGAGAACATGGGAGAAAGATCCAACAAGCTTCACAAACAGCATATCCAAAGAGAGATCCCAGAAGTATTAAACTCTGCTGAGGCGAACTTTACTTTCTTCTTCTTTGTCTTTTTCTTGCTTTTTTTCTATTTCTTTTTTCCTTTTTTCTTCTATATTTTTTATCTTTTCTTGTTCTATTTTTTCTCAGTCTTTATTTCTTACGTCTTTTTCATATTCTCATTTTTCTGCTCTTAATCATTTTTATTCGCTTTACACTTTTTTTATATCTCTTCTTTTTTTTTCCCTTTCCTGTTCTTTTTATTGTTGTTGTTGTGGTTTTGATTTTGTTTGGTTTGTCAACACTTGTCCAGCAGCTTGCACTTTTGTGGTTGGGGTGGAGCCTCACAGCCTGCCTCAGGGTCAGTCCCACACATGAATGGCCAACAGCAATTAGGACCCAATTATCAAAGGGGAACCCATATAACCCACACAGGAGACAGTCCTAGAGCACCTAGCTCAGGAGATCAGGCAGATTGTACTTTTGGATCCCATAGGGCACCTACTACATAAGGCAATGCCATGAAAAAGTCATATCAGTTCTATTTTAAACACAGAAATAAATAGACAGACAAAATGGGAAGACAAAGAAACATGCCCCAAGTGAAAAAATAGGAATCTCCAGAAAAAGAGCTAAATGAAGTGCATATACACTGTCTAAAAGATGCCCACTTCAGAACAAAGGATACACACAGACTAAAAGTAAAAGGCTGGAAAGATATTTCATGTAAATGAGAATGGGAAAAAAAAAAGCTTGGCATAGCAATACTTACATCTGACAAAATAGACTTTAAAACGAAGACTATAGTAAGAGACAAAGAAGGACAGTACATAATAATAAAAGGAGCAATCCAACAAGGATATAGATCTACTAAACATTTATGCTTCCAACATGAAAGCACCTAAATATATAAAGCAAACCTTGATGGACATAAAAGGAAAGATTGACAGTAATACAGTCATAGCCTACACATTGACATCAATAGATAGATCAGACAGAAAATCCACAAGGAAATGGTGGCCTTAAATGACACAATAGATCAGATAGATTTTTTCATATATTCAGAATAATTCACCCCAAAGCAGCAGAATAACATTCTTTTCAAGCACACATGGAACATTGTCTAGGACAGACCACATGTAAGAACAACAACAAAAGATCCCAGTAAACTTAAGAAGATTGAAATCATTTCAAGCATCTTCTCTTACTATAATGGAATGAAATTAGATAATCAACCACAAAATAAAAACCAGAAAAATACACCAAGTTAGGGGTCACAAGATGGTTGCAGAATAGGAGGAATGTTCTTATACCTCCCAAAACCAAACTGGAAATAAAACTAAAGAGGAAAATTAGCCCCCTGAAATAAGTAAATAAAGACTACCTGACAAAGAGACTATTAACCAAGGACAGTCAGAAACCAAATAGAGACTGGAAGGAAGGGTGGGGATGTGAAAGGGAATGGCCCCATTCCAATGGGCAGTGGGACAAAGTTATAGCATGCTGTGTGAGCTTCCCCATAAAAAGAGAGAAGCCTGGACTTGGACAATTTCTGGCCAAGATAGAGGCATAGACAGATACACTGCATCTCCCTCCACAACTAAGAAGGAATACAGTTACCTCAAAGCTAGAAATAACCAGAAGTTCCAGAAAATCAAACTGCATAGAAGTCCAACAAACAAAAATATAAAGAAGAAATACTCATCCAGACAGGTAGGAGGGGCGGAGCCAGGGCAGAGAGGACACGGTGTGATGGCGGCAGTGGCAGGCTGGCGAAAGCACAGTTACATGTTTTCAAAAGTCAGGAGGGACACCTGGAGAGCATTCCCAGCTCACATCCCCAGCACCAGGGAAAATCAAGCCTCATTGCTTCTGACTGCAAACCAGTGGGGGTTGGGGCCGAGGCAGAAACTGCTGGTCTCTCAGCAGAGTTTGCTTGTTTAAAGGGCCCCCATGGTCCTAGAACATCTGCAGACCCACCCACTCTGGGAACGACAGCCAGGGCAACAGCTAAAGGGGCTCCAGTCCCATATGAAAGCGGGAGAAGTGCCTGGAAAAGGGGCGAGTGCTGGGCAAGCGGCATTGTTCCCTCTCAGACCCCTCCCCCACATACTGTGCCACAACAGGTTGCCCTATACTGATGAATCCCTAAGGCTCTACCCTTGCAATGTAAAAGGAGTGACAGCTCTGCCTGGGACACAGAGGCAAGCAAACACAGGAGCCTGTCAGGATAGGGAGACAGAGAAGCATGGCCCAAAGGAGGGAGGGGATCTGGGTTCCAGTGGGAGAACTGAGTGAAGAGAAGATAGCCAACCTAATAGACACAGAATGCCAATCACTGGTGATAAAGATGCTCACAGGCTTGACAGATATACTTGAATAAGGCAAATGCATAAGAGAAGAAGTGAAGGCTATGCTAAGTGAAATGAAGGAAAATCCACACAAAACCAATGATGAAGGGAAGAAAACCAGGGTTCAATTCAATGATTTGGAACATAAGGAAGAAAAAAACAGTCAACCAGTACAGAGTGAAGAGACAGGAATTGGAAAAAATGAAGAGAGGCTTGGGAACCTCTGGGACAATGCTAAACATGCCAACATCCGAATCATAGGGATGCCAGAAGAGGAGGAGCAAGAAATTGGGAACTTATGTGAAGAAATAATGGAGGAAAACTTCCCAAATTTTATGAAGGAAATAGACATACAAGTCCAGGAAGCACAGAGAGTCCTGGGCAAGCTGGATCCAGAGGGGACCACACCAAGACACATCATGATTAAAATGCCAAAAGTGAAAGATAAAGAGAGAATCCTAAAGGCAGCAAAAGAGAAACGGAGAGTTGTCTACAAGGTGGTGCCTATAAGACCTTCAGGTGATTTCTCAAAGGACATTTTGCAGACAGGAAGGAACTGGCAAGCAGTATTCAATGTGATGGGAGGCAAGGACCTACAGCCAAGATTGCTCTATACAGCAAAGCTATCATTTGGAATGGAAGGGCAGATGAAGTGCTTCCCAGACAAGGTAAAGCTAAAGGAGTTCATCATCACCAAGTCATTATTATATGAAATGTCAAAGGGACTTACTTAAGAGAAAGAAGATCAAAACTATGAACATTGAAATGATAATAAACTCACAACTATCAATAACTGAATATAAAAAATAAAAAAATCCAACTACGCAAACCAGAATGGGAACAGAATCATAGGTATGGAGATGATTTGGAGGATTGTCAGCTGGGAGGGAGAGGGAGGAGAGATGGGGAAATGGTGCAGGGATTAAGAAGCATAATCATTTGGTACAAAATAGGTGGATAAGTTAAGAATAATATAGGAAAGGGTGAAGCCAAAGAACTTATATGCATGACCCATAGATATGAACTAAGGGGGTGTGGTATTGCTGGAGGGAAGGGGGTATGGGGCAGAGGGGAGCAAAGGGGAAAAAAATTGGGACTACTGTATAATAAATTATACTTAAAAAAAAAAGAAAGACACTCTGATTGTTTCTAATCTATAAGCTATCATGATCCAAATTTTGTTGCCTATCTCACTTTTTCTGTATTTTGCATCTAGTATGACATTTAGTTATAGATTGAGGACATAACATACACCTTTTTCAGTAAAAAAAAAACATTTCACCCAAGAATATGTTTATTGATTTTAGAGAGGAAGTGGGGGAGAGAGAGAGAGAGAGAAACATTGATCTGAGAGAAATATCGATCAGTTGCCTCTTACATGTACTCTGACCAGGGATTGATCCCACAATCCAGGTATGTGACTTGACTGGCAATTGAACCTGCAACACTTTGATGTATGCTCCAACCAACTGAGCCACTGGACCGGGACACTTTTTTAGTTTTCATAATCTGACCATAGGATGGGTTCCTATTTACTATGGCCCATTTATTTTCCATCAGAAGCACTCAGATGTATTATTAATCTGATTCCCAGTAGTTATACAATTGAAGCTGTAATCTTAAGGTTTAATCAGGGCCAAGGTTGTAAGAACACAATGCTGTAAATTACAGTTATGATATAAAATTCTGGAGGCCACACCCTGACCAGTGTACCTTGGTGTGTTGGGTGATGTCCCACAAAGCCAAAGGTTGCTGGTTTGATTCCCAGTCAGGGAATATGTCTACATTGCAAGTTTGGTCCTGTTTGAGGCATGTTCAAGAGGCAACCAATCAATGTTTCTTTCTCACATTGATGTTTCTCTCCTTCTTTTTCTCTAAGGGAATCTGATTTTTTAAAATAAGACTCTCAAGAGATTTTGTTGTACAGTCAGATTTATACATGCATATATATAGTTATCTGTTGCTATGTCACAAATAATGATAAACATAATGATTTAAAACAACACACATTTGCGCTAGCAGAGTGGTGCAGCAGAAGCATGCTGGGCCCATAACCCAGAGGTTGATAGATCGAAACCATCCTTTGCTATCTGTGTTGGTGATTTCGATTAAAACAACACACATTTATTATCTTACCATTTCTAAGTGTAAGGAGTCTGCCTATCTCAACTAGATCTTCTGCTTCAGGGTTCCTTAAAAGGTCTCATGTGAAGGCTAAACTTTTAGAAGGGTTCGCTTTCAAGTTCATGTGGCTGTTGGCAGAATTTAACTGCTCAAGAGCTATTGAACCAAAGACCTGAATTCCTAGCCAAGTGTTGGCTGGACATTCCCCTAAGCTGTTTGCCACATAGGCTTCTTTCTACAACATGGAAGCTTGCTTCATCAAAGAGCACAAGCCAAGAAGGCAATAGAGAAAGTCTGTCAGTAAGACAGAAATCACAATCTTATGAAACTTAATCATGGAATTATATATGCTGTGTTGTATTGGTTAACAGTAAGTCATCATATCCAGCTTACACTCCAGGGGAGGGGATTACACCAGGAGATGAATACCAGGAATTGGGGATCATTGGAAGGCATCTTATAGTCCACCTGCCATACCAGGTTTCAAACAAGGCAAAAATAACCCCATGATCTGAGTTTTGAAGTTAATGAAATAATGCAAGCCAAGTTCTTGGAATTGGTGTCTATAACATGGTAACAATTTAATAGATGTCATTTATTATTATTATTATTATTATCATTATTATTATTATTACAGTAAAATAGTACTGTATTTTCATTGTGTCATGATGAGCATTTTCTTTCTCAGATGATTGTGCTTAGAACAATCATTGGCATATGTGACATTATTTAAAAATGGGTTGTGGGTGCTAAAAGACTAAAATATGATAAAATAAAATTGTGCTAATAGAGTTAAATCAGAATAAAGAGAAAGGAGAATTAGAATATTAAGGTGATATGAGAGGAAAAGAAATCTATGCACCCTATAAAACCCTGGACATCTATTAAAACAGACCTGGCACACACACTAGGTGGTAAATAAATATGAAGTGTTAAAAAATAACTGCCAGCTATTCCAGGGAGGAAGGAAAGGAAAGAGAAGTTACCGAATAACTTAAAGGAAATATATGGGCTGAATTGTATCCCCCGCCCAAGTTAATAAGTTGAAGCTCTAACCCCTAGTACCTCAGAATGTGACTATATTTGAAGATAAGAGGTGATTAAGTTAAAATGAAGCCATTAGGGTGAGCACTAAATCAACTTGACTGGTGTCCTTAGAAGAAGAGGAAATTTGGGCATGCAGAAAAACACCAGGAATGTGAGTGCACAGAGGAAAGACCATGCAAGAACACAGCAGGAAAGTGGCCATCTGCAAGCCAAGGAGGGAGTCCTCAGAAGAAACCAAACTTGCTGACACCTTAATCTTTGACTTGTCACCTCCATAACTGTAAGAAAATAAATTTCTATTGTTCAAGCCACCTAGTCTGTGCTATTTTGTTATGACAGTCCAAGTAAATTAATACAACTACACAGAGAGGTCTCCATTGGTTTCAGATTTTGATTTTTACAACAGATAAAATAATCAAAGTTGTATTTATATAAGGTAAGGATAGTACAGAGGGTTAATGGAAGAAAGACTGGATTGATTCACTGATTGGAAGTTGAAGAAGAGTGTCATTGAGAGAAAACAGATTTGTTTGCCTTTTATTTGTTTCCATCACTTTTACCATGGAGAATGATCATCAACCTAAAATGCATAAACAATTCCATATACTTGAACCAATAGAGGAGAAGAGCAAAATGAGGTTAGAGAGGAAACATAAAGAGAAACCAGATCAGGAGGTTTTTCAGTTTTAGAACATGTTTCTTAAAAGTTTAGGGTATTATTAAAAGTTTTAAATAGACAAGCAACATGATTATACTTGCATTTTAGGAAGATCACTCTGACACACATATGAATGAACTGGAGGGAGAGTATGCAAGGAGGCCAGTCAGGAGTCTCTCTCGAATTCCAGTAATGGGGAACAATGTTAGGTAGAAATATAGAATCTGAAGGACTTGTACACTGATTGGATTAGTGTAATTAAATTAGAAGGCAGAATAGGAAGAGTCCTAATCTTCTAACTGGGAAGACTGGGTTGCTGGAATAACCTAAGAGAATAACCTTAGGAATTAGAGTAGTTGAAGGCATGCAGAATGTGAGGGTTTCACTGTGGGAGTATAGGAGATACAACCAGATACTTCCTGCAAGCCAGTGGGGCTCAGGGGACTCCTCTGGACTGAAGAGGTTGATCTGGGGATAGACAAAGCTATAGCTTGAACAAGGTTATTGGAAAATTCTTCAGAGAAGAAAACCAGCACTGAGGAGGGTGCTCTTGAAATCCTGATAGGTAAACAGAAAGAGGAAGAGGCATTCTCTGAGAAAATTGAGTGGACCCAGTCAGAAAGAGGTAAGAGGACAACCTGGATAGAGTAATGCCTTAACAATTCTGGAGAACAGTGAATTAATCAAGAACTGTCAAATGATGTTGTGTGATATCTTTTACATTGAGTTAAGAGTTTATATTTTGTCATTTCCCACTAAAATACAATAAACCCCATGAGAGCAGGAGCACTTTTCATTGTATACAGTGCTGTGCCCTAGCCTCTGTGTATCAGTTTAAGAAATAACAATAGACTTCCGGCCAAGATGGAGGTGTAGACAGACACACTGCATCTCCCTCCACAACTAAGAAGGAATACAACTACTTCAAAACTGGAAACAACCAGAAGTTCTAGAAAATCAAACTGCATGGAAGTCCAGTATACAAAGATATAAAGAAGAGATACTCATCCAGACATGTAGGAGGGACGGAGAGGACGTGGTGTGATGGTGGCAGCAGCAACGGCAGTAGCAGGCTGACAGAAAGTGCAGTCACACATTTTAAAAAGTTAGGAGGGACACCTGGGGAGTGTTCCCCGCTCCACACTGAACCTTGCAGCTCATGGTCCCAGCACCACAAAAAATCAAGCCTCATTGCTGCTGACTGTAAACCAGTGGGGGTTGGGGTGGAGGCAGAAACTGCCAGTCTCAGCAGAGTCCACTTGTTTAAAGGACCCCCACAGTCCTAGAACATCCGCAGACCCACCCACTCTGGGAACAACGGCCAGGGCAGCAGCTAGAGGGACACCAGTCCAGTGCGGAAGTGGGAGAGGTGCCTGGAAAGGGGGCGAGTGCTGGGCAGGCGGCATTGTTCCCTCTCAGACCCCTCCCCCACATACAGTGCCATAACGTGGTAAGAACATCGCCCTGTACTAACGAATACCTAAGGCTCTGCCCCTTACAACGTAACAGGAGCGACAGCTCTACCTGGGACACGGAGGCAAACAAACACAGGAGCCTGTCAGAATGAGGAGACAGAGAAGTATGGCCCAAAAGGGGGAGAGAACTAAGTGATGAGGATATAGCCAACCTAAAAGATGAGGAGATAGCCAACCTAACAGACACAGAATTCAAAATACTGGTGATAAAGATGCTCACAGGCTTGACAGATATGCTTGAGTACGGCAAATGCATAAGAGAAGAAGTGAAGGCTATGCAAAGTGAAAAGAAGGAAAATCCACACAAAACCAATGGTGAAGGAAAGGAAAATGGGTTTCAAATCAATGATTTGGAACATAAGGAATAAAAAAACAGTTAACCAGTGCAGAGTGAGGAAGCAAGAATTGAGAAAAAAAATGAGGAAAACTTCCCAAATTTTGCTAAGGAGATGAACATACAGGTCCGGGAAGCCTGGAGGGTCTCGGGCGAGCTGGACCCAGAGGGGACCACACTGGGATGCATCATGACTGAGTTGCCAAAGGTGAAAGATAAAGACAGAGTCCTGGGGGCAGCAAGAGAGAGGTGGAGAGTTACCTACAGGGGGGTGCATATAGGACTATTAGCTGATTTCTCAGAGGACATTTTGCAGGCAGGAAGGGACTGGCAAGAAGTATTCAATGTAATGAAAAGCAACCTACAACCAAGATTACTCTATCCAGCAAAGCTATCATTTGGAATGGAAGGTCTGATGAAGTGCTTCCCTGACAAGGTAAAGCTAAAAGAGTTCATCATCACCAAGCCATTATTATATGAAATGTCAAAGGGGCTTACTTAAGAAAAAGAAGATCAAAACTATAAACACTAAAATGACAACAAACTCACAACTACCAACAAATGAATGTAAAAAATAAAAACAAAATCCAACTAAGCAAACCAGAATAGGAACAGAATCATAAGCATGGGGATCGTTTGGAGGGTTATCAGCTGGGAGGGGGGAGGGGGAGAAATGGGGAAATGGGGCAGGGACTAAGACGCATAATCGGTTGGTATAAAATAGACAGGGGGATGTTAAGAATAGTATAGAAAAGGGTGAAGCCAAAGAACTTATATGCATGACCCACGGACATGAACTAAGGGGGGGTGGGATTGCTGGAGTGAAGGTGGGTACTGGGCAGAGGGGAGCAAAGGGGAGAAAAATGGAATCACTGTAACAACGTAATCAATAAAATATACTTAAAAAAAAAAGAAAGAAATAACAACAGGCATCTCAACGGGAACACTTGGTATCCCAGAAATAATAAGTATGGAAAGTAGCTACAAACCTTCTGGGCTGGTGGACCAAAAGGGAAGAAATTGGAACTTCAGAGAAAGGGCATAAAGAGAATGGAGCTTGGCTTCAACTGCCATTATTGGAAGGACACTGACAGGAATAGTAAAAAAAAAAAAAAAGTCCTCTTTCTCCAGCCTTCCAGCCTCCCTCTATTTCTTCTTATTAAGAGATCCTAAGAGAAAACTAATTGACAAAGTTTTGGGAAATGTAATTTGTAGATGTCCAGCCTGTACACCACAGAACGGAGTCTATAAGGGTGGATTTGAAGAAAAAGAATAGATTAATGGAGAGGGAAACATCTTTGAACAGTGCATGACAAATATCAACAAATACCTGTTGACTACTTCCCACGTGATAAAGATATTAAGAGCAGGATATTAAATATCAATTTTGTTCAGTTTTACTTTACTGGAGTGCTTATCCTGACTCTCTAATATCAGTTTTTATTTAATCACTTCTTGCTTCTCCTTTTCCTCCTTTCTACACCTTGTAGTTTGGATGACTTAGACATTCAGTCAACAGTACTGGAAGCAGAAAAAGAGGTCCAATGACATTGAGATAAGCTGAAAATTTTTTCTTTCTTTTTCGTGTAGGATGTCATTAGTGATTTGGTAGTAAGCAACTGCAGAATAATGGCAAAAAATAAACAATCAGTAATTAATAAAAATTACTGCGTGCTATACTAGACTTTCCATATCCCCTGTACACGCCTCCATCCACTCCTCAACCAGTGAATTTCTTGTCGCTGATTTTTTTTTTTATAACAAAGACAATTGTCAAGCATATCTCGAAGGCATATGGAAAATTCTCCTAGTTCTATTTACAATTGCTATTTTAAAAATGAAAACATTCTGGAGTATTTAATTGTTAATGAAAACCACTGTTTTGTAACGTAACATTACATGGTTGAGTTAAACAGCAAATTAAGCACTGGGTTTCATCAAAGCAATTTCCTCGAATTAAAAAAAAAAGTGATAGTGTTCATTTTCGACAGAAAAAGTAGAGAAAGAAGAAAGCTTTTTGTTATGTCCCTTCATTGTTTCATTTCTTTTAGGTTAGAATAACTTAAAAAGGAAAAACGTAGCTGCCCCCTCTGAGGTTCGAACTCAGGACCTTCAGATTATGAGACTGACGCGCTGCCTACTGCGCTAAGGAGGCCCTCCTCATCCAAACTTTCATGGATAGTCTACGAAGATCATTACAAGAAAATTCAATTTAAAATTTCTGAATTATAGTATTTCGAAACAAAGTAGATTTAAAGTATCCAACGTATCCAAACTGATCTAAAGTTATCTAAAAGCGGTGCAGAACAAGGCAAGGACCGACTACCAGCGCGTCCGTTTCCCCGCGGACCTTCTTGCGGAGACATCACGGGCTGAGAGGCAGTTCTGTCGAGTGTGACCAGAGCCTGCGGAGACCCGCCATCTGAAACGCAAACCAGACAGCACTCTCGCTCGCTCGGTCCTCTGAAATGGATGGAGGGTGGGCAGGCGGCCCCGGAATTCTATCCTCTCGCCTCCTTAGCACCGCGAGAGCTCAAACCGAACCGCCGACCTTGCTGACTCCTGAAGTCCGAAGGCTTACTTCCTCAGTGCACAAAATCCACTGGGATTCTCAGTCTGTGTGACCCCTTTTTCCTGTGTTGGTGATACAAGGGGCAGGAGCCTCTTCCTGGCCAGCTGCGGCGTCCCCATTAAGCCTCCACCTGGGAGCGGCGAGAAAGCAAAAAACCGGGGGAGAAGGGAGTAGTTGGGGCTATAGTGTGTGTTGGGGAGAGGAGCGCTGAAGGAAGGGCTATGATTGGTGGAAGGGAAGCTAAAACTAGGAAGAAGAGTGAAATTCAGCTCTGTGAAAACGCAAGCGAGCTAGTTGTGTGGTTGAGTGTTGTGAGTCCCTACGCTAAGACTAGCTGTTTTGAATGTGCAACTTCTAACCCCACTGCTGCCAAACATTTTATATGCTCCACCGTAACCCAGTAGATGTCCCTTTTCTATTCTCATTGTGGACAGTTCTCAGAGGCTCTTCCTTCGGGTAGTTTCTTCAATTCCTACCACCTCTGTTTTCCCAGAGGTCAGAGATAACACCCGTACTCACCGATTCCAAAACGGTCACTGACACAGGATAGACCTTTAATTATTTCAATTAACGAGAAGTTAATGAGCATCTATTGTGTGTACTTGTAATATTTGCTCTCCACTGTATTTTTACCACCCGGAAGTATCCAACATATACCGGACCTTTATTTTAACTCATTCGTGTATTTTAAAAAATTTAGTCAGCGCCTACTATGAGCTAGGTACTTACTTAGGACCCGTAGATACAGTAGTACTTATTACATTATTCAATAAATGATGAACGAATGAATAGCTGCCAATCTCCCTGAATATACTTGGAACTGGAGACAGGTCCTCTCCGACCACTCTTCTCAGCATCCCCGCAGCTTCTCCTTTCACATTTTGAACCCTCATTATGTTGTTTTGAGCTGCGGCGACTCCATGCAAAGGGCCTGGCCTTGCCACTCAACTACCCTTTACATCCCACCGACTAGAGGCTTTCTTGCCCTTCTGCGTGTGCGTCTCTGCGTTATCGCTTGGGCTCCCTCTGTCGGCTCCCTAGCGGTTCGCTCTGCCCTCGCCTCATTTCCTGGGTCTGAGTTTGGAAGTTGCATTGTCCTGGAAGCCTCCCTTAATCTCCCTCTAGAATTACAGTTAAGAACTGAGGATATAGGAGATGAACAAGAGAAAGGAACCCTGCCCTGGTGCCTAGTAGGAAAGACAAAGCCTTAGATAATACATAATGGCCGGAGATGATACAACTTCTGCAAAGAATGAGACTGAACTATAAATGGCATCTTAGATATTGTTACCAGAATAAAGAATGTTACCGAGTAGTACAACAGTACAATGTATAGGACACACTTACAATTGTTCCCAGTGATGTGTCAGAGGAGAGTTTGAGTTGTGTCAGTTTGAACGAGTGGATATTTATTTCATAAGTCAAATACATGAATTCACTAATTTATAAATGAAGTTTTAAAAATAGAAATCTGATAAATACAATAAAGGAGAAATGCAGTGTGCTGTGGAGCAGGCAGCAGGCCTCAGCTCCGCGGTCCTTTCCTCCCATAGGCTTTCCTCATTGAGGTCTGCTTTTAATTGGGTATTCTTACTGGTACACATTGGGTATATTATGTAATCACTCAACCCATCACTTAGCATTTACTATAATTTTTGGAAATTTTTGTGTAATTGTCTGCTTTTTTGTCTTGATGTATCATAAGCTTTGCGAGATTCAGAACCAGATTTCTCTTGCTTCCCCACATCATAAAAACTAAATAAATATTTATGGTAAGTTTCAATGAGTAAGTACAGGGAAGAATATCTTTCTAAATTGTGAATTGAGCAAGGTATACAGAACGGAGGAACCAGGAAGACCCGGAGATCTTCAGTTTTAGGTAGGGTCATGTGTTCTGAAGTCCCCTTTCTATAGAATACTCCATTGGAATTTGATTCTGGACTGCTGATTACGCCCCGCTGTGAGAAAAGGCTCACAATAAAAACCAGGACACAGGATTTCAGCAGTAACTGACGCAGTTTATTCACAGATCTGCAGGTCTCGGCGCAGCCAGATCAAAGGTGTGTGCCAAAAGATGGAGCTGGCTGTTTTTATCCCTAAGGCATCTAAAACGCACCCGTGCCCCCTCCCCCTTCTCCTTCTCCGTTTCTCCATGCTGGATACTCCAGAGTTACAATCTAACGCAATTATCTAAATTAACCGAAGGTGAAAATTAACTCAGGCTGATCTAGTTATAGGTCTGTCTACAGTTCTCCTTTGAAATTTCCCTAACTTGTTTGCTGGGGCTGTCTGGCTACATTTTCCCATTTTCCCTTAGTTTGGTGATGACTATCTCTCCCCCCTTTGATCTCAGGATGCTGCTTTTCTGATTTGTAAATAAGCATACTGTCAACTACATTTTCCCATTTTCCCTGAGTTTGGTGATGACTCTCTCTCCCCCTTTTGATTTCAGGATGCCCCTTTTCTGACCTGTAAGTATGCTAATACTGTCAACTAGATTTTCCCATTTTCCCTGAGGTTGATAATGACTATCTCTCCTCCTTTTGATTTCAGGATGCCCATTTTCTGATTTGTAAATATGCTAATACTGTCAACTCTGGCTCAGAGACCCTCTAATTACATTTGCCCTTTGTTGCTAATGATTTTCTACTGGTTTGCGAGTCACTATTTCCTTGTTTCTTACACTGCTGCCTTGTTCATTCTGGATTCAGCCCTGCTACCAGTTGATTGCAAACCATCCTTGCTCAGATTACCAGAGACAGACTCTTTCTAGGTTGTGGAACCCAGTCATCTCTTACTCCACTCATTCCCCTCAGTGCTGTTAATTTGTTTGCATTTACCTTGCACTATTTGTGACCTGTAAGTAATTTCAATGAAGAAATTCAGTTTAAGGAACTTCAGACTCAACAATAAACAAATCTCAGGGTTGTCGTGGGCAAAATGGGTGAAAGTGGTCCAAAGGAATAAACTCCCAGTTGTAAAATAAATGTCTTGAGATATAATGACTATAGTTAATATTACTGTATTGTGTATTTGAAAGTTTCTAGGAAAGGAAATCTTAACACTATCATCATAAAAAAATTATAACTGTGTGGCAATGACTGTTAACTGGACTTATTATGGTGAGCATTACCCAATATATACAAATATTGAATCATTATATTGTACTCCTTAATATAATATAATTGTATCTCAATAAAAATAGTAAAACTGACAATGTTCTAGACCATTAAGATTGTTAATCCCAATACACAGATACATACAACAATCAGTATCATATGAAGAAGTGACCAAAGAGTGTGCAGTGAAAAAAATGTCAGAAAAAAAAAAAAGAATAAACAAACCAACCGAGGGCCATCTGTCCTGTTTTCCATGTCTTTACCCACTCTCCTTTCCTGGAGGAGAGTAGGAGGGGGAGATAAATGTACAAAGGTTGAAAAAAAAAACAGTTCCCCCTTGCCTATTTGCAGAGAGCAGTTTAAAGCCAATAGTTGAATAGTAGGTCTTTGAAGTTCTGATATCAATTTAAACCAGTAGACTTTTTATTTTATATTACATTTTATTTTATTTTGAAAAAAACTGTGGCTCGTGGAATAAAAAGTACGCCACCTGTGCTGAAGAAAAAAGACTTAGTTTGTGCTTCAACTAAATCTGAGATAGCTTAGAACATCTTTTAAGGCTAGGAGATTCATGAAGATGGAATGGAGAGTTTGTGTGTGTGGAGGGAAGGGACCGACACTTATGAGAACTTTATAGTCACCTGGCCAAAAGTCTTTGAATTTTTCCACTTTCCCCCCAACCTCCCAAAAGATATACAGTAGCCCTCTCTATATCGTGGTTCACTTATCGCGGCCTCACTGTATCACGGGATTTTTACAAATATTATATTTAATTATTTATCGCAGATTTTTCACTATACCATGGGATTTTGCAGTACTGTATACATACGTTGTTAAAGTTATGTAGGTTTAAGAGTGTAGAATATGTTTAAGAACATAAATAGTGTTTATAAAAGTGTGGAAAATGTTAATAAGGGAGTGGGAAAGGTTAGTAAGGGACTGGGAACGGTATATAAGTGTGTGGGAAGGGTTTATAAAGCCTTAAAATACATATAAATACTAAAATAAATGTAAGGTTCCTACTTTGCGGACTTTCACCTATCGCGGGGTGGGGTCTAGAACGTAATACCTGCGATAAGTGAGGGAATACTGTATTCACTTCAACCCATATTTATAGAGCGGCTATTTTAAAGCAGCTATTTTGTGACAGGCACTTTGCTAGGTTGGAGATACAACAAAAGGATGAATGCCCAAAAATGATTCAGGGATTTCTTAGCAAGTCAGCTTTGGGAGACTACCAGACATACATTAAGAATACATGGCCAATAATTAATATTTAGATTGACTAAAGTAGTAATTAATTCCTGAGTATTTCTTCTGTATGCTACATATATGATCTCATATTTGTTCTTACAGTTACTAGGTAAATAATCATGATATGTTAATAAAGTTAAGATTTTGAAAAATAAATAATTATGCCCAGCATTATGACATCCTCTTTTGGTCATCCACTCCTGAGGACACCTATTTTTAAAAAATAATTAATTTATTTGTTTTTAGAGAGAGGAGAAGGAAGTGAGAAAGAGGGAGAGAAACATCAGTTACTTCTCACAAGCCCCAAACTGGGGACCTGGCTCACAACCCAGGCATGTGCCCTAAACCAGAATCAGGCCAGTTTTAGTTTGTGGGACTGTAAGAAACAAGGAAATAGTGACTCCCAAACCAGTAGAAAATCATTAGTAACAAAGGACAAATGTAATTAAAGGGTCTTAAGGGCAAATGTAATTAGAGGATCTCTGAGAAGGAAGTTGACAGCACTAGCATATTTACAAATCACAAAAGGGGCATTTAGATAATTGCGTTAGATTGTAACTCCAGAGTAACCAGTAATGGAGAAACCAGGAAGAAGAAGAGGGGTGGGGAGCTAATCGCATTACTATAAAACCAGTTTTCTTTGTTTACTTGGTGCGCGCATTCTCCTGGCTGAGGCCGCACCCAACTCTGCAGACTTGTGAACAAACACCTCGCTTTGCGGCTCAAGTCCTGTGTCCCGGTTTTTATTGTGAGCATTTCTTACAGGACAACCTCCAAACCACTGAACCATACCAGTCAGGGCCAAGGATACTTATTTATGGGGACTTGTGAACACTGGTGCTAACCTAAAAGTAAAAGACATTTCAAAGTGAAGGCAAGGAGCATTGATTCAGGCAGAAGCCTAAATAGTGTTCTGATTAGGAGACAAAGGCAATAGGTATTTATGAAAAAGGAGAGAAGAACAATTACATCAATAGAAAGAAGGCATTTTTATAGGTGCAGAAAACATGACATAGTGATATTAATAGGGGAGCTCAAGAGTTAAAGGTTTTAGCCTTAATTGATAGGCTTAAATGATTAATCCTTGTGCAAAGCTGTTATTCCAGGAACTGGAATGCATGAGCACATGACTCCTGGAGGCTGACAAGCAACTAAACCTTTGTGCCCCAGAGGGTCTGCAAGCAATGGAGATATTATCTGAGTCATTGTGTCCCAGAGAATTGTTGATCCACAGAAAAAGTAGTAGGAAAATCACCACCAGATTTCAACTCTTATCCAATTAACCTTTTTCTCAAACACCTTACCTGCCCTTTAGTCTCCTTATAAAAAATCGACTTGAAGTGCGATCTTGAGATGGTTTTTGAGGATGCATGACCCAGTGTCTTCTCAGATTGCTGATTATCTGAATAAAGTACCCATAAAGATTCAATTCTTGTCTCTACTTATTGGTTCTGATAGTGACAAGAAGCATGAACACTGACTTTTCTGGTTTCATATTAATTATGAACAATGTGTTTAATTTTCAGTGCAGGAGCTATCAGTCTTATAGTCATAATAACTGCTTTCTTGTTATTGTTGAAAACAGTTTTTGACACACAATGTTGACACACATAGGCCCAGTGCAAAGATTATTTTTCTCTGTTTTAACATTCCAAAGTGTCAGGCCAGCCTTGCTCTTGTTACAGAAACAGGGGTGTCCAAAAACAAACCCCAGAGTTTGTGGCTGGACATGGGGAAAAGGAAGCAGCTCTTAAGACGCCTTTGCATGCCTGGGGCTAGTTGCTAGTGTCTTTGTTTTGCAAAATGGCTTTGATACTTCCAAGGCCCAAGAAGATGGGAGGAGTCTTGAAGTGTGTGATGGTATGGAAGGAGCCTACAGAGCCTGCGTAGGGTTCTGGGAATGGTCAGAACTGGTTGCAATACCAACTTCGTCAGAGGACGCAGTCAGAGATATATAAGCAGCTGTGGACATTTTAGCTCGGTCTCGGTCTCTCTCTCTCTCTCTCTCGCTCTCGCTCTCGCTTGTGCTCTCTCTCTTGTGCCCCCTTCATGCAGCTTGGTGAAGGGGCCTTCTCCATGCAGATTAAAGAAGCTGAGTTCTCCATGCGGTTTTGAGAGAGCTCTCCAGGCCTCTTTAAGAGGCTCTCGCCATGTGGTTTTGAGAAGGAGAGGAGATCCACATGGTTTTCAGGAAGAAGGCAGTTTACAAGGAGGCTGAGAATCCATGTGGTTCTTCATTGAGAGCTGGAGGGCACCACAGCACAGAAAGGACCTCCCCAATCAGACTTGAGTGATTGGCAGCTACTGGTAAAGCTGAACTGTGCCTAGGAAGTAGGGAAATGGTATTTCTGACTTTTCTAAGGCTGGCCTGGTTTGGTAGAGAGAGGCAGAACTATGTGTTTGTGGGTATTTTAAAGAACATAAGACTCAACAGCAGAAATCCACAAATAATCTAAATCTATTTAACTGTTAAATAAACAGTTCTTTTTCTTTTCACTAAACTCTGGTATTGAGAGTTATAATTCTGGCGGCGGGCAATTGGGCCCCTAACTAAACAGCCCGTGGGTTCTGTTTCAATCAGAGCAGCCCAGGGGTTCTGTTACACTCTGACTACTGTGGGAGATGGCAATGGGTTTATTGAGGAAAAAGGGGGGATGGGGGTGAGGCAACCCCTGGACTGAAGTGAGGGCCTGTAGAAGCAAGGGGAATGGGGACCAGGGAACGGGGAATGGGAAGTAGGGAATGGGGAATGGGGACTCCCAGTCCTCCTCCTGGGCCCGTGGGAGTCCCACCGTACTTCTGCGGGTGCCTTTTTTATACTTGTCAACCACACATTTCAGTGAGAGCAAGTTTGCTTATCAACATATTCAGTAGATCATTTGTATCTCTTTGCTTCCACCCCACCTCCCACCCCTGCTTCCCACCAAGTTAGTTAACATGTTGGGCTAGGTCCCTTAACATTTCCTCTGGGAACAGACTAGGTCAATCAGCATATCCTCTGGGAGCCCTGGCCAGGACCAGGTTGATTAGCATATATCAAAAATCCAGGTGTGCATTCTAGCTGCCTCCATGTTCTGACACAAAGGTCTGATGCAAAATATGTGCAAGAAAGTTCCTCTGGGATGGAGCTGTGGCTGTATTTTCAAGTGGATCTGTTTATGTTATTGTTTACACTACAATGTCCACCTGAGAGCTGGTGCTGCAGATGAAGATAGGGCCAGGCTCTTGGTGGTCATGAATAAGGTATTGAACAGACCACACAAACAAAGATAAGCAAAGCAAGTGAGAGAAAGTTTCTGCCATCATAAGTAATAAGTCCTCTGAGAAACAGGAGAAAGCCTAAAACCCAACAGAGCTAATATTGACCATCCAAATACCCAAGGAAATAAATGGAAAACCTGACAATCAGGATCCACTTAATTAGAGGGACACCATATTCTGAAATGGCACCATACCTTCCATCAGCTGAAGTGGTCAGGCAAAAAGACAGGTAAAACCCAACCCAGTCAAAGAAGAGAAACCACATCGTTACAATATGTTAGGAATCACCTCAAAAGTTCCAAGTTAATTTTTTCTTTGCTTCTAGTAGCTAATCCCTTCACTACTCCCAGCCCTTGTCCTAATATCAGGAGATAAGAGAAAAAAGAAGAGTGAAAAGGACTCTAATCACACAGGAAATGTCAAGAAGTGCATTTGACCAATTACACAGATGAACAATTTTTAACATAATTCCTGTTGAGTTCAATTTTTCAGCTGTTTTAGACTTAAATAGGCATGCTGATTTCAAAACTGCAGTTAGTTTTCTCCTATCACATCAAGTATTTTTCTGTACAGCTTATATTAATGCGACCATTCTAGGCTGGATTGAGCCTGGATTGAGGGAAGCACTAGTGCTTTCCTATTGGCTCAGAGCAAACCTCCCTCGAGTGGGGAGGGGTGAGGGATGACCTTGGAGACCAGCAACAGGTTCATACTTGTCTAGGCTATTCAGTTACACATGAGACAGTGTGGTGAGAGGTTGTGTGCCACTCTATATAGTGAATCGTATTCCAAAGTGTAGTTTGAGTTCTTGTCTGTATACAAGGAGTTAGCAGAATTTTTTTTAATTTACATACGTACTTATTTTCTATCCTTCAGATCATGTCTGCCTCTTGTTGTAAGTGCCTAAAGAATCCTGATTAGTTTTGTTATATCTGTGGCAGTTTCACCATTCCCAGTCAAAGGACAAACATCAGTGCATTTGTCAGGCAAGCCTATTTTGCATATTTTAAAGTAAAACTTGGTGATTAAGATAAGTCTTGGGCCCCTCACAAGGTGAGCAAGCAGTGTGTTGAGAGTTTATGGATGTGGACGAAGGGAACACGTGATAAATTGCCATTTGGTATACCTATGGTTTGGCGAGAGCCCAGAGATCATTTAAGTGACTCTTACTTTTGTATAGTGAAAACGTCAGAATATAAAAAGAAAAATAAATGTGAAATAGAGTATCCTAGTCTACCATCAGCTATACGCCCAGTGCGTCATTCAGCTGAAATCCCAGTGCCAGTTTTCATTGAACTACCTTCTTTCGGAAAACAGGAGTATGGTGAAGAACTAAGTGACAGCAACAATGAAGATTTTGAAATTGAAGGTGACTCAGTTCATAAGGGATTTGTTCGGTATGAGTTAAATGATTTGGCACGAGATTTGGGACTATCCAAAAAGGCTTCTAAACTCCTAGCATCAAGACTGCATGAGAAAAACTTGCTTGAAAAAGGAGTGAAAGCATCCTATTTTTGATTAAGAGAAAGTGCATTTCTGCAGTACTTTCGAAGTGATGGTGGCTTTGTGCATTGCCATAATGTACATAGTTTAATGGAGGAATTGGGAATTCCAATCTATAACGAACTGAATGGCAACTGTTCATCGATAGCTCAAAGTGGAGCTTGAAGTGTGTCCTCATCCACAATGGCAATGTACTTGGTGCAGTCCCAACTGGCCATTCAGTTTGTTTTCATGAAGAATATGAAGACATAATGAGAGTCACTGATCTGTTGCAATATCATAAGCACAATTTGATCATCTGTGTTGACCTTAAAATGGTCTGCTTCCTTCTCGGTCAGCAACGTGGATACACCGAGTATCCCTGTTTTCTGTGTATGTGGGACAGCAGAGCTCATGAGAAGCATTGGGTGGAGTCGAATTGGCCTCTAAGATCTGACCTCAAACCTGGTGATCCAAACATTCTACATGAGCCGCTTGTTGACAGAAAGAATATTATATTCCCACCTCCACACATAAAACTGGGTCTCATGAAGCAATTTGTGAAAGCTTTGCCACCTAAAGGAGACTGTTTCAAGTATCTCATTTTGTCATTTCCTAGCCTGTCGTTTGAAAGGATAAAATACCTTAATATGTATGTTCGGTAGCAGAATTTTACTACTTGTACACAATTTGACTTACAGTAATAATATATAGCCTTTATATGAATAAAATAACTCTAAATAAACAGTATATTCGGGTAATTTTAAATTTATTTTCCTTTTTATGTACATTTTGTATGATTTTTGGGACAAAGGGAGGGTATCCTGTATCTTAAAAAGTTGACGTGATAGAGAAAAACTGGGGTCATTTTTGGATTTGGGTGCCAAAAGTTAGTCAAAAACAAGTGTCAGATCTAACTCACTGAAAATTGTGTTCCCCAGTGTTAAGAATTATGTACAGAAATGCAGTCATGATACAGGAAGATCTGATCAGATCACTGGAGATGAGTAGGGAGGGGCTGTAGCAGTACTTTGCCTGAGGCAGTGATAAACAGCCTAGGATGGAATTGGCTGAGAAGCTGAATGTCTGTGGAGTGCATGGAATTATGGACCAGAAGATTTAAAATAAAAGGAAGGCAGAGACTGGCTCTTGGGCTCTCTTCCTCAAGGATGCCTGAATGATCATGCTGCTGCTGCCTGTGGATGGTATTTTAGATTGGAGAATAATCCCAGGCTCAGCCTAGGATCAGGCTGGCCTGGCAAAGGGTGGTAGGGTTATTCTTTTGGTGTTCTGGAGGAGATGAGTTCTGAGGCAGAAGCTTGCCAAAGTGCAGCTTTACTTTATTTTGTTTTAGTCTGTAAAATAATCCTATAGAAATAAGATAATCAAAAGTTAACGGGAATGATAGCGAAACTCAAGAATTAAAGATTTTAGCCTTAATTGATAGACTTACGTGACTAATGCCTGTGTAAAGTTGTTATTTAAAAATCGCATAGCTTTTTAAAAAATTTTTTATTTATTATGCTATTACAGTTGCCAAAATTTTTCCCCTTCTTCCCCACTCTACCTGGTTCCCTACATTCCCTCTGGCAATCTTTCCACCCTCTGCTTAGTTCATGTCCATGGGTCATGAATGTAAGTTCTTTGGCTACTCCATTTCTTATACTGTTCTTTTTGTTGCCCCCCCCCCCTTTTCTTATACTGTTCTTAACATGCCCATCTATTCTGTACCTACCAATTTATACTTCTTAATCCCTGCACTGTTTCCCCCATTCTCCCCTTGCCCCCCCCCCCAACTGATAACCCTCCAGATGATCGCTGTAAATATGATTCTGTTCCAGTTCTGCTTGTTTGCTTAGTTTGGTTTTTTAGATTCAATTGTTGATAGTTGTGAATTTAGAGCCATTTTAATGTTCATAGTTTTGGTCTTATTTGTTTTCTGAAATAAGTCCCTTTTAAACATTTCGTGTATTAATGACATGGTAATGATGAACTCCTTTAGCTTTACCTTATTTGGGAAGCACTTTATATGTCTTTCCATTCTAAATAATAGCTTTGCTGGATAGAGTAATTTAGGTTCTACATCTTTGCTTTTCATCACTGAATATTTCTTGCCAGTCCCTTCTAGCGTGCAAAGTTTCTTTTGAGAAATTAGCTGACAGTTTTATGGGAACTCCTTTGTAGGTAAGTATCTGCTTTTCTCTTGCTGCTTTTAAGAGTCTCCCTTTATGCTTAACTTTTGACATTTTAATTATGGTATGTCTTGGTGCGGTCCTATTTGCATCCATCTTGTTTAGGACTCTATGCTTCCTGGACTTGTATGTTTATTTTCTTCACCAAAATAGGAGAGTTTTCTTTCATTATTTTATCAAATAAATTTTCAATTTCTTGCTCTTCCTCTTCTCCTTTTAACACCCCTATGATATGAATGTTGGCACATTTGAAGTTATCCTAGAGGCTCCTTAGCCTACCCTTGTTTGTTTGTTTTTTAATTCTTTTTTCTTATTACTGTTATGATTGAATGTTTTTTTCCTTCCTTATGTTCCAAATCATTGATTGATTCTTGGCTTCATCCACTCCACTGTTGGGTCCCTAAAATTTTTATTTATTTCACTTAGCACATAACCTTCATTTCTGCCAGGGTCTTTTTTATGCCATTGAATTACCTAATGAGTTCCTTGAGCATCCTAATAACCGACATTTTGAACTCTGCATCTGATGGATTGCTTATATGCATTTTGTTTAGTTCTTTTTCTGGAGTTTTGTTCTGGTCTCTCATTTGGCTCACATTTCTTTGTCTCTTCAATTTGGCAGTCTCCTTATGTTTGTTTCTGTATATGAGGTAGAGCTGCTTTGACTTTCTGTCTTAGTAGCATGGTCCACTGTAGAAAAGCACACCAGTAAGTTGGATAGGGTGAAGCCTTAGGAATTCACCAAGGCAGGGCAACCCATGTGAACCAGGTTTATGGAGTCTCAGATATGGTGTTGCTGCTCTGTGGCTCTGTATGAGGGAGGGCTCAAAAAGGGGACAATACTGCTGCCTAGACTCTGGAGTTCTGTCTGGGAGGAAGTTGTCCCCAAGCATTTGCCCTGCTGCCAGACACTTCAGATTCTCCTTGTGTGCCACTGGTGTCCTTCCAGCTACTGTCTCAGTGCCAAATCCCATAGGGAGTAAGTCTACATAAGTCCTAAGTCCATTGTAATCCCTTTAAGAGGAGACTCCTGAGAATCCCACAGTTTCTTCTGCTGCTCCAACCCCTACTGGTTTTTACAGCTAGAAGTTGTGGGGACTTATCTTCCTGGCACTGGAACCCTGGCCTATGTGGTCTGATTTGGGGCTGAGATCCCCCACTCCCAAGGAATCCCCCCTGATATTTATCCACCACACATGGGTATGGGACTAACCCTTCTGTGTCTCTTTATCTCTGCCCCTCCTACCCATCTGGATGAAAGTAACTTCTTAATTCTTGGATGTTGGACTTCCGTACAATTTGATTTTCTGGCAATTCTGGGTGATATTTGTTTTGTAGTCTAGTAGTAATTTTTGCTGTGGTTGTGTGAGGTGAGCTGTGTTTACCTATGCCTCTCTCCTGACCAGAAGTCCAAAAATTGTGTGGCTTTTGAATAAAGACCCCTTTCCTTTATCACCAAACCTTAATCTCTGGAATTTTGCCCAGGGGGTGGCAGCATGCAGCAGGACCCCACTTGTTGTTCAGTAACAGTTATAATAGAAGTTACACTAAAATACTTAATTCCAAAATCAAACTGTTGCATATGGAGACAGGGTCCAGGCTCTTGGTGGTTGTGAACAAAGAATTGGACTTACCACATAGACATTGTAAAGTAAAGAAATTGGGAAATTTATTAAGAAAAGTACACTTCCCAAGACATTGGAGTGGGCTTCCTCTGGACAGGGAATGACTTCCTTCTGTTGAAGCATTACAGGCTTTATTGGGTTTTTACTTAAGCTTCTACACATGTGATTTCCCACAATCCTCCTTGATTTCCCACTTGGAGAGGAAACCACAGTGCTAATTATTATCAAGTGCCACAGGCGATTCTTGGAGATCAGGATGCTGACTGATGACAGGTGCAGTGTCTCAGGATTTTCTATTCTATCTCCTGCCTCAACTCCCCTCTGAGAGATATGGTTTTCAAAAATTCATTTTTTGGTTGGTGATGGAAGATAATCAAACTTCTGTATCTACTTCCTTCTGGAACAGGAAAGTAGACCCTGCCTGCTGAGAATCATGAAACTCTCACCCTATCTTATCTAGTAGTTGGGGAGGAATTCCTGAGTCCAGCATAGATGCCAGATGTTGTAAGGTGTTGGCATTAGGTTCCTCAGGGACTGTTTGAAAACCCTGGATCATCATCATCCTGATGTGGTGAGTCTAGAAGATATAAATTTAACCAACAGGTTAAAGATGCAAGAGCCAAAGATTAGTAAGTACCAACAGAGGTAAAAACCAAGTTAATATGGGAATGTATCCCTTAATGGTATCCCAGAGAGTTTCAGGGTTCCCAGGATACAATCCTTTTAGCTGCATTGCTTGCTATATTTTGTCAGCACTTGTTTCTATTTGCCCTCATGAGTTTATCAAGAAGTTAAATTACCTGGAGCACAAATCCCACCTTCCTGGGCCAATAATTAATCTACTTAACTCAGGTTTGTGGGCTGGCAAGAGTACTTTGAAGCTTGGATTGTGTATTAGTTTGTTTGGCCCAAAGTAGTGTTAGTGATATTCCTTGTAACACTACCCAGATTCTCTGTCATGGCTTAGGTCTGGATGCTGAAGTTGGCATGACTGACTTGTTTCTCCATGATGTCTCCCGCTGTATTGTGGTTGACTATGGCAAACCCAGCAATTGTTAAAAGCATTGCTCTGGAGCAAATTCTGGGTAATTTAGAAAAGAGAGTTGTTAACCCAAGAAGCAGTAGCAAGAATGAAGGTTGTTAGCAAGAAGAGGTTTTATATTGACTTATCTTTAAGGTTGCTTCTTTTTGAATAGGAATTTGAGAGCTTCTAAAGGCTCACAGGTGTAAGTGGAGTCCAGATTTTTCTGCTGGTCCAGGGGAGGATCTGCTGGATTTACTCTAGAAATATGGACCCAACTATTTACCCTTAGCAGCTTTACAGTCATGAGGGTACTTAGGACAACCTGCTAGGGTCCCGTCCATTAGGTTTAAGTTGATCTGTAGGGGATCCCTCTCTCCAAGTTTTGAGAAGTACCCAATCCCCCAGAGATACAGTGGCCTGGAATTTTCCTTTGGGAGCAGATAAGACCTTATTTCTATATTCTTGTATTGCTTTTTGCACCTGTCTTAAGTTTATTATATACTTAACTGCTTGATGTGTCTATGTATCAAATATCAGATCTACAGTTAAGAAAGGCCTACCATATAGTATTTCAAATGTAGAGTCCAGTATTGACCTCAGGGGAGACCCTGATTCTCATGAATGTTATAGGTAATAATTTGACCCAATTTTCAGAAGTTTCTTGACAGAGCCTTGCCAATGCCCTATTCAAGGTGTGATTTGCCTGTTCTACCTGCCCAGACAGAGCACTGAGGTCTCCAAGCAAAGTGAAGGTAATATTTTATGCCTAGAGCCTCAGAGATGGATAGATCTTAGATTTAAAGGATAGCCTGTTATCACTGTAGGGAGCGTGGAAGACAAATTGGGGTATTGTTTCCTTTAAGAGGATTTTTGCTACTTCTGTAGCTTTCTCTGTCCTTGTCAGAAAAGCCTCAGTCCATCCAGTAAAGGTATCTATCAGCACTAATAAATATTTATACCTTCAACAGGGAGGCATTTTGGCAAAGTCAATCGGCCAATCTTTTCCTGAATAGGTCCCGCTTCACTAAATAGGCTCTAACCATGGGGGAAGGAATCGCCCCCCCCCCCCCCAGGGTTGTTGTAGGCACAAAGGATGCAGGCCTGGCAAATACTCTTTATGGTAGTTGTTAGTCCTTTGCCTACAAGTAATCTGTTAACCATTGTTGTTGTGGCATCACTTTCTATGTGGAAGGAGTCACACAAAGACTTAAAAAATTTCCACTGGGAAGCCTGGGGAAGAAAGAGTTTTTGGCCAACATATATTCAAGGTCCTTCATGGATGCTTCCTTGTTCTGAAGCCCAAGATATCTCACCATATGTATAACTGGGCTTGATATCTGAGCCATTCACAGAGGGGCTTCAGGAGATTTTGGAGGCTCTGAGTACCTCTACAGTACCCCCCACCCCCATCCCATGACAGGAACTGCAGTACTTCTGTTGGCCCATCGAGGATCATCCTCCACCAGGATTATTGTATAACATCACCACTGAGACTTCCACCCCATTCCCTCTACCATGAGTCCTGATTTCTACCAGTGACATTGTTGATGCTTTTTTTAATCATGTAACGCCACCTATTATCTACTCTTTTTCCTTTCCAGTTGTTAAATACATTAGGTATAAGTTTGTGTTCTGTTAAAACAAAAAACTGACCGTTCACAAAGGTCAGTTGTTTGGCAGTCTCTAGTGCTGCCTTCTTTGCCTCTTGGTCTGTCCTTCTATTTCTCTGAGAGATAGGGGACATATCCTCCTGATGACCTTTGCAATGCATGACTGCCACTTGCTCAGGGAAGTTAAGTGCTTCCAATAGATTTAGGATTTCTGTTCATGTTTAATGGGGAGTTTCTAACAGTAAGGAACACCATTTCTTTCCATATGGCAGCAGTAGCATGCAGAACAAGGCAGGCATATTTGGAATCTGTATAGATTTAATCCTTTTTCCTTGTCTTGAGATAAGAGCTTGGGTAAATGCCATAATTTCAGACTTCTGGGCCGAGGTTGATGGTAGAAGTGGTTGTGCCTTAATTGTGTCATGTAAACTAACTACTGCATATCTGTACAAAGCTGTTTCCATCAGTGAACCAGTTTTCATCAGAGTTTTCTGTGTGTTGGTCTAGCAAGTCAGTTCCACTGGAATAGGTAAGATTAATAATCTCTGAGCAGGAATGGATCAAGAATGGAGATGATTCTATAGGAGGCTGGATTTAAGGTATTACAGGTTTTTATAGTTACTTCTGAATTGCCCAGAAGAAGAACCTGATATCTGGTCAATCTATTTCGTATTAGCCAGAAATATCCTTTTATTTCTAATACTCCTTATACCTGATGTGAAGTTAAGTCTTCTATCTTCCTGAAAGTTAATTTAGCATGGCTGTGGCTGCAACTGCTCTTAAATATGGAGGCCTCTGATTCCTACATTGTCTAGCTTTGTAGACAAATATGCAACCAATTGGACTAAGAGCCCTAAGGCTATTCCTTTCTTCTCTGCTATGTATAAATAAAAAGGCTTAAGTTTTGGATGCCTAGGGCTGGGGCCTCAACTAGGGCCTGCTTGATTTTATTAAAAGCCTGATCATGTTCCTTTCCCCATATAATGGGTTTATTGTCTGGTCCCTTAATAGCTTCCTATAAAGGTTTTGCAATTAGTTCAATTTGGAATCCAAATTCTGCAATATCCAGCCATTCCTAAGAAAAAGCAGAGTTTTTGGTAGTGGGTGGTGTTAGCTGAGTGATTGCTTTTATTCTTTCTTGTGACAGTTGTCTAGATCCTGGGGTAAGGATATATCCAAAGTAGTTTACTTTGTCTGGTAATTTGGACCTTTTCTTAGAGACTTGATATCCCCAATCCTCAAGGAATTTCAGCATCTGGATAGTATTATGATCTGAGGCTTCCTTCTAGGGCCTGCAGACTAAGATATCTACATATTGTAAGATGGTTCCCTCTTGTAATTATAATTTTCTTAAATTTTTTTTCTAATGCTCTAGCAAACAGATGAGGATTAAACCCTTTGGTAGTACCATCCAGGTATATTACTGATGGGTCATTGTTTTGGGGTCTGTCCACTCAACTGCAAACAGGTATTATGAATCTGGGTGGACAGGGACGCAAAAGAAGGCATTCTTTAAGTACTGTATACCACTGAGTATAGTTTGGTACTTGAGTGAGTATGGTTAAGCATTGGCTACAAGAGGATGGAGAGAAACAACAGCCTTATTAACTAGTCTTACATCCCGGACCAATCTGTACTCTCCTGTAGGTTTAAGAATGGGGAGGACTGGAGTATTGCAGGGGGATTGACAGGGTATGAGCAGCCTCTGTGTTACCAGTTTCTCTATGATGGGCTGCAGACCTTCTAGGGCCTCCTGTTTGATAGGATACTGTTTCCTATGGGGATAGGCTCTTCCAGGTGTTAAGCAAATTTGAACTGGTTGGGCAGTATTGGCTTTTCCAGGAACCCCAGGGTCCCAAACTAGGGGACTTACTTTCTGTAAAATTTGTTCTGGGATATCATTTTAAAATTTTCTTTTATTGTCACATAATTTTAAAGATTTTAATTGGGATCTTTTGAAACTTCAAAATGGCCCCTAATCTGGCCAAGAGTAGTCATCCTAGCAATGGTATAGGCCATTGTGGAATAATTAAGAAAGAATGTTTAAAAATTTGGCTTTCAAATTGACAGGTGACAGGGGGTGTATAAAAACAAGTTCAAGATTTTCCTGCGACCCCCATAATAAGTCCAGTGTAAGAATTGAGGAGAGTAAGTGGCGACAGAATCAATAAGATAGTTAATTTTCTTACCTGCCACATCAAGGGTTACCCAAGGGTTTCCGTTAGAGATCAAAATGCTGGTGTACGCTGTTGCCAATCTGTTACCCCCGCACCCTCAGTCCTCAAGTGCTGCCACCGCCTTAGGTGATGACTCCTTTCCACACTGGGAATAGGGACAATCTATTTTCCAGTGCCAGAGATCAGAATTTTCACCTTTGCACATGGGACATGGCTCTGGAGGTGACCTAGTGCCATACCTCGCCCAGTCTCCAGGGTGTTTACACTTAAAGCATGTTTGATCTTTCTGCTTTTAGTATTTTTGTGTCTTCCCTAGATTACCTTGAGGTGCCTGGACATTGCCATTGGAGTTGTTAACAACTAGAGCTTTAACTTGGCCTGCCTTTCCACCCCCTTTTTCCTATGCTGGAACTGTTCCTCCTTTTCTCAAAGTCTCAGTTGTTAAAAGCTGAGAAGGCAGTGTCTATCAGTTGGCCCATAGAAGTCTGTGAACCCTTTAAGAGGAGTCTTTTGCCAGTCCTGCAGTTTCTTTTGTGCCCCAACCCTCACTGATTTTTACAGCCAGAAGTAATGAGGACTTATCTTCCTGGCACTGCAACTCTGGGCTGGGGCTGGGATCCCTGACTCCCCAGGTATCCCTCCTGTTTTTTATCCACCACACGTAGATGTTGGACAGCTTTTTCTCTCTCCAGGCCTCTCCACACCTGTCTGAGGTTCCTCCCCTCCTACCCCTCTGGATGAATGTGGCTTCTTTAAATCCTTGGTTGTCGGACTTCACACACCTCAATTTTCTGACTATTCTGGGAGATATCTGTTTTGTAGTCTAAAGTTGTATTTTTTATTATAGTTGTGCACAAGGTAAGGTGTTTTTACCTGCGCCTCCATCCTAACCAGAAGTCTCTCAGGATTTCCTATTCGGTCTTCTGCCTCACTGGGACATGGAAAAAAGAAAAAAAAAAGATGTAAGTCATCTTTCTCGAGTTATCAGATTTAGCCTATGGAGTGTAGGACAGAGAAACTTTCAAAAAAGTCATCCATTAACTCCTTTATTCCTTCATTCAGAATCCTTTTATCCATGCATTCATGTGACATGTATTAATTAAGCTTCGACTACATTTCAGACCTTCTGGTGTCAAAGAGGAATGAGACCTGGGCTTGTATTTAAGGCATTCTGGAGTTTTTAAAATTTCAAGCCCACGATTACAGCTGAGCAGGAATTACTAAAAAACTGCACAGTTGCTCTAGAGGCATCTGCAGGTACCTAACACGAGTAAGCAAAGCTGTAGAAAGACATTACAGTTTTATTTTGGTAAAATCTCCCTTTTGAATGGTAAGATTAAAATCTAATTTGCCTTTGCAGGGTGGGAAATAGAGGCAAAATAAAAATCTCCAGAAGTAACAATATTCTTGGATTAGGACCCCTCTTCCCCCAAACATCCAAGAAAAAATACCTGGAGAGGAGACTGGTGAGAACGTTCAGCGAAAACTCCCTCCCTTCACTCTGCAGCGAAAATGGCCGAGATCCAGAAAAACAAACAAAAAATCTCCTGTAATTAAATTTGAAAAATCAATTAGGAAGAAGAGGCAGAGCTTTTACGTAAGGCAACATTTCTTTTTCAATTATATTTTATACATATTATTTAAAAGAAGAAAACGAAAACTAGAAGTAAAGCCATATTAGAATTATATGTCACCACTTACTGGAGATGGTTCCATGGTGTAATGGTTAGCACTCTGGACTCTGAATCCAGCGATCCGAGTTCAAATCTCGGTGGAACCTTCCTTTTCCTTTTTTTTTTTTTTCTTTCCCCCCCACCCCACTTAAAAGTGCAATAACCACATCACTCTGAATTTCAGCACTCTTGAGTACTGCCACCCAACTCGCCTGTAAGCTCAACGGCAACCTGCCATCACTGAGTTCGTGAGGATGTTATTCTGTTCTATCGGTAATTTTTCTCCAAGGACACCCCAGGGGTAATGAGCTTTCAATAAACGCGCCTTTAATGAATAGACTAGAATACAGAGCAAAACGTGATGCGTTAAGTAGCCACCAAAACGGAAAAGGAAAGGGACAGACCTCATTGAGGGTCAGTCATTAGGATCGAAACGAAAAAAGTAAAGAGAATGAAAACAAACATACAAAAATGGTTGAGGAACTGACTGAGAATAACCGGGAATAGTGCCCACATCAGAGGTATACTCGAATCTGCTCCTCCAGCGGGAGAACACTCAGCGAGCAAGCAGGGTTCCAGTCTGGTATCCTAAGCCATTCGGCCAGCCTGACACCGCACGGGAGGCTTCCCCCATGTGGTAAAAATTTCAGTTGTGATAAATATGAGCCCAGTGTGAGCCATTACATTTTTTTCGTAGCTTGAGGTTTATCCAAGAAATGGGAATGTAAATGTTTCTCGCTAGAGTCAGAAACTTGATTGAACAGGGCCACGCTTTCCTTCCACGCAACACAAACCTGCGTGCTCTCTGCCAGTAGACTCCACGCCTTAATCAGTGCCCAAGCCTGGGAAGTGAGCGAGAAGGGCGGGTGAGGGCGGAACACGCTGCTGGAAAGGTGGTGCCAGCAGGGAGTGCGGATAGGAGCCTGAGCGCCCAGGTCCTTCCCGGCCAGCCTCCCAGGACTTCAAACAGGTTCACCCAGCTCCATCTACGTTTGGCAGGAGATTTAAGTTATGTCAGTGGAAACCTATCCCAGGGATGAAGAACCGTAGACGTTAATACTTGAGAGTACCACCCCACAGAAATGGCTGGGTCTGCACGCAATCCCCCAAGACTCTCCGGTCTACAAGCTCGGCCCACGCCTACGGAGCTTCCAGAATGGTGTTCCTCAATTAAATACGAACGACAACCAAGAATCACCAGATGTTTATGAAAATACTTCTACAATAAAGATAAGGACCAGTACAAACAGGATGCAGGAAAAGGAACTAAGGCAAAACACATTCGATTAAAGTAGCTGGATTTTTAAAAAAATTATCATTAAATTCTCAGTGAGGTAAGAAAAAATATTGTATTTGTGAAAGGAGAAAAATGGGTAGTTCTTAAAATTAATATTATGTCAGAAATTTAAAAAAAGCATTTCAGAATAAAGTTATGGAAATCTTCTAGAAAGTGTAGGGTGGAGATGTAAAGTAGGAGAGAATCAATAAGAAAACAAAGGGTGTTATAGTACAAGGAATGCAACCAAGGATTCCCAGAAGAGAAAAGGAGATGACGAAGGAAAGAAGATAAAAGACATAACACGAGACTATATTCCAGAACGGAAGACAGTAAATCTCCAGGTTTAAAAGGCTCACCAAATGCCTTGCCTAACTTGTGACAAAAGCCTCACTCAAAGTACGTCATCATGAAATAGCAGAACCTTAGGGATAAAATGAAGATCCCAAAAGAAAGAAAACAAAGCTTATATATGAAGGATTAGAAATCAGAAAGGCATTTCTCTTTTAAACAGCAACACTGAAAGATGGAGAACAGTGAACTGATGCCTTAATCATTTCCATAAAGGAAAATAATTTCCACATTGGATTTCTGGTCTCAGCCAAACTACCAATGAAGTGTAAGTGGACATTCTTAGCCTGCAGACTCTCTCTCTCTCTCTCAAAAAAAAAAAAAAAAAAAAAAAAAAAATTACCTTCCATGTCCCCTTTCTCAGAAAGCTTCTGAGGAATTGTTCTACTAAACAGGGAGTTAAACTTAGCAAAAGGAAGATGTGTAATCCAGTAATAAAGAACCTAACAAAAGAGGAGAAAGGGGAAGAAAAGTGAAGACAAGCTCCAGGGTGCCTGCTGCTTAAAAAGCAGTCAGTCTACAGCATGCAGAAGGGTTACAAGAGGAATGTTCCCAAGAGGAAATGGAACTGATAACCCTTTCTGTGTGACCAAAAAAGAATGTCAAAAACTGGTGTTGAATTGGGAATAAATGTTTAAAAAAGTAAGCAAAGACACAGGAGGAAATTACTTTGGAAAATTGTTTGGGAATACCTAAAAACCTAAACATATACCTGTGCTAGAAGCCATCAATTTCACTACAAGAAATGGAGCACTTGTTCATTCACAAACATATATAAGAATGTTCAGGGCAGCTTTATTCATAATAGACAGGAACTGAAGGTAACTCAATACTGATCAATAGCAAAATTATTAAATAAATTGTGATATATTCATACAGTGAATCACTACTCAGCAGAAAAAACTGAATTACTACTATAGATAAGAATGATTCCTACAGACATAATGAGTTAAGAAAAAAAAACAAAAAATGCTTACTGTATGATACTATTTATATGAAATTCAAGAACAGGCAAAATTAATGTTTCTAAAAACTTGTAATAGCAATTTCTTCTAGTGTCTGTAACCTCTTGGGGTGGGTTGTAATGAGCCCTCTCTGAAGCTGAGAACATTCTTCATTTTTATCCTGAGGGTAACAAATTATTAAGCTCTACACTGAAACTTTGTGCACTTTGTTTATCTTACCTTGATAAGTTTAAAATTACGATATAAGACAATTTCTTATTCAATGTCAATTAGATCCTCTACAGTGTAAGCTCTGAAGAGATTAAAAGAAGGAAAAAATTGTAATGTCAGGAACATAGAGAAAGTTTTATGGGAGGCTGATTCTGGAGGGAGTGGATCACCTACAAGGAAAGCATGTGAAGTTTAGCACAGAAAGGGAAGAGAAATGATTCTAGAGTTCACAAAGGCATTGTAACCTTCTTTAGGCCCAACATACTCCAGGTTCCTCAAGAATTTCTCCCTTGCAGTTCAGGATGCCATTCCTACCTGCGCTGTTATTATTTTTTCATAGTGTCCTGTCTCTTCTTCCATAGCACTTGTCACAACTAGTAACCATAGGTTGATTTGTTTATTAACCTAATGCCATTCCTTATTCTAATTATTTTATACTAGGTAACAGACTGTCCCAAAACTTAGGGTTCAATAGTGTGATTCTTGTGCTGCATGTGGCAGTGAATGGCAACTCAGAACGTATCCATCTGGCAGTTGGGCTTCTCTGTTCGCATACCTGATACCTTTGATACGGAATGGTTGAAAGATGGGCTCAGCTGAGCCCCTCGCCCCCCTCTATAGAGTCCTATGGTGGAAAAGTCAGACATTGTTATGGACTGAATTGTTTCTCCTCAAAATGCATATGTTGAGCTTTGACCCCCAATGTGACTGTATTGGAGGTAAGACCTTTCTGGAGGTATAAGGTTAAATGAGGTCATAAAGGTGGGGCCCTGATCCAATAGGACTGGTGTCCTTATAAAAAGAGAAAGAAATACCAGGAGTGAGTATTCTCAGAGGAAAGACCAAATGAAACACAGAGAGAAGGTAGCCATCAGCAAGCTAAAAAGAGAGGAGAGGCCTCAGAGAAATCAACCGTGCTGCCACCTTAATCTTGAACTTCCAGCATCTAGAAAATAAACTGAAAAAAATAAATGTCTGTTAAGTCACACAATCTGGTATTTTGTTATATAGCATTCCAAGCCGACTACTACATCTTTCATGGTGGCTAAAGACTGTAAGAGACCAAAGCAGAGGATGTCAGTCCTTTTAAAGGCCAGGCCCAACACCGGTATAGAAGCACTCTGCCCTACTTTATTTGTCAGAGCATTGGTAGGGCAGCCCAGATTCAAGGGAGTAGAGTGAATTGCACCTGTCAGTGATGCAATGTTATGTGCATACATGGATGGTAGAAACTAAAGTTGACCATCATGGAGATAGCTACCATCCCTGTCCCCCACCCAGCCCCCAGAGGTGTGTGAGCTCCATAAGAGCAGGAGTCTTTTCTAGGGTGTTTACCAGGTACTCTGCTCACACCTTAGTGTCTATATTCAACAAAATCCCACAAACCCTTGCTGTTTGAAAGAATGAGTCAAACTAACTTTTCCCTCACTGTCTTAAAATTTTTTTTTCTCAGGAAATATAGTACAGTTAAATGTTGGGGACAAAATTACCATTCAAAAAATAATACTTAAATGACTAAAGATAATTACCTTTTTCAATGACAGTATTATTTGAGTATGCCTTGGGTTCTTATATCCTATATCTTCTCCTAGACTGTTCTAAGTCTCTTCATACCGTTCTCTAAATGTAATAACCTACATCAGAGAATGTTGTCCTAAGAAATAAATAAACCCCACAATAAAATATCTGGTTTAGGAAAAAGTGTCTGGCAGGAACCCAGGTTAGTTTAAGAGAAGCCATTGCATGGTGGTTACTGCTCAGGCTCTGGAGGCGGTCCATGTAGGCTCCAGTCCTGGCTCTATCATTTACTGACTTTGTGACCTTAGATAATTTACTTAACAGCCAGGATCTAGAAGGATTTTGGGCCTTAATATATGGGTCCCCAACCCGTGGGTTGAGGACCACTATGGTCCAAGACCTGTTACGAACTGGCCTTGTGAAGCTCACCTGAGTTCTGCCCCGCCCCCCCGTCTTCCACAAAACCCGTCCCTGGTGCCGAAAAGGTTGGGGACCCATGCAATGAACAGAGCTCAGTATGTAATAGTTTCTAAATAGGCACCTATTAAAATAAACAAAACAAGAAGAGGAAGAATTGGTTCAAATCAATTATCCTGAAAAGTGTGCTGATTTTTTTCCTCCTACTTAGTCTTAGTCCTCCTCTAGATTCATAGTAGTTCATTCTGAGAGTTTGCCATTTAAGTCCTGTCTTGGTGGGATTGCTGGGAGGTGGTCAGAAAACTGTAAAGCCACACCTGTTCAAAAGAACTTCTATGAGGTCCGTCTGGAAAAAGTCCAGCCAACGTTAATATAACATGGATGGTTCGCATGACATCAATGTAACCTGGCAGCCAAGGAGAGTGGATTGGAATGCACATGTGTGAATAATGACAACTTCACTGTACTGGTCAGTGAGAGCAGTAGATGCCTTTGAGTGAGCATGTGTACTCTGTGGCTGTCACATTCAAAATGAGCAAGTAAAGCAACAAATCTGCATCAAATTTTGCATTAAGCTTGAAGATTCCTCCACAGAAACTATTCTGATGATTCAGAAGACCGAGGCTATGGGCAACTGGTGATCGGCAGCTTCATCACAGCAATGAGGCCACTCATGCATCACATCTTGTGCAGAGTTTTTTTTATGAAACATCAAATCATGCAGGTGACTCAGCCCCACCATAGCCCAGATTTGGTGCCCTGCAACTTCTGGCTTTTCCCAAAACTAAAATCACCTTTGAAAGCGAAGAGATTTCAGACCTTCAATGAGATTCAGAAAAATATGATAGGGCAGCTGATGGTAATTGGGGGAACTGTGTGAGGTCCCAAGGTGCCTACTTTGAAGGGGACTGAGGCATCATTATCCTATGTACAATGTTTCTTGTATCTTCTTCAATAAATGTGTCTTTTTTCATAGCACATGGATGGATACTTTCTGGTCAGGCCTTTGTATATCTTCCCCAAAGTAGAAGCAAATCCCTTTCCTTTATTAGTGCTCCCCCCAACTCTCCTCTTCTTGCTCACTTCATTACTGTATGTCTCTTTACTTCTCTGTTTTAAAATGTTTCTCTCCTTGTCTGTTTCAACTTTATTCTCCTTAGAAATAGCTGAGGAGAATGGCACTGAGTATCCTTATTCACATCCTTCCTAGCTCCCATTCCTCTGTTTCTATTAGTTCTTTCCCCACTAATGTTCTCTTGTACCACTATTGCAACAGCCTCCAAATCCATCCTCCTGATTTGTATTGCCTTTACTACCACCTGGACCATCAACAGGTCACTGCTGTACTCACAAAGCTTCAGTGGACCTCCCTTTTATTCAGGACTCAGAGTTTGTCCTCCACAGCCAATTTTATGACCATTGCTGTTTTGTTCATGAATTTATTTAGCCAATTTTATCAGTATTTCCAGTCCAAATTTTCTTTCACATATTCACTCCTTAACTTATTACAAGTCAGATTCTCTCACAATTTACCAATATTCTCCCAATAGATTACTTATTGTCCTTACAGATAGCCACAAAGGATTTGAGGTGATTTAAAGAGTACTACCCATGCAGAAAACATAAGTTTTAAATTTTGGGAAAACAGAAAGTCTGAGGAGAGAATATGTCTTGAATTCTTGACTTGTAACACTTTGAAGTCTCTTGCTGAACTCTCTAACTGCCCCTCCCTTTTAGTAACTTTTATCTGTTGTATTTCATGTTTACAAAATAACATACACTTGCGGAAAAAATAAAACATATGTTGCACAAATATATAACATAGAAAGTAAATCACTCATAATCTATCCCCTCTTCCCAGTCCTTCCAACACATCACACCCATATTCATTTGGTTGATATTCTTCCAGATATTTTTTCAGTATGTACCTTACTATATTACTTTACAAATAAATTAACTTATTCTACGTAATGTACTGCAACTTGTTTTTAACATAAGTAGGATATATTTTCACATCAGTAACATTATTTTTAATGACATGTAATGACATAACATTGTAGCCTATACTATAATTTTTTAATTAATACATGTTGGATGATAATTTTTTGTTGCTGTTTTCCTTTTACTTTGGTTCTCCTTGCTTTTTTCATAGTCTCAGCTAGACCAAAATTTAGATTTGAATAATAAATATATTTGAAAATAGCAAGATAAATGCTATCTTATATAGAAAAACTTTAAAGAATGTAGAATGGCCAGACCACTATCTCAAAATGAGATACTTCATACTTCTTTATTGTTAGAAAAAATTTCAGAGCTTATCTGTAAATGAATCAATATTTCTCAAAATCAAAAATTAAATTTCTGAAACAAAAATTATTCTTTTACTCATACAAAACCATTTTTAAAATTTGAAATTTAAAATACATTGTCCATTTCTCTGCACAAAGATGAGTGCTTTTAATACTTCGGAATTCATTTGTGACCTTAAAAAAATTTTTATTTTGTAAAAATGAAGCATGCATATGGTACAAAACTCAAAAGCTACTGAAGTTCCACTAACTTTTCACCCCAAAGCAGAAATGTCTCTCAGATTACTGGTGGTCCTTTGATCACTTCTCTCCAAGTATTTTAAATTGTGGACCTAGCAACCACTCCACCTTGCTTTCTATACCCCACCCCTCACCCCCAGCCAGCCATCATCTTCATTATCCATGAGGAAGCAAAGCCAAGAAGCTGAAAAGGGAATATAGTTTTCTATTTTGTCTCCTTTTATAAACGATCCTGAAATGCTCTTCCAAGCTGGATGATGGGAGAGCAGGCTTTCTCCTACACTAAATTTGAGACATTTCTAATATTTCTATAAAGGTTTTCTCAGCTGGTATTCATGGTTCTTGTACAGTAAGAAATTTGGCCTAACCTAAAGAGAGCTGTAGCCGTTTCTTCTGGGAGGAAACCTCTGAACGCTTGGAATTGCACTAGTTACAAGAGTGTGTTATTCCTGGTGGGCCACCTCAGCACACCTGATAGTTTATGCTAATGAGATGACTCAGTGTAGGGTACACCCTTCTCAGGTCTGTTTCATGGGACTTTTGACTTTTGGCTGAGGGAAGACATTGGAAAGCAAAGGAGAAAGGGAGAAGATGAGAACCAAGCAGGTTCTATTTTGAGTGCCTTGGAGAAAAGGATGAAAGCCAAGAGTCAAAAGGAGTTGTTTTCACAAAGACTGTGAAATCAGGTCACAAATAGTGCTAAGGCAGGGCGTGTGACAGGAACTGCTAATGACCTATCCAGTAGGCATTCTCACCTTTCTTTCTTGTTTACAAACCTAGATTTTTATCCTGGTTAGCATGTGCTCAGCAGAAGACTACACTTCCCAACATTCTTTCACAGTGGCCAACAATACTTAAGTGGCACTTGTGCAAAGAGTTCTCTGAGTAGGATCTTCAAAGACAGGGTGATGATTTGTCCCAATTTATCTAGAACACTTATTTCTGTTTGGGTGGTCAGAGATAAGAGCTGTGAAAGAATTCACAAAGAGAAGAAAATGCAGAGAGCAAAGTTTTATTCACTTTCCAAGAGGGGAGAGTGGCATGCATGGCATGGAGAGATACACGGGGCTTTGAGCTTTTATTAGGTTATAAAAGGGTGGGGAGGGGCACTGTAACACAGAAGGTTATGGTTGGTTTTGCATAAGCTGCAATTTGCTCCAATGTCATCTTTTGCCTGTGGCTAGGGGGTGGGGTTAGGGGGTTAGTCGTGTTCTGTTCTTGCTTACTAGTAATTTCCAGTCCTGGGGACCTAAGCTCATGTTTAACAAGATCATAGTCCTGCTCAGCAAATGGCACCACGAGAGCAAATGGCACCAGCTTTATCCTTTCCTTCTCCCATCTGGTTTTAAAATTATTTTATTCTTAATGACCTGGCCTGGTTCTGGTTCTAGGGAGTAGGAACAAAGGTCTATTTTTCTGTAACTACATCAGTTGGGTTAAGGGTATAGCACTGTCCCTGCCTGTGGGTCTGGGTATGGGTCATTAAAGGGAAGAAGGTGGAATTGGACAGCCTGAAAACTGAGAGCTGTGGCCAGAGGCCATTTGTGAAGGAAATATTCCAGAGCCTGGATGCTCCACTGAATGAAGGATACAAGATATTTGAGGAGACATGGCCCCAATGTTATAGGTACTAGAAACAGAGTTAGCCAGGAAAAGCATGACCAGATATTAGCTTTAGAATCCCCAAAAGAGCCCCGACTGGTGTAGCTCAATGGATTGGGCATCATTCTGCAAACAGGGGGGCGGGGGGGGGGTCACCAGTTTGATTCTGGGTCAGGGGACATGCCTGGGTTGTTGGCCATGTCCCTGGGTTGGGGCATGCAAGAGGCAACCAATTGATGTTTCTCAGGGACATGGATGTTTTTTTCTCTCTCTCTCCCTCCCTTCTCCTCTCTTTAAAAATAAATAAACAAGATTTAAAAAAGTACACAAGGGAGAGAGGCAGGGTGTGAGAAACACTCACAATAAAAACTGGGACACAGGACTTGAGCAGTAAAGTGAGGCCTTTATTCATGAGTCTGCAGAGCCGGGCGCACCCTCACAGCCAGGAGAATGTGCGTGCCAAGTAGACAAAGGAAACTGGTTTTATAGTCTTAGCTTCCCCACCCTGAAATTGCCACCCTAAAGTGATTATCTTCTCCACCCTAAAATTGCCACCCTAAAGTGACTATCCTCTCCACTCCAATGCAAATTAGCTCCCCCTCCCCTCTCCTTCTTCCCCGTTTCTCCATTACTGGTTACTCCGGAGTTAAAATCCAACACAGCTATCTAAACACCCCTTCTGTGATTTGTAGATATCCCAGTGCTGTCAACTCCCTTCTCAGAGATCCTCTAATTACATTTGCCCTTAAGACCCTTTAATTACATTTGCCCTTTGTTACCAACGACTTTTTACTGGTTTGGGAGTCACTATGTCCTTGTTTCTAACAAGGGTAGTAGGTAAATTCCGCATGGCTGACACTATATCAATAGTTCTCAATAATTCCAAGTCAAAGGATGAAAGAAAAAAAATGAAACATTAGCTTGGAAGAAAACTAAAAATATTAGGATTTAATTCAGTTTGTGGGTGACAACTGGACATTGTGATTTCCATTGCAACACAATTTATCTCCCTAAAATCACCCTCATTTTACCAGAGAGTTCATTAAGTCCAGTTTCAATTTGGCCTAATCATTTGCATGAACACAAGAATAATAACTGATTATATAGGCTCTTTAAAATTTGTTTTCCTGGAATTTCACAAGGAACCATCAGACTGTGCTTTAGTCAGCCTTTCAGTGTGGGAGACAGGAAGGTATGGTTCAAAAGACTTTGACCGCTGTGTGGAGTTTGCCCTGGGTCTTAACTGGCTGTTTTTTTCTCTTTCATGCTTGCTATGAATCCCACCCTCTGGGGGATTTTAAAGATAGAATAGAAATACAAAGTGGGTTTTAAGGAAAAGGGAACCTGCTGTTTTTCTCTGAATAGCCCCAAATTCTTGTCAGTAGAATGTGAAAAACAGAATGATTAAGTAAGAGGAAATGTTTTTGAACTTGTGTAAAATACCTGGGCTTTTCAACCCTATATTTATCTGCATTTCCCTTTGTTATTACTCCCAACCATTTGGTGAAGGGCTTCATGTTTTCCTTATGCATTTTCGAGTGTAGAAAGTAGATAAAAACCCTGGCTAATAAAAAAACGGGGGATATTTTCCTAAAAAAAAAGAAAAAAAAAACCCTCCCTTCCTTCCTCAGATGGTGAGTGTCTGAGTAGTTTCTTCATCCTTTCCAAGGGACTCAGAGTCTTTCTCACTTCAGAGCACAGAAGCCAAGCTACACAGTTGCCATATGGCTTTGCCTACAATACCTACATATTTGGGTGGATTTCTCAAGTTCTTGAGGCCCCCAAAAGCACCTCATCTGCCCTTCCATTCTAAATGATAGCTTTGCTTGGTCAGAGTAATCTTGGTTGTAGGTCTTGAGACCCTCTGTATGTCCTCCTTGAAGAAATGTCCATTCAGATCCTTTGTCCATTTCTTAAATTGGATTGTTTGTTTTCCTGGTGTTGAATCATATAAGTTCTTTATATAATTTGGAGATCAAACCCTTGTCTGAGGTATCATTGGCAAATATGCTTTCCAATATGGTTGGTTCCCTTTTCATTTTGCTGATGTCTTCTTTAGCCAACCAAAACTTTTTAGTTTAAATTAGTCCCATTTGTTTATTCTTTCCTTTATTTCCCTTGCCCTAGGAGACAGCATAAAAATATTGTTGCATAAGATATATGAAATATTACTGTCTATGTTTTCCTCTAGTACTTTTATGGTGTCACAGCTTACATTTAATTCTCTTATCCATCTTGAGTTTATTCTGATTCATATTGTAAGTTGGTGGTCTAGTTTCATTTTTTTGCATGTCCCTGCCCAGTTCTCCCAGCACCATTTGTTCAAGAGGCTATTTTTACTCCATTTTATGTTCCTGCCCCCTTTGTCAAATATTATTTACCATAGCGACCTGGGTTTATTTCTGGGCTCTCTATTCTGTTTCATTGATCTATATGTCTGTTCTTATTGTGAGAAATGCTCACAATAAAAACCGGGACACAGGACTTGAGCAGTAAAGCGAGGCCTTTATTCACGAGTCTGCAGAGCTGGGCGCACCCTCATAGCCAGGAGAATGTGCGCCCCAAGTAGACAAAAGAACCTGGTTTTATAGTCTTAGCTTCCCCACCCTAACGCAACTAGTTTCCCCTCCCCTCTCCTCCTTCACCGTTTCTCCATGACTGGATACTCCGGAGGTACAATCTAACACGTTCATCTAAATGCCCCTATTGTGATTTGTGAATATGCTAATGTTATCCACTCCCTTCTCAGAGATCCTTTAATTACATTTTCCCTTAAGACCCTTTAATTACATTTGCCTTTTGTTACCAATGACTTTGCTACTGGTTTGGGAGTCACTATGATCTTGTTTCTAACATTATGTCAATACCAGATTGTTTTGATTACAGTGGTTTTGTAATATAGTTTGATATCATTTATTGTGATTCCAGTTTTTCAAGATTTTTCTTGTTTTTCAAGATTGCTGTGGCTATTCAGGGTCATTTTTGATTCCATATAAATTTTGAAATAGTTATTCTAGATCTGTGAAATATATCACTGGTATTTTAATAGGGATTGCAGTGAATCTATAAATTGCTTTGGGTAGTATGTACACACAGTATATGCTTCCATTTATCTGCATCTATCTTAATTTCTTTCTTCAGTTTTCTGTAGTTTTCTGAGTACAGGTCTGTTACCACGTTAAGTTTATTCCTAAGTACTTTATTTTTCTAGTTTCTGTCTGTGATATTTCATTGTTGGTGTACAAAATTCCTTTGATTTATAAATATTGTCTTTGTATCCTGCTTTTTTGCCAAATTCACTTATTAGATTGAGTAGTTTTTTGGTGGAGCCTATAGGGTTTTCTATGTATACTATCAACAGCCTTTAAACAGATTCATCAAGAAAACAAGACAGGACCTGAATAATTAAAAGAAGAAGTGAAAGAGGAGATATCACTACCTATGGTACAGAAATACAAAGGATGGTAAGAAATTACTATGAACAACTATATGCCAAGTAATTTGAGAACCTGGATGAAATGGACAAATTTATGGAAACATATAATTTTCCAAAACTGAATCGAGAAGCAGAAGCCTGAATAGACCAATAACAAGTAATGAAATTGAGGTAGTAATCAAAAAACTCCTGGCACACAAAAGCCCTGGACTGGATGGCTTCACAGGTGAATTTTACAAAACAATTAGGGAAGAGCTAAAGCCTATCCTTCTCAAACTATTTCAAAAATCAAAGAAGAAGGAAGACTCCTAAACTCTTTCTATGAAGCCAGTATTACCCTAATTCCAAAACCAGGTCAGACACAACAAAGAAAGAAAACAACAGGCCAATATTGCTGATGAACATAGATGCTAAAATCCTCAACAAAATAATGGCAAACTAGATCCAGTAACACATTAAAAAGATCATATACCACGATCAAGTGGGATTCATCCCAGAGATGCAAGGATGGTTTAATATTTGCAAATCAATAAATGTAATACACCAGATAAACAAAATGAAAGACAAAAATCACATGATCATATCAATAGGTGCTGAAAAAGCATTTGATAAAGTACAACACCCATTTATGATGAAAACACTCAGCAAAATGGGAATAAAGGGAGCTTACCTCAACATAATAAAGGCCATATACGAGAAACCTTCAGCCATATCATACTCAATGAGCAAAAACTGAAAGCATTCCCCATGAGATCAGGAACAAGACAAGGATGTCCACTATATCCACTCCTATTCAACCAGTCTTGGAAGTTCTAGCCACAGGAAACAGACAAGAAAAAGAAATAGAAGGCATCCAAATTGGAAAAGAGGAAGTAAAACTGTCATTATTTGCAGAAGATATGGTAGTGTACATAGAAAACCATATAGGCTCCACAAAAAAACTCCTTGACTTAATAAGTGAATTTAGCAAGTTAGTAATGTACAAAGTCAATATTCAGAAATAGAAGCCATTTCTGTACACCAACAATAAAATATCAGGGAAACTACAAAAAAATCCCATTACCATAGCAACAAGAAAAATAAAGTACCTAAGAATAAACTTAACTTAACCAAGGAGGTAATAGACCAGTATGTTGTATTAAATGTGGTGAGGGCGCGGAAGTAATTCCAGCAAGGAGAATGAGTCGGTTGGAGGGCTGCCGCATGCTCTGGCTGGTCAGCGATGAGCTGCGCAAAGACCTCTCCTTTTATTGAGTTTTGCAAGTATAGAAATCAATAGGGAGGGTAAAGAATGAGCTCACAGGTACATTCCAATATTGATTACAATATACAATTACTTGGGATTAAAACAAAAGGAGGTTAATATATAAACTATGAAGAATGATTTCTATCAAAAACAGAAAATAGGAATTCAATCATCTATTCTTTTAAAACTATGGGAACGGCCACACTGTTCCTTAAACATTAACAGAAAGCACACAGGGTTAAACACCACCTGTTCTTGGCTTTGTTTGGTTTCCTTGGCAACATCAGGGAATATGGAGTACTCTGCAAGATTCCTTTTAAGTTACAGAATGCCTTGAAACCCTGAGCCTGATCAGTCAAAGACTGTCGGTGCCAGCGAGTCCAGCTCGCCAGCTCGGGTCATAGAGCACCTGGACCGAGAGGCATGAGGGCATGCCTCAGTTTAGGAACCTTGATTTCCAGCATTACCAGTACTCAGAAAACTATATCACACTGAAGAAAGAAATTAAGAATGATACAAATAAGTGGAAGCATATACCATGTTCATGGATGAGAAGAATCAACATCAGTAAAATGTCCATACTATCCAAAGTGATTTATAGATTCAACGTAATCACTATTAAAATACCAGTGACATATTTCAGAGACCTAGAACAAATAATTCAAAAATTTATATGGAACCAAAAAAGATCCCGAATAGTCACAGCAATCTTGAAAAAGAACACAGTAGGAGGAATCACAATACCTGATATCAAACTATACTACAAAGCCACTGTAATCAAAACAGTCTGGTACTGGCATAAGAACTGACATACAGATCAATGGGACAGAACAGAGAGTCCAGAAATAAACTCAGGTCTATATGGTCAACTAATATTTGACAAAGGGGGCAGGAACATAAAATGGAGTGAGAAGAGCCTCTTGAACAAATGGTGCTGGGAGAACTGGACAGGGATGTCCAAAAAAATGAAACCAGACCATCAACTTACACCCTACACCAGAATAAATTCAAGATGGATCAAAGACTTAAATGTAAGCCTTGACACTATAAAAGTCCTAGAGAAAAACATAGGCAGAGGAATTTCAGATATCGCACGTAGCTATATTTTCACCAATACATCTTCTTTTTTTTAAAGTATATTTTATTGATTATTTTATTACAGTAGTTCCAATCTTTTTCCCTTCACTCCCCTCTGTGCAGTACGCCCCCTCCCTCCAGCAATGCCACCCCCCATAGTTCATGTCCATGGGTCATACATATAAGTTCTTTGGCTTCACCCTTTTCTATATTATTCTTAACTTCCCCCTGTCTATTTTGTACCAAATATTATGCTTCTTAATCCCTGCACCATATCCCCATTTCTCCCCCTCCCCTCTCCTAGCTGATAACCCTCAAATGATCACCATACCTATGATTCTGTTCCTATTCTGGTTTGCTTAGTTGGATTTTGTTTTTATATTTTAGATTCAGTTGTTGATAGTTGTGAGTTTGTTGTCATTTTAGTGTTCATAGTTTGACCTTCTTTTTCTTAAGTAAGTCCCTTTCACATTTCATATAATAATGGCTTGGTGATGATGGACTCCTTTAGCTTTACTTTGTCTGGAAAGCACTTCATCTGCCCTTCCATTCCAAATGATAGCTTGCTGAATAGAGTAGTCCAGGTTGCAGGTTGCCTTTCATCACATTGAATACTGCTTGCATGTCCCTTCCTGCCTGCAAAGTGTCCTCTGAGAAATCAGCTGATAGTCCTATATATGCACCCCCCTGTAGGAAACTCTCTGCCTCTCTCTTGCTGCCCCTAGGACTCTGTCTTTATCTTTCACTTTTGGCACCTCAATCATGATGCATCCTGGTGTGGTCCCCTGTGGGTCCAGCTTGCCCGTGACCCTCCATGCTTCCCAGACCTGTATGTCCATCTCCTTCACAAAATTTGGGAAGTTTTCCTCATTTTTTCTCTCAATTCTTGCTTCCTCATTCTGCACTGGTTGAAAATTTTTTTCTTCCTTACATTCCAAATCATTGATGTGAACCCCATTTTCCTTTCCTTCACCATTGGTTTTGTGTGGATTTTCCTTTTTTCCACTTAGCATAGCCTTCACTTCTTCTCTTATGGGTTTGCCATACGCAAGCATATCTGTCAAGGCTGTGGGCATCTTTATCACCAGTGTTTTGAACTCTACATCTGTTTGGTTGGCTATCTCCCCACTTGTTAGGTAGGCTATCTCCTCGTCGCTTAGTTCTCCCACTAGAACCTTGATCCCTTCCCCGTTTTGGGCCATACTTCTGTGTCTCCTCATTCTGACAGGCTCCTGTATTCGTTTGCCTCCACGTCCCCCAGGTAGAGCTGTCGTTCCTGTTATGTTGTAAGGGGTGGAGCCTTAGGGATGTATCAGTACAGGGTGACCTGTTTCACCACGTTGTAGAGCTGTATGTAGGGCAGGGGTCCAAGAGGGAACAATGACACTTGTCCAGCACTCACCCCTTTTGCAGGCGCCTCTCCCACTTCCGCACCAGATGGGTGCCACTCTAGCTGCAGCCCTGGTGTCATTCCCAGAGTGGGTGGGTCTGCGAATGTTCTAGGACCATGGGGGCCCTTTAAACAAGCAGGTTCTGCTGAGAGACCGGCAGTTTCTGTCTCCACCCCAATCTCCACTGGTCTACACAGTCAGAAGCAATGAGGCTTGATTTTCCCTGGTGCTCGGACCGTGAACTTCTAGGTCCAGTGAGGAGTGGGAACGCTCCCCAGGTATCCCTCCTGACTTTAAAACACGTGACAGAGCTTTCTGCTGGCGTGCTGCTGCCACCGCTGCTGCTGCCACCACACCGCATCCTCTCCGCCTCAGCTCCGCCCCTCCTACCTGTCTGGATGAGTATTTCTTCTTATATCTTTGTTTGCTAGACTTCCATGTAGTTTGATTTTCTGGAACTTCTATTTTTTTCTAGTTTAGAAGTAACTGTATTCCTTCTTAGTTGTAAAGGGAGAGATAGTGTGTCTGTCTACGCCTCCATCTTGGCTGGAAGTCCACCAATACATCTTCTAAGGCAAGGGAAATAAAGCAAAGATTAAACAAATGGGACTACATCACACTAAAGAATTTATGCCCAGCAAAAGAACATCTGCAAGATGAAAAGGGAACAACCATATGGGAAAGCACATTTGGCAATGATACCTCAGACAAGGGATTGATCTCCAAAATATATAAAGAACTCTTATGACTCAGTACCAAGAAGGCAGACAATCCAATAAGAAAAAAATGGGCAAAGGACCTGAATAAACACTTCTCCAAGGTGGACATACAGAAGGTTCATAGGCATATGAAAGAATGCTCAACATCACTAGCCATCAGAGAGATGCAAATAAAAACCACAATGAGATACAACCTCACACCAGTCAGAATGGCCATCATAAACAAATCAACAAACAAGTGCTAGTGAGGATGCAGAGAAAGGGAACCCTAGTGCACTGTTGGTGGGAATGCAGAATGGAGCAGCCACTATGGAAAACAGTATGGAATTTCCTCAAAAAACTAAAAATGGAACTGCCTTTTGAAGACCAAAACTATGAACTCTAAAATAACAACAAACTGACAACTATCAACAACTGAATCTAAAAAATAACAAAATCCAACTAAGCAAAACAGATAGGAACAGAATCAGGTATGGAGACCATTTGGAGGGTTATCATCTGGGAGTGGGGAGCGGGAGAAATGGGAAAATGGTGCAGGGACTAAGAAGCATAATCGGTTGGTACAAAATAGACAGGGGGATGTTAAGAATAATATAGAAAAGGATGAAGCCAAAGAACTTATATGCACGACCCATGGACATGAACTAAGGGGGGTGGGATTGCTGGTGGGAAGGAGGGCACTGGGCAGAGGGAAGCAAAGGGAAAGAAATTGGGACTACTGTAACAGTATAATCAATAAAATATATTTAAAAAAGGGAAAAAAGAAAGAAGGAACTCCTACCTTTTGCAACAACATGGATGGAACTGGAGAGTATTATGCTTACTGAAATAAGCCAGGTGGTGAAAGACAAATGCCATATGATCTCACCTAATACAGGAACCTAATGAACAAAACAAACAAATGAGCAAAATAGAACCAGGGGAATGGAAACAAGGAATAGACTGATGGTGACCAGGAGGTCAGGGGAGGGGAAGAAGTGGGTAAAGAAGGGGAAGAGTCTAATCAAGAACTAATATAAATGACCCATCGACATGGACAACAGGGTGGGGATTGACTGTGGGAGAGGGGGATGTGGATGGGGCAGGGTAGTGCAATGGGGGAACAATAGGACAACTGTAATAGAACAACAATAGAAAAATGACAAAAATAGTAATTGATCATATAGGCTTCCTTAAATCTATTTTGCTTTGCTGAAATATTACAAGGAATTCCTGGATTGAGGTTTAAATATCCCCTTAGGACATGGAAGCCAAGCCACAGAGTTGCTTTCATGCTTTGCCTGTAGTACCTGCATATTTGGGTGAGTTTTTGAAGTTCTTTAGGTCCCCCAAATGTCTTGAGGTTTTTCTCATGTCATCTTTCAGGAAAGTAACCTTCACTCCTTACCAGGAAAGACCACCATGAACCTTTTGACCAAGCAAAGTACCAGGCCATTTCTCCAAAGAACTTTTATTGGCTTCGAAAGTCAATTTCAGTTCCTCAAGGCTTTCTGGTAACAATCATAGTCCATCACTGAGGACTTCTGGCCAAAATGGAGGCCTAGGAAAACATGCTGCATCTCCCTCCACAACTAAGAAGGAATATAAGTACCTCAAAACTAGAGAAAACCAGAAGTTCCAGAAAATCGAGCTGCATGGAGCCCAACAAACAAAGATATATAGAAGAAATACTCATCCAGACTGGTAGGAGGGTTAGAGCTGGGGTGGAGAGCACACGGTGTGGTGGCGGCAGCAGTGGTGGCAGTGGCAGGTTGCCAGAAAGCACAGTCACACATTTTAAAAAGTGAGGATAGACACCTGGGGAGCACTCCCAGCACCAAACCAGACCACACTGATCATAGTCCCAGTGCCAGGAAAATAAAGCCTCATTGCTTCTGACTGTGCAAACTAGTGGGGGTTGGGGCTGAGGAAGAAACAGCCAGTCTCTCAGCAATCTACTTGTTTAAAAGGCCTCCGTGGTCCTAGAACGTCTGCAGACCCACCCACTCAGGGAACGACAGCCAGGGCAACAACTAGAGAGGTGCCAGTCCCATACAAAGTGGGAGAAGTGCCTGGAAAAGGGGCGAGTGCTGAGCAAGCGGCATTGTTCCTTCTCAGACGCCTCCCCCACATACAGCACCACAATGTGGTGAAACACGTCACCCTGTACTGATGAATACCTTAGGCTCTCCCTCTTGCAATGTAACAGGAACCACAGCTCTACCTAAGACACAGAGACAAAAAAACACAGGAGCTTGTCAGAATGAGGAGACACAGAAGTATGGCCCAAAAGGGGGAACGGATCAAGGTTTCAGTGGGAGAACTAAGTGACGAGGAGATAGCCAACCTTACAAACGAGGAGATGGCCAACCTAACATATGCAGAGTTCAAAACACTGGTGATAAAGATGCTCACAGGCTTGACAGATATGCTTAAGTACAGCAAACGCAAAAGGGAAGAAGTGAAGGCTATGCTAAGTGAAACAAAGGAAAATCCACACAAAACCAATGGTGAAGGGAAGAAAACTGGGATTCAAATCAACGATTTGGAACATAAGGAGAAAAGCAACAGTCAATCAGTACAGCATGAGGAAACAAGAATTGAAAAAAATGAGGAGAGGCTTAGGAACCTCTGAGACAACTAACTTTAAACATGCCAACATCCAAACTATAAGAGTGCCAGGAGAAGAGGAAGAGGAAGAAATTGAAAACTTATGTGAGAAAATACTGAAGGAAAACTCCCCATGTTTGGTGGAGGAAACAGACATACAAGCCCAGGAAGCACAGAGAATCGCAAATAGGCTAGACCCAAAAAGAACCACACCAAGACACATCATAATGAAAATGTCAAGGGCTGGAGATAAAGAGAGAATCATAACAGTAGCGGGAGAAAAGCAGAGTGTTATCTACAAAGGGGTGCCTATGGGACTATCGGGTGATTTCTCAAAAGAAACTTTGGAGGCAAGAAGGGACTGGCAAGAAGTATTCAAGGTGATGAGAAGCAAGGACTTACAACCAAGATTATTCTATCCAGCAAAGCTATCATTTAGAATGGGAGGGCGGATGAAGTGCTTCCCTGACAAGGTAAAGCTAGGGGAGTTCATCATCACCAAGCTATTATTATATGAAACGTCAAAGGGACTTACTTAAGAAAAGAAGATCAAAATTATGAACATTAAAATGACAACAAACTCACAACTATCAACAACTGAATCTAAAAAATAAGCACAAAATCCAACTAAGAAAACCAGAATAGGAACAGAATCATAGGTATGGGAATCATTCAGAGGGTTCTCAGCTGGGAGGGGGTAGAGGGAGAAATGGAAAAATGGTGCAGGGATTAAGAAGCATAATTGGTAAATACAAAATAGATAGGGGGAAATTAAAAATAATACAGGAAAGGGTGAAGCCAAAGAACATATATGCATGACCCATGGACATGAACTAAGGGGAGTGGGATTGCTGGAGGGAAGGAGAGTACTGGGCAGAGGGGAGCAAAGTGGAAAAAATTGGAACTACTGTAATAACATAATCAATAAAATATACTTTAAGAAAAGAAAAAATAAACCGGAGTCCAGGCATGCTTCTTTCAAGCATGACATTCCAAGTCTTGGTTAATAAAATCACAATTGGAAACTGGCTTTTTGCATTCTGTTATGAAGAAATCAGATTCCTATTTGATATATGCAAACAAACAGATTGCCATGGAAAGAATACTACTCACTCATTAAGATCTTCAAATTCCACAGGGATCAGGTAGGGAAAAAATAAATGCCTCAATATTGCTTATGAAAGTATACTTTACCAGACTGCTTTAAGAAACAGAAAGTCTTCTCATGTCTGAAAAACAAATGATTAAAAATTAGCTATATTTTTCAACAAAATGTTATAAAAGCCACAATTATCTTCAGTTTATTATGTCCCATAATTAATTTCTTTATCCTGATCATCTGCAAGCACCTTTATAAATCCAGCAATCTTTACTCAGTTCAAGGATTGGTCTGAAAATTCATTCTCAGAAATATGCAATCTAAAATAAGTCAGAATCCTGTCCAGGAACCCCTCCCAAGACATAATATATTTTTTGCAAATGCAGTAGAGAAAAACAATGAATGTTTATAAATGACAAGACTTAAAATGAGACGGTTACAGGGTTGAGTCTAACACCACTGACAAAGGAATTTGCTTTCTTGTAACATCTTAAGATCACTAAAACTAAAAATGAAAGTATATCAGAAGTTATATAATCTCTAGAACATAAAAATGTGTATACGAATAGCAGATATTTATTATTTCTTTATTTGACAAAGCTTCCCATGTACTTTAAGCATATTAAATAGGCCTGATTAGTTCCAAAAGTTCTTTTATAAAAGAGGGAGAACAAGTCCTTGAGGTATTCCAGGGACCCACTGGAATAATTCATATCTATTTCTCAGTTAAAAAGTCTCTTAAAATTTAAACTTTGGGAAGGCCATCAAACAAAGTTAACCAAAAGAGTATAACATAAACACATTTTTATAGTAATAACTTGAAAAGATATTAAACTTAAAACTGGTTTTCACATCAAATAATTTGTCCAGACCACAGGATCCTGCTTAATTTATATGTATTTACTTTCTTTGGGCCAATAACATATTACACCTTAATTATGCCATCTGGAGAAAGAAAACACACCATTTAATACACAAACACATATCAAAAAGACCATAAACATGAAGACTGAACACATCAAGTCTATACACATAATTTGACTTATTAATTTGGATAGAGAAAGCACACAATGTTCTTATTTGCTTGTCTTTTTGCTTCTTCCCTCTACACAACCTTTTGTAACTTTTCTAGTCCCTTTTTACTCATGCAGAAATTATAACAATCTACTTTTAATTTTATTTACTTCAAAACATATTGCCATAATTTACACTTTTTATTACTAAAGCCGTATTTTTCCCTAACATAAATGTAAGTAATTAGCATTCTTTAGATTGACAGATTCATGAATACATTTCATAAATATTATCCTGTTTACTAGACCTTTGGCAAAACAATTCTAATTAGTCTAAAATGCAACCTGAATCTCTCCTTTCCAAAACAGACACAAAAACAAACTCTAAAGCAAAGGGAAAATTTCAATGAGGGACTAGGACTAGACTTGGAATTTCATCTCCTTATTTTTCTAATTGAACCTCACCTTCTAACTGCCACACTCTTGCTTTGGCTCCTTCCTTTTCCTCCATGCAGGTCCCCTGCAAGGCCCACATGGACATTGGGGTATTCCCCCAACACTGGGGCACCACTCTGGGTTACACCTGCTATTTCTAGGGTTACCCTCTGGCCTCCCCTACCCAGCATGTTATCACATGCAGTCTACCCCACAGGGGTATTTTTCTGAATATTCTGTTCATGACACCAACTGTAGCACAGGAGCCCCAAACCAGGGAGCTACTTAAGTGTTATGATATTCTGAAAAAAACAACAACAACAAAAAACCCCAGTGGACTAGCAGATGTGGACATGCTGTTTATTACTCACATTACAGGGGAGTGCACCAATGGCAGCAGTAGGTGCCAGAGACACCACATCTCCTCCAGTCCGAGGCTCATTATACCGGTCATAGCCCTAAAGTAAGCTGAGCTCCCAGGCACTGCATATGCCAGGCCTCAGAATTCTAAGCACTAATGCCTCCTTTCTAAATCTTGATCAAAAGGTTCAGCTGCTCCATTTTCCTCCAGCCTGGAAACTGAGGTTTGCAAGTGAGGGTGGAGAAGGCACTGAGTAGTGGACCGGTATGATGAGCTCACCCCTTTCCTGGATGGAATTTTACTGCTAAATTTCTTCTGATTTCTAGGCTCAGCTGTCCTCCATATTCTTTTAACACTCCCGACTCTCTCTTTGATCACCACCCATCTGCATCTACACTAGAAAAAAGAAACAAAACTTACATCCTTGCCGCAAACAGCCATCCCTTCTTCCAAGGGGCTTGCATGTTATGGTCCCTGACCCCCTTTGGGGGGTCATAGACCTGCCTAGGAGATAAAAGAGAGGGGTTTAAACCACAGCCTTTATCTCTTCAAGTTGTGACAGGATATTAAGGAACTAGAATTCCTGAACAAATTGAATGGGGAAACTAAGACAAGAAAATTAAACAAGCCCCAGCAGTTTGAGCATCTTACAGTCAGCTGGTGAATTACAAGACCTTATCTCCCCTAACCAAGGACACTTGAGAGCAAATGGTTCATACTTTTCCCCTCTAACCAGAGAACATATAGTTTAAATCTCCCTGACCTGGGCAAATAGAACAAAGTCCCAATTAATGTCCTTTGTGTCAACTAATCCAAGGACAGATGAAGTCAAGGGAACAAACAACAAAAACCCCATTAAAAACCAAACTTGTTGTGGCAATGTCCCTCAGACTCCCCTCTGCTTTGGCTTCAGAGGTTCATACTTGTGGATGTTCAATGTTGCCTGGAGCTGGGTAGAAACCTAGTCCCTGTTCTGATTGTGATCAGTGTGCATAGGGATATGGTTCATCTGTGTCACCCACACAAACCAGTTGCTTTCCAGGAAACTGACCATGAAGAAAAGGCCTAAAAAGCCTTTCATTCTCCACAGTGACACACAAGTGAGGAAGATGCAGATGTAAAAGGTGATCATCCAGGCCAAATTCACCCACTTCTTCTTCCAGATAACAAGATAGAAAATATACCATTGGAAGTAGAGAGGCAGCAAGGCTGGCCCAATCAAGAACAAGTATTTGTGCTGGTGGTTGTATGACATGTACTTATTCTTCTGCTTCTAATGCTCCACAGAGATGATCTTCCCCAATGCAAAGAAGAAGGATTGCATGTTAATGTCTGGGTCTTTGTGGAAGCAGTGGGCCTTGGCATGGTGCTGGAAGTGCATGTGGTTCCACCAACTGGCAGGTGGCCATTCACTAAATGATGTATTAAGTGGTTCCATGCAGAGGTGCTGAAGATAGACAGGTGCCCAAAGTCATTCCACAGCCAGCCAGCCAGCCTGGACTGGAACTGCGCTGAGCAGCACTGCATAACGGAGAAAGGGCATAAAGGATGTCTCCATAAGCTCCATCCATTCCACTGTGGCCCATAGCACCCCCGAACTTATTCTCAGCTCTTTACTCTTATAGCTCTCAAAGCTAGACTGCTCCGGAGACAGTTGTCTAATCAGGAGAGAGCTCGTGTACTTCTTCATAAGACCCTTGTTGATGTGGAATGTCACAGAGGGATCCGTGGCATCCTGCCCTGTTTAATAGCTGATAATTCAGAAGCCTCTAGAAGAACACGTTTAGGTTGTGCACCTTCCTCTTGATCACCAGCTACCGCTCCTTGCTGCTCCTGGACCATTGTGCCATCTTGTCCCAGGTGTAGTAGAAGCGAAGGCCCGCCCCTGGGCCAGGGCTCTGGGGAGCCCCAGGGACCTAGTGATGTCACACGGTGGGCAGGAGCAGCCAGAGGCCCACTCAGGTTCATGGATAGCGCTCGCCAGTCTCGCATGCTTGGAGAGTGGGTCTGCTTCCGTGCCAGATAATGATCTTTGGAAACTTTTCACTCAGCACAATTTCCTTAAGATCCATCCAAGTTCTGTGTTTCAATTCAATGATTGTTCCTTTTTATTGCTAAGTAATCCGTAATGTGATTTTGCGAGTTTAATGGTTTAGCTGTTATGAAGAACACTATGCAGATTTTTGTCTAAATATCAGCTTTCATTTCTCTTAAATGCCCAATGACATACAGATTTAAGATTCAAAACTGCAACAGCCATTGGCTACCTCATCAGAGACCTCCTTAGCCACCCAATTATTCTTCATTCTTCATATTGATTCACATTTCTTCATGACATCTTTCATATTATGTATTTATTTCTTGGTTTGCTTATTGTCCACCTTCCCTGCTGGAAAGTGACTTTGTTAGCTCAGGAACTTTGTTTTGTTCTGGAGCCTAGAAGAAAGGCTGGCACATGGTGTACACTCAACAAACACTGAATGAATGAATGAATCCTAGATATCTTTGTGTATATGTAGATCTAGTTCCTTTTTTTTCCCCCCTTCAGTTACCTGCAAAGTATTCCACTGTATGCCTGCACAGTATTTTCATTAACTTGTCCCCTACTCAAGCACATTTATGTTGGTTCCCGTATTTTACAAATCCAAACAATGTTATAATTAAAGCCTTATATAATCAATGATCTTTGCACAGATGAGAAGTGGAGTAAATGGTTCACAGTGTGTACATTTTTTAAAAATTAGCTATTGCCAATTGCTCTCAATAATGTTCTCCCAATTTACATTTCCACAGTGTACTGAAATACCCATTTCCTTATATTCTTACCAATATTGAGCATTTTAATCTTTATTGATCTCATAAATTAAAAGTAATATCACATTATTTTATTGTTAGTGAGTTGAAGCCCTGACTCAGTTGGTTAAAGTGTTAACTGATATGCCAAGGTTGAGGGTTCAATTTCCAGTCAGGTCACATAACATATAAGAAGCAACCAATGAATGCATAAATTAGTGGAACAAATCAATGTTTTTCTCTCTAAACTCAATAAATTTTTAAAAAGTGGATCAAACCTCTTTTCACATGTTTATAAACCACTTGCTCTTTTTCCCTCTACTACGTTTTTATTCTTTGCTTTTTACTTAGATTTGTGAAAGAATTTTGTCTCTCCAGGAAATTCATTCTTCTTCATCCTTTGCCTTATTTGCTAAAAATAACTTTTCCGTTTTTCATCTATCACTTGACTGTTTAGAAGCACATTTCTGTATAGAACTCATTTGATATTCAATTTTATGCAGTCATATTTATCCATTTGTGGCTTCTGTGTTTGGGGTCATGTCAGAAAGAATTTCCAGACAAGATTATTATTTTTTAATCAATGTTTTAAAAATAGCTTTTATAGATTTTTTTTTAAAAAATTTAAGTATTTCATTGATGTAGAATATATTTTGGTGTAAGGAGTAAGATGAGATCTTTTTACCTTTTCTTCACATTGCTAACCCATTGTTCCAGGATCATTTACTGAATGTGCAATATTAACTTGCAATTTCTTCTTCATCTTGTACTAAATTCTTATTCATATTTGGGCCTCCTTCTCAGTTATTATTCTGTCCTATTGATCTATCAGCTTATTCTTTCTTGTAGCTTTATTTTTCCAGACTAACTTTAGTATCACTTAGTGGAGGCAGATAAGAGGAGATACAGGAAGCAAAAATACCTTAGGCCTCATTAGGGCCTACTCATTTTAGTGTCTGGAAGTAAAAACAACCCAAGCAGGGAGGGCCAATGGTGTCATTCCTCAGAAACATTAAGATGAAGACTGAAAAGTATCCTCTGGGTTTAGCCAGTGCTATTAAAAATCACTGGTACTCTTAGGGCACATAGGCTGTGATGAATGGTTAGGTAGGAATTTTTTTTTCACCTTTTAAAAAATTATTGTAAAATAAAATAAATAAAAAAATTGTCCCAATTTTTGCCTCCATTGCTCTCCCCTGCCCACCACCCCCTCGAGATCCCAAGTCAACACCCACTCTGTTGTCCATACCCATGGGTCATTTATACCTGTTCTCTTGACTAGACCCTTCCCCTTCTTTCCCCCCTTACCCCTTTCCCACTGCCCCTCTAGTAGGAATTTATTTTAAAATAAAGTTGTATTAATAAAAATTATATTCTATCAGATAGGTTTAGTTTCTGTTGCATATGAAAACAACCCAAATAGGAGTCTTAAACAAACTAGTGGCTTTCATCTAACTCACATACATGGTTTGGATGCAGTCCCTGTGCAGTGAATAAGGACCAGGTTCTACTACCTCACTACACCATCTCAGTGTTGGCTTCCATCTTCAAGATTGCCTCATGGTCCAGAACAGCTGCTTGAAGTCCTACCATCATGTGCACATTGCAGGCTGGAAAAATCAGGAAGAGGAAGCTGAAAAGGGCATACTTCCCAGCTGAGTAGGCTTTTAGATGTCTTTGCAGAATCCCATCCAAAAAGTTCCATGTGGTTATCATTGGCCACCCATGAGCTCAGGACTGTGTTGAGGTGTGAAAGAAGTGTTGGATGAGTTGAAAGTGCTCCTGTGAACATCTGTAACCAGCCAGACAAGCTTTCATATTGTAGCATTGCCTTCATAAATTTAATATAATACTGGCAGCAAAGGGGCCTGGGAAGTATCTTTTAGCTGAACACATTGCTACCTGGAATAAAATTTTAAGGAAGAAGTAGAGATTAGCTATAAAGTAGTCAACAACAGTCCCTTATAAGCACATATTAAACTATACAGCAGTACTGGAAGTCCCAAACTGGAAGTCAGGAGGCCAATTTCATCTTGGCAGAAATGATTTAACAATTTTTAGTTAGTTTTCAACAGCGAAAAGTGAATATATTTTACATAAACTCCAAATTTTTGCCTTCTCTTGAATAATATAAAAATTTGGCAATATGCTGGGACTACATTGTCAATGGATAACTTCAGCTAAAGATAAGAAATAGCTGCCTTTCAGGAGGGATACTTGTCCTCTAATTAGTCACTGTCTGCATCTTTCCCTATTGGTCTGGTCTGCTCATTTAAGTTACCTTTCTGTCTCCAACAGTCACTTGTGTTTGCACCCATCATTTTACAACTGAATAAACAATAACTGTTATAAAGAAGTATGCATAAAATGACAATGGAATTAAGTTATTAGTCTAATAATTCAAAAGTACTTAAGTACTGTCAATATGATTATAGCTATGTGCAAGGCATAATGGAGAACATCGGTTTGCAGAGGAGCTTCTGTCCTCATATCGGTTACTTAAGGATCTGACCTGTTTCCTTATTTGTAAAGTATGTTAGTATTCTAAAAGAACCTTGACAGCCAGGTAAGAGTTCCATACAAAGCAAAGTCAAGGAAAGTCTTAAGATAGAAAATAACCAAGCATCAGAATTTCAGGTTCTACGTAAACATAGCAGGCTGATTGGAAAGAGTGGCCTGCTTGTTTAGATTTAGCTCCAAAAATGGACTGGATCATGAGTAGGTCCTGTAGAGGACTGTGGTGAGCACAGCCTGAACCGGAGGCTGGGCTGGCAACATTATAAGAAGACAGTGAGGATGGCAGCTGATGTTGGAGGCCAGAAGAGCTTCGATTTGAACTTCATGCTCGAGGTTTGGGCATGTTCTAGAAGCAAAAAAGGATGCTTTGAAGATTTCTAAGTGAGAAGTGACAGAACAAAGGAAGCATTTTAGGGTTTTTTTAAAGATGATTCTCTCCCTTGAGGTTGTTATGTAAATAGGTTACAGGTAAAGACTAGATAGGGAAGCTAGTGGAACTAGTCACATTGATCTAGTTATTCATTTAAAAAATTTACAAACTGACATTGATGAAATAATTTAGGTCCAAGTGTAGTAATGAAAATTAAAATGAACAGAGGCAAGAGAGGTAAGCAAAGCAAGGCTGTCCAGATTCAATTAAAGGACAACATTGAGAAAATAGCAAAGGAAACTAAGAAATGCAGTAGGGATAAGGGAGCAACCCAAAAGATTTGGAAATCTACTGGATAATGAAAAAAATTCAAATCACTGCAGGATTATCAATCTCCCTATATACTTCAGGAAGGAACAAGCATTTTAGATCCCATTCAACATAATTCTATGCAGCGGGTTACTTTCCCTCCCTCCCTCCCTCCCTCCCTCCCTCTCTCTTTCGTCTTCTCTGTTGCCGTTTGATAATTAAGGTTTTCTTTTTTGAAACAAAATTGCGAGTGCCTGTCAAGGTGGTTGTTTAATAAAGCGCCCCACAGACTACATGGAGCCAGGTCTGCTACCTCTGACCCTCCTCAGGGTAATGCTAGATGCCTGTTCTTCCCACACCAACGCAGATCCAGCTTTCTCTCTCCAGAGCTGAGTCCAGGGCACCGTACAGGAAACCCAAAGTCTCGGAGAGCAGGCCTACTGCCGTGGAAGCTCGGCTGTGGGCCCGCAGCGTGAAGGCAAGCGCTATTGTGTTCTCGTCGCGCCCCGTGGACACTGTCTGCCTCTATTACCGGTCCCCGAGGTTTGCGTTCCCGTCAATTCCGTCCCTGAACGGGTGGTCGAGCCTCCTCTACCCTCCCAGGAAACAGTTCAGTACCCAAGCCCACTAAATTCCGTAGCTGTGGGAGGCCCCGGCCAAGCCCCACCCCCCGGACACGCCCCTTCCGCTCTCGTCGGGGTGGGGTTTGTGCTGCGGCCGGGATCTGCTCCGACGCGGCCACGTTATACTGCGCTCTTTGGAGCTCACGGCCCTCCCCTCCCTCGGCGTACCTGCTAGGTTTGTGGGGCTGCTGTATTCCCAAGCTCACTCAGCTCGGCACAGCGGTGGGGAGCGGCCAGTCACATCCGCGGTTCCAGTGCACGGACACGCCTGGGATCTGGGCCCGGGAGGCGCCGCCCTCCGCTGGCCCAGCTCGCTTCCCCGCAGCGAACTGCTGGGAACCTGGGCGTTGGGGCCCATGCTCGTGCACCCCTGCAGGCCCGCGCCATGGCCTCCGGGAGCGTGGCCGAGTGTTTACAGCAGGAGACCACTTGCCCCGTGTGCCTGCAGTACTTTGCCGAGCCCATGATGCTCGATTGCGGCCACAACATCTGTTGCGCGTGCCTCACCCGCTGCTGGGGCGCGGCGGAGACCAACGTGTCTTGTCCGCAGTGCCGGGAAACCTTCCCTCAGCGGCACGTGCGGCCCAACCGGCACCTGGCCAACGTGACCCAACTGGTGAAGCAGTTGCGCACTGAGCGGCCGTCGGGGCCTGGAGGCGAGATGGGCGTGTGCGAGAAACACCGCGAGCCCCTGAAGCTGTATTGCGAGGAGGACCAGATGCCCATCTGCGTGGTGTGCGACCGCTCTCGGGAGCACCGTGGCCACAGCGTGTTGCCGCTGGAGGAGGCGGTGGAGGGATTCAAGGTGAGGGCCGGATCAGCTGAGGGAGACGAGTGGCGGGGGAGTCGGACAAAGGGAGGAGAAAGCCAAAGAGGCTTCCTTTTTTCCGCCTAGAAAATGGCTGGGCCGGACTTGTGGTTCACAGCCGTCATTTCCTCTCTCTCTGCTCTAGAGCCTGGGCACTCAGATTTGGGAGGAAAACCTGTAGATGGTGAGGAAGCCACAAGTCTCCCCGTCCCCATCCTCCTGTCCTTATGTGCCACTCTGTTTACTGGTTCATGGGCAGACGGCCCGCAGGAACCACCCCCCTTGACTGTGTAAAAGATGCTCGTAAAACCACGTACATATCGGTAAGCTTCAGAGATGCACTTATTCCTGTTGGCTTCTAGCTGATCTCAGACAAAACACATGTTAATTGGCAGTATATACATCAAGCAGATACCCACTACCTAGTCTATAAACATTTCCCCACACTTCCCTGTGTTCTAGTCTGTTCTAGAAACTCACGAAAAAGAACACAACTATTTACTGCTTAAGTTATTTAACCACTGAGACTCGTAGAAGGTAAGTTATTATAAAGATTAAGTGAAATAACACGATGTGTGGAGAGCCCTTTGTGAATGGTTGAATAGAGCAGCTAAACAATAACGTGGAAACAAAGTAATTTCCTCAGCATGCAAGCTGTGGAACAGCTGCAACTTAACTTGAAGCCTCTACTCCAGCCACGTTTCCACTGGACCAGTGATTTTAAACCGGGTGCCGGGAAAATTTTAAAACATGCAATACCTGACTATTTAGTCAGGGCCACTGACCTCATTTCTTTTAGATTGTTAAATGAAAAAAATAACAGCCAATACAATGATAGCTGTTCAGTGTGAATAAATCAGAATTATACCTTAAATTTTTTTGTGTGTGTGAGATCGGCAAAAATTATATTTTTTGGTGTGCCGCAGAATTTTAGTAATTTTATGTGTGCCATGGCAGAAAAAGGTTGAAAATGCTGCATTAGGTCATGCAGGGACCTTGCGGGGCAGATAGTTGACTCACTGTTGGAAGTTACACACAGACTGCCTGAGGAGAGGTGTGACGACCCCCTGTGCCCTGGTGATGGCAGTGTGGTTAAAGGACAGGTTCTGACCCAGGGCTTGGCATCAGACATGTGGGTTTTATGTGTGATAAGTGGAATAGCCATGCTCGTGCTAAGGTCTGCCTGATCCTGAATGGCCCAATTATTTTTGCTTTTCTTAGGAGCAAATCCAGAATCAGCTGGACCACCTAAAAAGAGTGAAAGACTTAAAGAAGAGGCGTCGGGCACAAGGGGAGCAGGCACGAGCTGAACTCTTGGTAAGAGTCTTTGGAATTCACAGATAATATCACTTCTGCTGGTTACTTTCTCTTTTGTAAGGCTGATGTTACTTCCTTAACCTTGTCCAGCCAAGTCACCCAGACTTCTAGGTGAAGTTTGGAACAATGCCTTATTGTGGTTGGAAACCCTGGAGGTCTGACCTATCAAAAGTTTAACCCTCTAGCTTTGTGTAGATCAGGGTTGATCCTTGACAGAGCTGACATGGGTGAAGTTCTTGGGCACAGTCAGCCTCCTTTAGTACTATTCTGCAGCCAGATGGTGATAGTGGCTTTGCATAAGCTCCACTGTTACTTCTTGTTGGAGTGTTCACTTTTTTGACAACACTTCAACTCCGAAGTTTTTACTTTGTTTTTTTTCTTACCCTAGTTTCCCAAGGCCATAGCAAGTGGTTGATGAACTAATTTGTGATAGGGCTATCTGGGGGTTTCGTTTTGAAAACCAAAACAAAAAGTACAGAGACTTATCTATTTAAAAATCCACCACCTAGGTTTTTAAGCATTTTTTGAACAATAAATAAAATATTAAAAATTCCCACCCATTACAGGTATTTGCATGTGAGAAGTAAACTGTTAGACTAGTAGTGTCTAACACCATCTTGTGAGAAATTTTGTCCGTCCTGGCCAGGGTGTAGCTGAGAAGTTTTGGACAGGGAATTTAGATACCCTTAGATGCCACCACTTGTTCTGCTCTCATAGTCCCTCTGAGACCTCAGTTCTCCTTGCTTGAAAGTAGGTCTGATGGATGGAAAATCTTCCAGTGAGCATGTGTAAAGTCAAATTCATTATGTACATAACCTTGTCTTCTGTGGGAGGATTGTCAAAGAGGGGAGACAGCTCTTCTCTGATAGAGTACCTGAACATACTTCTTGGCTCTGACACTAGCCAATTGGATAGATGGACAGAATAATAGAACGTCTTGAGGCCTCAGTTTTCTCATATGTGAAATGACTAGGTTGGACTAGATTTGTTCTTCAGCAACGGTATGTGTTTCTTTGGTTGTCACTTGAGCAATCCTGTGATGGGGAGGGTGGGGCAGGGATGCTAAATGTGCTGTAATCTAGAACTAGTTCCATGCTAGACAGAATTGCCCCCCACCCCACCCCACCCCAGGGTGGAGATATACACACACACACACACACACACACACGCACGCATGCACGCACACACCCATCCCCTTGAGAAGCACTGAATTAGTTAATCTTTAAGGTCTCTTTCAGCTTTAATTTTCCATTTCTAAGATTATATTGTGTAGTTTATATATTGGAAAGACTTATCCAACTAAGGAGAGGTATGAGCTTAAAATGGATTTATAAACAAAGGTGTTTATGTTTTGCACAGGAGTGCTTAAGAAGGGTAGTTAGCGGGATAGTTAGTGAGGGAAGGTCCTCAGGAGTTGAGTTTAAATAGGTGAACAAGCTTTCTGTAAAGGACCAGATAGTAAACATTTTTGGCTTTGTGGGCCATATCATCTGCTACAACTACTCAACTCTGCTGTCATAGTTTCAAAGCAGCTAAAGACAATATGTAAATGTAGATGTGGCTGTGTTCAGGTAAAACTTTACTTGGAGCGAGGAAACAAAGGGAGCTTGCTCATCCTTTGTTTAGAACAATTATTAATAGGGCACTGTCAGTGGAAGGTGGGGTAGAGAAGGAAGGGCAGGGAAACTGGCAAATCTGCACCTGTGAACCTTGAAGGTCAGATAAAGGGTGTAGATTGCAGTGGAGGGCCTAAAGGAACCTATCAAGGTTATTATGTGAGGATTGTTGTAGAAATTGTTTGAATGTTGCAAACCTTTCTCCACTGGGCACATATTGCTTCTCTGACTGCTTTTCATGGTTCCCCATTGCAATAAAGTCCTTGCCCCTTAGCCTTCCAAGCTAAGTATACTCTAGTCTCTTTCTTTTTTCTGGCCTCTACCCTCAGAGCTCATGTTGTTGCATCCAGACAGAACCAGTTGCCTGCTCTCCCCACTCCCTTGCCTGTGCCATTTCTTCTGCCTGGAAAGCTCTCCCGGTCTTTGACCACATGGTGAACTCCTGTTCATCATATAAGTCTCTGAATACTGCTTTTGTGAAGGCTGCAACTTTTCTCACCACAGCTGTCACCCTATCTTTACTTATCCATCCATGATTATGTGTGTCACATGAAGCCAACCCTCACTTGATGGACTTTCTTCAGGGCAGTGACTGTGTCTTAATTATCACCGGGCAATTTAGTTCTTGGCCATTATATATCTAGTTAGTAAAGATTGAAAAAAGTGGGTGAGTAAACAAGATAACTTTTTTTAGTATACTGGATGCAATGTTGAGATCTTGGAGTGGGTAGTAGGGGAGAAATGGGAAGGGCTATAAAAGTAAACTTTCCCTGTCCTCATTGCCCTTTCATGTATACACAGAGCCTGACCCAGATGGAAAGGGAGAAGATCATTTGGGAGTTTGAGCAGCTGTATCACTCTTTGAAGGAGCATGAATATCGCCTTCTGGCCCGCCTTGAGGAGCTAGATTTGGCTATCTACAATAGCATCAATGGCGCCATCACCCAGTTCTCTTGTAATATCTCGCAGCTCAGCAGCCTGATTGCCCAGCTAGAAGAGAAGCAACAGCAGCCCACCAGGGAGCTCCTGCAGGTAAGATTAGAGCTCCCTGCCCAGGCAGCACCTGCTGACAAGTCTCCATTCTCTCTTAAACAACATGTACATGAGCAGTTGTTACCTCGAGTAGTTCTGTGGTGTGACCTTCACAGTGCAGATGGTAAAGCTGCAGTAGACATCACCCAGCAAGACCATAGCAAAGGAGTGAAGCCTGTCTGTCATTTGTTCATTCAACACATGTGAATGGTTTGCTCTGGGTTAGACAATGGGATTAAGTGGTGAATAAGCTCTCCTGAAATTTACATATATATATATTTTAAGATTTTATTTATTTTTAGAGAGATGGGAAGAGAGGGAGAAAGAGAGGGAGAGAAACATTGATGTGTGAGAAAAACATTGATTGATTGCCTCAACTGGGGACTGGACCCACAACCTGCCATGGACCCTGACCAGGAATTGAACCGGTGATCTTTCACTTTGCGGGATGACACTCAACCTACTGAGCCAGGGCTCTCTGGCCTTTTTTTTTTTTTTTTTAAATGTTTACCAATCCCTGCTTTAGAATAGCAAGATGATGGCCTACTTTGAGCCTTTATGAACACCAGTATTTCATTGTCAGGGAAAGAAGGAAGGGTTTGGAAAGGGAACAGGTGACCAGAGAGTCAGTGTAATTGGGAAGGAAGAATGTTGCAAGAAGAAGGGAGTAGACAGCAGAGTTGACGTGAAATAATAGGGGGGCTGATGTCTATGGATTTTGAAAACATGGCCATTGTGATGACTTGTGTGAACTGCCACAGGAGATAGTTTATTCAGGAGCCCATTAGGGAGAGTGGTGGGGACTGGGTCCAGTGAGCAGAGACTACATGAGTAGATGACTGTTTCAAAGAGTAAGACGGAAGGAGATGTAAGAAAATATTTGGAGATGAGGTAGGGTTGTGGGGCTTCATGGGAAGGGATGCTTAAAGGAACTAATTATATATTTTAAAAGAATGTGCAGGGAGGAGAACCTGTGTTATAAGGAACAAGGTGAGGAAAATCCTGGAACTAACAGTGATGGATTAATCATCATTTGTTATTCCTGAGAAGAAGGGAATGGGAACTGAAGCATGTGTGCAGGAGTTGGTTTTGGAAGGACTATGTTGTATGGGAAGACTGAAGGATCAGGGGAGGTAGGTATAGGCAGGTTGTGAGGTTTCATAAAAACGGTGACTTTCATTCTCTTTTGAAGTTGGAAAGCAAGATCGTCTCTGAGAAGGCATTAGGGAAAATACGAGTTTTGAAGAATGTGGGAAAGTGTTTTTTGTTTTAGAGAGAGGGTAAGGGAGGGAGGAAGAGAGGAAGAGAAACATCACCGTATGAGAGAAACATCAATCAGTTGCCTCTCACACGCTGGGGACCTAGCCTGCAACCCAGGCCTGTGCCCTGACCAGGAATTGAGCTGGTAACCTTTTGGTTCACAGGCTGGTGCTCAACCCACTGACCCACACCAACCAGGGTGGAAAGTTCTGAAATCATTCTTTCAGAGTAAGGCCAGGTGGTTTGTGAGACATAATACTTGGTCAGTGAACCTGGGGTTATACTGGAATCAGTTTGCCTTCTTTCTCTGCTTTCTTAGAACATGACTGCTCTGATACAGGCATAGGGAACACAGGTAGTTGGGCTCATCCAGGAAGAGGGCATTGAAAGAAGGACTTTAAGGTTTTATTTGTGTGTGTGTATTATATGTGTGTGTGATAGTACTTAATTAATTCACCATTTCAACCATATCAAAATGTACAACTCAGCATTTAGTAAACTCACAGTGTTGTACAATCATCACAACTATCTAGTTCTAAAACACTGATCACCACAAAAGGAAACCTGTACCCATTTCTCATCCCTTTCTCCCACTGACAACCACCAATCGGCTATGTGTCTCAGGGTTTGCCTATTCTGGATATTTGATGTAAGTGGTGAAGTCAATTATTCGCATGTGCACCCATGCGTTCATGCATGCACATGTATATACACAGTGGAATACTATGCAACTGTAAAGAAGCATAAAGAAGACACCTATGAACAGAATGGTTTACAGGATATAGTCTTAAGTGAAAAAAATCAAAGTGCAAAATGTAGAATATGCTTTTCATGTAAGAAAGAAGTGATAATTGGAAAATACATGCATTTTTGCTTATATTTGCAAAGGAAGTACTGGAAGGGTAAACCAGAAACTATGGGGATGGGGAGAAAGAGTGACAGATCCTCTCCAGCCAACTCTCGGACTTTTTGAGCACCAAAATAAGAAGTAATGGATTATAACTCGTTGAATAATATAAGAATCTGAGTCCATGCTAATAATAAATAAGAAGGGAAAATTCTTCCTTCCAGTAGAATATTGAGTAAATAATATAGAAGGAATTTTGAAATTAGAAAAATGATCATTTGGCAACCATCATAATGAGAGTTAATTCAGACCATAATTATTAATGGATGTTAAATCTAAAAAGGGAAAGTTTCATAAGAATTGAAATATTAAGATAATTTTAAAGTATCACTTTAGGTTACTTATTAATTATGCAAGGAAAAATAGTAGCTCTACAGTGACCAGAATATCACTAGTAAGGAGAAAGCAAATATTGCATACCTTTAAAAGAACACACAGACACTGGTCAAAGGTCCTACAACCTAAGTTTAATCATGAGGGGGGGTATCTGACAAACCCAGGTAGAAGGACATTCTATAAAATAACTAGCCAGTATTAAACCAGTGTCAGTGTTGTGGAAAATAAAATCAATGCTAAGGAACTGTTAAAGAATAAAGTCACATGTCATCAAAGCTAAGTGCAGTGGATCATTCTGGATTACTTTAGCAGGGGAGGAGTGGCTGTAAAGAACATGAAGACAGTTGGTTAAATTAGAATATGGACTATGGATTAGATAAAACATCAATGTTCAATTTCCTGAGTCTGATAACTATACTGTAGTTATATAAGCAAATATACTTAGGAAATGCATACAGAAGTGTAAAGGGGTCAAAGCACATACTGTAAACAATGGCTTCTCAAATGGTCCTAAGGATAAATATGTATATAATTATCTGGTAAGTCTGTGTAAGAAGTATATAGAAGCTTTTTGTATTAGCAGCTTTTCTGTGTATTTGAAATTATTTCACCACAGAAGTCAAAGGAAGCAATCTGTATATTTGTGATCCAAGGGTGGGATGCTTGAGTTAATAAATTTGACATTTTGGAGTCTGAACAGGATTGTAGTAGGAGGACCTAGAAAGTATCCTACAGCAAATAGTGTGCATCCCAGCTTCCTTTGCTTGATTTTTAGCTCCTTGACTGTGAGTAGTGTTCCTTGTCTCCCTAGTTTCTCCAAGTAACAGTCCATAGTTGGGCTTTCAGCAAACATCTATGAAAGAAAATTGAAGTTATGAATGACTTCTCATGGTTATCTTTTTCCTTTCTCTTATAGGACATTGGGGACACATTGAGCAGGTACCGTTTTCTCTCTCTGCAGTGTTAATCAGGGGAAGACCTTCTCCTTTTACTTAATAAATCCTGAAAGGAGCTCAGAGCCAGAGATGGCTGTCTTACCAAATGGTCACATACCATGCCTCTCCCTGAACAGAATCACTAGTGCACAAGGAATTGGATGGACCACAGCTCTTCTCATTAAAGTTCAGGAATTATTGACAAATCGTGGGAGCAAGGTGGTAGAATAGGGGGTTCAATTGGGAGGATGCTGGTGTTTCATGAGGACACTTCCATGGGGAGGGTGGAGGCTTATAGGGACTTGGGCACAGCACAAGGGTATCTTATGATTGTTGCTTCCTGAACATTTCAGAATCCTTTCTCTTATTCTTTCTCTCTTCCAGTATGGCCTAAAAAAGGTATGACCAGCTTAGTTATGTAATTAATGATGAGACACCTGGATTCTGGCTTGTATTCTCAATATTTCTGTACTGTATCATTAGAGAGAAAGTGAGGAAGAAAGCGCTCCCTGGGTATTGGAACATGGCCAAACAGGGAGAGCTCAGAGTGGGCAAGAAGCCACGGCAGAGCTATTTGTGGGCAGATGGCGAGGGCAGCCAGATAGGCCTGGGGACATGATGTATGGTTCAGTGCCTACAGGGCTGGAAATTGACTTTGAGGGAGCTGAACTCTGAAGCTGATCAAAATCCTGAATGGTGAAAAACCTTCAGAGAAAATGCAGCCTGATTATGTGGGAACATTTGAGGAGATGGGGGAAGGCCTCATAGGTGTGGTAGGTTGGCTTCGGGTCTGTGTGGATATAATCATGATGATAGATGGACCTGTTTCTTGAAGGCTCCAAAGAGGGAGATGAATTGATACTTGAAACTGTCCCAGCCAGCTGATTCCACCAAATATTACCTTTCTTGTTACTTTGACTTTTTGATGCCAGTCTAGTTTTGACCTAACATAGGATCCTAGCATTTGTGCCATTAAAGTTTGGGTTTGGCTATATGAGATAGGAAACCCAAAATTTCATTGTCTTCAGGATTAAACAAAATAAAAAATTTTGTCACCATATAAGAAATGTGTCCAAGACTAGTATGGTGGCTCTAGTGATCATCAAACTCTCAGGTTTCTTTTCATTCACTCTTCTGCCATCCCTAAGGTATGGCCCTCATTCTTATAATCCAAGATAGTTGCTAGAATGGCAGCCAGCAAGAAGGAAATAAGTCACATTGTATTTCTTTTTTAGGCTACCTTCTTAAATTAATACAAGATACATTTTAACTTTTCATTAGCCAGAACTCTGTCATGGGGTCACATCTAGATTGGGTAGCCATGAGCCCAGTAAAGTTTGGAAGGTGGAAGAAGGGATATTGTAGGTAGGCAATTAGCAATCAGTCTTTGCCACAGATCCCTTGGAGGTGTGGGTAATTGGGTAATGTCTAGAGAGTACCCATCTGTCTGAAGATGTCACTCTCACCATATTGGGAATCTTAGGATTCTGGGTCATTGCCCATCATGAATATCTTGGACTCTGTCATGGAATATAGTGCTTTCTGGCCTTAAATTCAGTTTAATTCAGTAAACCTTTTGAAAAGCCATGAGCTTTATGCTTTGGGGATTAAAAAAAATGAGTTAAGATGTCTCTCCTTTTCTGGTCTAGAGGATCATAGTCTTGGAGAGGACTATGGAAAGGGTGGCTTTTAAAGATTGGTGACCTCTGTTGGCCAGTGCAGCCCAGGCCCTGTCCTGGCCTCTGGAAGGTCATAGAGTTGGGGAAGGGATTCACACTTTTTTTTCTCCTTAAACTTAGGGCTGAAAGAATTAGGATCCCTGAACCTTGGATCACACCTCCAGATCTGCAAGAGAAAATTCATATTTTTGCCCAAAAATGTCTGTTCATGACTGAGAGTCTGAAGCAGTTCACAGGTAATGTGAAAAGAGGGATCTGCGAGGGGAAATGGATCTATGCTCTGAGTATCTGTTACCTGACAGATGCATTTTCCAGTTGGTGAAATGCAAATTGATTATCTTCTTTTCTCTCCTTAGAAAAAATGCAGTCAGATATGGAGAAAATCCAAGGTAAATTTGTCTACTGATGGGCTTTTGATGTTGAAATATCCCATGAAAACGAACGTCTGCATTAAAAGTGTGGCAAAATAGGGCAGGGGTGATAGATACCCACTGGCCAGCCTTCCCTGATATTTTACACCTTCCTTTTTGCTTTGTTAATTTTTTTCAATTAATAGCCTCTTGTTTCCCTTTGAAGTCTTTTAATTATATGCAGTCAGTTTTAAATCTACATTGATGGAGGAGAAAGGCAATCCAAAATTAATCCAGAATTAATGTGATTGTTTTTATTTTTATTATTTAATTGGGAAAGGGCATGAACAAACTATTCTAGTTATGTTTTCATTTCACCCAGTATTTATAGTTATAATTCACAGAGTTCCTATTGCTTTTGGGTGTAGCTACTGACCAGTGTAGGAGGCAACACCTTGAGGAAAGTGGTGAGGGGTGGCATTCAGGAGTGAGGGTGCCTGGGTCCCGGGTCCAGCACTTCCTTGTGGATTCTGCACCATACAGGTGTGGCTCAGACATCTTAGGTTTGGTTCCAGGGCACCACAATAAAATAAATTTTGCAATAAAGTAAGTCACAAGAATATTTTGGTTTCCCAGTGCATATAAAAATTATGTGTACACTATGGTGTCTCTTAAGTATGTAATAGCATTATGTCTAAAAATATATATATATACCTTAATTTAAAAATACTTTATTGTTAAAAAATGCTAACTCATCTGAGCCTTTGGCAAATCATAATCTTTTTGCTGCTGGAGGGTCTTGCCTTCAGTTTGAACAAAAACCACAATATCTGGTAAGCTCAGTAAAATGAGGAATGTTTGTAATTTCTTCATCTGTAAAATAGGGGAAATAATAGTTCTTACCTTACAAGGTTGTAAGGTTTAAGTTAAATTAGGTGCCATTGCTAAAGCCTTTGGAATGAAGCCTGATTCATAGTAAACCCTATATTTATATTTATTAAATAAAGTGTTCTAGGTATTTAAGGAAGACTCTTTCAAATACAGAATTTTTTGTTCATACGCCAAATTCAGTTAGGAGCTGCCTGTGTATTAATTACTAGAATTCTTAGGCAGTCTGTTAGAATCTGAAATCCTTATATGTAGGTGAACCCTTTTCTTATTTATTACACATTACATTTCCTCATAATCTCTGATAATCTGTGTTATGTGTTCTGAAACTTTATTTGCATTTTATCTTTTCATATACATACTCTTTTGGTATATACCAACAGAGATTTAAGGGACACTCACATGTCCATAAGCAAAACAAATGGGAAGAAGTTCCACTTAATACAGTGGATAATACCAGAAGCAGTTAGTTCAGACATGACCTTTCTCAATCTTGTTCTCACTTAGTTCTCTTCTTCTGCCACTTAAAAGGCTTACTGTGAACATATCTGTGTAAATGCTTTGACAACTCTAAAGTGACTTTTAAGTGAATGGTCCTATTTGTCTCAATGTGGTAGTAGGTGTCACTCAAACCATCCAGCCCTGAGAACAGAGGTGGCTTATGAAAACCAAGAGTTGTGTGTCATGCTGCCTTAGAGCAGTGTTTCCCCTTACAGACCCAGCATGTACAGTGGAGGGTGGAATCCTTGATCTTGCCTCAGTTTGACCCAGTAGGCTACCAGTGCCAGGCATGTGGTTATTCTTTCACTCAAAGTTCCCAGTCCCTCCCCTTTCCCTTAAAGCTGAATGATTGAGTCATGTATTAATATGAAGAAATCAGTGCATGACTGACAACAGGTTTCTAGTGGGGACCCCTGCTGTCTGATGACTAACTGAAGCTCCCTCAAGTCGGGTATTTCCTGGAAATACTTAATGTGACTTCCATAACTTTTTTTTTTCTTTTGTTTTTTCAGAATTAAGAGAGGCTCAATTATATTCAGGTAAGTGATAGAAAAACCATGCAGGGAAAGGAGGACAAAACCTTAAGTACATAACCACTATTGAATGATTTGAGAAATTACCTAATTTTGGATCCTTTAGGCTCAATTATACTCAGGTAAGTGATAGAAAACCATGCAGGGAAAGGACATATCCTTAAGGACATAATCACTATTGAATGATTTTAGAAATAGCCCAATTTTGGATCCTTTAGGTTACATGTGTAAAGATGATAACAACTATTAAAAAATCATTGCTTGTTTCTATATGTTTACAATGACTCAGAGATGAAGCCAGGGATGTTTGAAATAGGAGGAAGTCAAGATCAGGTGCTGTGAAGACTTACAGAGCGAAACTGCAGTTCCCAAACAGTAGAGCACTGGTAGTACCCTGCAACACTGCTCTGCCTGCCCAGCCTTGGCACCATATTGTTTGCAAAAACCAACCATTCATCCAAAAAGAGTGATTGGAGAAGAGTGATTGAGTTCAGCTTAGGTTCTGAGTGCTAGGAAGTCTAGGAATCTTGTGTCTTCCCATCTCTGTGCTTTGGGGTAAGATTTAAAATTCCCCCTCCCCTAGACCATCACCTTTACCTAATGTTCAGGGAGACTGGGTAAATCTATTCTCAGAGGTACTCAAATCTGGGGTGTACTTTCCATAGTCACATGGCTATCTTCTGTTGCATGGAATCCTCTTGATGAAGAGGGGGACTCCACATATAACAGGCCTTTTGTCATTGGAGTTCACTGGATGCTGTAATCCATATTTAATTTTTTCAACAAGTGTTAATTGGATACCTTGTTTACTTCTTATACTAAGATTGTGCAGGGTACTATAGAGGTAACCAAAGACCATGAGACACAGCCCTATCCTGAGAGTTTGTGCCTAGTTGGAGGTATGAAGTATACCCATGGCATGAGAAAGAAATGAGTGACTATTGTGGACAGATGGTTGAATCAAGAACTGACCATCTGGGTTCTTGCCCACCTCTGCCAAGTTGCCTGTCATGAACCTTTTGTGGGATTCATGCGGCCCACCGAGCTTTGGTTTGAAGGGATAATGTTTGGGAATCTTTCTCCTGAACAAGCTAGGAAGAACAAATGAGAGAATAAGTATTGGTGATTATAAAGCAGAAAGAGTCCACATGATTGAAAGATGCTGCAATACTAAATACCAGATTATGAGACATGGGTGACACACAGTTTTAGATTTAAGAGAGGGAAACTAAATAACTTGGGCTGGTTAAAAACAACTTTTTAAGGAAGATGTGGGTCAGGTATTGGATCTTAGAGGAAGATGAATAGCATTTGGATGTGCTGAGTAAAGGTCCCATGACATGGAGGATATAAAAGTGAATTGAAAGATGGGAAAATTGTTCCAGGTTCCCAGTTCTTTATTTACAGCTCTGAATATATGTGGGAAATTCAGTTTATAATGGATATTGTGGCTTAAGATGTGAAAGAATGGGAATAGATGTAAAAATCTCAATATTTTCAATATATTTTGGCTTAAAAAGGTAACCAGCTGATTCAAACCATGACTTTTTTGAATGTTAAATTCAGGATGAATTTCATCATAAAATGAATGCAGCCTATAGAGGGGAGCTCTTATTCCCTTATCAGGCAGGTAGGAGAGAAGCAAGGTGTTCTAGAGTGGGCTTTCCTGGCCCTCAGTTGACTCTCACCTTTGCCTCTGTGTCTCTGCAGTGGATGTAACTCTGGACCCAGACACAGCCTACCCCAGCCTGATCCTCTCTGACAATCTGCGGCAAGTGCGGTACAGTTACCTCCAGCAGGACCTGCCTGACAACCCTGAGCGGTTCAATCTGTTTCCCTGTGTCTTGGGCTCTCCATGCTTCATCGCTGGGAGACATTATTGGGAGGTAGAGGTGGGAGATAAAGCCAAGTGGACCATAGGGGTCTGTGAAGACTCAGTGTGCAGAAAAGGTGGGGTAACTTCTGCCCCCCAGAATGGATTCTGGGCAGTGTCCTTGTGGTATGGGAAGGAATACTGGGCTCTTACTTCCCCAATGACTGCCCTCCCCCTGCGGACCCCTCTTCAGCGGGTGGGGATTTTCTTGGACTATGATGCTGGTGAGGTCTCCTTCTACAATGTGACAGAGAGGTGTCACACCTTTACTTTCTCTCATGCTACCTTCTGTGGGCCTGTGCGGCCCTACTTCAGTCTGAGCTACTCAGGTGGGAAGAGTGCAGCTCCTCTGATCATCTGCCCCATGAGTGGGATCGATGGGTTTTCTGGCCATGTTGGGAATCATGGTCATTCCATGGAGACCTCCCCTTGAGGAGGTGAACACAGGCCAGAAGGGCTGTTGGCCATAATCCTACCCCAGGCATAAGGGATATTGCTGCCTAACCACTTCCTGTCCTTCACTGCTGGATATCCTTACCACTTTCCATGCCCCTGCAGTAGGAGACAGGATGTTCATGTTCTCTGTCATCCTCTCCCCATGAAAATTATGAGATGTAATGAGAAGCATCAGGACTGTTCAGAAATAAAAACCAGATGTCCACCTCTAGTGTGTTACACTTTTTGGTTTTGTACATTACTGGAGGGGATAAAGAATATGGATATTCTTTGAATTTGGAAAGCTGTTCATGATACTTACATCTTGGCTTAGCCTGCCTTCCTCTGGTCCAGTCCCACATAGTGGATATGGGTATTTGCTGTCATTTCTGTACTAGATCTCCTCTCTGAGAACCTGAAGTGGGACTAGAAGGCCGTGTCAGCATGGCTGCCTTTATCCCAGTTTTTTCTTCTGGGGATGTGTTTTGATTAGTTACAGTTATCTTATAATAATATAGGAAATGGCTCCACCTTTGTTATGAGATAATGTTCTAATCAGTGTGTTCTTTGCTTCAATCTTTCGTGAGAACTTTGCTCACTTCACTCTAATAAAAAATATGCCCTGGTGCTGGATGCATGTCAAGGATAATTTTCTGCCCAATACCGTCTATTGTTCCTACATCCCTTCCCAATCACATCTGTGGATTGATGGATAATGATTCCTGGAAGGATTCTGGGGCAGTATTCCAGGGATTCAGTGACCTGTTGCTCCCTCTTCTTCATCTCTTGAGGATGGGGGAATTGACCTTTCTAGTGTGTATCCCATCAAAGGCTTTTGCCTGAATTGGTGCTTCCTGAATAGCTGTTCTTTTTGATATTAAAAAAAAAAAAAAAGTTGTTTCTTCTCGCTTTGAAAGTCCTTTTATTTTTAGCTTAATTATAAATTTCTAAGCTCTGGTTTGTTGGCTTAATTTTGCATTTGAAGTTTGAAATGTAACCAAGACGTGAGGGTAACCTGAGGTACACTCATATCTCACCCAAATTCCTCATTCAGAGCACATACAGAATTTAGCTGGATAATAGTATGGGATGTAATTGCCAAACCCATTTTGAGGTCTGTGATACACAAAATAATGTAATAGAAAAAGAATAGATAACTTCTTCTAGTGTAGTGAGATTTCATATTTTTCAACCTATACATTTTAAAAAATTGTAAAGAAATATACCAGAATAGTAACATATCTTTTGATGAGGTTATGGGCGGTTTCCCCACACCACCTCATATTGAACTCTTCACTATGGAATCCTTGAAGCACACACCAAATGAAAAAAATATACAGTACCATCTCTCAACTTCAAAAACTTTGATATATGATCAATCCCATTTTGAATATAGCCTCATCTCAATTTTCACCCTTACCCCTGTTATTTAAAATAATTTGGAGGGCTTTTCAAAATTTCTCTTGTAAAGTTGTTTTCATAAAAAGAATGACCTCTAGTGAGGTATATTGCATGGTAAATGTTGTTCGTAAATAGTAAAAATATTTACATGTTTAATTATATCTCATCTAATTCCAGAAAGAACTTTAAGGCATTTAAAACATAAGCAAAATAAGGTAACAGGAGTTTAACGTGGTAAAGGAAGAAAGAGAAATAAGAATGGAACAAAAGACCAGGAATAAAAGTAAATGTGTTGAATGATAACATTACAAGGACAGTAGATGTGGACCACAGTTTCGTTTTTAAAAAGTGACATGGGAACCTTGTTAATTTTGTAGCTCATAGGTTTTGAGATGGGAATTAACTAAATTGTTAAGGGACTTAGTGGGATTCTTGTTAGTAGAAGGAATTTCTGCCTGGGTTCTTGGTAAATAGGAACTATCACAAGGGTTTGTCTTAAAATGAGATTAACAAATCAGTAAGGAAACATCCCAATAAAAATTTAGTTAGAAAAGCCCTATAAACAGGAATGTTGAACTTCACTAATAAAACCATATAACAGTGCCTTACCATTTTCACCCATTAAACTGATGCTCTTGCTTAATTATAATCTGTGTTGATCAAGTTTAGGGTATCTAAATTGTTTAAAAATTTTTGGTAAACAGTTGGACAGTATTTGTCAAAAGCTTTTTTAACACTGGATAAACTGATGTAGTGATTCCACATCTAGAAATTTGATGAAATAATTATTGGTATTTGAAAATATCCATACAAGGATATTCTTCAGCGTGTGGCTCATGAAATGGAAAAATTAGAAATAATCCAGTGGTCAATACCATTTTAATATGGGAAATCTGCAATACTTTGCAATTAGAAAAAAAAACCCAGTAATTATGAATTTTGAGAAGGTTACTTTTGTCATGTTGGGAGTAACTTAAAGAAAATATAGTAAATTATTTCCCGCGCAGAAAAGGGACCTAACCTTTACCTTATTTAAATAAAAAGGAAAACCTTAGTGTGTTAATAAATACAGGAAACAACCCATAAGTTCAAAATTCACTTAATATCCCCAGATCTATGTTTCTGCTTTCCGAACTTCAAGGCCCCAAATACAGCAGTTGAAGCTAGTGTCAAACGTGTTTAGGGAGCCCACCACGCGCGCAGACGCTGCCCTGGGCAGCAGCAGTCCCAGTCCAGTCGATCTTCGCAGAGCCCGCCCTCCTCCCACGCCTCCGATCCGCCCCTGCTAAGGGCTCTCCCTGTGCTCCGAGATGTCAGTTCTCATTGTTTAGTTTAGGTCTCCCTTGAAAAACGTCCTCAGACCCGGTAGACCCAGAGATCAGATTAGTTTGCGAAAAGCTGAGGAACCGCTGGAGGAGTCTTAAAGAGGAGACATGGCGCGGTTTCTTAAATCTCGCTGACCATGCTGAAAAATCGCCACTGTTGTCTTCGACCAGCTGTGAACAAGAAGGTCAAGGCTGAGCGCTCAAGTCACCCGTTGGGGTCGAGACTAGCTGTGTCCCACCACCACCGGCAGGAGATGTCGTGTACCGCCCCTCCCCACCCCCCACCCCCCACCCCGCCATGCACTTTCCTAGGCTGCTCCCGGTTGTCACTTCCGGAGCCCCCCCCCCCCCGCCCCCCAAATACATCTCAACAAGTGCCAAGGCAGTTCCGGGTACAAAAGGAATCTAAATAGAGAAGAACGGGGGCCATGCCATAGACTCGGGGTCATTTGTTTTCTCTTCAAAATAAACAAACCCCAGGGAGAGGATAACAGATTTCACTGAGAATTAGAGATTGGAAAACCGAGGAAACGACATCTGCAAATTGTTCTTTCTACCTGCCCCAAACGAGGGCTGTCTGTACACAGGACAGGTTTGCATGCCCTTCTCCCAGTGTGGATGATAGCCGTAAGGCCCTTGAAAGACCTGTGTTCAGTTTTATGCATTAACATTTTTTTCTGCTTCCTCAAAGTCTTCCTTTACAGCCCACAAGTGGCTTTTTTTCTTATCCCGCGCATTACCTAATGACCCCAACGTGAACACTTCTGTCATGTACGTCACAGAGGTGCTAGGATTTATTCTACAAAAGGAAAGGACTTCTCATGGAGTGTCAGGATGGCCGAGTGGTCTAAGGCGCCAGACTCAAGCAACTCTTCCCTATAGGGGATTCTGGTCTCCGAAGGGAGGCGTGGGTTCGAATCCCACTTCTGACACAACCTTTTCTTATTTTCCAAAATAAATATGTATCTGAACGGTATGTATAAATAACTTACCAACCCATAGTGTTAAAAATTTGACCTTAACAATTTTCTCGTAGGACTTTTAACACAGAAACGACCAAAAGAGGAAACGCCGCAGTATTTTGGAATCTGCGAGACTTACGGCAAAGACGCTTAATGAGAAGCGGAGATTACTAGAGGGTGACTTCTTTGAGGCATCCAGAGATAATCTAGAAACCGCAAAAATTGATAGCTGGGCATCTTTTCTTGCCAGTTGTGCAGGGGGAGATTAACAAATCAGTTAAAGAGGGCGCTGGACCTGTGCTGTCGCTGTTTCTCTACCTGGCTGGCCCACTTTGTCCCAGTCCGTCCCCTGAAAATTTCCTCCAGTACTTTGCCACCAGTCTCATTACCCTGTCTCCTGGCAGTGCCCTCTCTAAAGAAATCCAGTACAGGTCGCCTGCTCTCTTCTCCATTTTCAAAAGACATGAAAGTAGTTCTCAAACATTTCTTTCTTTCTTTCTTTCTTTCTTTTTTTTTTTTTGAATTATGCACATTCACCCTCCCTTGGCATCTGAAATAATTGTTTTTTTTTTCCTCAGTAAAAATTGAGTACCATTTTAACTTCTGAATAAAAATATGAACGCTATACTTTCCTCCAGATGTAACCATCAGTATTTTATTGTATATCTTACAGTTCTATTTTCTCTGAATTCACATGTATATATTCAGAAATATTTTGTATATTTTTTCACAGAAATGTGGTCATAACCAAACGCACTGTTCTCTGACAAATTTTTCACTTAATGTATCCTAGGCACTTTACATGGGAACACTCATTCTTTTTCCATTCAAAGGAAATATCACAATTTTTTCCACAGGATGGATATATTCTACTTCATTTTTCCACTTTTTGGGGAGGTGGTGGTGAACATTTAAGGTATTTCTAATTATCATTCATCCAATAAATATTTAATGGGTGCTTCTTATGTGTCAGGGGATGCAGCCCTAGGGCTGTAACAGTGAAAATATAAGAAAGGATAAGATAGGATTTTAAAAAATTAAATGAAAATTTAAAAATAATAAAATAAGTTTCTGCCCTTATGTTGTTTATATTCCAGTTAAATGACTTTGTTCTACTCAGGAACACCACATTCCAAGATTTTCCTATATCTCAGAAGAATATAAATCCTGGATCTTGAGACTAAGTGTTTAATACCAGCTATTGAACATTCATATCTGCATGACCATGTATTTTTCCATCATTATGACCACTCACAACTGTACTCATTTGATTATTGATTTTATCCTAAGAGTCAAAATGTAAGACTACACAGGTGAGAAAAAAAACTGGCTTATTTAACAATAAAATTCTCAGGAAACATTCAGCAAGGACAAGATGCAGTTGTTCCACTTGAGAGGCTACATTCTGAATTCAGATTCTGGAACCAATGCTTTTCAGTACTACCAAACAGACTTAAACAGAATAGGAAGGATGGGCTAGGTAGGAAAGATCATCAGGGTGGAAAGCCCGGGGTGCCTAGCAGTGAGCAAAACTGGGAGGATGAGTATTGTAGGGTGGGACCTTGGCTTCACAGTGATCTTTTCCTCCCCTAGTGTCACTGGTCATGTGATTTAGAGCCCCTGACTTTTCAGATACCTGGTCATGTGGTTCAGTCCTTCCCCTCTTCTGGTATATCACTAGTCATGTGGTAGACTCCCTTATAGGAGGAACAAGAGGGCTATAGAAAAGCCTCATGTGACTCCCATATAAGGCCTCACTTGACTGTTCCCTTCAAGACAATGAAGTCTGGACCCTCATCAACTAATCTTAGGAACAAAGACTCAGGTCTGTTGACCACAGAAACAGAGTTTTGGTCAAACTAGAGATGACATCTAGGCCTCAGTTTTGTTTTAGCTCCAGGCCCAGAAAAGCAGCAAGGCCAGATAGGGCCATGCCATGGTTGACATCAGGACTAGCTGTGATGATTAATGATTGCCTGCCCAGGCACCAAAGATCAATGGAGACTAGGACCCTGAGTAGACACACCTGGAAAGTTGATGAATATTCTGTTGAGATTCTCCCAAGAACCCAGTGTGTGTGTGTGTTCTCATTCCTCCTCTCATTCTCTCTCTCTCTTCCACTTTCCCTTTCTCCTCCCACCTGTCTCTCGTTCCCTGTACCCCCAAACACACACCTTTCCCCCTCTCCTTCCACCAGATGCATTTTCTTGGCCTTTCTTTCTTTTAAGATTCAAGGGCCCTTCTTTTGCCTCTGTGACTTGTTTCCTGAGTCCACGCAGCCCAGCTGGCTCAATTCTTTCACAGCTCGCTTCTTCTACCCCTTTGATTTTTCTAAACAAACTTTTCACTGGTATTTGAGTTTTTCGGCTCTTAGTTCTTTTTTTTTAATTTTTAAAGTATATTTTATTGATTATGTTGTTACAGCAGTTCCAATGTTTTTCCCTTTTGCTACCCTCTGCCCAGTACCCCCCTTCCCTCCTATATTTCCACCCCCCTTAGTTCATGTCCATGGGTCATGCATATAAGTTCTTTGGCTTCACCCTTTCCTATATTATTCTTAACATCCCCCTGTCTATTTTGTACCAACCAATTATGGTTCTTAATCCTTGCATCATTTCCCCATTTCTCCCCCTTCCTCCTCCCAGCTGATAACCCTCCAAATGATCCCTGTACCTATGATTCTGTTCCTATTCTGGTTTGCTTAGTTGGATATTGTTTTATTTTTTAGATTCAGTTGTTGATAGTTATGAGTTTGCTGTCATTTTAGTGTTCATAGTTTTGATCTTCTTTTTCTTAAGTAAGTCCCTTTGACATTTCATATAATAATGACTTGGTGATGATGAACTCTTTTACCTTTACCTTGTCTGGGTAGCACTTCATCTGCCCTTCCATTCTAAATGATAGCTTTGCTGGATACAGTAATCTTGGTTGTAGGTCCTTGCTTTTCATCACACTGAATACTGCTTGCCGGTCCCTTCTTGTCTCCAAAGTACCTTTTGAGAAATCAGTTGATATTAATACAGGCACCCCTTTGTAGGCAACTCTCCACTTCTCTCTTGTTGCTTTTATGATTCTCTCTTTATCTTTCATCTTTGGCATTTTAATTATGATGTGTCTTGGTGTGGTCCCCTCTGGGTCCAGCTCGCCCAGGACTCCTCGTGCTTCCTGGACTTGTATGTCTATTTCCTTCACCAAATTTGGGAAATTTTCCTCCATTATATTTTTCACATAAGTTTTCAATTTCTTGCTCTTCCTCTTCTCCTTCTGGCATCCCCATGATTTGGATGTTGGCATGTTTAAAATTGTCTCAGAGGTTCCCAAGCCTCTCCTCATTTTTTTCAACTCTGGTTTCCTCATTCTGTACTGATCGACTGTTTTTTTCTACCTTATGTTCCATATCATTAATTTGAACCCCGGTTTTCTCCCCTTCACCATTGGTTTTGTGTGGATTTTCCTTCATTTCACTTAGCATAGCCTTCACTTCTCTTATGTGTCTGCCATACTCAAGCATATCTGTCAAGCCCACGAGCATCTTTATCACCAGTGTTTAGAATTCTGCATCTGTTAGGTTGGCTATCTCCTTATCTATTAGCTTGGCTATCTCCTTGCCACCTAGTTCTCCCACTGGAACCTTGATTTGTTCCCTCATGATGTTGAGGCACTGTATGTGGGGGAGGGGTCTGAGAGTGAACAATGCTGCTTGCCCAGCACTTGCCCCTTTTCCAAGCACTTCTCCCACTTCCATATGGGACTGGTGCCCCTCTAGCTGTTGGCCTGGCCATTGTTCCCAGAGTGGCTGGGTCTGTGGCTGCTCTAGGACCATGGGGGCCCTTTAAACAAGCAGACTCTGCTGGGAGACTAGCAGTTTCTGCCTCCGCCCCAACCCCCACTGGTTTGCACAGTCAGAAACAATGAGGCTTGATTTTCCCTGGCTCTGGGACTGTGAACTGCATGCACTCTGATGAGGAGCTGGGAACGCTCCCCAGGTGTCCCTCCTGACTTTTTAAAATGTGTAACTGTGCTTTCCACAGGCCTATTGTTGCCACCACCACACCTCATCCTCTCCACCCTGGCTCCACCCCTCCTACCTGTCTGGATGAGTATTTCTTCTTTATATCTTTATTTGTTGGACTTCCATGCAGCTTTATGTTCTGAAACTTCTGGTTGTTTCTAGTTTTGAGGTAGTTATATTCCTTCTTAGTTGTGGAGGGAGATGCAGCATGTCTGTCTAGGCCTCCATCTTGGCCGGAAGTCCTTAATTCTTTTCTTAGCTAAATTCAAGGACCGATGTCTAACATCTGTGCTGTTCACCTTTAACACCTGTAGTACTTAATTTAAATGTGCTTAGGTGAAATATGAAATGAAATATAAGAGCTTAAGAAGGGAAAATGATACAAAGTCTCACAAGATTTCTATTATGTTATTAATTACATAAACATACAGGGCAATATATCATATGTGTGTATAGCCACTGCATACATAAAATCATTTTCATGGGAGCAAACAAGTGTGTCTCTGAAGACTCTGGAAGAATTTGTAGTGTCTTCTGAAAAAACTAGGTGAGTTAGAAGAAGACTAAGATAGTATGAGGGAGAGTAGATAGCAGCTATCATGTAGGATTTTAAAAGGTTAATTTTAGTTAAAAAAATTACTATAGAATTTTTATAAAGCTATTCTTTATGAGGAAGTTTTTCCTTCCTGTTTCATTCACAAGTGCCTTTTGGAATTATTGGGAAGATAATTTAGCTCTTCATTCACTCTCTTCTTTGCTGTTTTAGTAAGTGTCAATAAGAGTTTTTACCTTCCTTGACCCACATTTCTCTTTTGAGCTTTGCTTCTGTGGTCTCCCTTAGCCCTTTGCATTGGTAATGTATAAGGGTACCTGGGCTTTCACACAGCTGCTGAGTGAATGTGTCTATAGGGTTCCAGGTCTACAAATGGGTAAAAGGAGTAGAAAAAGCCCATTCTACCTTCAGATCAAAACCATATTCTTCAATCTACTTTTACCAACCACAAAGCTGATATTTTGTTTCTGCCACTACCATATACCTTCAGTACTTTAGTACAAATAGAAATGAATGTGTCAAAGACTATTTAATTAATGAAATAATGTAACAACCAGTAAGGTGTTACTATTGCTCAAATGAAGATTTAAAGTACTGTATATTTATCAACAATCTGGAATGCTGAAATATATATAGATTGCTTTTTAGGTTTTCGATTTCCAGGTCAATGATCAATTACATTCCACTGGACATAATTCATTTGTATTTCTGAGGATGAACATGATTTGCACTATTGTATTTTTTCTACAATTGAAATAGCTCAAAATCAAGGTTGCTCTTATGGACTGAATGTTTGTGCCCCTCCCCCTAATTTATATGTTGAAACCTTACTTCCTAAGGTGATGACAGTAAGAAATGGAGTTTTTGGAAGGTAATTAGGACTAGATGAGGTTATAAGGGTAAAACCCTTATGAATGTGATTAGTGTTCTCATAGGAATCCTGGAAATGCTTGTTTTCTCACTCTGCTCTTCTTGCCATATGAGGACACAACAAAGACAGCCTTCTTCCTCACAAGAACCCAATCAGGACTTTCCAGCTTCCAGAGGTATAAGAAATACATTTATGTTATTTAAATCACCCAATTTATGATATTTTGCTATAGTAGCCTGACTTAACTAGGGCAGTTGCCCTAGACAAGATACCCAGGAATGTTTTTTGCTCATCTCAAACTCACAATTTTTCCTGACCAAACTCAAATGGGAGAAGAATGTGATTAAACCCTGAAAACTGAACAAATCTTTCCTGACAAGGAGAGTGAGAGATAGAGACAGAACTGCTAGTCATTTAATGGCTCTGGCTAGTTAACAAAAGATTCCTCACATCTCTGTTTTACCTGTTGAAATTCTGTACTAATTTCCAAGTGGCTATTTCCATAGATTATTTTAGCCAGGCACCAGCTGACTCCAGGAGCCTCTGCTTGTTGTTCAGTCAGGCACCATTTAACCCAAGAAGCCCCTCTTGTTTACACATGACCATGCCCTAGCTCATTCACAGGAGTGGACATTACTTTGTGTGGACTCTGCTATCGCAGAACTGGCTCCGCATTACTTTCCTTCACTGCTTTGCCTATAACTCATGTAAAGTCTTTCAGACTACTTTCTTCTTCTCCCTTCCCCCTACTCCATGTATAAAAACTTTTTTAAAACTCTGGAAGAATGGACATCTTTTTTATGTAGCCACATTACTGGTGATTTAGACTACTTTTTAAGTATATTTTATTGGTTATGCTACTACAGTTGTCCCAATTTAAAAAAAAATTTTTAAATCAAAGCTATTTTTATTGGTTTATTACAGCGAATATTGTAATTAAAAAAAGATTTTATTTATTTTTTAGAGAGAGGGGAAGGAACGGAGAAAGAGAGACATTGATGTGTGAGAGATAAATCAGGCATGTGCCTTGACTGGGACTCCAATCAGTGACCTTTCAGTTCGCAGGCTGGCACTTAATCCACTGAGCCAAACCAGCCAGAGCTACAGTGAATATTTTAAAATATAATACATTTTCACTAAGAATTATTGTGCCTTTAGGACTTGGCTTTACTGTATAAAACAATAAGATACCCTAGGAAGATAATTGCCAGCATTTAGCACAATGCAGGGCATACAATGATTATGTTCTTAACTAAATGAGAAAAAAACAACAACAGGATACACATAACACATTTTCTCTAATTAAACATGAGTAACATTGACCTCTGAAACTTCATGGAAAAAACAGATCAGAAATTTATTAAATCTATTATAACAAAGACAAATCATTTGAGTTCGTCTAGTATTCTGTATCAAGCCTGTTAAAGCAAAACAAACAAACAAACAAACAAACAAAAAACCCTGAGATTTCTGGGATTATCTTTTCTCCCTGGTCCATTCTTACTAATAGTATTTCAAATATATCTATGTATAATTATTGACAAACAAATTTTGAACCCTCTCTGTGTTTGCCTACCCTTTTAATGCTCATCAATGACAAAGGATAAATCAGCTAATTTCATGATAGACAGTTATTTGAGCCCAAAGCTACATTTTCTTTTTGTTTGTTTTCTTTTATTGTTTTTCTGTTACAGTTGTCCCATCCCCCCCCATTGCTCTCCCCTGCCCTGCCAACCTCCTTGCTCTCCCACAGTCAATCCCTACCCTGTTGTCCATGTCCGTGGGTCATTTATACCTCTTCCTTGACTAGACCCTTCCCCTTTATTCCCCCTTCCCCTCTGATTGCTATCAGTCTGTTTCTTGTTTCTATGCCTCTGGTTCTATTTTGCTTATTTGTTTTGTTTATTAGGTTCCTCTTATAGGTGAGATTACATGGTATTTCATCTTTTGCTGCCTGGTTTATTTCACTTAGCATAATACTCTCCAGTCCCTTCTTTCTTTCTGTTGTGTAGAATTCCATTGTGTAAGTGTACCACAGTTTCTTGATCCACTCATTCACTTCTGGACACTTAGGCTGTTTTCAGAACATGACTATTGTAAATAATGCTGCTATGAACAAGGGGTGTATAGGTTTTATTGAATTGGTGTTTCAGGATTCTTCAGGTATAAACCAAGCAGTGGAACCACTGGGTCAAAAGGCAGTTCCATTTTTAGTTTTTTGAGGAAATTCCATACTGTTTTCCACAGTGGCTGCACCAGTCTGCATTCCCACCAACAGTGCACTAGGGTTCTTTTTTCTCCACATCCTAGCCAGCACTTGTTTTATACTGATTTATTATTGATAGCCATTCTGAAAGGTATCAGGTTATATCTCACTGTGGTTTTATTTGCTATTCTCTGATGCTTTGATGTTGAGCGTTTTTTCATATGTCTATGGGCCATTTGTATGTCCTCCTTGGAGGAGTGTCTATTCAGGTCCTTTGCCCATTTTTTAGTTGGATTTTTTGTCTTCCTGGTGTTGACTCATATGAGTTCTTTGTATATTTTGGAGATCAAACCCTTGTCTGAGGTATCACTGGCAAATATTTTTCCATGCTATTGGTTCCCTTTTCATTTTGATGATGTTATCTTTAGCCATGCAGAACCTTTTAAATTTGATGTAGTCCATTTGTTTATTCTTTTCTTTATTAGCCTTGCCCTAGAGCAGTGGTTCTCAACCTTCCTAATGCCACGACCCTTTAATACAGTTCCTCATGTTGTGGTGAACCCAACCATAAAATTATTTTTGTTGCTACTTCATAACTGTAATTTTGCTACTGTTATAAATTGTAATGTAAATATCTGATGTGCAGGATGTATTTTCATTGTTACAAATTGAACATAATTAAAGCATAATGATTAATCACAAAAACAATATGTAATTATATATGTGTTTTTCGATGGTCTTAGGTGACCCCTTTGAAAGGGTCGTTCGACCCCCAAAGGGGTCACGACCCACAGGTTGAGAACTGCTTCCCTAGAGCATGTATCAGCAAAAATACTGCTGCTTGGGATATCTGAAATTTTACTGCCTATGTTTTTCTTTAGAACTTTTAAGGTGTCTGTGTCCATGGCTTATGTTTAAGTATTTTATCCATTTTGCATCTATTCTGGTGTGTGGTGTAAGTTGATGATCTAGTTTCTTTTTTTTTTTTTTTTTCATGTCCCTGTCCAGTTCTCCCAACACTACTTGTTGAAGAGGCTATTTTTACGACATTTTATGCTTCTGTCCCCTTTGTCAAATATTAATGGACCAGAGGGACCTGGGTTTATTTCTGAGCTCTCTATTCTGTTCCATTGATTTATATGTCTATTCTTATGCCAGTACAGATTATTTTCATTACTGTGGCCTTGTAATATGTTTCAGTGTCAGATACTGTGATACCTGCAACTTTGTTCTTCTCTCTCAAGATTGCTGAGGATATTCAGGATCATTTTGGTTTAATATAAATTTTTGAAGCATTTGTTCTAAATCTGTGAAATGTCATTGGTATTTCACAGGGATTGCATTGAATCTATCGATTGCTTTGGGTTGTATAGATGTTTTAATGATGTTAATTCTTCCAATCAATGAACACAGTATATGCTTCCATTTATTTGTGTATCCTTAATTTCTTTCTTCAGTGTTCTGTAGTTTTCTGAGTTTTTTACCACCTTGATTAAATTTATCCTAGGTACTTTATTTTTGTCATTGCTATAGTAAATAGGATTTTTTCTCAAGTTTCTCTTTCAGGTATTTTATTGTTGGTGTACAGAAATGCCTTCTATTTCTGAATTTGACTTTGTATCCTGCTATTTTGCCAAATTCACTTGTTATGTTTAGTAGTTTTTTGGTGGAGCCAAGAGGGTTTTCTATGTACACTATCATGTTGTCTGTGAACAATGACAGTTTTAGTTCCTCCTTTAGAATTTGGGTTCCTTTTATTTCTTCATCTTATCTTATCACTGTGGCTAGGACTTCTGATACCATGTTGAATAAAAGTGAAGAGTGCATCCTTGTCTTGCGCCTAATCTTAGGGGAAAAGCTTTAGTTTTTTTTTCCCCCATTGAGTATGATGTTTACTGTAGGATTCTTGTATATGACCTTTATTATGTTGAGGTATGCTCCCTCTATTCCCACTTTACTGAGCATATTTATTATAAATGGGTGCTATACTTTATCAAATGTTTTAACAGCATGTCTTGATATGATCATGTCACTTTGTATTTCATTTTGTTTATGTGGTGTATTACATTTATTGATTTGAAAATATTAAACCATCCTTGAATCCCTGGGATAAATCCCAGTTGATCATGGTGTATGATCTTTTTAATTATTGCCTGGATCTGGTTTGTCAATATTTTGTTGAGGATTTTAGCGTCTATGTTCATCAGCAATATTGGCCTGTTGTTTTGATTCTTTGTTGTGTCTTTTACCTGGTTTTGGAATTAGGATAATACTGGCCACATAAAAAAAGTTTGGGAGTCTTCTCTCTTCCTGAAATTTTTGGAATAGTTTGAGAAGGATAGTAATTAGCTCTTTCCTAAATTTTGTTAAAATTTGGCGGTGAAGCTGTCTGGCCCAGGGCTTTTGTGTGCCAGGAATTTTTTTATTACTGCTTCAATTGCACTAATTATTGGTCTGTTCAGGTTTTCTGCTTCTTCTTGATTCAGTTTTGGAAGATTATATGTTTCCAGAAATTTGTCCATTTCATCTAGGTTGTCAAATTTCTTGGCATACAGCTGTGCATAGTAATTTCTTACAATCCTTTGTATTTCTGTGGTAGCAGTTGTGATTTCTCCTCTTTCATTTCTGATTTTATTTATGAGCCTGCTTAAAGGCATGTTGATTTTGTTTATTTTTTCAAAGAATTTGCTCTTGGTTTTATTGATCTTTTGAATTGTTTCTTTAGTCTCTATGTCATTTAATTCTGCTCCGATCTTGATGATTTCTTTCCTTCTATTCACTCTGGGCTTTGTTTGTTGTTGTTGTTCCTCTAGTTCTTGTAGCTGTAGAGTTAGATATTTTATTTGGGATTCTTCTATCCTTTTTAGGTAGACCTGTATTGCTATGAACTTCCTCTCAGGACTGATTTTGCTGTGTCCTGTAGGTTTTGGGTTATTGTGTGTTCATTATCGTTTGTTTCCAGAAACTTTTTGATTTTTTCCTTGATGTCATTGTTAACCGATTCATTACTTAATAGCATGTTATTCATTCTCCATGAGTTTGAATGTTTTTGAGTTTTTTCCTTTAGGTTGATTTCCAGTTTTCAGCCATTGTGATCTGAGAAGATGCTTGATATAATTTCAATTTTCTTGAATTTGTTGAGGCTTGTTTTGTGTCCTACCATGTGGTCTATCTTTGAAAATGTCCATGTGCACTTGAAAAGAATGTATATTTTGGTTCTTTGGGGTGAAAAGTTCTATATATATCAATTAAATCCATTTGATCTAGAGTGTTGTTCAAACCTCAATTTCTTTGGTGTTTTTTTTGCTTCGAAGATCTGTCCATTGTCGACAATGGGGTGTTAAAGTCCCCTACTATGAGTGTGTTGCTCTCTATATCCTTCCTGAAGTCTTTCAAAATTTTCTTACATATTTGGGTGCTCCTATATTGGGTGCATATATGTTTACAAGGGTTATATCTTCTTGATGGATTGTTACTGTAAGTATTATGAAATGTCCTTGTTTGTCTCTTTTTATGGCCTTTGCTGTGAAATCTGTTTTGTCTGATATAAGTATTGCTACCTCAGTTTTTTTTTCTTGTCCATTTGCTTGAAATACTTTTCCCCATCCTTTCACTTTCAGTCTGTGCAGATCTTTTGTTTTGAGGTGGGTCTCTTGTAGACAGCATATATCTGGGTCATGTTTTCATATCCATTCCACTACCCTATGTCTTTTGATTGGTGCATTTAATCCATTTACATTTAAGGTTATTATTGATAGGTAATTATTCATTGTTGTTTTCTCCCTTTATACTTGTGTTTCTCTCTGTCTCTCTCTGTTCCTTCATCTTCTTAAAGCAGACGTTTTAGCATCTCTTGCAATGCCGGTTTGGTGGAGATGTATTCTTTTAGCCTTCATTTGTCTTGGAAACTCCTTATTTCACCTCCCATTTTGAATGAGAGCCTTGCTGGGTAGACTATTCTTGGTTGTAGGCCTTTGTTTTTCATTGCTTGAAATATTTTTTGTCATTTCCTTCTGGCTTGTAGTGTTTCTGCTGAGAAATCTGATGATAGCCTTATTGGAGCTCCCTTGTATGTTAGCTGTTTCTCTCTTGCTGATTTTAGGATTTTATCTTTGTCTTTGAATGTTGTCATTTTAGTTATGATGTGTCTTGAAGTGGGCCTGTTGGGATTCATCTTCACTGGGACGCTCTGTGCTTTCTGGACTTGCGTGACTCTTTCTCTCATCAAGTCAGGGAAGTTTTCTGTCATTAGTTTTTCAAACAGGTTTTCTATCCCTTGCTCCTCTTTTTCTCCTTCTTGAATTCCTATTATATGGATATTATTATGTTTCATTACCCTGGCTGGTTTGGCTCAGTGGATTGAGCATTGGCCTGCGAGCTAAGTGTCGCTGGTTCGATCTTCCAGTCAGGGCACATCAGAGAAGGAAAACTCTGACTCCAAAAAAACTCCGCTGCCTTGTGGCATACCTCTTCAGGGGAAAGGCTAAGGGAGTAAACCCCGACAGAAAATCCGGAGCCGGAGTCCCTAAGGCGGTTTGACATTGTAGTCAACACCGGCAACTCCTGCGGCGCACCTGAAGCCAAGCTGTATTGACTCCGTCTTTCCCTTGGGCCCTTCAGCTGCGAAGAGAGGGGGGGTGTCTGCTGCATGGGCAACAGCAGACCCTCCATATCACCCTGCCCAGGCTCTGTAGCTTCAGCTTCACTGGAGAGGACACTCCAGCGTCATCGCAAGATGTCGATTCAACACGGGAGGAGACAGATACCGTGTCACTCCCGAGTCGGACTGCACAACCATTCTTGGCGGTGCAGATAGACTCTTAAGAAGCTACACCATCGTCTCTCGAGACGGACGGCTGCCGATGATGATGATGATTATGTTTCATGTTGTCCTGCAACTCTCTTAAAACCTCTTCTTTCTTTTTCAGTCTTTTTTCATTTTGTTGCACTGTCTGGGAATTTTTTCTATGTTTTCCTCCAGCTGGCTGGTCTGATTTTCTGCTTCCTCTAGCCTGCTTTTCATTTCTTCTACTGTGTTCTTCAATTCAGAAATTGTATTATTCATTTTCTCCTGGCTCTTATTGATAGCTTCTATGTTCTTTTTCATATTGATGTAATTCTCAGTAAGGTCCTTGTAGTTTCCCTGGAGTTCTTTGTAGTTTTCTTTGAGGTCACTGATCTCATTGAGCTTCCCTATAATCCATCTTTTGAATTTCATGTCTGATAGTTTGCTTTCCTCTATTTCATTTAGCACACTTTCTGGGGAGTCTTCCTTTCCTTTCGATGGGGGGTTGTTTTTCTGTCTCCTCATTTTTGTGACTCTTCTTGTTTGTTGCTGCTTCTTAGATTGATCTACACTTCCTGGATCTGCCCCTGGTGGCCTCAGATTGTGTATCAGTCTGGGCCTAGGCAGCCTGTTGGAGCCTACCAGAGATCTACTGCCTTTTTCTGTCTCCTTTAGTTGTTAATCTCTTCTATCTGTGATCAGCTGTTAGACTTAAGGACCTAGGGTGGGGCAGCTTAATTCCTATAGGCGGGGCTTTTGCTTCCCCTCAGGCTGACACCACTTGGAGGAGAATGTTCTGCCTGCAGTATTGGGAATGAGTCAGCACTGGGACCCGTTCAGCTGCTCCCTCAGTTCTCTCCTCAAAGCCACCACCCCAAATTCTCCCCAAGCGTCTCTAGTTCTCTCTGCCTTCCCTCTGTTTGAGCCCAAGGTAAGTGGGTGCCAAAATATTTTTGCATATGATCCGGTTAAGAGTCTTTCTCCAGTTGTTTCTCTCAGGCCAGCAAGAAACCCTGTGGCATTTTGCTTTTCACAGCTGGATACTATTTTACTTTATGCTCTGTTCCTGTAGGCTGGGAAGCCCAGCTAGGGGTTTAGACCCTGCCCTTCTCAGGATGAACTCCTGGCTGCTGAGCTATTTCTCAGTCCCTTCAGCTGCCACTTGTGGGAGCCCAGCCAGCCCTTACGCGTGTCTGCACTTTTTACTGGTCACGTTGTGATGAAGCGGCCTTTTCTGTCTCTCTGTGGTTATAAGACTTCTCTCCAGCTAGTGTTCAGTTGGTTATTCCAGATGATTTCTCCACAATTAAGTTGTAAATCCAGACTGGTCCTGGGAGGAGTTTAGTATAGCTTCCGTTTAGTCCTCCCCCATCTTGGATCCCCCCCAAAACTCTTAGAAGTCATTTTTGTAACAAAAATCTGGCCAAATATTTATTAAAAATTGCAAAAAGTAAATAAATAGGCCAAATAAATCAATTCAAAAAGTCCTCAGAAAAGCTCAAAAACAATTGGCTAATGTCTTTGCTCATTTACAGTAATCTATATACCTGGAAGGCTTACAAGTAGCTCCTAAGAAAGTTTCACTCTCAGTAATCTCCAACAATTGTTAGATGTCATCAGTTGGCTAAGGCCTAGCCTTGGTATAACTACCCACCATCTTATTCACCTCTTCAACACCCTTAAGGAAGACCCTAATTTAAATTCATCTCATACTTTATCTCCTCAAGCTTTAAAGAAACTAGATATTATAAACCAGCATATTAGAACTAGGCAAATAGAAAGAATTAATCATTCTTACCCAATCAAGCTTTTTTGCTCCCCTATGTTATGCTTCCCTATAGGACTTCTTGGACAGCTGGCAAAGGGCAGCTAATAATCAAAGGGTGAAATAGAGCTCAGCAATTATTTGGCTATGACCCAAAGTTTATTCACTTGCCCTTAACTCAAGTTTATTTACCACAGCTTTTTAGTCAACTCCTGGATTTTGAATGAGCAATAGCTGATTATGTCAAAAAACTCGAACTCAATCTTCCTTCACATAAACTTTTACAGAATATTTCTTAATTGAATCTATGTATTAAAAACAAAATTAGTCCTGCTCCAATATCTGGGGCAAAAACTATCTTTATAGATAGATCAGAAAAAACTGGAAAAGCGGTCATCACATGGAGGGAAGGACCAAGTTGGAAAGATTGTGTAACCCACAATCATTCAACCACCAGAGAGCTGAACTCTCTGGAGCCATTATGGCCCTCCAAAAATGGCTAAACAGTATATACTATACTCCACATAGACCAGGCTCTACTCAAGGAGTCTACAGACCTCCAGTTACTCAGTCTGTTTCTAACCTTACAAAGTTTAATTGACAAAAGAACACATCCCATATTTGTCACCCATATTCGTTCTCATTCAGGCCTTCCAGGCCCTATGGCAAAAGGCAACAAACATGCTTATGTTTTAGTCAGTATATTAATTACCTTCCAAGAGGTATTTGCCTCTCATCAATGTTACCACCAAAATTTTCAAGCACTTTATCAAAAATTTGACATTCCCCATTCTCAAGCTAAGCAAGTTATCTAGGAATGCGTGGACTGCCAGGTGCTGGGTGCGGTGCCACCCAGCAGTGGGACCAACCCTGGGGATTGGCCCCCCAAGTAATTTAGCAAACAAATGTCACTCATTATCTTCCCCTTTAAAAAATTTAAATACTTCCATATATCAATAAACACTTACTCTGAAGTGTTACATGCCTCCGCTCTTACAGGAAAATCATCCAAGCCTATTCAGGCACATTAGTTTGAGGCATTCAATTTCTTAGGCCAACCACAGCAAATAAAAACTGATAATAAACCAGGCTAGAGATCTGAGTACCTTAGACATCTTTAACAGCAGCTCTGGTGATGGACTTGATGGGCTAATGGAGGCCTCTGGTGCTATTATGTGCGGAAACAGTCTCTGTCAATCATGTGGGTAGCGGCTGCAAGTTCTGTTTTACCTGGTGTGGTATGTAGGGGAAAGATGTTTTTCAACTGTGCACAAAAAATTCATGAAGAATAAGCTAGGAGTCCATCCCTCTGGTAAGAGGAGAAATTATAACAGATCTGAAAGCAGCATATGGTATAAAATGCCCTCTGAGGATTTTTACTTCTTTGAATACATTGAAAAATTTATTTCCTAAGATGAAAAGATCAAGGAAAAAAACTCATGGAAGGCATAATTCAGAGATCAAATTCTTCATTTTGATGAAGTTCTACTTCATTGAACTGGGTAATTGGTTTTAAACCAGAAGTCTATTTTAGAGATTTTACGGCTAAGACATCTAACTATATTTAAGAAAACATCATAATAAATGTGTTCCTTCTGATGAAAAAAAAAAAAACCAAAAACCAGGCTTCATAGCCCACCATACCTTTAAAAATATTTGTAAAAAACAAAAAAGGGGGAGTATAGAGTCCTCCCAAAAGAATCTAACTAATTTAGCAACCCAATTAAGTTTAAGTTTTAAAGAATTTATTATGTTTCTTTCAGAATGTTGGGTCAGAAAAATAATGTATGTTGCAGAAAGCCCCAGTAAGTCATAAATGGTCTGTGCAAGTTGGAGAAGGATTGTGTAGGGGGGAAGGAAGAAAAAAATAAAGTGAGGGAAATGGAAGTGAAAAAGAAATAAGAAGGAAAAATAAGCATATAAGCCTTTGAAACATTTTAATATTTAGACCTAAAAGCTGCAGTCCCAGGAATAAGCCACGCCAAGCTTGCTATCTCCCCTGCGTTCTCTAGCCTCTGTTAAAGTTGTCAAGGTTACTAAATAATGAAAACACCCACTTTTAAGCACATTAAAGGAATGCAGTAATCACCAAAAATAAAATTTTTTCCCTTTCTCTAGCCTCAAAGCAGGAACATGGGGGCACTCTACACTCCCAACTCTCAGGGAATAGCTGCCACTGTTTAACCCCTTAATTACAGAAATAGGCTTGTCTCTGCTTTACATGCAGAAAGTCCTAAGTTTGTAGCATCATCAAAAATGCTATTATTCCAGCAAAGGCCCATGGATGTCTCCACAGTCTTACAGACTCAAAGTCTGGTTTGTAAGTTATTAAGTAAGTTAACCATTTTGCACAAGTTTCTCATTGCAGGTTTATCTATGAGTCTGACAAGCCCCTATACCCACTCCAACCAGGGGACCAAGTCTTACTGAAGACCTGGAAGACTCAAGGCCCTGAACAGCTGCTGGCTAAACAATAGACTGGTCCCTGTGATGTCCTATTGCAGACTTATATTGATCAGGAAATTCTGGCTTGACTCTCAGTCATGGAATCTGCCATACTATGGCTAGGAAAACAACAAAATGCCCTGATCATCTGACAACAGCTTACCTATAATCCCGGGCTCTCAAGACTATGTATCACTCCATTAAAATGGAATTAGTGTCAACATTCTTGGGCTAACATACAACATCATCTATGGGATGCCTTTTCCATCAGCCTGAAAGGCCAATTGATTGGCTACAATTTGAACTCCATCAACAGCTTATAGACATTAAGCAGCTTGCTGAACAAAAGGTATTTCAAACCCTAAGTAATAATTGTAAATGGCTTAACCTAAAATTTGGTTTCAAGGACTAAATTTGCATATATGAATAATAGGAGCAGCTAAATGCTTATTTTTTAAGTATATTTTATTGATTATGTTGTTACAGTAGTCCCTATTTTTTCCTTTGCTCCCCTCTGCCCAGTACCCCTCTACCCTCCAGCAATCCCACCCCCCTTCATTCATGTCCATGAGTCATGCATATAAGTTCTTTGGCTTCACCCTTTCCTATATTATTCTTAACATCCCCCTGTCTATTTTGTACCAACCAATTATGCTTCTTAATCCCTGCACCGTTTTCCCATTTCTCTCCCTCCCCACTTCCAGCTGATAACCCTCCAAATGATTCCCATACCTATGATTCTTTTTCTATTCTGGTTTGCTTAGTTGGATTTCATTTTTATTTTTTACATTCAGTTGTTGATAGTTGTGAGTTTGTTGTCATTTTAGTGTTCATAGTTTTGATCTCCTTTTTCTTAAATAAGTTCCTTTAATGCTTCATATAATAATGGCTTGGTGATGATGAACTCCTTTAGCTTTACCTTCTCTGGGAAACACTTCATTTGCCCTTCCATTCTAAGTGATAGCTTTGCTGGATACAGTAATCTTGGTTGTAAGTCCTTGCTTCTCATCACATTGAATACTTCTTGCTAGTCCCTTCTTGCCTCCAAAGTTTCTTTTGAGATATCAGCAGATATTCTTATAGGTACCCCTTTGTAGGTAACTGCTTTCCTCTTCCTACTTTTAAGATTCTCTCTTTATCTTTAACCTTTGGCATTTAAAAATATATACTTTATTGATTATGCTGTTACAGTTGTCCCAATTTCTTTTCCCTTTGTTTCCCTCCACCCAGTGACCCTCTCCCTCAAGCCCCCCCCCCTTTGTCCATGCCCATTGGTTGTGCATATAGTTCTTCTCAACATCTTCCTATTTACTCCACTCCCTCCTACTATGCTTCTTAATTCCTATACCATCTCCCTCACTTTCCCCCCCTTCCCCATCCCTGCTTACCTCCCCCTATAATGTTCCCCATACCTATAATTCTTTTCCCACTCTCGTTGCCTACTTAGTTTGCTTCTGTTGTTGGTTGTTGTGATAGTTTTCATTTTAATGTTCATAGTTTTGATCCTCTTTCTCCTAAATAAGTCCCTTTAACATTTCACATAACAGTGGTTTGGATCTGATGAACTTCCGTTTTACTTTATCCTGGAAGCACTTTCTCTGCCCTTCTATTCTGAATGACAGCTTTACTGGATAGAGTAATTGTGGTTGTAGGTTTTTTCTTTTAATTACTTTGAATATTTCTTGCCAGTCCCTTCTTGCCTGCAGAGTTTCTTTTGAGAAATTAGCTGATAGTCTTATTGGGACCCCTTTGTATGTAATTCTCTTCTTCTCTCTTGCTGCTTTTAAGATTCTCTCTTTATCCTTAATTTTTGACATTTTGATTATAATGTGTCTTGGTGTGGTTCTCCCTGGGTCCAGATTTTTTGGAACTCTCTGTGCTTCCTGGACCTGTAAGTCTATCTCCTTCCCCAACTTAGGGAAGTTCTGCTTTATTATTTTTTCACATAATTTTTCAATTTCTAGTTCTTCTTCTTCACCTTCTGGCAACACTATGATTCAGATGTTGGCCTGTTTATAGCTATCCCATAGGTTTCTGAGCCTTTCCTCATTTTCCTCACTTTTTGTTTCCTCTTTCTGCACTGGTTGACTGTTCCTTCCCTATGTTCCGATTTGTTGATTTGATCCCTAGTTTTCTTTCCCTCACCACTCGTTTTATATGTGTTTTTGTTCATTCCAGCAGGACTAGCCTTCATTCCTTTCCCATCTTGTTTAAGATACTCTGTTAGGTCTCTAAGCATTCTTATAACCAAAGCTCTGAACTGTGCCTCAGAAAGATTTCCTATCTGCTGCTTTGTTGGATTAGATATTTGCTGTCTGGTCAGTTGCGTGATTGGGATCTCTATTGTGATCTTTGCCATCCTGACAGTTTTGTGTTACCTTTGCTTCCTGGGTGGGCTGTCACATCTCCTACGCTATAGGGTGCGGAGCCCTGTGCACTCATCACAACCGGGAGGCCCTTCTCACCATGCTGTGGCATTTTCTGTGGGGGTGGGGGTCCAAGATGGATTCCTGCCTTACACTCTCTGCTGAGAGACTGGGAGCCTCCTCCTCCATCCCCAAGCCCTCTGGTCCTCATAGTCCAAGGCAATGGGGGTCTGTCTTCCCTGGCATTGGAATCGCAAGCTGACAGGTCTGGTCTGCAGCCAGGGGTGCTCCCCAGGTACTTCTCACCTCCCTTTAAATACAGGAGACTGTGCTTAGTGCCATCTCACCAGCATCACTGCTGCTACTGCCTCCAGCACAGCTTGACCTCTCCACCCCGGCTTTGCCTCTTTTATCCGTCTGAATGAGTACCACTTCTTTATAACTTCATACATTGGACTTCCATTTATTTTCTGGGACATATGGTTATTTCTGGTTTCATGGTAGTTGTATTCCTTCTTAGTTGTGGAGGGAGACAGAATGTGTCAGTCTAGGTCTCCATCTTACCTGGAAGTCTTCTGTCAACCTTTGACATTTTAATTATGATGTGGCCTGGTGTGGTCTTTTTTGGGTTTAGCTAGCTTGGGACTGTCTGTGCTTCCTGGACTTGTATGTCTATTTCCTTCACCAAATATGGGCAGTTTTTTTTCATTATTTCTCACATAAGTTCTCAATTTCTTGCTCTTCCTTTTCTCCCTTTGGTTTGGTATGTTTAAAGTTGTCCCAGAGGTTTCTAAGCCTCTCCTCATTTTTTTTCAATTCTTGTTTCCTCATTCTGTACTGGTTGACCTTTGTTTTCCTCCTTATGTTCCAAATCATTGATTTGAACCCCAGTTTCCTTTCCTTCACCATTGGTTCTGTGTGGATTTTCCTTCGTTTCATTTAGCATAGCCTTCACTTCTTCCCTTATGCGTTTGCTATACTTAAACATATCTGTCAAGCCTGTGAGCATCTTTATCACCAGTGTTTTGAACTCTGCATCTGTTAGGTTGGCTGGCTATCTCTTGGTCGCTTAGTTCTTCCACTGGAACCTTGATCCATTCCCCCTTTTGAGCCATACTTCTCTGTCTCCTCATCTTGACAGGCTGCTGTATTTTTTTTGTTTCTGTGTCTTAGGTAGAGCTGTCACTCTTGTTACGTTGTAAGAGATGATCCTTAGGTTTTCTCATCAGTATGGGTGACCCTTTTCACCACGTTGTGGCGCTGTATGTGGGGGATGAGTCCAGGAGGGAACAATGCTGCTTTCTCAGCACTCGCCCCTTTTCCACGCACTTTTCCCACTTTGTAAGAGACTGGCACCTCTCTAGTTGTTGCCCTGGCTGTTGTTCCCAGAGTGGGTTGGTCTGCAGATGTTCTAGGACTGTGGGGGCCCTTTTAACAAGTGGACTCTGCTGAGCTACTGGCTGTTTCTTCCTCTGCCCCAACCTCCTTGCTTTGCACCGTCAGAAGCAATGAAGCTTTATTTTCCCAGGTGCTGGGACTGTGAGTTGTGTGGTCTGGTCTTGTGCTAGGAGTGCTCCACAGGTTTTGCTCCTGACTTTTTAAAATGTATGACTGTGTTTTCTGGTAGCCTGCCACTGCTACCACTGCTGCCACCACCACACCGTGTCCCCTCCGACCCAGTTCTGCCCCTCCTCCCTGTCTGGATGAGTATTCCTTCTTTTTATCTTTGTTTGTTGGACTTCCATGCAGCTTGGTTTTCTGGAACTTCTGGTTGTTTCTAGTTTTGAGGTAGCTGTATTCCTTCTTAGTTGTGGAGGGAGATGCAGCATGTCTGTCTAGGCCTCCATCTTGGCTGGAAGTCCGGAGTTTTCTTAATACATTGGACATTTGCATGTTTTGTTTCCTGAGTGAAATGTTTAAATCCTTGGGGGAACATTATAACTTAACAGCTCATTCCACAACTATGCCTCACTATCTACACATAGGTACCTGGATACCTTTGGTTGTGATACCTACCTACTGTGAAAAATGACATAAATAGAGCCATTTCAAAATGAAGTCAGAGACACTATCCCAGTAGAGCTGCCTTGTATGGCTTGCTTCTTGAACCTTTGCAATATTTGAACTGGGCAACAAAACCTTTGGACTGACCAGGGGCAGATCCAGGAAGTGCAGATCATTCTAAGAAGCACCAACAAACAATAGGAGTCACAAAAATGGGGAGACAGAGAAACAACCCCCCATCGAAAGGAAAGGTAGAGTCCCCAGAAAGAGTGCTAAATGAAATAGAGGGGAGCCAACTATCAGATATGAAATTGAAAGCATGGATTATGGAGAAGCTCAATGAGCTCAGCAGAAACTACAAAGAACTCCAGAAAAACTACAGTGAACTCCAGAAGAACTATAAGGAAGTTACTGAGAATTATACCAGCATCAAAAAGGACATGGAAGCTATCAATAAGAGCCAGGAGGAAATGAAGAATACGATCTCTGAATTGAAGAACACAGTAGAAGGAATTAAAAACAGGCTAGAGGAAGCAGAAGATCAAATCAGCGAGCTGGAGGACAATGTAGACAAAAACTCACAGACAGTGCAACAAAATGAAAAAAGACTGAACAAGACTGAAGAGGCTCTAAGACAGCTGCAGGACAACATGAAATGTAATAATATCCATATCATAGGAATTCCAGAAGGAGAAGAAGAAGAGCAAGGGATAGAAAACCTCTTTGAAAAACTAATGACAGAAAACTTCCCTAACACGAGGAGAGAAAGAATCATGCAAGTTCAGGAAGCTCAGAGGGTCCCAATGAAGATGAACCCCAACAGACCCACTTCAAGACACATCATAATTAAAATGCCAACATTCAAAGACAAAGAGAGAATCCTAAAAGCAGCAAGAGAGAAACAACTAATAACATACAAGGGAGCTCCAATAAGGCTATCCTCAGATTTCTCAGCAGAAACACTACAAGCCAGAAGGGAATGGCAAAAAATATTCCAAGCAATGAAAAACAAAGGCCTACAACCAAGAATACTCTACCCAGCAAGGCTCTCATTCAAAATGGAAGGTGAAATAAGGCGTTTCCAAGACAAAAGAAGGCTAAAAGAATACATCTCCACCAAACCAGCATTGCAAGAGATGCTAAAGGGTCTGCTTTAAGAAGATGAAGAAACAGAGAGAGACAGAGAGGAACACGAGTACAAAGGGGGAAAATGACAATGAATAAGTACTGAAAGAAAGAAGGAACTTCTACCATTTGCAACAACATGATTGGAACCAGAGAGAATTATGCTTAGCGAAATAAGCCAGGCAACAAAAGAAAATTACCTTATGCTATCACCTGTTACAGGAAACTAATGAACAATACAAACAATGAGCAAAATTGAACCAGAGGTATGTAAACAAGGAATAAACTAACAGTAACAAAGGGGGAGATGGGAGGGAAAGAAGTGGTAAGAAGGGGAAGGGTCTAGTCAAAGAACATGTATAAATGACCCACGGACATGGACAACTGGGTGGAGACTGAATGTGGAAGAAGTGGGGGGCAGGGTGCAGGGAAGCAAGAGGGGGAAAAAAGTGAGACAACTGTAATGGAAAAACAAACAAACAGAAAATTTTTTAGTGGGGGGAAAAATAAAAATATAAAGAATAGAAATGCAAGTTCAGTGAATATTAGAAGGACAAGGATTTTCCTTCACACTGTATATTTTTCTCCCTATCTGATCCCTCCAGAATTTGGCATTCTAAAGAAGTAAGTAATGACCTAACTTTCTTTGCATAAAACTAATAAGGCCAGTTGTTAATAGAGGTTTTTTTTTTCTTTTTTAACTAAGACTTTGACTGGAATGTCATGCCTAAAGGAGACATGCTTGGGCTTTGGTTGTTACCAAAAACCCCTGAGCAACTGGGACTGACTTTCAAAGGTAATAAAAGTCCACGAGATAAAAGGCCTGGTACCTTGGTTGGATGTGTGGTCCATGGCAATCTTTCCAGGGAAGGAATGAAGGTTGTTTTCCTGAAAGATGGCTAGAAGGGACCTTAAGGCACAATGGAAAACCAGGAGGACCTGGAAAAGACAGGTGTTTATAGGCAAGGCTGAATGCCAGGTATGTGGATCTGCTTCTGTGCCTTGAAGGGGAGACCGAAGGTCACCCTAAATGTTCCTTGCGTAAGTTCCAGCAAAGCAGAACTAAAGATCATAAGTGATCATTTGCTGCTCTTGTTGTGTTTATGCAAATGAACAGGATAAATTAAAAATGGACTTAATGCAGTCCCTTTAATGACAAGGAGGGTAATCTTAGGGAAAAAAATCACGATTCAAAGAAGATCACAATGCCCAGTGGTAGACTATAAAGTAGTGCAACTAACCGTCTTTGAAGTTTCTTTTCATTTAAAACTTGTTTTCATTTGAAAGTTAAACTATGTCTGTGGCATTATCAAAGATGTTTAATTTACAGGCAAGAAGAATGTCAAATGCCTTACAACTGGATGTCTTTCCGATAAGACAGTCCTATAGATTTAGAGACTTGTATGTGGGTTATGTTACATAAATTAACATGTGTTTTCTGTTTTCAAAGGGCATAAGCCTACGATCTCATTACCTGAGTGATTGTCTGTACGTATAGGCCTCACTTAATCCTGTCTGCATCGCTGCCTCCTGAGACTCAATGATTTGGTTGAACTAACTGGCTGGGTTGGTGAAGAACGGGGTGGTCTGTGGGCTTCACTTTAAAACTGGTTTCTCTTTTCTATCCTAATGGCTTGGACAGAAAGAGTGCAGAGGCCTGAGAGGGGGGAAACCTAAAATATTTCCCTCAGTCCAAACTAAGTATAATGGGCAAAAGGGTTTTGGACAGGTGAGATGTACCTGGCATACCTTCCTCCAAAGAAGCCCTTATTTTCCATAATGTGGGACATTGAAAAATTAATACCTGTCTTCTGTCATCTAGTGGTTACGGATTGAATGATGTCCTTTAACCCTGTTGCCCCAGAATACAACAAGGATGCCAGCCTGTTAAACCAAGCATGCCGTTGTCCAGAGACAGCCAACCAACCTGGAGTCTGCACGATCCTTCCCCTTGTGGGAAGGCCACCGTCCCCTCCACACCCCTACTCTTATTAGGGATTTCTTGACCCACGGGTAGGTAGGACGACGACCATGTCCAGCTTGAAGCAGCTAGAGGAGCTCGAGACCTTCGTCCATTGTCCTTTATAAGATTGTAAAGGATCTTAAGTCTGAGAGGGAGGGATTGTTATTTTTTATTGTTAAAATGTTTAACTAATTAATTATTTTTAAAAAAGAAGAAGAAGAATATATGAAAGGGTGAGGCAGGAGAGCTTGTATGTACGACCCATGGGCATGGACTTGGAGAGGGGATTGTTGGGGAAGGAGGGTGCTGGGCGGAGGGGAGCAAAGGGGAAAAAATTGGAACTATTGTAACAATATAATCAATAAAATATACTTTAAAAAATAAATAAATAAAAGCAAAAAAAAAGCTACAACATATTGGTTATGTAAGATGAATAAATTCTGGAGATCTAATGTACAACAATATCACTATAATTAGCAATATTGTTAATATTGTAAAATTGAAATTTGCTAAGGAGGTAGATCTTAAGTCGTATCACTGCCAAAAAGAAAAAAAATAATAACTGTGAGGCGATGGATATGTTAACAAGCTTTATAGTGGTAAATATTTTACAACATATATGTATATCAAATCATCATACCTTAAATATATATGCAATTTTTAGCTGTCAATTATATTTCAATAGAGCTGGAAAATAATTTTTTTAAGTAAACAAAGCTGTTAGTGACAAAGTATACCTCTTAAAGGACTGTATCACTCAGGACCTCTTTTGTGATGTATATTTTCTCAAAATGGTTCTTTTTGAAAAACAAAATCCACATTTTTATTTGATTAATTTGAACACAGCCTGGTAGTAATTTAGAAAGATTTAACACACTTGGGTAAATGGTTAGGAACTTGGATTTTTTTCATTTTGTATCTCCTTGGATTAGTGCTAACAACACAAACCACAGAGAATGACAGCAGAACTATGGAGCTAATCAAAAAATTAAAAACCATCTTTTCTATTATTTATCCAATTAAAGCTAAAAGTGAAATCTGAAAAAAAAAAAAAAAAAACCTTTGCACTGGGCCAAACATTGTTTTCCAAACAGCTGTTTGTAAAGCTATTAGGAAAGCAGATATTTTGGACCAAAGCACTGATAATTATGTATACACTTGGATTCAGTAAACAACTATGTATAGTATTAACCTAAACATAGAAGGCCATAGTGAGAGCCAACAAACAATTATTTAAGATTAAAAAGAAAAGCTATTTGGGAAGCACGGATTCAGGCAGAAACCCAAGTAGTATTCTGATAAGGCAACGAAGGCAAGGGAGGAGAAATAATTACATGAATAACAGGAACTTCTATAGATACAGGCAAACTTGCATAATGAGGCTAATTCTAAAGCATACCTTTAATTTTCAGTTTGCTAGTCATAACAAACAGTTGTTTGGGTCACAGTGCTGCTTTAGGGCTAGTCTGAAGGTTATTTTGTCCAATTTTAACATTCCAAAATTTCAGAAGTTATACAAGCAAGGCAGTTTCTCTGGGAAAGTGGCTTCATTTATATAATTGTTTTACATTAGCTAAAGAATAATTTCGCATATTAGCACTAATAGAAGTTCTTTTTTTTAGAATGTAATTAATTTTCTTCCCTTTTTCATAAAAACCCCTTGCCTATTTGGGTCTCTGGCTTGAATTGGTCCTTTTCAGGATTACTGCAATTCTTTGATCTCCAATAAACTCTTCTGCCTCTCACTTTGGCTTTTTATTCTTAAGGTTAACACTATCTAGTGCTCCTCGTATGTGAGAGCAGTAGGTGAGAAACAGGTAGAATAAAATGTTTCCAGAAATTACTCCATCGAGTCAAGCCCTACCAGAACAAATGGCTCCATCTTGTTAAGCAAGGTAAGCCCTGCCAGAATTATGGCAGTTATCAATAGATAGTTATAAAACAATGGTCCAGGAACTACCCTGACTACTTTCAGTTTGTTTTTCAGATCTAAAGGCAAGCCACCAACCACAGACATCAATTTAATACCTGGTTAGGAAAGGTCTTTTCTGGCATCCTATAACAAGTGCTCCACAATCCCAGAGTGCTTCGCTTTGCTGAGTGTTCCCTACATCTGTGTTTCAAGAAAAGTAAAAGCCTGCTAATCTACTCCCTGGTTGGTTTACCCCAGAAACTTCCTTGTTCCCAAGCCATAAAAAATCCCCAAGCCCCATATTTCGGTTGCAGAACCTGAGGCCCTACCTCAGTGTTCTTGCCGTGTCAGAGCCTCAATAAATCTGCTTTGATTTTTATCAGTGTCCCTAGTCTAAGTTCTTTTATATCAGGAGACAAGAACCCAAACTCATTGGTAACAAGACTTACCACTTTTCTGTTCCCTGTTGTTAGTGTACAAGTCTGAGAATCCTTCTTCTGGGGTGGCTTCTGGGAAGTTTAAGAAGTTCTTCCAGACCAATGAAGTTCAAAGAGGACTCCAAGTGATTCCTGTATATATGGAATAGTTCCATAAGGTCAGAGGAAGACTAGAAAATAACACGGAGTAGGTTTCTGTTATGAGGAAATGGTTCAACTTTGAGTCCTCTAAGGACATTTCAGGGACATATGATAATCGGAAAAAATCGCAGGGGCCAAGATGTGTCCAGGGACAAGTTCAATGTTTTGTTTTCTATTAATTTTAATGAATTTTCACCCACAAAACCCAGAGGTCACTTCTAAGCCCTCTGCCCATTTTTTTCGTGGATACTTTCTTCTGCTGCTTGGGTCCTGGACCAAGGTTGGGCTCCTGAGGCTACAATCGCTGGGGCTGCGAGCTATGCCAGCCCATTTGCAATCCCCTTCAGTTCCCCCTCCCACCTGGCCTAAGTGCCCAGGGCAGCGTTTAGGGTTTTCTTCTTTTTATCTTCTTGCATTATACTCTTGGTGTTATGGCAACATTTTTAAGTGGAGAGATTTTTATCCCAGAATTGGCCCTGGGGTTGACCAGGCTAGACTGCCAGTTTCCCCATCGGAAGGTGATGTTAGGACGAGCGTCTGAGGGGGGGTGATCCATAGTCCGAGATCTCAGAATCGGAGGGTGACTTTCGGTATAATATTTGGTGTTTCCTTTCCCAGCTTGGCCATAAAGCAGTATCCCGTATAAAAAAATTTAAAGGTTGAATATAGTGAAGTAAAATTCCCTTGCTACCACTGAAAAATTTTAGTAAATGTCATGGAAGTATTTCAGAAAGAACCCAAGCGTGAGGGGGTGTAGCTCAGTGGTAGAGCGCGTGCTTAGCATGCACGAGGCCCCGGGTTCAATCCCCGGCACCTCCAAAGGCAATAGGGGTTGTGATTTTGTCCCTTTTTAAAGGCTCACGAGAGTGCAAGGGGCACCCGTATTCTGCTTCTTTCTTGTCTTTCAGTACTTTCAATTCCTAACGTATACTAAAAAACCCAGAAAATCAAACCGATTTTATTTTGTTTTAAATCGAGGCATCTCTGCTTCAGGACCTTGACACCACCCTGGGTTAGCTGTGTCAACAGGCGAAAGACAATGGAAGAGCCAAAGACACAGGAAGGAAAAACTAAAAACAAATACGAAATCCACAGGAAATGTTTAGATCGCCTCGTTTTCTGAGCTGTTGCAGGGTCAAAGAACAATTGAGGAGGAGAAAGCTTTCCTATGGATTTCCCTGCCTACCTCTACCCTTACAGCCTTCCCATGCTTCCTTATCCATTTTTTCCCTGTCCCCTCCCTCCGTGTTTTATACTGTATATGCATTTCTTTGCCCCATTGTTCATGACTTTAAAATTACTTTTAAAGTATGATGTAACCTTCAGCTCTAGGTAGTTCTTATTGTGTTTAAGTTCTAGACTTCTTGTCTGACTGACTTGAAGCAGCAGTGCTTGGCTAATTTTAAAAGATGAGTTAAGGAGGGGAATCAAAAATAATGAGATATTCTCCACCCCCCATACCTCTTTTCTTATCCTTCCTGGCTCCGTTCCCGATGTTGAAGGGCCTCACACATGTATGTGTGAACATCTCAACACACACTTCCAAGCCCCTCTAGGCCACCACCTAGGCTTAGGAGCATTTACATAACTGTCATGGTCTGTTCTCAGAAGAGTGGGTCAGGAAAGAAGACAGCAAATCCTGGAAGCATGGAGGAGCAAGGATATTTCGGCAGAGAATTCTGGGAGCCCATGCATATCCGCAGAAAGATGGGTGACAATGGGAGGCCCCAGGACATGAGAACCTCTTGCCCAGGGTTAAACGTGATGCTGGGTGTATGCTTCAGAATTTAAGTGGGATATTTGTGTTTAATAGTAACCGAAACGGTTCTTTCCAATGCAGTTCTAAGGTTAACCTTCCAGGCTATCTTTTCTAAAATGACCATTTTCTTGACTCATATATGTGTGTGTTATCTGGAAATATTTTGGCAACACACTTTTTACCTGCTGTATGTAAGACTGTATATTTGGCATTAGATTTTGAAAATAATTACAAAATTAGATTCCTTGACCCTTTAGGGTTACTGGCTGGGTCTGAAAATTAAATGACAAAGAGAGGAGAAAAGGATAAAAATTTATTTAATTTGAGTTATATGTGACACGAGAGCCTTCATTAGGAGATGAAATCCCAAAGAAACAGGCCCAAGTATTTTACTCTACATTTGATGAAGCATGTGACAAGAATCTAATGAACAAAATTAATGAACAAACAAAATAGAAACAGACTCAATAAATTTATCAGTTGAAAGGAAGGTTGGAGGGCTGGGTACTAGAATTAGATGGGAGATCACAGCGCAAGTTATAAAAATGTTGACTCACTGTATTGTACAACTGAAACTAATATAACTAATATAAGGTTGTATACCAGGTATACTTAAAAATAAATTTTAAAAAAAGGTGAAGAGGTTAAGAATTACAAGTTGGTATTCATAAAATAGTCATGGGATATAAAGTACAGTGTAGGGAATATGGTTAATAATATTATAATTAATATGTATAGTGATGGGTGGGTACTAAGGTTATTGGGGGATCACTTTGTAAATTACATAAATGTCTAACCACTATGCTGTATACCTGAAACTAATATAAAATAATATTGAATGCCAATTGTAATTGAAAAATAAAAGAGAAAAAAGTTGTTGAAGACTGAGATGATTAGAATTATCTATTGATCCCTTTAACAGATAGAGAAAGGGAGAACACATCCTATTTGCCATATGTTGACTGATACCTCCCCTAGACAACTCTGATTTGTTTATGGTTCATTTATTTAAAATCCAAGGTATATTTTGTGCTGGGTAAGCTATAACTTCTTTTTTTAAAGTGTATTTTATTGATTATGTTGTTACAGTACTCCCAACTTTTTTCCCTTTGCTCCCCTCTGCCCAGTACCCCTCTACCCTCCAACAATCCCACCCCCCCTTAGTTCATGTTCATGGGTCATGCATATAAAGTTCTTTGGCTTCACCCTTTCCAATATTATTCTTAACATCCCCCTGTCTATTTTGTACCAACCAATTATGCTTCTTAATCCCTGCACCATTTTCCCATTTCTCCCCCTTCCCTCTCCCAACTGATAACTCTCCAATTGATCACCATACCAATGATTCTGTTCCTGTTCTGGTTTGCTTAGCTGGGTTTTGTTTTTATTTTTTAGATTCAATTGTTGATAGTTGTGAGTTTGTTGTCATTTTAGTGTTCATAGTTTTGATCTTCTTTTTCTTAAGTAAGTCCCTTTAACATTTCATATAATAATGGCTTGGTGATGATGAACTCCTTTAGCTTTACCTTGTCTGGGTAGCACTTCATCTGCCCTTCCATTCTAAATGATAGCTTTGCTGGATACAGTAATCTTGATTCTAGGTCCTTGCTTTTCATCAAATTGAATACTTCTTGCTAGTCCTTTCTTGTCTGCAAAGTTTTTTTTGAGATATCAGCTGATATTCTTATAGGTACCCCTTTGTTGGTAACTCTCTGCTTTTCTCTTGCTGCTTTTAAGATTCTCTCTTTATCTTTAACCTTTGTTATTTAATTATGATGTGTCTTGGTGTGGTCCTTTTTGGGTCTAGCTTGTTTGGGACTCTCTGTGCTTCCTGGGCTTGTATGTTTATTTCCTTCGCCAAATTTGGGATTTTTTTCTTCATTATTTTTTCACATAAGCTTTCAATTTCTTGCTCTTCCTCTTCTCCTTCTGGCACCCCTATGGTTTGGATGTTGGCACCTTTAAAGTTGTCCCAGAGGCTCCAAATCCTCTCCTCATTTTTTTTTCAATTATTGTTTCTTCATTCTGTACTGGTTTTTTTTTTTTTCTTTCTTATGTTCCAAATGATTGATTTGAACTCCAGTTTTCTTCCATTCACCATTGGTTTTGTGTGGATTTTCCTTTGTTTCATTTAGCATAGCCTTTGCTTCTTCCCTTATGCGTTTGCTGTACTTAAACATGTCTGTCAAGCCTGTGAACATCTTTATCACCAGTGTTTTGGACTCTGCATCTGTTAGGTTGGCTATCTCCTCGTCACTTAGTTCTCCCACTGGAACCTTGATCCATTTTCTCTTTTGGGATGTACTTCTCTGTCTCCTCATCTTGCCAGTCTCCTTGTGTTTGTTTGCCTCTGTGTCTTAGGTAGAGCTGTTGCACTCGTTACATTGTAAGGGGCAGAGCCTTTGGTATTTGTCAGTACTGGTGCCCCATTTCACCATGTTGTGGTACGGTATATGAGGGAGGGGACTGAGAAAGAACAATGCCACTTGCTCAGCACTTGCACCTTTTCCAGGCACTTCTCCCACTTCCTATGGGACTGGCGCTTCTCTAGCTGTTGCCCTAGCAATTGTTCCCAGAGTGGGTGGGTCTGCGGACATTCTAGGACTGTGGGGGCCCTTTGAACAAGTGGACTCTGCTGAGAGACTGGCAGTTTCATCCTCTGCCCCAATCTCCACTGGTTTGCACAGTCAGAAGCAATGAAGCTTTATTTTCCTGGGCACTGGGACTGTGAGCTGTGCGGCCTGGTGTGGTCCTGGAAGCACTCCCCAGGTGTCCCTCATGACTTTTTAAAACGTGTAACTGCTCTTTCCACTGGCCTGCTGCTGCTGTCACCACTGCTGCTGTCACCACACCACATCCTCTTTGCCCTAGCTCCTCCCCTCCTACCTATCTGGATGAGTATTTCTTCTTTATATCTTTGTTTGTTGGACTTTCCTGAAGCTCAGTTTTCTGGAACTTCTGGTTGTCTCTAGTTTTGAGGTAGTTGCATTCCTTATTAGTTGTGGAGGGAGACACAGCGTGTCTGTCTAGGCCTTCATCTTGTCTGGAAGTCCTATAACTTCTTGACACTCTTAAAACAAGCTATATTTTGCAACACCTACTAATATGGCTGAACCAGTAGTTTTAATGTGAACAGAACACCTTACTTCAGGTTGTTTGTGGTTTTAGAATGCTATGATGTGAAAAAAAACAAATATTTTTAACTGTCTTGGAAACCTCTATAATGATTTATTAGAGGAAAATCAACATCTGAAAAATAGCTAACTTATTAATATTTAAACTCATAGATAACTACTATCCCTAATAAATGTCCTATAGAACTACTATGGTAGAGCAATTTTGCAAAAATAATTTTAAGAATTCAGAAGGACATATTCACAAAAAACAATCATCACATAAAGTTAATAGCCATTTCAAAACTCAGCAAAGGACTTTGGTATTCCCAAGATGGCTATTAGGTGGCACTCTTTTCTTCATATCCTTGACAACACTTGTTTGTTGATTTATTGATGATAGTCATCTGACAGGTATGAAGTGATAACTCATTGTGGTTTTGATTTGTATTTCCTGATAATTGATGTTGAGCATATTTTCATCTGTATGTCCTCTTTGGAAAAGTGTCCATTTAGGTTCCCTGCCCATTTTTAAATTCTATTGTTTGTTTTTTCTTGTGTTGAGTTGTATATGTTCTTTATAAATTTTGGATATTAACCCCTTATCAGATGTATTATTGATGAACATGTTCTCCCATTCAGTAGGTTGTCTTTTCATTTTGTTATGGTTTCCTTTGCTGTGAAAAAAGTTTTTAGTTTGATGTAGTGACATTTATTTATTTTTTTGTTTCCCTCACCAAAGAAGATATATCAGGAAAAAAAATTACCAAGAGAAACGCCAGAGAGTTTAATGCCTATGTTCTCTTCTAGGAGTGTTATGGTTTTGGGTCTTACATTTAAGTCTTTAATCCATTTTGAGTTTATTCTTGTGAATGCTGTAAGAAGGTGTTCTAGTTTCTATGCATATTTCTAGAGTCTCTTTTCTGTTGGATTGATCTTTGTGTCTGTTTTTATTCCAGTAACATTCTATTTTGATTACTATAGGATTGTAGTACAGTTTGATATCAGGTAGCATGATGACTCCAACTTTGTTCTTTTTCAGGATTGCAGTGACTATTCGAGGTCTTTTGAGGTTCCATGTAAATTTCTAGTTTATTTTACCTAGTTCTTTGGAAAATGCCATTGCTATTTTGATAGAAATTGCATCAAATCTCTAGATTGCTTTGGGTAGCATGCACATTTTAGTGATGTTAATTCTTCCAAACAATGAACATTGTACACACTTCTATTTATCTTCAACTTCTTTCTTCAATGTTTTATAATTTTCTGAGTACAGATCTTCTACCTCTTTAGTTAAATTTATTCCTAGGTATTTCATTTTTGATACAGTTGTAAACAGAATTGTTTCCTTAATTTCTCTTTCTGAAAGTTCACTGTTGGTATATAAAATGTGATCAATTTCTGAATATTAACTTTGTATCTTGTTACTTTATGGAATTCACTTATCAGCGCAATAGTTTTCTGGTTGAATCTTTAGCATTCTTTACATTAGTATTATGTCATCTGCAAATAATGACAGTTTTACTACTTCCTTTCTATTTTGGATGGCTTTTATTATTTTTTCTTGTCTCCTTGCTGTGGCTAGAACTTCCAATACTATGTTGAATAAAAGTGGTGAAAGCGGACATTCTTGTTCCTGATCTTCAGGAAAATTTTTTTAGTTTTTCCTCATTGAATATGCTGTTATCTGTGTTTTTCATATATGGCTTTTATTATGTTGAAGTATGAGTATGTCTCCTCTATTCCAATTTGGCTGAGAATTTTTTTTTGTCATATAAGGATGCTGGATATTGTCAAATTTTTGGCTCTTTTGATATGCTTATATGATTTTTATTCTTTATTATTTTTATGTGCTGTATTACATTAATTGATTTGCAGATATTGAAGTGAGCTTGAATCCCAGGAATATATTCCACTGATCACAGTGTATGATCTTTTTAATATATTGCTGTATTAGCTTTCCTAATATTTTGTCGAGAAATTTTGCATATATATTCATCAGGGATATTGGCCTATAATTTACTTTTTAAATAATAATGTATTTGTCTAGTTTTGGAATCAGAGTAATGCTGGCCTTGTAAAATGAGCTTTGGGAATCTTCCCTTCTTTTGAATTTTTAAAATTAGTTTTAGAAGGAGAGGTATTAGTTCTTCTTTGAATGTTTTGGTAAAATTCACTTATGAAGTCATCCGGTCCAGGATTTTTGTTTGTTGGAAGTTTTCTGATTACTAATTTATTTCATTCATAGTTATTGGTTTGTTCACATTTACCGTTCCTTCTTGACTTAGTCTTAGAAAATTTCATGTTTCTAAAATTGATCTATAGCTTCCAGATTGTCCAATTTATTGGCATTTTGTTTACAGTATTTTCTTGTAATCCTTTGTATTTCAGTGGTGTAAGTTGCCATTGCTCCTTTTTCATTTTTTATTTTATTTTTTGATGAGTCTGGTTAAAGGTTTATCAATTTTGTTTATCTTTTCAAAGGACCAGATCTTGGTTTTATTGTCTTTTGTTTTATTTCTTAAGACTCTTTTTAATTTTTCTCACTCTGATCTTTATTATTTCCCTTCTTCTACTCACTTTGGGCTTTGTTTGCTTTTATTTTTTTAGTTACTTAAGTGTAAGATTAGGTCGTTTACCTGAAATTTTTCTTGTTTCTTGAGGTAGACCGATATTGCTATGAATTTTTCTCTTACAACTGTTTTTGCTATATCCCGTACATTTTGGGTTGTTTTATTTTTATTTTTTAAGGTATCTTTTAATTCCTTTCTTGATCTCATTATTAAACCATTCATTTTAAATAACATGTTATTTAGCTTCCATTAGTTGGTGTGTTTTAATTTTTTTCTGTAATTGATATCTAATTTTATAACATTGTAATCAGAGAGGATGCTTGATATAATTTCAGTCTACTTAATTTTGTGGCCTACTGTGTGGTTTATCAAAAAATAATGTTCTACATGTAATTGAGAAAAATGCATTGGGGTGAATTGTTTTAAATATGTCAATAAAGCAATCTGGTTAATATGTCATTGAAGGCTGTTATTTTCATGTTGATTTTCTGTCAGGAAGATATATCAATTGATTCCCACCAACAATGCACTTGGGTTCCGTTTTCTCCACAGCTTCCGCAGCACTTGTTATTTGTTAACTTATTGATGGTGACCATTCTGACAGGGGTGAGTTGACGTTTCATTGTGGTTTTAATTTTTTAATTGTTTTTCTGTTACAGTTGTCCCATTTACTTCCACATTGCTCCCCCATCCCCTGTCCACTCCTCCCCCATTCAGTCTCCATTCTGTTGTCCATGTCCATGAGTCATTCATACTAGTTTTAATTTGATATTGAACATCTATTCATATGTCTATTGGCCATCTGCATGTCTTCTTTGCAAAAGTGTCTATTCAGATCTTTTGTTCATTTTTAAATTGGATTGTTTATTGGTGTTGAGTTTTATAAGTTATAAATATATTTTGGATATTAACACCTTTCAGATGTATCATTGACAAATATATTCTATTCATTGGATCATCTTTTCATTTTGTTCATGGTTTCTTTTGCTATGCAAAACTTTTTAGTTTGATGTAGTCCCATTTGTTTACTTTTCTTTTATTCCTGTCATTTGAGGTGATACATCAGAAAAGGTATTGATACAAGAAATGTCCAAGATTTTACTGCATGTTTTCTTCTATGATTTTTATGGTTTTGAATATCACTCTTAAGTCTGTTTTCCATTTTGTGTTTATTTTGCATGGTGTAAGAAGGTGGTTCAGCTTCATTCCCCCACCTCCAGATCTGTCTAGTTTGACCAACATCATTTATTAAATAGACTGTCTTTACCCTATTATATGTTCTTGTATCCTTTGTAAAATATTAATTGACCATAATGACATGGGTTTATTTCTCAGCTCTCTATTATATCCCATTGATTTATGTCTGTTTTTATTCCAGTACCATGCTGTATTGATTACTATGACCTTACAGTATAGTTTGGAACTCGGTAGCATGATTTCTCCAACTTTGCTCTTCTTTCTGAAGTTATGGTTGCTCTTCAGGGTCTCTGTGTTACCTCTTAAATTTTTGGAATATTTCTTTTAGCTATGTGAAATATGGAATTTGTATCTTGGGAGGAATTTCATTGAATCTATAAATTGCTTTGGGTAATGTGGACATTTTAATGATGTTAGTTCTTCCTATCCATGAACACAGGATATGCTTCCATGTATTTTTATCTTTTTCAATTTCTTTCTTCAAGATCTATTAATTTTCTGAGTATAGGTCTTTGCCATCCTTGGTTAAATTTATTTCTATTTATTATTTGATGCAATTTTAAAATAGAACTGTTTATTAAAATTTCCTTTTCTGATAGTTTATTACTGGTGTATAAAAATGCAACCAATTTCTGAATATTTATTTTGTAGCCTGCTACTTTATTTAATTCATTTATCAGTTCTAGTAGTTTTTTTTGTGGGATCTTTACGGTTCTTTATATACAGTATCAAGTTATTTGCAAATAATGAAAAATTTACTCTTTTCTTTTCAATTTGGATGTTTTTTATTTATTCTTGTTTGATTGCTGTGCCTAGGACTATGTTGAATAAGAGTGATGAAAGTGCACATCCCTCTCTTGTTCCTAATTTTAAGGGATTTTTTTTTTCTTGTTGAGTACATGAAGGCTGTGAGTTTGTCATATATGGCTTTTATTATATTCAGGTATCTTCTGTTTTCCTAGTTTGCTGAGAGTTTTTATTATAAATGGGTGCTGGATTTTATCAGATGCTTTTTCTGCATGTATTGACATGATTATGTGATTTTTATTATTCATTTTGTTTTTATGGTGTATCAGTTTATTGATCTCAGGATATTGTACCGATCTTGCATCCCAGGGATGAATCCCACTTGATCATGTTTTATGCCTTTTTATTTTTTAAGTATATTTTATTGATTATGTTGTTACAGTACTCCCAAACTTTCCCCCCTTTGCTCCCCTCTGCCCAGTACCCTCCTTCCCTCTAGAAATCCCACACCCCTTAGTTCATGTCCATGGGTCATGCCTCTAAGTTCTTTGGCTTCACCCTGTCCTATAATATTCTTAACTTGCCCCTGTCTATTTTGTACCAACCAATTATGTTTCTTAACCCCTGCACCATTTTCCCATTTCTCCCCCTCCCCCCTTCCAGCTGATAACCCTCCAAATGATCCCTATACCTATGATTCTGTTCCTATTCTGGTTTGCTTAGTTGGATTTTGTTTATATTTTTTAGATTCAGTTGATAGTTGTGAGTTTGTCATTTTAGTGTTCATAGTTTTGATCTTCTTTTTCTTAAGTAAGTCCCTTTGACATTTCATATAATAATGGCTTGGTGGTGATGAGCTCCTTTAGCTTTATCATGTCTGAGAAGCACTTCGTCTGCCCTTCCATTCTAAATGATAGCTTTGCTAGATAGAGTAATCATGGTTCTAGGTCCTTGCTTTTCATCACATTGAATACTTCTTGCCAGTCCCTTCTTGCCTGTGAAGTATTTTTTGAGAAATCAGTTGATATTCTTATAGGTATCCCTTTGTATGGAACTCTGCTTTTTTCTTTTTTTAACCTTTGGCACTTTAATTATGATGTGTCTTAATGTGGTCCTTTTTGGGTCTAGCTTATTTGGGACTCTGTGTTTCCTGGACTTGCATGTCTATTTTCTTTGAAAAATTTGGAAAGTTTTCTTTATTATTTTTTCACATAAGCTTTTAATTTCTTGCTTTTTCTCTTCTCCTTCTGGGACCCCTATGATTCGATGTTGGCATGTTTAAAGTTGTCCCAGAGGCTCCAAAGCCTCTCCTCATTTTTTTCAATTCTTGTTTCCTCATTCTGTACTGCTTGACTGCTTTTTTCTTTCTTATGTTCCAAATTATTGATTTGAACGCTGGTTTCTTCCCTTCACCATTGGTTTTGTGTGGATTTCCTTCATTTCATTTAGCATAGTCTTACTTCTTCCCTTATGAGTTTGCCATACTCAAGCATATCTGTCAAGCCTGTGAGCATCTTTATCACCAGTGTTTTGAACTCTATATATGTTAGGTTGGCTATCTCCTCATCGCTTAGTTCTCCCACTGAAACCTTGATTTGTTTCCTCTTTTGGGCCATACTTCTCTGTCTCCTCATCTTGATAGGCTCCTGTGTTTCTTTGTCTCTGTGTCTTAGGTAGAGCTGTTGCACCTGTTACTTTGTAAGGGGCGGAGCCTTAGGTATTCATCAGTATGGGCGACCAGTTTCACCATGTTATGGCGCTGTATGTAAGGGAGGGGTCTGAGAGGTAACAATGCTGCTTGCTCAGCACTTCCCCTTTCCTAGGCACTTTTCCCACTTCCGTGTGGGACTGGCACTTCTCTAGCTGTTGCCCTGGCTGTTGTTCTAATGGTTGGTTGGTCTGCTGATGTTCTAGGACTATGGGAGCCCTTTAAACAAGAAGACTCTACTGAGAGGCCTGCAGCTTCTTTCTCTGCCCCTACCCCACTGGTTTGCACAGTCAGAAGCAATGAGACTTTATTTTCTGTGGTGCTGTAACCGTGAGCTGTGTAGTCTGGTCTGGTGCTGGAAGTGCTCCCAGGCGACCCTCCCCACTTTTTGAAATGTGTGACTGCACTTCCTGCTAGCCTGCTGCTGCTGACACTGCTGCCACCACCACACTGTGTCCTTTCTGCCCCAGCTCCACCCCTCCTACCTGTCTGGATTATTTCTTCTTTATATCTTTGTTTGTTGGACTTCCATGCAGCTCAGTTTTCTGGAACTTCTGGTTGTCTCTAGTTTTGAGGTAGTTGTATTCCTTCTTAGTTGTGGAGGGAGATGTAGCATGTCTGTCTAGGCCTCAGTCTTGGCTTTTATGATCTGTTTAATGTAGTGATGGATCCAGTTTACTAATATTTATGTGAGGATGTTAGCATCTATGTTCATCATATATTGGACTATAGTTTTCTTTCATTTTCTTCTTTTTATTTAACTCGTAAGCATTATTTTTATTGTTAACATTATTACAAATGTTTCCACTTCCCCCTACTTTACCTACCTCCAACCAGCTCCCATTCCTCTTCTCTATGGCCTTAACCACACTGTTGTATCTATGGGTTATACATACATGTTCTTTGGCTGATTCTTTCTCCTACTTTCATCCAGCTCTGCCTCCCATCCTGACAGTAGTAAGTCTCTTCCATCTATTCATGTCTTTCTTTTTATTTTGTTTATCAGTTTATTTTGTGCATTACACTTCATATATAAGAGATCATGATATTTGTTTTTCTTTGATTGGCTTATTTCACTTAACATATTCATCTTCAGGTCTATTCATGCTATTTCAAAAAGTAAGAATTCCTTTTTTTTTTTTTTAAAGCTATATAGTATTCAGTTGTGAGAATGTACTGCAGATTTTTTTTTTTATCCATTCACATACTGATGTGTACTTGGGCTAGTTTCAGATTTTTACTGTTGTAAATAATGCTGCTATAAACCTAGGGATGCATGTATTCTTTCAAATTGGTATTTTGGGATTCTTAGGATATATTCCTAGAAGTGGGATCGCTGGGTCAAAAGGTTGTTTATTTTTAATTGTTTGAAGCTACTGTTTTCTACAGGGGCGACACCAGTTTACATTCCCAGCAACAGTGCACTAGTGTTCTTTTTTCTTCACATCCTCACCAGTACTTGTTTGTTGATTTACGGATGGTGACCATTTTGGAAGGTGTGAGGTAATATCGCATTGTAGTTTTATTCTTTTTTTATTGTTTTTTTTCCCATTACTTATTATCCTCCTTATACTCTCTTCCACTTCCCCGCAGACTCTGCACCAAAATTTGTGTTAACAAGCATCCTGCCTAAGGGCAGGTCAGCAAAAGTTTCAGGTATCCCAAGATCTGTCTCTGCCTATCTCTAACTTCCAGCTGCCTATTAGGCTGTTACTGAAGAGGCACTAATGGCAATCAAGTTGCATGAGAAAGGGTCTCAGTGAGTAAACAGGTAGTAATGGCTGGTGTTCACCAGATTGATACAGGTTCACTCTTGGTGCCAGTGTTGGATCTGAAGTCACACAGCAGATGTCCCAGGGTATACCAAGGCTGCCATCCAATCATACCTGCAGACATTTTTGGTGAGTTGGGAATCTCAGAAAGTCATCACAGTGAGGCCATTGTTTTATCAGGCCCAAACAGACCAGATGTGGCTGTGTGAAGGGAAGGTTCTTCACCTCTTCGGCATGCAAAGGAAAAGCAGTCCCTGTCCTAGAACCACACAACTCATGTTGTCCCAGATTTTGATGGAAACCTGGGCTCAGTAGGTTGAGGCTGCTGAGAGTTGGGAGAATGGGGCTAAGGGATAATCCATGAGAATATTTGGTTAGGCTTGGGGGAAGAAGGGAGGAGTGGCCCATACCCCAAAGACACAGAACTCAGTCACTGGCATTCCCTGAGTGTGCCTGGACCCTTTGCAGCTCAGATATCCCTCTGGGATCTCATCTGCTGCCCATGGAATCTGTGTCAGCCCTTATTATATCTCTGCCCTTTCTACCAGTCTCAATGTGGCTTATTATGTAAATCCTTGATTATAAGACTTCAATTCAGCGCTACTCTTAAGTTGTTTATTCAAGTTGATTGCTCTATGTTTTAGTTGTCATTTCAGTTTGGTCCTGGAAAAAGGTTAGTGGAGCCTTCACCTACTTTGCCACCATCTTGGATCCTCCTCTTCTTCTTAAAGGATGCCCTTTAAGGGGGGAAAGATGGTGGTAGAGCAGCCAGCAGGCTTGTCTGCTTGCTCCCATCACACAATGGACTTGGAGTACAAACACAGAGTGAAGAGTGAGTGAGAGCAGCTTTCAGATAGGGCACACAGGGAAGGGAGCATGGGAACAGTACAGGAGAGGGCAAAGCCATGACCTGCACTTTCTAAATGGAGTCACCCAGGCTGCACAGCCCAGTGCCTCTGGCTGCACTATGTAGGGTCAGCTGCAGACCGACCTGCTCATTAGTTTGGATATACTGGAGCAAAGAAGGAAGGCCAGAGAAGTGCAGAGACCTGGAAACTGCACTTCCCGCTGTAGGCACTTTACTCAGTGAAGTCCGGGACAGATTCAGGGAGTCCGAGACGGATTCAGGGGGAACTTTTGGATTTGGAGGCTGTGCTTGCCTCCTCCCAGGACCGGTCTGGAATTTCAGCTTAACTATTGAGAAATCATCTGAATGACCCACTGGATATTGGCTAGAGTAAAGCCTTGTAGCCATGGACAGATGGAGGAGACTGCTTTCTAGTGACCTGCCTGGTGATGTGGGAGTATATCCAGAGATATTTTCTGTGTCCCGAGGATTCCCCCTGAGAGGAGTGGGGGGTTGGAAATCAGGCTGGGCCCATTGGCAGAGCCAAGAGTGACCCGGGAGGTGACTGGCAATAAGAGGCCTAAAACAACATTGTTTGTTTGTTTGTTTGCTTTTCTTTCACCAACCAGGGTGGAACAGCTGGAGGCGCTACAAGATTCTAGAGCGGGAGGATCCAAGAGTGCAGAGAAGTAAGTGGAAGCTACACTAACCTTTCCCCTGGACCAATCTGGAATTACAACTTAATTGTGGAGAAATCATCTGGAATAACTAACTGAACACTAGCTGGAGAGAAGTCTTATAACCACAGAGAGACAGAAAGGCCACTTCACCACAACATAACTGGTAGGAAGTGCACAGACATGAAAGGGCTGGCTGGGCTCCCATGGGTGGCAGCTGAAGGGACTGAGAAACAGCTCAGCAGTCAGGGCTTCCCCCTGAGAAGGGCAGGAGCTAAACCCTTAGCTGGGCTTCCCAGCTTACAGCAACAGAGCTGAAAGTAAAATAGAATCCACTGTGAAAATCAAAAAGCCACTGGGTTTTTTGCTGGCCTGAAAGACACAGCCAGAGACAAAGAGCTCTTAAAAAAATTATGTATAAAAATATTTTGGCACCCACTTACCATGGGCTCAAGCAGAGGGAGGGCAGAGAGAACTAGAGATGCTTGGGGAGAATTTGGGGTAGTGGCTTTGAGGAGAGAACTGAGGGAGCAGTCGACCGGGTCCCAGTGCTGACTCATTCCCAATACTGCAGGCAAACCGTTCCCCTCCAAGTTGCATCAGCTGGAGGGGAAGTAAGAGCCCTGCCAACAGGAATGAATCTGCCCCACCCTCAGTGCTTAAGCCTGACAGCTGATCACAAATTGAATAGATTAACAACTAAAGGAGACAGACAAAGACAGTAGACACCTGGTAGCATCCAAAAGGCTGCCTCGGACCAGACTGGTACACGATCTGACACCACCAGGGCCAGATCCAGGAAGTGCAGATCAATCTAAGAAGCAGCAACAAAGAAGAAGTCACAAAAATGGGGAGAGAGAGAAAAAAAAACCCATCAAAAGGAAAGGAGGAAGCCCCAGATAGTGCTAAATGAAATAAAGGAAAGCAAATTATCAGATATGGAATGCAAAACTGGATTATAGGGAAGCTCAATGAGCTCAGTGAGCTCAAAGAAAACTACAAAGGACTCCAAGAAAACTATAAGGAACTTAGTGAAAATTACACCAGCATGAAAAAGGATATAGAAGCTATCAATAAGAGCCAGGAGGAAATGAAGAATACACTTTATGAATTGAAGAACACAGTAAAAGGAATGAAAAGCAAGCTAGAAGAAGCAGAAAACTGGGTGAGCAAGCTGCAGGACACCATAGAAAAAAATTCCCAGACAGTGCAACAAAATGAAAAAAGACTGAAAAAGAAAGAAGAGGTTTTAAAGGAGCTGCAGGACAACATGAAACATAATAATATCCATATAATAGGAATTCAGGAAGGAGAAAAAGAGGAGCAAAGGATAGAAAACCTATTTGAAAAAGTAATGACAGAAAACTTCCCTAACTTGATGAGAGAAAGAGTCACGCAAGTTCAGGAAGCATAGAGGGTTCCAATGAAGAAGAACCCAAACAAGCCCACTCCAAGACACATTATAATTAAAATGGCAACACTGAAAGACAAAGAGAGAATCCTAAAAGCAGCAAGAGAGAAACAGCTAATAACATACAAGGGAGCTCTGATAAGGCCATCATCAGATTTTTCAACATAAATACTACAAGCCAGAAGAAAATGGCAAAAAATATTTCAAGCAATGAAAAACAAAGGCCTACAACCAAGAATAGTCTACCTAGCAAGACTCTCATTCAAAATCAAAGGTGAAATAAGAAGTTTCCCACAAAAAGAAGGCTAAAAGAATACATCTCCACCAAATCAGTAATTCAAGACATCCTAAAGGGTCTACTTTTAGAAGATGAAGAAACAGAGAAAAAGAGAGAAAACACAGTACAAAAGGAAAAACTAACAATGAATATGTACGTATGAATAATAACCTTAAATGTAAATAGATTAAATGCACCAATCAAAAGACACAGGGTAGTGAGTGGATAAGAAAACATGACCCACATATATGCTGTCTACAAGAGACCCACCTCAGAACAAAAGACCTACACAGATGGAAAATGAAGGGAAGGAAAAGAGTATTTCAAGTAAACAGACATGAAAAAATAATCTGAAGTAACAATACTTATATCAGACAAAATAGAATTCACAACAAAGGCCATAAATGCACCCAACATAGGAGCACCCAAATATATAAGAAAAATCTTGGAAGACTACAGGAAGGGTATCAACAGCAACACACTCATAGTAGGGGACTTTAACACCCCATTGTCAACAATGGAATGATCTTCAAAGCAAAGAAATACCAAGGATATTGAGGCATTAAACAACACTCTAGATCAAATGCACTTAATTGAAATATATAGAACTTTTCATCCCAGAGAAGCAAAATATACATTAGTTTCAAGTGTACAAGGAACATTTTCAAAGATAGACCTCATGGTAGGACACAAAACAAGCCTCAACAAATTGAAAAAAAATTGAAATTATATCAAGCATCTTCTCAGATTACAATGGCCTGAAACTGGAAACCAACTTCGAGGAAAAAAACTCAAAAACATTCAACTTCATGAAGTCTGAATAGCATGCCTTTAAATAATGAATGAGTTAAAAATGACATCAAAGAATAAATCAAAAAGTTTCTGGAAACAAATGATAATGAACACACAACAGCCCAAAACCTATGGGACACAGTGAAAGCAGTCCTGAGAGGAAAGTTCATAGCAACACAGGCCTACCTAAAAAGGATAGAAGAATCTCAAATAAATAATGTAACCCTACAGCTATGAGAACTAGAAGAACAACAAACAAAGGCCAGATGAGTAGAGGGAGGGAAATCATCAAGATCAGAGCAGAATTAAATGGTGTAGATTCAACAAATGATTCAAAAGGTCAATAAAACCAGGAGCTGGTTCTTTGAAAAGATAAACAAAATCAATAAGTCTTTAACCAGCCTCATCAAGAAAAAAATAGAGAGGACCCAGATAAACAAAATCAGAAATGAAAGAGGAGAAATCACAGCTGATACCACAGAAATACAAAGGGTGGTAATAAATTACCATGAACAACTATATGACAAGAAATATGACAATCTGGGAGAAATGGACAAATTTTTGGAAACATATAATCTTTCAAAGCTGTATCAAGAAGAAGCAGAAACCCTGAAAAGACTGATAACAACTAGTAAAATTTAAGCAGTAATCAAAAACCTCCAGGTAAACAAAAGCCCCGGACCAGATGGCTTCACAAGTGAATTTTACCCAACACTTAAGAAAGAACTAACTGGTATTCTCAAACTATATCAAAAAATCCAAAAAGAGGGAAGACTCCCAAACTCTTTCTATGAGGAAAGTATTATCTTAATTCCAAAACCAGGTCATGACACAACAAAGAAAGAAAACTACAGACCAATATCACTGATGAACATAGATGCTAAAATCCTCAGCAACATATTGGCAAACTGGATCCAGCAACACATTGAAAAGATAATACACATGATCAAGTGGGATTCATCCCAGGGATGCAAGGATGGCATAATATTTCCAGATCAAAATATGCAATACACCACATAAATAAAATACAATAGTCACATGATTATATCCATAGATGCTGAAAAAGTATCTGATAAATTTCAGCACCCATTTATGGTAAAAATGCTCAGCAAACTGGGAACAGATTTCCTCAAAATACTATAAATGGAATTGCCTTTTGGTCCAGCAATTCCACTGCTAGGATTGTACCTGAAGAATTCTGAAACACCAAATCATAAGAACCTATGCACCCCTATGTTCATAGCAGTGCTATTTACAATAGCCAAGTGCTGGAAACAGCCTATGTGCCCATCAGTGGATGAGCAGATCAAAAACTGTGGTGTATTTCACAATGGACTACTATGCAGCAGGAAGAAAGAATAAACTACTACCTTTTGCAACAACATGGATGGAACTGGAGAGTATTATGCTAAGTGAAATAAGCCAGACGGTGAAAGAAAAATACCATATGATCTCACCTAATACACAACCTAATGAACAAAACAAACAAATGAGAAAAATAGAACCAGAGGCATGGAAACAAGGAACAGACTAACAGTGACCAGAGGAGAGGGGGCAGGTGGAGAAGGGAGGAAAGAAGGGGGAAAGCCTAGTCAAGGAAATAATATAAATGACCCATGAACATCAACAAAAGGATGGTGATTAACTGTGAGAGGGGAGAGGTGGTCAAGGCAGGGGAGAAAAGTGGGGTAAAATAGATCAACTTAATAGAACAACAATTAAAAAAAGGAAAAAAAAAAGTATCGGCCAGACATAGCTCTAGCAAGCCGAAATGTGGACCTGTTTAAAGAACAATGTCACAGTATAGAAACATTTGAAACATAGAATCAAGTTTCTCTTGATAGGTTTTTTAGTGAAACTGCCTAAATCTGAGTCTCCAACAGTGTTCAATGAAGCAAAGAGTTATAAAACAGAAGAAAACCCTCAGAAATAACCTGAAATTGTCTTGGAAGAGAATTCGTCTTCCTGCCACCTTCCCATTAAGTCAGGAACTCCTCTCAGTACAGGCGAAGTGAAGTTTTATTTTTATATAATTAATTGCTTTTTAAAGAATCCATGTCTGTTTAGTTACATGGTTCTGTATTACAAAGCAACCTCATTACTAAATATTATCTCACTAAAATGTGAAAGTTCTGGGAACTTTCATGAATTATTTCTAATTGCATTATTTATTATGGGAAAAATTTGTTTGGTACTTTTTGACACTCGTATTTTGAAAGTGACTGAATTTAAACATTTAAGAATAAATACACAATATTTATAAATAAATTCAGTTTTTTGTGTATTCAAAATGCTGAAAAAAACCTGTCAGCTAGGAATCTTTAAAAAATTTATTTATTTATTTGTAGAGAGAGGGGAAAGGAGAAAGAGAGGGAGAGAAACATCACTGGGTGGTTGCCTCTCACTTGCGCCCCCAACCTGACGTGCAACCTAGTCATGTGCCCTGACTGGGAATTAAACCAGTGACACTTGGCTAGTAGGCCGATGCTCAATTCACTGAAGCACAGCAGCCAGGGCTTCAGCTAGGAATCTTATAACCAGTAAAATTGTCCTTCAAAAACGAGGAACAAATTAAGACATTCCCAGATAAACAAAAGCTGAGGTCTGTTGCCATTGGAGCTGCCTGGCAAAATGCTCAGGGGAGTCCTGCAGGATGATAAAGGACATTAGATAGTAAGTCAAAGCCATATGAAGAAAGAACTATTTACTCAATAAAGGTAAATACTTAGGCAGTACTACTGTAACAACAGTTTTTATTTGAATACTTAAAAAAAAAACCACTAATCTAAAAGCTAGTAGTATTGCAACTTTGGTTTGTAATTCCACATTTTGTTATCTACATAATTTGAGAGAGTGATACTTTTGAAAGGATTACTTGTCTAGGCTTTGGGGCAAACAATATAAAAATATGTACTCTCCATTTGAGCAATATAACCATCAAGATATTTTTTCCCACTGCTTAAAAGTTTTGAACTCATCCATTCTGATGCCTTTTAGTGCTTCTGGTGCTTTTTGTTTCACATGTAGGTGAAATGTTTCCCTTTGAGAACTTTTTTCACCCAATTAAAAAAAAAGTCACGGGGTGAAATTGGGTGATAAGGTGTTAGGTAGCATCATTAGTAAACTAAGGCAGGGAAGAGGAAGGGAGACACATTTCACCCATTGAGTCAACAGTCCTGAGCCTGGTCCAATAAGATTCCCAAGCATTCCAAACATCATAAGCAAAGAAAGCACATGAGAAAGGGAGTCCTTGAGACTCTATGCTGGGAAAGGGATCCTTTGTAGCAATTTTACTAATGAAAACAAAGAGCATTTTACTAGCTGAGAAAGAAAGACTTTGTAGCTGCACATTATTCCCAAGATTTAGGAGGGGGACAGGGAGAGGGAACCTAGTAACTGACCACCCAAATCCCACTAGTCAGCACACTCAGATTAGCTGAGTGCCCACTTGCAGACTCGGCTCAAGTGTAAAGAACAAACTGACAACTTAATTTTCTCTATACATGGGGCATTCAGACTAACCAGGTGCCTATTTGCAGCTTCATGCTTGTATGTCTTTCATAAATAAATTGCTGTCTCATATCCACCAATTGTGTTGTCTCTCAGTTGAATTCATCTCTTTCTGGGGGGGTGGGGGGAGCACCTGCTCCATAACAATTCCTCCCTATCAGACTTAAGACCCTTTATAATCTTATAAAGGACAATGGGCAAAGGTCTCGTGCTCCTCTAGCTGCTTCAAGCTGGACATGGTCACTGTCCTACCTACCCTTGGGTCCAGAAATCCCCAATAAGAGTGGGGATGTTGGGGGGAGGCTGGCATTCCCACATGGGGAAGAATCTTGCAGACTCCAGGTCAGTTGACTGTCTCTGGACAATGTCATGCTTGGTTTAACAAGCTGGCATCCTTATTGTATTCTGGGGGCAACAGATTTGGCAACAGGGTTAAAGGGCATCATTAAATCTATAACCACTAGATGACAAAAGGCAGGGATTAATTTTTCAATGTCCAACATTAGGAAAATAAAAGGCTCCTTTGGCAGAAGATGTGCAAGGCATGTCACACCTGTCCAAAGCCCTTTTGCCCACTACACTTAGTTTGGGCTGAGGGGAATATTTTAGGTTTCCCCCCTCTCAGATCTTTGGGCCCTTTCTGTCCAAGCCATTAGGATAGAAAAGAGAAATCCATTTTAAAGTGAAGCCCACAGACCACCCCATATTTCATCAACCCAACCACTTAGTTCAGCCAAACTGTTGAGTCTCAGGAGGCAGCGATGCAGACAGGATTAAGTGAAGCCTATATGTACAGACAATCACTCAGGTAGTGAGATCATAGTCGTATGCCCTATGAAAACAGAACACACATGTTAATTTATGCAATATAACCCACAAACCAGTCTCTAAATCTGCATGACTGTCTTATTGGGGAGACATCCAGTTGCAAGGCATTTAACATTCTTCTTGCCTGTAAATTAAGCATCTTTGATGATGTCACAGACCTAGTTGAAATTTCAAATGAAAACAAAGTATAAATGAAAATAAACACTAAAGACAGCTGCACTAATTTATAGTCTACCACTGAGCATTGTGATTTTCCTTGAATCGCGATTTTTCTCCTTAAGATTACCCTCCTTGTCATTAAAGGGACTGCATTAAGTCCAGTTTTAATTTATCCTGTTCTTTTGCATAAATACAACAAGAGTAGCAAATGGTCACATTTAAGTCTGTTTTACTGGAACTTACACAAGGAATATTTTAGGATGACTTTCAGTCTGCCCTTCAGGGCACAGAAGCTGAGCCACATAGCTGCCATTCAGCCTTGCCTGTAACCTGTCTTTTCCAAGTCCTTCAGGTTTTCCATTGTGCCTTAAGTTTTCTTCTAGCCATTTTCAGGAAAGCAACCTCATTCCTTCCCTGGAAAGATTGCCATGAACTGCACAACCAACCAAGGTACCAGGCCTTTTTTTCTCATGGGCTTTTATTACCTTTGAAAGTCAATCCCAGTTCTTCAGGGCTCTTTGGTAACAACCAGAGCCCAAGCATGCATCCTTTAGGCATGAAATTCCAGTCCAAGTCTTGGTTAACAAAACCTCTATTAACAACTGGTCTTATTAGTTTTATGCAAAGAAACTTATGTCATTACTTACTTCTTTAGAATGCCAAACTCTTGAGGGATCAGGTAGGGAGAAAAATATACAGTGTGAAAGAAAATCCTTGTCCTTCTAATATTCACTGAACTTGCATTTCCATTCTTTATATTTTCTTTTGTTCATTTTCCTACATGTGAGGGTTTTTTTTGGGGGGGGGCTGGGATTTGCTAGCTCATTTATTAATTTATTTTGCTTTCATTTGTTTACCTCACTAAAAATTTGTTTGTTTGTTTTTCTAATAGTTGTCCCACTTTTCCCCCCATTGTTTCCCTACACCCTGCCCACGGTCAATCCCCACCCCATTGTCCATGTTCATGGGTCATTTATACATGTTCTTTGACTAGATCTTTCCCCTTCTTTCCCCCTTCTCTCTCACTCCCTTCCCCTCTGGTCACTGTCAGTCTGTTCCTTGTTTCCATTCATCTGGTTCTATTTTGCTTGTTTGTTTGTTTGGTTTTTTGTTCATTAGGTTCCTGTATTAGGTGAGATCATATGGTATTTTTCTTTGCCACCTGGCTTATTTCACTAAGCATAATACTTTATAGTTCCATTTCAAAGCTGAAAGTGTTTGTAAGTGCAACGAATAAGGGGATTGTCATCTTAGTGCTACAAGAGAAAACTCTAGAAACAGGCTCTAAAATTCTACTGGAAAAGAGAGGGCAGAAAAACATTTCAGGGTATAAGGCAGTTTCTCATTAAGTGACCCCCGACCTAACTTTACAACAGGTCAACAAGGTCACAAGAGACCACCAAGTGTGAGGTCAGAGCCTGGGAGAGAAGATCTAGGAGCACCTCTGATTGAATGGCTGGATCATCACTGGGATCTCAGAAATTAAGAGGCTTTGCTGAGGATTTCATGTTGGTACTAGGTTCTCAGATTTTCTTCCTGGTCCCCTGGGGACAATCTTTGAAAGATACACAGTGTTCTGCAAATGCTCAAGGCCTGGAAAGTTCAACTTGGACTTAGGCAGCCAGTAGAAAAGATGTGGAATTGAGAATACATCTAACATGCCTTTATTCTGGGTACTGAGACACTCTGTGTTTGCACTTGCTTGCTCCCACCAATGGCTGTCCCACCCTCCCTATATACTATGCATAGACAAAGCCAGCTGCTTGCCAAGATATGACATCAATGGTTATATAATGGTGAGTGCTCTGTGCATGCAAGTCTAGTTATTATGTCTAAGCTGCTCATGCCCAGACACCCGGGTGAGGGAGCCTGATTGACTACATTTTTCCCACACATAGATGTAAATATCTTACTCTTGCAGGCAGCGTTAAGCCAAACGATTCACACAGGACTCAGCCAGGACTCAACCAGGGCCATTGTCAGCCCTCTTTGCATTTCTTGAGGTCTCAAATTATTAGTTCTTTATATTCTTCTCTTATTTAGACCAAGCAGCATTATGAGGAATGACATCGACAGTCTCAATCTGAAACGATTTTCTTTGCACACAAAATTAGTGATCAGAGTGAGACCCATCATTTTGAAGACTGAGGGGAGCAAGACCTTACTTGGGTCAGAGCTGGGGATCAAGAATCTTTCTCTTTCTCCTTTTCCTTAGCCTGCTTTCCTCTGCCTGTTCCCTTAAGAGAATCTACCTGTTGGAAGTGGCCAAGCCACTTTGGGAGGCTAGCAGGCCAGAGAGGGAGACCCATGCACCAGGCAGGGCTTTTAAACCCATGCACACCTGCCCTGCAGACAGGAGCCCATGGAGAAGGGGGTAGGATCATACTACAGCAGATGGGAGTTGAGTGGGATGTCAGCTAAGAAGGAGAGGAAAACAGACTAAAATACCCTCACTGCCCCTCCTCCACCCCACCACAAATGCGTACTTATACAATCAGAGGGAAATGCAGCACACATGAATGGACTCAGGCCCAAAACCTGGTTGTCATCACAAGTTCCAGGCACTGTGCTCTGGGTTTGACTACAGAGTAGTCACGACTCCTTGATGGTGGGGGGTGGGTGTGATTTTTCAACCCCACCTTACAGAGGAGGAACCAGGGGCTCCAGGAGGTGGCAGCCCCAGCATCTTGTAAATCCCTGATAAGATTCCTGAATCAAAGCCGAGGCTCCCACCACTGTTGCCCTGTCTCTCTTTCCACTTTGCGTTCTTGTCCAACAAAAGGAGACACTTCAAGATGGACAGTTTGAAAGATCCAAGTTTTCCAACGAAGCTCAGGATGTTGGAGTAAAAACAGATCCAAGCCAAGTGGCTCTGCTGCTGGTTGGGAGTGAACCAGAGGAGCTGGGGCTTGCATGGGTGCTCCCAACCCATATCTTGCAGCCTTCCTTCCAGGCGTGCATTTCCGTATGGAGGGACCCCCACCATCAAGCACACAATGTCGGTGAGCAAGGCTGCGCCTGCGTAGGGAATGGAGAGCAGGAGTCCAGCTGGGCCCTGCCCCCCATGGAGCCATGCACTGAGCCCTGATTGAGCTTCCAGGTGGAGCAGCCCAGAGACGGTGCCCAGCTCCCCCAGAAGATAGAGTGGGGGATGAGAGACCCACACTCTACCCCCACACTTGCAGCTATGGCTTTGTGCGGTCACTGTCACTGGGAACCTTGGGGGACTCTGCAAGTATTGTGGGCAGCTGTCCTTATCTCCCGGGCGGGTGGACGGCAGATCTGGGGACTGCAAGCGTGGGCCAGGACAATGGGTCTGGGGCATCTCCTGCAGGGTTGTGGGCAGCTAAGCTCCAGGTGGACTCTACCCATGGCTGGCTGGGGGCCCTTGGGAACTGTCTGCTTATCCATTTATGTGACCACAGGAGGTGGTGGCCTGGTTCTTGGCTTGGGATACCCAGCAAATGAACCACCATATGCCCTGGAACACGTGTGTGACCCTGCAGAGCTTTCTGTATCAGTAAAACAGGAATAAGCACTGCCTCCCAGAGTTGTGTTGAGAATTAAATGAATTCTCACTGGCTGGCACCCAGTAAATGCTGGTGCCCTCCATGTCTTAGTGGATCCTCCAGGAGAACTGGGAGTGAACTCAGACTGGGGCCCCCTGGGGCAGAAGGTGCGGTGGGGAAGGCACCCTCCTTCCTTCTGCTGGGACGTGCCCACTTACAACCTATTCAGGAACTCAGGATTTCCAGAGCTGCTGAATTTTGAAGAGAAAGCAGAAATCCAGATTTTCATGTGGCCTGATTTTTTAAAATGTTGGCCATGAATTTACAATACTAATAAATACTTGCAGGCCAGTTCTTAGATGAGCCCTGGCCTCCCAATACCAACCAAATTCATTGACACCTTCCAGAGGAAAAAGAGGCCTCATAGGGCTGGGACTGGCCCTGGTCATCTGGCAGGAGGCATGGTGTCCCCCTGGGTGGCCTCATCAGGACTCTGTGCTAGGTATTGATGACTTCCAGGGTCCAGGTCCAGCACTGTGGAAGGCAGAATTAGGACTCCCTCATCACCACCCTAATTCCAGAACTTTACTCCTAAGAGAGTTTGCAGGTGGACTTCAGGTGACTAGTCAATGGACCTTAAAAGAGAGATTACCCTGGATTATGTAGGTTGACCAACTAGAATCACATGAGCTCTTAAAAGTAGAAGAGGAAGACAGAGGGGAAGTAACAGAGACTGGAAACCCAGGAAGGCCTCAGTGCCTGGCCTGGATGCTATCACCTCAAAAATAGAAGGGACTGTAAGGAACTAAATTCTGCCAACAATATGACTGAACCTGGAAATGACTTCTTTCCCCAAAGCTTCCAGAAATAAATATGGCTATGCCAACACCTTGATTTGGGCAGGGTAAGACTCTGAGCATAGAACCAGCCATGTTTTATTGTATTTATGTACACTGTGATATAATAAATTGATGTTGTCTTAAGCCTCTAAATTTGTGGCAACTTGTCACACAGCAAGAAAAAAATGAATACAAGTCACTGGCCTATCTTTCCATGCAGAATCTAGCCATGAGGCTGGCCTGCAGTGAGAATGGCAGGTGGCTTGTTTCTTAGTGGGCAAGGCAGGCACTGCATTTGCCACCACTCACCTCCTATGATTGTTCCTCACTCAACTCCAACATCACACTCTCTGCAGCCCATCCTCAATTTCTCCCAACCCATGGATCACTTCCTCTCTGTGGTCTTGCACTTTTTGTGAAAGAAACCACATGATACCTCAGTTGTTCTATTTGCTGATGTTGTCCTCCCCAACTAGGCCCCAAGAACCTCTTGGGAGAGGGGCAGAAAACCTTCATCTTTGAACTCCCAGCTCCTAACACAGAGCAGGCATATGGAAGGTAAGTGGCATGGCAAAGCAGAACTCATACCAGCTTATAGTCAATGACCCATGCATACACAATTTCAGAAATATTTATAACATTATCATGTGGATTACCATAAAACTCTGCATGCTCTTGGGAAAAGACAATTATTCTATTCTTGTCTTAAGTGAAGATTTATGGAATGGTTGCCTTTTGGTAGGTCACTAAAATGGCTTTTTTCTTTTAGTGAAATATAAGTGTGTTCTTCGTAAAGAGTGAAATGGCTACTCAAAGGTAACCACTGTTAGTGAGTTTTGGCGAACACCCTTTACATTGCTCTTACTTGACACACTTAAACATACATGCATGCAGCTCTGTGCAAATGAGATATATCTCTCACTGCTAGACACTGTGGAGCAGGTCTACACTCTCTACAAACACATGCCACCAAAAAACCCAGACTCAGGCTTCCACCCCATATATTACTATGGGAGGGTCCTGCTTGCTTTAGGTCAATCTACACAGGGAATTTTCCCAGCAACAGTTATCCATCTATGGGAAGTAAGTGACTTACTTTAGCTTGGCCAGACTAAAAAGACACTATGGGCTTGGAGGGGAAAAAGTCTCTCTCTCTCTCTGATCTCTCTCTCTCTCTCTCTGTCTCTTTCTCTCTCCCCCATCCCCTTCTCTTATAAATGTAAATTAAAAAAAAAAACAGCTTTGGGGGGCAGCCTCTGCACAGTGTCTCATACACAGTAATTAAGGTTTACCCTTACAGTCTTTCAGTCTAAAGGATTAACCCTGCCCATGAAAGGGCCAACAGCATTCAAGAGTCAACTACAACAGGGGGTGCACATAACCCGCAAGAAATATTCCTGAAGCACAGAGCTCAGATTATCCAAAAGATTGTGCCACTGAGCTCAGCAAGACACCTTTACCATAAAATGATCAAAACAAGTTAGGGAGACATAGCAGATCTACCTAACACAGAGAGATGAAATGGGAGGATAAAGGAAAATGCCTCCAAAACAAAAGAACAACAGAAGTCTCCAGAAAGATAATTAAAAGACATGAATGAAATAAATGTAATGAAAATAACAAATGCAGCATTTAAAATAATGGTTATAAGGATGCTCAAGGACCTTAGGGGAAGAATAGATGATCTCAGGGAGAACTTAAACAGATAGGTAAGCATTAAAAAGGACATAGAAACCATAAAAAAGAACCAGTCAGAAATGAATGCAATATATGAAATGAAGAATATACTAAAAGGAATCAACAGCAGGTTAGATGAAACAGAGGATCGAATCAGTGAATTAGAGGACAAGATAATATTATCCACCCAAATATAACATGAAAAATAAAAAAGACTTAAAAGAAATGAGGAAAGTCTAAGAGACCTCTGGAATAACATCAAGCATAACAACATCCACACAGGGGTACCAGAAGGAGAAGAGAGTGAGCAATAGCTAGAGAATCTATCTGAAGAGATAATGGCTGAAAACTTCCCTAACCTGGTGAAGAAAAAACAATCACACAAGTTTAGGAAACAAAGAGTCCCAAACAAGAGCACCCAAAGAGACCCACACCAAGACATATTATAATTAAAATGGCAAAGGTTAGGGCAGTGAGGAGTGAGCTCTGGGTGACAGAGGGCTTCAGGGATGTGGAGAGTGGGAGGCTCACAGGAGTATGGGAGCCCCAGAGGCGCCCTGGCCTCCACTGAAATGATGGCAAAGGAAGAAGGACCAGCTATAGAACTGTGCCAAAGAAAAAAAGCCAAAGTCTTCAGAAAATAAAGAATCTGTCAAAGGAGAGAAAATTGATGACACCTTAGTACCTGAAAGAGCTGCAGAATGAGCTTGAATGGGAAATCACATTCCAGGGTTACAGTGCCATTTATTATTCTTATAAACATATGCTAAAGACACTTTCATTTGAAAGAGGTTACAAAACTGAATCTCTGAAGATTATAAATACAATGCAACAAATGTCTCTGTATCCAGAATTTATAGCCAGCATTTTGTATCAAGCAACTGGTAGCAACAAGATCGAACTGGTATACAGTAGTCCCTCTCTATACTGCGGTTCATTTATTGAGGCCTCACTGTATTGCGGGATTTAAAAAAATATAATATTTAATTATTTATTGCAGATTTTTTGCTATATCGCAGGATTTTGCAATACTGTATACGCATGTTGTTAAAGTTACGTAGGTTTAAGAATGTAGAATATGTTTAAGAACATAAGTAGTGTTTATAAAAGTGTGAAAAAGGTTAATAAGGGACTGGGAATGGTTTATAACTGTGTGGGAAGGGTTCATAAAGCCTTAAAATATATATAAATACTAAAATAAATGTCAGGTTCCTACTTGGAGGATTTTCACCTATCGCGGAGGGGTCTAGATCGTAATACCCGTGATAAGTCAGGGAATATTGTATTTCTATATTGGTATTGTTAAAGTAGTTGCAAAGAATATGTGTTACTTTTTTTTTGTTACAAGCTGACTTATGAGTGGAACCTGGCTTGCAGGAATGCTTACTGCTGCATGGTTCATTATTAACAGGGTAGATACAACAAGAATTGAATACTCCATTCCTTTAAGAGGAAACTGGGCACTACCATTTTTTTCATGCCAGTTGCACAGGCTATTTAAAAAGCAACTTAAATGCTTATGGAGAGAGGTTTTGCTACTTATTGAATGAGTAATTCAACTTACACATTTATGATGATGCGGAGTACAGCTGCTGCCTCTTGTTTCTTCAAGCACTATCTCTGTTCTTGCTAGATAGTGGGTACATACTGAAATCCCTCAAGGTAAAATTTGGACTAAAGATGACAAAGAATTTTACAATGAATTTTCTCTTGTGTCAAGAATCCTGCAGGCACCATCTCAAGATTTTCTTTTGTGTGTGTGATTGATGTAGTCTCCTTTATTATCTTCCTGTATTTTTATGTTAATTATTTGTTTTCTTTCTATGATCTAAGTTATTTATAGGAGAATTAATGGTGAGTCCCTGAATGAAACTGTTACCCTTGAAGATTAATGAATTGAAAAAAGGCCAGAAATAATTTATCACATGATTCACAGTATTTTATTGGGTTGTCTTGCAATGATTGTAGAAGGCTCGAAATACCTCTGGATTTCTTATGTATGCATATTAGCAGCATTTGGTGCATGCTCTCTTGAACTTGGGACAACACTTTTTAAGTGCCTTCGATTACAAATTGTCCACCCAGTACTGTCAGCTCTTATTCTGAGCATGCCTCAGCTTATGGAAGGAATTTTTTCCAAGATTAATGACAAAATTAACTGAACTTCAAGAATTTTATAACCCAGATACAGTGGAACTTATGATAAAAAGGCAAGCTCCAGTTGCAGTTGTGTTTGCAGGGAGTCCACAGTTAATGGATGCAATCAAATTATGCACTGGATGGATGGTAACAAGCTTGCCTCTTTACAATGATAATGATCTTCTCAAGAGGAATGAAAATATCTATCAGATCTATTCAAAGTGATATGCTGAGGATATTGCTATCTGCAATGAGATGGGAACCATCAGAGGCTGTAGGGTTAAAAATTTATTAGACAATGCAAATGGTCATGTGGTTTGCAAAGAGGGTGACAAGTTAACCTACTCAAAATATTGGCAGTTTTGTCATGAGGAAAAATTAACTATTCTTCATATGTGAATTATTTCACTCAGTATACTGGAACAGATCTTACTTTGTATATAAAGTTAACACTGTGCTATCCTTTCAGTCTTGAAAATAACAGAGCCCTCATTTCAAGGATATACCATCTGAACTAAAAATGCAATTTTCTTCTACTAGCGTGGTATCTTTTTGAAAATCAGAGTATGGACATTTGAAGTGTTGCTGCTGCTTTTCGCTTCCTGTCATTAACTGGAACCAGAGTTCTGTGGGAAATAGATGAAGGCTTACTGTTCTTTAGAAAAATATCAAATCTTACCACTCTGCAATATTCCAGCCAGCTATTCTTACTGTTCCATGGTCTTTCAAAATTTCACCTTCAAAACTATTATAAAAATTTTCTCATAAATCTTCATTTTATCTTAGTATTGAACTTGAATTTGCATATGTTCAAGATCTGAGTATATTTCTGTAACATAATATTTAATATATACTTAATGTGATATAACTATAGAATTGAATGAGAAAATTATTCTTACCCTCAAGGCAGTTTGTAAAGGTATTTTATAGTTTTTAATAGAACTTAAATATTACAATAAAAACTAATTTAAATGTTAGCTGAAAATATGTAGCATTTGAATTAAAATGAAAATGATATAAAAGAAAGTGATTTGGAAGAATGTATATATATATATAAAGAGATATCCAGATTTTCCATGCTACTGCTTTCATTATCTGTTGCTTATATAAGTGAGCGCTTTCTTGGTAATATATATGTATATAGTGTATGATATTGCATTTTATTATTTTATGACTATTAACTGGTTAACTTTTGTCTCTTATGCTTATAAATTTGATACCAATTTAATTTTGATAAAATAGTAACTTTTGTTAAGTATATGTTTTAAAACAGATATTTACAAGAATATTCAGATCTTTAAAAAATATGGATATGGAATGTATGATCTATTCACATGTTTTCTACTGAAGCATTAGGTAAAAACTCTTTATCAGAATAAAAATATGTACAGTAAAATGAACAACAATTTCTGGAGATATGGGCAGATGCTGTTAAACATATCTCTGCATACATACATATTATAAAACAAAAGTACTATTATTTATGAAGCTGTAATACAGTCTTCAATATAAAGAACAAAATGACAAGTTTTCCTCAGTCCTTAAGGTTTTTGCTTCCCTGCAATTGTCAGTTTGGCTCAGATAAAGGCATAAAAAATTTTCTTTTTTTAAAAAAACAAATGACAATTATATAAAATTCACAGCACAATTTCACAGTCTAAATGCTCTTTTCCTCTAAGTTAAATGTTTTCATATTTTTAATCATTTGTTACAAGGAAATCTAATATGATTTATTTGGCTTTATAAAGAGATCAGGATAAATATATCATGTTAATAAGATGGAGTGCATGTTTAGTTTTATCTTACATATCTGTTTAACAGGTTTTCAAAATTTTCACTTTTTAGAGTGCTGTAAAAATTAGTTTCGACTTCCGGCCAAGATGGAGGCTTAGACGGACACGCTAGGTCTCCCTCTACAACTATAGTGGAATACAACTACTTTAAAACAAAGGATAACTAGAAATTCCAGAAAATAAAGCTACACGGAAGCCCAACATATGAAGTTATAAACCAGCGGTGCCATTTGGGCAGGTAAGAGTTAAAGAAGGCAAAGCTGTTTGCGGAGCGGCGGGGCGGGGCGGTGAAAAATCCTGGAGGCAATTAAGCCCCTGGCGTGCGCGACTCCAATCAAGCCCCTGGCTTGCGCGACTCCGGGCGCTGGGGAGCAGCCGCAGCATCGCCTTGAACAGTGAGGCCCAGGGGGGCGGGAGGACGGATCCCGGTCTCCTAGCTGAATAACTGTGTGAATCCATCTTGGACCCCCGCCCCCACAGAAAGCACCACAGAGCTGCGAAATAGGTCGCGGACAGGCAGACGCCGGCGGTCGCTGATTTGTGACCCGTACGCAGGCCCTGCCCCCGACAGCCGGCCCAGGAAAACAAAACGCATCTGTCAAAATGAGGCAGGCAACTATAGAGATCCCGGTAACACAACTCACCAGGCAGCAGATAGAGAACCTGACAGATGAACAGATAAGAAACCTGTCAGAGGCTCAGTTCTGGGCCATTGTTATCAGGTGGCTTACAGAATTCACAAAAGAGCAGGAAAGAGATATGAAAGAAGCGAAAAACTTTCATAACGAAAGGAACAAAACCACATACGAGACAGATGGTGAGGAATCCAGAGTTCATTTCAACAAACTGGAATATGGAGAAGGAACAAGCAGTCAACCAATGCAGCGAGAGGAAATGGCAAGCAACAATGAGAGGATCAGAAACCTCTGGGACAGCTATAAAAGGCCCAACATAAGAATCATTGGTTTGCCAGAGAATGAGGAAGATGAACTAGAACTTGAAAAATTGAGTGAAAATATAATAAAGGAGAACTTCCCAGACTTGGGGAAGGGAATAGACTTGCAGATCCAGGAAGCAAGGAGAGTTCCCAAGAGACTGGACCCAGGGAGAACCACTCCAAGACACATTATAATCAAAATGTCAAAAATTAAAGATAAAGAGAGAATCTTAAAAGCAGCAAGAGAGAAGAAAAGAATTATGTACAAAGGGGTCCCAATTAGACTATCAGCTGACTTCTCAAGGGAAACCCTACAGACAAGAAGGGACTGGCAAGAAATATTCAAAGTAATGAAAATCCAAAACCTACAACCACGAATACTCTATCCAGCGAAATTGTCATTCAGAATAGAAGGACAGAGAAAGTGTTTCCAGGACAAAATAAAACTGAAAGAGTTCATTAGATCCAAACCACTGTTATATGAGAAGTTAAAGGGACTGGTTTAAAAAACAGAAGCTAGGGAGATGAAACAAAGGCAAACGAAACAGGCAACGAGAATGGAAAAGGAACTGTGGGTAAGGGAAACATAGTGGGGGGAGGCCAACAGGGAGGGGGAGTGGGGAGAGGGAGGGAGATGATATAGGAATTGGGGATCATGGTAGGAGGGAATGGAATAGACGGAGAGAGGTTGGGAGGAACTGTAAGCACAACTAATGGACATAATCTAAAAGGGGGGGACAACTGGAGGGAGGGGGCCACCGGGTGGAGGGGAGCAGAGGGAAGGGAAAGGGGCACAAATGTAATATTTTAATCAATAATAAAAAATATTTAAAAAAAAAAATTGAAAAAAAAAAATTAGTTTCACTACTCTACATTAGAAGGGAGCACCTTTTCATTATCTTTACTTGCTGTAACATATTTTAAAAGTACAAAAACATATTCATTAGACTAACTCTAGGAATCTTTGCTCTTTTGGAGCTTAAGAATTGTTTGATGGTTGTTTCATATATCTGGTGTATTAGTTATTGGTTCTCATTTCATATTTTTTATGTAATTTTTAACAATTATATTAAGATAGCTATAGACAGGGTATTTCAGGTTCTCTTTATATCTTAATAGTGAGTCACTAATATTTAGCTTCAAGCCTTATGAAAATATTACCATAGTTACCTAAGTACATAGCAAATAGTCACATGGTAATACATGTGATCAGAGCATGTAAAACGTTGTGATTTAAAAATCAACTTGCATATTTTCAAAGGAAAATATAACAGCCTATTTTTCTATGTAGCATTAAATATTTAATTGAATTTATATTGATTTACATTATGATAAAATATGCTGAATTAGTTTGTTGTGTGTTTTTAATATATTAGTTGATTTTGCTTTGTCAGTTTATTTCTTAAATAAAATAGATTTGGAGAAACTTTTAATTGAACTTTCTAAATAATGAATTATTCATTCAGCATCAGTTGAAAAGAAAATATGAGTTTTAATATAGAAATAATAATACTGGATATGAGAGATAAGCTTATTTGTTTTTATCTTAACTGTAGCTAAAATAATAGTACTAGAAAACTGAGTGAAGAGCATTTAATTAATTTTCTTACTTATTTACAGAGTAACAAGTGATTAAGACTTCTTTCTTTTTTTTACTATTTTTATTTATATTTTATATATATATTTATATAATTTCTTTTATTTTTTGGTTTTTCAATTACAGTTGTCCCATTTTTCCCCCATTGCTCCCCCCAACCAGCCCATCCCTTCTCCAACAATCATATCCCTCCCCGTTGTCCATGTCCATGAGTCATTTATACACGTTCCTTGACTAGACCCTTCCCTTACTTATCCTCCTTTTCTCCCTCCCCCCTACTGACTACTATTCTACTCTTTGTTCTATTTAGTTCATTTGTTTGTGTTGCTCTTTAGTTTCCTGTATTGGGTGATATCATATGGTATTTTGCTTTCTTTGCCTGGCTTATTTCACTAAGCATAATTCTCTCTAGTTCCATCCATGTTGTCGCAAATGGCAGAAGTTCCTTCTTTCTCTCTGCTACATAGTATTCCATTGTGTAAATGTACCACATTTTTGATCCACTCATCTACAGATGGGCACTTAGGCTGTTTCCAGCACTTAGCTATTGTAAACAGGGCTGCTATGAACATAGGGGTGCATAGGTTTTTTTGAATTAGGGTTTTAGGATTTTTCAGGTATAATCCTAGCAGTGGAATCGCTGGTTCAAATGGCAGTTCCATTTTTAGTTTTTTGAGGTAATTCCATACTGTTTTCCATAGTGGCTGCACTAGTCTGCATTCCCACCAACACTGCAGTAGGGTTGAGGAACTTTCAGTTGTTAAGTTTGACAATAAAATTCTATGAAAGGAGCAACCTTATGGTTTTTGTGCAGAAAGAATTTCACTTTTGCAACACCATTTAAATAAATACCTTGATTTCTTTATTTCAAAGTTTACTTTTTATTTTCCAAACATATTATTCATTTCTTTCTTTTCCATAGGGAAAATTTGGTAACTTTTTCTTCATTGTTAAGTACAAGAGAGTCTTCATTATGCTATTTTCACTAATAAGCAAATCTTTGTTAAGAACAATGATAGGATTTCTAGCTTGCTAACTTCATTTATTTAGCTCCCAAATGCCAAACAACCCAACAAATAAAACTTACCAGATATGATATGTGATATTGACTCTCTGCTGGTTCATATTTTTTCTATCTTCATCTGTATCTTAGTGATTTTACAACCTAGGAAGTATGCATTGTACTTTAGAACTTTTTCCTTTATTACTTTGTGTATACAGACAGCATGTTTGTTTCAGGATATAAACCCAAATTGCAAATATGCTCAATATTGTGCCACTTTTCCACACAGTCCAGATTTATTCAAGAAAAAGCAGAAATGGAGGTCAAAGTGTGTTACAAGTGAGAGCTGGAAAATATGCTTTAAAAATTATAAATTTCTTTTTCTCTCTCAAGTTTAATTATTTTAAGTATAATTTATTGATTATGCTATTATAGTTGTCCCCAGTTTTTCCCTCTTTGCCCCCCTCTGCACAGTAACTCCCTTCCCTGCAGCATCCCCCACCCCTTAGTTCATGTCCTTGGGTCATGAATGTACGTTCTTTAACTTCACTCTTTCCTATACTATTCTTAACATTCCCTTGTCTATTTTGTTCCTACCAATTATGCTTCTTGCTCCCTGGATAATTTCCCCCATTCTCCCCCTTCCCCCTCCCAGCTGATAACCATCCAAAATATCCCCATACCTATGATTCTGTTCCTATTCTGGTTTTTTGCTTAGATTGTTTTTGTTTTTATTTTTTAGATTCAGTTGTTGATAGTTGTGTTTGTTGTCATTTTAATGTTCATGGTTTTAATTTTCTTTTTTTTTTTCTTAAATAAGTCCCTTTAACATTTTGTGTAATAAGGGCTTGATTGTGATGAACTCCTTTAGCTTTACCCTGTCTGGTAAGCACTTTATCTGCCCTTCCATTCTAAATGATAGCTTTGCTGGAAAGAGTAATCTTGGTTGTAGGCCCTTGGTTTTTTATCACTTTGAATACTTCTTGCCAGTCCCTTTTTGCCTGCAAACTTTCTTTTGAGAAATAAGCTGGTAGTCTTATAGGCATCCCTTTGTAGGTAACTCTATTATTTTTTCTTGCTGCTTTTAAGATTCTTTCTTTATCTTTAGCCTTTGGCATTTTAATTTTGATGTGCCTTGGTGTGGTCCTCTTTGGGATCCACTTGTTTGGGACTCTTTGTGCTTCCTGGACTAGTATATCTATTTTCTTCACCAAATTAGGGAAGTTTTTCTCCATTAGTTTTTCAAATAAGTTTTCAATTTCTTGCTCTTCCTCTTCTCTTTCTGGTACCCTATGATTTGGATGTTGGCACTCATGGAGATTTCCAAGAGTCTTCTTAAACTCTCCTCATTTTATTGAATCCCTTTTTCTTCTTTTTGTTTGGGTTGAATGTTTATTTCTTCCTGATGTTCCAAATAATTGATTTGAATCCCGGATTCCTTCCCATCACTGTTGGTCACCTGTATATTTTTCTTTATTTCACTTTGTATAACCTTCACTTCTTCTTTTATTTTGTAGCCATACACAATAATTTCTCTGAGCTTCCTCATTATCACTGTTTTGAACTCCACATCTGATAGGTTGGCCATCTCCTTTTCACTTAGTTCTTTTTCCTGAATTTTGACCTGTTCTTTCATTTGGGCCATACTCTCCTGTCTCAACTTGAAGCCTTCCTGTGTTTGCCTCTGTGTATTAGGTAAAGCTGCTGTACCTGTTACATTGTAAGGGGAGGAGCCTCAGGTATTTTTCTGTGCTGTGCAACCCAGTTCACCCCTTTGTGGGGCTCTATCTAGGGGAGGGGTCAGAGAGAGAACAATGCTACTTGCTTGCTTATTATTTGCCCCATTTCCAGTCACTTCACTCTCTTCCTTTATGCAACTGGCACCCCTCTAGCTGTTGCCTTGGTGATGGTCCCCAGAGTGGGTGGGTTTGCATATGTTCCAGGACCATGGGTGCCCTCTAAACCAGACTCTCCTGAAAGACCAGAAGTTTCTTCCACCACTCTAACCTCCTCTGGTTTACACAGCTAGAAGCAATGAGGTTTTATTTTCCTAGCACTGGAACCAAGAGCTTTGCAGGTATAGCCTGAGGCTGAGATTGTTCCTTAGGTGTCCCTTCTGGCTTTTATAATGTGGGACCACTTATTTAGCCAGCCCACCACAGCCTCTTCCATGCCACCACTGATGGCATCCACAGCCACAAGAGTCCTCTCCACCCCAGCTCCCTGACTCTGCCCCTCCTACCTGTCTGGATGAAGACTTCTCCTTTAAATCTTTGGTTGTCAGGTTTCCATACAGTTCAATGTCCTGGCACTTCTGGTTATTTTCTTTGTTTTGACGTAGTTGTAATCCTTAATTGTTGTGAAAGGAGGTGAAGCATGTCCACCTATATCTTCATCTTGGTTGGAAGCCTTTAAAAAATTATGAATTTCTTGAAGGACACAGTGAATAGCCAACTGATTAAACTGTTTTGTTTCTGGAAAACTGTTTTATTTTTTCCCTTTCTATTTTGAACTTCTAAACATTACAATGTCTTTTCATGGGTAAAACTAGTGCCTCTCTTTATATAATTGGTGGGGTTTCTAAAAGATGTATGTCAGTTAATTTTTTTGTTACATTTATTTTAAATGAATATTTGAAGGGCACATGTTATGAATTATTCTGTATATTTTGAAACCTTCTGTAAATAACTACTTCTTGATTTATATCTCAACATATTTTCTCTTTATTTGTCCAATTTTTCAAATTGTTTTTGCTATTTGATAATTGTTTATGTACCAATAGGTTGCTATTTGCTAATAGATTTAGATCCCAATATGTATTTAAATTAAATCTCTGAAAAGTTGCAAGTTGAACAATTTTTTATTGAAACAATATCTCATAGTTGTTTTTGAATGTATAGAGTTAATAGTTTAAATAATTAGATGTGAAATTGCAAAAGAATATATTTGACTCAACTGTGTTTCATCCATCAAGGTTTCTAAATATTAAACTTGTTACTCATAATAAAAAAGGCATTGTAGAAAAGATTTGATGGGTTTAGCATAAAGGCATCTTTGAATCATTTCTATTTATGAGTTTCTTAGAATTTGCAATATTTTAATCTTGGAATATATAATCCTATGTGCAGTTCTATAAGATATACAGTGAATATTGACCATTGTATTTAGTGGAATAATTGTATCAGAAATAAACATGTATTCCATACTTACAGTTTGAAATATTCCCTAAAGAATCCTTTCATATTTTATGTTAATACCTTTACACAGCTGTTTGACAAAAATGAATACAACAGATCTTATGTACGTTGACTTCTGAATCATATCTATGACGATGAATATTTAGATTAGATGTGTTCCTCCTATGTTAAATAAATTTTAATAAATAAAAACCCTTTAAAATAAATTAATAAATACATGGATACATAATATGGCAAAGATAAAATACAAAGAGAGAATCTTAAAAGCAGCAAAAAAGGGGCAGATAGTTATCTACAACAAACTTCCCAAAAGGCTGTCAGCTGATTTCTCAACAGAAACATTTTAGACCAGAAAGGATAGGCATGAAGTATTCAAAGTAATAAAAAACAAGGACATGCAACCAAAACTGCTCTATCCAGAAAAGCTATCACTTAAAGTTGAAGGCAAAATAAAGAGATGGTCAGACAAAACAAACAAACAAACAGACAAACAAACAAAAAACTAAAACAATTACCACAATACCAGCATTACAAGAAATGTCAAAGAGACTGATTTAGGAAGAAGAAGAAGTAGACAGAGACAGGAACATAGGTTTAAAAGAAAAATGGATATAAATACCTATCAATAATAACCTTAAAGGTAAATAAATTAAATACTCATTTCAAAAGACATAGGGTAGCTGAATGAATAAGAAAGCATGACCTTATATATGATGTTTCCAAGAGACCCACCTCAGAACACAAAATTCACACAGGCTGAAAGTGAAGGGATGGAGGAAAATATTCCATGCAAATGAAAAGAAAAAAAGTGGTATAGTAATATTTATATCTGACAAAATAGACTTCAATACAAAGGCCATAACAAGAGACAAAGAAGGTCACTATATAATACGAAAGGGATCAATCCAACAAAAGGATATAACCCTTTGTAAACATATATGCACTCAATATAGGAGCACCTATATATATATTTAAAATCTTGGTGGACTTTAAAGAAGAGATCAACAGTAATACAGTTATAGTAGGGGATTTTAGTACCACACTGACATCAATGGATAAATCTTCAAGACAAAAAATCAAAAAGGAAAGAGCAACCTCAAATGACACACTAGATTGGATAGGTTTAATTGATATTTAAAGATTTAATCCCAAATTAGCAGAATATATATTCTTTGCAAGTGCACATGGGACATTCTCAAAAATAGACCACATGTTAAGAAACAAAATAAGTCTTAACAAATTCAAGAAAATTTAAATTATATCAAGCATTTTCTTGAATCATAATGGCATAAAAATAGATACCAACTGCAATGAAAAAAACATTTAAATACATGGAGGTCAAATAGCATGCTATTAAACAGTGAATGGTTTATTGACAAGATCAAGGAAGAAATAAAAATTACCTGGAAACAAATTAAAATGAACACAAAACACCCCAAAACCTATGAAACACAGGGTAAACAATCTTGAGAGGGAAGTTCATAGCATTAGAGGTCTACCTCAAGAAGCAAGAATAATCTAATATAAACAATCTAACCTTACACCTAAGAGAACTAGAAAAATGAAAACAAAGTCCAGAGCAAGTAAAAGGAAGGAAATAATAAAGATGAGATGAAAAGGAAAGACTTACACCCAAGGTTACTTTAAACAGCAAGGCTATCATTTAAAATTAAAGGAGGAATAAGCTTCCCAGACAAGAAAAAGCTAAAGGAGGTTTTGTTAACACCAAACTAGTACTATAACAAATGTTAAAGGGTTTGCTTTAAGAAGGAGAAAGAGAAGGAGAAGGAGAAAAAGAAATGAAAGAAAGGAAAAAAGAAAGAAAGGAAGAAAGAGAGAAAGAGAAAAGGAAAGAAAGAGGATTAAAAAAAGAAGAAAATAGTCTAACAATAAAATGGCACTTAAATACCTATCTATCAATAACCGCCTTCAATGTAAATGGTATAAATGCTCCAACCAAAAGACATAGGGTAGCATAATGGATAAAAAAATAAGTCCCATATATATGTTGCATCCAACAAACACACTTCAGATTGAAAGATACACACAACTAAAAGTAAAGTGTTGGAAAAGATATTTCCATGCAAATGAAAAGAAAGATAAAGCTGATGTAGCAGTACTTATATCTGACAAATTATACTTTAAAACCAAGGCTATAGTAAGACACAAAGAAGGACACTACATAATGATAAAGGGAACAATCCTACAAGAGGATATAATTCTAGTTAACATTTATACACCAAGCATAGGAGCACCTACATATGTAAAGCAAATCTTGATGGACATAAAAGGAGATATCAACAGAAATGCATTCATAGTTGGGGATTTTAACACCACGTTGACTTCAGTCTTCCAGACAGAATATCAACAAGGAGACAGCAGCCTTAAACAACAGACCAGATACCAACTGCAATGAAAAAAACATTTAAATACATGGAGGTCAAATAGCATGCTATTAAACAGTGAATGGTTTATTGACAAGATCAAGGAAGAAATAAAAAATTACCTGGAAACAAATTAAAATGAACACAAAACAAAACAAAATTGTATCTTCAGAGCATTTCACCCTAAAGCAGCAGAATATACATACATTTCAAGTGTACATGGAACTTTTTCTTGAATAGACCACATGTTAGGACACAGAACAAATCTCAATAAGTTAAAGAAGATTGAAAACTCATCAAGCATCTTCTCTGAGCACAATGCTGTAAAACTAGAAATCAATCATGAGAACATTGAAAAATACACAAAGACATGGAAGCTAAATAACATATTTTTAAACAAATGAGTCAACAATGTGACCAGGAAAGAAATCAAGATACCTTGAAACAAAGGTAATAAAACCACAACAATCTAAAATCTGTGGGACACAGGGTAGTGATCCTAAAAGGGAAATTCATAGTATTAAAGGCCATTCTAAAAACAAAAACAAAACAAAAAAAACCCCTCAAATAAACAATCTAACTTTACACCTAAAGGAATTTGAAAAAGAACAACAAACAAAGCCCAAAGTGAGGAGAAGGAAGGATAATAAAGATAAGAGCAAAAATAAACAGAAGTCTAAAAAATGATACAAGAGATCAATGAATCCATGAGCTGGTTCTTTGAAAAGATAAACAAGATTGACAAATCATTAACCAGACTCATCAAGAAAAAAGGAGAAAGGATCCATTAACTAAAATTCAGAAATGAAAGGGGAGAAATAACAAGTAACACCAAAAAGAAATATAAAGGATTGTACAAAAATATGAACAACTATATATCAACAAACTGGACAACCTGGATGAAATGGAGAAATGCCCAGAAACATATAATCTTTTAAAACTAAATCAGGAAAATTCAGAAAATCTGAATAGAAAGATTACACCTAGTAAATTGAAGTAGTAATAAAAAAACGTTCCACAAACAAAAGCCCTGGGCAAGTTGGCTTCATGGGTGAATTTTATCAAACATTCCAAGAAGAACTAACACCTCTCCTCAAGCTATTTCAAAAAAAAAAAAAATTAGGAGGGAAGGCTCCAAAGCTCATTTTAGGAGGCCAGCATTATGCTAATTCCCAAACCAGGTAAAGACACCACAAATAATGAAAATTATAGGCCAATATCCCTGATGAACATAGATGGTAAAATCCTCAACAAAATATTAGCAAACCAAGCACAGCAATGCACCACAATCAAGTGGGATTTATTCTGGGAATGCAAAGTTAGTACAATATTCACAGATCAATAAAGGTGATTCATGACATAAACAAAATGAAGGATAAAATATGCATACATGATCATATCAATAGATGCAGAAAAAAGCACCCGATAAAACTCAGCACCCATTTATGATAAAAAAAAACAACCTCTGAGCAAGGTGGGAATAGAGGGAATATAGTTAACAAAAATAAAGGCCGTATATGACAAACCCACATCCAGCAACATACTCAAAAGGCAATAACTACAAACATTTCCCTTAAGATGGGAATAAGACAGGGATGTCCACTTTCACCTCTTATTCAACATAATACTGGAAGTCCTAGCCATAGCAATCAGACAAGAAGAAAGTCATCCAAAATGGAAAGGAAGAAGGGAAACTGTCTTTATTTGCAGATGACATGATACTGTAGAGAATCCCACAGATCCCCTCAAGAAACTACTAGAATTGATAAGTAAATTCAGCAAAGTAGCATAATACAAAATTAATAACCAGATTTCACTGGCATTTTTATATGCCAATTATGAACTAACAAAAAGGGAAATTAAGAAAACAATCCCATTTACAATTGCTTCAAAAAGAATAAAATACTTAGGAAAAATTCTAGCCAACGATGTAAAAGAACTGTACTCAGAAAATTAAAAGATGCTGAAGAAAAAAACTGAAGAAGATACAAATAAGTGGAAGCCCATACTGTGTTCATGGATAGGAAGAATTAACATCATTAAAATGTCCATATTGAACTTCCAGCCAAGATGGAGGCCTAGACAGACGTGCTGCATCTCTCTCCACAACTAAAAAGGAATACAACTACCTCAAAACTAGAGACAACCAGAAGTTCCAGAAAACTGAGCTGCATGGAAGTCCAACAAACAAAGATATAAAGAAGAAATACTCATTCAGACTGGCAGGAGGGGCAGAGCTGGGGCAGAGAGGACACTGTGGTGGTGAAAGCAGTGGTGGCAGAGGCAGGCTGCCAGAAAAAAGTCAGGAGGGACACCTGAGAAGCACTCCAGCACTAGACCAGACTACACAACTCACAGTCCCAGGCACTGGGGCAAATAAAGCCTCATTGTTTCTGACTGTGTAAACAAGTGGGGGTTAGGGTAAAGAAAGAAACAGACGGTCTCTCAGCAGAGTCCATTTGTTTAACTGGCCCCCACAGTCCTAGAATGTCCATAGACCCATCCACTCTCAAAATGACAGCCAGGGCGACAACTAGAGAGGCGCCAGTCCCAAACAAAGTGGGAGAACTGCCTGGAGAATGGGCGAGTGCTGAGCAAGTGATATTGTTCCCTCTCAGACCCCTCCCCTACATACAGAGCCACAACGTGGTGAGACAGGTCACCCTGTACTGATGAGGAAACCTAAGGTTCTGCCCCTTACAATGTACAGGAGTGACAGCTCTACCTAAGATACAGAGGCAAACAAACACAAAAGCCTGGCAAGATAAGGAGACAGAGAAGCACGGTCCCAAAGGGGAAACGGATCAAGGTTCCAGTGGCAGAACTAAGCAACAAGGAGATAACAAACCTAACAAACGAGGAGATAGCCAGCCTAACAGATGCAGAGTTCAAAACCCTGGTGATAAAGATGCTCACAGGCTTGACAGATATGCTTAAGTATGAATAACACATGAGGGAAGAAGTGAAGGCTATGCTAAATGAAATGAGGAAAAACCTACACAAAACCAATAGTGAAGAGAAGAAAACTGGGGTTCAAATCAATGATTTGGAAAGTAAGGAGGGAAAAAACAGTCAACCAGTAAAGAATGAGGAAACAAGAATTTAAAAAAATGAGGAGAGGCTTAGGAACCTCTGGGACAACTTTAAACATGCCAACATCCAAACCATAGGTGTGCCAGAAGGAGAAGAGGAAGAGCAAGAAATTGAAAACTTATATGAGAAAATAATGAAGGAAAATTTTCCATATTTGGCAAAGGAAATAGACATACAAGTTCAGGAAGCATAGAGAGTCCCAAACAAGCTAGACCCCAAAAGGATCACAGCAAGACACCTCATAATTAAAATGCCAGAGGTTAAAGATAATGAGAGAATCTTGTGGTGTTTGTCTTTCTCTGACTGGTTTATTTCACTTGGCGTGGTATTCTATGGATTCACCCATGCTGTTCCAGGGGGTGGAATTTTCTTCTTTTTCACAGCAAAGTAGAATTCCATTCTGTAAGTGTCCCATCATATGATTTTATTCTGAGCTCCTAAATTTAGAGTTGAGATTAAATCCAAAAGGACTTGTCTGCTGAAGAATAGATATTTAATATTAAATACAAAGAAAATTTTTAAAAACTAAAGAGATAATCTTAAAAGCAGCAAGAGAAAAGCAGAGAATTACCTACAAAGGGGTGCCTATAAGACTATCAGCTGATTTCTCAAAAGAAACTTTGCAGGCAAGAAGGGACTGGCAAGAAGCATTCAAGGTGATGGAAAGCAAGGACTTAAAACCAAGATTACTCTATCCAGCAAAACTATCATTTAGAATGGAAGGGTAGATGAACTGCTTCCCAGACATGGTAAAGCTAAAGGAGTTTATCATCACCAAGCAATTATTATATGAAATGTCAAAGGACCTACTTAAGAAAAATAAGATCAAAATTATGAACATTAAAATGACAACAAACTCACAACTATGAACAACTGAGTGTAAAAAATAAAAACAAAAACAAACTAAGCAAACCAGAATAGAAACAGAATCATAGCTATGGGGATCATTCAGAGAGTTATCAGCTGGGAGGGGGAAAGGGGAGAAATGGGGAAATGGTGCAGGGATTAAGAAGCATAATTGACAGGAGGAAGTTAAGAATAATATAGGAAAGGGTGAAGCCAAAGAACTTATATGCACAACCCATGGACATGAACTAAGGGGCGTGAGATTCCTGAAGGGAAGGGGGTTACTGGGCAGAGGGGAGAAAAGGGGAAATATTGAAACTACTGTAACAATATAATCAATAAAATATACTTAACAAAATGTCCATACTACCCAAAGCAATCTATAGACTCAATATAATTGCTATTAAGATTCCAATGACATATTTTACAGAACTAGGACAAATATTTCAAAAATTTATATGGAACCACAAAAGGCCCTGTGTAGCAACAGTGATCCTGAGAAAGAAGATGAAAGTTGAAGGAATCACACTACCTAATATCAAACTATACTATACTATACTATACTATACTATACTATACTATACTATACTATACTAAAGGCCATAGTAATCAAAACAGCATGGTAATGACATAAAGCACATAGATCAATGGAATAGAACAGAGATCCCAGAAATAAACCTATATCTTTATAGTCAATTAATATTTGACAGAGAAAGAAAGCAGTTTATTCAGTAAATGGTGTTGGGAAAATTGGACTGGTACATGTATAAAAATAAAACTAGACCACCTGCTTATACCGCACACAAGAATAAGTTCAAAATGGATCAAAATTTAAATGTTAGACCCAAAACCATAACAATTCTAGAAGAAAACATAGGCAGCAAAATCTTATACATTGCTCACAGCAATATTTTTTCAGATACATCACCCCAAGAAAGGGGGGGGAGAAAAAACAAAAAAACAAATGGAACTACATCAAACTGAAAATTTTTTTCACAGCAAAGAAAACCATCAACAAAATAAAAAGACAACCCACTTCTATCCAAGATGGAGGCATAGGTAGATACACTTTGCCTCCTTCCACAACCATAAGCAGGATTACATCCACCTCAAAACTGAAAACAACCAGAACTACCAGAAAATCAAACTGCATGGAAGCCCAACAAAGATATAAAGAAGTAATAGTCAACCAGACAGGTAGTAGAGGCAGATCCAGGATGGAGAGGTTGCAGTGTGGCAGCAGTGGCAGTGACAGTGGTGGCGGCAATGATGGATGCAGCTCATGGTTCTAGTGCCAGGGAAAATAAAGCCTCATTGCTTCTGACTGTGAAAACCAGTAGGGGCTGGGGAGAAGGAAGAAACTGCTGGTCTCATAGCATGGTCCATTGTAGCCACCACAGTCCTACAATGTATGCAAGCCCACACACTCTTGGAACCACAACCAGGGCAACAGCTAGAGGGGTACCAGTCCCATGCGTAAAGCAGGTGAAGTGCCTGGAAAAGGGGTAAGTTATAAGCAAGCAGCATTGTTTCCTCTCTGACCCCTCCCCCACATACATGGTGAGACAGGTGACCCTGCACTAATGAATACCTAAGGCTCCACCCCTTAAAACATAACAACTGCAAGGCCTAAGACACAGAGGCAAACAAATGAGGCTGCCAAGTTCAGGAGATAGAGAAGTTTGGCCCCAAAGAGGGAACAGATCAAGATTCCAGTGGGATAACTAAGCGATGAGGAGATAGCCAACCTAACAGATGAAGAGTTCAAAACACTGGCGATAATGATGCTCACAGACTTGACAGACATGATTGAGTATAGCAAACACATAAGGGAAAAAGTGAAGACTATGCTAAGTGAAATGAAGAAAAGTCATACAAAACCAATAGTGAACGGAAAGAAACTGGGGTTCAAATCAATTATTTGGAACACAAGGAAGAAATAAACAGTTAACCAGTACAGAATGAAGAAACAAGAATTGAAAAAAATGAAGAGAGGCTAAGGAACTTCTTGGACAACTTTAGATGTACCAATATTAGAATAATAGGGATGCCAGAAGGAGAAGAGGAAGAGCAGGAAATTGAAAACTTATTTGAAAACAATAATGAAGGGAAACTTCCCAAATTGGGGGAAGGAAATAGCCATACAAGTCCAGGAAGCACAGAGAGTCCCAAATAAGTTGGGCCCAAAGGGGACCGAAGTACGACACATCATAATTAAATGCCAAAGGCTATAAAGATAAAGAGAGAATCTTAAAAGCAGCAAGAGAAAAAAAGAGACTTACATACAAAGGGGTTCCTATAAGACTATCAGCTGATTTCTCAGAAGAAACTTTGCAGGCAAGAAGGGACTGGCAAGAAGTATTCAAAGTGATGAAAAGCAAGAACCTACAACCAAGATTACTCTTTTCAGCAAAGCTATCATTTAGAATGGAAGGGCAGATAAAGTGTTTACCAGAGAAGGTAAAGCTAAAGGAGTTCACCGTCACCAAACTATTATTATATAAAATGTTACAGGGACTTAGTTAAGAAAAAGAAGATCAAAACCATGAACATTAAAATGACAACAAAATTACAACTATCAACAACTGAATCTAAAAAATAAAAACAAAACAAACTATGCAAACAACCAGAATAGGAACAGAATTATAGATATGGGGGCCATTTGAGTTGTTATCAGCTGGAAGGGGGAAAGGAGATAGGGGAGGAAATAATGCAGGGATTAAGAAGCATAAGTGGTAGGAACAAAATAGATAGGGGGATGTTAAGAATAGTATAGGAAAGGATGAAGCCAAGGAACTTACATGCATCATCCATATACATGAAGTAAGGAGTGTGGGATTGCTGGTGGAAGGGGTATACTGGGTGGATGGGAGCAAAGGGGAAAAATGGGACAACTGTAACAGCATAATCAGTAAAATATACTTAAAAAAATTAAACAAAAAGGACAACCTTTAGAATGGGAGATATGGGAGAACATATTTACTGACACATCTGATAAGTGGTTAATATCCAAAATATATAAAGAACTTGCAAAACTCAACACCAAAAAAAAAAAAAAAACCCCAAAAAGAAACCCAACTGAAAAGTAGACATAGGACCTGTATAGACACTTCTTTAAAGAGGACATAAAGGTGGTTAATAGACATATGAAAATATATTCAATGTCATTAATCATCAGAGAAGTACATATTAAAACCACAAAGAAATAGCATTTTGTACCTGTCAGAATGGCTATTATCAATAAATCAACAAACAAGAGATGATGAGGAAGTGGAGGAAATGGAACCCTAGTGCACTGTTGGTGGGGATGCAGATTGGTGCAGTCACTGTGGAAAGCAGTATGGAGATATCTAAAAAATTAAAAATGAATCTGTCTTTTGACCTAACAATCCCACTTCTGGGGATATATCCAAAGGAACCCAAAATACTCGTTTGAAGAACATAAGCACCCCTATGTTTATTGCAGCATTATTCATAATTGCCAAGATATGGAAGCAGCCCATGTCCATCAGTAGATGAGTGGATAAAACAACTATGGGATATTTACACAATAGCCATAAAAAAGAGGAAAATTTTCCTTTTTACAATAGTATGGATGGACCTAGAGAACTTTATGCCAAGTGAAAAAGCTAGTCAGAGAAAGACCAATATTACATGATTTCACTCATATGTGGAATCTAATGAACAAACTGAACTAACAAGCAAAATAGAGACAGACTCATCGAGCAGGGTGAGTGCTAAAGGTGGAGGGGAGGTTAGAGAGTGGAGGGAGTGAGCAAAGGAGAAAAAGGACTCATGGATATAGAAAATAGTATGTTGATTGTGGGAGGAGGGGGGAGTAAGGGGACTAAATGGTAATGAAAAAATACAATAATAACAAATAAATAAAATTAAGTCACTCGTTTGGGATACTAATCAAAAGTAGGCTAATATTAATAAAGTTGGAAAATATCATTGCTTTTTGATTAGCCTCTTAGAAGAGGACCAAGTATCTAAGAAACATAGTAAATTATTGTTCATGAATTTTCTCTATTAAAAGTTGAGAACTTAAAAAAATAAAGATCAGAGTGGAAATAAATGACATAGAGACAAAGAAAACAATACAAAAAATCAATGAAACAAAGCTGGTTCTTTGAAAAGATAAACAAGACTGATGAATCTTAAACCAGAGTCATCAAGAAAAAAAAGAACGCAAATAAATTAAATTAGAAATGAAAGAAGAGAAGTGACAACTGATATCACAGAAATACCAGGGATTATTAAAAATACTGTGAATCGAGCCCTGACTGCTGTGGCTCAGTGGATTGAGCGTCGGCCTGCGAACCAAGTGTCACTGGTTCAATTTCCAGTCAGGGCACATGACTAGGCTGAATGTCAGATCCCCAGTTGGGGGTGCGAGTGAAAGGCAACAACACATTGATGTTTCTCTCCCTCTCTTTCTCCTTTCCCCTCTCTCTAAAACTAAATAAATAAACAAATAAACAAATAAATTATTTAAAAAAATACTATGAACATCTATATGCCAACAAGTGAAACAACCTGGGTGAAATGGATAAATTTTAAGAAACATACAACCTTCAAAAACTGAATCAGAAACAATCAGAAAACATGAATAGATCCATTACAAGAAATTGAAGCACTAATCAAAACATTCTCAGCAAACAGAAGTCCTGGCCTGGATGGCTTCACAGGCAAATTTCACAAAAAATTCAAAGAAGAACTAATACATTTCCTTCTCAAACTATTCCAAAATATCAAAGAGGAGGAAAGACTTTTAAACTCTTTTTATGAGGCCATCATTATTCTAAATCAAAAAGCAGATAAAGACACTAAAAAAAATTATAGTCTGATATCTCTGATGAACATAGATGCTGAAATCCCAAACAAAATATCCAGCAATATATTAAAAAGATGATACACCATGATCAAGTGAGATCTATCTCAGGGATACAAGGTTGGTACAATATTCACAAATCAATGTGTGATATATATCACATAAAAAATGAAAGATAAAATCATATCCTCATATCAATAGATGCAGAAAAAGCATTTGATAAATTTAGCACCAATTTATGATTTTAAAAACTCATAGCAAAGTGGGACGAGAGGGATAATACCTCAATATAATAAAGACCATATATGCAAGACCTACATCCAACATAATACTCAGTGGGCAAAAACTAAAATTCTTTCCCTTAAGATCAGGAACAAGACAGAGATGTCCACTTTCACCACTCTTATTCAACATAGCACTGGAAGTCTTAGCCTCATTGAGAAGAAGAAGAAATAAAAGGCATCCAAATTGGAAAGGACAAAAACTGTCATTATTCACAGATGACATGACATTGTACATAGCAAACTCTAGGTACTTGGAGACAGGGTCCATGAGGTGGGTATAAACGTTAACTGGAATGATAAGGCCAGGTCCCTAATCCAACAGGGCTGATGTCCTTATAAGAAGAGGAAGATCTCAGAACTGCTCTCTCCTGCATCCAAGAACACTGCGAGAAGGCATCTGTCTATAATCTGGAAAGAGAGATCTCACTGGGAACCAAATCAGCAAGCACCTTGAACTTGGATTTCCTGGCCTCCAGAACTATAGGAAAACAAGTGGTTGATGGTAGAGGAGTGAGGGGAGGCTGGGCTTGCTTGCTCCCAAGACCTGTCTGTAGTTTAGGTCCATTATGGACAGAACATCTCAGCTAACATCTGGATACTGATAGGAGTTGAGCCTTGGTGCTGCTGGCAGCAGAGGAGATTGTCTTGAAATGACCTGTCTGGTGAGGATCGTGGAAGAGAAAGGGGCAAGATGCAAGTTCTGGCTGGCTTGGCTCCCGAGCTGTGGCTAGCAGTACACAAAGATTTTTAGTGACACTAGGTTTCCCCTGAAAGGAGTCAGGGGTGGAGAGCAGAGCCAGGAATGGGCCAGGTGGTATCTGGCTCTGAGAGGCAAGGAGCAGCATATATATATACTTACTTACTTACTTACTTATTTATTTATTTTCTTTTGATTGTTTTTTGCAGACCAAGGAGGAAATGCTGGGCGGGGGGGGGGGGGGGTGGCGAGATTTTTGAGAAACACACATGCAAGAGTTCAATCATCCACTCTCCACACCCCACATTGCGTGCACTTGCAGAAGTGCCCCATCTGCCTGCCCTGGCATGCAACCAGTCCACCCACCTAGGCGCGCAATGGGCCCACCTGCGGCTGGCCCTGGGCCAGTGCGCAGAAGAGCCCATGACCGAGCTGCCCCAGTGTGCAACTGGTCTGCCTGCTGCAGTGAGCAAACAGCCAGCTCGGAGCCTGCCTGACCCAGGCCTGTGCTAGGGATTGCACTCACCCCCTGGCTGAGGCCAAAGGAGAGTGAAGTGAACTAGAGATGCTTTGTAAAATTTTGGGTGCTGGCTCTGGAGAAAGAGCTGGGAGAGTAGTGGACTAGATCCCAGTGCAGAATCATCCCCACTGCTACAGGAGAAATCTCTTAAGCAGACTACTCTTCTCCTAGTTGCATCAGCCAGAGGCAACAGCTCAAAAACTGTATACAAGGTCACAATACAAAGGCAGGAAATAAAAGCAGGTCAATCTAAGAACAGAAACAAACAAGAAGAGCTACCTAAAATGAGGAGAAGGAGAAACAACACCCCATCAAAAGGAAAGGAGGAATTCCCAGAAGGAGGGATAGATGAAATAGAGGCAAACAAACTATCAGACATGAAATTTAAAACAATGGTAGTGTGGAACCTCAATTAACTCAACAAATTCAGAGAAAACTACAAGGAACTCCAGGGGAACTACAAAGAACTCCAGGGAAGCTACAAGGAACTTACCAAGGACTATACCAGCATGAAAAAGCACATAGAAACTATCAATAAGAGCCAGGAAGAAATGAAGAATACAATTTCTGAATTGAAGAACACAGCAGAAGCAATCCAAAGCAGGCTAAATGAAGCAGAGAATCAGATCAGCGAGTTAGAGGACAACATAGAAAAAAATTCCCAGACAGTGCAACAAATTGAAAAAGACTGAAAAAGAATGAAGAAGGTGTAAGAGAGCTACAGGACAACATGAAATGCAATGATATCCATATCATAGGGATACCAGAAGGAGAAAAAGAGGAGTAAGGGATAGAAAACTTGATTGAAAAGTAATGACAGAAAACTTCCCAAATATGAGGAGAGAGAAAGTCTCACAAGTACAGGAAGGACAGAGGGTCCCAATGAAGATGAATCCAAGGAGGCCCACTCCAAGGCACATCATAATTAAAATGGCATCATTCAAAAATAAAGAGAGAATCATTAAGGCAGGAAGAGAAAAACAGCAAAAAACATAAAAGGGAGCTTCAATAAGGCTATCAGCTGATTTCTCAACAGAAGCGCTACAAGCCAGAAGGAAATGGCAAAAAATATTTCAAGCAATGAAAAATAAAGGCCTACAACCAAGACTACTCTACCCAGCAAGGCTCTCTTTCAAAATGGAAGGTGAAAAAAGAAGTTCCCCTGACAAAGGAAGACTAAAAGGATATATCTCCACCAAACAAACATTGCAAGAGATGCTAAGGAGCCTGCTTTAAGAAGAGGAAGAAAAAGAAAGAGGAAGAGAAACACAGGTACAAAGGGAAATGAATAAATACTTCTTAATAATAACCTTAAATGTAAATGGATTTAATGTACCAATCAAAAGACATAGGGTAGTGGAATGGATATGAAAACATGACCCACATATATGCTGTCTACAAGAGACTCACCTCAAAACAAAAGATCTGCACAGACTGAAAGTGATGGGATGGGAAAAAATATTTCAAGCTAATGGACATGAAAAAAAAGCTGGAGTAGCAATACTTATATCAGACAAAACAGATTTCACAGCAAAGGCCATAAAAAGAGACAAACAAGGACATTTCATAATACTTATGGGAACATTCCATCAAGAAGATATAACCCTTGTAAACATATATGCATTCAACATAGGAGAACCCAAATAGGTGAGGAAAATCTTAGAGGACTTCAAGAAAGATATCAACAGCAACACACTCATAGTAGGGGACTTTAACACCCCATTGTCAACAATGAACAGATCTCCAAAACAAAGAAATACCAAGGATATTGAGGCATTGAACAACACTCTAGATCAAATGGACTTAGTTGATATATATAGAACTTTACACCCCAAAGAAGCAAAATATACATTACTTTCAAGTGCACAAGGAACATTTTCAAAGATAGACCACATGGTAGGACACAAAACAAGCCTCAACAAATTTAAGAAGATTGAAATTATATCAAGCATCTCCTCAGATCACAGTGGCTTGAAACTAGAAATCAACCTCAAGGAAAAAACTCAAACACTCAAACTCATGGAGAATGAATAACATGCTATTAAATAATGAATGGGTTAACAATGACAGCAAGGAAGAAATCAAAAAAACTTTAAAAAATAAATGATATTGAATACACAACAGCCCAAAACCTGTAGGACACAGCGAAAGCAATCCTGAGAGGAACATTCATAGCAATACAGGCCTACAAAAAAGGGATAGAAGAATCTCAAATAAAAAATCTAATGTGACAGGTACAAGAACTAGAAGAACAACAAGAAAAAAAATCCCAGAGCGAGTAGAAGGAAGGAAATCATCAAGATCAGAGCAGAAATAAAAGACATAGAGACTAAACAGACAATTCAAAAGATCAATAAAACTGGGAGTTGGTTCTTTGGAAAGATACATTAAATTGTCAAGCCTTTAATCAGGCTCATCAAGAAAAAAAGGGAGAGGACCCAAATTAAAATCAGAAATGAAAGAGGAGAAATAACAACTGATATCACAGAAATACAAAGAATTATAAGAAATTACTACAAACTACTGTGTGGCAAGGAATTTGAAAACCCAGATGAAATGGAAAAATTTCTGGAAACATATAATCTTCCAAAACTGAATCAAGAAGAAGCAGAAAATCTGAATAGATTGATAACAATGAATGAAATTAAAACAGTAATCAAAAAACTCCTGGCACACAAAAGCCCTGGATGGCTTCACAGGCGAATTTTACAAAATACTTAAAGAAGAACTAATGCCTATCCTTCTCAAACTATTCCAAAAAATCCAAGAAGAGGGAGGACTCCCAAACTCTTTCTATGAATCCAGTATCATACTAATTCCAAAAACATGTCAACACACAACAAAGAAAGAAAACTACAGGCCAATATTGCTGATGGACATAGATACTAAAATCCTCAACAAAATATTGGCAAACCAGATCTAGCAATACATTAAAAAGATCATACACCCTGATCAAGTGGATTCATCCCAGGGACACAAAAATGGTTTAATATTCACAAATCAATAAACATAATACATCTCATAAACAAAATGGAAGACAAAAATCACGTGATCATATCAATAGATGCTGAAAAAGCATTTGATAAAGTACAACACCCATTTATGATGAAAACACTCAGCAATGATGGAATAGAGGGAACATACCTCAACATAACAAAGGCCATATATAAGAAAGCTGAAGCCAACATCATATTCAATGAGCAAAAACTCAAAGCATTCCCCCTGAGATCAGGAACAAGATAAGGATGTACATGCTCTCCACTCTTATTCAACATAATCCTGGAAGTTCTAGCCACAACAATCAGACAAGAAAAAGAAATAAAAGGCATCCAAATTGGAAAAGAGGAAGTAAAACTGTTTTTTTTTTTTTTTGCAGATGACATGATAGTACATAGAAAATTCTTGAGACTCCATAAAAAAACTACTGAACATAATAAGCAAATTTGGCTAAATAGCAGGGTACAAAGTCAATATTCAGAAATTGAAGGCATTTCTGTACACCAACTACAAAATATCAGAGACTGAAACTAGAAAAAAATCCCATTTACTATAGCAACAAGAAAAATAAAATACCTAGAAATAAACTTAACCAAGGAGGAAACAGACTTGTACTCAGAAAACTATATAACACCGAAGAAAGAAATGAACAAAAATACAAATAAATGGAAGCATATATCATGTTCATGGATGGTACAAATCAACATCAATAAAATGTCCATACCATTCAAAGCAATTTATAATTTAACACAATTCCTATTAAAATACCAGTGACATATATCCCAGACCTAGAACAAATATTTCAAAAATGTATATGGAACCAAAAAATGATCAGAATAGCCATAGCAATCTTGAGGAAGAAGAACAAGGTCGGAGAAATCACAATACCTGATGTCAAACTATACTACAAGGCCACTGTAATCAAAACAGTTTGGTACTGGCATAAGAACAGACATATAGACTAATGCAACAGAATAGAGAGTCCAGAAATAAATCCAGTTCTATATGGTCAACTAATATTGACAAAGGGGGAAGGAACATAAAATGGAGTGAAAAGAGCCTCTTCAATAAATGGTGTTGGGAGAACTGGACAGGGACGTACAAAAAAATAAAACTAGACCACCAACTTATACCCTATACCAGAATAAATTCAAGATGGATAAAGACTTAAATGTAAGCCATGACACCATAAAAGTCCTAGAGGAAAACATAGGCAGTAAAATTTCAGCTATCTCACATAGCAATATTTTTGCTGATATATCTCCTAAGGCAAGGAAAATTAAAAAAAGAATAAACAAATGGGATTACATCAACTAAAGAGTTTCTGCTCAGCAAAAGAAAACATCAGCAAGATGAAAAGGGAACCAACCATATGGAAAAACATATTTGCCAATGATACCTCAGACAAGAAATTAATCTCCAAAATATAAAAAAACTTATATGGCTCAACACCAGGAAGACTGACAGTGCAATTAAAAAATGGTCAAAGGGTCTGAACAAGCACTTCTCCAAGGAGGACATACAGAGAGCCCATAGACATACTTAACATCACTAGCCATCAGAGAATTGCAAATAAACCACAATGAGATACCACTTCATATTAGTCAGAATGGCCATCATCAACAAATCAATAAACAACAGGTGCTGGTGAGGATATAGAGAAAAAGGAATCCTAGTGCACTGTTAGTGGGAATGTAGACTGGTGTAAACACTATGGAAAGCAGTATGGAATTTCCTCAAAAAACTAAAAATGGAACTGCCATTTGAACCAGCAATTCCATTACTAGGATTATTCTTGAAGAATCTTGAAACACCAATTCAAAAGAACCTATGCACCTCTATGTTCAGAGCAGCAGTATTTACAATAGCCAAGTGCTGGAAACAGCTTAAGTGCCCACCTGTAGATGAGTAGGTCAAAAAACTGTGGTACATTTACACAATGGAATACTATGCAGCAGAGAGAAAGAAGGAACTCCTACCATTTGCGACAACATGGATGGAACTAGAGATAATTATGCTTAGCAAAATAAGTAAGGCAACAAAAAACAAATACCATATGATATCCACTAACACAGGAAACTAAGAAGCAATATAAACAAATGAGCAAAATTGAACCAGAGGCATGTAAACAAGAAGCAGACTAATAGTTACCAGGGGGAGGGGGTTGAGGTAGAGAAGGGGTAATTAGGGGAAGGCTCTAGTCAAAGAAGTAGTGTAAATGACCCATAGACATGGACAACAGTGTGGGGATTGACTGGGAGAATGGGTGGGCTGGGTGGGGGGGCAGCAATGGGGGAAAAAGTGGGACAACTGTAAGAGAAAAACAATAAAAAAACCCACAACAATAAAGACTCCACCCAAAAAATCTACTCCATCTAATCAATGAATTTGTCAAAGCAGCAGGATACAAAATTAATATACAGAAACCAGTGATGTTTTTATATACCAATAATAACTTATCAGAAAGAGAAACTAAGAAAACAATCCCATTTATTATTGCATCAAAAAAGTAAGTTACCTAGGAATGTGTGGTAAAGGATTTGCATTCAGAAAACTATAGGACACTGAAAAAATTGAGGAAGATATTAAAAAGTAGGGGCGTATACCATGTTCATGAATGGAAAGAATTAACATTATTAAAACGTTCATACAACCCAATACAATCTATAGATTCAACACATTCCCTGTTAAAATACCAATGACATATTTCACAGACCTAGAACAAATATTTAAAAAATGTATATGGAACCAAAAAAAAACAAAACAAAAAAAACAAAACCCAAATAGCTTTAGCAATCTTGAGAAAGAAGAACAAAGTTGGAGGGAAAACAATACCCAATATCAAACTATACTATAAGGACACTGTAATCAAAACAGTTTGGTACTGACATAAGTGCTGGCATAGAGATCAATGGAAGAGAACAAGAACCCAAAAATAAACCCACACCTTTATGTCCAATTAATATTTGACAAAGGAGTCAAGAGCATACAATGGATTAAAGATAGTCTCTTCAATAAATGGTGTTTGCAAAATTGGACAAGTATATGCAAAAGAAAGAAAGAAAGAAAGAAAGAAAGAAAGAAAGAAAGAAAGAAAGAAAGAAAAACTAGATCACCAACTTACCTCATACACAAAATAAACTCAAATGGATAAAAGACTTAAATGTAAGTTGTGAAACCATAAAAATCCTAGGAGAAAGCACAGGCAATAAATTTTCACACATCTCACAAAGAAATTTTTTTTTTTTTGCTATATCACCTGGGGCAAGGGAAACAAAGAAGAAAATAAGCAAATGGGACTACATCAAATTAAAAAGCCTCTCCATAGCTAAAGAAACCATCAGTAAAATGAGAAGGGAACCTACTGTATGGGAGAACATATTTGCCTTTGATACATCTGATAAAGATTTAATTTCCATAACATATAAAGAACTATACAACTCAACATCAGAAAGACAAACAATCCAATTTAAAAAAGGGCAAAGAACTTGAATAGACACTTCTCCAAAGAGGACATACAGATGGCAATAGACATATAAAAAGTGCTCAAGGTCACTAATCATCAGAGAGAGGCAAATAAAAACCACGATGAGATATCACCTCACACATGTCAGAATGGCTAGCATCAATAAATCAGCAAATAAATGTTGGCAAGGATGTGGAGTAAACAGAACCCTAGTGCTCTGTTGGTGGGAATGCAGACTGGTGCAACCCTATGGAAATCAGTATAGTGTTTTCTCAAAAAATTAATAATGGAACTTCCTTCTGACCCAGCAATCCCACTTCTGGAAATATACTCTAAGAATCTCAAAACATTAATTTGAAATAATATATGTGGCATTATTTACAATAACCAAGATCTAGAAATACCCTGAGTGCCCATCAGTTAATGAGTAGATAAAAAGATGTGGTACATTTACACAATGAATTACTACACAGCCATAAGAAGGATGGAAGTCTTACCTCATCTGGCAGCAAGGATGGACCTGGAGATTATTATGCTAAGTGAAGTAAGCCAGTCATAGAAAGACAAATACCATGTGATTCCACTTATATGTGGAATCTAATGAGCAAAATAGAAACTGAGGTATGTATACGTGCAACAGACTAACAGATTTTGGTGGGGAAGGGGCAATGGGGGACTGGATGAAAGAAGGTGGAGAGATTAGTCAAAGAACATATATATATATATAAACTATGAATAGAGTGTAGTGAAGACCAGAGGGAAGGGGGGGGGTGGAAACTTTGTTTTAGTGGGCAAAGGCAGGGGGAAATGGGAACATTTGTAATAGTGTAAACAATCAAAATAAAGAAAAAATTAAATTAAATTAACTTTAAAAAGTCCTATTCCTAATGGCCACTGGCACCGTCTTGCAGCCACCCCAGATGAAAATGAGGCAAAGCACAGAGGAGCAGACACTAGGTCTCTGAAAGGCCTTATAATGACAGTTAATTAGTCCCTGGAACCACCAGCCCTATGCACTGAGAATGATATCAACTCCATTACACAGCCCAGAAGGCAGGCAGAAGCAGGTATGTATGGCTGATAGGAAAAGATCTGCAGGAAATTAAAGGGGGATGTGGGGACAGTACTCTGCACAGTATGATCTTTATTGTTTAAAATTTAAAGGGTGCAAATGCCCATGTTTTCTGAGAAAAGATTGAAATATTTTCCTAGCAGGTTAAGTAACCTGTATTTAGTGCTTACCTTTGAGCACACAGCAGGGCCAGAGCATAAAGGAAGAGAGACTTTCCCCCTTATTTTATATTTTTCAAAATAGTTTCATTGCAAACTGCATTTCTATACTATGTTTATGTGTTTGCATATCATAAAATCAAAAGGGATGTAGAGATGTAATTTAAATTGCAATCATGTCTATTTAATGAAAAAATATTTCTTGTAATGGAAAAAGTAAAAAACTCTGGCAATTATGCCTGAGCATGCCTGTTCCTCACAAGATCTCTGCCAGTGGGAAGAACGAATCTGATTCAGAAAGCAGTTACCAAAAAGCATACCTTTAAACAACCCTTTGAGGGTACTGGATTAGTCTGTTAGGGCTACAATGACAAAGTACAACAAACTGAGGGGCTTCAAAAACAGAAGTTTATTTTCTCACAGTCTTGGAGTTTAGAAATCCAAGACCAAGTGTGGAGCTTCCAGCTGTCTAAGCCCTGTGGAGTGCTAAACAGTGGTACATCCTTCTGGTCATGATGTATGACAATGAGCACAGATTACTGCCAATCAAGAAAGCTTACCCAGGGCTTTGGTGTCCACAGTTTTTAATGGGGCTTGATTACACACATACTTCTTGAATGGCAGCCCTGTCTTCTCCAGTCTCTCACTGAAGTTTAGCTAACACCTTTCATGCCCACTTCCTCTGAAGTCAAGGCTAATACTGTGTGTCCCAATGTCCCCAGGTAAACAAAGACACTCCTATTAGCATGACATTCCAGGGGCCTAGAATCACCTTCCAGTAACTGAGGGCAAGTATCGCGGAACCAATGCAGGTTCTTCTTGCCCAGCAATCGAAATAATGTGCGAGGTAAGATGGGATTTCTGACATTCCTTTATTGCTGATATTACAGCATTTGTGCTTGCTCTCCACCACATGCGTGCGCTGAACCACCGGCTGACCGCCAACTGCGCTCCCGCCTGCTTGTCGCACAATACTCCCGTGGGGATTCCACCCCTTATATATTATGCATAGACAAAAGCTGGCTATTAGCCAAAATATGACATCCATGCTTATATAACTGCAAGTGTGCTTGCATGTGAATCTAATTATTATGTCTAAACAGCCCATGCCCTTGGGGTGAGGGAGGCTGACAGACTCTATTGTCTGCACAGCAAGTATTAGACTTCTCTTTGGATACTATCAATTCTCTATTACACACTTGTACTTGCATTCCTTCTTGAAAATCCACTACTCTTACCATTCATACAGTGAAGGTTGCAAATGTCGAAATGTTCATTAAGAGGGAGTTGGTGGAATAAACTGTGGGGTTTATTTATTCACAGTGGGGTGCCTTGAGCTGTAAAAAGGAATGGGGATAACTATATACAATGATGTGATGACAAGGATATGTTCAGTAAAAAAAAGCAAAATGGAAAAATGTTGGTATGGCATACTGCTGTGTACCTAACAAGGGGATATGAATATATAAACATATTTGCTCATATTAAAACAAAGAAAGAATACACTAAAACCTTTTAAGATTTTATTTGGGGGAGTGATTAAATAAGAACACCCATAACACTCATACTGTAGTCTCTAAATAGCCTATTCTACTAAAAGGAATCAGAGGTCCTTAGATAAATGGCTGATTCCAGATCCTGGGAAGGAAATATACAAATAAGTCTGGAACATTTTGTCATATCAGAAAGCAAGGAGGCAATCTGAGATTACCTGAGCATGTCAGGACTCATGAACCAACCTGAAGAGTTTCTACTGACCAAAGACAGAATGATTTTAGCGCTAATAAGGATGGCAACAGATGGAAATATTCTGGATGCTAAATCTGTGAGTTTCTAATAATACCTTAAAATACAGCTAGAGAATGTGAGGAAACCAACTCATTATTTGGAAAACTGGTAAGCAGAGGGGAAGATTCAAACATCCATTTCACCTTTCTTAGTCAAACTATCCTCAGAAAAACTAACAGTGGGTAATGGGAAGTTCTTATTTATTGAAGTATTCCTGCTGAGAAATGAAGAAGAAATATATAATTCAATTTGAAATAACGACTTGCAAAGCCTGATGAGTTAATGGATATGGGCAATGATTACACATGACTGAGGAAGAAGATGGCGGAGGAGTGAGGGGAGGCTGCGCTCTCTGGCTCCCGAAACCCATCTGTGGTTTGGACTAATTGCACACAGATCATCTCAGTAAGCGGCTGGACACTGGCAGGAGTCGAGCCTTGGCATTGCTGGATTAGAGAAAAAACATCTGGGAGCGACCTGTTTGGTGAGGATAGCGGAAGAAAAAGGGACGAAACGGGACTCCTGACTGGGGTGGCTGCTTGAGCTGCGGCTAGAAGGACACAAAGGCTTTTTGGTGACCACAGGCTTCCCCAGGGGGGCGTCAGGAGGAGAGCGGATCTCTGACTGCTGGCAGAGACAGGACTTGACCAGGTGGCATTGACGCTGGAAGACGGGGGACAGCGTGCTACTGTACAAGTGAAAACGTAATTTTTCCTCTGTATTTTTCTCTTGTGAACTGCGGAGAGGGGGGAAAAGTTTGGGGGTGATAGGACATTCGTAAGGAGCGCAGGTGCAGAAGTGTGCTTCCCCACTCCCCAACCCTCCCCTTGGGTCATGGGGTCGCGCATAGGGAAGTGCCCTGATTCACTGGCCCAGGTGCCCAGGGCTGCATGTCCAGGTGCCCCTCAGACACACGCCAACAGACATAAAATCAGTGACCCAACGGGCACAGGGAGGGCCCACTGGACACGCAGAAGACTGTGTGCAGTCGCCCCTGGCCAGCCCAGTGGGTGCCAGGCCGAAGTATCAGGCTAGAATCCGGAGCTCAGAGCACTTGCCCAGGCTCTGCGCATGCCCGCTCAGGAGGTGCGGGAACAGTGGGCAGCTGCGGCGTGGGAACAGCGGGCAGCAGCGACTCACAGACACTCACGTCTACTGAGCACAAGTGTCTGCGGCCCTGCCCTAAGAGGCGAAAGACCAACTCCCGGAATACTGCGCTGCAGGCCTGAGGCTAGCTCCCCAGCCACTTGGGTGCACACCCGCACTCGAGCGAAAAACAAACAAACAAACAAAAAAACACCTCGCCGGCTTTCTTGGAGCACGGCACGGCAGGCCTGAGCTTAGTTCCCAGGCCGCCTTGGGCGCACACTGATGCTTGAGTGAAAAAAACACCTCGCCAGCTTCCCCAGAGTGCGATGTGGCCTGCTTTCCCAGATTGCGGCGTGGCAGACCTGAGGTGGGCTCTTGGCTACCTTGCATTGCGCCCTGCCGGCCACCTCGCGCACACCGCTGCTGCAAGGAATAGGAATCTCTGACCCATCACATTAGACCAGCTGTGGACGCAGAAAAAGAAGACAACACAAGAAGGCTGAACTGAGTAAAAACATTCTTTTTTTTTATTTTCTTTTTTCCCTTTTTCCTTTTTCTTTTCTTCCTGAAAGAGGAGGGGAGGAGGGAGGAGGGGAAGGAAGGAGGAAAAAGCAAACTATATCTCCAATCTGTTTTATATAATCTTTCCTTCTTACCCCTCTTCTTCAATTGTTGTTTATTTGTTTGTGGGCCTAGTTTAGCCTCCCTTTCACTCTAAATAAATAGAATATAACTACTATATAAATCCAGTACTATATAATTCCACTTTCCTACTATATTCTGCACTCTTCCCCCTTTTTCTTTCTTCTATAGTTATTAACATACAACGTAAATATTACCTACTGTCTTGCACAGTCTCAACTATTATTAACCTATTATCCCCTCTCTCAAAAATCATATTTTTCCTTCACAAAAACAACTCTTATCTATTCTTCCTATAGTGTAAAAGCTCTAATCTCTCTACGTTTATATTAATACTGGCTCGTTGGCTGACGATAGCAGGATAGAAGGTGGGGGATATTTTTGAGGGTGCGGGTCTCCTGCTGGGGCTGTGTGTTTATGTTTTTAACAGCATCTCCACAAAAGAATTTGAGATAAAGTGGATAGAGTGACTCTCAATCAACAAGCCAGAAGGAAGTTTCTAACAAAAAAATCTGAAATATAACCAGACAGCATAAACAAACGATATAAAAGGTATCCCAAGAACACCAGGCTCAGGAGATCAAAGAGACTGCACCACTGAAACCCTCAGATCTACCATAAAAAAATCTCATACCACAAAGGTGGGAAGGCAAAGCAGATAAATCCAAATAACAAAAACAAACAAGAAGAATCCAACATGGTAAGACACAGAAACAACCTCTCAAGGAAAAGAAAAGAGGAATCCCCAGAAAGAGAGGTAGATGAAATAGACATAGCCCAAATGTCAGACATGGAATTCAAAACTATGGTGGTGAAGAAACTCAATATGATCAAAAACCTCAAAAACAACTATGACAACCTCCAAGGGAGTTACCAACAGCTCCAAGAAAATTACAGGGAACTTGCAGAGAACTACATCACCATAAAAAAAGACATAGAAACTATCAACAAGAACCAGGAAGAAATGAAGAATGCAATCTCTGAACTGAAAAACACAGTAAAATCAGTCAAAAGCAGACTAAACGAAGCAGAGGATCGGATTAGTGAGTTAGAGGATAATGTAGGTAATAATTCTCAAATGATACAGCAAAATGAAAAAAGATTGAAAAAATATGAACAAGATGTAAGGGAATTACAGGATAGCATTAAAAGAAATAATATCAGGACCACAGGAATAAGAGAGGGAGAAGAAAAGGAGCATGGAATTGAAAAACTGATAGGAGAAATAGTGACAGAAAATTTTCTGAACCTGATGAGAGAAATAGTTATGCAAGTCCAAGAAGCACTGAGAGTTCCAATAAAGAGGAACCCCCAAAAACCCACTCCAAGGCACATCATAGTTAAAATGGCAACATTCCAAGACAAAGAGAGAATCCTAAAAGCAGCAAGAGAAAAACAGCAAATAACTTACAAGGGAGCTCCAATAAGGCTATCGACCGATTTCTCAACAGAAACATTACAAGCCAGAAGGGAATGATCAAAAATATTTCAAGCAATGGAAAACAAAGGCCTACAACCAAGAATACTCTACCCAGCAAGGCTCTCATTCAAAATGGAAGGTGAAATAAGGAGTTTCTCAGACAAAGGAAGACTAAAAGAATACATCTCCACCAAACCAGCATTGCAAGAGATGCTAAAGGGAATATTCTAAGAAAAAGGAAGAGAAAAAACAAAAAAAGAGTAGAGGAACAGAGATACAAAAGGGAAATGAATAAATACATGTCAATAATAACCTTAAATGTAAAAGGATTAAATGCTCCAATTAAAAGACATAGGGTAATGGAATGGATAAGAAAACAGGACCCACATATTTGCTGTCTACAAGAAACACACCTCAAAACAAAAGATTTACATAGACTGAAAGTAAAGGGATATAAAAAAATCTTCCAAGCAAATGGACCTGAAAAAAAAGCTGGGGTAGCAGTCCTCATATCAGACAAAACGGATTTCAAAGCAAGGGCAATAAAAAGAGACAAAGAAGGACATTTCATAATACTTAAAGGAACAATTCATCAAGAAGATATAACACTGATAAACATATATGCACCCAACATAGGAGCACCCAAATACATAAAGCAAATACTAGAAGACTACAAGAAGGATATTAACAACAACACACTCATAGTAGGGTACTTCAACACTCCATTATCAACAATAGACAGATCATCAAAGCAAAGAAACACCAGAGATATGCAGGCATTGAACAACACACTAAACCACATGGATTTAACTGATATATATAGAACTTTTCACCCCAAAGAAGCAAAATATACATTCTTTTCAAAGGCATATGGAACATTTTCAAAGATAGACCACATAATAGGACACAAAACAAGCCTCAACAAATTCAAGAAAATTGAAATTATATCAAGCATCTTTTCAGACCACAATGCCTTGAAACTAGAAATCAACCTCAGGGAAAAAAATCAAAGACACCCAAACTCATGGAGAATGAATAACACGCTATTAAATAACGAATGGGTTAACAATGACATCAAAGAGGAAATCAAGAAATTTCTAGAAACTAATGATAATGAACACACAACAGCCCAAAACCTATGGGACACAGCAAAAGCAGTCCTGAGAGGGAAGTTCATAGCAATACAGGCATATCTGAAAAGACTAGAAGAATCTCAAATAAAAAACCTAACCATAAAGCTACAAGAACTAGAACAACAACAACAAACAAAGTCTAGGGCAAAAAGAAGAAAGGAAATCATCAAGATCAAAGTAGAATTAAACGACATAGAAACGAAACGAACAATCCAACAAATCAACAAAACTAGGAGCTGGTTCTTTGAAAAAATAAACAAAATCGACAAGCCTCTAGCCAGGCTCATTAAGAAAAAAAGAGAGAAGACCCAAATAAACAAAATCAAAAATGAAAGAGGAGAAATCACGACTGATACCTCAGAAATACAAACAATTATAAGAAATTACTACAAACAACTATATGGCAAGAAATTTGACAACCTAGTAGAAATGGACAGATTTCTAGAAACATATAACCTTCCAAAACTGAATCAAGAAGAAGTAGAAAGTCTCAACAGACCAATAACAAAGAAGGAAATTGAAACAGTAATCAAAAATCTCCCTGCACACAAAAGCCCTGGACCGGATGGCTTCACAGGCGAATTTTACAAAACGTTTAGGAAAGAACTAACTCCTACCCTCCTCAAAATATTCCAAAAAATCCAAGAAGAGGGAAAAATCTCAAACTCTTTCTATGAAGCCAGTATTACCCTAATCCCAAAACCAGGTCAAGACACAGCAAAGAAAGAAAACTACAGGTCAATATCACTGATGAACATAGATGCTAAAATCCTCAATAAAATTTTGGCAAACAGGATCCAACAATACATCAAAAAGATCATACACCATGATCAAGTGGGATTCATCCCAGGGATGCAAGGATGGTTTAATATTCACAAATCAATAAATATAATACATCACCTAAACAAAATGAAAGACAAAATTCACATGATCATATCTATAGATGCAGAAAAAGCATTTGATAAAGTACAACACCCATTTATGATGAAAACACTCAGCAAAATGGGAACAGAGGGAGCATACCTTAACATAATTAAGGCTATATATGAGAAGCCTGAGGCCAACATCATACTCAATGGACAAACTGAAAGCATTCCCCCTGAAATCAGGAACTAGACAAGGCTGTCCACTCTCCCCACTTCTATTCAACATAGTGCTGGAAGTCCTAGCCACAGCAATCAGACAAGACAAAGAAATAAAAGGCATCCAAATTGGGAAAGAAGAAGTAAAACTATCATTATTTGCAGATGACATGATAGTATACCTAGAAAACCCTATAAACTCCACTATAAGACTACTTGATATAATAAGTGAATTTGGAAAAATAGCAGGGTACAAAATAAATATACAAAAATCTAAGGCATTTCTGTACACCAACAATAAAATATCAGAGACAGAGGCAAAAAAGAAAATACCATTTACTATAGCAACAAGAAAAATAAAGTACCTAGGAGTAAACTTAAGCAAAGAGATAAAAGACCTGTACACTGAAAATTATGCAACATTGAAGAAAGAAATTAAGGAAGATATAAATAAATGGAGGCAACTACCATGTTCTTGGATGGGAAGAATCAACATCATCAAAATGGCCATACTACCCAAAGCAATTTACAGATTCAATGCAATCCCTATTAAAATATCAATGACATATTTCACTGACCTAGAACAAATCCTCCAAAAATTCATATGAAACCAAAAAAGACCCCGAATAGCAAAAGCAATCTTGAAACAGAAGAACACAGCAGGAGGAATCATAATACCAGACATCAAACAATACTACAAAGCCACTGTGATCAAAACAGTCTGGTACTGACATAAGAACAGACATATAGATCAGTGGAACAGAATAGAGAGTCCAGAAATAAACCCAGGCCTCTATGGTCAACTAATCTTTGATAAAGGAGGAAGGAACATCAAATGGAGTGAGAAGAGCCTCTTTAAGAAATAGTGCTGGGAGAACTGGACAGGGACGTGCAAAAAAATGAAACTAGACCACCAACTTACACCACACACGAGAATAAACTCAAGATGGATTAAAGACTTAAATGTAAGCCGTGATACCATAAAAGTCCTAGAGGAAAACATAGGCAGGAAAATTTCAGATATCACCATAACAATATCTTCATGGATACATCTCCCAAGGCAAGAGAAATAAAGGAAAAAGTAAACAAACGGGACTACATCAAACTAAAAAGTTTCTGCTCATCAAAAGAAAACATCAGCAAGATGAAAAGGAAACCAACCATATGGGAAAACATATTTGCCAATGATATCACAGACAGGGGACTCATCTCCAAAATATATAAAGAGTTTATACAACTCAACATCAAGAAAACAAACAACCCAATTCAAAAATGGGCAAAGAACCTGAACAAACACTTCTCTGAAGAGGACATACAGGAGGTCCATAGGCACATGAAAAAATGCTCAACATCATTGGCCATCAGAGAGATGCAAGTAAAAACCACAGTGAGATACCACCTTACACCTGTCAGAATGGCCATCATCAACAAATCAACAAACAACAAATGCTGGCGAGGATGTGGAGAAACGGGAACCCTACTGCACTGTTGGTGGCAATGCAGACTGGTGCAGCCACTATGGAAAACAGTATGGAATTACCTCAAAAAACTAAAAATGGAACTGCCATTTGAACCAGTGATTCCACTGCTAGGATTATACCCGAAAAATCCTGAAACCCTAATTCAAAAAAACCTATGCACCCCTACGTTCATAGCAGCCCTGTTTACAATAGCTAAGTGCTGGAAACAGCCGAAGTGCCCATCTGTAGATGAGTGGATCAAAAAACTGTGGTACATCTACACAATGGAATACTATGTAGCAAAAAGAAAGAAGGAGCTCCTGCCATTTGCGACAACATGGATGGAACTAGAGAGAATTATGCTTAGTGAAATAAGCCAGGCAAAGAAAGCAAAATACCATATGATATCACCTAATACAGGAAACTAAAGAGCAACACAAACAAACGAACTAAATAGGCAAAGACTAGAATAATAGTCAGTAGGGGGGAGGGGGGAGGGAGAGAAGGGGGATAAGTAAGGGAAGGGTCTAGTCAAGGAACGTGTATGAATGACTCATGGACATGGACAACGGGGAGGGATATAATTGTGGGAGAAGGGATGGGCTGGTTGGGGGGAGCAATGGGGGAAAAATGGGACAACTGTAATTGAATAACCAAAAAATAAAAATAAATAAATAAATAAAAATAAACATAGACTGAGTTCATATTCTGTTAGAAAAAAAAATGATTACACATGACTATAAACATCTAAACAAAGAAAAACATGTCTCTTGCCTCCTTATGGAAGAATGAACACACCACTCACTGCCAATGGCATACTTTTGCCAAAAACTAGACGCTGAATGTGGTCAAGTCTCCAGGTCAAACTATCAATTTTCAAGAATATAGAGAACCAAGGAATATGTTAAATGACACCAAAGAGATACAGTTAATAAAATCCAGATTATGAAAAACTCTATAAGACAAATCACCTGATTTCTTTAATAAATAATTTGAAGTAAAAATTATGAGATAATCAGAGAAATTTGAACTGACTGGATATTTGGCAATAGTTAAGAAGTATTAAATTTTTGGTGTTTCTGTATCATGACACTTTATTTTAAATTGTGCAGCTGAACTAGATATGAAATCCAAAAGAAAGTATAGGTCTCTGTGAGTAGAGGTGCGGGGCGGTATACAGCTCTGTCTCTCAGCAGGACAAAGTGTCACTCAAGAGAATTTGAAGAGGGTTTAATAAAAAGACGACTTACAAAGAGGGAAAGGTGTAAAGGAAGTACAATCCTAGGGCTAAAGAGGCAGAGCTGGCAGCCTGACCCTTCACCCAGGCTGGAGGGACTATGGGAAAGAGCTGTTCTAGAAAGTGAATAAAGTATAAAAGAAGGCTGTCTTCAGAGGTGGCCAATGCAAAATGAAAATGTGAGGCTCTGTTCAAACATCAGAGGTAAAATGACATTAAAGTTACTAAAATATAAACTTTTTCCTCAGGTAGGTCTCCTCCATTCTCCTCCCGTCTCCTCTCTTCTCTTACACTCCCCTTGCCACATTTTTATTTGTTATTTAATGTTAGACTGTCCTGACTTGGGGATGCTCCAGGGGTTTTTGTAGACCCTCACAGGTCCAGATGGACCCCACCCTTGTCTCAGTGAACCTCCACCCCACATTCCCTCTGGCTGCCTTCCAAGATGCCAGCCTCAACCAGAGACAAGAAAATCAAGTCAGGCATCTCCCCTTCCTACAGTTGCTACCCCAACCAACAGGGCTGAAAAGACAGACCCAAAGGGCTGTGTACCCTTTGAGGTGGGACTCACTGATCAAGGTGGGGGAAGCTTGCCCAGAGTCACTGTTCAATCTGTGAGAGTGTGGCCCAGCATCTCTGTTGGGACTCTGGCATCTGTAGCTTGTTCCAAGATCTAGATCTTCTACCACCTATTCCATATTTCCCTTGGCCCTGGCTGAGCAGGGTCCTTTAGTTAGTAGGGTGATCCAACCTTTCCTTCTGATAAGATATTAATCAGCAGTTCTGTCTCAACTGGATGACTGTAGTTTTCCATAAACTTTTACAGTGGGACGTGGCAATATTCTAAGATGTCTCCCAGTATATCCCCCAAATTCCAGACATAGTCCTCCCTGCCCTGCTGTGTAGCAGCCACCCAATCCCCTTGGACTTTGAGATCTGTTGCTCCAGCCTGTAGAGCAATTGCTCTCTGTGCATGTTGCTCAGCAGCATGAGTGTTACAGAACTAGTCAATGGTGTTCTGGAATAGCTGTGGGGTTCAATTGCCCATTGTCAAGAAGCATGACTCCCAATACAAGAGTTTGGAGGAAAAGGAAAAGGGTTATTTAAAGGTTATACAGATTTAGAATAATGGCAGATTTCTGCCATTAAGTCCTATTCCCTTTAAAAACACCCAAAACCACATAGTCCTGCCTCCCTCTGCCAAACCAGGCCAGCTTCAGAATACACCACTCAGATGTACCTTCTTTCAGAAAAGCAGAAGTCTGCAGCTCAATATTCCTGGTCACAGTTCAGCTTCAAACCTCTGTCACAAATCTGGGTGATTAGGCAGGTCTCCTGCAGCACCGCCAGCTGCCGCCATCTTCTCTTGGCAGACTTCTAGGAAGAACTTTCAGGCAGACCTCCTGACCTCTTCTGACCTGGTGGCTCTCTCCTTCTGGCCTTCAGCCTACCGTATTTTAAATTTTAGCTCAGAACTTCTTACATGACCATATCTGCCTCTTTCTATGGTGTGTTAGTGTCCACCATTTTTGTCTGCTCATCGGTGTCTTTGACCTTCTTTAGGCTGCCATTTTTAGTCAGGGCCAGAGTTTCCAGCAATGCATGGGCAACAGGGTGGGCACCCACCCTCTTGGCTATGTTATGAGTCTCTGCATGTTCTCATAGTCAGGTACACACTTCCCCTTGCTGGCCTTCAGGAAGGCATGGCTATTAACTTGCCTTTGTTATCTGATGTGCCTAAACCCTGCACCTTTTGTTCTTCATTTCCCACAATCCTGTTCCTTTACTTTCAGGGAACCCCTGCTCTGTACCCTGCTATAGGAGGAGCCCAACTGGCCAGGGGGATGACTCCACTTCCAGTTCATTGGAATTATAACCATGTTACCTGGTAGAAAGATTCTCCTTTAAGTATCCAAATCCACAGAAAACGAGATTGCAGAGACATAAAAAAAAAATTTTAAAGTGAGGTGTTGGGTAGAAAAATGATGGACACCCTTTCTACTCCAGACCTACTCATTCTGATCATACAGAATGTTCTATCCTGTAGGGCAGTACCCCAACTTCCAAGTCTCCCAGCTGGCAGTGTTACTGAGTTTTCAGTAGACCAATCCACTGTTCTATCAAGCCAGCTACTTCTCTGGTAAAAATCAGTGGATTCCATGGGTTTAAGCCCCCTGGGCCAAACATCCTTTCCCAGAGAGTGAACTACCTCTATATTGCACAGCTATGAATAACACATCCTAGAAGTTTATGAATGGTGGTGCTAGTAGATGTGCTGTAGGTGGGGCAGGCAACTCCAAACCCAGAATAAATATTTATCCCTTTGAAGACAAGTTGCTTCCCCATTCAAGATAGTAAGTGTTCAATGCAATCAGCCTGTTGCCAAGTAGTCAACTAGCTCCCCTTCCCACCAGGAAGAATGGTGCCATTCTCAGGGCTCAGTGTTGGTAAGGGGAAGACCATGATTAAGTCTATACCTAGCTTTCACCCATATCTACATGGCCACTTTGTGCATGGGCCTATAAGCAAGCACCAGGGAGGTGGGAGAAGTGAATATCTGAGATCCACATGATAGGTTATTTTGTTTGGGTTGTTGAGAGCTTCCTGAACCACAGATATCCTCTAGTGGGCATTCCATGCAGATCCATTCACAAACTAGACCTGTGGCTTTTCTTGCTCTCTTAACCAGTTCCAGAGAACTCTCCAAATTCCAGGAACTCAGAATTTTGGACTGAGAGAGAGGGAGGAATAGAGGGAAGCAGTCCCATGGGTGTTTGACCCCTGAGTTCATGCAGTTTACCTGTGCCTTTCAGACATAGGCCCAGTATCCCATTTAAGATTTTTTCATTTAATGTGGAATACACTCTATACTTCCAATTATCAATCATCAGATAATATCCATTTCATAAAAGTGAATTCAGGTTGCAAAGTAAGAACATATGTTCAGGTGCTCAGGCTCTACCAGAACCAAATAACAAGAAAAAAGCCACTTTCCAAGTTAAGAATAGTTACAATGAAGCAGGGGGATAGGCAATGTGATGGACAGGAAATGTCTTCCCTGTAATTCTCCAACTAAGCCTCACCAGAAGCTCCATCAGCGATACAGACACTTCCGATGCCATTGTATTAGCTTGGTGACAAAGTCAAGTATTAAGGAAGCTTTCCATGCAGACTTTCAGTCTTACAGGTTACCTGGTTGGAACAGCACACCCAAACACCCAAAGTCCAAAGAGACTCACCACTCAATGCAGAGCAATGTTCAGCACTTAGTTTTCACATTAAGGAGGATGTCATTATGTGCCCCAGACAACTGGACTCATAGACACTCACCATGCAGCATGACTCTGAATTTTCTCAGACATTATCTATCACCTCTGGCTTCTATATACCCTTGCATCTATAGTTCTTACTATATCATGAATGGACCAGCATATTGTTTTATAGGGTAAGATTATCAAAGCACCTCTGAACTATATTGTGCCAGGAAACTTACATAACCCTGAGGGACAAGACAAGTAAAACTACACTACTCTGCTACATAAATGCAAATGATATGATTTTTCTTACTGGTAGGAGTGTGTGCACTAGGTCAATGAACTGTATACCAGGTACCAGAGATTCTTTTGGGTGGTCCAATAAAGATGCCACAGCTGGAACTATAAGAGTAATTGGGATCACTACCTGGTTAAGGTTAGGAAAATCATCTGTAATTCCCTATGACCCATTGGGCTTTCACATCAGTCAAACAGGCAAATAAAACTGGGATGAGCAAGGAATCACGTCACATAGGATGTGATGGCAGTACTGATCTTTGAATTCGCCAGAAATAAAGCATTGCTTTTAGTTTACTAACATGGCAGTGAGGAAATAAAGGGAAGTTGCCAGGGTTTTCACTTGGCCTTTGTTACTATAATAGCTAGCATTAAACTATCATAGAATCAATATGCAGGTTCTGCTAGTTACCAATTAAATCTATTCTCAGTATATATTCTGGGAATAGGTAAAAACTCCATAGGAAGAGGCCTTGGTTCTTGGACTCAAACCATGTCTTTAACCATAACCTGACCTCCATGAGTGGGGCTCTGACTAGTGAATCACAGTGGCTCTTTGGGACTGCAAAGACCTTCTTAAATTCACAGCTAGAATCTTACAATCCCTGGAAGGCCTGTGTATTTATTTTCCTTTCATGAGTGCATAGTCACCTTTACCAGACCCCCCACCCTCAGGAAAAACATGGAAAAAGAGTCACAGTGTACTCCTGTGTCTCTAGAGCAGAACTCTTATTCAAAGGGATCCAGCCTGCACTCTAATCAAGTGTCTGTGGGTCTGTGACCTGAAAGTCTACAACAGAAACACAGGCTATAACTCTTCATTGTGGCAAATGGCATTAAATTTCTCCTAATAGACTAGAACTTTTCTGCCTGTATATGTGAAGCAGCACTTTAACAATGGTCCCCAACATTTTTGGCACCAGGGACCGGTTTCGTGAAAGACAATTTTTCTGTGGACCGGGGTGGGGAGGGATGGTTTCAGGATGATTCAAGTGCATTACATTTAAACTCACCTCTTGCTGTGTGGACCAATTCCTAACAGTCCCAGACAAGTACCGACCAATGGCCTGAAGGGGATGCCTGCCTTAGTAGATTCTACAATACCATTTCTAGGGTACCTCAGGATCAATTAGCCATTGTCACAGATGACTTCTAATCAAAACACTCTGAGAAGCCCTCTGTGTTTATTGAGATCTCAGACATTTAAGCATTACCACTTGGCCTCTACCATGCTAGGATTCCATTATCTCCACTGAGATTAGGAAACACAATCCAGGCCTGGAAACAGTTGGTGGTATATCCCTAGGTGAAGAAGAAGAAAGAAGTGGAAGAGAAGGAGGAGGGGAAGGAAGAGAAGAAAGAGAAAGATGATGATGATCATGGAGGAGCAATTACTAGAACCAAGGAGAGTCATATATAAAAGTTTGGTGACCTTAAAAGAGCAGCGAATTTCAAAGAACATAACCAGTGCAAGGCTGCCCTGAAGGGAGAGAGCTACACTGGGGTGGGGAGGTAAAAGATTTTAAATCCACTCTCTTCTAATATCCTTCAGAGCTCTCCCAACCAGAGTGCAGAGGGTAAGGGAGCCTACCAATGTAGTCAAATAGGTCAGCCTCCTGAGGCAAAGATAGAATGAATGCAGGATGCAGAACATCAGAGCCAAATTTAGACACATTGAACTTGAAGTACCTGTGGGACATTCATGGGCAAATGCCTAGAGGAGGTTTGAAATATCTAAGGGAGACAGATTTAGAATAGAATAGAATATTCTAGGCAGAATATGTAGAGTAAGAAAAAATAGCCCTGGAAAAACACCAAATATAAGGGATGGTCAAAAGAGAAATCAGAGAGAGAGGTAGAGAGGGAGAGCTCGAGAGGGACAGAGGGGTAAGATGAAGAAGGAGAGACAGAGGGAGAAGGAGAGAGAGAGAGAGAGAGACTCAAGAGACAGGAAAATTGCACAATGAGATGTCTAGGAAACCAAGTGTGCAAACAGAAAAGGTTGAGCACTAACCTCTTTAATTTAGCCCTGACTAAATAAAAATCAAGCTGAAACTAGAAATCAGTTTAGCAGTTTATAAAACATAGGAGGTAAAATAAAAGATTCTTGATACAGGAACTTTGAAAGACCAAGATATGGAGATGGCCATATAGAAAAGAGTAAAAGCTAACAGGTGATGACAAAATATTTACCTTAAATGGTAAAAGGTGCTATGGGAGAAATGTTTTCAGTTTTTGAGGTAGAATGAAAAATGCCCCCCACATCAAATATCCATGTCAACGCTCCAAATGTGACCTTATTTGAAAAAGGGGTCTCTGAAGATCTATTTAGGCTAAGGATCTCAAGTTTAGCTTATCTTGGATTATTTGGATTATTTGAATGAGAAGTGCCCTATAAGAGAAGAAAGAAGCATAGGATCCAAGATGGCGGAGGAGTAAGTGTAAGCCACACCTACCTCCTCCCAGGACCAATCTGGAATTACAACTTAATTATGGAGAAACCATCTGGAATAACCAACTGAACACTAGCTAGAGAGAAGTCTTATAATCACGGAGAGACAGAAAAGGCCACTTCATCACATGACTGGTAGAAATTGCAGAGATGAGAAAGGGCTGGCTAGGCTCCCATGGGTGGCAACTGAAGGGACTGAGAAACAGCTGAGCAGCCAGGGGTTTCCCCTGAGAATGGCAGGGTCTAAACCCCTAGCTGGGCTTCCCAACCTATAGCAACAGAGTGGAAAGTAAAATAGCATCCACTGTGAAAAGTGAAAAGCCATAGGGTTTTTTGCTGGCCTGAAAGAAACAGCCGGAGACAAAGAGCTCTTAAACGAATCACATATAAAAATATTTTGGTACCCACTTACCCTGGGCTCAAGCAGAGGGAGGGCAGAGAGGACTAGAGATTCTTGGGGAGAATTTGGGGCAGTAGCTTTGAGGAGAGAACTGAGGGAACAGCCAACCGGGTCCCAGTGCTGACTCATTCCCCATACCGCAGGCAGACCATTCCCCACCAAGTGGCATCAGCCTGAGGAGAAGCAAAAGCCCCGCCTGCAGGAATTAATCAGCCCCACCCTCAGGGCTTGAGCATGAGAGCTGATCACAGATTGAATAGATTAACAACTAAAGGAGACACACAAAGGCAGTAGATCTCTGGTAGCATCCAACAGGCTGCCTAGGTCCAGACTGGTACATGATCTGATGCCACCAGGGCCAGATCCAGGAAGTGCAGATCAACCAAGCAGCAGCAACAAACAATAGGAGTCACAAAAATGGGGAGACAGAGAAACAACCCCCCATCAAAAGGAAAGGAGGAAGCCCCAGAAACAGTGCTAAATGAAATAAAGAAAAGCAAACTATCAGACATGGAATTAGAAATATGGATTATAGGGAAGCTCAATGAGATCAGAGAGCTCAAAGAAAACTATGAGGAACTCCAGGGAAACTACAAGGAACTTATTGAGAATTACACCAGCATGAAAAAGGACATAAAGGCTATCAATAAGAGCCAGGGGAAAATGAAGAATACCTTTCTGAATTGAAGAACACAGTAGAGGGTATTAAAAGCTGGCTAGAGGAAGCAGAAAATTGGATCAGGAAGCTGGAAGAAAATGTAGAAAAAAATTCCCAGACAGTGTACCAAAATGAAAAAGATGAAGAGGTTTAAAAAGAGCTGCAGGACAACATGAAATGTAATAATATGAATATCATAGGAATACCAGAAAGAGAAGAAGAAAAGAAATGAATAGAAAGCATCTTTGAAAAAGTAATGACAGAAAACTTCCCTGACTTAATGAGAGAAAAAGTCACACAAGTCCAGGAAGCACAGAAGGTCCCAGTGAAGATGAACCCCAACAGGCCCACTACAAGATACATCATATTTAAAATGGCAACATTCAAAGAAAAAAGAGAATCCTAAAAGCAGCAAGAGAAACAGCTAGTAACATACGAGGGAGCTCCAATAAGGCTATCACCATATTTCTCAACAGAAACACTACAAGCCAGAGGGAATGATAAAAATATTTCAAGCTATGAAAAACAAATGCCTACAACCAAGACTACTCTACCAAGCAAAGCTCTCATTCAAAATGGAAGGTAAAATAAGGAGTTACCGGACAAAAGAAGGCTAAAAGAATACATTTCCACAAAACCAGCATTGCAAGAGAACTGCTTTAAGAAGATGAAAAAAGAGAAAGAGAGAGAGGGAGGGAGAGGGAGAGAGAGAGAGAGAGAGATAGAGAGAGAGAGAGAGAGAGAGAGAGAGAGAGAGAGAGAGAGAGAGAGAGAGAGAGAGAGAGAAAGAAAGAAGAACACAGGTACAAAGGGAAAAATCACAATGGAAAGGTACCTATCAATAATAACCTTAAATGTAAATGGATTTAAATGCTTCACAAAAAGGCATAGGGTAGCTGAATGGATAAGAAAAGATGACCCACATATATGCTATCTACAAGACACCCACCTCAGAACAAAAGATCTATACAGATTAAAAGTGAAGGAATCGAAAAAAGTGTTTCAAGAAAACAGACATAAAAAAAAAGCAGGGGTAGCAATACGTACATCACACAAAATAGATTTCACAACAAAGGCCATAAAAAAAGACAAAGAAGATCACCTCATAATACTTAAGGGACAATTCATCAAGAAAATATAACCCTTATAAAGATATATGCATCCAAAAAAAGAGTACCCAAATATATAAGGAAAATCTTGGAGGACTTCAGGAAGGATATTGACAACAACACACTCATAATAGCAGCCTTTAACACCCCATTGTCAACAATGAACAAATCTTCCAAAAACAAAGAAACCAAGAATGTTGAGGCATTGAACTACATTCTAGATCAAATGCACTTAATTGAAATATATAGAACATTTTACCCCAGAGAAGCAAAACATACATTTTTCTTCAATTGTACATGGAACATTTTCAAAAATAGACCACATGTAGGACAGAAAACAAGTCTTAACAAATTCAAGAAGATTGAAATTATATCAAGCATCTTCTCAGATCCTAATGCTTTGAAACTAGAAACCAACCTCAAAGAAAAAACTCAGAAACATTCAAATTCATGGAGAATTAATAACATGCTATTAAATAAGAAGGGGTTAACAATGACATCAAGGAAAAAATCAAGAAGTTTCTGGAAACAAATGTTAATGAACACACAACAGCCCATAACCTATGGGACACAGTAAAAGCAGTCTTGAGAAGGAAGTTCATAGCAATACAGGCCTACTTCAAAAGTATAGAAGAATCTCAAATAAACAACCTAAGCCTAAAGCTACAGGAACTAGAGGAAGAACATCAAACAAAGCCCAGAGCGAGTAGAAGGAAGGAAATCATCAAGATCAGAGCAGAATTAAATAACATAGAGACTAAACAAGCAATTGAAAAGATCAATAAAACCAGGAGCTGGTTCTTTGAAAAGATAAACAAAATTGACAAGCCTTTAACCAGATTTATAAAGAAAAAAGGGAAAGGACCCAAATAAATAAAATCAAAAACAGAAGAAGAGAAATTACAACCAACACCACAGAAATACAAAAGATTGTTAGAAATTACTACAAACAAATGCATGAAAAGAAATTTGAAAACCTGGATTAAATCGTCAAATTTCTAGAAACATAATCTTCCAAAATTGAATCAAGAAGAAGCAGAAAGACTGAATAAACTGATAACAACTAGTAAAATTGAAGCAGTAATCAAAAAACTCCTGGCACATAAACGTTCCAGACCAGATAGTTTCACAGGAAAATTTTAATACACATTTAAGAAAAAACTAACTCCTATCATTATCAAAGTATTCCAAAAAATTCAAAAAGAGGGAAGACTCCCAAACTCTTTCTATGAGGCCAGTATTATCCTAATTCCAAAACCAGGTCAAGGCACAACAAAGATAGAAAACTACAGGCCAATATCACTGATGAATATAGATGCTAAAATCCTCAACAAAATATTGGCAAACTGGGATCCAGCAACTCATTAAAAAGATCACACACCACGATCAAGTGATATTCATCCCAGGGATGTAAGGATGGTTTAATATTCACAAATCAAAAAAGTAATACACCACATAAACAAAATGAATGACAAAAATCACATAATGATATCAGTAGATGCTGAAAAAGCATTTGATAAAGTACAACACCTATTTATGATAAAAAAACACTCAGCAAAGTGAGACTGAGGGAGCATACCTCAACATAATTAAGGCCATACACAAAAACCTGTAGCTAACATCATACTCAATGGGCAAAAACTGAAAGCTTTCCTCCTAAGATTAGAAACAAGACAAGGATGTCAGCTCTCTTCACTTCTAGACAACATAGTTTTGGAAGTTCTAGCCACAGCAATCAGACAGGAAAAAGAAATAAAAGGCATCCAAATTTGCAGATGATGTGATAGTGTACATAGGAAACCCTGTAGACTCCACCAACAACTACTCAGCCTAATAAGTAAATTTGGCAAAAATAGCAGTGTACAAAGTCAATATTCAGAAATTGAAGGCATTTCTGTACACAAACAATAAATATCAGAGATAGTAGCCAGAAAAAAATTTCATTTACTATAGCAACAAAAATAATAAAGTACCTAGGAATAAACTTAACCAAGGAGTTAAAAGACCTGTACTTGGATAGCTACAGAACATTGAAGAAAGAAACGAAGAAAGATACAAATAAATGGAAGCATATACCATGTTCATGAACGGGAAGAATCAACATCATTAAAATGTCCATACTACCCAAAGCAATTTATAAATTCAATGCAATCTTTATTAAAATACCAATGCTATATTTCAGAGACCTAGAACAAATACTTCAAAAATTTATATGAAACAAAAAAAGACCCTGAATAGCCACAGCAATCTTGAGACAGAGCAATGCAATAGGAGGAATCACAATACCTGACATCAAGCTGTGCTACAAGGCCACTGTACTGGCATAAGAACAGACATATAGATTAATGGAACAGAACAGAGAGCCCAGAAATAAACCCAGGTCTCTATGGTCAATTAATATTTGACAAAGGGGAAAGGAACATAAAATGGAGGGGAAATAGCCCCTTCACCAAATGGTTTTGAGGGAACTGGACAGGATCGTGCAAAAAAAAAAAAAAAAAAAAAAAAGAAACCAGACCACCAACTTACAACATACACCAAAAGAAACTCAAGATGGATGAAAGACTTAAATGTAAACTGTGATAACCAAAAGTCCTAGAGGAAAACATTGGCAGTGAAATTTCAGATATCCCATATAGCAACATTTTCGCCGATATGTGTCCTAGTTAGGTAAAGGAAATAAAGTAAAGGATAAGCAAATGGGACTACATCAAACTAAAGAGTTTCTGTTTAGTGAAAGAAAACAGCAAGATGAAAAGGGAACAAACTGTATGGGAGAACATATTTGCCAGTGATACCTCCAACAAGGTTTGATCTCCAAAGTATATAGAGAACTGCTCTTTTAGCTATTTAGTGCTCAGCATTGACTGCTTGTGCTCCCAGGTTGGACAACATCATGGGTTTTGGAGATCTGAAAAACGCCACCTGTCTCCAAGTGCTCAATGACTACCTGGTGGACAAGAGCTACATCAAGGGGTATGTGCTATCACAGGCAGATGTGGCCATTTGAAGTAATCTCTGGCCTACCACCTAACTTGTATCATGTGTTATGTTGGTATAACCACATCAAGTATTACAAAAAGGAAAAATCTAGCCTGCCTGGAGTGAAGAAAGCTTTGGGCAACTATGGTCTTGCTAATGTGGAAAATGCCACAGGAAGTGGATCTAGAGATAGTGAAGGAGATGATGACATTGATCCCTTTGCTTCTGATGATGAGGAGGAAAGCAAAGAAGCAAAAAGGCTAAGAGAAGAACACCTTGCACAGTATGAGTAAAAAAAAAAAAAAAAAAAGCCAAAAACCCTGCACTTGTTGCCAAGTCTTTCATCTTATTAGATACGAAATCTTGGGATGACAAGACGGATATGGCAAAATTAGAGGAGTGTGTCATGAGCATTCAAGCAGATGACCTCATCTGGAGCACTTCTAAACTGGTTCCAGTGGAGTGTGAAATTAAAATCTTCAAATATGAAATGAACAATTCTTTACTAACTCTCCTGACAAGTGGAGTTTTAAGATAACCCGTGCACAGCTATTTGTACTTGACGTCTCAGCCCAGAAGAGCCACTCTTTCTAATAACTACAGTGTCTGAAATCTTCCCTTGTGTTTTGGTTACTCATGCTTAGTTTCTTTGCCAGTTATCTGGAAATAGGTAGAATGGGACCAAACTTTACTTTATAGACACAACCTAGGTCATGTGCTTCCTCTGACTATGTCCTGGTTTTCAGATAATGCTAAAAAAAAAAAGAAAAAACCAAAACACTGCTATAGTTAAGTGGCAGGACAGCTTCAAAAAAAAAAAAAAAAGTCATCACTGTTTTTGGAGATAAATCAACCTAAACATACCAATCACCTTATTTTGAAACCTGCTCCAAGTCAATCCCTAACTATAGTAAATGTGAGATAATTAAACCTAAAACTCAACCTGGAATTTTAAAATAAATTAGACTACAGCTATAATTTTTTATAAGATCTTTTAACTTGATAAAAATCCCTATGGCTGGTTTTATTTTATGTGAATGAAACAAGAACTTAAAGGCTTTGAACAAGGTGCTCTGGGATATCTGTAGAATTCAATGGGTTAAATAAAAATAAAATTATACCTTCTTTTGAGGTTCTAACAAAATCTTTAGTCTTCATAGAAGGGTGCATGGCTCACTGAGACTAAAAGTTGGATACCAGATGAAGATTGTTTAGTTAAAAAAAGTAATAGTATTTTTTTACAAGAAAAGAACATTTTTATTTATTTTTTAATTAAAGTTATTGGGGTGACATTGGTTAACAAGGTCATTAAGTTCAAGTGTACTTCTCTAAGATACATGATCTATATAAGTAATAGTATTTTAAGATCCAACATACAATGACCCAATCTTTGGGGGAAGGGACTTGCGTGCTGTTACCTTACTGAATTTGCTAAAAGATATACCAAATTAAATCAGTAGATATTGATTCATTCACAATTGAGTATGGATTAGGGCAAATGACTGACATCCCTGCCCTGCTATTCTCCCAATCATGATTGTTTGACATTTTAATACAGATCCATAGACCAAATCTGCTCCACCACCTGTTTCGCTGAATAAAGTTTTATTAGAACACAGCTACATCCATTTGTTTATGCATTGTCTCAGGATGCTTCGCAGGACAACAGCAGAGTTTAGTTATTGTAATGGACACCATATGTTTAAAAATATTTATCTGGCCCTTTACTGAAACAGTTTGCTTTCTGAGACAGAGAAGCCTCAATTCTTGGAATTGAGAAAGAAAGTGAGGTTTGTCAAGTATTTCCGGGACACCATACCCAAGACAAATGGGTGACCTGGCAGTATGTAACTTTTTAAATTATGGATCCTGAAAATTCAAAACAAACTTAAAGGAGTTTCATGCCAAACCTAATCTCCATTACCTTCCCTGAGTTAATGCCCAATTCCCCAAACTCTTTTATGTTCCTGGAATCCTGAACAGATTCCATAATTTGCCTCACATCTGAATAAACGAGTGTTCATTATTTCCTTCTCCATAAACTCTCTAATGATTGCTACCAAGAGGAATTGATACAGTTGGTTACACTAGACATGAGCTTTAGTTGTAGAGAATTATAATGAAGTTGGACAAAACAAATCCTTCTCTTATGTGGATAGTAGAGATACAGGTGCACATCCTATGCCCAAGAAAAAAATTCTTGAGCAATAGATCCCAAGTCCTATATTTGGAACTGCTAATAAAATATCAGCCACTTGGGGGCGCTATGGTATGTGGAATCCACCTTAGCCCATAATTTTAGGCCATCTCTTGGCCGTACCTAGAGTGCTTAATCTAAAATGTAAGAAATGCAAGAAATTCTGAATTTATTATTTTTCTAGAGAAACTCTGGTTTTTCAAAATTCACTCTTGTAGTTGGCAAGGTGACCTTTGTAATAACTGTCCATGGCAGGTGGTGCAGTGGTCCTCCAGAGTTCCAACCCTCCTCTGTATGGATTAAGCGTTTTTCTTTGTTTTGGTTTTTCATGATTCTTCTCTGTTTAGAATCTCTAGCATAACAGTTGAATGGGTTATTGCAGAGTGTTCATTGGCCCTCTTAATAATGTTACCAGAGAAACTCTGTTTTTTCTTGCTGATACAGTAAGAACTACAGATCAGCAATCCTATTAGCATGCACACAAAGTTTATTAGTGAATGGGAGAGCAAAAGAGAGGGTGGCAAGAGCAAGGGTGGCCAAAAGGTGACCAGCACCCATGTGGCCAGAGCCCAGGTGGCCAGAGAAGAGAAAGAGTGGCCAGATGCCAGGAGGCCAGGACCCTCCTGTGTGGCAAAAGGGCCAAGAGAGAAGAGGGCAAGTCCTTTGTTCTGAGGAGTTATATAGTTGGTGGGATGGAAGTAAGGGAGTTACATATTGATTGGCGTGTAGAGATGGTGCCAGCTTTCCTGGGGAGACATGACTACCCAAACATAAGTATAGTGTGGGGATCTGTTATCCCGAATCCTTAGTTTGCTCCAGATTATTTATTCATTTTGCATATGTGTTGGGAGGCAGGCAGTTAACCAAAGATGTTTTAGGGGCTTTTCTTTGGGCACTGTAATGCCCCTCCCATTCCAGGCCTTGGGATGAATACAGTCTCAAGATTTTCCTTTTCCCAGCTAGTGGAGATGACACATAGACTGTCAAGGGCTACCCCCATCCTGCACTATCATAGCTCTGCTTGTGTTGTTCAGAATGCCTGGCAGCCTTATCAGACCAGGCTCAGGGTTACTGGGTCAGCAGGTGAGACATGTCTTCCTTTGCTTTTAGCCTTCTGTATTAAGTTCTTTGTTAGATTGCAGTGGTGAAGGCCCTGCCTTTGTTGCCCTTCTGGTACTCATTTGAGTACCAGACAGTTCCCAGTCTGAGCTACTTGGGATTAGGGCTACAATATATAAATTTGGGAAACCCAATTCAGTCCAGAACAAGACCTGATCACTTATTGTTTTAAATCCTGAGTAGAGGTCAAAATTTTGTGACTCATTTTGATCTTACCCTGGCTGGTTTGGCTCAGTGGATTGAGCGTCGGCCTGCGAGCTAAGTGTCGCTGGTTCGATCTTCCAGTCAGGGCACATCAGAGAAGGAAAACTCTGATTCTAAAAAACCTCCGCTGCCTTGCGGCATACCTCTTCAGGGGAAAGGCTAAGGGAGTAAACCCCGACAGAAAATCTGGAGCCGGAGTCCCTAAGGCGGTTTGACGTTGTAGTCAACACCGGCAACTCCTGCGGCGCACCTGAAGCCAAGCTGTATTGACTCCGTCTTTCCCTTGGATCCTTCAGCTGCGAAGAGAGGGGGGGTCTGCTGCATGGGCAACAGCAGACCCTCCATATCACCCTGCCCAGGCTCTGTAGCTTCAGCTCCACTGGAGAGGACACTCCAGCGTCATCGCAAGATGTCGATTCAACATGGGAGGAGACAGATACCGTGTCACTCCCGAGTCGGACGGCATAACCATTCTCGGCGGTGCAGATAGACTCTTAAGAAGCTACACCATCGTCTCTCGAGACGGACGGCTGCCGACGACGACGACGACGACGACGACGGTACTCATTTGACTGTAACAATAGATGCACCCTCTAAATTACAGGAATGTCATCAATGTGGAAAGGGAGAGGGGATCTGAGCAAGTTGGACCCTGTGTGGGGCTGTGTAGTATCTGGGTCCTTCCTGTTCTCTTCCATAATTCTAAGATGTGAATTCTTTTATAATAATGTACAGCTCATAGAGGCATGGAACCACATTCAGAGGGAAGAATGGAGGTCACTGGGTTCAAGGCACATTTTCCATTTTTCATTGTGTTGAATGAGTATGGGAGAAGAAAAGAGAACCAGACAGGGCCAGGACATGAAGCAGAATGAAAGTTCTCTGACCTTGAGAACTCCCTCCCAGCCTTCTTGTTTAATCTCTCTTAACTTCCCTCAGGAGGTCCTGTTGCTTTATTCTGCCCAACATGTTCTTGGCAGGAGAGGTCTTAGGAGAGTGAACTTTCAGTGTTAGCAGATACATTTTTATGATTATCAGTAAACAATGGATGGGGGGTCATCTCTTCAAAATGAATTCTCAGTCATATAGGATCTGCTTACCCTGATCTTCTAACATGCTATGGCTTATGTCAAACAGATGATCTTCCAGCACTCTCCCAAGCTTCACTTGTATTTGTGCCTTTAACAATACTTACACTAAACCCCAAAATCACACACTCTAAGGAAAGAAAAAAGGAGGCGAAGGAGGGTGGGAAATGAAGATGAAAAAGGGAGAAACAATGATGTTTGGAGGCCCTGCATTGGCAATTATTTTTAAGTTATTGAGTTAGTCTCTTCTCTTCTCCAGATAGAACAGAAGGTGGGTGAGAAGCTACACCATTTTTATTTAGGAATTTTATCTGTTTGGAAAGTATCAACCAAAGGGAAGATCTTGTTCATTTTTAATTGATCTCTAGAGTACAGGAGACTTCTGTACAGCACTTTTGCATTACCTAATGGCACTGTAATGGGGGATCCCTCCCTACACCCACCTCAGAAATGGGGGACAGGTTGGGGAGTGCAAAGACAGCACAGGAGTGGCAGCAGCACTGCAGCTCCAGAACCAGTGTACATAGCCCTGGCAGCCAGTGCAGCACACAGGAAATTCTGGGGGAAGCCTATAAATAGGAGAGCATGTAGACCACAGCTCTTTTGGATTCTCCCCTCTTTCCTGGCCCTTGGGAGCTGGAGTTACTGGACCCCTGGGCTAGGGCCCCTCCTTCAGCACACCAGAGCCAGCCTGGAGTGCTGCAGCCCTTAAGAAGGGAGGGGAGAAAGGGAAAGCAGGAGGGGAAGAGGGGAGGAGGGGAGGAGGGGAGGAGGGGAGGAGGGGATGAGAAGAGTGAAGGGTGGAAGGGGAGGGGAGGAGGCTCAGGCCTGTGGGCTCCAGAAGTGTGGCTGGGCAGCAAGCTCCGGCCCCTCCCCTTGCACAGGAAGCCTGGCAACTGCTGCTCTTGCCTCCAGCGCTGGCCTGTCAGCCCCACACCCATTGATCCACCCTGAAAGCCCTTGCTGCAGCCACCCCCTTGTCGTTCACACTTCCAGCTTGGGCCTCCTCCCTATGAGTGGCTCCTCCTGGAAGATGCGGTTGTAGCTGCCTCCCCTGCGGCCCGCATGATCCTCCTTTGGAGGCCCCAGCACTCCTCCAGCAGCCTGACAATGGCAGTTCCCATGCCCTCCTTCCTCCCCCTGCTCTCCTGCAGCTGCCTGGTAGTTTTCTGTGATAGCAGGGTGTGTCAAACCAAACCATGTTCAGCCTTGATCAGCCCATCAGACTCACAGCTGCAAGATAAACAAACTGAATTCAATAGTACTTTTTTTCTTCCCCCTATAAAGCAATGTCCTTCCACCTTAGGAGTTTGGAGTCGGAGCCATTCACAACATGGCTCCCTCCCTGCCTGCTAATTCCCTCAATAAACTTCCTTTTTCTGCTCGCTGCATCTTTAAAAAAATAATTTATTTGTCTGTTTATTTGTTTGTTTATTTATTTATTTGTAGAGAGAGGGGAAAGGAGAAAGAGAGGGAGAGAAACATCACTGTGTGGTTGCCTCTCACTCGCGCCCCCAACTGCGGACCTGACGTGCAACCTAGTCATGTGCCCTGACGGATAATCGAACCAGCGACACTTGGCTCTCAGGCTGACGCCCAATCCACTGAGGCACAGCAGTCAGGGCTTGCTGCATCTTGATTGTTTTCTGAGTGACTCCATTCTTACATTATGGTGCTGAAACCTGGGATTTGGACAGTGGCTCAATCGGGACTCCCAAGTCAGACTCGGGCCCCAAGCTGGTCCCAATCCTTGGACCAAGACTTGCTCGGACCTCCATGAGTTGGCTGCTTGAGCTTTCCCTCTGCCTTGCTGACCCCATCTGCCTCCTTTTTTTCCTCCGATCCCTTCCTTGACTGCCATTTACTCCCAATCAACACTGGCCCTCAGATTCATAGGTGAGTCCCCGCCTTCATTTCCTTTGGTGGTTCTGTTTCCTGGTCTATCCAAGACCATTTCAGGCAGTCTGGCCCTAAATCTGAGCACTTAGTTGGAACCACTCTCAGAGTCATTTGACTCCTCTGGGTCAATCTGGACCCACTCTCTGGGGCCTGATGACACCCAGGGATGCCTGGGATAAATCAGCGCCTCTCCTCTCGGCCTTTGGTCCTTCACTCTCTGGTTGAAACAGGGACGCTCGTCTCGACAGATTGTGGAGCCAGAACGTTGGCTTGGATTCGCCTCCTCCCTCCGCCTCCTTCTCAAACTAACATTTATTCTAACTGTCACTATAAGAATTAGCCAGTTCCTCCCACCCAAAAATACCCCTCTTGGGTATTTAGTCCATAATCTCAAATCTCTCCAACTAAATGGAGAAGTCAAGGCCCGTCGACTTGTCTTTCTGTCCACTGTTGCATGGCCCCAATATCCTCTAAATAACCAAGGCTGGTAGGTGGAAAACAGCACACTTAACTTCAGAGTTCTCACAGACCTCCATAACTTTTTTCTGGCAGTTGGGCAAGTAGTCAGAACTTCCCTATGCTCAGGCTTTCTGGACTCTTTAGATGAAACACTCTCTCTGCAAACAGCTCACTATCCACCAAATTGTTATGCAGAAAAGTCCACTTTCCTCTTGACCTTCTGCACCTCTCTAACCCCTTCTTCTTCTTCCTTGTATAAAAAATTACTCATAACAAAATACCGGGACACAGGCTTTTAGCAATAACTGAAGCAGTTGTGTATTCACAGACCTGCAGCTTTGGGCACAGCCAAAAACCAAAGATGCTTACAGAAAGAAGAAGCTGGCTGTTCTTATCCTAATGTGAGTAAAACCGCTCCCTCCCTTCTTCGCTCTCCCTTCTTATCCGTCTCTTTTTTTTCCATGCTGAATACTCTGGAGTTATAATATAACACAATTAACTAAATTAATTAAGGGTAAATCTAGTTATAGGCCTATCTCCAATTCTTTGGAGTTTCCCTGTCTTGTTTGCTGGGCTCTCTGGCTGCATTTTCCCATTTCCCAGGGTTTGGCAATGAATGTCCCCCCTTGGATTTTGGATATCCTTTGTTCTCAGAGGCATTTGTGCTGAGCCATGGAATGCCCCTTTTCTAATGCTAAGATTATTAACTCTCGCTCAAAAAACCCTCTAATTACATTTGCCCTTTACTGCTAATTAACCCCACTTCTTGGATGCAATATTCTAACCAAACTGCACGCATCTATATCTCTTGGTTGTTTTGACTCCACACCCTTACCAGATAATCCCACCCCTCTCATTCTTCTTATAATTTTAGGGAAGTCCCTTCACATCATCCCAGACACTCTCTTGCCATCCTGGCTAACAGTGGTCAATCCCAATGTCTGGGGCACAAACAATCCTTCCGTCACCTCTCACCATGCTCCAGTCTCTGTAACCCTAAAAGATGCCTCCCATATCCCCAACAAACCTCAATACCCATTAACCCCCTCGGCCTTAAACAGTCTGAAGCCTATTATAGACTGCCTGCTGGGAGCAGGTCTGTTTTGACCTGCTGCCTCTCCCGCCAATTCCCTCATCCTAGCAGCAAAAACAAAACAAAAAAACAAACACAAAACACCAGCGGGTCTCACCACCCTGTCCAAGATCTACGTACAATCAATAAGGCCACCATCTCTATCAACCCCATCTTCCCTAACCCTTATTCCCTCTTGTTGCGGATCCCACCTCAAAACCTCCCACTTTACCGTCCTAGACCGCAAAAACGCCTTCTTCACTATCCCACTCTCCCCAGCCTCCCAAGACCTCTTTGCCTTCACCTGGACTGACACAACCACGAAAATAACCCAGCAACTGATGTGGACGGTCCTGCCTCAAGGGTTTCAAGGCAGTTCCCAACTCTTTAGTCAAGCCCTGGCAGCTGACTTACAGCAGTTTGACCTCTCCCCAAGTGTCCTCCTACAGTACTTAGACGATCTCCTCCTCTGTAGTCCATCTGAGAACCTTTCTCATCTCCATACTGCCCAACTCCTAAACTTTCTTGCCAGTCAGAAATACTGTGTATTGTGAAACGAAGGCCAATTCTCTCAAACTCAGGTCACATATCTTGGAATTTCTATCACCTCCACTCTTAAACACCTAACTCCAAAAAGACAGAACCTAATAACTACCTTCCCCCTGCCCCATACTAAACAGAAACTCTTACCATTTTTAGGCCTTGTTAACTTTTTCAAAACTTAGATACCTAATTTTAAACCCCTAGCCAAACCTTTATTTCAGGCACCAGCTAGAAACTTGTTTGAACCCCTAGAAAACTCTTGAGCCATCCTTAAACCTTTTACCACACTGAAAATAGCATTCAGCCAAGCCCCAGCCTTAGCCCTTCCAAACCTAATTAAACCTTTCCGCCTATACACTAACACAAAATATGACTTTGCTCTCGAGCTGTTAGCACAGCAATATAGACCAAACCAATGGGTTATAGCCTATCTTTCTAAACCACTCAATTCCCCCTTCCTAGGGCGGCCAGCCTGCTTCTGCACTTTAACAGCAGCAGCAGCAGCAGCAGCAGCAGCAGCAGCAGCAGCGGCAGCAGCAGCAATTCTCAATCAAGTAACCCTTAAGTTAGTTCCCTTTGCCCAGGTAACAGTCCACTCCTCTCATGCTATTTCCAGCCTACTAACCCAACATATCACCGCTGCAGCCTCCCCATCCTGAATTCAGTTCTTACACGTGGAACTGCTTCAAAATCCTCAAATCTCCCTACATAAATCAGCTCTCCCCTTCAACCCTGCCTCATTACCTCCCCTCCCCCATTCTCACACCCATACCCACGACTGCACTCAACAACTCTCCTCCTTTTTACACCCCTTCCCCAACATACAAGACACTCCTCTACCCCAGGTGGAATCCTGGTTTATAGATAAAATGTCCTACAAGACTGGCCCAAAAGGAGAAGAATATGCCATAACTACCCTCACCTCCCTCATTGAGTTGGGACACTTGCCCTTTCATACCTCTTCCCAACAGGCAGAACTTATTGCCCTAATGTAGGCCTTGGCCCTTACAAAAATCATCAGGTCAATATATACACTAACTCTAAATATACCTACCACATCATACATTCACACATAAAAATCACCCAAGCCCAACCCTCCTCTAAATAAGCCTTCCATGGGCCCTATTCTTTACTCATTTCATCTTGCAAGAACTTTTATTATATGAAGAGCTTCCCCTGCCCCAGACTATCTCTGTTTGTAGAACACGTCTTGGATACCTGACTGCAGGGCACTCTCAGCGACTACACCCCTGATGAAATTTACTTTTACACTTTCATCCTAGTTCTATCCCTCGCTGACTTACTCGAATCACCATAACCATGATGACTCCCCTCACAATTACGGTTATTGCCCTTCTAACCTTTGCCAGCTCATATCAATATCCTCTAGCCGCCACAATACAACGAGTAGCGCGCTTAACCAACAAAACCAATTGCTGGATCTGGCCCCACTCTTCCCACCTCCCAGGCATTGAGGTAACCGCCTTCCCACCCAATCTCACCACCTTATATAACCTTACTGCCCACTTTCTTCCAACCCCCTACTACACAGATTTGGCAAATCTCCCTGGAGCAGCCCAGCCAGTAGCCACTGTCACTCATATTATAGATCCTGCAGTTCTCTGCATCTGCTTCAAGCATGTCAATGGCACCCACATTCAGCCTGGCTCCTTAGGTGCATTTAACTCTTCCCTTCTCTGCAACCACACACTAGACCTAGCCTTCATACACTATGAAGGCCGACCAAAAACTTCTACTCATCCTTACATATTAGCCCAAATTCACAATCATATCAACACTTCAAATTTTTCAACTACTCCTACATAAATCATGAATTTTTAAAGTATATTTTATTGATTATATTGTTACAATAGTTTCAGTTGTTTCCCCTTTGCTCCCCTCTGCCCAGCACGCCCTCTCTCCCAACAATCCCCCCTCCCCAAGTCCATGCTCATGGGTCGTACATACAAGCTCTCCCGCCTCACCCTTTCATATATTCTTCTTTTTTAAAATTAATTAATTAATTAATTATTTTAACAATAAAAAATAACAATTCCTCACTCTCAGACTTAAGACCCTTTATAATCTTATAAAGGACAATGGACGAAGGTCTCAAGCTCCTCTAGCTGCTTCAAGCTGGACATGGTTGTCGTCCCACCTACCCGTGGGTCAAGAAATCCTTAATAAGAGTGGGGGTGTGGAGGTGGGGGTGGCCTTCCCACATGGTGAAGGATCATTTGGATTCCAGGTCGGTTGGCTGTCCCCAGACAACAGCATGCTTGATTTAACAGGCTGGTATCCTTGTTGTATTCTGGAGGCAACAGATTTGGCAACAGGGTTAAAAGACATCATTCAATCCATAACCACTAGATGACAAAAGACAGGTATTAATTTTTCAATGTCCCACATTAGGGAAAAGAAGGGCTTCTTTGGATGAAGGTGTGCCAGGTACATCTCACCTGTCCAAAACCCTTTTGCCCATTATACTTAGTTTGGGCTGAGGGAAATAGTTTAGGTTTCCCCCCTCTCAGACCTCAGGGCTCTTTCTGTCCAAGCCATTAGGACAGAAAAGAGAAACCAGTTTTAAAGTGAAGCCCATAGACCACCCCATTCTTCACCAACCCAGCCACTTAGTTCAGCCAAACCATTGAGTCTCAGGAAGCAGTGATGCAGACAGGATTAAGTGAGGCCTAAATGAACAGACAATCACTTAGGTAATGAGATCATAGGCTTATGCCCTTTGAAAACAGAAAACACATGTTAATTTATGTAACATAACCCGCATACAAGTCTCTAAATCTGTAGGACAGTCTTAATGGAAAGACATCCAGTTGCAAGGCATTTGACATTCTTCTTGCCTGTAAATTAAACATCTTTGATAATACCACAGACATAGTTTAATTTTCAAATCAAAACAAACTTTAAATGAAGATAAACTTTAAAGATGGTTAGCTGCACTACTTTAGAGTCTACCACTGAGCACTGTGATTTTCCTTGAATCATGATTTTTCTCCCTAAGATTACCCTCCTTGTCATTAAAGGGACTGCATTAAGTCCATTTTTAATTTATCCTGTTCATTTGCATAAACACAACAAGAGCAGCAAATGATCACTTATGATCTTTAGTTCTGCTTTGCTGGAACTTACGCAAGGAACATTTAGGGTGACCTTCAGTCTGCCCTTCAGGGCACAGAAGCAGAACCACATACCTGGCATTCAGCCTTGCCTGTAAACACCTGACTTTTCCAAGTCCTTCAGGTTTTCCATTGTGCCTTAAGGTCCCTTCTAGCCATCTTTCAGGAAAGCAACCTTCATTCCTTCCCTGGAAAGATTGCTATGGACCTCACATCCAACCAAGGCACCAGGCCTTTTATCTCATGGGCTTTTATTACCTTTGAAAGTCAATCCCAGTTCCTCAGTGCTTTTTGGTAACAACCAGAGCCCAAGCATGTCTCCTTTAGGCATGACATTCCAGTCAAAGTCTTAGTCAAAAAAACCTCTATTAACAACTGGTCTTATTAGTTTTATGCAAAGAAACTTATGTCATTACTTACTTCTTTAGAATGCCAAACTCTGGAGGGGTCAGATAGGGAGAAAAATATACAGTGTGAAGGAAAATCCTTGTCCTTCTAATATTCACTGAACTTGCATTTCCATTCTTTATATTTTTTTTTAAGTATATTTTATTGATTATGTTGTTACAGTAGTTCCAATTTTTTCCCCTTTACTCCCCTCCACCCAGTATCTCCCTCCCCCAGCATCCCCCCCCAAGTCCATACCCATGGTTCGTAAAAAATAACTATCCCTCCCTCTCAGATATTAAGACCCTTTGTAATCTTGTAAAGGACAATGGGCGAAGGTCTCAAGCTCCTCTAGCTGCTTCAAGCTGGACATGGTCGTCGTCCTACCTACCCTTGGGTCCAGAAATCCCTAATAACAGTGGGGGTGTGGAGGGGAGGGTGGCCTTCCCACATGGGGAAGGATTGTGCAGACTCCAGGTCAGTTGGCTGTCTCCGGACAACGGCGTGCTTGGTTTAGCAGGCTGGCATCCTTGTTGTGTTCTGGGGGCAACAGATTTGGCAAAAAGGGTTAAAAAGCATCATTCAATCCATAACTACTAGGTGGTAAAAGGCAGGGATTAATTTTTCAATGTTCCACATTAGGAGAAAAAAAAAAAAAAAAGGGCTTCTTTGGAGGAAGGTGTGCTAGGCACATCTCTCCTGTCCAAAACCCTTTTGCCCATTTTATTTAGTTTGGGCTGAGGGAAATAGTTTATGTTTCCCCCCTCTCAGACCTCTGGGCCCTTTCTGTCCAAGCCATTAGGATAGAAAAGAGAATTCAGTTTTAAAGTGAAGCCCACAGACCACCCCATTCTTCACCAACTCAGCCATTTAGTTCAGCCAAACTGTTGAGTCTCCGGAGGCAGCGCTGCAGAGAGGATTAAGTGAGGCTTATGCGTACAGACAATCACTCAGGTAATGCGGTCATAGGCTTATGCCCTTTGAAAACAGAAAACACATGTTAATTTATGTAACATAACCAACAAAAAAGTCTCTAAATCTGTAAGACTGTCTTATTGGGAAGACATACAGTTGCAAGGCACTTGACATTCTACTTGCCTGCAACTTGAATCTCTTTGGTGATATCACAGATATGGTTTAATTTTCAAGTGAAACCATTTTTTAAATGAGAAGAAACTTTTAAGACGGTTAGCTGCCCTACTTTACAGTCTGCCACTGATCATTGTGATTTTCCTTGAATACTGATTTTTCTCCCTAAGATTACTCTCCTTGTCTTTAAAGGGACTACATTAAGTCCATTTTTAATTTATCCTGTTCATTTGCATAAGCATAACAAGAGCAGCAAATGATCACTTATGATCTTTAGTTCTGTTTTGCTGGAACTTACCCAAGGAACATTTAGGGTGGCCCTCAGTCTGCTCTTCAGTGCACAGAAGCTGGGCCACATACCTGGCATTCAGCCTTGCCTGTAAACACCTGACTTTTCCAAGTCCTTCAGGTTTTCCATTGTGCCTTAAGGTCCCTTCTAGCCATCTTTCAGGAAAGCAACCTTCATTCCTTCCCTGGAAAGATTGCTATGGACCTCACATCCAACCAAGGCACCAGGCCTTTTATCTCATGGGCTTTTATTACCTTTGAAAGTCAATCCCAGTTCCTCAGTGCTTTTTGGTAACAACCAGAGCCCAAGCATGTCTCCTTTAGGCATGACATTCTAGTCAAAGTCTTAGTCAAAAAAACCTCTATTAACAACTGGTCTTATTAGTTTTATGCAAAGAAACTTATGTCATTACTTACTTCTTTAGAATGCCAAACTCTGGAGGGGTCAGATAGGGAGAAAAATATACAGTGTGAAGGAAAATCGTTGTCCTTCTAATATTCACTGAACTTGCATTTCCATTCTTTATATTTTTATTTTTTCCCCCACTAAAAATGTTTTTTTTTTTTTTTTATTACAGTTATCCCACTTTTTCCCCCCCTGTTGTTTCCCTGCACCCTGCCCCCCCTTCTTCCACTTTCAGTCCCCACCAAGTTGTCCATGTCCATGGGTCATTTATACATGTTCTTTGACTAGACCCTTTCTCTTCTTACACACTTCTCTCCCTCCCATCTCCCCCTTTGTTACTGTTAGTTTATTCCTTGTTTTCATACCTCTGGTTCAATTTTGCTCATTTGTTTGTGTTGTTCATTAGTTTCCCATAATAGGTGATAGCATAAGGTATTTTTATTTCGTTGCCTGGCTTATTTCGCTAAGCATAATTCTCTCTAGTTCCATCCATGGTGTTGCAAATGGTAGAAGTTCCTTCTTTCTTTCAGTATTTATTCATTGTCACTTTCCCCCTTTGTATTCATGTTCCTCTCTGTCTCTCTCTGTTTCTTCATCTTCTTAAAGCAGACCCTTTAACATCTCTTGCAATGCTGGTTTGGTGGAGATGTATTCTATTAGCCTTCTTTTGTCTTGGAAACTCCTTATTTCACCTTCCATTTTGAATGAGAGCCTTGCTGGATAGAGTATTCTTGGTTGTAGGCCTTTGTTTTTCATTGCTTGGAATATTTTTTGCCATTCCCTTCTGGCTTGTAGTGTTTCTGCTGAGAAATCTGATGATAGCCTTATTGGAACTCCCTTGTATGTTATTAGTTGTTTTTCTCTTGCTGCTTTTAGGATTCTCTCTTTGTCTTTGAATGTTGTCATTTTAATTATGATATGTCTTGAAGTGGGCCTGTTGGGGTTCATCTTCATGGGGACCCTCTGTGCTTCCTGAACTTGCGTGATTCTTTCTCTCCTCATGTTAGGGAAGTTTTCTGTCATTAGTTTTTCAAAGAGGTTTTCTATCCCTTGCTCTTCTCCTTCTCCTTCTGGAATTCCTATGATACGGATATTATTACATTTTATGTTGTCCTGCAGCTGTCTTAGAGCCTCTTAAGTCTTGTTCAGTCTTTTTTCATTTTGTTGCATTGTCTGGGAGTTTTTGTCTACATTGTCTTCCAGGTCACTGATCCGCTCTTCTGGTTCCTTTAGCCTGCTTTTAATTCCTTCTATTGTGTTCTTCAATTCAGAGATTGTATTCTTTATTTCCTCCTGGCTCTTATTGATAGCTTCTATGTCTTTTTTCATGCTGGTATAATTCTCAGTAAGTTCCTTGTAGTTTTTCTGGAGTTCCTTGTAGTTTCCCTGGAGTTCTTTGTAGTTTCCGCTGAGCTCATTGAGCTTCTCCATAATCCATGCTTTCAATTCCATATCTGATAGTTGGCACCCCTATATTTCATTTAGCACTCTTTCTGGGGATTCTACCTTTCCTTTTGATGGGGAGTTGTTTCTCTGTCTCTCCATTTTTGTGACTCCTATTGTTTGTTGGTGCTTCTTAGAATGATCTGCACTTCCTGGATCTACCCCTGGTGGCATCAGATCCTGTACCAGTCTGGGCCTAGGCAGCCTGTTGGAGACTTTCAGGGACCTACTGCCTTTGTCTGTCTTCTTTAGTTGTTAATCTATTCAATCTGTGATTAGCCATCAGGCTTAAGGACCGTGGGTGTTACAACTTAATTCCTGTAGCTGGGCTTTTGCTTCCCCTCAGGCTGACGCCACTCGGAGGGGGGGTGGGGGGGATAGTCTACCTGCAATACTGGGGATGAGTCAGCACTGGGACCCAGTTGGCTGCTTCCCCAGTTCTCCCCTCAAAGCCACCACACCAAACTCTCCCCAAGCATCTCGAGTCCTCTCTGCCTTCCCTCTGCTCAAGCCCAGGGTAAGTGGGGACCAAAATATTTTCGTATGTGATCCAGTTAAGAGCTTTTTTTCTCCAACTGTTCCTCTCTGGCTAGCAAGAAACCTTGTGGCTTTTCGCTTTTCACATCTGGATAATATTTTACTTTCCATTCTGTTGCTGTAGGCTGGGAAGCTCATTTGGGGGTTTAGACCCTGCCCTTCTCAGGGGGCATCCCCGGCTGCTGAGCTGTTTCTCAGTCCCTTCAGCTGCCACCCGTGTGAGCCCAGCCAGCCCTTCCTCGTCTCCACACTCCCTACCTGTCATGTTGTGATGTAGCGGCCTTTTCTGTCTCTCCGTGGTTATAAGACTTCTCTCCAGCTAGTGTTTGGTTGGCTATTCCAGATGATTTTTCCAAAATTAAGTTGTAAATCCAGACTAGTTCTGGGAGGAGGTTAGTGTAGCTTCCACTTACTCTTCCACCATCTTGTTCGTTTAAATCATGAATTTTCAATTTAACCAATACAGCCAAACATTTCTTCACAAAATCCTTCATAATATTTAATACCAGTCAATAAAAACAACAACAACAACAACAAAAAATCCTCACCCGTTACATTGCCATCAACCAAAGCAAAACATAGCACTGCTATTTCCCTTCAACGGATGGGATATCACTTCCTATGTGGTACACAAGCATACCTGCTAATTCCTTCTTACTTGACTAGCACATGCATGATAGTCACTCTAATATTAGATACCTCTATACTAAGCTCCCAGCAAAAGGCCACTTCTGAAGCAATCCCCAACCTTGGCTCCTTCCTCGAGACCTCCCTCTTGTCCCACCCCCGACACAAACGAGGCCAGCAGTAGTCTGAGTTTAGCGGACATACGTACAGCAACCCTACTGATAAACAATCAAAAATAGGGCACTCCATATATAAAAGCTTCTTCTAGTTCATAGAAATACCCAAATTAGAGAAAGAAGTACTAAATTTCTCTTTATCCCTTCAAGAAACTTGAAATGCCAACATCGAAGCTCTAGAAAAACAACAAGAACCCCTAAACAGCCTAGCAGATGTAATTTTCCAAAACAGGAGGGCCCTAGACATCCTCACAGCCAAAGCGGGGGAACCTGCACCATACAAATGAAATTTTCTGTTTTTACATTAACAATACAAGCATAATAGATGAAAATTTACAAGTATTTAAAAAATACATTGACATTATTGCCCAAGCTAGGGAACACGTATATGGAAAACCCTGGTTCGGAACCTTCCTTTCATACTTCTCTCCCTTCAAAGTGATCCTAGTGCCTCTCATAACCCCACTACTTCTCCTCCTATTATTCCTTGCCCTTGGCACCTGCTTCATGAAATTGCTAGTTAACTTTATTCAAAAAACAGTCCAATCCATGACAGCCTCTATCGTCCATAATGTACTCTTATTAAGATCTTTCAGATATCAACCTATGGCAAGAGATGACCCCGAGCTGGCAATCAACCCCCTCCCATCACCCTAACTCAGCAGGAAGTCATTATAGAAGAGAAATTTGACAACCCCTCTCCCAACCGGTCTCTTCCACCCCTCACCTTTTATTAAAACAAAAAGGCTAGAATGACAGCCTTGGTTCCCATGCACTCCCCCCTCCCCCCACCCACCTGCAGCTGCCTGGGAGTTTCCCAAGATAGCAGGGTGCATCAAACCAAACTGTGTTTGGCCTTGATCAGCCTGTCAGACTCACAGCTGCGAGATAAACAAACCGAATTCAATAGTACCTTTTTTTCCCCCTTAGGAATTCGGAGTCAGAACCATTTATGGCACAGCTCCCTCCCTGCCTGCAAATTCCCTGAATAAACTTCTTTTCTTTTCTCGCTGCATCTCGATGGTTTTCTGAGTGACTCCATTCTTACAGGTAGAGGGTGGCAAGCTGATTTTCTTTGGGTGTCTTAGAGGAAATCAGCTTTGAGACAGAAACCTGCCATTATTTCAAATCATATGATTGTTAAATGAAAGATTTCTTTTCCTTTCCACGAACTTTGTCTTTATAGAGTTTTTCCAATATTGTGGTGAGCAGTGGGATCCCCCCTTCCCCCACTGGCTGGGTTCAGTAACAGCACCACAATCACTGTTTGACCCAATGGTTCTAGAAAAAAACTTTAAAATGGCAGAAATAGGGAAAAGTTTCTATTAAAAGACTGATATAGATCACTGGGGAGGAGTAGGGAGGGGCTGTAGGAGGAGGTTGCCCAAGACCATGATAAATAGTCTAGGATGGGATTGGCTGAGAACCTGAATGCCGCCAGAGCACATGGAATTATGGGCTGGAAGATTTAAAATAAAAAGAAGACAGAGACCGGCTCTTGGGCTCTTTTCCTCAAGGATGCCTGGATGATTCTGCTGCAGCTGCCTGTGTTTCCCAAAGGACAGAATTTTGGATGTATTTTCGATTGGAGAAGAAACTGACCACAACCTAGGATCAGGCTGACTTGGCAGATGGTGGCAGGGTTATACTTCTTGGAGTTTTCTAGAGGGGAGAAACTCTGAGGCAGAAGCCTGCCATTCTTCCAAAAATTATGAACCTTTTGTATTCTATGTTGTTTTAGTTTGTAAACTAACCCTATAGAAATATGATAATTAAAAACTAACAAGGGGAAATGCTAGGAGAACTCAGGTGTTAAAGAATTAGCCTTAATTGATAGGTTTAAGCAATTAAAGCTGTAACTAAAGAGTTAAAGATTTTAGGCTTAATTGGTAGGTCTAAGTGACTATTGTATATGGAAAGCTTTTATTCCAAAATTTTGTAGCTTTTGAATAAAGATTCTTTTCTTTTATCATAAAACCATTGCTTCCAGCAGACAGCTAGAACACATTTGCTGTTCAGTAACAAGACCAAAAAGCATTATCTTTTATTGATAAGGATTTGCTACTGAGTGCACTTAAATGGTTACAGAAACAAAGAAATCCAATGTAAGTGCTCCTGAGGGCCCTTGAAGGCCTGAATCACATAGTGTTCTCTTTTAGAGACAACGGGCCTGCTGAGTAAGTGCACAAGAACTCTGGGAAACTCAATGTTGACCCAAATAAAAAAACAGTTAAGCAGGGCCTTGCAGCTAAAGTAGCAATTTCTGGCTGCACGAGTGGCTACCATGATGTCAATTAGCCCCCACCTGGGGCCTTCAGAAAATCAGGGCAGGACCAGGAGTCATCATAAGGCTAGTCTGAAAGGTACATAAAAAACGTGCCCTTTCCTAGGAAGAAAGTGTCTTTTTATGAGATTTTTCTTCAGATATACAAAATAGGCATGTTTCTTGGAGTATCTGATCACATCTTAGCAACAGGCAGAAAGATAGAAAGGATGCCCATAGGTGGAGTTGATGCAGAAAGTTTTGGCTACAAATATTTGGACAGAAACAAAGTACTTTCCATGTGGCTTAAGAGTGTGCATTCTAGAGCTAGAACCCCTCAGTTTGAATGCCACCTTTTTTTTTTTTTTTCAGATTTAATGTGTTTTATTGATTAAAATATTACATTTGTGCCAATTTCCCTTCCCTCTGCTCCCCTCCACCCGGTGGCCCCCCTCCCTCCAGTTGTCCCCCCCTTTTAGATTATGTCCATTAGTTGTGCATACAGTTCCTCCCAATCTCTCTCCATCTATTCCATTCCCTCCTACCATGATCCCCAATTCCTATATCATCTCCCTCCCTCTCCCCACTCCCCCTCCCTGTTGACCTCCCCCCCACTATGCTTCCCTTACCCACAGTTCCTTTTCCACTCTCGTTGCCTGTTTCGTTTGCCTTTGTTTCATCTCCCTAGCTTCTGTTTTTTAAACCAGTCCCTTTAACATCTCATATAACAGTGGTTTGGATCTAATGTACTCTTTCAGTTTTATTTTGTCCTGGAAACACTTTCTCTGTCCTTCTATTCTGAATGACAATTTCGCTGGATAGAGTATTCGTGGTTGTAGGTTTTGGATTTTCATTACTTTGAATATTTCTTGCCAGTCCCTTCTTGCCTGTAGTGTTTCCCTTGAGAAGTCAGCTGATAGTCTAATTGGGACCCCTTTGTACATAATTCTTTTCTTCTCTCTTGCTGCTTTTAAGATTCTCTCTTTATCCTTAATTTTTGACATTTTGATTATAATGTGTCTTGGAGTGGTTCTCCCTGGGTCCAGTCTCTTGGGAACTCTCCTTGCTTCCTGGACCTGCATGTCTATTCCCTTCCCCAAGTCTGGGAAGTTCTCCTTTATTATATTTTCACTCAATTTTTCAAGTTCTAGTTCATCTTCCTCATTCTCTGGCAAACCAATGATTCTTATGTTGGGCCTTTTATAGCTGTCCCAGAGGTTTCTGATCCTCTCATTGTTGCTTCCTATTTCCTCTCGCTGCATTGGTTGACTGCTTGTTCCTTCTCCATATTCCAGTTTGTTGAAATGAACTCTGGATTCCTCACCATCTGTCTCGTATGTGGTTTTGTTCCTTTCGTTATGAAAGTTTTTCGCTTCTTTCATATCTTTTTCCTGCTCTTTTGTGAATTCTGTAAGCCACCTGATAACAATGGCCCAGAACTGAGCCTCTGACAGGTTTCTTATCTGTTCATCTGTCAGGTTCTCTATCTGCTGTCTGGTGAGTTGTGCCACCGGGATCTCTATATTTGTCTGCCACATTTTGACAGATGCGTTTTGTTTTCCTGGGCTGGCTGTCGGGGGCAGTGCCTGTGTACGCGTCACAAATCAGCGACCGGCCGGCGCCTGCCTGTCCGCGACCTATTTCGCAGCTCTGTGGTGCTTTCTGTGGGGGCGGGGGTCCAAGATGGATTCACACAGTTATTCAGCTAGGAGACCGGGATCCGTCCTCCCGCCCCCCTGGGCCTCACTGTTCAAGGCGATGCTGCGGCTGCTCTCCCCAGCGCCCGGAGTCGCGCACGCCAGGGGCTTGATTGCCTCCGGGATTTTTCGCCGCCCCGCCCGCCGCTCCGCAAACAGCTTTGCCTTCTTTAACTCTTACCTGCCCAAATGGCACCGCTGGTTTATAACTTCATATGTTGGGCTTCCGTGTAGTTTTATTTTCTGGAATTTCTAGTTATCCTTTGTTTTGAAGTAGTTGTATTCCTCTATAGTTGTAGAGGAAGACCTAGCGTGTCCGTCTAAGCCTCCATCTTGGCCGGAAGTCCTGAATGCCACCTTTGTTACTTACTAGCTGTGTGATGTTGGGCAAGTTACTTAACTTTTCTGAGCTTCAGTTTCCTCAACTGTAAAATACAGACAATGATAGTATGGACCTCACAGGTATGTTACAAAGGTTTGTATTATAATTATAATTATAATACAAATTCACATTTTAATCTTAGGACAGGGCCTCACACACTGTAAGTACTAGGTAAGTGTTTATCAGGTGAACTTGTACATCAGACCTGAAATTCCAGGTGTCGTTATTATGCCCAACAGCTCATCACGAACCAAGTGGCATAAACAATCATGCTTTTTATGCTCACACATTTCATGGATCAAGACCCAGTGGGCATGGCTTGTCTTGGCGCCAGAGTGTTGGAGGCCTTGGGAGGAAAACTCAAAATGCTGGTAGGGACACAGGTGGCTGGGGGTCCTTTCCTCACATGTCTGAGGCCAGTCAGGAGTGGCTCAAAGGCCAGGCTTAGCTGAAACCATTGACCAGAGCACCTGTTTATGCCTTGGTCATGGCTCCAACTTTGTACAAACTGGTTGCTGGCTTTCAAGAGTGTTTCAATAGCATGTGAAGGGAGCCAGAAGGAAGCTGTGTAGCCTTTTGTGACTGAGTCCCAGACATCACAGGGAGTCTCTCACTACTACTGGCTGAAACTGTCACCAGAGGCCAGTTTCAAGTGGAGTTGACATACACTCCACCTCTCCATAGTATTTGATGAGACAGGAAAGCCTCAATAGCCTCACCTGCTTTGGGAGTCCATGTGCACTGCTTGAGTGGGGAGAACTGCCACCCCAGGACACTTCCAGTGGAGCCAAGCTTTGGGTTGACCTTGGTCACTTCCACTAGGAAGGCTTGACAGAAAGGAATCTAAGAATCAGTGCTGCTTTTCTTTTCTTTTTTTAAAAATATTATGAAATCTGTGATTTATTTTGTTTTATTTTATTTTATTTATCTGTTTTTAGGGAGAGGGGAAAGGAGAAAGAGAGGGAGAGAAACATCAATGTGTGGTTGACTTTCACATGTCCCCTACTGGGAACCTGGCATGCAACCTAGTCATGTGTCCTGACTGGGAATCGAACCAGGGACACTTGGTTCTCAAGCCGACACTCAATCCACTGAGCAACAGCAGTTAGGGCAGTGCCACTTTTCATAGGAACTGAGGTGCAGGACTTGCAAGGCCACAAAGCCAGGATCAGAAAGTTGTTCTTGTCCTGCTTTCCAGCACCAGGGATGATGTCTCCTGTTATCTGGATCTGGTGAGCTGCTGTTTAAGAATACCACTGAGGTTGCCAGTGCTCCACAGTTTTAATTATAAGCTGTTATTTCATTTTAAGAATTAGCAATAGGATTAAGTCTACTGCTGTTTTGAAAGCCAGGCCCTGGCCTGAAAACTCATCAGTGACTCAGAGGACAAATGTTCCCATTGTGCTGGTTAAAAATAGGAGCTATGGAAAAAGTGACAGAATGAGATGAATGTCATTAAAGTGTAATTACTTTTACTGTAAATTCGAGCTTTAGAAGAGTCTGTTCTAGGCAGAGAAGTTCTACCAGAGCCCGTGGCACAGAATACCCAAAGCCTCAGCTGATGACTGCTTTTATGTTTTTAATTTTTATAGTGTGTATACCTATGAATTGCACTTAGCGTCCTTCTTACCAGGGCTATTGGAAAGGACTGTGTCTCTCCAAAGGAAAATAAGAATCATGTAGTTAGTTCACTTTGAATCTCAGAATGTAGCTTTTCCATTGTGCTTGCAAGGCAATGTTTCTATATACCTATATGCTATGTATCTATTAATCTATATACTTATATATTTCTATATGTCTATATATCTCCTGCCTTAGCAATCAAGTGTAGTAGCTGGATTGGACATATTTGAAAGGCAGAGATTAATTTTTTTCAAATGAAAGTAGCTTATGTTCTTCTGATTTTAAAACAATGCATTTTTGCCATATAAAATTAAAATAAATATGCAAAGAAATTAAACCACCCTAAGTCCAGCCACACACAGATAAAGCACTATTAACATTTTGATAAATATACTTTCAAATCACATTTTTTTGTGGATTTAGAGAGAGTTCTAATGTTTTTGTTGCTATTTTTATGATAATAGACAATTTTATTATCATGTATAATGGCAAACTGTCATATCATAGGATCCACACACCATAATTTATTTAATAATGACACCAGGCATTATATAATTATATATATAGTGTGTGTGTATATATACAGATACATATATCATCCCCTGGCTGGATTGGCTCAGTGGATTGAGCGTCGGCCTGCGAGCTAAGTGTCGCTGGTTCGATCTTCCAGTCAGGGCACATCAGAGAAGGAAAACTCTGACTCCAAAAAACCTCCGCTGCCTTGCGGCATACCTCTTCAGGGGAAAGGCTAAGGGAGTAAACCCCGACAGAAAATCCGGAGCCGGAGTCCCTAAGGCGGTTTGACGTTGTAGTCAACACCGGCAACTCCTGCGGCGCACCTGAACCCAAGCTGTATCGACTCCGTCTTTCCCTTGGACCCTTCAGCTGTGAAGAGAGGGGAGTTCTGCTGCATGGGCAACAGCAGACCCTCCATATCACCCTGCCCAGGCTCTGTAGCTTCAGCTTCACTGGAGAGGACACTCCAGCGTCATCGCGAGATGTCGATTCAACACGGGAGGAGACAGATACCGTGTCACTCCCGAGTCGGACGGCATAACCATTCTCGGTGGTGCAGATAGACTCTTAAGAAGCTACACCATCGTCTCTCGAGACGGACGGCTGCCGACGACATATATCATGCTTTAATGAACATGTTGCACATTCATCCTTATGCAATTGTCCAATTATTCCTTTGAAATATATTCCTAGAAGTGGGGTTGTTAGGTAAAAGATATACATTTTCTATTTTGATATCTTAATAACTAAATTTCCCCCTGGAAATATATCAGTTTACCCTCCCTCAAACACCTTTGTGAGCATTAGATATTATAAATCATGATTATCAATCAAGAAAACAATTCTGTTATATTTATTTACATAATTGGCCATTTGCATGAGTTTGAAAAATTACCTATTCTTTACACATTTTTATTGAGGTATTTTTTTAAAAAAATTTGTAACTGTCCTTTGCATATATATTAAAGATACTAACATTTTGTCATGTGCTTACTTGTATTTTTTTTCAGTTTATTTTGAAATTATTTATTTTTTATTTACTTTATTTTTGCCATATGTAAGTGTTACAATGTTAAATGTTTTAGTGTTTTTTTATTAATTCTTATTATACATAGAACTTGCCTAGACTAAATTAAAAAAACAAAACAAAACTATATTTTTTTCCTGGTATTTTAGTATTTTCTTTTCTTTTTTAATAAACCATATACAATATTATTCAAATTTTATTAAAATTTATACCTGCATAGAAAAAGACATGTAAATTATAACAATGGTTATCTCTGACTGGTTCCATTATGAGTTTTTTTTTTAATTTTATTTTTATTGTTTTTCTATTACAATTGTCCCACTTTTCCCCTCATTGCTCCCCCCCACCCAGCCCACCCCTTCTCCCACAGTCAATCCTGACCCCGTTATCCACGTTCGTGTGTCATTTATATTAGTTTCTTTACTAAACCCTTCCCTTACTTATCCCCTCCCCCCCACCCCCCTCTATCCTGATAACCGTTACTCTGTTCCTTGTTCAATTTTGTTCATTTGTTTGTGTTGTTCATTAGTCTTCTGTATTAGGTGATATTATATGGTATTTTCTTTCATTACCTGATTTATTTCGCTAAGCATAATTCTCTCTAGTTCCATCCATGTTGGCGCAAATGGCAGGAGTTCCTTCTTTCTTTCTGCTGCATAGTATGCCATTGTGTAAATGTACCACAGTTTTTTAATCCACTCATCTATAAATGAGCACTTAGGCTGTTTCAGCACTTGGCTATTGTAAACAGTGCTGCTATGAACATAGGAGTGCATAAGTTCTTTTGAATTGGGGTTTCAGGAATCTTCAGGTATAATCCTAGCAGTGGAATTGCTGGTTCAAAAGGCACTTCCATTTTTAGTTTTTTGAGGAAATTCCACATTGTTTTTCATAGTGGCTGCACCAGTCTGCAGTCCCACCAACAGTGCAGTAGGGTTCCCATTACTCCACATTCTCATAAGCACTTGTTGTTTATTGATTTGTTGATGATGGCCATTCTGACTGATGTATAGTGGTATCTCATTGTGGTTTTTATTTGCATCTCTCTGATGGCTAGTGATGTTGAGCATTCTTTCATACACCTATGTACCCTCTGTATGTCCTTGGAGAAGTGTTTGTTCAGGTCCTTTGCCCATTTTTTAATTGGGCTGTCTGTCTTCTTTGTGTTGAGATATGTAAGTTTTTTGTATATTTTGGAGGTCAGTCCCTTATCTGATGTATCATTAGCAAATATGTTTTCCCATGTGGTTGGTTCACTTTTCATCTTGTTGCTGTTTTCTTTTGTTGAGAAGACGTTCTTTAGTTTGATGTAGTCCCATTTGTTTATTCTTTCCTTTATTTCCCTTGCCTTAGGAGATGTATCAGTGAAAATATTGTTATGTGGAATATCTGAAATTTTCCTGCCTATGTTTTCCTCTAGGATTTTTATGGTGTCATGTCTTACACTTAAGTCTTTGATCCATCTTGAGTTTATTCTGGTGTGTGGTGTAAGTTGGTGGTCTAGTTTAATTTTTTTTGCATGTCCCTGTCTAGTTCTCCCAGCACCATTTGTTGAGGAGGTTCTTCTCCCTTCATCAAATATTAGTTGACCATAGAGGCCTGGGTTTATTTCTGGGCTCTCTAGTCTGTTCAATTGATATATATGTCTATTCTTATGCCAGTACCAGGCTGTTTTGATTACAGTGGCCTCGAACTATAGTTTGATGTTAGGTACTGTGATTCTTCCTACTGTGTTCTTCTGTCTCAAGATTGCTTTGGCTATTTGTGGTCTTTTTTGGTTCCATATAAATTTTTGAAATATTTGTTCTTGGCCTGAGAAATATGTCACTGGTATTTTAATAAGGATTGCATCGAATCTATTATTGCTTTGAGTAGTATGGACATTTTAATGATGTTGATTCTTCCCATCCATGAACATGGTATATGCTTCCATTTATTTGTATCTTCCTTCATTTCTTTATTCAGGGTTAGGTAGTTTTCCAAGTACAGGTCTTTTACCTCTTTGGTTAAACTTATTCCTAGGTACTTTATTTTTCTTGTTGCTATAGTAAATGGGATTTTTTTTTCTAGTTTCTATCTCTGATATTTTATTGTTGGTGTACAGAAATTCCTTCAATTTCTGAATATTGACTTTGTATCCTGCTATTTTTCCAAATTCACTTGTTATATTGAGTAGTTTATTAGTGGAGTCTACAGGGTTTTCTATGTACACTCATGTCATCTGCAAATGGTGATAGTTTTACTTCTTTTCCAATTTGGATGCTTTTTATTTCTTTTTCTTGTCTGATTGCTGTTGCTAGAACTCTAATACTATGTTGAATAGGAGTGGAGAGAGTGGATATCCTTGTCTCATTCCTGATTTTAGGGGGAATGCTTTCAGTTTTTGTCCATTGAGTATGATGTTGGCTTTTGGGTTTCTCGTATATGGCCTCTATTATGTTAAGGTATACTCCCTCTATTCCCAATTTGCTGAGTGTTTTCATCATAAATGAGTGTTGTACTTTATCAAATGCTTTTTCTGCATCTATTGATATGATCATGTGGTTTTTGTCTTTCGTTTTGTTTATGTCTTTCATTTGTCTTTTATTTCATTTATTGATTTGGGAATATTAAGCCATCCTTATATCCCTGGGATAAATGCCACTTGATCATGATGTATGATCTTTTAAATGTGTTGCTGGATCTGGTTTGCCAATATTTTGTGAGGATTTTAGCATCTATTTTCATCAGTGATATTGGCCTGTAGTTTGGGGATTAGAATAATACTGGCTTCATAGAAAGAGTTTGGGATTTCCCCCTCTTCTTGGATTTTTCAGAAGAGTTTGAGGAGGATAGGAGTTAGTTCTTCCCTAAATGTTTTGTAGAATTCGCCTGTGAAGCCATCCGGTCCAGGGGTTTTGTATTCAGGGAGGTTTTGGATTACTGTTTCAATTTCCTTCTTTGTTATTGGTCTGTTGAGACTTTCCACTTCTTGATTCAGTCTTGGAAGGTTGTATGTTTCTAGAAATTTGTCCATTTCTTCTAGATTGTCAAATTTCTTGCCATACAGTTATCTGTAGTAATTTCTAACTATCATTTGTATTTCTGTGGTATCAGTCGTGATTTCTCCTCTTTCATTTCTGATTTTGTTTATTTGGGTCTTCTCTCTTTTTTTCTTGATTAGACTGGCTAGAGGCTTGTCGATTTTGTTTATTTTTTCAAAGAACCAGCTCCTAGTTTTGTTGATCTTTTGGATTGTTTGTTTAGTCTCTATGTCATTCAGTTCTGCTCTGATCTTGATGATTTTGTTCCTTCTTCTTTCCCTAGGCTTTGTTTTTTGTTGTTGTTCTAGTTCTTGTAGAATTATGGTTAGGTTTTTTTTTTTGAGATTCTTCTATCCTTTTCAGATATGCCTGTATTGCTATGAACTTCCCTCTTAGGACTGCTTTTGCTGTGTCCCGCAGGTTTTGGGCTGTTGTGTGCTCATTATCATTAGTTTCTAGAAATTTCTTGATTTATTTTTTGATGTCATTGTTAATCCATTTATTATTTAATAGCATGTTACTCAATCTCCATGAGTTTGGGTGTCTTTGATTTTTTTTCTCTGAGGTTGATTTCTAGTTTCAAGGTATTGTGGTCTGAAAAGATGCTTAATATGATTTCAATTTTCTTGAATTTGTTGAGGCTTGTTTTGTGACCTATCATGTGGTCTATCTTTGAAAATGTCCCATGTGCATTTGAAAAGAATGTATATTTTGCTTCTTTTGGGTGGAAAGTTCTATATATATCAGTAAGGTCCATGTGGTTTAGTGTGTTGTTCAATGCCTGTATATCCTTGGTGTTTCTTTGCTTTGATGATCTGTCTATTGTTGATAATGGAGTGTTGAAGTCCCCTACTATGAGTGTGTTGTTGTTGATATCCTTTTTGTGGTCTTCTAGTATTTGCTTTATGTATTTGGGTGCTCCTATGTTGGGTGCATATATGTTTATCAAAGTCCTATCTTCTTGATGGATTGTTCCTTTAAGTATTATGAAATGTCCTTCTTTGTCTCTTTTTATTGCCCTTGCTTTGAAATCCGTTTTGTCTGATATGAGGACTGCTACCCCGGCTTTTTTTTTTTTTTCAGATTTAATGTGTTTTATTGATTAAAATATTACATTTGTGCCAATTTCCCTTCCCTCTGCTCCCCTCCACCCGGTGGCCCCCCTCCCTCCAGTTGTCCCCCCTTTTTAGATTATGTCCATTAGTTGTGCATACAGTTCCTCCCAACCTCTCTCCGTCTATTTCATTCCCTCCTACCATGATCCCCAATTCCTATATCATCTCCCTCCCTCTCCCCACTCCTCCTCCCTGTTGACCTCCCCCCAATATGCTTCCCGTACCCACAGTTCCTTTTCCACTCTCGTTGCCTGTTTCGTTTGCCTTTGTTTCATCTCCCTAGCTTCTGTTTTTTAAACCAGTCCCTTTAACATCTCATATAACAGTGGTTTGGATCTAATGAACTCTTTCAGTTTTATTTTGTCCTGGAAACACTTTCTCTGTCCTTCTATTCTGAATGACAGTTTCGCTGGATAGAGTATTCGTGGTTGTAGGTTTTGGATTTTCATTACTTTGAATATTTCTTGCCAGTCCCTTCTTGTCTGTAGGGTCTCCCTTGAGAAGTCAGCTGATAGTCTAATTGGGACCCCTTTGTACATAATTCTTTTCTTCTCTCTTGCTGCTTTTAAGATTCTCTCTTTATCCTTAATTTTTGACATTTTGATTATAATGTGTCTTGGAGTGGTTCTCCCTGGGTCCAGTCTCTTGGGAACTCTCCTTGCTTCCTGGACCTGCAAGTCTATTCCCTTCCCCAAGTCTGGGAAGTTCTCCTTTATTATATTTTCACTCAATTTTTCAAGTTCTAGTTCATCTTCCTCACTCTCTGGCAAACCAATGATTCTTATGTTGGGCCTTTTATAGCTGTCCCAGAGGTTTCTGATCCTCTCATTGTTGTTTCCCATTTCCTCTCTCTGCATTGGTTGACTGCTTGTTCCTTCTCCATATTCCAGTTTGTTGAAATGAACTCTGGATATTTTTTCCTCACCATCTGTCTCGTATGTGGTTTTGTTCCTTTCGTTATGAATGTTTTTCGCTTCTTTCATATCTTTTTCCTGCTCTTTTGTGAATTCTGTAAGCCACCTGATATCAATGGCCCAGAACTGAGCCTCTGACAGGTTTCTTATCTGTTCATCTGTCAGGTTCTCTATCTGTTGTCTGGGGAGCTGTGTCACCGGGATTTCTATAGTTGTCTGCCTCATTTTGACAGATGCTTTTTGTTTTCTTGGGCCGGCTGTAAGGGGCAGTGCCTGTGTACGCGTCACAATTCAGCGACCGGCGCCTGTCTGAGACCTATTTCGCAGCCCTGTGGTGCTTTCTTTGGGGGCGGGGGTCCAAGGTGGATTCACACAGTTATTCAGCTAGGAGACCGGGATCCGTCCTCCCGCCCCCCTGGGCCTCACTGTTCAAGGCGATGCGGTGGCTGTTTTCCCCAGTGCTGGGGTTGCGCACTGCCAGGGGCTTGACTGCCTCTGGGCTTTTTCGCCGCCCCCGCCGCTGACCGCAAACAGCGCTGCCCTCTTTAACTCTTACCTGCCCAAATGGCACCGCTGGTTTATAAGTTCATATGTTGGGCTTCCGTGTAGTTTTATTTTCTGGAATTTCTAGCTATCCTTTGTTTTGAAGTAGTTGTATTCCTCTCTAGTTTTAGAGGGAGACCTAGTGTGTCCGTCTAAGCCTCCATCTTGGCCGGAAGTCCTACCCCGGCTTTTTTTTTTTCCAGTCCGTTTGCTTGGAAGATTTTTTTATATCCCTTTACATTCAGTCTTTGTAAATCTTTTGTTTTGAGGTGTGTTTCTTGTAGACAGCAAATATGTGGGTCCTGTTTTCTTATCCATTCCGTTACCCTATGTCTTTTAATTGGAGCATTTAATCCATTTACATTTAAGGTTATTATTGACGTGTATTTATTCATTGCCCTTTGTACCTCTGTTCCTCTCCTCTCTTGTTCTTTTCTTCTTTTTTCTTTGAACACATCCTTTAGCATCTCTTGCAATGCTGGTTTGGTGGAGATAAATACTTTAAGTCTTCCTTTGTCTGAGAAACTCCTTATTTCACCTTCTATTTTGAGTGAGAGCCTTGCTGGGCAGAGTATTCTTGGTTGTAGGCCTTTGTTTTTCATTGTTTGGAATATTTTTGACCATTCCCTTCTGGCTTGTAATGTTTCTGTTGAGAAATCAGTTGATAGCCTTATCGGAGCTCCCTTGTATGTTATTTGCTGTTTTTCTCTTGCTGCTTTTAGGATTCCCTCTTTGTCTTGAAATGCTGCCATTTTAATTATGATGTGTCTTGGAATGGGTTTTGGGGGGTTCCTCTTCATTGGAACTCTCTGTGCTTCCAGAACTTGTATCACTTTTTCTCTCATCAGGTTGGGAAAATTTCTGTCACTATTTCTCCTATCAGTTTTTCAATTCCATGCTCCTTTTCTTCTCCATCTCTAAATCCGATGATCCTGATATTATTCATTCTCATGCTATCCTGTAATTCCCTTACATCTTGTTCATATTTTTTAAATCTTTTTAAATTTTGCTGTATTGTCTGGGAGTTTTTCTCTACATTATCTTCTAACTCACTAATCCAATCCTCTGCTTTGTTTAGTCTGCTTTTGACTGATTATACTGTGTTTTTCAGTTCAAAGATTGAATTCTTCAATTCTTCCTGGATCTTGTTAACGGTTTCTATGTCTTTTTTTATGCTGGTGTAGTTCTCTGCAAGTTCCCTGTAATTTTCTTGGAGCTGCTGGTAACTTCCTTGGAGGTTGTCATAGTTGTATTGAAGGATGTCAAGTATATTGAGCTTCTTTACCACCATTGTTTTGAATTCCATATCTGACATTTTGGCTATGTCTATTTAATCTATCTCTCTTTCTGAAGATTCCTCTTTTCTATTCATTGAGGGGTTATTTTTGAGTCTTACCATGTTGGATTCTTTTTGTTTGTTTTTATTTATTTGTTTTTTTGGGGGGGGATGGTCTGCTTTGCCTTCCTTCCTTTGTGGTATGAGATTCTTTATCGGAGATCTGGGGGTTTCAGTGGTGCAGTCTCTTTGATATCCTGAGCCTGATGTTCTTGAGTTACCCTTTATGTTGTTTGATTCTGCTGTCTCGTTATATTTCAGATGTTCTTTGGTAGGATCTTCCTTCTGGCTAGTTGGTTGGGAGTCACTCTATCCACTTTGTCTGAGTTCTTTTGTGGAGATGCTGTTAAAAACATAAACACACAGCCCTGGCAGGAGACCCACACCTTCTAAAAATATCTCCCACCCTCTATCCCACTATCGTCAGCCAATGAGCCCGTATTAATATAAACGTAAAGAGATTAGAGCTTTTATACTATAAGAAGAATAGATAAGAGTTGTTTTTAGGGAGGAAAAATATAATTTTTGATAGAGGGGGTGATAGATTAATAATATTGCAAGCCAGTAGGTAATATTTACATTGTATGTTAATAAAAATAGAAGAAAAGGATGGAAAAATGCATAATATAGTAAGAAAGTGGGATCGTATTATATTGGGTTTATATAGTAATTATATTCTATTATTAAGAGTGATGGGGGGCTAAACTAGACACACAAACAAATAAACAGTGATTGAAGAGAAAGGCTGAGAAGGAGAGGTTATATGCAACACGTTTGAGATAAAGTTTGTTTTTCTTTTGGAAGAGAAAAAAGAAAAAAAACAAAAAAGAAGAAAGAAAGGGAGAGAGAAAAGAAAGAAGAAAGAAAAAATAAGAAAAAAATAAAAGTAATTAAAAAATATAAAATCCCAAGAAAAAAGAAGAAAGAAAGAAAAGAAAGAATAAAGAAGAAAGAAAGAAGAAAGAGAGAAAAAAAGTGGAAAAAAAAAAGGATGTTTTTACTCCGTTTTAGCCTTGGTGTGCCGCCTTCTTTTTCTGCATCCGCAGCTGGTCTAGTGTGGCGGTTCAGAGGTTCTTGTTTCTTGCAGCGCTGGTGTGCGCCTGCGGTTGCCACGATGGTGTGCGCCCGCGGTTCCCGGCATGGCACGCTCCCTTGCTGCCCGCTGGAGCCAGCTGAGGTGTCCTTCGCGCACGTGCGCGCGTGCGTGCGTGCCCCTGCACGGGTGGGGCGGCCCGAGAGCTTGCCCCGTGATTGGTGCCTATTGTTTCTGGGCTGGGGTCTTTTCTGCTCACGCTGAGGTGTCCCCGCTCGCGTTCCTGCACGAGCAGGCTGCCCGATAGCTTGCCCCGCGATTGGCGCCTACTGTCCCCAGGCTGAGGTGTTTTCGCACTCGCGTGCCCGTGCCCTTAGTCCTGCTGAGCTGAGCTCTGGGAGTTGGTCTCTCGCCTCTTAGGGTGGGGCCCCGGACACTTGTGCACAGTGGAAGTGAGCGTCTGTGAGTCACTGCCGCCTGCTGTTCCCGTGCTGCAGCCGCCCACCTTCCCTCACCTGTCTGGGTGGGCACAAACAGAGCCTGCGCTAGTGGTCTGCTTTCCAGCCTGGGGCCTGGCGCCCACTGGAGCTGTCTAGGGGTATCTGCGCACGGTCCTCTGTGTGTTCAGTGGGCCCTCCCTGTGTCCACTGGGGCACTGATCTTATGTCCATTGGGGAGTGTCCAAGGGACGTCTGGACTCACTGCCCCATGCACCTGGGCCAGTGAATGAGAGCACTTCCCTATGCGCGCCCCCGGGACCCAAGGGTAGGTTTGGGAAGTGGATGAGCACGCCTCTGCACCTGCACTCCTCAAGAATGGCCTACCACCCCCAAACTTTCTTCCCCTCTCCACCATCCACTAGAGAAAAATATAAAGGAGAGTTATGTTCTCACTTGCCCAGGAGCACGCTGTCTCCTGTCCTTCAGCGCCAATGCTACTTGGTGGAGTCCCATCTCTGCCAGCGGGCAGAGATTCGCTCTCCTCCCTAGTCCTCTCTGGGGAAGCCTGTGGTCACCAAAAAGCTTTTGTGTCCTTCCAGCCGCAGCTCAGGCAGCTGCCCCAGTCAGGAATCCCGTTTCGTCCCCTTTTCCTCGCTATCCTCACTAAACAGGTTGTTTCCAGATGGATTTTCTCTAATCCAGCAGAGCCAAGGCTCGATTCCTGCCAGTGTCCAGCTGCTCACTGAGATGTTCTGTCTGCAATTAGCCCAAACTGCAGATGGGTCTCGGGAGCCTGAAAACGCAGCCTCGCCTCACTCCTCCGCCATCTTCTCTCTCCTGGATCTTAGTAGAATTTAAAGAACAATGTGGACAACTGAAAATAATGTGTTAGTGAGGATGTGAAGAAATTATAAATGATTAAGATCAGAGCACAATTAAATGACATAGAGACTAAACAAACAACTCAAAAGATCAACAAGAGTAGGAGCTGGTTCTTTGAAAAGATAAACAAAATTGACAAACCTTTAGCCAGGCTCATCAAGAAAAAAGAGAGATGACCCAAATAAACAAAATCAGAAATGAAAGAGGAGAAATCACGACCAATATCACAAAAATACAAAGGATTGTAAGAAATTACTACAAACAATTACATGGCAAGAGATTTGACAACTTAGATGAAATGGACAAATTTCTAGAAACATATAATCTTCCAAAACTAAATCAGGAAGAATCGGAGGCCCTGAACAGACTGATAACAAAGAGTGAAATTGAAACAGTAATCAAAAAACTCCCGGCACATAAAAGCCCTGGAACAGATGGCTTCACAGGTGAATTTTACAAAACATTTAGGGAAGAAGTAACACCTACTCTTCTCAAAGTATTCCAAAAAATCCAAGAAGAGGGAAGACTCTCAAACTCTTTCTATGAAGCCAGAATTACCCTAATTCCATAACCAGGCCAAGACACAACAAAGAAAGAAAACTACAGGCCAATATCACTGATGAACATAGATGCTAAAATCCTCAATAAAGTATTGGCAAACAGGATCCAGCAATACATCCAAAAGATCATACATCACGATCAAGTGGGCTCCATTCCAGGGATTCAAGGATGGTTTAATATTCACAAATCAATACATATAATAATCACCTAAACAAAATGAAAGACAAAAATCACATGATCATATCTATAGATGCAGAAAAAGCATTTGATAAAGTACAACACCCATTTATGATGAAAACACTCAGCAAAATGGGAATAGAGGGAACATACCTTAACATAATTAAGGCTATATATGAGAAGCCTGAGGCCAACATCATACTCAATGGACAAATACTAAAAGCATTCCCCCTGAATTCAGGAACTAGACAAGGTTGTCCACTCTCTCCACTCCTATTCAATATAGTGTTGGAAGTCCTAGCCACAGCAATCAGACAAGACAAAGAAATAAAAGGCATCCAAATTGGGAAAGAGGAAGTAAAACTTTCATTATATGCAGATGACATGATAGTATACCTAGAAAATCCTATAAACTCCACTAAAAGACTACTTGATATAGTAAGTGATTTTGGCAAAATAGCAGGGTACAAAATAAATATACAAAAATCTAAGGCATTTCTGTACACCAACAATAAAATATCAGAGACAGAAACAAACAAAAAAAAATACCATTTACTATAGCTACAAGAAAAATAAAGTATCTAGGAGTAAACTTAACCAAAGAGATAAAAGACCTATACTCTGAAAATTACATAACATTGAAGAAAGAAATTAAGGAAGATACAAATAAATGGAAGCAAATACCATGTTCTTGGATGGGAAGAATCAACATCATCAAAATGGCCATACTACCCAAAGCAATTTACAGATTCAATGCAATCCCTATTAAAATACCAATGACATATTTCACTGACCTAGAACAAATCCTCCAAAAATTCATATGGAACAAAAAAAGACCCCGAATAGCAAAAGCAATCTTGAGACAGAAGAACACAGCAGGAGGAATCACAACACCAGATACCAAACAATACTACAAAGCCACTGTGATCAAAACAGTCTGGTACTGGCATAAGAACAGACATATAGATCATTGGAACAGAATAGAGAGTCCAGAAATAAACCCAGGCCTCTATGGTCAACTAATATTTGATAAAGGAGGTAGGAACATAAAATGGAGTGAGAAGAGCCTCTTTAACAAATGGTGCTGGGAGAACTGGATAGGGACCTGCAAAAAAATGAAACTAGACCACCAACTTACACCACACACAAGAATAAGCTCAAGGTGGATCAAAGACTTAAATGTAAGCCGTGACACCATAAAAGTCCTAGAGGAAAACATAGGCAAGAAAATATCAGATATCTCATGTAACAATTTCTTCACGGATACAACTCCTAAAGCAAGAGAAATAAAGGAAAAAATAAATAAATGGGATTACATCAAACTAAAGAGTTTCTGCTCAGCAAAAGAAAACATCAGCAAGATGAAAAGGAAACCAACCATATGGGAAAACGTATTTGCCAATGATATCACAGACAGGGGACTGATTTCCAAAATATATAAAGAGCTGATACGACTCAACATCAAGAAAACAACAACCCAATTAAAAAATGGGCAAAGGACCTGAACAAACACATCTCCGAAGAAGACTTACAGAAGGTCCATAGACACATGAAAAAATGCTCAACATCATTAGCTATCAGGGAGATGCAAATAAAAACCACAATGAGATACCATTTTACACCAGTCAGAATGGCCATCATCAACAAATCAACAAACCACAAGTGCTGGAGAGGATGTGGAGAAACGGGAACCCTACTGCTCTGTTGGTGGGAATGCAGACTGGTGCAGCCACTATGGAAAACACTATGGAATTACCTCAAAAGTTTAAAAATGGAACTGCCTTTTGAACCAGCGACTCCACTACTCGGATTATACCCGAAGAATCTTAAAACACCAATTCAAAAGAACTTATGCACACCTATGTTCATTGCAGCACTGTTTACAATAGGTAAGTGCTGGAAACAACCTAAGTGCCCATCTGTAGATGAGTGGATCAAAAAACTGTGGTACATTTACACAATGCAATACTATGTAGCAGAAAGAAAGAAGAAACTCCTGCCATTTGCAACAACATGGATGGAACTAGAAAGAATTTTGCTTAGTGAAATAAGCCAGGCAAAGAAAGAAAAATACCATATGATATCACCTAATACAGGAAACTAAAGAACAACACAAACAAAAGAACTAAATAGAACAAAGAGCAGAATAGCAGTCAATAAGGGGGAGGGAGGAGGGAGAGAATGGGGATAAGTAAGGGAAGGGTTTAGTCAAAGAATGTATATAAATGACTCATGGCCATGGACAACGGGGAGGGATATGATTGCGGGAGAGGGCATGGGTTGGGTGGGGGAGAGAAATGGGGAGAAAAGGGGACAAATGTAATTGAAAAACCAAAAATAAAAAAAAAATTTTTTTTTGGTTTGTCACCACTAACCCATTGATGTCTTTAAAAAAAAAAAAAAATTCTACTAAGATCCAATACCCTTCAATGTCCTGCCACTGCTCCCAATTGTGAGCTCTGGAACTATGTGGCTAAGTCCAGTCTTCATTCTACTAGAATGTGCTCCATATGATCTGTATCCTCTGATAGGTCCCTCAAGACTATGGAATATTACCCAATGTAATCTGATCCCTACAGTAATGGAGGACCACAGATTACTTTGTACTGGAAACTTTACTTATGTTTTCTACAAAATTGCATGTGTTTTTCCTGGCACATGCTGGTGTATAAGAAGCTGCATCAAATAAGAGATCCAGCCTTTTAATTTTTTTGCTCTTTTAAAATTGTTGTTCTTTTACAGTTCTCCCAATTTTTCCCCCATTGCTCTCCACTGCCCCGCCCATATCCTGCTCCCACAGTCAGTCCCACAGGGCAGGTGCATGGGTCATTTATACATGTTCCCCTTATTTTTCCCCTTATCCCCCACCCCACTCCCCTCTTGTCACTATCAATCTTTTCCTTATTTCCATGCCTCTGCTTCTATTTTACTCATTTGTTTGTTTTGTTCTTTAGGTTCCTCTTATAAGCTAGATTGTATGGTAATTGTCTTTTGCGCCTGGCTTATTTCACTTCGCATAATACTCTCCAGTTCCATCTACACTCTCACAGAGTGTAGGAATTCCATCTTTCTTTCTGCTGCATAATACCCCATTATGTAAATGTACCACAGATTTGTGATCTGTTCATTTACTGATGGAATCTTAGGCTGTTCCCAGCACTTGGCTATTGTAAATAATGCTGCTATGACTATAACGTTGCATAGCTTCTTTTGAATTGGTGTTTTGGGATTCTTTAGGTATAATCCCAGCAGCGGGATTGCTGGAACAAAAGATCCATTTTTAGTTTTTTGAGAAAATTCCATCCTGTTTTTCACAGCGGTTGTACCAGGTTGCAATCCCACCAACAGTGAACTAGGGTTCCCCTTTCTCCACATCCTCACCAGCACTCGTTGTTTGTTGATTTGTTAGTGATGGCCCTCTGGCCAGTGTGAGATGTTGTCTCATTGTGGTTTTAATTTGCATCTCTCTGTTAGTGATGTTGAGCATCTCTTCATATGCCTTTGGGACCTCTGTATGTCCTCTTTGGAGAAGTGTCTGTTCAGGTCCTTCACCAATTTTTTTACTCAGATTTTTTAAAATATATTTTATTATGTTTTTAAAGTAGTCTCAACTTTATTTCCCTTTGCTCCCCTCTGCACAGTACCCTCTTTCCCTCCAGCAATCCCACCCCCCTTGGGTTGTGCATATAAGTTCTTTGGCTTCACCCTTCCTATATTATTCTTAATTTCCCCCTGTCTTATTTTGTACCAAACCTTATACTTCTTAACCCCTGCGCTATTTTCCCATTCCTCCCCCTCCCCCCCAGCTGATAGCCCTCCAAATGATCCCCATACTGGTGATTCTGTTCTTATTGTAGTTTACTTAGATTTTGTTTTTATTTTTTAGATTCAGTTGTTATAGTTGTGAGTTTGTTGTCATTTTAATGTTCATAGTTTTGACATTCTTTTTCTTAATTATGTCCCTTTAACATTTCATATAATAATGGCTTGGTGATGATGAACTCCTTTAGCTTTATCTTTTCTGGGAAGTACTTTATCTGCCTTTCCATTGTAAATGATAGCTTTGCTGGATAGAATAATCTTGGTTGTAAGTCCTTGCTTTTCATCACATTGAATACTTCTTGCCTGTAAAGTTTCTTTTGAGAACTCAGCTGACAATCTAATAGGCACCCCTTTGTAGGTAACGCTCTGCTTTTCTCTTTCTGCTTTTAAGATTCTCTCTTTATCTTTAACCTTTGGAATTTTAACTGATGTGTCTTGGTGTGGTCCCCATTAGGACTAGCTTGTTTGGGACTCTCTGTGCTTCCTGGACTGGTATGTCTACTTTCTTTGCAAAATTAGGGAATTTTCCTTCCTTATTTTTCACATAAGCTTTTAATTTCTTGCTCTTCTTCTCCTTCTGGCACCCCTATGGTTCAGATGATGGCATGTGTAAAGTTGTCCCAGAGGTTCCTAAGCTTCTCTTTATTTTTTTTTCAATTCTTGTTTCCTCATTCTGTACTGTTGACTGTTTTTTTCTTCCTTATGTTCCAAATTATTGATTTGAACCCTGATTTCCTTTCCTTCACCATTGGTTTTATGTGGATTTTCCTTCATTTCCTTTAGCATAACCTTCACTTCTTCTCTGATGTGTTTGCTGTACTTAAGCATATCTGTCAAGCCTGTGAGCATCTTTATCACCAGCGTTTTGAACTCTTCATATGTTAGGTTGGCTATCTCCTCGTCACTTAGTTCTCCCACTGGAACCTTGATCCATTCCCCCTTTTAGGCCATATCTCTCTGTCTCCTCATCTCGACGGGCTCCTGTGTTTGTTTGCCTCTCTGTCTTAGGTAGAGTTGTCGCTCCTGTTACATTTAAGGGGTGGAGCCTTAGGTATTCATCAGTACGTGTGACGTTTCACCACATTGTGGCGCTGTGTGTGGAGGAGGGATCTGAGAGGGAATAATGCCATCTACTCAGCACTCGCCCCTTTTCCAGGCACTTCCACTTCCGTATGGTCCTGGCGCCTCTCTAGCTGTTGCCCTGGCTGTTGTTCACAGAGTGAGTGGGTCTGTGGAGGTTCTAGGACCATGGGGGCCCTCCAAACAAGTGCACCCTGCTGAGACACTAGCAGTTTCTGCCTCTGCCCCAACCCCCACTGGTTTGCATAGTCAGAGGCAATGAGGCTTTATTGTCCCTGGTGCTGGGGCCATGAGATATGTGGTCTAGTCTGGTGCTGGGAGTGCTCCCCAGGTGTCCCTACCTACTTTTTAAAATGTGTGACTGCACTTTTTGCTGATCTGCTGCTGCTGCCGCTGCCACCACACTGCGTCCTTTCCACCCTGACTCTACCCCTCCTACCTGTCTAGATGAGTATTTCTTCTCTATATCTTTGTTTGTTGGACTTTTTTGCAGCTTGATTTTCTGGAACTTCTGGTTGTCTCTAGTTTTGGGGTAGTTGTATTTGTTCTTATTGTGGAGGGAGATGCAGTGTGTCTGTCTAGACCCCCATCTTGGCCAGAAGTCTTCTTTGTCAAATTTTTAATTGCATTGATTGCCTGCCTGATGTTGAGTCACATAAGTTCTTTATAAATTTTGGGGATCAATCCCTTGTCAAAGGTATCATTGGCAAATATGTTTTCCCATAGAGTTGGTTCTCTTTTCATTTTTGCTGATTTTTTTTTTTTTTACTTGCAGAACCTTTTTGACTTGATGTAGTCCCATTTGTTTATTCTTTTCTTAATGTCCTTTGCCCTAAGAGATATATCAGTGAAAATATTGCTGTTCAGGATATCCAAAATTATGCTGCCTGTTTTCCTCTATGCTTTTATGGTGTCATGACTTAAGTCTTTTATTTATCTTGAGTTGATCCTGGTGTATGGTGTAAGTTGTTAGTCTAAGTTCTTTTTTATTGCATGTCCCTGTCCAGATCTTCCAACACCATTTATTGAAGAGATTATCTTTATTCCATTTTATGCTCCTGCCCTTTTGTCAAATGTTAATTGACCAAAGAAACCTGAGTTTATTTCTGAGCTCTCTATTCTTTTCGATTGATCTGTGTGTCTGTTTTTATGCCAGTACCAAACTCTTTTGATTACAGTGCCTTGAATATAGTTTAATATTAAGTATTGTGATTCCTCCTACTTTGTTCTTCTTTCTCAAGATAGTTGAGGCTATTTGGGGTCATTGATGGTTCCATATAAATTTTTGAAATATTTGTTCTATAACTGTGAAGTATGTCACTGGTATTTTAATTGGGATTGGGTCGAATCTATAGATTAGATTGCTTTGGGTACTGTGGACATTTTAATGATGTTAATTCCTCTAATCCATGAACATGGTATATGCTTCCATTTATTTGTATCTTCTTTAATTTCTTTCTTTACTGTTCTGTAGTTTCCTGAGTCTAATCCTTTTGCCTCCTTGGTTAATTTTATTCCTAGATACTTTATATTCTTCTTGCTATATTAAATAAAATTCCCCCCCTAGTTTCTGTTTCTGATATTTCATTTTTGGTGTGCAATAATACCTTCAATTTTTGAATATTGACCCCTTACCCCACTATTTTACCAAATTTACTTATTAGGTCAAATAGTTTTTTGTTGAAGTCTATAGGGTTTTCAAAGTCATCAGCAGAAAAGACAATTTTACTTCCTCCTTTCCAATTTGGATGCCTTTTATTTTCTTTTCTTGTTTGATCACTGTGGCTAGAACTTCTAATACTATGTTGAATAGAAGTGGTGAAAGTCAACACCCTAGTCTTGTGCCTGATCTTAGAGGAAATGTTTTTAGCTTTTACCTATTGAGCATAATCTTGGCTGTAGGTTTCTTGTATATGGACTTTATTATGTTGAGGTATGCTTCCTATACTCCCACTTTGCTGAGCATTTTTATCATAAATGGGTGCTGCACTTTATCAAATTCTTTTTCAAATGCATTTTATAAAATGAATCCATTGATATGATCATGCAATTTTTGTCTTTCATTTTTTTTGTGATATATTACATTCATTGATTTGTGAATATTGTACCATCCTTGCATCCCTGGGATAAATCATACTTGGTCATGGTATATGATCTTTTTAATGTATTGTTGGATCCGGTTTGCCAATATTTTGTTGAGAATTTTAGTGTCTATGTTCATCAGCACATTGGTCTGTAGTTTCTTTCTTTGTTGTGTCTTGACCTGCTTTTGGAATTAGAATAATAGTGGTCATAATAAGAGTTTGGGAGTCTTGCCTCTTCTTGAATTTTCTGGAATAGTTTGAAGAGGATAGGATTTAGTTCTTCCCTAAATGTTTGGTAAAATTTGCCTGTGAAGCCATCCAGTCCAGGGCTTTTGTGTCCTGGGTTTTTTTTTTTTGGATTACTGCTTCAATTTCATTAGCTTCTATTAGACTATTCAGGCTTTTTGAATCTTCTTGATTCTGTTTTGTAATATATATGTTTCTAGAAATATTTTTATTTCACCCAGGTTGTCAGATTTCTTAGTATATAGTTGTTCATAATAATTTTTTACATTCTATTGAGTTTCTGTGATGTTGGTAGTGATTTCTCCTCTTTCATTTCTTATTTTATTTGAGTTCTCTCTCTTTTTATTGATGAGTCTGGTTAGAGGCTTATTGATTTTGTTTATCTTTTCAAAGAACCAGTTCCTGGAAGTATTGGTCCTTTCAGTTGTATTTTGTTTTTGGTCTCTATCTCATTAAATCATCCTCTGATCTTAATCATTTCCTTCCTTGTACTTGCTCTGGGATTTGTTTGTTGTTGTTCCTGTCATTCTTATACATCTAGGTTTAGGTTGCTTATTTGAGATTCTTCTATCCTTTTGAGTTATGTCTGTATTGCTATGAACTCCCCTCTCAGGACTCCCTTCCTTGCATCCCATAGGTTTTGGGCTGTTGTGTGTTTATTTTCATTTGTTTCCAGAAAATTTTTTATTTCTTCCCCAATCTCATTGTTAACCCATTCATTGTTTAATAGCATGTTATTCATTCTCCAGTAATTTAAATGTTTTTGAGCTTTTTCTTTGAGGTTGGTTTCTAGTTTCAAGCTGCTGTGATTCCTGAAGATGCTTGATATAATTTCAATTTTATTGAATTTGTTGAGGCTTGTTTTGTGTCCTACAATGTGGTCTTTGAAAATATTCCATATGCATTTGAAAAAAATGTATATTTTGCTACTTTGGTGTGAATGGTTCTGTATATATCAAGTAAGTCCATTTTATGTAGAGTGTCATTCAGTGCCACAACATCCTTCTTTATTCTTTGCTGGGAAGACCTGTCCATTTTGGACAATGGGGTATTAAAATTTTCTACTAAAATTATGTTGCTGCCTGTATATTTCTTGAAGTTATCTAAGATTTTCCTTATATATTTGGATGTTACTATGTTGGGTGCATATATGTGTTCAATGGTTATATCTTCTTGATGGATTCTTCCCTTAAATATTATGAAGTGTCCTTCTCTGTCTCTTTTTACAACCTTTATTTTGAAGTCTACTTGTCTGATAGAAGTATTGCCACATCAGCATTTGTTTTATGTCCATTTGCTTAGAATTTTTTTTTTCTATCTCTTTACTTTGTCTGTGTAGGTCTTTGTCCTGAGGTGGGTCAAATATGCAGGTCATATTTTCTTAACCATCCAGCTACCCTATGTTTTTGATTGGAGTATTTAATTTATTTACATTTAAGATAATTTTTTAAAAAGTATATTTTATTGATTATATTGTTACAATAGTTCCAATTATTTCCCCTTTGCTCCCCTCCACCCAGAAACCCCACCCCCAGCAATCCCCAACAAGTCCATGCCCATGGGTCATACATACAAGCTCTCCCACTTCACCCTTTCATATATTCTTCTTACATTTAAGATAATTTTAATATGTACTTATTCATTGTCCTTTGTACCTCTTTTCCTACCCCCCACCTCTTTTCAACTTAAAGCAGTCCCTTTAACATGTCTTGCAATACTGGTTTGGCAGAGATGTATTCTTTTAGCTTTTTTTTTCTTTTTGTCTGGGAAACTTCTTATTTCACCCTTTATTTTGAAAGAGAGTCTTGCTAGGTAGAGTAGTCTTGGTTGCAGGCCTTTGATTTTCATTGCTTGCAATGTTTTTTGCCAATCCCTTCTGGCTTGTAGTGTTTCTGTTGAGAAATAAGCTGATAGTATTATCAGATCTCCCTTGTTTGTTATTAGCTGTATCTCTCTTGCTGCCTTTAAAATTATCTTTTTTTTTTTTTGAGTTTTTTCATTTTAATTATGTTGTGTCTTGGAGTGGACCGGTTTGGGTTTATCTTGATTTGAACCTTATGTGCTTCCTGGACTTATATGTTTTTTTCTCTCACCAAGTTAGGGTAGTTTTCTATCATTACTTTTCACACAGGTTTCCTTTGCCTTGCTCCTCTTCTCCTTCTAGTATCCCTATGACATGGTGATACATATATTATCACTTTTCATGTTCTCCTGCATCTACCTTAACCCATCTTCATTATTTTTTAACCTTTTTTTCATTTTGTTGCTCTGTCTGAGAATTTATTATCCTTTGTCCTCCAGCTTGCTGATTTGACCCTCTGCTTCATCTAGTCTGCTTTTAATTCCTCCACTGTGTTCTTCATTTCAACAATTGTATTCTTCATTTCCTCCTGGCTATTGTTGATATTTTCTATGTCCTTTTCCATGATGGCATAGTTTGCAATAAGTTCCTTGTAGCTTCCCTCTAGTTCTTTGTAGTTCTCACTGAGCTCATTGAGCTACCTTATAATCATTTTGAACTCAATGTCTGATAGTTTGCTTGCCTCAGTTTTGTTTAGAAGTCTTTCTGAGGATTCCTCCTTTACTTTTGAGTGGTGGTTGTTTCTTTATTTCCCCGTTTTACATGACTCTTGTTTATTTCTGCATATTAGATTGGTCTGCCTTACATCCCTGTCTTCATGGTATGATAGTATTTATGAGTCCTGTGGGGCTCAATGGTGAAGTCCCTTTGAGTTCCTAAGCAGGATGCTATTGGGATGCCCTTAATTCCATTTATGTGGACTCTCTGGTTGTATTTGGGTTTTGGATCTTGTTTGGTTTCTCTTGGTGGGTCCTTCCCTCCAGCTGGCTCACTGAGATACACTGTGTCCACCATGTATTTTGTACTGTTGTATAGATGCTTCGAGAAAAAACCAGATAGCCCAGGGGCCACTCTCACATCTGCAGAAATAATCCCCACCCAATACCACTTTATCAGCTACAAATAAGCCAATATTAATAAAAGTGTAAAGATATTAAGACTATACTAGAAAAGAACAACAAATATGAGATGACTGAGAGGAAAGTGTTTTTGTAAGGGTAGAGGGATGAGGAATAATGAGAATAGGAAATAGAGATGAAGCAAAGAGAAAAAGTAAAATTTACATCATAATTTAAAAAGGGAGGAGGGAAATTGGAATGAAATAAGAGATAGGAATTGTATAGTATTTGGTTTGAAACAAAAAGAAACCTTACATATATGAGGATGCAGGAAGATGGCAGCAGAGTAGGTAGCAGTGTTGTCTGCTTGCTCCCATCGTGGAAGGACTTGGAGTACAAACAGAGTGGAGTGAGTGAGTGCGGATTTCAGACAGGATGAACAGGAAAGGGAGTGTGGGAACAGCGTGAAAGAGGGCAGAAAGTTTGACCTGAGCTCTCCAAGCAGAGTCGCTGGGATTCCCAGCCCAGTGCCTCTGCTGCACTGTACATGAAAGGGGCAGCTGCTGACCAGCTCATCAGCCAGGATATGCTTGGAAACTTCCCCCTGCCATAGGCACCATGACCAGCAAAGTCCAGCAGGGAGTCAGTGAGAAGGTTTGGTTGAAACAGCTGGAGGTGTGGGAACACAGTGAACAGCCCAGACTGTGAGAAACTGTATGAACTGAGTGTAGGTGGGGACTCCCTTGGTGGCAACCCTGGGCTTGCAAACCTGTGCCCCGGGCATTTGCACCAAGGCTCCACCAAACAAAAAAGCAGAACTGAGCCAGGGAGAGGGGCCCATATAGGAAAGCTGGGTGGAACTGGAGACTTGGTAGGGACCCCAGGCAGGCAAGTGGCACACACAGGCCTATAAAAATGCTCCGTTAGGCAGGGATACAGGCTGGTGCTGCAGCTTGGAGGCAACACAGAGACTTTTTTGGAGGAGGAGTGGAGACAGAACCCAAGGCTGGGCAGGGATCATAGGTGTAGCCCACCAGCAGAACAACATTTCTAGACAAGACTGAGGAGTGCTGGAGGGTGCTGCAGCACCAGTGGGGGAGTGTGGGGACCCAGCTCAGTGCAGCTCACAGCAGAGAGCTGGGGCAAGGCCACTAGTGAGAGAATAGCAGCCTCAGAATCCAGCTAGGTCTCCTCACAGTCAGCCAGCCAGAAAAGATTTGAAACCCATGGAATTTTGATCAGGGGAGGATCCATAAAAAGAAGACAGTGCCCAAAAGTTGTACAGGGAAAAAACTCTTTCTTTAATCTGTTTCCTGTCTTCTCTCCCTCCTGTTCTTCTTCTTTAATTTTTTGTTTGTTTGTTTTGTATATCCTTCCTCTCACACTAAATATATAGCATATAACTGCTATATAAACCTAATACTATACACTTCCACTTTCTCACTTCATTCTGCATTCTTCCCTCCATTTTTCAACATACAATGTAAATATTACTTACTGTCTCACATAGCCTTGACCCTACTTGCTACTATTATTATTCTACCATCTTCCCTCTCAAAAATAATCTTTCTTTCATTTAAAACAACTCTTATATGTTTTTCCTATAGTATAATAGTTTTAACCTCTTTACATTTATATTAATACTGGCTCATTTGCTGCTGATAGTGTGATTGTGGGTGGGGGATATTTTGGAGGGTGTGGGTTTCTTGCCTGGATTATGTGTTTATGTTTTAACAGCATCTCCACAAAAGAACTCAATACACAGTGGGCAGAGTGACTCTCAATCAACTAGCCAGAGGGGAGTATCCACCAAATAACTGAAATACAACCAGACAGCTTAAACAAATGGCATAAAGGACATTCCAAGAGCATCAAGCTCAGGAGATCAAAGAGACTGCACCACTGAATCCCCCAGGTCTCCTATACAGTATCTCATTCCACGAAGATGGGAAATCAAAGCAGACAAATCTAAGAAACAAAAACAAACAAGAAGCATCTAATATGAGGAGACATAGACACAACCTCCAAATGAAAGGAAAAAAGGAATCCCCAGAAAGAGAGCTAGATGAAACAGAGGTAAGTGAACTATCAGACATGGAATTCAAAAGAATAGTTATAAGGAAGCTCAATGAACTTCACAAACTCAAAGAAAACTACAATGAACTCCAGGAGAATTACAAAGAACTCTGGCGAAACTACAAAGAACTCCAGGGAAGCTATAAGGAACTTACTGAGAACTACAGCAGCATAAAAAAAGGACATAGAAACTATCACTAAGAACCAAGAAAAAGTGAAGAATACAACTTCTGAACTGAAGAACACAGTAGAATCAATCAACAGCAGGCTAAACGAAGCAGAGGATCGGATTAGTGAGTTAGAGGACAATGTAGAAAAACATTCCCAGGCAATACAACAAAATGAAAAAAGACTGAAAAAGAATGAAGGGGGTGTAAGGGAACTGCTGGGCAACATAAAAAGAAAAAATATACATATCATAGGGATAGAAGAAGGTGAAGAAAAGGAGCATGGGATAGAAAACCTGATTGAAAAAGTAAGGACAGAATATTTTCCTAACTTGATGAGAGAAAAAGTCGTGCAAGTCGAGGTAGCACAGAGGGTACAAATGAAGAAAATAATCAAGATTACAGTAGAATTAAATGAAATAGAGAGTAAACAAACAATTCAAAAGATAAATAAAACCAGAATCTCGTTATTTAACAAGAAAAACAAAATAGACAAGCCTTTAACCAAACTCATGAAAAAAAAAAAAGAGGACTCAAATAAATAAAATCAGAAAGAAGGGAAATCACAACTGATACTACAGAAATAAAAAATATGATTAGAAATTACTTGAACAACAATATGTTGATAAATTTGACAACCTGGGAAAAATGGACAAATTTCTGGAAACATAATCTTCCAAAACTGAACCCAGAAGAAGCGGAAAGCCTGAATGGACCGTTAACAAACTGTGAAATTAAAGCAAAAACTTGGCACATAGAAGTCCAGTACTAGATCGCTTCACAGGTAAATTTTACAAAACATTTAGGGAAAAACTAATGCCTACACTTCTCAAACTATTCCAAAAAATCCAAGAAGAGGGAAGACTACAAAATTATTTCTATGAAGACCCAATTATCCTAACTCCAAAACCAGGTCAAGACACAACAAAGAAAGAAAACTATAGGCCTATATCGCTAATGAACATAGATGCTAAAATTCTCAATAAAATTTTGGCAAACCGGATCCAGCAACACATTAAGAAGATCATACTCCACAATCAAGTGGGATTCATCCCAGGGATGCAAGAACGGTTTAATATTAGGAAATCAATGAGTGTAATACACCACATAAAGAAAATGAAAGATAAAAATCAAATGATCTTTTGAATAGATGCTGAAAAAGCATCCAGTAAAGTACAATACCCACTTATGATGAAAACATTCAGCAAAATGGGAATAGAGGGAGCATACCTCAACATAATAAAGACCATATACATGAAACCTGAAGCCAATATTATACTCAATGGGCAAAAATTGAAAGCATTCCCACTAAGATGAGGAAAAAGACAAGGATGTCCACTCTCTCCACTCATATTCAACATAGTCTTGGAAGTCCTAGCCACAACAATCAGACAAAAAAAAAAAAAAAAAAAAAAAAAGAAATAAAATGCATCCAAATAAGAAAAGAGAAAGTAAAACTGTCATAATTTGCAGGTAACATGATAATGTACATAGAAAACACTGTAGACTTCACTAAAAACTACTTGACCTAATAAGTGAATTTGGCAAAATATCAAGGTACAAAGTCAATATTCAGAAATTGAAGGAATTTCTGTACACCAATAATAAAATATCAGTGATAGATACTAGAAAAAAATTCTATTTACTATAGCAACAAGAAAAATAAAGTACCTAGGAATAAACTTAACCAAAGAGAAAAAATGCCTGTACTCAGAAAACTACATAACACTGAAGAAAGAAATTAAGGAAGATACAAATAAATGGAAGCATATACCATGTTCATGGATGGGAAGAATCAACATCATTAAAATGTCCATACTACCCAAAGCAATAATAGATTCGATGCAATCTTTATTAAAATACCAGTGACATATTTCTCAGGCCAAGAACAAATATTTCAAAAATTTATATGGAACCAAAAAAGACCACAAATAGCCAAAGCAATCTTGAGACAGAAGAACACAGTAGGAAGAATCACAGTACCTAACATCAAACTATAGTTCTAGGCCACTGTAATGAAAACAGTCTGGTCTTGGAATAAGAACAGACATACAGATCAATGGAAGAGAATAGAGAGCCCAGAAATAAACCCAGGTCTATACAATCAACTATTATTTGACAAAGTGGAAAGGGACATGAAATGGAGTGAGAAGAGCTTGTTCAACAAATGGTGCTGGGAGAACTGGATAGGGACGTGCAAAAAATATGAAACTAGCCCAACTTACACCATACACCAGAATAAACTCAAAATGGATCAAAGACTTAAAGGTAAACCATGACACTGTGAAAGTCCTAGAGGAAAACATAGGCAGGAAAATTTCAGATATCCCACGTAGCAGTATTTTCACTATATATCTCCTAAGGCAAGAGAAATAAAGAAAAGAATAATCAAATGGACTACATCAAACTAAAGAGTTTCTGCTCAGTGAAAGAAAACATCAACAAAAAGAAAAGGGAACCAACCATATGGAAAAACATATTTGCCACTGATACCTCAGACAAGGGATTGATCTCCAAAATTTATAAAGAACTTACACATCTCTAACCAAGAAGACAGATAACCCAATTAAAAAATAGGCAAAGGACCCGAACAAACGCTTCTCCAAAGAGGACATACAGAGGGTCCATAGGCATGTGAAAGAATGCTCAACATCACTAGCCATCAGAGAGATGCAAATAAAAACCACAATGAGATACCACTTTTCACCAATCAAAATGACCATTATCAACAAATTAACAAACAACAAGTGGTGGCGAGGTTGTGGAGAAAAGGGAACCCTAGTGCGCTGTTGGTGGGAACGCAGACTGGTGCTGCCACTATGGAAAACAGTATGGAATTACCTCAAAAACTAAAAATGTAACTGCCTTTTGAACCCATGATTCCACTGCTAGAATTATACCAGAAGAATCTGGAAACCCCAATTCAAAAGAACTTATGCACCCCTATTTTCATAGCAGCACTATTTACAATAGGCAAATACTGGAAACAGTCAAAGTGCTCATCTGTAAATGAGTAGATCAAAAAACTGTGGTACATTTACACAGTGGAGTACTATGTAGCAGAAAGAAAAAAGGAACTCTTGCCATTTGCGATAACATGGATGGAACTAGACAGAATTATACTTATGCGAAATATGCCAGGCAATGAAATACAAATGCCATAAGATATCACCTGATACAGGAAGCTAATGAACAACACCAACAAACTCACAAAATTGAACCAGAAGTATGTAAACAAGGAACTGATTAATAGCTACCAGGAGAGAAGGGGGGAGGTAATGTAGGGGGGTATGTATGAGAAGGGTTTTGTAAAGGAACTAGTATAAATAACGAATGGACATGTACAACGAGGTGAGTATTGACTCTGGGAGAAGTGGTGGGCTGGGTGGGGGGGCATAAATGTGGGAAAAAGTGGGACAACTCTAATAGAAAGACAAATCAAAGATTTAAAAAACATCTCTCCATCTTTAACTTTTGGCATTTCAATTATGATATGTCTTGGTGTGGCCCTCTTTGGGTCCACCTTTTTTGGGACTCTCTGCACTTCCTGTACATGCATGTCTATTTCCTTTGCAAATTAGGGAAGTTTTCTTTTTCTTTTCTCTTTTTCAAATAAGTTTCAATATTTTGCTTTTCCTCTTCTTCTGGAACCCCCATGATTTGGACGTTGGTACGTTTAAAGTTGTCAGAGAGGTTCTTAATCTTCTCCTCACTTTTTTTTTCAATTCTTGTTTTTTCATTTTATTCTGGTTAAATGTTTATTTCTTCCTTTTGTTCCAAATCATTGATTTGAATCTTGGCTTTCTTTCTATAACTGTTGGTTCCCTGTATATTTTTCTTTATTTCACATTGTTCATTCTTCACTTCTTCCTTTATTTTGTGGCTATTCTCAATCATTTCTCTGAGCATCCTGATAACCAATGTATTGAACTCTGCATCTAATAGGTTGGGTATCTCTGTTTCACTTAGTTCTTTTTTCTGGGGTTTTATATTGTTCTTTCATTTGGGCCATATTTCTTTGCCTCCTCAATTAGGCAGCCTCCCTGCATTTGTTTCTGTGTATTGAGTAGAGCTGCTTTTACTCAGTATCTTGGTGGTATGACCTAATGTAGTAGGTGTCCTGTAGGGTCCAGTGGCACTGCCACTCCTATTACCCAGGCTGGGTACTCAAGGTGTGCCCTTCATGGGGGTTGAGTACACCCTTCTCTTGTAGTTGAGTCTCAGCTGCTGTTAGCAGATCAATGGAGAGATTTACACAGGCCAGTCAGCTACAAGGACTGGCTATGCCCACTGTGTACCAAACTCTGCCCTCTGTGGAGGATCAGCTATGCAGGGGCAAGGTGGTGGTGCTCCTATATGGTCTGTAACTGTCCACTGGGTGCATTGGTCCTGGGATTTCCCAGGTTGTGCAGGCCAAAGTCAGTCTCACCTGTGTTTTGCCTGAGGCACTCTGCCTGAACTATAAAGCAATCTGAGATGGCTGGTATTTGTGGTGGGCTTGGAGACTCCCAGGCAAAGCCAAGCTGAAAATAAGCTGGCTGCTGCTAGGGCCAGACTATGAGCTCATTGAGGCCAGCTGTTGCTTGTTTGTTAGTGAAACCAGAAAATCTGGTGTTCGTGCTTCCTGTCATCTACCAGACCCAATAAGCAGAGACAGGGATTGAATCTTTATGGGCGCTTTATTCAGATGGTTGGTGATCTGAGAAGACAGTGGGTTTTTACCCTATCAGATTGTCTTAAATTCCATTATAAATGGACCCTTTTTATAAGGAGAAGAGTAGGAAAGGGGTTTGGAATTCAGGGAAAATGTCAATCGGATAAAAGCTGCAGCATTCTTTCATCTGTGTCTTAGGTGGTGGTCCTTGTACTCTGGGCTGTGGTGTTTGTGTTCTGGGCATTGGTCTTTGTGTCCTGGCTGGTGGTCACCCTGGAGCACAATGGCTCAGATACCATCTTGATTGCTTGCAGTCTGTCTGAGACACAAAGGTGGAACTGCTTATGGTTACCTGGAGTCAAGGTGGGTCATATCTCCAGTTCCTGAAACAATAGCTTTTAATATACATTGATTACTAAGCTTATTATCTGTTTCCTAAAACTAAAATTTTCCAACACTTGTGCCCCTCATCAATAGGACTTAGGAAGTTGTGAGTCAGGAACCAAGACCAGCCATTCATATGGAAAAGCCGTTTGGGTGGGGCAATCTCTGGGGGTCTTCAAGGTGGGTCAAACACAGTTAGCCAGGTAGATGGAGTCTCATATATGGCAACAGCTTGCCACCTCTGTTGGGGGAGGGTTTAGAAAAGAGACAATAGCCTCTGCTCATCTTGGTGCCACACAGTTTGGTTTCTCCCTGTATACCACTGATGCCTTTCAAGCTGCTAGAGCTCAGAGAGAGTGAGTCTGAGTAGGTGAGTTTATGTCTGGGTTCTTTAAGATGAGCTGCTTGGAGCTCCAGCAGTTTCTTCCACTGACTCAATCCTTGCTGGTTTTGCAGCCAGAGTTGTGGGGGCTTATCTTCCTAACACTGGAACCCTGGACTGTGGTGCATGGTGTGGGACTTGGACTCCTCACTCCTGAGATATTCCTCCCAAATTTTTATCTACCACATGTGCATGAGAGACCAGCCCCCTCCACATCTGCACCCCTCCTACCCATCTCAATGGATGTGGTTTCTTTCTTTAAGTATATTTTATTGATTATGTTGTTACAGTAGTCCCAATTTCTTTTCCCTTAGGTCCCCTCTTCCCAGTACACCCCTTCCCTCCAGCAATCCCACCCTCCTTAATTCATGTCCATGGGTCATGCATATAAGTTCTTTGGCTTCACCCTTTCCTATATTATTCTTAACTTCCTCCTATTTTGTACCAATTATGCTTCTTAATCCCTGCACCATTTCCTCATTTCTCCCCCTTCCATCTCTCAGATGATAATCCTGCAAATGATCCCCACACCTATGATTCTGTTCCTATTCTGGTTGTTTGCTTAGTTTGTTTTTATTTTTTAGATTCAGTTGTTGATAGTTTTAAGTTTGTTGTCATTTTAATGTTCAGAGTGTTGATCTTCTTTTTCTTAAATAAGTTCCTTTAACATTTCATATAATAATGGCTTGGTGATGATGAACTCCTTTAGCTTTATTTTGTCTGAGAAGCACTTTATCTGCCCTTCCATTCTAAATGATAGCTTTGCTAGATAGAGTAGTCTTGGTTGCAGCTCCTTGCTTTTGATCACATTGAATACTTCTCACCAGTCCCTTCTTGCCTGCAGTTTCTTTTGAGAAATCAGCTGATAGTCTTATAGTCTTATAGGTTCCCCTTTGTAGGCAACTCTCTGCTTCTCTCTTGCTGCTTTTAGGATTCTCTCTTTATCTTTCACCTTTTTTTTTTACAGGAATTATTGAAGTTTTAATGCATCACTCTAAGTCTATGAACATTTTTTGAAGAAAGAACAAGAAGAATCTTTACAAGGCTCCTAGAAATACTTCTTCCCAGCAAAATTTTTTTCAAAATAAGCTCTTAATCATATAATTCTAATTAAGGGTCTGAAAATTAATATAATGGGCAAAATGAAATAACAAGGCTGACCTGGAACATCCAAATAAGAACCTATAGATGAATTCTCTGATGGTAAAAGATGTTTCTTATTCCTTTCAAGTCCTTCCCATCTCCAGAATACCAGAGAAAAAGCCAGAAGATACTTGGTCATTATATCTTGCCTCTCTGCTTGTCCTTGTCTTTGCCTTTACCTTTTGAATCCTTGCTATCATCTTTGTCCTTAGGCAGACTGAAACCACCAATTTCATTCCGGACTACAGTGCCTCGCCACCAGGCCTGGAGCTTTATGACACTCTTTAATTCCAAGAGAGCCTGTTCTACATTCTTCCTGTTCTTCTCCTTTTCTATATAATCTTCAGTGATGACTTGTTCACACTTTCTTATCATCTTTTCAAGGTCTTGAAGGTGTGCTAAGTCACTGGCCTTAGCAGATTTGAGAGCATTCAGTTCATTCTGTTTCATTTCTGTATCCTTATCAAATTTATCCATCCAGAACTCTAGCTTCTCCTCAAGTTTCTGTCTGAATGAGTATTTCTTCTTTATATATTTGTTTGCTGGACTTCCATGCAGTTTGATTTTCTGGAACTTTTGGTTGTTTCTAGTTTTGAGGCAGTTGTATTCCTTCTTAGTTGTGGAGGGAGACTCAGCATATCAGTCTATGCCTCCATCTTGGACAGAAGTCTCCTGATCTCTTTTTTTAAAGTCTTACAAGATTTTCTTTACACATTTAGTTGCTCCTATATTGGGTGTATATATGTTTACATGGGTTGCATCCTCCTGTTGGACTGAACCCTTAAATATTATGTAGTGTCCTTCATTGTTTCTTATTATAGCCTTTATTTTGAAGTCTATTTTGTCAGACAGAAGTATTGCTACAACAGTTTTTTTTTTGTCTCTATTTTAATGTAATTTTTTTTACATTTCTTCACTTTCAGCATGTGTAAATATTCTAAGGTGGGTCTCTTGTAGAGAGCATATATGAGGGTTTTAATTTCTTATTCACTCAGCTATCCTATGTCTTGATTGAAGCATTTCATCCATTTACATTTAAGGTTATTATTGATAGGTCCTTATTCACTGCCATTTTTCCCTTTGTACCTGTGTTCCTCTCTCTCTGTTTCCTCTTCTTCTTAAAGTCCATTTAGTATCTCTTGCAGTGCTGGTTTGGTGGAAATGTACTCCTTCAGCTTTTTTTGTTTTTGTTTTTGTCTGGGAAGCTCTTTATTTCACCTTCTATTTTAAATAAGTGCCTTGCTGGCTAGAATAGTTCTGGTTGTAGGTTCTTACTTTTCATTGCTTGGAATATTTTATGCCAATTCCTTCTGGTCTGTATTGTTTCTGTTAAGAAGTAAACTGACAGCTTTGTCAGAGCTCCCTTGCAGGTAACTAATATTTTCTCTGTTTCTGCCTTTAAGATTCTCTTTGTCTTTAAACTTTGATATTTAAATGTGATGTTTTTTGGTTAGGGATCTTTCGGTTCATCTTATTTGGGACTCTCTGCATTTCCTGGACTTGAGTAACTTTTTTTTTCACCAAGTTAGGAAAATTTTATGACATTATTTCTTCAAACAGGTTTTCTATCCCTTTCTCTCTTTCTTCTCCTTCTGGATTACCTATGACATAAATATTGTTGTTTCAAGTCATCCCAAGGCTCTCTAAACTCTCTTCATTCTTTTAAAGTTGTTTTTCATTTTGTTGCTCTGACTGTTTTTTTTTCTACCTTGTCTTCCAAATTGCTGATTTGAGCCTCTGCTTCATCTAGCCTGATTTTTATTTCTTCCAGTTTATTCTTCATTTCAGATAATTGCATTCTTTATTTCATCCTGGTTTTTATTCATAGTTTCTATGTCCTTTTTCAAGCTGATGTAATTTTTACTTGGTTCCCTGTAGTTCTACATTCCCTGAGCATCCTTTTAATCATTACTTTGAACTCAATGTCTGGTAATTTGCTTGCCTTAATTTCATTTAGCTCTTTTTCTAGACATTCTTCCTCTTAGTTCACTTGGAGGGTTGATTCTTGTCTCTCCATTTTAGCTGTCTCTTTTTCTTTGTTTCTATGTTTTAGATAGATGTGCTTTGACCCCTTTTCTTGTGGGGTAGGCTTTGTGGTAGGAGTCCTATGGTACCCAGGGGTGCAGACTTCTTGGTTTCCTGATCTGGATGCTCTAGGAATGCCCTTTGTGTGGGTTTTGTAGGATATCCTATTGTATTTGGGTCCTGGTTGTTGTTGGCTGGTTCATTGGTGGGGTTTCCCCTCTGGCTGGTTGACTGAGAAGCTTGTCCCCCTGCTGTCATACATGTGCTGGCATATAAAAGTGAAACAACACAAAAAACAAAACGAAAAGAAGCAAAACCACCCCAACCACAACTGCAATTTCAACCGCAGAAGATCAGAGACTACTAAAAGTGGAAAGGAAAATAGAATATTAGGAAAGGGGGAAATAAAAGAAAAAGAATAAGAAAAGACCAAAGGATAAAAAAGTGATTATGGCAGGAGAAAAGGGGGAAGAACTAATTTGAATAATGAACTGAAGGAGGAAAACAGGAAAAAGAGACAAAGAAAGAGAAAGGATAACAAAAGTAAGGAAAGAAGACAGGAACAATGGGGTAATCAATAGTAAGAATAAAATAACAAGTATGGCAGGAAAAATAGAGCAATAAAAATCAAATAAAAATACTAAAAAACTAATAAAAAGGGTATGAAAAAGGAAAAATGATAAATAATAAAAAAGAAGAAAGTAGAATTTATCTCAGTGAGTTTAGTGCTTGCCTACTGGGTTCTCCCTATGGATATGGTTCTACTGTAGTCTAGGCTTGTGTGTGCCAGTGTCAGGTTCTGTCCACATCTAGCCCTCGACAGCCTGTTTGGAGCTACCAGTGATCCAGTTTGTGGCTGGTTCCTCCAGGCTTGGCTGTCCCCAGGATGGGTCAAGCTGCTCTGCACAGCTGGGTTTTAACAGCACTGGGACCAAGGGTATGTCAGCAAATAACCCAAGTCACTGCTGGATCCACCTCTGTCTCCCTCTGCCTATCAGCCTGCTGACACCCTTAGCCTAGTTATAGACCTCACTGTTTCTGAGAGGGCTTCTGGTGGGATTGGGAGGATGAGATTCCTGGATCTTCCATGGCAGGTGCCTTTCAGACATCACAGAAGATGGTTGGTGTGTTCCTCTGCCCTGGAGCCACTGGTCTGAATCTGTATGGGATTATTTCCCTGTACTCAGCAAGGTGGGGCCCCATGTAGGCTATTGGGTAGGGCCTCCAAAGTCCATGTCTTGAGTCTCCTGGGAACTGGGAGGGTGTTTCTATGACTCTCCCATGGGTGAGGGGAGTGCCAGTCTGTTTCCCAGAAAAGTATATGGTATAGCTGCACCTACAGCCAGTCTCTGACACCCCCTGAATATGTATATGTGTGCTGCTGTCTCCTCAACAGGGATTAAGATGCAGGCTGGGAGAAAAGAAGTAATAAAATGAAGAAAAATCCACACAAAGCAAAACAAAAACCTGAACAAACCACATGAAAAGAAGAAAAAAGATGCAAGGTGGAGGGAGGAGGATTGCAGAGAAAGGGTGGAACAAGCAAACTCCCACAGGGTCAAGTAATTGCTCTTCCCCTGGGAGGGGCTTGCTCTTCTCAAGCAAGATGGGTGCTGCAGAATCCAGGCAGGTATATCCTGGCGCAGAAAGCCCCACAGCTGCTCCTCCATGTCACTCTCCAGTGCCTTCCAAACTAGACTCACCTCGGGAGACCGCAGTCTGTGCTGCTTTACCTATGCTTTGGCCCCTTTAATAATTAATAAAGAAAAAAATAGTGGGTTTGTCTCCAGCAGGTCTCATTTCTCCCCAGCAGAGACAAACCCTGTGTCTTTTCACTGTTGTGTGCTACATGGTCTGCTGATTCCAGCACTGGCGCTCTCTGTTTGGGATCCTGATTTGTGTTTCCTGCTTCTCTCCTTTCAAGGGGAAGCTCCCACAGCCATGCCTCCACCTCAGGCCATGGCCCTTTTGATTTTGCCCTTCCTACATATTATGGTTTTGTTTTTTTTAAAATTCCCATCCTTAGTTAAATGATCTCGCCCTTCCTATCATGTTTTTTTTTAAATTCCCATCCTTAGTTAAAAGCTTCTTTTTGGGGGAGGTAGTTTTTGGTTTATTTCAGTTGTCTAGGCCTTTGTCTAGTTTTATTTCTAACTTGGTTCTGGGAGGAGGTATGCAAAATATCCTCCTTTCTTTGCCGCCATCTTTTTTCTCTGCAATTTCTTTCCCACTAAACTTGATGTTTCTAAGATTCAGCCATATCATTATGTGTGGTTCAATTCACTCATTTTTCGCTGCACTGTACCATTCATTTGGGCATCTTTATTATATTTTGTTTATTCACTTATGTTTTTATAGATGAACATTTGGGTTATTTCCAGTTTGGGGCTATTGCAAATATTGCTGCAGCTAGGTGTTCGTTTATTACTTCTCAACTCCAAATCCACATTTCTTTGTCCTGCTTTGTGATACTGGAGCTGGACTCGATGAACATGTTTTCTTTTGTTAGATTTATCACTAGAAGATTCTGGAAGGACAATCCAGAAGGAAGGGCTTCTCTGTCTGGTTCTGAGTGTTTTCCCACTCTGGGTCTATGGCATGGCTGCTAGTGGTGTGTGTGACACCCAGTGGCTTTCACTGGCTTTGCTGACAACCTGGGTGGGGGAGGCTTCCTGCTCACCAGCCTTGGCTCTGGTTGCAGAGCAGAGATTGGCACAGAAAACCTGTTATACCCTCTCTCTGAGGTCTGACTCCCAGACAAGTTTGCTCCTTCCTTGGAACTGTCCCTTAGCCTTATGGTATTTCTTAGAGCTTGTTTATCCCTTATCAGCAGTAAGTCCCTTGTTCCCAGTTAATAAACTTTTATGTTACATTTTCCCTGTTCAAATTACTGGTGTGATTTCTGTCTCCTGTCTGTACCCCCAACTGATGCAACTTATATATAGGTCTTTGGTACCCTGTTGGTCATGCAAGGCTGACAGAGATGGCCTACAGCTGGAAGTGGTGTGTGCAGTGTTCCAGTGTACAGTGTCAGAATGGCTCATTTCACTGCCTCTGTGTCATTGGAGCTGGCGGCTGGTACCCTCAGACTGGCTTTCAGCTCCAACCTCTCAAAAGGTACATACTTACTGTTCCCTTTTGACCTCATTCATTATTGCAAAAACCAAATTATTCCTGTGATCACATTTGAATGTTCAACTTTCAAATGTACCATCATTGTATCTAATATCTGAGATTCACAACTCCCTGGATTTTGGCCACTTGGTAATGATGTGATTTGCATGAGAGCTTCAGTTCAAGAAGCATCAGCAAGAGTGACCCAGGCATGCTCAGGTCCCAGCATCTTCTGAAAGTTATTGAATCAATCTTACTCCCTGCCAAGGTGGGAGAGGGGAGATTCCCAAACTCCTCGCAGGAAAGCCAGAGATAGAAATGTCCTCTCACTTTGCTTGGGATAATGGAGCATTGAGGTCCCCAGCTGCTCTTGAAATCTTCTTTCATCCAGACATTTTGCTCCTTCTCAGCTTGAATACCTGGACATGTCACATGTAGCTTGGCATTTTTTTAGAAATGATCTTCAGTGCCCAGGCTCTGATATCTGACAGACCTGAATTTGCATCTCAACTCTACCACTTACTCCTGAACTAAGAGCTTTACTCTCTGAACTCTCACTTCCCCAGAGCAGAAATAATAACAGGATGAATTTTCTAGATAACTGCAAGCACACAAGACAACAAACTGAAAGTGCTGGGAGACCCTGGTGCTTGACATCATTGATTTGACTCCAGTGGGGAGGGGATAGGTGTTGAGTGCCCAGAGTAGAGCACCAAGGATCAAAATTTGTCAAGTTGGGAAAGTCTGTCTACAGACATACTTCCAGTATGAATTTCTTTTACATGAAAATTTTCATTGGGAAAAAAAGAAAAGAAAAGCTTCTCAACTCAGGAACATGTTCAGATTTGTTAAAAGTGGATAGTAAGGTCATCTTATTGTTTACTCTATTTTTCCATATGTTGATAATGTTTGTTTGTTTGTTTATTGTTTTTCTATTACAGTTGTCCCACTGTTTTCCCCATTGCTCCCCCTCACCCCTTCTCCCACAGTCAATCCCCACCCTGTTGTCCATGTCCATGGGCCATTTATACTAGTTCCTTGACTAGACCCTTCCCCTTCTTTCCTGCTTTTTCCCTTACCTCTCACTCTTGATGACGGTCAGTCTGTTCCTTGTTTATATGCCTCTGGTTCTATTTTGCTTGTTGGTTTGTCTTCATTAGTTTTCTGTATTAGGTGATATTATATGGTATTTGTCTTTAACTGCCCGGCTTATTTCACTAAGCATAATACTCTCCAGTTCCATCCATGTTGTTGCAACTGGTAGGAGTTCCTTCTTTCTTTCTGCTGCATAGTATTCCATCGTGTAAATGTACCACAGTTTTTTGATCCATTCATCTACAGAAGGGCAGTTAGACTGTTTCCAGCACTTGGCTATTGCAAATAGTGCTGCTACGAACATAGGGGTGCATGGGTTCTTTTGAAGTGGTATTTCAGGATTCTTCGGGTATAATCCTAGCAGTGGAATGATAATGTTTTTTAAAAGAATAAATACAAAGTTATTTGCCTAAAACAAAAGAAAAATTAAACTGAAATTTGCCAGTCTTTTTCATGTCTTTTTCTTATTGTAAATTTGTTTTCTAATTTTTTTTCTGTTCTGGTAGTTCGTTCATTTTGTTTTTTAAATTCAATTGTTGATAGATATGTATTTATTGTCATTTATATTTTTATCTTTCTTCTTTCTAAAGAAGACCCTTCAACATTTTAATAATATTGATTTGGTGGTGATAAACTGCTTTAGCTTTTTCTTGTCTGGAAAGCTCTTTTTCTCTCCTTCAATTTTAAATGATAGCTTTATGGGTAGAACAGTCTTGGTTGTGGTCCTTGTTTTTCATCACTTTGAATATTTCTTGCTGCTCCCTTCTGGCCTGAAACATTTGTGTTGAGAAATCAGCTGAAAATCTTATGGGAGCTCCTTTGTGGATAACTAATTGCTTTTCTCTTGCTGCTTTTAAGATTCTCTCTTTATCTTTTACATTTTGCATTTTAATTTTGATGTGTCTTGGTGTGAGCCTCTTTGAGTTCATCTTGTTTGGGACTCTCCTTATGTTAAAATTCTTACGTTAAATTCAATGAGTTACTTATGTTTTTTAAGAGCGGTATACTAAAATGCCATTTTATATCATTATTTCCAGAAATCTATTCTTCTTCTTATAGATTTGGAAGCCTCTGGAATAATATTCACACACAAAAAATTTAAAGTTATTTCTAGGTGGTAGGCTACAAGGGTAATTTTAACTTTTAATTTTGAATTTCTCCACTTTTGAATAATCTTCCAGAAATAAAGTTAAATTTAATAAGCACACAGAGATAAACAGAAATTAAAGAACTTTCCTTAGTGGAAGCTGTTAGCTGAGTCAACAGAGTTTGGGGGGCCTATAAGGTCCAGGTGTGAGAAATGCTCACAATAAAACACCGGGACACATGACTTTAGCAGTAACTGAGACAGTTGTTTATTCACAGATCTGCAGCTCTGGGAACAGCCAAAAAGCCAAATCGAGGTTCATACTGAAAAGACAGAGCTGGTTGTTTTTATCCTAATGTGAGTAAAGGCCCCCCCCCTCACCTCCTTCTACATTTTTCCATGCTGGATACTCTGGAGTTATAATCTAATGCAATTGACTAAATTAACTGAGGGTGATACTTAACTCAGGGTGATCTGGTTATAGGTCTGTCTCCAGCTCTTCTTTGAAATTTCCCTATCTTGTTTTCTGGGTTGTCTAGGTACATTTTCCCATTTCCAGAGTTTGGTGATGAATATCTCCACCCCCATCCCTTTGATCTCAGATATCCTTTGTCCTCAGAAGCATTCATGCTGAGCTGTGGAATGCCCCCTTCCTGACATGTGTGTGTGTTGATACTGTTAACTCTGGCTCAGACACCCCCTGATTCAAGATTTAATTACATTTGTCCTTTGCTGCTAATTATTTTTTACTGGTTTGGGAGTCACCATTTCCTTGCCCCTTACACAGGTCAGTGGGAGGAAGAGGGTGGAGAGCCTCAGAGTGGGTGACTGATGAACAGAGCCCTCGTGCTCAGAAAGGGCAGGCACTGTGGAAGCCTGGGGATCACCCATCACGTGTCTCCAGGACCAACTCGGAACTGCATCACTTGTACTAACCTCCAGCACACAGAGCAGAGCAGTCATGCAAGAAAGTGGACACGTGGGGGCACAATTCACCAAGAGTTGTTCCTGCCTCCTCCATGGGCAAGTTCCAATGCAGTCACTTACCAAGTTGAAGGGGTGCTGGGGAGCCTGGGAGGTTTAACTTGGCAGTTCTTGATACACTGGGTCTTTTCCACATGACTGCTTGTAACTTGTTAGTCCTCCATTGACTTGAACTATTTACCAATGGTATCCTGCACTCTGCCCTACTTACCCCAACCCTGCCTGCTTTGTCACTCCTCTCCTGCTCCATTTCCTCCATGGGTACTGATCTCAGAGCTCAGCACTTTTCAGCCTAGGAATGGAGGGCTACAGAAAGAAGGTTTTGGGGGTGAGAGCTAAGGCCTGAAGTGCTGGGCCAGGCAGTGGTCAAGTGGATAGTGGGACCTGTGTCCCCAGGGCAGCAGCCAGGTGGATGGTCTCCTAGTTGTCTTCAGAATCACAGACTCTCTGTTGAGGAGCCCAGAAAGGCATTTTGTGAAAACTGCTTCTCAACATGTGGCAAAAGGCCATCAATTCCTAGAGCTCAGAGCATCCATTTTGGTTGCCTTCAGCAAGGACAGACAGGCAGGCATACCATATCAGAGCCTTCACTGTAGTGTCATCCTGACCCTGACTGCCAGATTTCCAAGTGCCCACTAAAGCCTCTCCAGATGCCTCACAAAATTAACACCCCGAAACCTCTCCACACCTTTTCCAGGAGCTGCCACAACCTCCCAATGACCCAAGGAGTCTGAGCCTCCCCATCAACCCAGGTTCACAGATATGACTTCCTCAAGGTCTTTCACATTTGCTTGAATCCTTTCACTTTCCAAATTCATTCAGATCCACTTCCTTCTTTCCTGGTTTATTGATGCTTCCATAATTGCTTTCCTGATTCCAGTTTTGTCCCCTTGCAATTGATTCTCTATAGCCTACAGAGTGACTGTTCTAAAATACAAGCCTGATGACATCATTGTCACACTCCATTCTTTCTGCACATATCATCACTGGGCTCCAGGGTTCTTCTCTGAAACATCCCACCTCTGCAGCCCAGCCCACCTGGAGATGGCTTCAATCACTGTGTGTTTCACACTGTTTTGTTGTCACTGCCTGTTTGCTTCTCTGTTCTGTCCTTCCCAGCAGGCAAAACCCACAGGGCAGAGGCAGACCTTTCTCATCCTTGTGCCTGGCACATAGTAGTTGCCCAACAATGTCACCCAGAGAAGTGATGGAGCAAGAGAGTGTGAGGACAAAGAAGGGAGCCCATCTGTGTGTGTTTGGGGGGCAGGCCTGGTATTGGGGCTGTGGCAGCATATGAAAACAAGGGACTTCCACGGTGTAAGGTCAGTGTGTCTCCCTCTCAACATCCTCCCTGACAGAGCAGGCTGCTTGGCTATACACATTTTTGAGTACACTGTTTTTTTCTTGGGTCCATGGATGGAAGGAAGGGAAAAAGGGAGGAAAGGATGAAGGGAGGAAGGAAGGAAGGAAGGAAGAGAGAGAGGAAAGAAGAGAGGAAGGGCTTTGACAAGTCCAAAGGACTGATTCTCTGATGAGAAGGATGGAACCTGATTCTGCTTCCATATTCATTTTGAAATGTTTCCAAGGAATGAGGATGATTTTTATCATGCCTCATGCTATGAGAAGCCCCTTGGAATGACGTTTCCTCTGTGTGTGCCCCACATTGGGGTGACTGCATCCTCAAGCCCCCATCCCTCTTGAGGTGCCAGCAGCCTGACACTGCCAAGCCCAGAATGTGCAGAACACCAACATAGACCATGCAACTCAGCCACAAGCAGATCTACTTTCTTTAGTAGTTGCATGATAAGCTGATGGGATCCTAATCATGGTCTAATGAGTTACGCAGCTCTACTTGAACCAGAGGCTGTTTCAGAAGATGATCCCATTGCCCCTTCATTCAGCTTAGTGGAGTAGCTACTCAAGTCTCATTTTCCCTGGAACAAAAGTGATTCCTAATAGACCAAGCTGAGAATCTCATGCCCTTGGGCTTGGTACCAGGCTCACCACCCAAGAGGGGCCAGCCTTAGCAAGTCCTTAAAGATGAATGCAGATGATGATACCACCTCCTGGGGTTTGATTGGGGCCTTCTAGAACATGAAGCCCACAGAGACCATGTCCAGTTGAGAGGGAATTGAACTGAACTACTGGCATTGTCCCAGCCCTAAGCTTAGGAACTGGCCATAAATGTAGATTCACAAATGAGGGAATCACAGACTTTCTGAGAACTTCATTCCACATTCATCAAGTTGACCAGGCTGTGGGTGAAGCTGCTTTTCCTTGTTTTGCATTAGTACATGCCTATGAAGAATGTGATCTCAAGATGCATTGTAAATTTCATCCTGATTCCTGCACACTTCATGACAACTGAGCTGGGTCCAACCATGAGATGAAGGGGTGCTTGTTCCTGCTGAAGTTTTATTGGCATGATATGGAATCTAATCTGGTCTCATTTATTTGTATAAACCTTCTCTGATGTCTAAGGATGAGGTTACCTGACTCCACTGCCATAGTCATATGCTAAAACATTTTCGAGGAGAGAGGCCAGGGCAATTGAAGGCAGTTTATTCTGAACATTGCCATCTGGACTTTTTGGATGAAGTCATTTTCTAACATAAGAGTCCTTGCCTTCAGAAACTGAAATCCTCATAAGCCATTCACTTGATTTTGTGATTTTCTATATTAGATCATATACCCACTGAAGCCTATTGTAATTGGGTCTAACCAAATTATTCTGATAACTTGAATTGAGAATGGGAATGAGATGGTGCACAGGAAAATCAGGGTGCTGTTGCCTGAAGAAAATGGAAGGGATGCTGGTCAGGCAACCACTGAAGTTGGCAAGAGGCAGAGTGAGAGTCACTCATTGTGTATTGCTCCTAACCCATCCTCCAAAACCCCTAGGCAGATACTATTACTGTATGTCAGACTCTGAGGACATAAGTTTTATTACCTCATTCATTATTTAGCAATCACTTATTGCAAACTGACTCTTGACAGATCCTGGGATAGAAACTGCTGAGGGTGCAAAATAAGCAAGATGTGCTCCTTGTTCTTACAGATCTGAGCTCTTTGCATGACTCATATTCATATTCACATCATGATTCATGAGCCAAGGGCAAGATGATGTCTTCCCTCTTGCTGTAACACCTCATTTCCTCTTCTAGCAAAGAGAGATAAAGAAAACTGCCCATTATCCAGGATGCTTCTAATGTTCACTGTCCTAAGATAAATTGTCTTGTGATTCAAGAAAAGACAATTGTAATGACATTGTACACTGTGGTCATTGTAAATGGGACAGAGGTGGAAGCACAAAAACCATGCTGGCTCATCCAGCGTGCTGGTCTCTATCCAGGGCTGTACCTGCACCACCTCAACCTGATGGGGTCAAACAGTGCGTGAATGTTTGCTGGGTCACACTGGGAGTTTTCCTGACTCCTTCAGTTTTTAGTTCCCTTCATGCCAAGTGTATTTTGGATTTCAAAAAAAAAAAATCCATATTTGTTTTTCTTTTCTGCCAATGAATTTATTCATAGTCTTTGAACTTCAAGATGAAAAATCAAAATCAGAATCCACACATTTCCCAGAAGCTCCTAACCTACTTTTGGAGATGCCAATTCTTGTTGGAAGGGACTGCTTCACAAGATTTCACATAGCATGCTGTCAGAAGCACACTGAAAGCTGGGCACTCTGGGGGCACTCTGAAAATCAGTGCACTAGAAATCATGCCAAGCCTTGTTCTTTGCATGTTTTATCCACACAGTGTGTAGACCAACACTGTAGACCTCATGTGGGACCTGCCAGGTCACTCTTCTCCCAACCCTGCTCTCAAAACTGCATGACCTGCACCTCTCACCAGCCTGGGTCAGGGAACAGTGGAAGAGCTCCTCTTATGGAAACAGAGGGCTCCATGTCGCATTCATCTTGTTCTTATCTTGGAGCTTTGTCCTAGCAAGTTGGCTTCTGCCTTTCACCTGCCAAATTCCCATCTTGCTGCCAACTTGGTAATGGGTCTTAGTGCTCAAACCCCTGCCTGGACAACTTTTCTGTTCTCCTAGACTCTCCCATCCCCTGCTGTTGTCTATGCCTCCTGCCCCATACCCCAGGAACCGGAAGCCCCCTCCTGTACCTCTGCATTCAGGATCTTGCCCTTCACCCCAGTGACATACTGAAGATCTAATGTGGTCTGTTCTCAGGTGTCCACCAGGCACATCTTTATTTCCATATCTCCTCCCTCCATTCCAAGGCCAAAGCCAGCAACTAGACCTCTTTCCTATACTTATCTCCTGGAGAGAGAGATTAGTTTTCACATGTTGACTGCCTTTGATAAAGTTGAGTGTTCATGTCACACACACACACACACACACAGTTCTCTTCATCTCCAGTAATCAGGAAACCAGGGGAGCATGCATCCAGGGGTGATGGCTGTAGTAGCTGTGCACTCCATGGTGGTCATGACCCCCTAGGATTTTCTGGAAATGCATATACCCAAAGTGTAAATATAAGAGTAGGCAATCAAGAAAGAAGACAAAAGGAAATGCCACAATCAATTTTAGAAATGGGGTGGTGTAATGAATTTTCTTCACATCTTATTTCTAGGTAATTGAAAGTCATCTGGCATGGTAATTATCACTCTGTTCCTGTTTTTCTGGCACAAGTTTCTAATCACTCTTCTTGGGAAATTTTGGAGTAAGGTACACTATTTTAGTCATTGTAAAGAGCCCTGTAACCAAAGACACAATCCAAAGAGACATTGTTTTCCAATTTTTAAAATTCCCAATCAGTTGTGTATTGTCTGGACAATGGTGCTGAGCTGGATGATAGAAACTCCACATGTACACATCTCATTGATACACAGCACTGAAATATACTACAGGATTTTTACATATGCTCCTGCTTCCTAATTACATGATGATTTTTATTATCACTTTCAACACTGGTACTGTTAGTCAACACATGTGCACAGCTGGCTCTGTGTCAGGCACTGTTTTAATTCCTTTGCATTTTTTTAACATACTGAATTCTCCTACCACCTCTGTGAAGTAAGGGTTTTAGTGAGGGAAACAATATCTACTTTAAGAAAAAAGATGCAAAAATGCAGCAGCTCTAACCAGATTGAAGATTACTTCTCCTTCATGTGACAGTCTGAGCTCCAAATTGGTAAGGCCACATGGTCAGGCTGATGGCTACTCTGCCATTGCCTACATGTGCCTTCCAAAGTCACTCTGGTCACTGCTGCTTGAGCCATCAGAAGCAGAGTACAAGAGTGTGAAGACATCTACTCTTTCAAGGAGCAACCTAGAAAGAGCATGGGTCATTTCCACTCATTCCATGAAAGAAGATGAAATCACATAACCATGCTGCAAGGGAGGCTGGGAATTGCGCAGTAGCCGCGAGCACCTGTCAGGCCACAGTTCTACTTACAGTGAAGGGAGAAAAGTTAGGGACTTCTTCCACAGAGGGTCCTATCTTATTGATGTTTTATAGACAAGGAGACTCAGGCACAGAACAATTAGGAAACTCCTCCAGGAACAGTGCAAGGGTACTGGGATTTGCACTCAGGTCATCTGGCTTTAAGCCCATGCTTTGAATCATTATGCCATATTGGATTTATGATATACTATTAATTTTAACAGATAACACAGATCTTCACATTGACCACCTACTGTATTCTTCTACCACAAAGCCACTCATTTGTCAGGAAAGTAAATACCTTGAGATACCTGACATTGGGTTGGAGAACTACATGTCACCCATACTTGTGAATTTGGAGTGAGAGCCAGGATTCAATTGTGGTCAGAGCCTGAGGACCTGTCAGGGAGTGGACAGGCAGGGGCCTCTTGTAAGACTGATCACGGGCAACACCTGCTGCTCAAGGGCTGGAGGGACGTGCTGCTCAATGCTTTGTAGGGAACACGGTCTTGTTCTCCCTCAACTCTGGAGAGTGTTGCAGCTGCTTTAAGCATCCTGATTGCAACAGCAGAAACTGCTGGGGATACAAAGGAACTGACAGTAACTCGAAGCCACAGTTAATACTTTCTTCAGCAAGGCACAGGTTTGGGAGGCATCTGCTCTCCTTAGAGTAAGTTTTAGAGACCCTGTGTCTTAAAGAGCTCATTGCTACATTCATCAGCCTTATGTCATTATATTCTCCTTCTTAAAATTTTTTTATTTTTATTTAGTTTTAGAGAAAGGGAAATAGAGGGAGAGAAACATAGATCAATTGCCTCTTGCACTCCCCTAACAGCGGACTTGGCCGCAACCCAGGAAAGTGCCCTAACTGGGAATCAAACCAGAGACCTTTTTTTTTTTTTTTGAAACTATCAAAGGTCATTAGTTTATAGCCAAAGCAGATTTTTTTTGTTTTTTTGGTTTTTCAATTACAGTTGTCCCATTTTTTTCCCCAGTGCTCCCACGCCACTCAGCCCACTCCTTCTCCCACACTCATATCCCTCCCTGTTGGCCATGTCCATGAGTCATTTATACACCTTCCTTGACTAAAGCCTTCCCTTATTTTTCCCCCTTCTCTCCCTCCCCCCTCTCCCCTATTGACTGTTATTCTGCTCCTTATTCTATTTAGTTTATTTGTTTATGTTGTTCTTTAGTTTTCTGTATTAGGTGATATCATAGGGTATTTTTCTTTCTCTGCCTGGCTTATTTCACTGAGCATAATTCTCGATGGTTCCATCTATGTTGTTGCAAATGGCAGAAATTCCTTCTTTCTCTCTGCTGCATAGTATTCCATTGTGTAAATGTACCACAGTTTTTTGATCCACTCATCCACAGACGGGCACCTAGGCTGTTTCCAGCACTTAGCTATTGTAAACAGTGCTGCTATGAACATAGGGGTGCATAAGTTCTTTTGAATTAGGGTTTTAGGATTTTTTGGGTATAATCCTAGCAGTGGAATTGCTGGTTCAAAGGGCAGTTCCATTTTTAGTTTTTTGAGGTGATTTCATACAGTTTTCCGCAGTGGCTGCACCAGTCTTCATTCTCACCAACAGTGCAGTAGGGTTCCCATTTCTCCACATCGTCGCCAGCACTTGTTGCTTGTTGATTTGTTGATGATGGCCATTCTGACAGGTGTAAAGTGGTATCTCATTGTGGTTTTTATTTGCATCTCTCTGACGGCTAGTGATGTTGAACATTTTTTCATGTGTCTATGGACTTTCTGTATGTCCTTTCCAGAGAAGTGTTTGTTCAGGTCCTTCGCCCATTTTTTAATTGGGTTGTCTGTTTTCTTGATGTTGAGTCGTATAAGCCCTTTATATATTTTGAAGATCAATTCCTTGTCTGAGGTATCATTGGCAAACATGTTTTCCCATATGGTTGGTTCCCTTTTCATCTTGCTGATGTTTTCTTTTGCTGACCAGAAACTCTTTAGTTTGATGTAGTCCCATTTGTTCATTTTTTTCTTTATTTCTCTTGCCTTAGGAGATGTATCAGTGAAGATATTGTTACATGGGATATCTGAAATTTTCCTGCCTATGTTTTTCTCTAGGACTTTTATGGTGTCACGGCTTACATTTAAGTCTTTGATCCATCTTGAGTTTATTCTTGTGTGTGGCATAAGTTGGTGGTCTAATTTCATTGTTTTGCACGTCCCTGTCCAGTTCTCCCAGCACCATTTGTTGAACAGGCTCTTCTCACTCCATTTGATGTTCCTTCCCCCTTTGTCAAATATTAGTTGACCATCTAGTCCTGGGTTTATTATTGGACCCTCTATTCTGTTCCATTGATCTATATGTCTGTTCTTTTGCCAGTATCAGACTGTTTTGATCACAGTGGCTTTGTAGTATAGTTTGATGTCTGGTATTGTGATTCCTCCTGCTGTGTTCTTCTCTCTCAAGATTGCTTTGGCTATTCGGGGTCTTTTTTGGTTTCATATGAATTTTTGAAGAATTTGTTCTAGGTCAGTGAAATATGTCATTGGTATTTTAATAGGGATTGCATTGAATCTGTAAATTGCTTTGGGTAGTATGGCCATTTTGATGATGTTGATTCTTCCCATCCAAGAACATGGTATTTGCTTCCATTTATTTGTATCTTCCTTAATTTCTTTCTTCAATGTTACATAATTTTCAGAGTACAGGTCTTTTATCTCTGGTTAAGTTTATTCCTAGGTACTTTATTTTTCTTGTTGCTATAGTAAATGGTATTTTCTTTTTTGTGTCTGTCTCTGATATTTTATTGTTGGCATACAGAAATGCCTTAGATATCTATATATTTATTTTGAACCATGCTATTTTGCCAAATTCTCTTATTACATCGAGTAATTTTTTAGTGAAGTCTATAGAATTTTCTATGTATACTATCATGTCATCTGCATATAATGATAGTTTTACTTCTTCTTTCCCAATTTGGATGCCTTTTACTTCTTTTTCTTGTCTGATTGCTGTGGCTAGGACTTCCAAGACTATGTTAAATAGGGTGGAGAGAGTGGACATCCTTGTCTCATTCCTGACCTCAGGGGGAATGCTTTCAGTTTTTGTCCATTGAGTATAATGTTGGCTTCCAGTTTCTCATATATAGCCTTAATTATGTTAAGGTATGCTCCCTCTATTCCCATTTTGCTGAGCGTTTTTATCATAAATGGGTGTTGTACTTTATCAAATGCTTTTCTGCATCTATTGATATGATCATGTGATTTTTGTCTTTCATTTTGTTTAGGTGATGTATTATATGTATTGATTTGCGAATATTAAACCATCCTTGCATCCCTGGGATGAATCACACTTGATCGTGGTGCATGATCTTTTTAATGTGTGGCTGGATCCTGTTTGCCAAAATTTTATTGAGGATTTTAGCATCTATGTTCATCAGCGATATGGGTCTGTAGTTTTCTTTCTTTGCTGTGTCTTGACCTGGTTTTGGAATTAGGGTAATACTGGCTTCACAGAACGAGTTTGGGATTTTTTCCTCTATTTGGAGATTTTGGAATAGTTTGATGAAGGTAGGAGTTAGTTCTTCCCTAAATGTTTTGTAAAATTCTCCTATGAAGCCATCTGGTCCAGGGCTTTTATGTGCCGGGAGATTTTTGATTACTGTTTCAATTTCCTTCTTTGTTATTGGTCTGTTGAGACTTTCTACTTCTTGATTCAGTTTGGGAAGACGATAGGTTTCCAGGAATTTGTCCATTTCCTCTAGGTTGTCAAATTTCTTGCCATACAGTTGTTCGTAATACTTTCTTACAATCCTTTGTACTTCTGTGGTATCGGTTGTGATTCCTCCTCTTTAGTTTCTGATTTTATTTATTTGAATCCTCTCTCTTTTTTTCTTGATGAGCCTGGTTAAAGGCTTGTCAATTTTGTTTATCTTTTCAAAGAACCAACTTTTGTTGATATTTTAAATTGTTAGTTTAGTCTCTATGTCATTTAATTGTGCTCTGATCTTGATGATTTTCTTCCTTCTACTTGATCTGGGCTTTCCTTATTGTTCTTCCTCTAGTTCTTGTAGCTGTAGGGTTAAATTTTTTATTAGAGATTCTTATAGCTTTTTTAGGTAGGCCTGTATTGCTATGAACTTTCCTCTCAGGACTGCTTTCGCTGTGTCCCATAGGTTTTGGGTTTTTGTGTGTTCATTATCATTAGTTTCCAGAAACTTTTTGATTTCTTCCTTGATCTCATTGTTAACCCATTCATTATTTAATAGCATGTTATTCATTCTCTATGAGTTTGAATGTTTTTGAGTTTTTTCCTTGAGGTTGATTTCCAGTTTTAAGCCATTGTGATCTGAGAAGACGCTTGATATAATTTCAATTTTCTTGAATTTGTTGAGGCTTGTTTTGTGTCCTATCATGTGGTCTATCTTTGAAAATATCCCATGTGCATTTGAAAAGAACATATATTTTGCTTCTTTGGGATGAAAAGTTCGATATATATCAGTTAAGTCTATGTGGTTTAGTGTGTTGTTCAATGCCTGTATATCCTTGGTGTTTCTTTGTTTCAAAGATCTGTCTATTGTTGATAATGGGGTGTTAAAGTCCACTACGATGAATGTGTTGCCGTTCATATCCTTCTTGTGATATTCTAGTATTTTCTTTATATATTTGGGTGCTCCTATGTTGGGTGAATATATGTTTACCAGGGTTATATCTTCTTGATGGATTGTCTCTTAAGTATTATGAAATGTCCTTCTTTGCCTCTTTTTGTGGCCCTTGCTTTGAAATCCATTTTGTCTGATATGAGTATTGCTACCCAGCTTTTTTTTCATGTTCGTTTGCTTGAAATACTTTTTTCCATCCCTTCACTCTTAGTCTGTGTAAATCTTTTGTTTTAAGGTGTGTTTTTTGTAGACAGCAAATATGTGGGTCCTGTTTTTATATCCATTTCGCTACCCTATGTCTTTTAATTCGAGCATTTAATCCATTTACTTTTAAGGTTATTATTGACATGTATTTATTCATTTCCCTTTGTATCTGTGTTCCTTCCCCTCTTTTTTTTCCCTTCTCCTTCTTAGATCATTCCTTTTAGCATCTCTTGCAATGCTGGTTTTGTGGAGATGTATTTTTTTAGTCTTCCTTTGTCTGAGACACTCCTTATTTCACCTTCCATTTTGAATGAGAGCCTTGCTAGGTAGAGTATTCTTGGTTGTAGGCCTTTGTTTTTCATTGTTTGGTATATATTTTTGCCATTTCCTTCTGGCTTGTAGTGTTTCTGTTAAGAAATCAGTTGATAGCCTTATCGGAGTTCCCCTGTATGTTATCAAACCAGAGACCTTTTGATTCGCAAGCCAATGCTCAATTAACTGAGCCACACCAGCCAGCGGTGTAGTCTCATTTTATATTTTTCTTTTCCCCTTTGTATACCATCATTAGTACAGGACTTGGAGAAATTGAGAAGTCAAAAAAACAAAACCACAGGTGCCATTTTAAGTCAATTTACAGTTATAGAGTCATGTTCCTTGTACTCCTTGAGGTGGTCAGGTTGTATTAGGTCCATAGTCAGATGAGGGTAGAAAGATTGGCAGAGATTTGGAAGCAGCCAGAGATCATCAGAGAGTAGTGGCAGGCCTACACATTCTAATGTCAGCCCCATTCATTGAGAACATACTGCCCAAAGCATTTGGACTCACCATGGTTTTCTTGTTAATCAGTTCATTTTCCCTGCTAGAGGTTGGCAGGATCAGCATAATAGGTGGCCTTGATTACTTTAAGAAACTTCTTGATCCAGTGACTTATAATTGTTAGGAGTTAAGAAACCAATATTGCCCAGAGCAAACATTTCTGTACTCACATCCCTAGGCAGTCTCACATACACTTTTGGGATTTCAGATACCTTGAAACCCACCCATGAGTTCCCTGTGTAAGGACAAGAACTCCTCTCCTAAATTCCTCCACTTAATTTATTTGTTAATCATACCTATGAAAACGGATAAGGTCAATTTTTTTTATCAGAGAACAATTAAATCTATCAGGGCAAACCCATGGGACGAAATACTATGCAACAATTCCAAATCAAGAGAGAGATATTATATACAAGAATATGGAGAAATCTTTCAAAGAGTAAAATTAGAAAAGTAAAATAAAAATTAATTAATTTAATTAAAATATATATGTTGAAAATGTGCTGGGGCTGTAGCAGTGAGCAAAACAGAAATCTCTGGGAGTTAACACTGCTGAGGCCATGGTGATAAAAAGGACCGAGAGGTGTAAGGGGCAGGCTACACAGGGCTGTTGGGTTTGTTCTGAGGATGGCAGCGAGGGTTGTGATCGGACATGATTGCTTTCACTTTTTAAAAGCTCAGTCTATCTACTGTGAAAAGCATTGCTCTGGGGGAGTTTGAGGCTGGAGAGCAGCTTAGGAGGCCAAGGCAGTAGCTCAGGTGAGGTGAAATTGAGGCTGAGCCAGGTGGTGAGATGTGAGTGAGCAGATTCTTGGAGGATTCTCAGTAAATAGTGGGAAGACTGGGAGAAGAGCAGGTTCAAGAGGAACAATATCAAGAGTTGTACTTTTGACCCATTTGCAGGCTTCTCAGAGGTCCAGGTTGAGGTGTCTGGTGGGCAGGTGGTGGTCAAGCTTCAGGCTGGAGGAACATATATGAGAACCAACATCTTCTAAACACCATTTAGAGCAGGGTTTGGGAGATATCAAGAAGAAAATGGAAGTGGCCCTAGACTGAGCCAGGGACACTCCCTCATTTAGAGATCACTCACATGAGAAGGATCCAACATGAGAGCTAGAGAAGGACAAGACAGGGATGTAAAAGGAGACCCTGAAGAGGTTAAGCCCTGGAACCAAGGTCAGAAAGAACTTCAAGAGGGAGAGAGTGACCACCTCTAACAAAAGCTGCTGATCCCACTTATGTAAGATTATGTACAGTTGACCCTTAAACAACATGGGTTTGAACTGCATAGGTCAACTTACATGTGGATTTTTAAAAATAAATATGTACAGTGCTGTAAATGTATTTTCTTCTACGATTTTCTTAAAAAGAGTTTCTTTTCTCTAACTTAGTTTATTTTAAGAATAAAGTTCTATATAATACAAACAACATAGAGAATATGTATTAATCAACCATTTATGTTATCAGTAGGGCTTCTAGTCAAGATAGGCTATCAGTAGTTATGTTTTTGAGGAGTCCCAAGTTGTACTGTTTTATTTATTTACTTTTAGAGAGAGAAGGGAGGGAGAAAGAGAGGGAGAGAAACATCTCTGTGTGCAAGAGATACATCGGTTGTCTCCTGCATGCCCCTAAACAGGGACCTGGTTTACAACCCAGGTATGTGCCTTGACTGGGTATTGAACCTGTGACCTTTTGGTTCTCAGGCCGGTGCTCAATCCACTGAGCCATACCAGCCAGGGCCAAAGTTGTACTAAGATTTTTGACTGATAGGGTCAGTGCTTCTAACCCCTGTGTTGTTCAAGTGTTGAATATATATATGTAGTTACAGCACCAGACATATAAATACATGGAGAGTTCTAGAAGAATACAAACTAAAGGATTAGGGGTTAGGTTGAAGGAGGAGGTAAAAGGAAGTTCTTCTTCACACTCCTATATCAGACATCTGTGTGCTATTCATGTAATAAAAAAAAAACACACAGTAAATTAAAAAGGGCAAAAATATCTCTATTGGAAAGCGTCTCTCCATACCTGGGCCTCCTGCCTGAAAGGAGGGCTCAGGCTGCCCCAGTCTGTTTTTACCTCCCACGCAGTGGAATGCCTCTGTCCGTCACAGGCCCTCCCCTTCCTGGGCTTGATGTGTTTCAGTCCGGTCAACACAGCCCCATCTGAATCATGTCAGGCCTTCCACCCCTGGAAGCTGTCTTCTTCCAAACCAGGGAACACAGATAGGAAGAAGTAATTCCAAAATTGGTTGCAGTTCTCCATGAAGGTACAAATAATATGTGATGCTGTGATGTTTGCCACATTGACTTGGTTTTGTCTGTGGTTGTTGTTTTATCAATGAATTTTTATCTAAGAAATTTCAGACTCTATTTTGTGCAGATGACTGAAAACATTCTGGAAATTTCTTTCTTTTTGAATGATCAATTCCATCCAGACATCTCAACCCTCTGAGGCAAAACAAACACAACATGTACGCACGCGCACACGTGCACATACACACACACACAAGTGCACATACAGACACACACACGTTTTGTTTAAATATGAAAGTGGACAAAGCAGACCTAATGAACATGAATGAGAGAAGACAGAGCTGTAAGCTAGAAAAAAATAAAGGTTTTGTCGCATTGCTCATGATAAACGATGTTGGTGCAATTAAACAGAGCCAGCCTAGTGGCCATGAACACCTCAATGCATTATATTATATCTGCAGGGCCTTTACCTTCCTGTTTCCTATTACAGAACCTAAACATCACAAACCCAGGGAGGAGGGGCACTCTGACTTCCAGGACACTGAGTTATGCCAAGCTGTCCTACAAAAAAGTAGGTCAGTGGCTCACCATGCAAACTGAACAGAAAGGAAGTTGTTTGATCCTGGGAAGGGACAGCACTGCTGGAGCCTGCAGTGCTGATGGAAACCCTGGATGAAGGAGGCCAGGTACGAGTACCTGCATCACAGACAGCAGGAAAGCCCTAGGAAAGCAAAAGGAAAGCCAGGGCTTAGAAGGGGAGACAGGGAGATGGAAGACAGAACTGGAAGGACCTTCTGGAGCTATGCAGCTGTATACATCTGTGGCATAGGAGGGAGAAGCATACATGCCTGTTTGATGCCCAGAAGTGGGTGTCCCCTTTATTGCTACAGACTCCGTGTGCCTTGTTGGAGCTTACTGAAGAACAAGTAGGTGAATCATGATTTAATATGGCCTTTCAGAGCTGAAAGGGAATGCAGGCTTTGTTTAGTTACACTTCCCACCAAGAGCAGAGATTTCCTCTCCAGGACCCCACAGGGCATCTGAACCTCCATCTCCACCCAAACTCAGGGAGCAATGGGATGCCGGGGTTATAGGCTCCATTGCCATCTATCATGCCGAAGGTTCCAAGTTGGGTGGGATCTCCAGGGTCTGCTCACCTCCAGAGTGTATGGGGCTGAGCCTCTGGACAAAGCAGTGCCCCTGCTTGTTTCCCATTTTGTGCATAAGCCTTTCATGCTTGCAACTTTTCACAGACTCTTCACAGACATGTCATCATTCTTGGGAAAAGCCTGTGTAGGTGTGTCCTGGAAACCAATGCAGGCTGTTCGTGTCTGGCAATCAGAAGAATTTGCGAGGCAAGGTTGGAATCTGACAGTTCCTTTATTGCAGACATTACAGCATTCATGCTTGTTCTCTGTCGTGGGCGTGTGCTGAGCTATCCATTGGCCGCCAACCAGGGTCCTGCCACTCGCCGCATGAACCCCACCACTCACCATGCCTCTTCGCTGCTCGTTGCACCCACTGTCACTCACTGTGCCAACACTCCCATTGCTCTCCACAGCTTATATACTATGCATAGACAGAGCCAGCTACTAGCCAAAATATGACATCAATGCTTATATAACTGTGAGTGTGCTGCGCATGTGAATCTAATTATTATCTCTAAGCAGCCCACACCTGGGCATCCAGGGTGAGGGAGACTGACAGACTCTATTGTCCTCATACTCGACCCCTTTGGGCTTCTTCACCTTACAATCTACACGAGATTCATCTTCTGCTAAGTTCCCTTGGTGAGGAGGGCTGAGCCCTGTACCCATAAACTACAACAATAAAGGCTACAACAACAAGTAAGAAACAAATAATGCCCCCTATTATAGCAAGAGCCAGCCTCCATCTAGAGGTCAAAGATGCCCACTACTCCTGCAATGGATCACTGGTCAGGTGTTCAACGGCATGCATTTCAGAGGCCAGAGCCTGCAAGGCTTGGCTAACATTGTGGTGAGCATCAGGGACATACATATAACATTCAGCTCCTACCAGGGCACACACGCTACCCTGGGAGGCAGAAAGCATGTCTAGGGCCCACTGTTGCACCTGGGTCCCAGTGAAATGCATTCCCTGATCACTTTCAATAGTCAGAGTCTGCCCATAGCAGCACGCAAATGATCTAGTGCAGCAAACACTACCCAGCTGCTGTCACCCACCATGGGTGGCAGCTGCACCAGGGGATGCTCAGCATGCCCCTGCAGAATGGTCTTCATGGCCTTCACTACCTACATTTGTAGGTGGAACTCCCCTGCAGTGGTCTGTAGCTACAAGCTACAACTCTTGGCACATATCAATGCCCAAGATATACTAAGGAGTGGGGGACACAAAGTATATTCAAGTAGGGGCAGGTGCCCAATGCCTAGTGAAAGTTGCACAGCCTTCACTTTCATGCTGTGCCCTCTATAACTATAATATATGGGCCTCAGGCCCTGAGAACTTCTCAGGGTTCCCACAAGGAGAGTGCATCCTGCTCCCGTATCATTCCCTCTTCTCAGGAGGCAGCTGACACAGCCATGTGGTCTTTAAGACACACAGAACAGGTCTCTTGGGGCACAACCCCAGGCTGCTTCACCCTTTTCTTCTTCTGGGGCCACTTGAAGTGCTGATCAGCCCACAGCTGTATCCAGCTCCCTATCGATCTTTCTGCTTTCTGTGATCAACTCTAGCCCCCTAGAAGGTCCACCCACATCTGGGCATGGGTCACCCACACAGGTTCACTCTTTACCTCCTGCAACTCAGCCCGCAAAAGGATAGTGGAGAGAGTGCTTCTTTGCTGCAGATAAGCCCCCTACTTGGCAAGTATGGGAGTCTGAGCTATCCTACTCTGGCTGCTGTAAACGTTTCAGCAAAGCAGATGCAGCAGATTCTAAACCTATAAGAAAGTTGAAAGTTAAAATAACACTAATAACATAATAATTAGTTCCCAGCTTTTGCAACATCAGCGGTAATTCAGTATTCATTTCCTGGCTGGGAAGCAAAATGCTATCTACCCTTAAATTCTAAAGTAGGGCAGGGCACACTACTAGAGGCTTCCCAGCCCACTGCTGGGATTTCATTTTCTGCACTAGAACGGGGCAGGCATATAGGGGAAGTTGGCTCCTCCCCCTCTTCTGAGTCCTCAGCTGCAACTGGGGAGGGGGAGGGGGCTTGCTGGACCATCCTTCGAGTGACATTATCTTTAAGCACATGAATTCAAGCCTGCAGAGTGTTGCTCCGTTCCCAGAAGCTTTGAAACATGTTCTCCCCCGGGCCGCTCTCCCTGCTGCTGCCACCTCCGGGACCACCAACCTGGTCCTAGCTCCAACAGGCAGGGCTGCAAGGAAAATTCAACCAACCAGAACCGCCGCTGCCCTCGGACTTAATTTCGCTAGGTTCTCACCTACCTCCTGCAGGGATTTCTCTACCATTTTGGGAGCACTACTGACCTCAGGCCAGTCCTGTGGGGAGCCCAAGTCGCGAGGAGACCTGACACTGAGTGCTGTATACTGGTGGCTGGCCACCCCCTCACGCCTCCTGTAGGCACGAATTCCATATCAGATTGCTCTAGATCCTGCCATGGACTATGCCAATTGTGGAAATCAATGCAGGCTCTTCTTGTCTGGCAATCAAAAGAATATGCAAGGCAAAGTTGGCCTCTCTGACAGTTCCGTTATTGCAGGCATTACAGCATTCATGCTTGCCCTCCGCGGCAGGCATGCTGAGCTACTGGCTGGCTTCCAACCAGGATCCTATTGCTCACAGCCTGAATCCTGCTGCTCGCCATGCCTCCTTGCCACTCGCTGCGCTCACTGTCGCTCACTGCGCCAACACTCCCGTCACTCGCCGCCACTTATATGTGTAGATAGAGCTAGCTACTAGCCAAAATATGTCATGAATGCTTATATAACTGTGAGTGTGCTGTGCATGTGAATCTAATTATTATCACTAAGCACCCTATGCCTAGGTATCCGGGTTGAGGGAGCCTGACAGACTATTGTCCTCAGCACTCTCCTATACAAGCCTGCGACAGGGGCTCAAGGACACTTAGGTGACACTAATATGTGTTCCTCAATCCCCAAATGGCCACCTGTTGGTCCTGCTTCTGCCCCTGGAGCTACACCTGACAGCCCTGAGTCTGCCTGCAGCATAGCATGCCAGTTGCTTGGTCTTACCATGCCCAGCCCTGTGCTGCTTTCTTCTGTAACATGGTTTTTGGTGCCTTCACCATCCTGGTCACCTTCTAGACAGGCTGTGCCTCCTTTCAGTTCCCTAAGTGTGCATGGACAGGATGGGGAAACATTACCCTTATCCATCAGTACTTGTCCCACCCTGGGAGCACGCAGTTTTATTTTTTAAACCAGACTGGAAACATTTAAATGTCTAGAATGGCTTTGGACTGAAAGAAGCAGGTTTGGTGATTTTCCAAGACAGACTGAAAATGACTGGAAGGTTCCCTGGAGTAGAGCATTGTGGCTTAGAGGAGGTGGGTGGTCAATAGAGGGAAAGGAGGGCTGGAACTGCCCTGGGACAGAGGCTGTTAGGGGCAGAGAGGACCCACCTGACCTATGTCCAGGCATTAGTCTTTGGCCTTTCCTTTGATGCTCTTCCAGGCTACTTTTTGATCAGCAGCAGAGTCTCTAGACCTGGGAGCTTTGGCTAAAAAGGAAAAGGGAGCTTCTTTCTCTAAACCGGCAACCCCCTTTACACAAGGGGAAATACGCCAGGTCTGGAATATGTGCTTCCCATGTAAGCTGCATATGGCAGGATGGGACCCTGGGCTCACTTCCTCCATGCTCCTGAAACAGAGGAGAAAGCCCCAAGGTTCCTGCTCTAAGCCCATCTGATCCCACCATCACATGCTGATGTCTTCTGCAAGGACACAGACCTCTCTGTCCCCAGGTACCTACAGTGATTACTACTCATACTCTGACCTATGTGTCTTTTTTGTTTTTTGTTTTTGACTTAAAAAAAAATTTAACTACAACTGCAAAATTCCTTTGCCATGTAAAGTCACATATTCACAGGTTCTGGAAATTGGGATAAAGGACATCTTTTGGTGGGGGAAGGGGTAGCATTTTTCTGCCTACCACAGTATAATACATGTTACAATAGCCAAAAATCTCAAAATCCAAAGCATGATGAATTATTCCTCTAGATTTTCATTTTTAAAGGGCAAAGCAAATGTTTATTATTTTAAAAATCATTCATACACAACAATGTATACAGAATTATTTTTATGACATTTAAGAATACTGCTTGATATAGGCTACCTCTGTTCAAATCCTGGCTCCAAAACCCATTAGTTATCTGACCTTGGGGAAATTCTTTAATCTCTCTGGACCTCAGTTTCCTGAACTGTTGATAATGGAAATAATAATAATGTCTACCTCATAGGATCCTCCTTATGAAAACTAATTGAATGAAGTGCTCAGAATTTGCCTAGCGCATGGTAAGTACTTAATAAATTCTAGCTATTACAGTTTTTAAACTTTATTTTATTTTATTTTAAGTATATTTTATTGATTATATTGTTACAATAGTTCCAATTTTTCTGTTTCTTTGGTAGGTGATCTTGCAGGTTTCCCTTGATAATCATCCTTTTCTTACACAGATCTTACCTTTTTCTAGATTTCAAGTGGCCAAACTTAAGCTGCAATTTCCTCACAACTGTTTGACCTGCAGTTACTGCCCATGGTCTCTATGGACAGTTAGGATTTGTGGAGGCCTCAGACCTGCCCCCAGGTTTCCTGTGCACTGATATTAGTCAAGAAGACAAATAATTGGCACTCTTTTCCACTCTGTTATTATTCCTCCTGAAAAAAAAATAACTATTACTCAGTTTAGACAAAATTGACTAAGACTTCAACCTGATGATTCTAAAAGTTTTCACCTCAGAATTTAGGCTATGGCTAATTCTTTATCCTTGTATTGTTCTCTGTCAAAGACTGACTCCATATCAGGAGGCCACTAGAACTGGCACATTCAGCTCTGCTGAGGTCCATGGTCCTAGGTACAGCTACTGGGCACTGAGAGGACTTGTGCCTCCAAGTGGTTTGGCCCACAGGACAGTGAATCCATGGAAGGCATGCTCTACATCATAGCATCCCACAAAGCTGACTCAAAGCAAGGAAGAAAAAGATGCTGTGAGCAGATTCTGGGTGGATTGCAGCTGCAATATGTAATCTCTGCCTCCCCGACACTCCACCCCCAACAAATGGGGGACCCTTCCTGGAGATAAGATAAGAAACAGTAACTACACTGAGACTGTTCTAACACCAAAGTGGTGAGTTAGAAGCAAGCTGGATGTGCCTGTGCATGAAGGGGGTTGTGGTAATGATGGATCCTCAGCAGGTCCCTCTTTGGAACCAAATCTGTATTGGAATCTAGGGGGAGAAAGATCCTACAAGAGAGCCCCCCCCCCCCAAAAGCTTAATTCTGCAGCTTTGCAAACATCCAAGTTCAAGCATTTGAACATGGTATCCCACTGCCCTAAAATCTATCTGCATATGAATGAGTCCATCATCACCCTCATTGGAGAGAGAACAACTCAAGTATAGGACTTAGGTTTTATTTAACTTTTTTTCCCCTACTAGCTAAATCATGCTAGCCAACATTTATGAAGCATTTATTATATGCCAGGTTTTGTGCTAAACAGGATACATATATTACCTTTTATTCCCCACACCAGCCCTGAATGGCTGACAGTGTTTCCTGATTCTGAAGTTAGGGAACTGGCCCAAGATTACCTGCTGGTAAGTGGTGAAGCCAGGATTCAGATTAGACAGGCTGATTAGGTGAGCAGGCTGTTAACCTTCATAGCACACAGCTTCGGGTAAATCTGTAGTAGTACCTTGTAAACAGAAAATGTTCAAGACTTGTTTAATTGAATTGAATGTAGTTATTTCTCATCTAGGATTATAGACAGCCCAATATGAGGCCCTTTGAGACTAAACAACGGTGATTATTTATTGAATTGCAACCACAATGGACTTGATAATAAGTTAAAAGATAAACACAAGAAAGAAACATACTCTTGGCAGAATCCGGCTGCAAATATGAATCATGCTCAGTGATTTTTCAACTACACCTGTGAAGTGGCTCTTTGATATCTTTGCATGTGATGTGCACGTGTGACCAATATAGAGCCTGTACTGAGAGCATGTACCAATGGTCTTCACATACAAGATTGTCCTTCAAAAAGATAAATGCCAGATAACTGAAACTTTTCCAAAAATCTTTTGATAAAGATCCTGCTAACCTTTTATGTCTACTTCATCAGGTGATATCATTAATTGTAAAGGAATTCTCAGGCTCCATTGAGAATCTGCTATGTGAAGGGCTCTCTGCTAAGTATTGTGAATGAAAGAAAAAGCCAAAATAGATCTCCTTGACCTTGAGGAAAGTTTAGCCCTGTTGAGAACCCTGAGCCAGGACACAGGTCCCTGAGCCAGGACAGAGCCTTTGCCCAGTTTTTTCAATTTTGTAACACTATAGTATAATATCACAACCAGTATATTGACAGTGATACAGTTCAGTGGACTAATCAGATTTCCCTTTTTTGTTTTTTGTATTCGTGTGTGTGTGTGATAGGAACTAGACAATTTTATCACCTGAGTGGGTTCATGTATCCACCACATAGTCAAGATGTTGATCAGTTTTAACATCCTAAGGGTCTCTCATGTTCTGCTTTGCAATCACACCTTCCTCCTCCATTCTGAACTCCCATCCTTAATCCCTGGCAACCACTAATTTTCTTTTTTTCTAAAATTTTTTGTTATTTCAAAAATGTTATGTAAGTGAAATCATATATATATATATATATATATATATATATATATATAATCTTTTGAGATCTCTTTTTTCCTTCATCATGAATCATTGGTGATTCATCTATTATAGAGTTCACCAATAGTGTATTCCTATATATTGCTGAATAATAATATTCTGTTGTATGTATATACTATAGTTTGTTTAACCATTCACCTGTGGAAGAGTATCTAGATGAATTTCAGATTTGGGGTCTAACAAATAAATCTACTCTGAAAATTTATATGTAAGTTTTTGTGTAAACATGTTTTCTTCTCTAGGATAATGAATCGTATTGTAGTTGCATGTTTAGTTTCAGAGAAAATTGCCAAACTGTTTTTCAGATAGGCTGTACCACATGATATTACCACTGGCAATGTATGAGGGATCCTGTTTTTCCTTGTCCATGACTGCTTTTGGTTGTCACTGTTTTTTAATTTTAGTCACTATGATATATGTGTAGTAATATCTCATTGTGGTTTTAATTTGCATTTTCCTGGTGGTTAATGATGTTGGACATCTTTTCATGTGTTTATTTAGCATCTGTAGCTCCTCTTTGGTGAATTGGCTATAGATATCTTTTGCCCTTTTTCTCATTGAACTTTTTGGTATTTGCTGTTGAGTTTTGTGCTTTCATTATAATAGTCTAAATACTACTAATTCTTTGTTGAATATGTGGTTTTCAAACATTTTCCTCCAGTCTGTAATCTGGTTTTCCAATCTTTTAACATGAGTTCTCGTAGAGCAACAGTTTCTAATTTTGATAAGGTCTAATTTGTTAATGTTCTCTTTTATGACTATGCTTTGGTGTCAAGTTTAAAAACTCTTTGAATAGTTCTAATTCATGAAAACTTTAAACTACTTTTTCTTTATTTTTAAGTCCATGATCTATTTTGAGTTAACTTTGTATAAGGTTTGAGATTTAAGTCATGGTTCACTTTTTTGGCCGACAATTATTCTAGTACAATTTATTGATTTGCTTTTGTATCTTGTTAAAATTAATTGGGCTTATTTATGTAGGTCTATTTCTGAGTTCATTATTATTTCATTCATCTATATGTCTAGTCCTCCATCACTACCATGCTATCTTTATTACTATAGTTATACACAGTCCTTAATAATGAGTGGAATGATTCTTCCCACTTTATTCTTCTCAGTCATATTTTAGATATTCTAAGGCCTGTGATTTATATATAAATTTAAGAGTAAGATTGTGGGGAGAGGAAGATGGCAGATGAATGAGGAGAGGCTGCCCTTGCTTGCTTCTGAGACTGGTCTATAGTTTCAGCTAAATATGGACAGAGCATCTCAGTTGAACCTTGATGGTGCTGGCAGCAAAGGAGGCCACCTCTGAGCTACCTGTCTGGTGAGATTCACAGAGGAGACATGGGAGACATGTGAGTTCTGATTGGCTTGGTTCTCTGGGCAGCAGCTGGTGGAGCACAAAGTTTATTCAATGCCCCTGGGTCTCCCCTGAGAGCAGTCAGAGGTGGAGATCCAGGCTGTGCCCACTGGCAGAGCCAGGAGTTGGCCAGGTGGCATCTGGCTCTGGGAGGCTGGGAGCAGTGTTCTTTTTTTGTTGTTGTTGTTTGTTTTTTAACTTATTGATTGTTCTTTGCAGATCAGAGAGGAAAGACTAGGGGTAGAGCGAGACGCTTGAGGAGCCCACTTGCAGGAGCCCACTCGTGGGGGCACACTCAGCACCCCCCCCCGCCACCCTGGCAGGAATGCCCACCAGCTCAGGGGAATGCCCTCACCAGCACGCTGACACAGGGAAATGCCCTGGTCAGCATGGCCAGCGTCCTGGCATGGGGGAATATCCCCAGCCAGCCTACCCACTGAAGCAGGGGAATGCTACACTTACCCAGCCCACGCATGTGTCAGCCAGCACAAGGAAGAGCCCCCAGCCCACCCACATGCTGGCACAGGGGAACGTCACTAGTCCCCGCGCCTCCAAGCCAGCATGGAGGAACGCCCTCAGCCCTCACTCCAGCACAGGGAAATGTCCCGGTCAGCATGCCAGCCCACCAGGCATGGGGTAATGCCCATGCCCACCAGCCAACCTAGGGAATGGCCCCGCCTGCCCACTGGCACAGAGGAACACCCCCAGCCCTTGCGCCTACCCACCGCACCAGCCCACCTCCTGGCTGGTGGGAAAAAGCACACTTGCCACACTCAGCCTGGGCTGTAGCCGAAAGAGGGTGAAGTGAATTAGAAGAGCTTTGGAAAACTTCGGGTGCTGGTTCTGAAGAAAGAGCTGTGGGAGCAGCAGAACAGATCCAGAGGGAACAGCCAGTGCAGAGGTTCAAGGCAGGAGCGAGCCTGAAATTTCCCAGGAAAGCAAGAAAGCGAGTGTGGCTGTGAAGGTGGTAGAAGAGGAGGGAGAAGTGAGCACTGTGTGAACTGTATCCTTGGCATGGCAGGAGGCCAGGAATGGACAAGAGCAAGGATGATGTAGTCAGACACAGAGTAATGAACCAACTGTGGGGGCTACAGCAGAGGCTTGAGGGGTTGTGGACACATTATGGAGCTTGTAGAGTTGGCTTGGGACTCGGCCCCTCAGCAGGAGTACCAGTCACTTCCCAGGCTTGGGGTCAGGTCCGTCTCATGTCTCAGCTCACAAACAGTATCTTGGCAGTGCCTGAGGAAGTGTCACTTCCTTTTTCTTTGCAGTTCTTATGCGAGCATGTTTGCCATTCAGTGATTCTCTTATTTATTAACTTTCTAGCTCTGCGTCTTGGCAAGGTGCTTGAGGAAGTTTCTCCCGAGGCAAATAGCGGAGAGGACTTGTGCTGGAGACCTCCTGGGGAAGTATCGAGACTTGGAGCCCCACGCAGGCCAAGTGAAGGAAATGAAGCCTACAAGACCTGACCTAAAAACAGGGAAAGCTGGGTGCATATGTGCCTTGATTCTATAGTCAGTGGGCCCCGGTGGGAATCAGGCCATGAGAAAATGCTTTATGTCCTTTGAAGCTTGCCCTGTTCTTTTACCTCCTGTGATAGCTTTATCATACCAGCAGCAGAAGTTTTAACTTTAACGCAAAATGAACTTACCCTTCCTATTTTATGGCCATCTGAAGTCTTTGTGTTCAACACACCATGACCTGAGGGAGAGCTCAATGGTTCCTTCAATTGTTATCCCTGAACAATATCTGTTTTCTGCAATCAGCATTGTTTAACAATGATTGATGAGCTTTCTGTGCATGCTATATGCCCTTAAGCTTACTGCACTCAATAAAACACCTTGGAGGAAGGCAATTGAGGCATTTGTCTCTCAGATATTTGTTGGCCTTCTCTCCCCTAGCACAAGCTGCCTGGGAAGTCTTCATTTCATTCGTGACATCAGGGGATCTCTGCAGGTTGGGGGTCCCCAACAGACTTGATAATCAAATCTGGCAACGTGGGCCAGGTAGAGAACCTGATGCACTTAGAGTTCCTCACTGGATACAACTTCTATCATTCATGAAGGCCTGGCCAGACTCTGCTCATCCTTTCTGATCCCAGGGCTCTTATACTCTCCAGGCCCTGCAATGAAGCCCAGAGGCTTATAGAATCAGGATAAGGTCCTGCTTCTGCTCTTTTAGGCTGAGAAGTCTTAGGAAAATCGCTTAATCTCTTTGAGTCTCAGCCTCCTCATCTACAGGATGGGGCTGTTGAGAGGGGTGGTTCAGTCAATGCATGCAGGGCGGCCACAGTGGCAGCCCTGGGTAGGATTCTTATTGTTGCTCTTTCTGTTAATAACTGCTAAGTATGGTCAGTTAGAATTTACAAGCCAACTGTAAGATTATAATTAATAGTATTTGTATATCTCCTCTGGTTCTCACAGAACTACTTAATAAGGAGGATAATTATTAGTAGTTATCAAACAGTGACTTCTCCTTTCATGCTATTAACACTTTTCACACTGTATATCAATTAATCTTTTCATTGTATCATTGAGTTTATAAAATCCTTATTAATCCCATTCTATAAACAAGGAAACAGTGACCTGGAGATGATCAGCAAGTTGTCCAAGGTCACCCAGTCAAGTGAAGTAAATAATTTGTACTCTCCAGTTGTTCTAAAAATGGGCCAAAGATTTATAGGCATTGAAGAAGCAAAGTGCAGAATCCTTTGAATAATTGGATGTTCTCCCAATCATGCATATTTGTCATAATCATGTTTATTTCAATACCATTGTTTTTTAGAGACTCACTTTTCTTGCATCTTTTCCACAACTAAGTTCTTTATTTTCACACTTGTGTTTCATTCATTTGTCAGTACTACATGAAATTATGTGACTATGAGAGCAAGTCCATCAAGCCAGAATGGGCTTGGGAGGAACCCCTGTGGCTCTGGGTGAAGGGCACCTCCATTGGTGTGAGCAGAAGAGAGTGGTCTAAAGGCCATCCCCCAAATATTGAATGAGAGATGTTGAACCCCAGGGCATGAGTACAAATAGAAGCCCACACACCATATTGCTAAACACTTAAAAGTTACAAGTCAAATTAACTCTAACATAAAAAATAGGTGGTATTTCTCTCTTGAAATATCCAGGACAAGCTTTAATATTGAATTCTTGTACTCCTATCAAAATACTGTAGTCAGAGAGCGCCAGCTTGAGGCCTCCAGCCCAGTCTGCCTCTTTTATCTTCCCACCCCCAGTTTTCACTCACCAAAGGATCTTGCACTGCTGGTGCTGTGTAAGCTCCACCTTTGCTTCCTGAAAATGGTCACCCTTTGGCCACTGTCAGGAGGACTGGGCCACCCTCAAGAAGAAAACCCAGAGAAAAGGCACTATAGACAGAAGAGGCCAGGAGCCCTGTGGGCAAGAAATGTTGGGTCCCAGGCACACTAAGCATTGTCTAGAGCCAGGCTGGCAAACATTTCTGTCACTGGCTAAATAATAAATATCTTAGGATTTGTAAGCCATATGATCTCCAACACAGCTACTCAATCCTGCCATTTAAGTTAAGGACAGTCACTGACACTAAGTAAATGAAAGAACATGGCTGTGTTCCAATGAAACTTTACCCATGGACGCTGAAATGGAATCTTATGTAATTCTCACTCATCATTCTTCTTTTGATTTTTTCAATCATTTAAAAATATTAAAACCATTTTTAACTCATGAGTTATATAAAAACAGGTGACAGGTAGACTTGGTCCAAGGTCTAGAAGGTGAGGCAGGAACTCTAGGCTGACACATCCCATTGAGCTGCAGACCTCTTCCCTGTGAGGTGTGGAGGAAGGCTCTTAGGAGCACAGGGCTAAGAATAGGAGCCCTTCTTTCCTGGACATCCAGGATGGTGTTGAAGCACCTGCTAGGTATGAGCAGTCACAGCATTCTTCACAGGTTAATGAGGGAAGCTTTCTACTGTCCACAGTGCTGTTTTGATTGATATTCTAGACCAGTCTTCTTCAGTAGCATTTCTCTGAGCTATCACACCATCAGTCATCCCTTTGCCCCTTCTGACAATAACAGTTAATATCTGAGGCTCCTCAGGGATGTGAGATGTGTGAATAGGCTCACTCTCTGTAAACAGAGCCAAGGCTCATAAACTATGTAATCTCTAAAAATTGACTCTGGATGCACAGTGGAATCAGACTGTTCTCCCAACCCCCCAACTTCTCCCAAGGGACACCTCCAACTAGGAATCATCACCACAGGCTCACCCAATTTTGACTTCAGGTACCATCTTGTCATTCCTTCTTGCTTAGGCTGTGCAACTGACAGCCATCGGTGGAAAGAGCACTATTTTTCATCAATTCAATGGCTTCATTTAGGTCCTCATCTCAAACACTGGTTGACATGATTGCTGGATAATCTATTTTTCCATTTTCTTATTTACAAGTGATTTCTAAGGCTTTTGTGGAAATTGTTAGTCATCCCTATATTTAGCTTTCAGCTGAATCAGTCTGATGGCTTCAAAGCAGAGAGACACACACTCAGAGAGAGAGAGAGAGAGAGAGAGAGAGAGAGAGAGAGAGAGAATTATTTTAATAAGGATGCACTTTTCCACAATTTTCCCTTAAAAAACTAGCTATGTATACTCCAGAGGTAAGTGCAATTTTTTATAATAGATGCACTCAAAGGAAATAATTTTAAATCGTATTTTATGTCTAGCCAACCATGCAGTGATGTTGCTTCCCCATGATTTGACTCAAATTACCATGGGAACAGCCTGCATCCTCAGAAAGATGCTTCAGGAACAACACATCTGCTAGCCTGGAGCTTGTGCCCTAGCCCTGGGAAGCCCCAAGACTGAACCCATGTATTCAGTTATTCATCCAGGACCATCCACAGCCCTCAAGACCAGCCCACTGTTTCAAAGAGTAGATCCCTGGGTAGTTGTTGCTGACTGAAGTTATCTGGTGCAGGATTCTTAGGTCAGCATCTCCAGCTGACTAACTCAGAGCAGAAAGGTATTATCTGATTCTTATCCTTCTCTTCCTTTTGCACCTGAGAGTTCAAGTGAGTCTTGCCTGGCAAATATGTTCAAAATGAACAAGTACTTCTTCCTGCCTCTGCTCTAGCCCCCAGCTGTGCTCTCCTCCTCCCACAGCACTTCACACCAGACTGCTGCTCTTCAAGAAGCCTCCCAGAAGGTTAGAGGCTCTGCAGGCCCAGCTGTGCCCTTAGCATTCACCCATAACAAGGACACCCTCTGAGGCTTCACTACCACCCCCGGTGCTTCCACCACTCAGATACTATATAAGATGTACCTGGAGGCAAAAGTAAATTCTCAGACTCAGGCTGTCCTCTCAGACTCAGAATGTTTGTGGTGAGCACTGGTATTCCACCATTTGTAAAGACTCCCCAGAGAATTTGCATGTGTAGCTCAGGAAGACAGTTGCTGTGTTAGATGCAAAGTTAAATGACTCTGTACTTAAAACTCTCACCCCAAACACACAGCCTGCTCTAAACATGTGGATGTGGTCCTGGCCTGCTCTCCATCTCAGCAAACAGCACCCACACACAATGAACAAGGTACCTCGACAGGCCTTCCTGTTTTCACCTCCCATTCCTCTCTAGACTATGAAGCCCACAGGGAAGAGGCCCAGTTTATCTTGTTTGCACAGCACTCAGAATTTGGTAAGGCCTCAGTATTTTCCACAGGTACAAATTGATGAGTGAAGGACCTAGCTCTCACTCTAAGAAATCATGTCCAGTCACCTTGAACCATTTCATCTTGGCCAGAATCATATGTAGGGTTTCTAGTTCCCCAGCGGAGCAAGCCCACTGGCTGGACCAGTGCCTGCTTCCTCGCTGGAATGTAATGTGTGCAGCAGCTGGCTGGGTGGGGCTCTGCTCTCTAGGGTGCAGAGCCCTTGACTGGAGTCTGTGTCACCTCTGGTTGCTTCTTGGCTTGACACCCATTGAAAGTCCTCAAAGGGACTATGATCTAAACTGTCAGAGTTGCCTGCACCCCTCCACTAATCTCAAAGCCACTAGGCATTTCTTCTCTTACCCACTACACCTCCACTGTGTCACCTATGATGTACTCTCGTCCCCTTAAATCCCTTGAAGGCAGAAGTTCTTGGCTCTGGAATTTCACCTACTGGAATCACCTGGGAAGTTCTGAGACATTTCAATACCTGGACTACTGCAGACCATTTACATCAAAGTCTCTGAGGCAGGGCCAAGGTACCTATAGCTATTCCAGCTCCTGCAGGTGCAGTCAAGGTTGAGAGCCATTGGGCTGGGATTTGGGCTAAGAACCAAAAATGGACACATTTTAAAAGGTCCCCAAATTGATTTCAGAGCCAGTTAAAATTGTCAGACTGGCCACAAGTAATGATGCCTATGTACTGTTGGTTTCTAAGTGATAACAGCAAAAATTTCTTAAGCATTTACTCTGTGCTGATCACTATCACACAGATGAGGAAATAATTATAATAGCTAATGCTTATTTAGCACTGATATATTCTGGGCATTATGCTAAGCAAGTTACCATGATTAATTTATTTACAAATGAGGCAGGATGAGGAACAGAGAAGTTAAGTAACTTGTCTCTGGCCAAGGGTTGAGAGGTGAAGGACTTGGGACACTCACCCAGCTAACTCAGCTCCAGGGCCTGAGGCCTTCAACTAGAGTAGTAGCCTGGGTGACAGAGGGGTGACCAAGAGTACGTATAATGAGGGACTAAGAAAGAGGGCCTCAGCACTGAGGGTGAGATCCAGTGGGCTTGTGCTGCCTACTTCACTTCCTCAGAGGAGAAGCTTGACCTGAGCTCAGAGCCTTGGGTCTGCAGTTGGAGGGCTTCATGGAGGATCCTGGAAAGGGGAGATGTTAGGAGCTACAGTTCTACCACAGCAGGAGGCATGGGACGAGCAATCTGTGGTGTGTTTTTTCTTTCCCCCTGAGTTCTGAGCCATGGTATTTATAACAAATATACATAAATATGTGAGCTATGAGGCCTTCTCTGAGTGGGAGAAACAGGTCTGCTTTTCATTTTTCCTATCTGATAACTCAGAAAACCTAAGGGTTTAGGGCAGAGAAGAACTGTTTGGCTAAAAACACAATCTTTCTTGCCTCCTGGATCGAATGACTGCACAGGTTGGCACCATGCAAACCTCCATCAGGAGATGCCCAAGGACAGACAGCTGTGGCTACTGGGTTGAGCTCCATAGCCATGTGTTTCTGTCCTCCTAGCATCTATCCTCCTTCTATGGAGAACTACTCCCTTGCCCCCATTCAGGCCACGTGGCTCTGATGTGACACCCACTCCCCTTTCTGAGATCATGAAAGTGAGAACTTGACCTAGACAAGGCCACAGATTTGTTTAGGAGTAAGTTTGGGACCCAAGCCAGGCTAATGAAATTCATTTCGGGGCCTTTGATGGAATAATTAAAAACATAAGTGTTCTTCCTGCTCAGATAACTGAGGATATAAGATGGAAACTTGGAGTGCTGGCAGCCATCTTAACCTTACAAGTAAGGGCTAATCCATTTCCCCATGAAACAGAGCCAGGATGAAGCCCTAAGGACAGCACATCCAGATCCAGCTGTCTCTGAATCCACCATGCCTCATTCAGTGGTGGGAACCGATAAACTGCTTTCTTCCTAAGCCATTCTGAATTGGATTTCTGACACATGGAACCAAAAAGTTTCTAATATGGGTATTAATCCCAGTGTTGGTTTCTACTAGTTATTTAATCTCTGTAAACCTCATTTTTCTCATCTATAAAATGAGAATATTATCTACTTCACAATGCTATTGAAGGAATTAAATAAGAGGACTTATGTAAAATGCTGGCAAATGGTAGTTCCAAAATAAATTTTAGTGTCCTTCCCCCAGTTCCAAATATAAAACAAAAATCTGGATCTAAGATACATAACATGTGACACAAATTAAGGTAATCTATAAAAGTATAACAAATTAAACCTTGCCTTAGGAAACAGAATGTAAGTTGGCCCAAAAAGTTCAGTCAGTATGAATCAAAAAAAAAAAAAAAAAAAAAAAAAAAAAAACCAGAACCAAAACAAGAAAAAACAAATCCCAGTTAGAAAATTCACCCATTTTTAAAGCTATCTTAAAGAAACTCCCATGACTTCATAGGCAATATTCATTTACTCTATAAAGTTACCTAGTTCTTTAAACAGATACTCCAGTGAACTTTGCCTGTAAGGTGAGAAATTGGGAGGAAGAAGTGCAGGGGAAAGGAGACCAAGAGGTTTTCCTTCAACTGGTTTCATTTCAGTCCTTTTCTTTTTTAAATATGTTTTATTGATTATACTGTTACAGTTGTCCCAATTTCTTTTCCCTCTGCTCCCCTCCACTCAGTGAATCCCTGCCTCCAGTGGTCCCCACCTTTTAGTCCATGCCCATTGGTTGTGCATATAGTTCTTCTCAACCTCTTCCTGTCTACTCCACTCCCTCCTACTATGCTTCTTACTTCCTGTACCATCTCCCTGCCTTTCCCCCTTCCCCCTCCCTGGTGACCTCCCCCCAGTATGTTCCCCATACCTATAATTCTTGTTCCACTCTCGTTGCCTACTTAGTTTGCCTTTGTTTAGATTCCCTAGCTTCTGTTGTTGGTTGTTGTGATACAGTTTTCATTTTAATGTTCATAATTTTGATCCTCCTTCTTTTAAACCAGTCCCTTTAACATCTCATATAATAGTGGTTTGGGTCTAATGAACTCCTTCAGTTTTACTTTGTTCTGGAAGCACTTTCTCTGCCCCTCTATTCTGAATGACAGATTCGCTGGATAGAGTATTCGTGGCTGTAGGTTTTTGCTTTTCATTACTTTGAATATTTCTTACCAGTCCTTTCTTGCCTGCAGGGTCTCCTTTGGGAAATCAGCTGACCATCTAATTGGGACCCCTTTGTACATAATTCTTTTCATCTCTCTTGCTGCTTTTAAGATTCTCTCTTTATCTTTAATTTTTGACAATTTTTTTTATTTTTTTTTATTTTGGTTTTTCAATTACAGTTGTCCCCTTTTCCCTTAATTTCTCTCCCCCACCCAACCCACCCCCTCTCCCGCTATCATATCCCTCCCCAATGTCCTTGTCCATGAGTCTTTTATACAGGTTCTTTGACTAAACCCTTCCCTTACTTATTCCCCTTCTCTCCCTCTCCCCTCCCCCCTATTGACTGCTATTCTGCTCTTTTTTCTATTTAGTTCCTTTGTTTGTGTTGTTCTTTAGTTTCCTGTATTAGGTGATATCATATGGTATTTTTCTTTCTTTGCCTGGCTTATTTCACTAAGCATAATTCTCTCTAGTTCCATCCATGTTGTTGCAAATGGCAGGAGTTCCTTCTTTCTTTCTCCTACATAGTATTGCATTGTGTAAATGTACCACAGTTTTTTGATCCACTCATCTACAGATGGGCACTTAGGTTGTTTCCAGCACTTAGCTATTGTAAACAGTGCTGCAATGAACATAGGGGTGCATAAGTTCTTTTGAATTGCTGTTTCAAGATTCTTCGGGTATAATCCGAGTAGTGGAGTCGCTGGTTCAAAAGGCAGTTCCATTTTTAATCTTTTGAGGTAATTCCATACTGTTTTCCACAGTGGCTGCACCAGTCTGCATTCCCACCAACAGTGCAGTAGGGTTCCTGTTTCTCCACATCCTCGCCAGCACTTGTTGCTTGTTGATTTGTTGATGATGGCCATTCTGACAGGTGTAAAATGGTATCTCATTGTGGTTTTTATTTGCATCTCCCTGATGGCTAATGATGTTGAGCATTTTTTCATGTGTCTATGGACCTTCTGTATGTCCTCTTCGGAGAAGTGTTTGTTCAGGTCCTTTGTCCATTTTTTAATTGGGTTGTTTGTTTTCTTGATGTTGAGTCGTATCAGCTCTTTATATATTTTGGAAATCAGGACCCTGTCTGTGATGTCATTGGCAAATATGTTTTCCCATATGGTTGGTTTCCTTTTCATCTTGCTGATGTTTTCTTTTGCTGAGCAGAAACTCTTTAGTTTGATGTAATCCCATTTATTTATTTTTTCCTTTATTTCTCTTGCTTTAGGAGATGTATCCGTGAAGAGATTGTTACGTGAGATATCTGATATTTTCTTGCCTATGTTTCCCTCTAGGACTTTTATAGTGTCACGGCTTACATTTAAGTCTTTGATCCATCTTGAGTTTATTCTCGTGTGTGGTGTAAGTTGGTGGTCTAGTTTCATTTTTTTGCAGGTCCCTATCCAGTTCTCCCAGCACCATTTGTTAAAGAGGCTCTTCTCACTCCATTTTATGTTCCTTCCTCCTTTATCAAATATTAGTTGACCATAGAGGCCTGGGTTTATTTCTGGACTCTATTCTGTTCCAATGATCTATATGTCTGTTCTTATGCCAATACCAGACTGTTTTGATTACAGTGGCTTTGTAATATTGTTTGATATCTGGTGTTGTGATTCCTCCTGCTGTGTTCTTCTGTCTCAAGATTGCTTTTGCTATTCGGGGTCTTTTTTGGTTCCATATAAATTTATGGAGTATTTGTTCTAGGTCTGTGAAATATGTCATTGGTATTTTAATAGGGATTGCATTGAATCTGTAAATTGCTTTGGGTAGTATGGCCATTTTGATGATGTTGATTCTACCCATCCAAGAACATGGTATTTGCTTCCATTTATTTGTATCTTCCTTAATTTCTTTCTTCAATGTTATGTAATTTTCAGAATATAGGTCTTTTATCTCTTTGGTTAAGTTTACTCCTAGGTACTTTATTTTTCTTGTTGCTATAGTAAATGGCATTTTCTTTTTTGTCTCTGTCTCTGATATTTTATTGTTGGTGTACAACTCCAGCGTCATCGCAAGATGTCGATTCAACACGGGAGGAGACAGATACCGTGTCACTCCCGAGTCGGACTGCACAACCATTCTCGGCGGTGCAGATAGACTCTTAAGAAGCTACACCATCGTCTCTCGAGACGGACGGCTGCCGACGACGACGACTATCATGTCATCTGCATATAATGAAAGTTTTATTTCCTCTTTCCCAATTTGGATGCCTTTTATTTCTTTGTCTTGTCTGATTGCTGTGGCTAGGACTTCCAACACTATGTTGAAAAGGAGTGGAGAGAGTGGACAACCTTGTCTAGTTCCTGAGTTCACGGGGAATGCTTTCAGTTTTTGTCCATTGAGTATGATGTTGGCCTCAGGCTTCTCATATATAGCCTTAATTATGTTAAGGTATGCTCCCTCTATTCCCATTTTGCTGAGTGTTTTCATCATAAATGGGTGTTTTACTTTATCAAGTGCTTTTTCTGCATCTATTGATATGATCATGTGATTTTTGTCTTTCATTCTGTTTAGGTGATGTATTATATTTATTGATTGGCGAATATTAAACCATCCTTGCATCCCTGGAATGAAGCCCACTTGATCATGATGTATGATCTTTTTGATGTATTGCTGGATCCTGTTTGCCAATATTTTATTGAGGATTTTAGCATCTATGTTCATCAGTGATATTGGCCTGTAGTTTTCTTTCTTTGTTGTGTCTTGACTGGTTTGGGGATTAGGATAATAGTGGCTTCATAGAAAGAGTTTGGGTATTAGGATAATACCGGCTTCATAGAAAGATTTTGGGATTTTCCCCTCTTCTTGGATTTTTTGGAACAGTTTGAGGATAGGAGTTAGTTCTTCCCTAAATGTTTTGTAGAATTCGCCTGTGAAGCCATCCGGTCCAGGGCTTTTGTGTGCAGGGAGATTTTGGGTTACTGTTTCAATTTCCTTCTTTGTTATTGGTCTGTTGAGACTTTCCACTTCTTCTTGATTCAGTTTTGGAAGGTTGTATGTTTCTAGAAATTTGTCCATTTGTTCTAGATTGTCAAATTTCTTGTCATACAGTTGTCTGAAGTAATTTCTAACTATCATTTGTATTTCTGAGGTATTAGTCATGATTTCTCCTCTTTCATTTCTGATTTTGTTTATTTGGGTCTTCTCTCTTTTTTTCTTGATTAGATTGGCTAGAGGCTTGTTGATTTTGTTTATTTTTTCGAAGAACCAGCTCCTAGTTTTGTTGATCTTTTGGATTGTTTGTTTAGTCTCTATGTCATTTAGTTCTGCTCTGGTCCTGATGATTTCGTTCCTTCTTCTTGCCGTAGGCTTTGTTTGTTGTTGTTGTTCTAGTTCTTGTAGCATTATGGTTAGGTTTTTTATTTGAGATTCTTCTATCCTTTTCAGATATGCCTGTATTCTATGAACTTCCCTCTCAGGACTGCTTTTGCTGTGTCCCACAGGTTTAGGGCTGTTGTGTGCTCATTATCATTAGTTTCTAGAAATTTCTTGATTTCTTCTTTGATGTCATGGTTAACCCATTCATTATTTAATAGCATGTTATTCAATCTCCATGAGTTTGGGTGTCTTTGATTTTTTTCTCTGAGGTTGATTTCTAGTTTCAAGGCATTGTGATTTGAAAAGATGCTTGGTATGATTTCAATTTTCTTGAATTTGTTGAGGCTTGTTTTGTGACCTATCATGTGGTCTATCTTTGAAAATGTCCCACGTGCACTTGAAAAGAATGTATATTTTGCTTCTTTGGGGTGAAAAGTTCTATATATATATCAGTTAGATCCATGTGGTTTAGTGTGCTGTTCAATGCCTGTATATCCTTGGTGTTTCTTTGCTTTGATGATCTATTGTTGATAATGGAGTGTTGAAGCCCCCTACTATGAGTGTGTTGTTGTTGATATTCTTTCTGTGGTCTTCTAGTATTTGCTTTATGTATTTGGGTGCTCCTATGTTGGGTGCATATATGTTTATCAAAGTCCTATCTTCTTGATGGATTGTTCCTTTAAGTATTATGAAATGTCCTTCTTTGTCTCTTTTTATTGCCCTTGCTTTGAAATTCGTTTTGTCTGATATGAGGACTGCTACCCTGGCTTTTTTTTCCGGTCCGTTTGCTTGGAATATTTTTTTATATCCCTTTACTTTCAGTCTGTGTAAATCTTGTTTTGAGGTGTGTTTCTTGTAGACAGCAAATATGTGGGTCCTGTTTTCTTATCCATCCCATTACCCTATGTCTTTTAATTGGAGCATTTAATCCATTTACATTTAAGGTTATTATTGACGTGTATTTATTCATTGCCCTTTGTACCTCTGTTCCTCTCCTCTCTTGTTCTTTTCTTCTTTTTTCTTAGAACACTCCCTTTAGCATCTCTTGCAATGCTGGTTTGGTGGAGATGTATTCTTTCAGTCTTCCTTTGTCTGAGAAACTCCTTATTTCACCTTCTATTTTGAATGAGAGCCTTGCTGGGTAGAGTATTCTTGGTTGTAGGCCTTTGTTTTTCATTGCTTGAAATATTTTTGACCATTCCCTTCTGGCTTGTAATGTTTCTGTTGAGAAATCAGTTGATAGCCTTATCGGAGCTCCCTTGTATGTTATTTGCTGTTTTTCTCTTGCTGCTTTTAGGATTCTCTCTTTGTCTTGGAATGTTGCCATTTTAACTATGATGTGCCTTGGAGTGGGTTTTTGGGGGTTCCTCTTCATTGGAACTCTCTGTGCTTTCTGAACTTGTATAACTTTTTCTCTCATCAGGTTCGGAAAATTTTCTGTCACTATTTCTCCTATCAGTTTTTCAATTCCATGGTCCTTTTCTTCTCCCTCTCTAATTCCTATGATCCTGATATTATTTATTCTCATGCTATCCTGTAATTCTCTTACATCTTGTTCATATTTTTTCAATCTTTTTTCATTTTGCTGTATTGTCTGGGAGTTTTTCTCTACATTATCTTCTAACTCACTAATCCAATCCTCTGCTTCATTTAGTCTGCTTTTGACTGATTCTACTGTGTTTTTCAGTTCAGAGATTGTATTCTTAAGTTCTTCCTGGTTCTTGTTAACAGTTTCTATGTCTTTTTTTATGCTGGTGTAGTTCTCTGCAAGTTCCCTGTAATTTTCTTGGAGCTGCTGGTAACTTCCTTGGAGGTTGTCATAGTTGATTTTAAGGATGTTGAGTATATTGAGCTTCTTTACCACCATTGTTTTGAATTCCATGTCTGACATTTTGGCTATGTCTATTTCATCTATTTCTCTTTCTGAGGATTCCTCTTTTCTCTTCATTGAGGGGTTATTTTTGCATCTTACCATGTTGGATTCTTTTTGTTTGTTTTTATTTATTTATTTATTTGTTTTTTTTTTGGGGGGGGGTAGTCTGCTTTGACTTCCCTCCTTTGTGGTGTGAGATTCTTTATCGGAGATCTGGGGGTTTCAGTGGTGCAGTCTCTTTGATATCCTGAGCCTGATGTTCTTGAGTTACCCTTTATGTCATTCGTTTATGCTGTTTGGTTATATTTCAGATGTTCTTTGATAGGATCTTCCTTCTGGCTAGTTGGTTGAGAGTCACTCTATCCGCTTTGTCTTGAGTTCTTTTGTGGATATGCTGTTAAAAACATAAACACACAGCCCAGGCAGGAGACCCACACCCTCAAAAAGTATCCCCCACTCTATCCTGCTATCGTCAGCCAATGAGCCCGTATTAATATAAATGTAAAGAGATTAGAGCTTTTATACTATAAGAAGAATAGATAAGAGTTGTTTTGGGGGAGGAAAAATATAATTTTTGATAGAGGAGGTGATAGATTAATAATAGTTGAGACTGTGCAAGCCAGTAGGTAATATTTACATTGTATGTTAATAAAAATAGAAGAAAAGGATAGAAAAATGCATAATATAGTAAGAAAGTGGGATTGTATTGTATTGGATTTATATAGTAATTATATTCTGTTATTTAGAGTGATAGGGGGGCTAAACTAGACACACAAATGAATAAACAATGATTAAAGAGAAAGGATGAGAAGGAGAGGTTATATGCAACATGTTAGAGATAAAGTTTGTTATTCTTTTTGCAAGGGGAGAAAAAAAAACACCCCCCCCAAAAAACCCCAAGAAAATAGAAGAAAGAAAAGAAGAAAGAAAGAAAGAAAGAAAAGAAAGAATATAGAAGAAAGAAAGAAGAAAGAGAGAAAAAAAACACAAACCCCCCCAAAAACCCAAGAAAAGAGAAGAAAGAAAAGAACAAAGAAAGATAGAAAAGAAAGAATAAAGAAGAAAGAAAGAAAGAGGAGAGTAAAAAAATTGAAAAAAAAATACCCCCCAACACCCCCCCCAAAAAAAACCCAAGAAAAGAGAATAAAGAAAGAAATAAAGAAAAGAAAGAATTAAGAAGAAAGAAAGAAAGAGGAAAGGGAGAAAAAAAAAAAGCGATGTTTTTACTCCGTTTTAGCCTTGGTGTGCTGCCTTCTTTTTCTGCGTCCGCAGCTGGTCTAGTGTGGGAGTTCAGAGGTTCTTGTTTCTTGCAGCGCTGGTGTGTGCCCGTTGTTGCCGCAATGGTGCGCTCCCCCGGTTGCCGGCACTGCACGCTCCCTTTCTGCCCGCTGGAGCCAGTTGAGGTACCCTTGCATGTGAGCCCCTGCATGCTCGGGCGGCCGAAGAGTTTGCCCCGCGGTTGGAGCCTATTGTTGCTGGGCCGAGGTGTTTCTGTGTTCGCGCCGAGGTGTCCCTGCGCGAGTCCCTGCATGCGCGGGTGGCCCGAGAGCTTGCCCCGGGATTGGCGCCTATTGTCGCTGGGCCGAGGTGGTTCCGCGTTCGCGCCGAGGTGTCCCTGCGCGAGTCCCTGCATGCGCGGGTGGCCCGAGAGCTTTCCCCAGGATTGGCGCCTATTGTCCCGGGCTGAGGTGTTTTCGCACTCGAGCTCCGCCTGTGCCCTTAGTCCCGCTGAGCCGAGCTCCGGGAGTTGGTCTCTCGACTCTTAGGGTGGGGGCACGGACACATGTGCTCAGTGGAAGTGAGCATCTGTGAGTCGCTGCCGCCCGCTGTTCGCTGTTCCCGTGCTGCAGCCGCCCGCCTTCCCTCACCCGTCTGGGCGGGCACAAACAGAGCCTGAGCTAGTGGTCTGCTTTCCGGCCTGGGGCCCGGCGCCCACGGGAGCTGTCTAGGGGTATCTGCGCATGGTCCTCTGCGTGTTCAGTGGCCCCTCCCTGTGCCCGTTGGGGCACTGATCTTATGTCCATTGGGGAGTGTCCGAGAGACGCCTGGACTCACGGCCCCGCGCACCTGGGCCAGTGAGTGAGTGAGAGCACTTCCCTATGTGCGCCCCGCGACCCAAGGGTAGGGTTGGGGAGTGGATGAGTGCGCCTCTGTGCCTGCACTCCTCAAGAATGGCCTACCACCCCCAAACTTTCCTCCCCTCTCCACCGTCCACTAGAGAAAAATATAAAGGAGAATTATGTTCTCACTTGCCCGGCAGCACGCTGTCTCCTGTCCTTCAGCGCCAATGCCACTTGGTCGAGTCCCGTCTCTGCCAGCAGGCAGAGATCCGCTCTCCTCCCGACTCCTCTCTGGGGAAGCCTGTGGTCGCCCCAGTCAGGAATCCCGTTTCGTCCCCCTTTCCTCCGCTATCCTCACTAAACAGGTTGTTCCCAGATGGATTTTCTCTAATCCAGCAGTGCCATGGCTCGACTCCTGCCAGTGTCCAGCTGCTCACTGAGACGTTCTGTCTGCAATTAGCTCAAACTGCAGATGGGTCTCGGGAGCCTGAAACCGCAGCCTCTCCTCACTCCTCCACCATCTTACCTTCCCCAACAATTTGATTATAATGTGTCTTGGAGTGGTTCTCCCTGGGTCCAGTTGTTCTGGAACTCTCTTGCTTCCTGGACCTGTAAGTCTATTTCCTTCCCCAAGTTAGGGAAGTTATGCTTTATTATTTTTTCACATAATTTTTCTATTTCTAGTTCTTCTTCTTCACCCTCTGGCAATCCTATAATTTGAATGTTTGTTTGCTTATAGCTATCCCAGAGGATTCTGAGCCTCTCCTCGTATTACTCATTTTTTGTTTCCTCTTTCTGCACTGCATGACTGTTTGTTCTTTCCCTATGTTCCGATTTATTGATTTGATCTCTGGTTTTCATTTCCTTATCACTTGTCTTGTATGTGTTTTCATTCGTTTCAGTATGACTAGCTTTCATTCCTTCCCCATCTTGTTCCGAATCTTTTGTTAATTCTGTAAGTCACCTTATGACTATAGTGCTGAATTGAGCCTCAGAAAGATTTCCTATTTGCTCATCGATTAGGTCCCTCATCTGCTGCCTGGTGAGCTGTGTCATCGGGATTTCAATCATGGTCTGCTTCATCCTGACAGTTTTTTGTTTACCTTTGCTCCCTGACAGGGCTGTAGGGGGTGGAGCCCTATGAACTCATCACTACCTCGTGACTGTCAACCTTTTTAACTGCTCTGTGGCGCTTTGTGTGGGGGCGGGGGTCCAAGGTGGATTCCTGCCGTTACTCTCCGCTCAGAGACCAGGAGTCTCTTCCTCCATCCCCATGCCCTCTGGACCTCACAGTCAGAGGCAATGAGGGTCTGCCTTCCCCAGCGTTGGAATCGCGAGCTGACGGGTCTTAACTGTAGCCGAGATTGCTCCCCTGGCATTTCTTGAAGTCCCTCCACTATCCCCGCTGCTAGCACAGACAGCACCACCCGACTTTTCTGCTCCAGTCGCCCCTTCTACCCATCCAGGTGAGCACCGCTGGTTTATAACTTCATACATTGGACTTCCATGTAGTTTTATTTTCTGGAATTTCTGGTTATCTTTGGTTTTGAGATAGTTGTATTCCTTAGTTGTGGAGGGAGACAGAGTGTGTCGGTCTAAGCCTCCATCTTGGCCGGAAGTCATTTCAGTCCTTTTTATGCAAGGTCTTTATTTGCTAGTGTTCATGTTGTTTTGTTGTTATTGTCATTGGTCTTATTTTAGTAATTTTTTTTTCTTTCAGGAACATAGCATTTTCTGTCTCTCTTAAGGTTTATACAGGTATCAAGAACAAAATTGCTCAACTCTCCCAATGTAATGATAATTGTAATCATTAGGCATCTACATCAAGATCGGGACTCATGTCTGTTTAATTCCCAAACCAGCCATGTGTAAAGGCCTCTTCCAAAAAGCTTACTTCACAAATCTTCCCCAGAGGTGGATTAAGGTTGGTTGAGGCCCTGGGTGCAGAAGAAAATATTGGGCCCCTTAAAAGAAATAGAAAGACAGGGAAAATAAAAATACATGTTAACCATATTTTTAAATTAATAAAAAATATTATGTACTATTAAGGTTTTATTTCCAATAAAATTTGAATATATGTATAATATAATTAATAATAGCATAATAATAATCACAAAGCTTTGAACTAATAGTTGAACATATGTAAAAGTATAATTATAATTAATGATAGTACATGTATAATAGGAGTAACAATCAGAAATTTGAACAAAAAAATCATGGAATTTTACTTGAAATTAAAATTACAAATGTGAAAATATTTAAATAATTTTTTTTTGCTTTTCGTTTTGCAAACTTATTAACTATCTCACCACAATCAATAATTTTAAGTAAATTTCTCTCTATATATAAAATAGCCATATTATTTAGTCTTTCCTCTGACATTGAATTTCTTAGATAATTTTTTACTCTTTTTAGACAAGAAAATGAGTGTTTCCCTGATGCTTTTGAAATCAGCATGGTAAACAAAATTTTCAAAATAATTTCCACATTTGGAAAAGTTGCTTTCATATCTAATGCTTTTTTGTATATATTATTAATTGATCGCTTGTCTTCTTCATCTAAGAATATTAAAAACTGTTCCAACTCATCTTTAAAATTACTTGAATCAATGTCATCTTTATACATTTCTATTAAATTAATGCATTTTTTCTTTTCTTCTACACACAATGTAAATATGAAAAAAACTGCACTGCAGGAGAACCTTTGTAAGTACAAAGTAGCAAATATGATTCTATTGCTCCAATGAGCGGTTGTGCAGCCGCGCGGGGCCTATGCAGTGTAGTATGTGTATAGTATGCAGTGTAGTAATGAAATAATGAAAATAAGTGAATATAAACATACTATCAGGTTTTACCACCGACTGTAAACTTGTACATAATTAAAATTGCACATATGAAACCAAACGGTGTCATTAGAAAAAAGTGTAAAGTTGGGGATTTGCTGGGCCCTTCAGAAGTTGGGGCCCAAGGCACATGCCCAGTGTGCTCACTGTTAAATCTGCCTCTGCTAGCCTGTTACATCTGTCGCTCCCAAGTAGCCCTGCCTTCCAGGATTGTCCATGAAGTCTTTAGGTTTGGTTGTGTCACTGGCTTTGGGCAAAGAGTCATTAGTAAGAGAGATGCAAAGTGAGGTTAAAAACTTTCTTCCCATAGCACCTTAGCAACAGGCAACCTCCAACATTCATATTAACATTCACATAATACATAGCACTCTTACCTAGAGCTTTTTAATTACAGAACAGAATAAGGGGGCTGGTAATTCATGACCTCATTGCTGACTTACATTTTAGTGAGATAGGGATAAAAATAACAGATAGAGAAAGAAAAGGTAATTATAGGACTGCATAATGATTCAGAGATACTAACAACACCTCGGGCTCACCAAGAGCTGCTGCCTCAAAATGCTTTGATAAGCAAAAGAACTGATGCTTGCCATGTGTATGGAAAGAGTTAGAGCAGTGTTTGTTAGTTAACAACCCAAGTTCACAGAGTCTGATTGAGGATGGCTCACATTTACTGAGCACATCTTTATTGCCTCAGGCACAATGTTGAGCTCTGAACATTTGATCATCATACATCCTTCAGAAAGGTGAGTGCTTTTATTCTCTTTTTTTGGATGAGGAAATGAGGGTATGGATGTAAAGAAACTTGTCTAAGATCAATCAGTTGATAAGTGGAGGATCTGATTCCAACCCAGGCCTGCCAGACCCAAAGCAGACCCAAAGCCCATCTGATACACTTTGTCATTCAATATTCCCAGAAGATTGAAATACTTACAAGACACAGCAGGGATGAGAATGGAAGGCTCCCATTACCTGAACTGCTATGCTCTGATATAATGTAAAATGTGACATAAAGATATTTCAAAGTAGAGTAGAAATCAGGACTCTGCTCAGGATTCTGACACAGCCTTAGTGATTTTGATTGGGCAAAGACTTGTGTAGTTTTATAAGCCCCCACTCTCCCCTATGTAAAATGGGGACTAGTGGAGATTTCCAGTTCAAGCTATAATACAATATTGGCTATCACACTTACCTTCTCAGCAAAAGCAACTAAAGAACTGAAAAAAAATTGTTTTCAGGTATTAGATAACAGTACAGGGCTATGACCCTACGGAAAAGAAGGACATAGGGAATAACTTCACTTTTATGCCAGATTTCTGCCTGAGAACACTTTGTAGATTATGGCACGGAAGTGGAATTGAAATTGAGAGCACTGTTCTCATTGGGTAGAGGAAAAAAGTTAGAATTTGGTGATGATGAACCAGCTAGAATACTAGAGGGAGGATATCAAATAATAAAAATTTATGCAGGGGGAAAAATTTCCCAGGAATCTGAATAATGGTCTTCTTTAGCATGTGGACATATGCTAAGATTTACACCCACAAGTGAGACTCCACAGTGCCTTGCAATGAACAGCTACTGGGATATGCAAGCTGAATGAAAATCCCAGGTATGTCACAGTGGTAGGAAAAATGTTGGTGCTCCAACTTTCCATAGGGAAGAAACTTTACTAAACACTAAATATTAAGTTAAGGTCCTAGGAAAGCCATGCTCTAAATAAAGGGCTATGTTGTAAAAATCGTGCCTGCTCTTAGCTTTTTGTATACCAAACCCTAAAACCAAGTTTTGTTGTCAGTAAATTAACTGCCTACCTTCCCTCCCCCTCCAAATGCAACACTGTCTAGAGGAAGAAAATGCAATTCAGGTTCTCAACAATATTGCATTCACTTAAAAAACACTATGTAGTATGGACATTTTAATGGTGTTAATCCTTCCAATCCATGAACATGGTATATGCTTCCGCTTATTTGTATCTTTCTCAATTTATTTATTTAATGTCCTATTATTTTCTGAGTACAGGTTTTTTACCTCCTTGGTTAAATTTATTCCTAGGTACCTTATTTTTTTGTTGTTGCAATGGTAAATTTGATTGTTTTCTTAGTTTCTCTTTCTGATAGTTCATTATTGGTATATGAAAATGCAATGATTTCTAGATGAGTGGATAAAAAATCTCGGTACATTTACATAATGGAATTCTATGCAGCTATAAAAAGAAAATAAGTGAAGAAGAAGAAGGCGAAGAAAAAGAAGGAGAAGAAGAAGAAGAAGAAGAAGAAGAAGAAGAAGAAGAAGAAGAAGAAGAAGAAGGAGGAGGAGGAGGAGGAGGAGGAGGAGGAGGAGGAGGAGGAGAAGGAGGAGGAGGAGAAGGAGAAGCAGAAGGAGGAGGAGGAGAAGGAGGAGAAGAAGGAGAAGAAGAAGAAGAAAGAAGGATATTCTTACCCTTTGCGATAGCATGGACAGACATGGAGAATATTATGCCAAGTGAAATAAGCCACTCAGAAAAATACAAGTACCATATGATCTCACTCATATGTGGAATCTAATTAAGAAAGCAAACTGACAAACAAAATAAAACCAAAGGCATGGACACATGGAATAGACTGATAGATCTCAGAGGGGATGGAGAGGAGAATTGAAAGAGAGTAACCAAAGATCATATATGCATACATGCAAAGCCAGTGGACACAGACAACAATGTGGTGAAGGTGGTGGGGTAGGGGCTTGGTAGAGGGGGAAAAAGGAGGACATCAATAATAGTGTCAATAATAAAAATATATTTTAAAAAATTATTAGGTAAATAAAGAAGCAGGAAATATGACCTAGTACTAAGAAAAAACACAGATCATAAAAGCAGAGATGAGACCGACAGTGAAATGACCAGACAACAAATTTTAAACAACTGTTATATATTTGTTAGAGGATTTATAAAAACGTGGATATAATAAGCAAATAGATGGAACTTTCAACAGGGAACTTGACATACATTTCTAGCATGTTTGTAATTGTAGTCACAGAAGGAGAGGCAAAAATATTAAAGCAAAAAGTTTAAAATAGAATGACAGAAATTTTTCCAAGTCCTATAAAATATATCAATGCAATAAATTCAAATTCAACAAGCTCAGAAAAAAGAAGAATTTACTTTGGGGTAAATTAGCAAGATTTATGAACATCAATGATAGAAATATTTTAAACAAGGCAGAGGAAAAACACACTGATACAGACAATAAGAAAATTGTAAATGCAATGACATCTTTAAAATGCTAAAAAAATTTGAATTAATTTTTATATATGGTGTGGAGTAAAAATCCTGAATGAATATCCAATTTTGCACCATTTATTGAAAAGAAATTCCCCATTTAGTTGCTTTGGTTCTTTTGTTAAAAATCAGTTGACTACATATGTGTCTATCTAAATCTGGATTATATTTTGTTTTGCTGATGTATTAATCAATTTGTACATAAATATCATACAATTATGATACAATAGCTTTATAGTATGGCTCGAAGTGAGATAATATGTAAAATAAATTGAAGATATAAATATAAATGCTCAAATTATAAAACTTCTAGAATAAAACATGAAAGAATATCATCATGACAGTGGGGATAGGCAAAGATTTTTTTAAAACTGAATTTCATCAAAAATAAAATTCCTCTCCTAAAAAAGTATGATAACCTGGAGAATACATTCCTGAAACATATATCTGACAAAAGCACTGTATCTAGTATTTATTTCAGAACTCTTGTGACTCAATATTATTTAAAAATGAATTTAGAAAAAAATAATACTTGACCAGATACTTTGCAAAGAAAGATATACAGGTGGTCAATAAACACATGAAATATTGCTTAAGATGACTAGTCATCAAAGAATTACAAATTAAACCATAGTGAAATATCAGTATTTACCCACTATAATGTCTACAACTTAAGAAGTCTGCCAACCTAATACTGAGAGAATGCAGTGAAAATGAGAAACCCGGGAGGGAAGAGGGCGGCAGGGTAGCTACCAGCCTTGTCTGCTTGCTTCCATCATGGAATGGACTTGGAGTACAAATGCAGGGTGGAGAGTGACTGAGAGTGGCTTTCAGATAGGGGAAATAGGGACAGGAGTGTGGGAACAGCACAAGAGAGGGCAAAAACCATGGTCTGCACTTTCTAAGTGGAGTCATCTGGGCTTCCCACCCTATCTCCTCTGGCTGCACAATGTAGGGTCATCTGCAGACCAGCTCATTAGCTGGGATCTACCAGGGTGAAGAGAGAAGGCCAGGGAGGTATGGAGGCCTGGAAACTGCTCTCCTTCAGTAGACGTCCTTTCCAATGAAGTCCAGGGAGGGATTCAGTGAGAAGAAGGTTTGTGTTAGCCTCCTTCCTGATCTGATCTGGAATTTCAGCTTAAATTTTGAGAAATCATCTGGGTGACCAACTGGACAATGGCTGGAGTTAAACCTTGTAGCTGCAGGCAGGTGGAGCAGGCCACTTCCTAGCAACCTGCCTGGTATAGATCACAGAGGAGATGCGAGAGTCCCCAGAGTACCAGCTTGGCTCCCAAGGGCAGCAGCTGGGTGTGTGGAGATATTTTACAGTGCTCAGAGGATTCCCCCTGAGAGGATTGGAGGTTGGAACACAGGTTGGGACCACTGGCAGACCCGAGAGTGAGTAAGGTGGTTTCTAGCTCTAAGAGGCATAGAGCAGCATTTTTTGTGTGTGTGTGTTTGTTTGTTTGTTTGTTTTTGCCAAGCAAGAAGGAACAGTGGGGGTGAGGTGAGATTCTTGAGGGGAATGCATGCCCTGAGCTCCAGCAGAGGGAGGATGAAGTGGACTAGAGATGCTTGGAGAAAGTTTGGGGCAGTGGTGTTGGGGAGAGAGAGCTGGAGGAGCAGTGGACCAGACCCCAGTGCTGATTTATCCCCAGTGCTGCAGGTGAAATCTTTTAAGCAAACCACTCCCCTCCAAATGACAATATCCAGAGGGTAAGCAATAGCCTCACCCAAAGAAATTACTTGGCCCAACCTCATGGTGCTTAGGCCTGACTGCAGAATACAGAGTGACTAGAGTAAAAACCAGCCAAAAGAGACAGACATGGGCGGCAGAATGCTGGTAATCTTGAACAGGCTGCCTAAATCCAGACTTGGATATGATTTGATGTCAACGGGGATAGATCCAGAAAAAGAAGAAAGTGGAAAAATTCAGATACTATGGAGACAAATCCCACTGTGATCTTCTACAGGGGTTATTGACTCCTGCATATTCTTTCAAGAGTCATTTCTTGTCTTTCCAGTCTGTGCATTATAAGTAACTAGTCTTTATATTATAGATTATTTCAAATCTCATATTTTGCTCATCCCTTTTCTCATTCAACTTTACCATCTAATTTCCTCTTCTTATTTTTGTTTCAAATTCTATCTTCTCTCTTGCTACAACTCATTTCTAATCTGCACTCATTATTTATCATCTCTCCAGCCTCTCTATGCCATTTTTCTTGTCATTAGTAATCTCAAATTCTTTTTCCCATTCATAAAATACATTTATTTTCTCTCCACCTTGATCATCCTGTGCCCATTGAGTGTAATTTGGTGGTAGTTGTGGCATTCCTGCAACTTTATTTATATATCCTCACTATTTTGGTATTTTAAACCTCAAATATTATTGTCCTCCTCTCTTCATTCATTTGTACCTTCCTCCAGAAAAGCTTCTTTCATTTTAAATTTGAATTTTTCCCTGTCTTAGCCTGGTTTTCATCCCTAACTCTTAGTATTATGTCTCCTCTATCATCTCAAAATCATTTCCCCTTTTCCCCAACATCTCTCAAATTTCTTTTTTTTTCACCTCTTACTCTCATCTCACCTATATTAATGTTAGCTTATAGGTTGTTGATAGTGCTGTGGTAAAACTTTTTCCCTAATTTGGTTCCTATTTTCTTCTTTTTATTCATCTTCCTTATTTGTGTGTGTGTATTTGTCCTCTCTTCCAAGCAAACAAGAAAGAAGCCTCCAGCTCTTCGCCTCACTAGCTGGAACATCAGGACCATGTGTCCCGGACTTACTGCAGACCTTCCGTGGATCAATGGTGCCAGGAAAACCACCGTCATTGACAGGGAACTGTCACAACTATACATCGACATTGCGGCTCTACAGGAGACCCGGTTGGCCGACAACGGAACTATCAGAGAAACCAATTATACCTTCTACTGGCAAGGGAAGTCTCCGGACCAACCAAGACAGCACGGTGTTGGGTTCGCTGTGAAGAACAGGCTTGTTAACTCCATAGAGCCACCCACAGGAGGCACAGAGAGATTACTTACCCTCTGATTGTCAACAACTTTCGGCCCAGTCAGCATTCTTAGCGCGTATACCCCAACCCTCTGCGCCACCACTGAAGAGAAAGAACAGTTCTACCATGCACTGGACAAAGCGTTATCCAAGATCCCCAGAAGTAACGCTCTTTATCTCCTTGGAGACTTCAACGCAAGAGTAGGAGCCGACCACATGGCCTGGCCCACCTGCCTCGGAAACTTTGGGAGAGGAAAGATCAATGAGAATGGTCAGCGACTGCTTGAGCTTTTGTGTCACCACGGCCTGTGCGTGACAAACACATTCTTCAAGTGCAAAGAGATCCACCAGGTGTCATGGAGGCACCCCCGCTCCCGCCACTGGCACCAGCTTGACCTCGTCATCACCAGAAGAACGGATATTGGCAGCACCCTCCTCACCCGCAGCTACCACAGTGCAGACTGCGACACGGACCATGCCCTCGTGGTAAGCAAGGTGAGCATAATGCCGAAGAGGTTGCACCACTCCAAGATGAAGGGTCGCCCACGCATCAACACCAATTGTGCCAGCAACCCAGTTAAGACCCAGCAATTCATCAACAGGATGGAAGATGCACTCGGCGAGGGAATGGCGGCAGATGACATTATCGAATCCAATTGGCCACGTCTCCGCGACGCCATATACAACTCCGCCATTATTGCTTACGGGAAGAAAGAGCGGAAGAACGCTGACTGGTACGAGGCTCACTGGGAAGAAATGGAACCTGTGATCGAGGCTAAGAGGAAGGCCCTACTGGCTTACAAGGCCACGCCCACTCCCAGTACACTTCAAGCTCTACGGGCTGCCAGGAACAAAGTCCAGAAGACCGCCCGCCACTGTGCCAACACCTATTGGCTAAACCTGTGCAGAAGCATCCAGGAAGCCGCTGATATAGGCAACGCACGAGGAATGTATGAGGGTATCAAGAAGGCAACAGGCCCAATCCCCTCCAAGATCGCCCCCCTTAAGTCCAAGACAGGTGAGGTCATCACTGACCAGGAACAGCAAATGCGGCGGTGGACCGAGCACTACCTCGAGCTGTACGCAACGAGGAACACCGTAACAGACACTGCTCTTAACGCCATCCCAGACCTACCAGTCATGGAGGAGCTAGACACCCCACCTACTGCGGCAGAGCTCGGCAAAGCCATCGACCGCCTCGCTTGCGGGAAAGCACCAGGAAGCAACGGAATCCCTCCAGAAATCCTAAAGAGCGGGAAACCAGTCCTGCTACAGCCGCTCCACCATCTACTCTGTCTCTGCTGGAAGGAGGGTTACATCCCCCAGGATATGAGAGACGCCAACATTATCACCATGTACAAGAACAAAGGAGACCGCAGCGACTGCAACAACTACCGGGGCATCTCTCTCCTCAGCGTCGTCGGCAAAGTATTCGCCCGGGTCGCTCTTGCCCGCCTGCAGACCCTTGCTTCCCGCGTCTACCCAGAGTCCCAGTGTGGCTTCAGAGCTGGCCGATCAACAGTGGACATGATCTTCTCCCTACGCCAGCTGCAGGAGAAGTGTCACGAGCAGCATAAACCACTCTACCTCGCCTTTATCGACCTCACGAAGGCGTTTGATCTGGTCAGTCGAAGCGGACTCTTCAGCTTGCTACGGAAGATTGGCTGTCCACCACATCTGCTTGCTGTGGTCATGTCCTTTCACGACAACATGCATAGCACGGTGTCCTACAACGGCGCAACCTCTGAGGCCTTCCCAGTCAGCAGCGGAGTAAAGCAGGGCTGCATCCTCGCGCCTACGCTGTTCGGAATCTTCTTCTCCATGCTCCTCCAATACGCCTTTAAGGACTGCAGCGAGGGTGTCTTCATTCACACCAGATCCGATGGCAAGCTCTACAACCTGGCCCGTTTACGAGCCAAGACCAAAGTCAAAGAGGTGCTCATCCGTGAGATGCTCTTCACCGACGACGCAGCCTTGACATCACACTCCGAAGAGGGACTCCAGCAGCTAGTCACTTGCCTTTCCCACGCATGCAAGGAGTTCGGACTAGCCATCAGCCTGCCGAAGATGAACGTTATGGCTCAAGGCACGGGGACTCCCCCATGCATCACCATCGACGGATACACCCTGGAGGTTGTCAACGACTTCACTTACCTCGGGTCCACCATCTCGAGCTCTCTGTCAGTTGACTTGGAGGTCAACCGGAGAATCGCCAGGGCAGCCACAGTTATGGCCAAACTGAACCGGCGAGCGTGGAACAATTCCAGCCTCACTGAGAAAACCAGACTGCGCATCTACCAAGCCTGCGTACTCAGCACTCTCCTCTATGGCAGCGAGACGTGGACCACCTACGCAAGGCACGAAAGGAAACTCAACAGCTTCCACATGAGGTGCCTGCGATGCGTCCTGCATGTCGCCTGGCAGGATAAGGTTCCCAACACCGAGGTGCTGAAGCGAGCCAACATGAGCAGTTTGCATGCAGTTCTTAGTGAGAGACGCCTCAGGTGGCTCGGCCATGTCAAAAGAATGGATGCAGGCCGTACTCCCAAAGACCTCCTCTACGGCGAGCTAGCAGAAGGCCAGAGGATGACAGGGCGCCCAAAACTGCGGTTCAAAGACATCTGCAAAAAGGATATGACACAATGCTCCATCAATCTCAACACATGGGAAGTTCAAGCAGACGACCGCCTAGCCTGGAGGCTCGCGGTCAGACAAGGTACGTCACGCGCAGAGGCTGCGCGCAACGAGGAGGCGGTCCAGAAAAGATCGAGACAGAAGCAGCGTCTACAGTAGCAACAACAGCCATCTGCCTTCACCTGTAACAAGTGCGGCAGGGATTGTCACTCCCGAGTCGGACTGCACAGCCATTCTCGGCGGTGCAGATAGACTCTCAAGAAGCTACGCCATCGTCTCTCGAGACAGACGGCTGCCGTTGATGATGATTTGTCCTCTCTCACACAAAAAAAAATATATTATTTATATGATAACTTCTGTTTAAACCTAATACTATATGCTTCCCTTCTCTTGCTTCATTCTGCCTTCTTCCCTCCCTCTTTTATATATGATATAAATTTTACTTTCTTTCCCTCATTGTCTTGTCCCAACTCACTACTATTACTGGGCCTACCCTTCCCCCTCAAAAATCATTTTTCTTTCAGTTAGTAAACTCTTATTTGTTTTTTCATTCTTATAGTAGTTTTAATCTCTTTAAATCCTTATTAATACTGGCTCATTTTCAGTTGATAATGTGATTGCAGGTGAAGAATATCTTTGTAAGAGTGGGATTCTTGCCTGGGCAGGTGGCTTTGTTTTAGAAGCATCTCTACAACAGTTTACAAGACATCGTGGGTGGAGTGACTCTCAGTCAGCTAGGTAGATGGAAGGACCCACCAAAGAGTAACACAACAACAAAAACTGAAATACTACCAGACAGCCAAAATAAACAACATAAAGGGCATCACAAGAGCATCAAATTCAGGAGAAAAGGAGTCCACCACTGAATCCCACAGGACTCCTATCACAGAAGGTCACACCACAAAGACAGGAAATCAAAGCAGATCAATCTAAAAAGCAGAAAAAAACAAGACAAAACCCTAAAGTGGGGAGGTGAAGAAACAACAAGCCATTGTAAGGAAAGGAGGAATTCCCTCAGGGAGTGATAAATGAAGTAGAATCAAGCAAACGATTAGACATGGATTTCAAAATAATAATAATAAGGAAGCTCAAAGAACTCAATAAACTCAGAGAAAACTACAAAGACCTCCAGGAGAACTACAAAGAATTACATGGCAATAAAGACTCTAGGGATGCTACTAGGTATTTACTTAGAACTACACCGGCATTAAAAGGACATAGAAACTATCAATAAAAGCCAGGAAGAAATGAAGAATACAATTTACGATGTGAGTAACACAGTAGAATGATTTAAAAGCAGGCTAAATAAAGCAGAGGATCAGATCAGAGAGCTAGAGGACAGTGCAACAAAATGAAAAAAGATTTAAAAAGAATAAAGAGGGTTTAAGAGACCTGCAGGACAACATGAAACATAATAATATCAGCATCATAGGGATAGCAGAAGGAGAAGAAGAGGAGCCAAGGGATAGAAAACCTGATTGAAAAAGTAATGACAGAAAACTTCCTGAACATGATGAAAGGAAAAGTCTCACAAGTTCAGGAAGCACAGAGGGTCCTAAAGAAGATGAACCCAAAGAAGCCCACTCCAAGACACATCATAATTAAAATAGCAATATTTGAAGACAAAGAGAGAATCCTAAAGGCAACAAGAGAAAAACAGCTAACAACATAAAAAGGAGGTCCAATAAGGCTATCACCAGATTTCTCAGAAGAAACACTACAAGCAGAGGGAATGGCAAAAAACATTTGAAGCAAGGAAAAACAAAGGCCTACAACCAAGACTATTCTACTCAGCTAGGCTCTCATTCAAAATGGAAGGTGAAATAAGGAGTTTCCCAGACAAAAGAAGGCTAAAAGAATATATCTCCACCAAACCAGCATTGCAAGAGATGCTAAAGGGCAGCTTTAAGAAGAAGAGAGCAGAGATCCACGATGGTGGAAGAATAAGTGGAGCCTACACTAACCTTCTTCCTGGGCCAATCTGGAATTACAACTTACTTGTGGAGACATCATCCAGAATAACCAATTGAATACTAGCTGGAGAGAAGCTTTATAACCATGGACAGACAGAAGAGGTTGCTTTATTACAACGTGACTGGTAAGAAGTGCGAAGGTGCAAGAGGGATTGATGTGCTCCCATGGGTGGCAGCTGAAGTGATGGAGAAACATCTCAGCAGCCAGGCATTCCCCCTGAGAAGGGTTGGGTCTAAACCCCCAGCTGAGCTTCCAAGCCTATAGCAACAGAGTGGAAAATAAAATAGCACACAACTGTGAAAAGCGAAATGCTACAGGTTTTCTGCTGACCTGAGTCAAACAGCTGGAGAAAAAGGGCTCTTAAATGGACTATGTACAAAAATATATTGGCACCCACTTACCCTGGGCTCCATCAGAGAGAGTGCAGAGTGCACAAGAGATGCTTATGAAAAATTTGGGGCTGTAGTTTTGAGGAGAGAACTGAGGAAGCAGCCAACCAGGTCCCAGTGTTGACTCGTTCCCCATACTGCAGGCAGACAACATTCCTCCAAGTGACATCAGCATGAGGGGAAACAATAGCCCTGCCCACAGGAATTAAGCTGCCCTGCTCATGGTGCTTAAGCTTGATGGCTGATCACAGATTGAATAGATTAACAACTAAAGGAGGCAAACAAAGGTAGTAGATCTCTGGTAGTCTCAAACAGGATGCCTAGGCCCAGACTGGGACACAATCTGTTGCCACCATGGGCAGATCCAGGAAGCAAAGAAAGTGCACCCCTACAACAGTATATAAGACATGGTGGGAGGAGTGACTCTCAGTTGGCCAGCTGGAGGGAAGGACCCACTAAAGAGAAACAAACAACAATCAAAACCCAAATATAACCAGACAGTCCAAATAAACGTTGTAAAGGGCATCCCAAGAGCATTAAGTTCAGGAGACCAAGGAGAATGCACTACTGAATCCCACAGGTCTCCCAACACAGAAAGTCACATCACAAACAGGAAGTCAAAGCAGATCAATATAAGAAACAGACACAAACAAGAAGAGTTACAAAAATAGGGAGACAAAGAAAACTCCCCATTGGAAGGAAAGGAATCCTCAGAAAGACTGTTAAATGAAATAGAGGTAAGCAAACTATCAGACATAGAATTCAAAATAATGATTATAGGGAAGCTCAATGATCTTAGCAAGCTCAAAGAAAACTATAAAAAAAACCCAGGGGAACTACAAAGAATTCCAGGGAAGCTACAAGGATCTTACTGAGAACTACACAAAGATTAAAAGACATAGAAACTATCAATAAGTGCCAAGAGGAAATTAAAAATACAATATCTGAATTGAAGAGCACGGTAGGAGGAATCAAAAGCAGTCCAGATGAGGCATAAGATCAGATCAGTGAGCTCTAGGACAATGTAGAAAAAATTTTCCAAGGAGTGCAACAAAACAAAAAAGGACTGAAAAAGTGGAGAAGCTTGTAAGAGAGCTGCAGGACAAGAGGAAACACTGCAATATTCAATCACAGGGATACCAGAAGGAAAAGAGGAACGAGGAGCAGAAAATCTGTTTGAAAAAGTAATGACAGAAAACTTCCCTAACTTGAAGAGAGAAAAAGTCACTCAAGTCCAGGAAGCACAGGGGGTCCAAAAGAAGATGAACAAGAACAAAACCACTACAAGACACATCATAATTAAAATGGCAAAATGCAAAGAAAAAAAGAGAATCCTAAGGGCAGCAAGAGAGAAACAGCTAATAATATAAAAGGGAGCTCCGATAAGGCTATCATCAGATTTTTCAACAGAAACACTACAAGCTAGAAGGAAATGGCAAAAAATATTTCAAGCATGAAGAACAAAGGCCTAACACCAAGACTATTCTACCCAGCAAGGCTCTCTTTCAAAATTGAAGGTGAAATGAGGAGTTTCCCACACAAAAAAGGCTAAATGAAAACAGCATTGCAAGAGCTCCTAAAGTGATTGCTTTAAAGAAGATGAAGAAACAGAGAGATACAGTGAGAAACACAGGCACAAAGAGGAAAACTGACAATGAATAAGTACCTAGCAATAATAACCTTAAATGTAAAGAAATCAAATGCATCAATCAATAGACATAGGGTAGCCGAATGTATTAGAAAACATGACCCACATATTTGCTGTCTACAAGAGACCCACGGCTGAACTAAAGATCTACACAGACTGAAAATGAAGGGATGGAAAAGTACTCCAAGCAAATGGACATGAAAAAAAAGCTGGGGTAGCAATACTGAATCAGACGAAACAGATTTCACAACAAAGGCCATAAAAAGAAACAAAGAAGGATATTCCATAATACTTAAGGAAACAATCCATCAGGAAGATATAGCCCTGGTAAACATATATGCACCCAACATAGGAGCACCCAGATATGTAAGAAAAGTCTTGGAAGTCTTCAAGAAGGCTATTGAAAGCAACACACTCATAGTAGGGGACTTTAACACTACATTGTCAACAACGAACAGATCTTCGAAGCAAAGAAACACCAAGGATACTGAGGCATTGAACAACAATCTAGATCAAATGGCGGCGGCGGCAGCCGTCCGTCTCGAGAGACGATGGTGTAGCTTCTTAAGAGTCTATCTGCACCTCCGAGAATGGCTGTGCAGTCCGACTCGGGAGTGACACGGTATCTGTCTCCTCCCGTGTTGAATCGACATCTTGCGATGACGCTGGAGTGTCCTCTCCAGTGAAGCTGAAGCTACAGAGCCTGGGCAGGGTGATATGGAGGGTCTGCTGTTGCCCATGCAGCAGACCCCCCCCTCTCTTCACAGCTGAAAGGTCCAAGGGAAAGACGGAGTCAATACAGCTTGGCTTCAGGTGCGCCGCAGGAGTTGCCGGTGTTGACTACAATGTCAAACCGCCTTAGGGACTCCGGCTCCGGATTTTCTGTCGGGGTTTACTCCCTTAGCCTTTCCCCTGAAGAGGTATGCTGCAAGGCAGCGGAGGTTTTTTGGAGTCAGAGTTTTCCTTCTCTGATGTGCCCTGACTGGAAGATCGAACCAGCGACACTTAGCTCGCAGGCCGATGCTCAATCCACTGAGCCAAACCAGCCAGGGACAAATCAAATGGACTTATATGATATACATAGAACTCTTCACCCCAAAGAAGTAAAATATACATTCTTTTCAAGTGCACATGGAACATTTTCAAAGATAAACCATATGGAAGGACACAAAACAAACCTCAACAAATTCAAGAAAATTGAAATTATATCAAGCATCTTCTCAGATCACAATGGCTTAAAACTGGAAACCACCTTAAGAAAAGAACTTAAAGCCATTCAAACTCATGGAGAATGAATAACATGATATTAAATAATGAATGGGTTAACAAGGACATCATGAAAAAAATCAAGAAGTTTCTGGAAACTAATGATAATGAACACACAACATCCCAAAACCTATGGGACACAGTGAAAGCAGTCCTGAGAGGAAGGTTCATAGCAATACAGGCCTACCTGAAAGGATAGAAGAATCTCAAATAAAAAATCTAACCCTACAGCTACAAGAACTAGAGGAACAACAACAAACATAGCCCAGAGACAGTCAAAGGAAGGAAATCATCAAGACCAGAGCAGAATTAAATGACATAGAGATTAAACAAACAATTCAAAAGATCAATGAACCTAGGAGTTGGTCCTTTGAAAAGATAAACAAAATCAGCAAGGCTTTAGCATGGCTCATCAAGAAAAAAATAGAGAGGACCCAAATAAACAATATCAGAAATTAAAAATGAGAAATCACAACTCAAACTACAGAAATAAAAAAGAATTGTAAAAAGTTACTATAAGCAACTGTATGGCAAGAAATCTGACAACCTAGATGAAATAAACAAATTTCTAGAAACATATAATCTTCCAAAACTGAATCAAGAAGAAGCTAAAAGCCTGAATAGGCTGATACAACTAATGAAATTGAAGCCATAATGAAAAACTTCCCAGCACATAAGAGCCCTAGGCTGGATGGCTTCACAGGTGAATTTTACAAAACATTTAGGGAAAAACTAACACCTACCCTTCTCAAACTATTGCAAAGAATCTAAGAAGACAGAACGCTCCCGAAGTCTTTCTATAAAGCCAGTGTTACACTAATTCCAAAACCAGGTCAAACACAACTACAGGCCAGTATCGCTGATGAACATAGATGCTAAAACTCTCAACAAAATATTGGCAAACTAGGAGAAACAAGATGGCGGAGGAGTAAGTGGAAGCTACACTAACCTCCTCCCAGAACTAGTCTGGATTTACAACTTAATTTTGGAGAAATCATCTGAAATAACCAACCAAACACTAGCTGGAGAAAAGTCTTATAACCACGGAGAGACAGAAAAGGCCACTACGTCACAACGTGACCGGTAGGGAGTGCGGAGACACGGAAGGACTGGCTGGGCTCACAAGGGTGGCAGCTGAAGGGACTGAGAAACAGCTCAGCAGCCAGGGATTCCCCTTGAAAAAGTCAGGGTCTAAACCCCCAGCTGAGCTTCCCAGCTTACACCAACAGAGTGGAAAGTAAAATAGTATCCAACTGAAAAAAGCAAATAGCCACAGGGTTTCTTGCTAGCCAGAGAGAAACAGCTGGAGAAAAAAAGCTCTTAAGTAGATCATATATGAAAATATTTTGACCCCACTTACCCTGGGCTCAAGCAGAGGGAAGGCAGAGAGGACTGGAGACTCTTGGGGAGATTTTGGTGTGGTGGCTTTGAGGGGAGAGCTGGGGAAGTGGCTAGCCAGGTCCCAGTGCTGACTCATCCCCACACTGCAGGCAGACCATTCCCGGCCAAGTGGCATCAGCCTGAGGGGAAGCAAAAGCCCAGCCTACAGGAATTAAGCTGCCACACCCATGGTCCTAAAGCCTGATGGCTAATCACAGATTGAATAGATTAACAACTAAAGAAGACAGAGGCAGTAGATCCCTGGAAGTCTCCAACAGGCTGCCTAGGCCCAGACTGGTACAGGATTTGACGCCACCAGGGGCAAACCCAGGAAGTGCAGATCATTCTAAGAAGCACCAACAAACAATAGAAGTCACAAAATTGGGGAAACAGAGAAACAACCCCCCATCAAAAGGAAAGGTAGAATCCCCAGAAAGAGTGCTAAATGAAATAGAGGGGAGTAAACTAACTGATACAGAATTCAAAACATGGATTATAGAGTAGCTCCATGAGCTCAGTGGAAACTACAAAGAACTCCAGAAAAATTACAGGGAACTCCAGGAAAAGTACAAGGAACTTACTGAGAATTACACCAGCATGAAAAAGGACATAGAAGCTATCAGTAAGAGCCAGGAGGAAATGAAGAATATGATCTCTGAATTGAAGAACACAGTAGAAGGAATGAAAAACAGGCTAGAGGAAGCAGAAGATCGGATCAGCGAGCTGGAGGACAACTTAGACAAAAACTCCCAGACAGTGCAACAAAATGAAAAAAGACTGAACAAGACTGAAGAGGCTCTAAGACAGCTGCAGGACAACATGAAACGTAATAACATCCGTATCATAAAAATTCCAGAAGGAGAAGAAGAAGAGCAAGGGATAGAAAACCTCTTTGAAAAACTAATGACAGAAAACTTCCCTAACATGAGGAGAGAAAGAATCATGCAAGTCCAGGAAGCACAGAGGGTCCCAATGAAGATGAACCCCAACAGGCCCACTTCAAGACACATCATAATTAAAATGGCAACACTCAAAGACAAAGAGAGAATCCTAAAAGCAGCAAGAGAGAAACAACTAATACATACAAGGGAGCTCCAATAAGGCTATCCTCAGATTTCTCAGCAGAAACACTACAAGCCAGAAGGGAATGGCAAAAAATATTCCAAGCAATGAAAAACAAAGACCTACGACCAAGAATACTCTACCCAGCAAGGCTCTCATTCAAAATGGAAGGTGAAATAAGGAGTTTCCAAGACAAAAGAAAGCTAAAAAAATACATCTCCACCAAACCAGCATTGCAAGAGATGCTAAAGGATCTGCTTTAAGAAAATGAAGAAACAGAGAGAGACAGAGAGGAACATGAGTACAAAGGGGGAAAATGACAATGAATAAGTACTGAAAGAAAGAAGGAACTTCTACCATTTGCAACAACACGATTGGAACTAGAGAGAATTATGCTTAGCGAAATAAGCCAGGCAACAAAAGAAAATTACCGTATGCTATCACCTGTTACAGGAAACTAATGAACAACACAAACAATGAGCAAAATTGAACCAGAGGTATGTAAACAAGGAATAAACTAACAGTAACAAAGGGGGAGATGGGAGGGAAAGAAGTGGTAAGAAGGGGAAGGGTCTAGTCAAAGAACATGTATAAATGACCCACGGACATGGACAACTGGGTGGAGACTGAATGTGGAAGAAGGGGGGGGGCAGGGTGCAGGGAAGCAAGAGGGGGAAAAAAGTGAGACAACTGTAATGGAAAAACAAACAAACAGAAAATGTTTTAGTGGGGGGAGAAAATAAAAATATGAAGAATAGAAATGCAAGTTCAGTGAATATTAGAAGGACAAGGATTTTCCTTCACACTGTATATTTTTCTCCCTATCTGATCCCTCCAGAATTTGGCATTCTAAAGAAGTAAATAATGACCTAAGTTTCTTTGCATAAAACTAATAAGACCAGTTGTTAATAGAGGTTTTTTTTTTTTTCTTTTTTAACTAAGACTTTGACTGGAATGTCATGCCTAAAGGAGACATGCTTGGGCTTTGGTTGTTAGCAAAAAGCCCTGAGCAACTGGGACTGACTTTCAAAGGTAATAAAAATCCACGACATAAAAGGCTTGGTACCTTGGATGGATGAGTGGTCCATAGCAATCTTTCCAGGCAAGGAATGAAGGTTGTTTTCCTGAAAGATGGTTAGAAGGGACCTTAAGGCACAATGGAAAACCAGGAGGACCTGGAAAAGACAGGTGTTTACAGGCAAGGCTGAATGCCAGGTATGTGGATCTGCTTCTGTGCCTTGAAGGGGAGACTGAAGGTCACCCTAAATGTTCCTTGCATAAGTTCCAGCAAAGCAGAACTAAAGATCATAAGTGATCATTTGCTGCTCTTGTTGTGCTTATGCAAATGAACAGGATAAATTAAAAATGGACTTAATGCAGTCCCTTTAATGACAAGGAGGGTAATCTTAGGGAGAAAAATCACGATTCAAAGAAGATCACAATGCCCAGTAGTAGACTATAAAGTAGTGCAACTAACTGTCTTTAAAGTTTCTTTTCATTTAAAATTTGTTTTCATTTGAAAGTAAAACTATGTCTGTGGCATTATCAAAGATGTTTAATTTACAGGCAAAAAGAATGTCAAATGCCTTGCAACTGGATGTCTTTCCGATAAGACAGTCCTACAGATTTAGAGACTTGTATGTGGGTTATGTTACATAAATTAACATGTGTTTTCTGTTTTCAAAGGGCATAAGCCTACGATCTCATTACCTGAGTGATTGTCTGTACGTATAGGCCTCACTTAATCCTGTCTGCATCGCTGCCTCCTGAGACTCAATGGTTTGGCTGAACTAAGTGTCTGGGTTGGTGAAGAATGGGGTGGTCTGTGGGCTTCACTTTAAAACTGGTTTCTCTTTTCTATCCTAATGGCTTGGACAGAAAGGGCCCAGAGGTCTGAGAGCGGGAAAACCTAAAATATTTCCCTCAGTCCAAACTAAGTATAATGGGCAAAAGAGTTTTGGACCGGTGAGATGTACCTGGCATACCTTCCTCCAAAGAAGCCCTTATTTTCCCTAATGTGGGACATTGAAAAATTAATACCTGTCTTCTGTCATCTAGTGGTTACGGATTGAATGATGTCCTTTAACCCTGTTGCCCCCAGAATACAACAAGGATGCCAGCCTGTTAAACCAAGCATGCCATTGTCCAGAGACAGCCAACCAACCTGGAGTCTGCACGATCCTTCCCCTTGTGGGAAGGCCACCGTCCCCTCCACACCCCTACTCTTATTAGGGATTTCTTGACCCACGGGTAGGTAGAATGACGACCATGTCCAGCTTGAAGCAGCTAGAGGAGCTCGAGACTTTCGTCCATTGTCCTTTATAAGATTGTAAATGGTCTTAAGTCTGAGAGGGAGGGATTGTTATTTTTTATTGTTAAAATATTTAACTAATTAATTAATTATTTTTAAAAAAGAAGAAGAATATATGAAAGGGTGAGGCGGGAGAGCTTGTATGTATGACCCATGGGCATGGACTTGGAGAGGGGATTGTTGGGGAGGGGGGTCCTGGGCAGAGGGGAGCAAAGGGGAAAAAATTGGAACTATTGTAACAATATGATCAATAAAATATACTTAAAAAAATATTGGCAAACTAGATCCAGCAGCATATTAAAAAGATCAAACACACGATCACGTGGGATTCATCCCAGATATGCAAGGATGGTTTAATTTTCACAAATCAATAAATGTAATACACCATATAAACAAAATGAAAGACAAAAATCACATAGTCATATAAATATATGCTGAAAAAGCATTTCATAAAGTACAACACCCATTTATGATAAAATACTCAGCAAAATGGAAATAGAGGGAGCATACCTCATCATAATAAAGGCCATATATGAGAAACTTGAAGCCAGTATCATACTCAATGGTCAAAAACTGAAAGCATTCCCACTGAGATCATGAACCAGACAAGGTTGTCCACTCTCCCACTCCTATTCAACATAGTTTTGGAAGTTCTAGCCACAAAAATCAGACATCAAAAAGAAATAAAAGACATCCAAATTAGAAAAGAGGAAGTAAAATTGTCATTATCTACAGATGACATGATAGTGTACATAGAAAACCCTCTAGGTCTACGAAAAAACTACTCAACCTAATAAAGGAATTTGGCAAAACAGCAGGGTATAAAGTCAATATTCAGAAATCTAAGGCATTTTTGTACACCAAAATAAAATATCAGAGATAGAAACTAGAAAAAAATCCCACTAACTATAGCACCATGGAAAATAAATTACCGAGGAATAAAGTTCACCAAAGAGGTAACAGACTTGTACCCAGAAAACTATATAACACTGAAGAAAAAAATTAAGGAAGATACAGATAAATGGAAGCATATAGCATGTTCATGGATGGGAAGAATCAACATTATTAAAATGTCCATACTACCCAAAACAATTTATAGATTCAAAGCAATCCCTATTAAAATACCAATGAAATATTTCACAGACCTAGAACAAATACTTCACAAATTGATAAAGAACCCAAAAAGACCCTGAATAGCCACAGCAATCTTGAGGAAGAAGAACATGGTAGGAAGAATCACAATACGTGATGTCAAACTATACTACAAAGCCGCTGTAATCAAAACAGTCTGGTAGTGACATAGGGCCAGCCATATAGATCAATGGAAGAGAATAGAGATCCCAGATATAAACCCAGGTGTATATAGGCAAATAATATTTGACAAAAGAGGAAGGAACTTCAAATGGAATGAAAGAGCCTCTTCAACAAATGGTGCTGGGAGAACTGGACAGGGACATGCAAAAAAAAAAAAAGAAACTAGAGCACCAACTTACACCATACACCAGAATAAATTCAAGATGGATCAAAGACTTAAATGTAAGCCATAACACCATAAAAGTTCTAGAGGAAAACATAGGCAGGAAAATTTCATATATATCACTTAGCAATATTTTCACTGACCGATCTTCTAAAGCAAAGGAAATAAAAGAAAGAATAAACAAATGGGACTACATCACACTAAAGAGTTTCTGCTCAGCAAAAGAAAACATCAGCAAGATGAAAAGGGAACCAACCATATGGGAAAACATATTTGCCAGTGATACCTCAGACAAGGGATTGATTTCCAAAATATCTAAAAAACTTATACGACTTAACACCAAGAAGACAGACAACCCAATTTAAAAAAGGGCAAAGGACCTGAACAGACACTTCTCCAGGGAGGACATACAGATGGTCCATAGGCATATGAAAGAATGCTCAACATTACTAGAAACCAGAGAGATGCAAATTAAAACCACAATGAGATACCACCTCACACTGGTCTGAACAGCCATCATAAACAAATCAACAGACAACAAGTGCGGACAAGGATGTGGAGAAAAGGGAACCCCAGTGCACTGCTGGTGGGAATGTAGACTGGTGCAGTCACTATGGAAAACACTAGCATGGAATTTCATAAAAAAACTAAAAATAGAACTGCCTTTTAATCCATCTAGGATTATACCCAAAGAACCTCGAAACACCAATTCAAAAGAATCTATGTACCCCTGTGTCCATTGCAGCACTATTTACAATAGCCAGATGCTGGAAACAGCCTAAGTACTTATTGGTAGATAACTGGTTCAAAGAACTGAGTATATTTACAAAATGGAATACTATGCTGCAGAAAGAAAGAACTCATACCTTTTGCAACAACATGGGTGGAACCATAGAGTATTATGCTTAGTGAAATAAGCCAGGCAGAGAAAGACATATACCATATCATCTCACCTAATAGAGGAAACTAATAACAGAACAATCTAATGAGCAAAATAGAACCAGAGGAGTGTAAACAAGCAACAGACTGACAGTGATCAGGAGGGAGTGGGAAGGGCACAAGAGAGGAAAGAAGGGGAAGGGTCTAATCAAGGAACTAGTATGAACTACCCATGCACATGGACAACAAAATGGGATTGACTGTGGGAGAAGGGTTGGGCGGGGGAATGGGGACAAATGGGGAAAAAAATGGGGCAACTGTAATACAAAAACAATAAATAGATCAAAATTAAAAAAACAAAGAAAAATAGGACAATTGTAATAGAAAAACAATTTAAAAATAAGGTGTGAATATGGTAAGAATTTAGAGCAAATACAGCAGGAATGTGAAGCAACAGGAACTTTAATAATTATTGGGAGTGCAGAATGATGAACACGCTTTGGAAACCTGACAGTTTTCTATAAAAATTAAACATATATTTATTTTTATTTTTTACTTAACCTTTATTGTATTTCTTCCATTACTATTTAGTCCCCTTATGACGCCCTGCCCCCAGCAATCACCACACTATTGTCCATGAGTCCTTTTTTCTTTTTGCTCAATTCCTCCACCCCTTCATCACTACTCCCCCAACAAGCTGGCATCTGCTCTCCATGTATGAGTCTGTCTCTGTTTTGCTTATTAGATCGGCTTGTTCATTCTGTTCCACATATGAGTGAAATCATATTGTATTTGTCTTTCTTTGACTGGCTTATTTCCCTTAGCATAATGTTCTACAGGTCCATCCATACTGTCACAAAGGGTAAAAATTATAGAAGACATAGGTAGCAAAATCTTGGACATTGCTCATAGTAATATTTAAAAAATATATCTCCCTATGCAAGGGAAACAAAAGAACAAATAAACACACGGGACTACATCAAACTAAAAAGATTTTGCACAGCAAAGGAAAAGATCAAGCAAATAAAAAGAAAACCCACAGAATAGGAGAACATATTCGTCAATACATCTGATAAGGTGTTAATATCCAAAATTTATAAAGTACTTGCAAAACTCCACACCAAAAAACAAACAACCCAATTAAAAAATGGACAAAGGACCTAATAAACACTTCTCCAAAGAAAACATACAGATGACCAATAGACATATGAAAATAGTTTTAATGTCACTAATTATCAGAGAAATGCAAATTAAAACAACATTGAGATGCCATTCCACACCTGTCAGAATGCCTATCATCAATAAATCAACAAACAACATACATTTTTATGATCCAGCAAGTTTCATTCCTAGTTGTTATACTAAGAAAAATAAAAAACATGTGCACAAAAAAGACCTAAACAGAATGTTCTTAACAGTTTTATTCGTTATAACCCCAAACTAGAAATGGTTGAAACGTCCATCAGACAGGTAAACAAAATGTAGAAGGTCCATACAAAAGAATACAACTCAATAATGAAAAGAAATACTGATACTCCTAACAACATGCATGAATCTCAAAAACTTTATGTTGAACCAAAGAAACCAGACATAGAAGTGTGCCTCCTGTATGATGTTAAAGTTCAGGGGTTTGGACATGCATTTTTAAATGTACCCATTCTTCTTCTAGTCCCAGCATCATACACTTGAACACACATAGATACACTGTACAAGAAATGCATATGGGAGGGTAGGGGGGTCAGGATTGATCAGTTATTATTGGTAGTTAGCATAACAATCTTCAAGGAGATGTCATGCCCAAAAGCCAACCACTTTTTATTAAATATTTGGGGTGAGCATGCTCTCTTCCTGAAATTCTTTTTCTTTTTTCTTTTTACTCCATGCAACTCCACAACTGCTCTATACTACCCCAAACAGCCTCACACTGTCCCCAAATGACCACACACCACCCCACAATGACCTTGTGAAGCCCCATAGGAACCCAAAATGACACCTTGCTCTCTGCACCAGCCCACATGATCTCACAAGGCCCCATGCAGCCTTATGTGACCCCACATGATCCCGTATAACCTCTCAAGACCCCATGTGACTGCCAAATGACCCTATATGAACATATACAACTTTATATCAACCCTTCTTAGATCCACATGACACAACTCAGCCCCACACACCCCACAGGACCCCATGCAACCCAAGTGACCCCTGAATGACCCCAAGTGACCCAACATGACTCCACACTACTCCACAGCACCACCACCACCTCTTTCATCTTTGAAACCTCTCACTTTGTTTCTTGCCTCCCAGAATCACATTTAGGGCCTAAGTCTAAGGTATTAAAGAACAAAAATTCAATCAAATAAATTTAAAATTCTAATTGAACAATTCTTGAATTGGGCTGCATCCCAACTAGTAAATATATAGGTACTCCCTGAAAAAGTTTTAAAATCCAAATGTCTTGGAACTGCTGTCAGCCAGAGCAAAAAACAACCCAGTGCCAAGGTCAGGAGTTCAAGGGCGACTGCCCATGAGCCCACTCTCCCAGACCCAGGCAAACTATGAAACACTTTTTGAACCCCTTTCATAACTGAACTCTTGGAGTGAAGCTAAGTTCATCAAGCTATGCCCCAAGAGACATATTTCCTGTTTCCAGGGCTGATGGGCAACAGCTTACTCAACCACCTTGGTTATACATATCCCCATAAACCTTTGGTGAAGTGGAAAAAGAACACAGCATGGTACCTTTGCTGCCACTCCTGCCCAAGCCTAGAGGCTTGTTTGGCTCCAATTCAGTTCTTGGAGCTGGGCAGCAGCAATGTAGGGGTGGTGGTAATTGCCAGCATGGGACAGTTCTGCTCAGACAAGCTACATAGGCTCTTAGCTTTGGTTTTCTGATTTGTAAAAATGGAACAGTACAGCACATCTTAAAGAACTTGTTATGAAGGTGAAATGATAAAACCAATACCTAATACAGGTGTTTTCTAACTTTATTTTTTACCAAAATCTATATGTGTTTAAGCATGGATAGAAAGCATCACATATATATTTAGTAAATACTATGTGTATTGCACTGTGATTGTTTTCTCTTCTTTGCTGCCATAAAGGAGAACTATTTTTTTCCTTCCTATGTATAGAGAAAAACAGTTCTTCCCTACTATGTGTTTTCTTTTCCTGTGAGTCTTCTGCATGTTTCTTTCACTATTCACACAAAACACTTCTCTTCTGACACTTCTGGTCATCAAATGTGTGAAGGTTTTTCCCTACCCCAAGAATTCTCTACCGCCCCAGCTGGGTGCCCTATAATTTAATTCAATTCTGACACTACCTACCTGGAGATAGTATCAGGTCCCACAGGTTAAGGGCTCTGTCCTTCAAGACTGCCCTCCAACACACATACAGACACAGACATATGCATACACATACATACTTTAGATATCAGTCAAAAGTCCAGGTTATCACCGGTGCTTCTGAACACCCAGCTCTCAGAGGTTTCCATGACCCCATACTTGGGTTTGATCAATTTGCTAGAGCAGCTCACAGAACTCGGGAAACACTTACTTTTATTTACCAGTTTATTAAAAGACATGGTAAAGGATACAGATAAATAGCCAGATGAAGAGATACATAAGACGAAGTTTGATGGGTTCCTGAGTGCAGGAGCTTCAGTTCCCAAGGAGTTGAGGTGTGTCACACTCCCAGTGTGGATGTGTTCATATCTGCTCCCCATGCTATTGGGATTTTATGGAGGTTTCATCACATAGGAATGACCAAATCACTAACTTCACTTCCAGCCTCTCCCCTCACTGCAGCATGGGAGGGTGGGGCTGAAAATTCAAGACTTCTATCATAGCTTGGTCTTTCTGGTGATCAGCCCCACCCAGCAGATATCCAGGAGCCCACCCAGAGTCCACAGTCACCCACCTACAGTTAGCTCATTAGAAAAAGAAATGTTCCTAGTACTCTTATTTAAGACATAGCAAGGGTTTTAAGAGCTCCATGCCAGAGGCTGGTGGCAGAGACCAATATATATATTGTCTATTATATTACAGCCACACATTTCTATTGTATCCTATTTTATTTTGTTAAAAGATGAAAAGGAAACCAATCATATGGGAAAACATATTTGCCAATGATATCACAGACAGGGGACTGATCTCCAAAATATATAAAGAGCTTATATGACTCAACATCAAGAAAACAAACAACCCAATTAAAAAATGGGCAAAAGACCTGAGCAAACACTTCTCTGAAGAGAACATACAGAAGGTCCATAGACACATGAAAAAATGCTCAACATCATTGGACATCAGAGAGATGCAAATAAAACCACAATAAGATACCACTTTACACCAGTCAGAATGGCCATCATCAACAAATCAACAAACAAATGCTGGCGAGGATGTGGAGAAACGGGAACCCTACTGCACTGTTGGTGGGAATGCAGACTAGTGCAGCCACTATGGAAAACAGTATGGAATTACCTCAAAAAACTAAAAATGGAACTGCCTTTTGAACCAGCGATTCCACTGCTAGGAATATACCAGAAAAATCCTAAAACCCTAATTCAGAAAAACTTATGCACCCCTATGTTCATAGCAGCCCTGTTTACAATAGCTAAGTACTGGAAACAACCTAAGTGCCCATCTGTAGATGAGTGGATCAAAAAACTGTGGTACATTTACACAATGGAATACTATGTAGCAGAGAGAAAGAAGGAACTCCTGCCATTTGCGACAACATGGACGGAACTAGAGAGAATTATGCTTAGTGAAATAAGCCAGGCAAAGAAAGCAAAATACCATATGATATCACCTAATACAGGAAACTAAAGAACAGCACAAACGAACTAAATAGGACAAAGAGTAGAATAGTAGTCAATAGGGGGGAGCGGGAGGGAGAGAAGGGGGATAAGTAAGGGAAGGGTCTAGTCAGGGAATGTGTATAAATGACTCATGGACATGGACAACAGGTAGGGATATGATTGCGGGAGAAGGGATGGACTGGGTCGGGGGGAGCAATGGGGGAAAAATGGGACAACTGTAATTGAAAAACCAAAAAAAAAAAAAAAAAAAAAAAAAAGAGTGTCTATATTCATTTTTTAACTCACCAATGAGTTAAGACTCATCATTTCAGAAACCCCAGCCTAGTCACTGGCCCCGTTTGCTCCACAGCCCCAGAGAGTCCCATTGAGGGAGGGCTGGGAGAATAGAATCTTTCCAGTCAGGTCTGCAGTGAAACCTCAGCCATGCTGACTCATGCTTGTCCTTCAATTATACAAAAGGGTCAGTGTACTAGCCTTCTAGGGCTGCCATAACAAAGCACCACAAAATGGTCACTGCAGCTAACAGAAATCTGTTCTATCACAGTTCAGGAGACCAGAAGTCTCCAATAATGTGTCCATAGGGTCAGTTTACTCTGGGGGTTAGCCCTACAATCTGCTCTATGCACTCTCTCCTGGAGCCTGGCTACTGCTGGCAGTGCTTAGTGCTTCTTGGCTTTCAACTGCATCACTTCAGTTTCTGCTTCCCCGGTCACGTGGTCCTTCCTGTGAGTCTGCACATCTTCTTCCCCATGTGCATGTCTGTTTCTGTGTCTGTCCTCTTCTGATAAGGACATCAATCAAATTGCATTAAGGGCCATCTTACTCCAGTATGACCTCATCTTAACAAGTTATGTTAAGAGTGATATCATTAACCATGAGGTTCAGAGAAGGACATGCATTCTTTTTTTTAAGTCGTATTTATTTATTTATATTTTTTGGGAGACCCCCTCTCTGTAAAAATTCCCCTCTCTCAGACTTAAGACCCTTTATAATCTTATAAAGGACAATGGGCGAAGGTCTCGTGCTCCTCTAACTGCTTCACGCTGGATGTGGTCATTGTCCTATCAACCCTTGGGTCCAGAAATTCCTTATAAGAGTAGGAGTGTAGAGGGGAGGGTGGCCTTCCCACTTAGGGAAGGATCTTGCAGAGTCCAGGTCAGTTGTCTGTCTCAGACAACGGCATGGTCAGTTTAACAAGCTGGCATCTTTGTTGTATTCTGGAAGCAACAGATTTGGCAACAGGGTTAAAAGGTGTCATTCACTCCATTACCACTTGATGACAAAAGGCAGGGATTAATTTTTCAATGTGCCACATTAGGAAAAAAAAAAGGCTTCTTTGGAGGAAGGTGTGCAAGGCATGTCACACCTGTCCAAAGCCCTTTTGCTCACTATACTTATTTTCAGCTGAGGGGAATATTTTAGGTTTTACACCTCTCAGACCTCTGGGCCCTTTATGTCCAAGCCATCAGGACAGAAAAGAAAAACCAATTTTAAAGTGAAGCCCACAGACCACCCCATACTTCACCAACCCAATCACTTAGTTCAGCCAAACCATTGCTTCTCAGGAGGCGGTGATGCAGACAGGATTAAGTGAGGTCTATATATAGAGACAATCACTCAGGTAATGAGATCATAGGCTTATGCTCTATGAAAACAGAACACACATGTTAATTTATGCAACATAACCCACAAACCAGTCTCTAAATCTGCAAGACTGTCTTATTTGACATCCAGTTGCAAGGCATTTGACGTTCTTCTTACCTGTAAATAAAGCATCTTTGAAGATGTCACAGACCTAGTTGAACTTTCAATGAAAACAAACTTTAAATGAAAGTAAACTTTAAAGACAGCTGCACTAGTTTATAGTCTACCACTGAACACTGTGATTTTCCTTGAATTGCAATTTTTCTCCTTAATATTACCCTCCTTGTCATTAAAGGGACTGCATTAAGTCCAGTTTTAATTTATCCTGTTTGTTTGCATAACATGAGCAACAAATGATCACATATGATCTTTAAGTCTGCTTTGCTGGAACTTAAACAAGAAACCTTTAGGTTGTCTTTCAGTTTGCCCTTCAGGGACAGAAGCTGAGCCACACACCTGCCATCTGGCCTTGTCTGTAAAACCCATGCTTTTTCCAAGTCTTTCAGGTTTTCCATTGTGCCTTAAGTTTCCTTCTAGCTATCTTTCAGGAAAGCAACCTTCATTCTTTCCCTGGAAAGATTGCCATGAAACACACAACCAACCAAGGTACCAGGGCTTTTTTTCTCATGGGCTTTTATTACCTTCAAAAATCAATCCCAGTTCCTCAGGGCTTTTTGATAACAACCAGAACTCAGGCATGCCTCCTTAAGGCATGACATTCCAGTCAAAGTTTTGGTTAACAAAACCTCTATTAGTTTTATGTAAAGAACCTATGTCATTACTTACTTCTTCAGAATGCCAAATTCTAGAGGGATCAGGTTCGGAGAAAAATATACACTGTGAAGGAAAATCCTTGTCTTTCTATATTCACTAAGATTTTATTTCCATACTTTACAGTTTCTTTTGTTCACTTTTCTACATGTGAAGTTCTTTTTGTTGTTGTTGTTGCTTTTTAGAGGGGGAGGTTGCTGGCTCATAATTAATTAATTAACTTTTTTTTCCCACTAAGGTTTTTGTGTGTTTGTTTTTCTACTACAGTTCTCCCACTTTTTTCCCCATTGCTTCACCTCAGTTTCCCCCCGCTTCTCCCACAGTCAATCCCAACTCCCTTGTCCATGTCCATGGGTCATTTATATATATATTCTTTGACTAGACCCTTCCCCTTCTTACCCCCTGCACTCCCTCCCCCTCCTCTCTTGACACTGATAGTATTTTCCTTGTTTTCATGCCTCTAGTTCAATTTTGCATATTTGTTTGTGTTGTTCATTAGTTTCCACTATTAGGTAATATTATATGGTATTGGTCTTTACTTGCCTGACTTATTTCACTAAGCATAATTCTCTCTAGTACCACCCATGTTGTCACAAATGGTAGAAGTTCCTTCTTTCTTTCTGCTATATAGTATTCCATTGTGTAAATGTACCACAGTTTTTTGATCCACTCATCTACACATGGGCACTTAGGTTGCTTCCAGCACTTGGCTATTGTAAATAGTGCTTCTATGAACATAGGGGTACATAGATTCTTTTGAATTGGTGTTTCAGGATTCTTTGGGTATAATCTTAGAGATGGATTGCTGGGTCAAAAGGCAGTTCTATTTTTAGTTTTTTTATGAAATTCCATGCTAGTGTTTTCCATAGTGACCGCACCAGTCTACATTCCCACCAGCAGTGCACTGGGGTTCCCTTTTCTCCACATCCTTGTCCGCACTTGTTGTCTGTTGATTTGTTTATGATGGCTGTTCAGACCAGTGTGAGGTGGTATCTCATTGTGGTTTTAATTTGCATCTCTCTGGTTTCTAGTAATGTTGAGCATTCTTTCATATGCCTATGGACCATCTGTATGTCCTCCCTGGAGAAGTGTCTGTTCAGGTCCTTTGCCCTTTTTTAAATTGGGTTGTCTGTCTTCTTGGTGTTAAGTCGTATAAGTTTTTTAGATATTTTGGAAATCAATCCCTTGTCTGAGGTATCACTGGCAAATATGTTTTCCCATATGGTTGGTTCCCTTTTCATCTTGCTGATGTTTTCTTTTGCTGAGCAGAAACTCTTTAGTGTGATGTAGTCCCATTTGTTTATTCTTTCTTTTATTTCCTTTGCTTTAGAAGATCGGTCAGTGAAAATATTGCTAAGTGATATATATGAAATTTTCCTGCCTATGTTTTCCTCTAGAACTTTTATGGTGTTATGGCTTACATTTAAGTCTTTGATCCATCTTGAATTTATTCTGGTGTATGGTGTAAGTTGGTGCTCTAGTTTCTCTTTTTTTGTACGTCCCTATCCAGTTCGTCCAGCACCATTTGTTGAAGAGGCTCTTTCATTCCATTTGATGTTCCTTCTTCTTTTGTCAAATATTATTTGCCTATATACACCTGGGTGTATTTCTGGGCTCTCTATTCTATTCCATTGATCTATGTGTCTGGCCCTATGTCACTACCAGACTGTTTTGATTACAGTGGCTTCGTAGTATAGTTTGACACCAGGTATTGTGATTCCTCCTACCGTGTTCTTCTTCCTCAGGATTGCTGTGGCTATTTGGGGTCTTTTTTTCGGTTCCATATAAAAATTTGAAGTATTTGTTTAGGTCTGTGAAATATTTTATTGGTATTTTAATAGGGATTGCTTTGATTCTATAAATTGCTTAGGTAGTATGGGCATTTTAATGAATTTGATTCTTCCCATCCATGAACATGGTATATGTTTTCATTTATTTGTATCTTTCATAATTTGTTTCTTCAGTGTTATATAGTTTTCTGAGTATAAGTCTTTTATCTCCTTGGTTAAGTTTATTTCTAGGTACTTTATTTTTCTTGTTTCTATAATAAATGAATGTTTTTCTAGTTTCTATCTCTGATATTTTATTGTTGGTGTATAGAAATGCCTTCACTTTCTGAATATTGACTTTGTACCCTGCTATTTTGCCAAATTAACTTATTTGGTTGAGTAGTTTTTTCATGGCGTCTATAGGATTTTGTGTGTACACAATCATGTCATCCGCAAATAATGACAGTTTTACTTCCTCTTTTCCAATTTGGATGTCTTTTATTTCTTTTTCATGTCTGATTGCTGTGGCTAGAACTTCCAAGACTATGTAGAACAGGAATGGGGAGTGTGGACATCCTTGTCTTGTTCCTGATCTCAATGGGAATGCTTTCATTTTTTGTCCATTGAATATAATGTTGACCTCTGGTTTCTTGTATGTGGCCTTTAATATGTTGAGGTATGCTCCCTCTCTTTTCATTTTGCTGAGTGTTTTAATCATAAATGGGTGTTGACTTTTATCAAATGATTTTTCAGCATCTATTTATATGACTATGTGATTTTTATCTTTCATTTTTTTAATGTGGTGTAGCACGTTTATTGAATTGTGAATATTAAACCATCCTTGCATCCCTGGGATGAATCCCACTTGATCATGGTGTATGAGCTTTCTAATGTGTTGCTGGATCCAGTTTGTCAATATTTTGTTCATCAGTGATATTGGCCTGTAGTTTTCTTTCTTTGTTGTGTCTTGACCTGTTTTTGGAATTAGTGTAACACTGGCTTCATAGAAAGAGTTTGGGAGTCTTTCCTCTTCTTGGAATTTTTTGGAATAATTCAAGGAGGATAAGAATTAGTTCTTTCCTAAATGTTTTGTAAAATTCATCTGTGAAGCCATCTAGTCCAGTGCTTCTGTGTGCTGAAAGTGTTTTTATTACTGCTTCAATTTCATTCTTTGTCATTGGTCTCTTCAGGCTTTCTGCTTCTTCTTGATTCAGCTTTGCAAGATTATATGTTTCCAGAAATTTGTCCATTTCTACTAGGTTGTCAAATTTCTTGTGACACTGTTGTTCATTGTAATTTCTTACAAACTTTTGTATTTCTCTGGTATTGGTTGTGATATCTCCTCTTTCACTTCTGATCTTTTTTATTTGGGTCCTCTTTCTATTTTTCTTAATGAGCCTGGTTAATGGCTTGTCAATTTTGTTTATCTTTTCAAAGAACCAGCTCCTGGTATTATTGATCTTTTGAATTGTTAGTTTAGTCTCGATGTCATTTAATTCTGCTCTGATCTTGATGTATTCCTTTCTTCTACTTGCTCTGGACTTGGCTTGTTGTTGTTGTGCTAGTTCTTGTAGCTGTAGGGTTAGATTTTTTACTTGCGATTCTTCTAACCTTTTCAGGTGGGCCTGTATTGCTATGAACTTTCCTCTCAAAACTGCTTTCATTTTGTCCCAGAGGTTTTGGGTTGTTGTATGTTCATTATCATTTGTTTCCAGAAACTTTTTTATTTCTTCCTTGCTGTCATTGTTAACCCATTCATTATTTAATAGCTTGTTAATTGTTCTCCATGAGTTGAGATGTCTTTGAGTTTTTTTTTTTGAGGTTGATTTCCAGTTTCAAGCTATTGTGATCTGAGAAGATACTTGATATAATTTCAACTTTCTTTTTTTTAATTTTTAAAATATGCTTTATTGATTATTCTGTTACAATAGTCCCAATTTCTTTTCCCTTTGTTCCCTTCCACCGAGTGACCCCCTTCCCTCCAGTTGTCCCCCCATCTTAATCCGTGCCTATTGGTTGTGCATATAGTTCTTCTCAACATCTTCCTATCTACTCCACTCACTCCTACTATGCTTCTTAATTCCTGTACTATCTCCCTCCCTTTCTCTTTTTCCCCTCTCCACTGATGTCCCCCCAAAATGTTCCCCATATTTATAATTCTTTTCCTACTCTTGTTGTCTACTTAGTTTGCCTCTGTTTCGATTCCAGAGCTTTTGTTGTTTGTTGTTGTGATAGTTTTCATTTTAATGTTCACAGTTTTGAGCCTCTTTCTCACAAACAAATTCCTTTAACATTTTGTATAACAGTGGTTTGGATCTGATGAACTCCTTCAGTTTTCCTTTGTCCTGGAAGCACTTCCTCTGCCCTTCTATTCTGAATGACAGCTTCACTGGATAGAGTAATTGTGGTTGTGGGTTTTTGCTTTTCATTACTTTGAATATTCCTTTTTTAATATGTTTTATTGATTATACTGTTACAATTGTCTCAATTTCCCTTCCCTTTGCTCCCCTTCACCTGGTGGCCCCCCTCCTTCCAGTTGTCCCCCCTTTTAGTCCATGTCCATTGGTTGTTCATATAGTTCTTCTCAACATCTCCCTGTCTATTCCACTCCCTCCTACTATGCTTCTTAATTCCTGTACTATCTCCCTCCCTCTCCCCCTTCCCCCTCCTGGCTGACCTCCCCCCCCAGTATGTTCCCAATGCCTATATATTTTTTTCCACTCTCATTGCCTAGTTAGTTTGCCTTTGTTTCAATTCCCTAGCTTTTGTTGTTGGTTCTTGTGATGCAATTTTCATTTTAATGTTCATAGTTTTGATCCTCCTTTCTCTAAACCTGTCCCTTTAACATCTCATATAATAGTGGTTTGGATCTAATGAACTCTTTCAGTTTTATTTTATCCTGGAAGCACTTTCTCTGCCCTTCTATTCTGAATGACAATTTCGCTGGATAGAGTATTTGTTGCTGTAGGTTTTGGATTTTCATTACTTTGAAAATTTCTTGCCAGTCCCATCTTGCCTGCTTAGTTTCTTTTGAGAAGTCAGCTGACAGTCTTATTAAGACTCCTTTTATGTAATTCTCTTCTTCTCTCTTGCTGCTTTTAAGATTCTCTCTTTAGCCTTAATTTTTGACATTTTGACTGTAATGTGTCTTGGTGTGGTTCTCCCTGAGTCCAGTTTTTTTGGAACTCTCTGTGCTTCCTGGATCTGTAAGTTTATTTCTTTCCTCAAGTTAGGGAAGTTATGTTTTATTATTTTTTCACATAATTTTATAATTTCTAGTTCTTCTTCTTCTTCACATTCTGGCAACCCTATGATTTGAATGTTGGCCTGCTTATAGCTGTCCCATAGGTTTCTGTGCCTCTCCTCATTTTCCTTACTTTTCATTTCCTGTTTCTGCACTGGTTGACTGTTTGTTCTTTCCCTATGTTCTGATTTGTTGATTTGATTCCTGGTTTTCTTTCCCTCACCACTAGTTTCATATGTGTTTTCATTCATTTCACCAGGACAACCTTCATTCCTTACCCATCTTGTTTACAATTTGCTGTTAGGTCTGTAAGCATTCATATAACCAAAGCTCTGAACTGTGCCTCAGAAAGATTTTCTATCTGCTGAGCCATTAGATTAGATATTTGCTGTCTGGTCCACTGCATTACCAGGATCTTTGTCATGATCTGTGCCATCTTGACAGTTTAGTTTTGTGTTTACCTTTGCTTCCTGGGTGGGGCTGTCATACCTCCTATGCTATAGGAGGCGGAGCCCCGTGCACTCATCACTACTGGGCGACCCTTCTCACCACATTGTCGTGATTTGTGTGGAGGCGGGGGTCCAAGATGGATTCCTGCCATTCACTCTCTGCTGAGACCAGGAGCCTCTTTCTTCATCCCCACACTCTCCAGTTCTCACAGTACGGGGCAATGGGGGTCTGCTTTCCCTGTTGTTGGAATCATAAGCTGATAGGTATGGTCTGCAGCCACAGATGCTCCCCAGGTGCTTCTCGCCTCCCCTAAATATGGGTGTCTGTGCTTACCGCTGTCCTGCTGCCATCACTACAGCTACCGCCACCAGCACAACTTGACCTCTCCACCCCAGCTTTGCCCCTCCTACCTGTCCGAATGAGCACCACTTCTTTATAACTTCATATATTGGACTCCCATGTAGCTTTATTTTCTGGAACTTCTGGTTATTTCTGGTTTTGCAGTAGTTGTAGTCCTTCTTAGTTCTGGAGGGAGATGGAGCATGTCAGTCTAGGCCTCTATTGTGGATGGAAGTAATTTCAATTTTCTTGAATTTGTTGAGGTTTTTTGTGTCCTACCATGTTGTCTATCTTTGAAAATGTTCCATGTCACTTGAAAAAATGTATACTTTGCTTCTTTGGGGTGAAAAGTTCTATATACATCAATTATGTCCATTTGATCTAGAGTGTTGTTCAATGCCTCAATACCCTTGGTGTTTCTTTGCTTTGAAGATCTGTTCATTTTGGACAATGGGCTGCAAAATCCCCTTACTATGAGTGTGTTGCCCTCTATATCAGCGGTTCTCAACCTGTGGGCCCCGACCCCTTTGGGGGGTTGAATGACCCTTTCACAGGGGTTGCCTAAGACCATCGGAAAACATATATAATTACATGTTGTTTTTGTGATTAATCATTATGCTTTAATTATGTTCAATTTGTAACAATGAAAATACATCCTGCACATCAGATATTTACATTACAATTTATAACAGTAGCAAAGTTATAGTTATGAAGTAGCAATGAAAATAATTTTATAGTTGGGGGTCACTACAACATGAGGAACTGTATTGAAGGATCGTGACATTAGGAAAGTTGAGAACCACTGCTCTATATGCTTCCTGAAGTCTTTCAAAAATTTCCTTACATATTTGGGTGCTCTTATGTTGGGTGCATATATGTGTACAAGGATTATATCATTTTGATAGATTTTTCACTTAACTAACATGAAATGTTCTTCTTTGTCTCTTTTTATAGACTTTGCTGTGAAATCTGTATTGCTACCCCTGCTTTTTTTAAAATGTCCATTTGCTTGAAAAAACATTTTTGTTCCTTCACTTTGAGTCTGTGTAGATCTTTTATTCTGAGGTAAGCCTGTTGTAGACAGCATATACGTGGGTCATGCTTTCTAATCCATTCTGCTACCCTATGTCTTTTGATTGGTGCATTTAATCCATTTATATTTAAGGTTATTATTACTTATTGCCATTCTTTCCCTTTGTACTTGTGTCCCTCTCTGTCTTACTCTGTGTCTTCATCTTCTTAAAGCAGACCCTTTAGCATCTCTTGCAATGCTGATTTGGTGCAGATGTATTTGTTTAGCCTTCTTTTGTCTGGGAAACTCCTTATTTCACCTTTCATTTTGAATCAGAGCCTTGCTGGGTAGAGTGTTCTTGGTTGTAGGCCTTTGTTTTTCACTGCTTGAAATATTTTTTGCTATTCCCTTCTGGCTTGTAGTGTTTCTGTTGAGAAATCTGATGTTAGCCTATTGGAGCCCCCTTGTATGTTATTAGGTCTTTCTCTCTCGCTGCTTTTAGGATTCTCTCTTTTTCTTTCAATGTTGCCATTTTAATTATGATGTGTGTTGGAGTGGACCTGTTTTAATTCTTCTTCATTGGGACCCTCTGTGCTTCCTGGACTTTCGTGTCTTTTTTTTTTTTTATCAAGGTAGGGAAGTTTTCTGCCATTACTTTTTCAATCAGGTTTTCTATTCCTTGCTCATCTTCTTCTCCTTGTGGCATTCCTATGATATGGATAATATGTTTCATGTTGTCCTACAGCTCTTTTTAAACCTCTTCATCCTTTTTCAGTCTTTTTTTGTTTTGTTGTACTGTCTGGAGATTTTTTTTCTATGTTGTCCTCCAGCTCACGGTTCTGATCTTCTGCTTTCTCTAGCTTGTTTTTAACTCCTTCTACTGTGTTCTTCAATTCAGAAATTGTATTCTTCACTTCCTCCTGGTTCTTATTGATAGCTTCTATGTCCTTTTTCATGCTGGTGTAATTCTAAGTAAGTTCCTTGTAGTTTCCCTGGATTTCTTTGTAGTTTTCTTTGAGCTCTCTGATCTCATTGAGCTTCCCTATAATCCATATTTCAAATTCCACGTTCGATAGTTTGCTTTCCTCTATTTCATTTAGCACTCTTTCTTTGGATTCCTCCTTTCCTTTCAATGGGAGGTTGTTTCTCTGTCCCCTCATTTTTGTTACTCTTCTTGTTTGTTTCTGATTCTTAGATTGATCTGCACTTCCTGGATCTGCGCCCTGGTGGCATCAGATTGTATACCAGTCTGGGCCTAGGCAGCCTGTTGGAGACTACCAGAGATCTACTGCCTTTATCTGTCTCCTTTAGTTGTTAATCTATTCAATCTGTGATCAGCTGCCAGGTTTAAGCACCAAGGGTGGGCAGATTAATTTCTGTGGGCAGAGCTTTTGCTTCCCCTCAGGCTGATGCCTCTTGCATGGGAATGGTCTGCCTGCAGTATGGGGAATGAGTCAGCACTGGGACCTGTTCAGTTGCTCCCTCAGTTCTCTCCTCAAAGCCACCTCCCCAAACTTCCCTTAAGCGTCTCTAGTCTTCTCTGCCTTCCGTCTGCTTGAGCCCAGGGTAAGTGGGTGCCAAAATATTTCCATTTAAGAGGTTTTTTTTTGTCTCCAGCTGTTTCTTTCAGGCCAGCAAAAAACCCTGTGACTTTTTGCTTTTCACAGCTGGATGCTATTTTACTTTCTGCTCTGTTGCTGTAGGCTGGGAAGCCCAGTTGGAGGTTTAGACCCTGCCTTTTCAGGAGAACCCCCAGGCTGCTAGCTGTTTCTCTGTACCTTCCTTCAGCTGCCACCCGTGGGCACCTCACCAGCCCTTTCATGTCTCTGCACTTCCTACCAGTCACATTGTGATGAAGTGGCCTTTTCTGTCTCTCTGTAGTTATAAGACTTCTCTCCAGCTAGTGTTCAGTTGGTTATTCTAGATGATTTCTCCACAATTAAGTTGTAATTCCACACTGGTCCTGGGAGGAGGTTAGTGTAGCTTCCACTTACTCCTCGCCATCTTGGATCTAATAAGGACATGCATTCTTGAGAGGCACTATTCAATTCTGTGTAGCTAATATTCTTATTTCTCCACCCAGAGCCCACACGCACACCAACTACCCTGATAATGAAACCTGGGATGGAAAGCTAATGGAGTCTTAGCAGGAGCTAGATATATATTTCAAGTTTGTCTCCTGAGGTACCCCAACAGAAATCTTGGAAAGCTTGAGTCTTGAGATGTAATTAAGAGGTGACCACCCACTGAGACTGCTGATCTCAAAGGTGCATGGAAAAGCCCCTTCAAGCTAAGATTCACACCCCCAGGAAATGCTGCAAAGGCTGTAGGACAATGAAAGAAATGCTGGAAGGGGTCCAAGAGAGGACAAGGTGCAGGCTGGTGGGGGCAAAGAGAGAGCGAAGACACTCAGCATTCTGGGAAAAGAGGGATACCAGCAAGAAAACGCTACCTGCCATACAGACCACACACCCCTCCACTAATTTTAACAAAGTGCACAAACCCATATTTTTAGGAGACACAAATGAACAGACTGTATCTACAGGAACTGAGCTCTCTAAAATATAATATATTCACCTATAATCATGAGCATCCAGATGTAAGGGAAGTGGCTCTGAGCTAAAAGCCACTGATGGTAAATTTGTTGGAGTGGTTGGAAGACTCAATGCAAAACCATGCATTTTCTAGTTTGTAAATAAAAAATGTTTCAGGTCAGGTGGAAGATCTAAATTGGATTCTAAGAGCTCCTGTGCATAAATCAAAACCAAATTTGCTGTTAATAGTTCAAGAAGAAATTCAGTTTATTTCCTATTTCCTCCACACAGCAAGTGCAATTGATCCTTCCAGCCTCTTCTCAGGGTATCCTACCCTGTTCCCTGGACTGGGGAAGAGGTCCTGTACCATAAGATCCACAGCATCCAATTCTTTCCCTGTCATAACAGTCACCATATTTGTAGCTACTATTTAATGTCAATATTTCCCATTTGACTCTCTGGCCACTTTCCGTGAGAGCAGAAATCGTGTCTGTCCTGTCCACTTCTGAGTCTCCAGTGCCCTAACACAAGCCATGACCCACAGTAGGTGCCCAACACATGACTGCTGAATTGCTTTCAATCATCAGAACATCTTACTTTCTTCTCTTTTATTTTTTCAAATCGTCATGTGAGGATATGTTTATTCATTTTTAGAGAGAGATAGATGATGATAGCTAGATGGTGATAGATGATAGATAGATAGATAGATAGATAGATAGATAGATAGATAGATAGATAGACATCAATCAGTCCCCTCCTATACATACCCTGACCAGGGATCAAGCATGCAATCTTTTGGTTCACGGAACAACGCTCTAACCAACTGAGCCATGCAGCCAGGGTCAGAAGATCTTACTTTCATTGGACACATACTATATGCCAAACCCTGTACTTTGCATATTTCGATTTGGGTATTGTGAGGCACAGAAACATTCATTCATCTGTCTGAAATCACACAGCTAGAAAGTATGAGGTGTAAGGAGGATGTAAATGCTATTAGTCAGACACCAGAGCCCAAGTGTTGGAGTGTGACATTGTACAGCTTCCTAGGCTTCCTTGGCTACTAGCCTCCTGGGGCCTGGATTCACTAGAATCTAGACCTCCCCACCCCCACCTCACTACTTCTCCGTAAAAGAGGACCTTCAGATGGGCCACATATTACAGCAGCCTCTCCAGACTCAGGGCCCTTTGGGTCTGTGAGACAATGTCCTTTGAGTAAAGAACACCTTACCTGTCACAGGATCTGAATTTGGCCTGGCTCCACCACCAGCTGCATTGTGGCCTCGGGCTTTCTACTAAACTTCTCATGCCTCAGGGTCTTCATCTTCCACACAGAACCATCCCTCGTCAGAGGATTCCTCAGAACACCCAGACAGAATGGTTCAGACTCCATAAGACTGATATTCCACATATTAGCTCCGTGACCCTGATGCAAGGCAAATGACATTTTGAGCTTCTGCTCCATTAATAAATCATGGAGAGTGACCCTCATATCTTCTCTCCTCATGTGTTTATAACAAAGACATGGAGGTCCTGAGAGGGGAGAGTGGCTTGTTCCAAGTCCTACAGCAAACCTCTGGTAGAGCCAGGGTTGAATGCTGTGGAAACATAGCCACAGGGAACTGGAGTTGAGAGGAACATGGCTGTCACTATCCCTAGAGAGGCTCGATCACTGTTTCCTTGTCTCATGTACTCCATAAACACATCCACATGTCAACAAATACACCACACCTTCACACGCACCCTCCTCCTCAGTGCACTGCTCCATCAGTTAGTACGTTCCCTTTCACCTCCAGACTTTTCCACCCTGAGGCTATGTTGCCTCTCCCTGCACATATAGTCCAGGTTCTCCCATCCAGGGACAACCATCAGTCAATACTTTCTTTCCAGCATATTTCTAGCTATCCCTCTCCTTCCTTTCTCTAACACATTTTTTTTTTGTAAGAGTAATCTGCACTCCTTCCTCTCTGTTTCTGGTCACTGCATTTGAATTTTGATGCTCAGCAAAATCACAACCAACTCCAGACTCCCAGATCCGAGTTCTCTCCTGGTGTTTTATATATTCAAATCTTCAGCAGTGTTGGGTGACAACTCGTTCATGTAACTCCTGTCCCCTTTATTCCCCAGGATACCTCACTTCTGATTATCTTTTTTTAAAACTGCTCTTTCCTTTTCATCTGACTGATCTGCAAGTGGCACTAACCCTCCCAAAATTCCATATAAAGCCTCTCTCATCTCCTTTGCCTACAGTCTCTACCTAAGAATGCTTCATCCCTCCTGGAGCTTGAAGCACAGTCAAAATCTCCATTCTCACATGAAGTTGCACTCAGACACCAGGTCTCTAACTGCCCACTAGACATTTCCTCCTGAAGGCTAAGAACCTTTCAGGTACTTTAAGCTCAACCTCTTACCATAGAACTCTCTTACATGCCCCTCCAATGAAATACTGTGGTATAGAAAAAGGAACCTCACCTCTTCTTCTCTCCTATCTGTAAATGAGTGTGCAGTTTGGGGTTATAGGGGCATTTAGTGACAATGTCACCAATACTGATTGCTAATCACAAGTGATTTGAGCCACAGTGCAGATAAGCCAAAATGAGATAAAAATTCTGACTAGAAAAAATTTTTATGGGAAAAAGTAACCATGGCTGAAGGCTTTTAAATTCTTTTGTTCTTTTCTCTAAGTAATTACATATTATTTGCTATTAAATATTGTCCGAATTATAAAACCAATGCACTGATGAGGTGAGATGTCCCTATCTCATGCCAGCTTTGTGTTGTACAACCCCCTTCTCTTCCTCTACATTCATCAACAACTTGCCCATCCAAGCCCTTTATGCACACTGCTTCTCTCTGACACTGTTTATGAACAGTACCCAGGAGAATCCAGATATTCAGTTTATAGTTCATGGGACTGGGTGTCAGTTACAGACAGGTTATAGGTAAGCCTTCAGCACAGAAGACATTTCTGCTCTGCATCCTTGCAGAGGAAAAAAGTTTGGGTTTTGCATTTATTTTCTTGTGGATGTCAGAAAGGAAAGGAGAATAGAAATACATCTGTATGACTCATCACCATCCCTGCAGCTAAAACTACTGTAACCACATAGAAAATCCATTTTCTCACTCTACTGGGTGGTGAGTGATTTGTGTATTCATGGAGAGACAAGCACAGTGTGAATATAAAAAGTGAAAGACTATGAAAGGATTTTTAAATGGTGTGTATGTTTCTATTAAAGTTCAGTCTTGATGTTATAACAGGAAGGCAAAACTGTAAAATCACATAACATTGTTTAGAAATAATAGTGCTGCCTCAGAGTGAAAGAAGGAGCGATGGTGGAGGGGAGATGAAGTTGCTAGAGGGCAGATGTGCAAAGATACAGAGAGGCTTTAGTGTCCACCAAGACAGCTCAGCCCCTCTGTGTGTGTGCATTCTTGAAACTCCTGCCTTTTCTTTCAGAGAATTTTAAAATGTATGACTATGAAGAGCAAGAATTGAGGCAGAATGAAATCATCCCTAAATCTGTAGCCCCTTGAGGTGTCTCACTTGACCTCCTAGTGACTTTTTATGTGAAATCAGGTTTGTAAGGGAAAAAAATGTTTAACTCTCTGTAACACTTTTTTTCATAAGTATTTTATCTGTCGGTGGACAGGGAGGTACCTACAGCTTCTGCCACCTTCAATACTGTGAGTGAATCCAGGGCCAGACCTACAGCTGGCACCTAGCCACCCACTGGAGAGTGGCCAGAGGCATGTGGCACAGGTGGGGAGATTGTCACTTTCATGAACTGTTAGAAGGTGTCATCACACAATAATTGCTCTTCTGGATGCTTTAAAATGCATGAAGGGGCACCATTTAAGTCAAAACAATAGGAAAAAGGTAGTGGTTAGCCACATTCCCATGTGTGAGACAGGGGAGGAGGGCAACCATAGGGTCATGATGGTCTTGGAATCTGAGAGCCAGTTGCCATTTGATTCTGACATCAGACAGTCCTGAACTCAATTCCCAGCTTTACCATGACTAGCTGGAAATGCTGAGTCATTACATAACCTCTGCAGACCGTTCTCCCCACCTCTAGGGAATAAAAGTGACCAGGGACGCATCTTATAAAACTAAGTGCTTATCTCAGCATGATTGATAAAGACAAATACACAGAGTGCTCAGAGAAAAATTGGCTTTTATCATGATCTTCTGGTCTCTAGTAGATGCCAACACTCCTTAGTCTCTGCTGCTTTTCTTTTACATATCTGATCCTCTGCTTGAGTGGCTCTGCCTTGCCTACCACAGGGAAGAATACCTGACTAGCCTGGCCAATCCACACATCTTTTCCCTTGAACACAGATCTAAGTCAAGGAAGCATGAGGCCAATGAGAACCCTCTTCAGTGATGCTCCTGTCTCTGGACTTCTTCTATGTAAGATGATGATGAGGGGTTACCTGTGCCTGCTCTCAGGAGCAAGAATCAGTCTCAGGATGAAGCAAGAGAGAGGAATAAGAGATGAGGGATGGAGAGAGAATCTGAAGGCCCTTCTGACACCCTGGGATCCAGCAAAGCCAGTCACTAGCACCACTGTCTAAAAACTTCTTTCAGTTTCAGTTACTCTAGTTTGGGTTTCTCTCTTGCTGGAAAAAAAAAGCCTTGGTTAATGCATGCCATCCTCCTACTCAGGATGGGAAATGTGAACAGAGTGCCTACCAATGCCCTGGGTGGTTGCCAATCCTGATGGGTCTCCACAATCACCTGTAGGCTTTTTCAAACAATACAGGGTTCTGGTCAAACCCCTAGAGATTCTAATTCAATACAACTGAAGGGTGTCTGGTCATCATTCTGTTTAAGTAAAGAATGTATGAGGAAGCAAGAACCTCCAGGAAAATTCAGGGCCTCTCAATCACCATGGGGAAAAAGAGGCTTGGTGCCTCCAAGCTGAAACCACAATGAGGCATGCCACATGGTGTCCTATAAAGAAGCCAATGAGGGCCTTCTATCAACACCTTTGTCTTGCTTGGTAAGAAGTGGGCTCTTTTTTGATAATAATTGTGACCTTCTGTTTGATGTCACCAAAGATCCAATTAGAACATTTTAATACTAAGGAACCATTCTCATCAACCCTAGGTCAGGTTCATACAGAGTCTTGAGAGTAGCTAGAAAGTAGCTACTTTCTCCCACTGTTGTGGCCATTCCACACAACTATTATTTCTATGCAAGAAGTACTTTGCAAGCTCCCCTCACCCAAGCCCTGGAAGATACTGTCCAACCCTTAATGAAACAGCATGTATCACCTTTCTGCATTGCAGGGACTTTCCCTAAGCCCCAACTGGACCCCTCTCCTCTTCTAAGGATATGTCAACATCATCTTTGTTTAGCCCAAAACCCTTTCCATGTTTGAAGAAGAACAAGAGGAAGTCCTCTTTGCTGTGATACATTGTATGAGAAGTGAGGGGAAGTCATACTGTTTCAGTTCGGACCTGTGTGTCTAGCCAGTCCTCTGAATACTGACCACAGCCATCCAGGTAACAGCCTATGGGACTTAGCTTCTAACCAGGTCAGCTGAACTCTGGGGTCCATGGTCATAATTCTGTACCCAACTCCATTGTGTGAGGTTTTACCCATGCCAAGTAATTCTCTGACACCAGCTGGATGTCCTATAGTTTAACTCAATTTGTATACTACCTGGAGATAGTGTCAGATCCTATAGGTTAAGGGCTCAATCCTACAAGGCAATCCCTACTGTTCAGACTCCTATTGCAAGTACAGAATATAATATTGTTGTTTTCTTTTTAATACAGAGGAAGGGGGAAGAGAGAGAGAGAGAGAGACAGACAGACAGACAGACATTTGTTGTTCCACTTATTTAAGCATTCATTAGTTGATTCTTGTATGTGCCTTAACTGGGGATTGGACCCACAGCCTTGGCGTGGTTGGTTCCAATACCAACCAGCACTGATTCTTAGATGCTTCCCAAAGTCACCTTATTAGATTCCAAGGGAACAAAGACCAAATATATACGAAGTCTGTCCAGAAGGTATCTAGCCATTAATATGAAAAACAGAGACATTTACTGAAGGAGATGCAAAATACAAAAAACATTGTACATAGGGCAATGACACCTCAGTCCCCTTTGAAGTAAGCACCTTGGGACCTCACACAGTTCTCCCAATTGCCATTAGCTGTCCTGTCATATTTTCCTGAATCTCATCAATGATCTGAAATCTCTTCCTTTTCAAAGGTGATTTTAATTTTTGGAAAAGCCAAAAGTCACAGGGTGCCAAATCTGGTCTGTAGTGGGGCTGAGTCATTGGCTGATTTGATGTTTTACCAAAAAACTCTACACAAGACTTGATGCATGAGCAGGCACATTGTTGTGATAAAGCTGCCAATCATCAGTTGTCCATGGCTGTGGCCTTCTGAACCATCAAAATATTTTTTACGGAGGACTGTTCAAGCTTAATGCAAAATTTGATGCAGAATCCTTGTTCTACTCACTCAGTCATTTTGAATGCAACGGCCACACAGTACACATGCTCACTCAATGGTGTCTACCATCCCCACTAACTAGTACAGGGAAGTCATCATTGTTCACGCATATGCATTCCAGTCCACTCTCGTTTGCTGCCAAGTTACATCAGCGTCTCACAAACTGGTCTCATTACATTAACTGTGGCTGGACTTTTCTGGACAGATCTTGTATGTGTTATAAGTCACAATGTCACAGTGATCTTTCCCCACACCACCTCTCAGCCTTGTCCAGTCTTAAGGTCATCACAACATCTCAGACTCCTTCAAATTCATGAATTCATGAGTACAATTTACAGGGCACTGGCTGCAAGAGGAAGTTTCTTAAAACAGTGTTCAAGACTGTCCACTATCCTGGACATATTTGGTTTAAAAAAAATAACACCAGATCCATATTCTTATTCCTCTCTAAAACCAGTGGAATCAGAGCCTCTGTCTAGCTGAGCAGGAATATGTATTGTGAGGCATGAAGTTTGAGAATTTTCATGGTGGAAGAGTCCCTGCCTCTTTCCTTCTCTTTCCCCTCCTACGTTAAATGATAGAAATGGACAGCTGGGTCCTGTGTAGGGCAGTGGGAGAAAACTGGGAATGATGCCTGGCTTCCCTGACACCTGTCATCCATTAGGAGGCCTTGGATGAGAAACAAGAAAGAAAAATGGTTCTTCCACTAGCTTGGCATTTTAGAAAACCCTGTTTCAAACACCCTGAATTTTGAGGCCTGAAAATAGTTATTATTTTGTACTCACTACCTTTTATCCTATTTAAAATGTAATCCTTGTAAGAGAAACTGCTAACATGCATGTCCTTGTCATAGCCTCATATAATAGACACTAAAAGTAGGTCTCTGTCTCCCAGCTTTGTAAAATTCTCCAAAAGGAGTTATATATACATATATATTACCAGAGGTCTTTCCTGTTCTGTATACTGACATCTGCTTTGCTTTTTCTTTTCCCAAAATAGCCTTCCCTTCTTTTCTGACTGACCTCCTTTTCCTGATGTGTACTGGTCAGGGGGCAGTGATGGACTGGCCTGGCCTGGCCCCCTCAGCTGCTCTTCTTGGCAAAAATCAGACTAGAGGACACCATTCCCATCCTCTTCATTCCTCACATTAGCCTGCCCTGGGGTCACAGCACAGGTCCCAGCACTGAGAGAGCACTTGAGAGGAAGAAGAGGGACTTTCACAAAGGACTTCCAGCAAGAAAGACAGATTACTAAATGTGAGCACACAGAGAAACTCAGTGGCTGGATAACAGGAATTTGCATACAAGTATTGCTGCTTTGGAGTTCTGGCAAATTCTAACACCCAAAAGAGCAAGATTTTAAAATTTCTCCTGGCCTCTGCCCATAGCACCTACAGCCAGGAAATGGTGGGTGGGGTCTGTTTGGTTCCACTGCAGTGAACTGGAATGATTTCACTCACTTTAGAAGAGAATACATTCAATGCAGTGCAGAAAAATGCAGGCTTTCATTGAATGGTTTCATTCAACTGGCTTTTCCTGCTGTGACTGACACCCTGCTATAACTGTTGCATGTATTGTTTGTCACTCAGGCCCATGGGGTCGGGGTTTGCAGACTTCCCTGATGTGAAGTCAGCCACCTCCCTCTTCCCCTGTCCCTATCAACTCCTTCTCTCAATTCCCAAACCTGGTGTCTAGAAGCCAGCATGCCCAGACCTGCTGTGTGGGCTGGCTTCAGGGTCAGGTGTGTTGACACTTCTACAGCCCCCTTTCTAGTCTGGACCTGGTCTGTCCTCTGTGCAGCTCTGCCCAAGCACCTCATGGTTGCTCTGTGAAACGCTGGAGAGGGTCTCTAATCTTGGGATTTTATCATCCTGAGAAGCTGTGGTCCGTCATGCTAACCCAGATTAATGTTCATTGTCCACAGACCTTTCCAGTATAACCTTCTGTGGTGTCTCTGGGCAGCTGCCACCACACTATAAATGTGTTCCAAGAAAGTTCTGTGTCAGAGAGATTGTCTAAATCTGACTTTGCGATGAAAGCACACAATTACCTGAGTACAAGTAACCCCCATATAACACGATTGTTAGGTTCCTAACAAATGCCGTGTTATGCGAATATGTGTTATACAAAACAAAGAACTAGTACTAAAATGGTGGTTAGGTTCCAAAGATTAAAAAAACATATTATTATATTTTTATAATTAAGAGAAATATCTTCATTAAAGCAGTTGTCATCAAAAGTATTACATATTAATATAAATTAAGTAATATTTTCTTTCTCATCACTACTAAGCTCCATTAACCAAATGCGTTTTCTTTTTGACAAGATGTCCTCATCCTCTGAACTTTCTTCAACATTATCTTGATTTCTATGCTCTACTTTTTGCAAAAAGTCTGTTACTTTAGATTGCTTGCTTTTAGCTGAGAGAGCTTTATAAATTTTGTTATACGGTGCTAAGCACTTTTGAAGTTCTCTCTTAAACTTTGTGCTCCTTTCAGTACAAGGATCTTCATTTAAGAAATATGACTGGTGTGGCTGGTGCGGTGCAGTGGATTGGGCACCGGCCTGCAAACCAAGGGGTCGCTGGTTCAATTCCCAGTCAGGGCACATGCTTGGGTTGAGAGCCAGGCCCCCAGTTGTGGGTGTGCAAGAGGCAACCCCATGTTGGTGTTTCTTTCCTTCTCTTCTTTCCTTTCCCTCTTTCTAGAATTAAATAAATAAAATATTTTTTTAAAAAAAGAACTATAACTAACTGTTCGGCTAAGTCTAGGCCTTTCTTTATGCTTTTTAGAGTAAACTGTTTAACTTCTTCGTTTTCATCAGTGCTATCATCCCCTAAGTTATCTTGGCACATTCCAGATGTCATTTGCACCTAAATTTCTTCATCAGTTTCTTCTACCAGCAATTCTTGGAAATCTTCTACAGTCATGTTATGCTAGAGTGAAACTGTGTTATAGAAGTACCGTGTTATATGGGGGATTTCCCCAATTCTCTAACCGTGTTAGAGCTGAACTGTGTTATAGAAATATTGTGTTATACGGGGGATACCTGTAGTTGTAGAAGTTTTGGTTCACCTGTACAAATTCTCACTGACTTTCCAGAGACATGTACAACTACATATATACCAATTCTTTCAGTTATCTGCTATATAAGAAACCACTTAGATTTTCTGCTTAATATAAACATCTCATTTCTCACCGTTGGATGAATTGACTGGACCTCAGCTGGAGGTTTCTTCTGGTTCTCTTGCAGATCTTTCACAAGCCTGCAGTTAGGTGGCTGGGACATGCAGGTGGTCTGCTCACATGACTGGTGCTCCCTAGGGTTAGCCAGAGAGCTGGGCCCCCTTGTTTAATCCATGCGGTCTTTCCAGCTTGAGCTTCTTTACAGCATGACAGCTGATTCCAAGAACAAGCAATCCAAGAGGATAACCTCACTTTGCATCTCTCTTCCTAATGACTCTTTGTCCAAAGCCAGTAACACGACCAAACCTAGAGACATCCTGGACAATCCTGGAAGGCAGGGCTACTTGGGAGCTACAAATGTAACAGGCTAGCAGAGGCAGATTTAGTGGTGGGCACACCAGGTGCATGCCCTGGGCCCTGACTTCTGAAGGGCCCTGCAAAACCCCAAACTTTACACTTTTTTCTAATGACACCGTTTGGTTTCTTATGTGCAATTTTAATTATGTACAAGTTTACAATCGGTGGTAAACCCTGACAGTATGTTTATATTTGCTAATTTTCATTATTTCGTTATGTACTACTCTGCATATTATACCCATACTATGCTGCATAGGCCCCATGTGGCTGCACTACCACTCATCGGAGCAATAGAATCGTATTGGCTACTTTATACTTACAAAGGTTCTCCTACAGTACAGACTTAGGATATATGCAAGTACGCAAGGATGTAAATTAGTTTGTGGATATGTACTGTTTCATTTACGGTTTTAAAAATAGTTTTCTATGCATATAAATAAATATTCAGGTAAGTTGAAATTATATTAAAATAAAATTAATTCCTGTTGTTATTTCAGCAAGAAAAAATTTTATTTAAATATTTTCACATTTGTAATTTTAATTTCAAGTAAAATTCTATGATTTTTTTGTTCAAATTTCTGATTGTTATGCCTATCATATATATACTATCATTAATTTTAATTATACAAAAAATTTTAATTATACTTTTACATATGTTCAACTATTAGTTCAAACCTTTGTGATTATTATTATGCTATCATTAATTATATTATACATATACTATATTCAAATTCTATTGAAAATAAAACATTAATAGTACATAATTTTTTAATTTATTTAAAAATATGGTTATGATGTATTTTTATTTTCCCTGTCTCTTTCTTTTTTTTTAAGGGGTTCAATATTTTCTTTTGTGCCCAGGGCCTCAACCAACCTTAATCTACCTCTGCAGGCTAGCATACTTTAAGCAAACCATGGTGCTTGCTTTTCTCAGAAAAGAAACTGGCCCAAACATGAAGCCATTTGGTATAAAAGGAAGATTAGCCAGCTCTTCTTAACAGGCAAGTTCTCATTAACACCAACGTCTCTGTTTCTTCTTGTCATTTGATTTTACCAACTTTTAAAAATAACATTTTAATGAAAAAAAAATACATGAATATCATGGTTTGTTGTTTCCATTCTTCAAATAACTGGATTTGATTGACAATTTTTTATATCACCTCTGGTCCACCTCATCTTGCCTCCCTAAGAAACAGAGACCACTAAGTTGACTGACAAATTTCCCAGTTCTCCGACAAATATGCCTTCCCTCAGAGAAACTATGGTGGCTGTCAGCTGCTGATCTCACCTGCTGTGTCCACAAGACATCAGCTTGGCTCTAATGTTCCTTCCTTTGAGCACGAGTAACCATTGATTCACTGTAATGAAGTCCTGCATATATCAAGTCTGGGTTTTACAACCTCACAAAGTAAATTCAAGGACAATTATTTTTAATGACAGTAATAAGTCAAGACCTATATAGTATAATATTACAAAACACAAGAGCAAGATGGAGCAAAAGTAATTTTTTAAAACCTTATGAAAAATTTAAAACATTTATATAAGTAGCCAGAATAATATAATGAACACTCTGGTGTCTGTGATTCAGTTATAATAAGTATCAATTTATAGCCAATCTTAGTTCATCATCAACTCTACCTGTTGTCCCCTCTGGTAATTTTGTGGTACATACTAGATATCATATTACTCGTCGTCGTCATCGGCAGCTGTCCGTCTCGAGAGACGATGGTGTAGCTTCTTAAGAGTCTATCTGCACCGCCGAGAATGGCTGTGCAGTCCGACTCGGGAGTGACACGGTATCTGTCTCCTCCGGTGTTGAATCGACATCTTGCGATGACGCTGGAGTGTCCTCTCCAGTGAAGCTGAAGCTACAGAGCCTGGGCAGGGTGATATGGAGGGCCAGCTGTTGCCCATGCAGCAGACCCCCCCCTCTCTTCGCAGCTGAAGGGTCCAAGGGAAAGACGGAGTCAATACAGCTTGGCTTCAGGTGCGCCGCAGGAGTTGCCAGTGTTGACTACAACATCAAACCGCCTTAGGGACTCCGGCTCCGGATTTTCTGTCGGGGTTTACTCCCTTAGCCTTTCCCCTGAAGAGGTATGCCGCAAGGCAGCGGAGGTTTTTTGGAGTCAGAGTTTTCATATTACTACATCTGTTAATATTTCAATGAATCTCAAAATAATTATACTGAATTAAAAAACTAGGCAAAAAAAGAATATATGTTTTATTATTCTATTTATTTAAAATTCTCAAATGTTCACAACAATCTGTATTGACAGAAATTAGGTCAGTGATCGGGAATGAGGTGGGAGAGGCAGGAGGAGGGAATTACAAAAGAACATCAAAAACTTTTGGGGGTTAATAGGTGCACTTATTATCTTGACTGTGGTGATGGTTTTACTGGTGGGTATATGTGCCACAACTTGCCAAATTGCACATTTTAAATATGTACACATCAATTATACTTCCATAAATCTATTTTAACATAACACATTAATATTGAAGAGTGAGTTTAAAAATAATCAGCATTTAAAAAATTAACTTAAATGCTTAAAATAATTTGTTTTATTCTTTCTATTTTTAGTGATATAAATATTTAAGGGTATGCATTTTCCTTTGGGCATACCAAAACTCATCGGTTCTGTTGTATAGTTTTTTCAATTGTTGTTTTCTAAAATTTCTGTAATTTTGGTACTTTTTTTTTTACCTAATAAATGTTTAGGAGAGAATTGTTTTTTTTTTGTTTTTTTTTTATTTCAGGTAGAAAAATCTTTCTGTTTCTCTATGTTATTATAAATGTCTAGGTTAACCTTATTATGATCAGAGGAGTTTGTCTATGCTGTTTCTACCTTTGGGAATTTGTTCAGATTTCCATTATGGTTTGTTATGTGGTCAGTTTTTGTAGTTGTTTCATTGACCCTTGGAAAAAAAGTTAATTCTCCATTTTTAGGATATAGATTTTTACATATATCAATCAGATCAACTCTCTTAATTTTTAGTTATTTTTGTATTAAAATTGTTTACTTATTTTTGTATTGTTATTTGACATTAATTTTTGACATTAATTAATAGGGTTGTAAAGCTTCCTACTATATGTGTTTCTTCTGTAATTTTTGCCTCATGAATATTGTTGCTACATGATTTTATGCATAAATATTAACTCTTCTGTCTTCATTGTATGATGAAGACATCATACAATTAACATTAAAGTGTCTCCTCCTCTGTCTCATTTGATGTTTTTGTCCTAAATTTCCTCTTCTTTGAAGGTAAACTGACAACATTGCAGTCTTTTGCTTTGTGTTACCTGGTGCACCTATTTATCCTTTTTATTTTCAACTTTTATGGTCCACTGTCTTATATGTGTTGTTTTTACACAGCACAAAATTGGATGTCTTTATGATACAGTGTGAAAATCATTTAATCCTATTTACATGAGTTATATTACTTATATTTGTTAATATGATAGATGAGTGTATTTTTATATTTGTCATATTATTTTGTTTTCTGAATATAATGTTTTAAAATCTTTCCATGTAAGGTCTATTTGTCTTCTGGGGTAGGGCAGAGTGTGGGAAAAGAGAGAGAAGGGGAGGGAGAGGAGAGAGGATCAGAAAAGACCTCAAGAGAAGAGAGATGGATTTGTAATTCTGTTCTGATGATTATACTTATAATTATATCATCATATAAATGCTTGATCCTCTACTTTTTAAGCAGTATTGAGTAATAATAAAATTTGTATATATTTTCTTCCCTTTGTCCTATATCTCCTCCACTTCCTAACCTTAGTCAATAACATTATCTTCATTAGTTTTTACTTTGGACTCTTAAAGGTATTTATGTGCTACTTGATTCTTTAGTTTTAAATTCTTTTTTCAGTCTCCCTGATTTGATAAGTAAGGCAATTAATAAACTTCCTGGCATATTTATCTCTTTTCAAACCAATTTTTTGTTAGTTGTATTATTTCTACATTGTCAGATCATACACATTCTATTTTGTTACTCTAGTACCTACATTACATTCACTCTTAGATCTAAACTTAAATATAATCAATGCTTACAGTCAGACTTTTGGCTAAAGTTTCCATAGCTTACTCTCATTTGGCTGAGGTTTATTTTCTGTTTGCTTCCTCAAGAAAGGTTTATGGGAACAATACTTCCTGAGATCTTGCAATTTCAAACAGTTTACTTTAGCCTTTATAATTGTTGAATAGCTTAGATGATATAAAATTCTTGGTTGCACTTTTCTTAAATAACTTGTAAATGTTTCTCTAGTCTCTTCTAATGTTAAATGCTATTTTGGTGAAGTCTGAGATATGACTTAATTTTTTATGCTTTACTATTAAAACGATACTTTAAATTCATTAAGTAAGCTGGGCTGTTTCATGTGGTGACTGCACTGACTATTGGTGTGAACATTCAATAAACAGATTCAAATCTTACTTTATTTTAGGAAATGTTTTGAATTATATTTTTAAATATTTGTTACAATTGTACTCTTTTGGTTTCTTGAAGGACTCCAATTTTGCATATGTTGGTTTTCCTTTGAATTTCTATCACTATTATTTTCTCTCTAATCCTTTTAAACTCCTTATCTCTATTTCATTCATTTGCATTTCATATTCTATCTTTTGCTTCTTTTAGAGTGTTTCTTTCAGTGAGTTAGATCCTTTTCTCCCCTCCTATTTTGTCTTAATTTGTTTGATGGCTCTGTTTTTTCTACTTCTTTCCTGAGTCTTTTAGTCCTACCTTATCACCTCCTCATGTCTTGTTATCTTTAATTTAAATTTATGCACTTGGGCTTTGTCATTTTCTTTTAGAGATTAAATGGTGTTGTTAAGGTTTTGGAATTTTGTTTTGTTTCTAATTTATGGGGAGATGTATGATCATAATTTCATCTCCTCCAAGTCACGTTTTTCTTGTGCATGTTCTGTTGACACAACTTGTTGCTCTTTGTGTTTTATAGTATGTTTTTATCAAACTATTCTATTTTCTTTTTCATTACTTATAGAGAATATGGGTTGAACATTCCTAGATAAATATTTTGCTGGAGATTCTAACCATGGGTGAGGCAACAACAACTTTCTAAAACCCTTAATTCCAAAGAACCTCTCTTTTTGTTTCCACAGAGAAGGGCTGTTTCATGAAAATATTGTGTGATTCTTTATAGAGCTCTGCCTTATCAGCATCTCTGAATCAGACTGAGTCCATGAAGGACCTCCGGGTCCTTCACCAGCCAGTGCAAACACAGGACACAGGAGCAACTCACCTTCAAGAAGTATAGTCTTGCTTATACTTTCTAAGCACTGCAGCCACTGTCTCCTAGACACTCCTGTATCTCTTCTTGTAGGGTTTCTGTTCTTGGCAGCCCTTACACATGTTTTGGAGTCTACAGATTGTATCTGTCCCTTAGTTTCAGTGCAAATGAAACTGCCTGAAGCCATGTATGATGTCTATAAGGAGAAGGAAGCACCATAGCAATGCTCAAATCTGATAATTTGGGGGAATTGGTGTTGAGTTTCCACACTCTCCTTCCCAAGACTTTTAGAAAGGTGTAACATGAGGCATGAAGGAGGTACATGCTTCCTTCATCACTTTCCTTCCCCCTCTTTGGCTCCTGCACCATAGTTTTGTTGATTATAGGTAATATACATTAGTAAAGAGGAGGGTCAGAGAACAACCAGGGGTGGTGGGAGCTGTAGCAAAGTAGAGAACCCGTGTGTCATCTAAAAGTGTAATCAAATGCAGGTCTGGCTGCCTGTCATTTCAAAAGCCAATACACAGGAAGCAGGTGCTGATGTAAAGGAAAGTGCTTTTATTCAGGTGCCAGCAACCTGGAAGATGAAGATGGTGGACTCTTGTCTCAATCAGTGTAGGCAAGGGTTTTTATAAGGATGGAGAGGAACAAGGAGAAAAAAGGGATCAGGGAGAGAGGATGTGGATGTGCAGGCAGTATCCTTGCTGGCCCCTATTTGGATCTTTAATGTAAGCATCCTGGAGCTCGTCAGTGCCAGCCAAATTCCTGCAGTTGGGTGATCTGCATCAACTGAAGTCATGGTCAAGCCATTTCTTGTACTGAATACAAGTAGGGACTGGAACTGCTGGTCCTTGCAATATGCTTACAAAGAAACTGTCAGCATGTGAGTTCTTATCAGTTTTTTAGTACATTTTATTCTAATTCTATTTCATGGTAAGTCAGAGTAGTATAAAGTTTTTATTCCTTGTTACAAAAGAACTGAATATTGCCCTGACTGGGTGGCTCAGTTGGTTCATCATCCTGTACACCAAAAGATTGAGGGTTCTATCCCCAATCAGGGCAAGTATGGGAGGCAACTGATTGGTGTTTCTCTTTCACATCAATGTCTCTCTCTTTTTCTCCCTCCTCCTCTGCTTCCTCTCTCTAAAATCAATAAACATATCCTGGAGTGAGGATTAAAAATAAAGTAAAAGCAGTCAATATCAACTAAGGGGAAACACACACACAGAGACACACACACTAAGCAGACCAGTTATAACATACCACCTGTTCTAGATCATGTCCAAGTCCTTCTCTGCTGTCTTTTAGTAAGAATCCTCACCATGACCGCATATGAACTTGTTGGCTTCTCCACTCCTCCACCAATCCCTAAGCTACCCTTGGTGCTGACTTCACTTCTATCATAATGTGTTTGTGGAGAAAACTTATTTTTGCATCTACCCTACAACCCTACTTTTGGCCCCTTTCTAGTCTGATCTCTTTGTCTTTAGCAGGTAGCTTCTTGTTGTGCAGGGCCTTAACCCAAAGTAGCTCTGTAGAGGCTGGAGTTAGCCTGGGTGTATGCACCACACTAGGAGTTCTAGTCAATTCCAAAACTAGACTTTGACCACCCTAACACCCCAGTTCCCATGCCTATACACAGAGTGCAGAGACAGCAGGGTGGGGCAGTCCTATATGAAGAGGGACAGCTGGGTGAGCTGTAAAGAAAAAAGAGAAATGCTAACATGGCAGTGGCCTAGGTGGACCTGAGGGAAGCTGAGGACAGGTTCAAAGGCAGGGGGAGAGTGCATTGGAAAGAACTGCACCCCTGCATGTCACCTGCAGCTCTGTGTAGAGATTTCTGGAGGCTGTGAACTCAAACTGCTCTGGAAAAAAGTTGGAATGCTGTTAAAGAGCTGACTCACAGGGGTAGGAGCCAAGTGTTCTAGACACTAACCAGAAATAAACAGACTGTGATGAAATAAATTAAAAAATCTCTTCTAATTAGGACACTTGGGTAGATTTTAACTTTTTTCCTGAAGTAAGAATAAGAACAGAATACAAAAATCTGTTCTGTACTTCTAAAAGACTTTCAGTAGCAAATGAGCAAGGTATCAGGACTGGGAAAGCCTTCTGTATAGACCCTGAGTAAATAAACTTACCTTTTCATAAAGGACTTGAGTTATAATTAAACAGATACATATGCATAGCTTGCAATAGGGTGATCTTGCATGCAATGCTTTAAGAAGAAATTTGAACATTTTTTTGTGAATAAGATAAGCAAAAAAATCAGACAATGGTCTCTCCTTCAGAAATTTACAAAGAGCTCATCTCCTTCCAGACTTTAAGAGAAATTTCTCAAAGAGGCTTAGTAAGTGTTCTTGTGACTTGAAAACAGATGGCACAGGTCTTTCTCTGTGAGCTTCCAGACAAGGACTGCCACACCCACCTCCATGTCTGCCCCCACCCCTGGTGGAGTCTTTCAAAGTCTGAAGAAACATCTTCAATCCTTATACCAATTATTTGTGTTGGCCGTATTTTATGTAAATTTAAATACAGTTTAGATTCTGTGTTTTCAAGACCTAGAATAGTGCTTGGCTCATGGTTGATGTTCAGTATATATCTGAGGGATGGATGAATCTCTGCCTTGCTATCTTCCAGTCTTTTTTTTATGTTTAAGATTTTATTTTATTTTTACTTATGATCATCATTATTATTTTATTTTTCAATTATAATTTACATTCAATATTATTTTATATCATTTTCAGGTGTACAGCATACCAGTTAGACAATCATACACTTTACAAAGTATTCTTTCTGATATTTCCAGTACCCACCTGGCATCATACATAGTTAATACAATATTATTGACTATATTCCCTATCCTGTACTTTACATCCCCAAGACTACTTTGTAACTACCAATTTGTACTTCTTGATCCCTTCACCTTTTTTACCCTCTTCCAGTCTTCTAACTACCTTCCCTTTCTTATTTTTAACTGTGACTGACTCTTTGAAAACCTGTCCCCAAAGAAGTCAGTTTTTTTCAGTACAGTATAGCCACAGGCATCACCCAGAACTTAGGGAGGGCTAATGGAGCTCTTGGATGACACCCTCAACCCTTCACTTTTCTAGAAAAAAAAGATTGTATTTAGTATAGGGCCATTGACAGATATTAGAAACATCCTGAGCAATACAGATTTAGGAAGTTAAATCCTCTTTGAGTAAACTCATCACAGGTTGTTTTGGTAGAGTACAGGCTACTCAGCTACAGACTGATGTCCAGCCTCCCTTGCAGCTAGAGACTGATGTCCAGGCTCTCTTTCAGCTAGAGGTAGCCAACTAAGTAGGTTTTAGTTAGTGAGATTTGAGTACCTCCTTGAAAATGAGGCTCTTAGTCCTTCTGTATTCTTCCCTTCTTGTCTTGGAGGTGGCACTGGTGAGCTAAATGCAACTGTTAGGATGAGGACAATTGAAGCAGGATCCTTAGGCCAAAGAGGGACAGCCAGGCATTGAGGAAGGTAGAAACTCAGGGTCAGCTGGCAACCTGGATAACCTCATGGAGCAGAGCCCAATTTTCTGCCCTGGACTGTTAACCTGAGAGAAAAATAAACTTTGAACTTAGGTAGGCTAATGTATTTGGTAGCCTCTTTGTTATAGCAACTGAATCCTTACCATAATAATACACATATTCATTGCAGAAAAATATAGAGTGAAATAAAGGTCATTCAGAGGCTTTCTGTTCAAGAGAGACGTACTTTGATTTCACCTTAGCCCTTTCAATATGCTGGTAGCATAACATTAAAAAGACATCTGGCCCTGGCTGGTGTGGCTCAGTGAATTGAGTGCCAGCCCGTAAACCAAAGGGTTACTGGTTCTATTCCCAGTCAGGGCACAGGCCTGGGTTACAGGCCAGGTCCCCAGTTGTGGGTGCACAAGGGGCAACCACACATTGATGTTTCTCTCCATATCTTTCTCACTCCTTTCTCCTCCCTTTAAAAATGAATAAAATTGTCAAAGAATATGAACTTTTCTGGTACTGTGATAGAGTTCTTAAAGAATCCTGAATTTGAGGGATGAAATATAGAGACAGAAGTCCTTTCAGCCTTTAAAGTGCAATAACCCCTTCTAGGAAACACTACTGTCTGGAGGTTGTTCCACTAACACTCTGCTACTCAGTGCCAGAGCAAAATCATATTTGCAAGGAATTCTTGCTGAGGACATGTTGCTGTACTCCCCTTAGTGAAAGGAGTTAATACAGTATAATAGTTAAGAACTTGGTCATTGGAGTTGGAAAGCCATGAATTCAAGTCCTAGCTCTATTCCTTACTACCTGTGTAACCTTGGGCACATGACTTAACTATTCAGAATTTCAGTTTCCCCTGCTTTGAAATGGGAATAAATAATAGCACCTCCCTCATGAGGTTGTTGTAAAAATTAAATGTGATTATGGACATAAAGAAATGGCATAGTGCCTGGCACTTAATAAGTTCCCAATAAATGGAGGCTATTTGATCACTCATTCATGCATGACATGTTAATTAAGTGCGTGCGGCATGTCAGGCATGTTTCTAGACATTGGGGAAATAGCAGTGATTGATACATGAAAGATCTTTGCTCTAATGGATCTTAACCTCTAGTGGAGGAAACAGACAAAATTTTAAAATAATAACAGATTTTTTTTAAGAGCAAGAAAGGACTCATGGTCATGGACAAGGGTTGGGAAGTGAAAGAGGCTATAAGAAGGATAAATAATGAAGGGAAAAATACAATAAAAATAAATTTAAGAGAAGAAAAAATAAAATAACATCCATTAAGATGGAGAGAGAGTGGCTTATTGTTAGTAATAGTAATAGCTGTGGCATGTGTGAGGATGTTTGGGAAGGTCCTGCAGGGTCCATGCAGAACACTAAGAAGAGTGGGTAGGACACTGAGAACATTAAAGGACTAATACAGTAGAATTCATGCAATGCAAAATTTTGTGAGCTGTGGCAGGTGTCTTGCTCTGGCCATTAACTGTTCTCTCTGGCTGAGAACAGCCCAAGACTTCACCTGCCAGGCAACCCTGTAGTTACAGGCAGAAGGACAAGCCTGGAATTAAAGGACATAGGGAGGAGGGCAGATCTCCAACAAGGTTTCAGATCTCCAGCCCTCTTTTGAGAGCACAGGTGCCTCCTTTGTGAACCATTTGCAAACAGAGTTAACTTTTCTTGAAAACAAATTTCTCTTTCCATGGATCAAGAACTAAGCAGCAGTTCTCATCTCTATTTTTCATCAGAATCACTTCTAGATATTTAGAAAACAATACCCAAGAACTCAAGTTCCCAGAAAGTCTGCCTCAATGCAGCTCCAGGATGGATACTGGGCATCCTGGCAGTGTTCCAAGCTGATTTGGATGTGTGCTCAACGGTGGGAACCACTAGTTCTATATCCACCTTCCATCCTTAAACCAAATTATGGATATCTCCTGCCCCCGGCAGGAATGGTCCAGATGCTGTGGCATTTTAGGGCCAGGCTGTTACTTCCTTCCCCATGATGGGGAGGGACTAGAAACATTTCCACAAGAGAAGCAGGCTGCTATCCCCCTAGCCTAGAATGTTTGTTCTTCCTTCTCCTCATGACCTCTCCAAAGTCCAAACAACCTTTAGGCTCTCTATTTCCAACTCTCTTCTCTGGAGAAAGCAGTCCACAAGCACCTCTGCTTTGTTTGAAACTTGGACCCTCTCAGTAGTAACTGAATTTTAGAGTCTATTAAAAAAAAACAATTGCATGTATATATTTTCTTTAATATTCTCAGTACCCTATGAGATCAAAATAGCGATTTTACAAAGAAATAAGCCAAAATTTAGAGTAGTAAGTGATTTGTAATGGCCCTTAACCTGTAACTGGAAGTCTGGAGCCCAGGTTTGCTTCCTCCAAAGTGTTCTCAATTTCTACTCTACCTGGCATATTACTTTAGACAGAGTCTTACCACCTGACCACTTAATTTCTACACGTGTCAAGGTTGTTAGTTTAATCTTCCCAAATGCTTGATCATAAAAATTATATTTTGTTTTCCTCCTATATTGCCTATTGTGTTAGAATAGTTCATTTATTAGTACCCATTAGATAAATTTATTAAACATATATTGTTCACCTAGTGCCTAATGAAAAGTGATGTTATTTTTTAAAAATAATGAAATAGACTTTCTGAAAAAGATTGACTACACAAGGCAAGGTACACTTTTCTAGCTTTATTTCTAAGTTCTAAACGTAGCAAGTCAACATGGACACAGTCTGGGCTGAGTTGGTCTTCCCGATTGGTTTGCTATGAGCATAGAAGATTCAGAATCATTAGGGTTTGGTAACATTAGGCCTTTAACAAAGCCATTCACGGGATCATATGTTTACTTACATAAGCTCTTGCATGGGCATTCATTTATTACAGGTGCTAAAAGGTCTCAGGATAGCAACAAGGCAATTTTTTTGGAAGGTCATTAGCCCCATCACTTTTACATTTTCTTGCAGGAAAAACACAAATGATTAATCAAAGGCACAGTCATCTGTAAGAGACATTCAAATGATTTGCACATCAAATAGAAAATATTGCTTTTGCCTCATCCTCAGGATGAATTATTTAGGATCTATCACTAAAGTACATTGACAGAAATTATCAAAACCCAAACCATTAGGCAATTGTTAATTTCATTCAGATCTCAAGGAGACCAGTACAATAGATTTGGCAAGGAACATTTCCTATTCTCCTTTCACATAGCTCAGATTTCTTTATCATTCATAGCAGTCAAGTTAAGCAGCTCTGTTGCATAGAGGGAATTGGTGGGCTGCCAGCAACAGCATTGTGTGAACTTGGAGATATTTCCAATTAGAGGAGAGTAGGAGGCTGCCTTGGAGAGAGATAAGTTACACTATGAAAGGGAAAAGAATTTGACCCTTTGAAGAGGAATAGGTACATTCACATTTAGTTTCCTGCAAAAGATCCATGCAGGAGACCAGAATATAGAGTTGTTGTTCTCCATGGGCTGGGCTAAAGCTGAGCATGGTGAAACCATATTGGGCTCCTGCAGTTACCAGAGCCTTCCCCAACCCAAACTAATTCCCTTTTCTATACATTTATACAGTCTCTCTCTTTACCCTTGATGGAAATAGCAATGGATTAGACACTGCAGAAAAAAAATATACATGAATACATAGCAAAATTAACTATCCAAAATGTAGACAAACAGAAAAATGACTTTTAAAAGTGAACAAAACATCAGTAACTTATGGAACAGATCAGGCAGTCTAACATACATGCAGTTGGACTCCCCCCCTCCCAAAAAAAGGGGGGAGGAGGAAGAGGAAAAACTACGAAGAAATAATTTTTCCAAATCTTATTAAAAACTATAAATCCAGAGGTCCATGAAGATCAACAAACTCCAAGGAGACTGAACATGAATAAAGCCAGACCTAATCACCCCATAATCAAATTCCTGAATGTATAAAGAGATCACCTTAAAAGCAGCCAGACCAAAAAAAACAAACAAATGATACCTATGTAATTTAATTAGCCAATGTCCCCCCAATAAGTTCAATTAAAAAGAAAAATGACATTTTAAATATAAAGGGACAAAGATAAGAGTGACTGTGGATTTTTAGTAAGAAATTATTTTAAAAACAAAAGAGTATGAAAAATATTTAATTTAACAAAGAAGGGTAACCTAGAATTATAGAAGCATCAAATATCTTTAAAATGAAGAAAAACTGAAGACTTTTCAGACAAACAAAACCTAAGATCATGCCTTATCAGGATAATTGTACCATGAGAAGAGGTAAGCACAGTTATTCAAGGAGAGACAAAATGATATTTGATGGGAATTAGCTCTTTACAAAAATATAAGAAGCAAGTACTTTTAAATATGTGGGTGAGTATAAAATACTTTCTTCTTAATTAAAAAAACTTCTTAAGAGATAATTGATTGTTTAAAGCAAAAATAATAACAATAGATTTTGAGACTAATAATAGAGTTGTAAGGGGCAAGGAAATGGTGACTCTCAAACCAGTAGAAAATAATTAGCAGCAAAGGACGAATGTGATTAAATCTCAAATCAGGGGGTCTCTGAGCCAGAGTTAACAATATCAGCACACTTACAAGTCAGGAAGGGGGTATTCTGCAATTCAGCACAAACACTTCTGAGAACCAAGGATATCTGAGGTCATAGCGGGGAGATATTCATCACCAAACTCAAGGAAATGGGAAAATGTAGCCAGACAGCCCAGCAAACAAGATAGGGAAATTTCAGAGAAGAGCTGGAGACAGACCTATCACTAGATCACCCTGAGTTAATTATCACTCTCAGTTAATTTAGTTAATCACATTAGATTATAACTCCAGAGTATCCAGCATGGAGAAACACAGAAGGAGAAGGAAGAAGGTGGGAGAAGGTTTTCTCATATCCTACCCGTTTTTTGGTGGCTCACTCAACCCAGGGCCCACCCGCCTCACAGTGTCTGTTGGGACTTCTTGTTGGGACAGCAGTGGGTTGACACAGCGATGGAAGTAAAAAAAGAAAAAAAGAAAACACTGTGGCAACCAGGCAACTTCTTGCATTGGCCAAGGTACGAAAATTGGACTTGATTACTACTTTGGTGGTTGGGCATCCTTGGAGATCGAGTGTGTGTGTGTGGCTGAGACATATCTCAAGATACGAAGCAAGTGTGGAGTCCCAATCCACAGTTCCATTCTCCCGCAAGGGAAATGGCCAGAAACAGAGGAAGTGAATCTTGGGCTGTGTGCAAGAAATCTCCAGTATGGGGAGTAGGGGGTGGGGTGGGGGTTGAGCACACAGGGCATGGACAAGAAACCTCCAGTAAGGGGAGTTGAGCTCATGGCATCTTCATATACAAGAAATCTCCAGTAAGGGAGGTTGAGTATATGGGGTCTGTATACAAGAAACTTCCAGTATGGGTGGCTGAGTATACAAGGTGTTCAAGAAGTTTCCAATAAGGGGGGTTGAGGACACAACCAGGGTTCGTGTTCAAGAAATCTCCAGTAAGGGAGGATGAGAACACAACCAGATTCAGCCACAGCCACAAGGATTGACTGAGGGTGGAAAATAAAATTCTAGGCCTAGGGAAACTAAAGAAAATGGGGCAAAGAAACACTCCGTAGACATTCCATCCAATAGTCCACTAGGGAACATGTTAAGAGCATTGGGGAGATCTCTGGACCCAGAATAAGGAAAAACAGAAAATGGTAAAATATTGCTGTCTCCTTTGGCCAAAGGAACCCATTAAGGGGCAATCTATTTTCTGGCCCCAATTTGGGTCTGGTGAAACTTGGCTTTGTCAAGCCCTGATCTTATTTGTGAGTAATCAGGCATCAGCTTCTAAGGAAGAGAAGGAATATGCTCTCTGCTGGTTACAACCTACCAGCAGGTCTACAGGTCTCTTCCCTGTAAAAGAAAAAGAAGAGAAATCCTGGGACCCTCTGTCCTGTATCCTGCCACCTTACGGCCTTGGTCAGCTGGTGGCCAACTATGCAGAGGCACTGTGGACAGACACTACAGACAGATCAGGCCAGGGACACCTAACAGGTGCCCAACCAGTAGCTGTGCCCATGACACGCAGGGCACTGGCAGAAATGTACTCTAAGAAAGGAATTAAAGCAGTACAAACAGGACCTGGAGAATTTCCCCAAAGAAATTGCTTAAAGCATTTCCTTCCACCCCAGGTAACTTCTAGCAATTTAATTTGCACCCGAATACCCCCTGCTAAAGCTGCAAGGAGGGGCAATGTTATGTTTGCTAGCCAAGTGCCATCTAATCCCCTAAAAAGCTACTAGGTCCTGAGAACAATAGGATAATGAACTTGCTACAGGTAACAGAAACATCAGAATTTCTGCCTCTCCAGCACAGAGAGAGAGAGAGAGGAAAAAAAAAAAAAAAAAAAGACACTTAAAACTCAGGCCACTTTTCTTCAAACTGTGGTACAAGTGACAGTGGTAGTGGCTTGACTGCCAATTGACACCACCTCTAGGGTTGTAACTGGAGGGCCCTCAACCACCTCACTGCTTCAGCAGTGGGGACATGCCTATATTTTAAGAAAGAGTGTTGTTACACGTGGACGGAACTAATGTCCATTGTAGGCATCCTCTTCAGTGGGGAAGGAAGAAGAATAATCAGATGGACTGTTATAAGAATATAGAAGAGAGCCCTGGCTGCTGTGGCTCAGTGGATTGAGTGTCAGCCTGCAAGCCAAGTGTCGCTGGTTTGATTCCCAGTCAGGGCACATGACTAGGTTGCATGTCAGGTCCTCAGTTGGGGGCACAAGTAAGAGGCAACCACACAGTGATGTTTCTCTCCCTCTCTTTCTCCTTTCCCCTCTCCCTAAAAATAACTAACTAACTAAATAAATAAAACAAAGGAATAAATAAATTGTTTAAAAAAAAAGAATATGGAAAAGAAAGCATCCTCCTGGTCAGGGAATTGTCCTGGCCAAACAAAAGTTTCCCAAAATAGATCCTAGATGGGATAATAACAGGCCAGAGGATAGGGCCCAGATGAGAGACCTTAGGAGTTTCATCATCAGGGGAACCAAGGAGTCTGTTCCCCTGAGCACAGAATGCCTCCAAGGCATTCAAAATACAGCAAGAAAGAGATAAAACTCCATTAAGTGTTCCTACAGTAGCTGGGGGACCAGAAGAGAAAGTATTCTGGTCTAGATCCAGAGAATGCTGTAGGGTAGGGACTCTTAAAAGTCATCTTTGTTATAGAAGCTGGCCAAATATTTGTAAAAATTACAGAAGGTAAATAAATGGGCCAGACAGAAAAACTGAAAAACTCCTCAGAAAAACTCAGAAGTGTACGTTAGAAAAGAGGAGGAGAAGCAAAAACTTCAAAAAGCTGCAGAATATCTCTGCAAATCTAGGAACTTTTAGTTGCTGAATACTGAGTTTGAATATAGTCCTTCACCGTGTGGAAAAGAACAAGGATTTGAAGCATGTTATGGTTAGATATAAAGAAGTAAAGGGTATTTAGAAAGTTTGTGAATGTTGCAGAAGGTCTGTGGAAAGTTGTAAAAATAACAAGAAAACAGATATGGAAGTTTTAAACCTGAGAAAAGAAAACCTCAGCTGTGCATGTGCTGATTTCATGAAAGTGTATTTTGGTCTGTTCTGTTGTGGAATTCTCTATATCTGTTTTTGATCAATAAGACCCAGGAAAGGCTATCCATAAACCGGTCAGGGAGAATGTGTTTTTTTGCCACCTGTGACCCAGAAAGGGTCATTCTGGGCTGATGAGAGTTCTAGCCTGGACAAGTAAGTATGTCTCTGCCAGGGCAGGTCTCTTTAGGAGGCCAGTGTACCTAATGGAGAGAGAGGGCCTAGTTGCCTATGTTTTAAATTATTGCTCTGTTTATGGTCTGAAAGGAAAAATTGAAGTTTCCCATGGAAAGTTAAAACTTCATGTGAAAGAAAGGGAAGAAGGAAAAGTGTGAGGCATGAAAATAAAAAAGGTTTCTTAGAAGTTTATACAGGTTTTGAAAAGAAATTATATGGTTTTAGTAATGGAAGGTATAATGCATGGGAATGCCGTCTTGAAGGACAAGGATTTTCCTCCATGCTCTTATATTTTTCTCCCTACCTGATCCCTCCAGTATTTGGCATTCTTAAGAGGTAAGCAATGACATAAAGTTTCTTTGCATAAAACTAATAAGACCAGTTGCTAATGGTGGTTTGGTCAGCCAAGGCTTTGACTGGGATGTCATGCCTGAAGGAGGCATGCCTGGAATCTGGTGGTTACCAGAAAGCCCTGAGGAATGGGAGTTGACTTTCAAGGCCAGTGAAAGCCAGGAAGAAAAAAGCCTGATATCCTGGTTTGTTGTGTGGTTCGTGGCAATTTTTCTAGGGAAGGAACAAAAGTTGTTTCCTCAAAGATGACTAGGAGAAACCTTAAGACACGATGGAAAACCTGAAGGACTTATGAAAAGCATGGGTCTTACAGGTAAGGCCAGATGGCAAGTGCGTGGCTCAGCTTCTGTATCCAGAAGGGCAGACTGAAAGTCAGCCTGAATGTTCCTAGTGTGAGTTCCAGCAAAGCAGACTTAAGAATTATATGTAATAAATTGCTGCTCTTCTTTATGCAAATGAACAAGCTACATTAAAACTGGACTTAATGCAGTCCCTTTAAGAACAAGGAGGGGACTTCCGGCCAAGATGGAGGCTTAGACGGACGCGCTAGGTCTCCCTCTACAACTAGAGAGGAATACAACTACTTCAAAACAAAGGATAACTAGAAATTCCAGAAAACAAAACTACACGGAAGCCCAACGTATGAAGTTATAAACCAGCGGCGCCCTTTGGGCAGGTAAAAGCGAAAGGGGGCGGAGCTGTTTGCGGTCGCACCTGGGACAGCGGCGGGGAGAACAACCCCGGCTGCAGTCGAACGCCCGGCAGCTCGCGACCCCAACGCTGGGGAAAGCAGTCACCGCATCGTCTTGAACAGTGAGGCCCAGGGGGGCGGGAGGACGGATCCCGGTCTCCTAGCAGAATAACTGTGTGAATCCATCTTGGACCCCCACCCCCAAAGAAAGCGCCACAGGGCTGTGAAATAGGTCGCGGACAGGCGCCAGTCGCTGGATTGTGACGACTACACAGGCACTGCCCCCTACAGCCGGCCCAAGAAAACAAAACGCATCTGTCAAAATGAGGCAGACAACTATAGAAATCCCGGTGGCACAGCTCACCAGGCAACAGATGGAGAACCTGACAGATGAACAAATAAGAAACCTGTCAGATGATCAGTTCTGGGCCATTGTTATCAGGTGGCTTACAGAATTAACAAAAGATCTGGAAAAAGATGAGAAAGAAGCGAAAAACACTCATAACGAAAGGAACAAAACTACATATGAGACAGATGGTGAGGAAAAAAAATCCAGAGTTCATTTCAACAAACTGGAATATGGAGAAGGAACAAGAAGTCAACCAATGCAGGGAGAGGAAATGGGAAGCAACGATGAGAGGATCAGAAACCTCTGGGACAGCTATAAAAGGCCCAACATAAGAATCATTGGTTTGCCAGAGAGCGAGGAAGATGAACTAGAACTTGAAAAATTGAGTGAAAATATAATAAAGGAGAACTTCCCAGACTTGGGGAAGGAAATAGACTTACAGGTCCAGGAAGCACAGAGAGTTCCAACAAAACTGGACCCAGGGAGAACCACTCCAGGACACATTATAATCAAAATGTCAAAAATTAAAGATAAAGAGAGAATCTTAAAAGCAGCAAGAGAGAAGAAAAGAATTATGTACAAAGGGGTCCCAATTAGACTATCAGCTGACTTCTCAAGGGAGACCCTGCAGGCAAGAAGGGACTGGCAAGAAATATTCAAAGTAATGAAAATCCAAAACCTACAACCACGAATACTCTATCCAGCGAAATTGTCATTCAGAATAGAAGGACAGAGAAAGTGTTTCCAGGACAAAATAAAACTGAAAGAGTTCATTAGATCCAAACCACTGTTATATGAGATGTTAAAGGGACTGGTTTAGAAAAAGGAGGATCAAGACAATGAAATCTGAAATGAAAACTGCATCACAAGAAACAACAGAAGCTAGGGAATTGAAACAAAGGCAAACTAAACAAGCAACGAGAGTGGAAAAAGAACTATAGGTACGGAGAACATATTGGGGGGAGGTCAACAGGGAGGGGGAATGGGGAGAGGGAGGGAGAGGATATAGGAATTAAGGATCATGGTAGGAGGGAATGGAATAGACAGAGAGAGGTTGAGAAGAACTGTATGCACAACTAATGGACATGATCTAAAAGGGGGGGACAACTGGAGGGAGGGGGGCCACCGGGTGGAGGGGAGCAGAGGGAAAGGAAATTGGCACAAATGTAATATTATAATCAATAAAACACATTAAAAAAAAAAGTTCATATAGCAAAACTGAACTCCTGGTTGCAAAAAAAAAAAAAAAAAAAAAAAGAACAAGGAGGGTGGGGGATCCAAGATGGCAGAGGGTAAGTGGAAGCTACACTAACTTCTTCCCAGGACCAGTCTGGAATTACAACTTAATTGTGGAGAAATCATCTGGAATAACCAACTGAACACTAGGTGGAGAGAAGTCTTATAACCACGGAGAGACAGAAAAGGCTGCTTCATCACAACGTGACCAGTAGGAAGTGCAGAGACGTGAAAGGGCTGGCTGCGCTCCCACAGGTGGCAGCTGATTGAGAAACAGCTCAGCACAGTAGGGAGTTCCCCCCTGAGAAGGGCAGGAGCTAAACCCCCAGCTGGGCTTCCCAGCCTATAGCAACAGAGTGGAAAGCAAAATAGTATCCAGTTGTGAAAAGTGAAAAGCCACAGGGCTTCTTATTGGCATGAGAGAAATAACTGGAGAAAGAAGCTCTTAAGTGGATCATGTACAAAAGTATTTTGGCGTCAACTTACCCTGGGCTCAAGCAGAGGGAGGGCAGAGGGGACCGAGCTGAATGAGTCCCAGTGTTGACTCTTTCTTCACACTACAGGCAGACCATTCCCCTTCAAATGGCATCAGCCTGAGGGGAAACAAAAGCCTCGCCTACAGGAATTAATTTGCCCTACCCACAGTCCTTAAGCTTGATGGCTGATCACAGACTGAATAGATTAACACCTAAAGGAGACAGACAAAGGCAGTAGATCTCTGGTAGTCTCCAATAGGAAGCCTAGGCTCAGACTGGTATAAAATCTGATGCCACCAGGGGGCAGATCCAGGAAGAGCAGATTGATCTAAGAAGCAGCAACAAACAAGAAGAGTCACAAAAATGGGGAGAAAGAGAAACAACCCCCCATTGAAAGGAAAGGAAGAATCCCCAGAAAGAGTGGTAAATGAAATAAAGGGAAGCTGACTATCAGACATGGAATTCAAAAGATGGATTATAAGGAAACTCAATGAGATCAGCAAGCTCAAAGAAAACTACAAAGAACTCCGGGGAAACTACAAGGAACTTACTTAGAATTACACCAGCATGAAAAAGGACATAGAAGCTATCAATAAGAGCCAGGAGAAAATGAAGAATACAATTTCTGAATTAAAGAACACAGTAGAAAAAACTAAAAACAGGATAGAGGAAGCAGAAGTGAGCTGAAAGACAACATAAAAAAAAATTCCCAGACAGTGCAACAAAATAAAAAAGACTGAAAAAGAATGAAGAGGTTTTAAGAGAGTTGAGGGCAACATGAAACATAATAATAACCATATCATAGGAATATCAGAAGGAGAAGAAGAGGAGCAAGGAATAGAAAAGCTGTTTGAAAAACTGATAGAAAAATTCCCTAACTTGATGAGAGAAAAAGCAAAGCAAGTCCAGGAAGCACTGAGAGTCCCAATGAAGATGAAGCACACCAGGCTGACTTCAAGACACACCACAATTAAAATGTCAACCTTCAAAGACAAAGAGAGAATCTTAAAAGCAGCAGGAGAGAAACAGCTATTAATATAAAAGAGAGCTCCAATAAGGCTATCATCAGATTTCTCAACAAAAACACTACAAGCAAGAATGGAATGGCAAAAATATTCCAAGCAATGAAAAACAAAGGTGTACAACCAAGAATACTCTATCCAGCAAGACTCTCATTCAAAATGGAGTTTTCCAGACAAAAGAAGGCTAAAAGAATATATCTTGACCAAACCAGCATTGCAAGAGATGCTAAAGGGTCTGCTTTAAGAAGATGAAGAAACAGAGAGAAACAGAGAGGAACACAAGTACAAAGAGGGAAAGTGACAATGAATAAGTACCTAGCAATAATAACCTTAAATGTAAATGGATTAAATGCACCAAACAAAAGACATAGGGTAGCTTAATGGATTAGAAAGCATGACCCACATATATGCTGTCTACAAGAGACCCACCTTAGAACACTAGATCTACACAGACTGAAAGTGAAGGGATGGAAAAAAGTATTTCAAGCATAAGGACAGAAAAAAAACGCTGGGGTAGCAATACTTATATCAGACAAAACAGATTTCACACAAAGGCCATAAAAAGAGACAAAAAAGAACAGTTCATAATACCTAAGGGCAAAATCCATTAAGGAGATATAACCTTTGTAAACATATATGCACCCAACATAGGAGCACCCAAATATGTAAGGAAAAGTTTGAAAGACTTCAGGAAGTATATAGACAGCAGCACACTCATAGTAGGGAACTTTAACACCCCATTGTCAACAATGGACAGATATTTGAGGCAAAGAAACTCCAAGAATATTGAGGCATTGAACAACAATCTAGATCAAATGGACTTAGTTGATATATATAAAACTTTTCACTACAAAGAAGCAAAATATACATTATTTTTAAGTGCAAATGAAACATTTTCAAAGATAGACCACATGGTAGGACACAAAACAAGCCTCAACATATTCAAGAAAACTGAAATTATATCATGAATCTTCTCAAATCACAATGGCTTGAAACTAGAAATCAACCTCAAGGAAAAAACTCAAAAACATTCAAACTCATGGAGAATGAATAACATGCTATTAAATAATGAATGGGTTAACAATGACATCAAGGAAGAAATCAAAAAGTTTCTGGAAACTAAAGATAATGAACACACAACTACCCAAATCCTATGGGACACAGCAAAAGCAACCCTGAGAGGGAATTTCATAGCAATACAGGTCTACCTAAAAAAGGACAGAAGAATCTCAAATAAAAGATCTAACCCTACAGCTACTAGAACTAGAGGAACAAGAACAAACAAAGCCCAGAGCGAGTAGAAGGAAGGAAATCATCAAGATCAGAGCAGAATTAAATGACATAGAGACTAAACTAACAATTCAAAAAATCAACAAAAGTAGGAGCTTGTTCTTTGAAAAGATAAACAAAACCAATATGCCTTTAAGCAGGCTCATCAAGAAAAAAAGAGCGAGGACCCAAATAAATAAAAGCAGAAATAAAAGAGGAGAAATCACAATCTATACCACAGAAATACAAAGGATTGTAAGATATTATTACAAACAACTCTATGGCAAGAAATCTGACAACCTAGATGAAACGGACAAATTTCTAGAAACATATAATCTTCCAAAACTGAATCAAGAAGAAGCAGAAAGCCTGAACAGATCAATAACATTCAGTGAAATTGAAGCAGTAATAAAAAAATTTCTGGCAAACAAAATCTCCAGACTGGATGGCTTCACAGGTGAATTTTCCAAAACATTTAAGAAAGAACTAACTACTATCCTTCTCAAACTATTCCAAAAAATCCAGTAAGAGGGAAGACATCCAAATTCATTCTATGAAGCCAGTATCACCCTAATTCCAAAACCAGGTGAAGACAGAACAAAGAAAGAAAACTACAGGCCAATATCGATGATGAACATTGATGCTAAAATCCTAAACAAAATATTGGCAAACAGGATCCAGCCATACATTAGAAAGATCATACAGCAGGATCAAGTGGGATTCATCCCAGGGATGCAAGGATGGTTTAATATTCGCAAATCAATAAACATAATACACTACATAAATAAAATGGAAGACAAAAATCACATGATCATATCAATAGAGAAAGAGCATTTGATAAAGTACAACACCCATTTATGATGAAAGCTCTCAGAAAATGGGAATACAGTGAGCATACCTCAACATAATTAAGACTATACATGAGAAACCTGAAGCCAACATCATACTCAATGGGCAAAAACTAAAAGCATTCCTCCTGAGATCAGGAACAAGACAAGGATGTCCACTTTCTGCACTCATATTCAACATAGGGTTGGAAGTTCTAGTCACAGCAATCAGACAAGAAAAAGAAATAAAAGGCATCCAAATTGGGGAAGAGGAAATAAAACTGTCATTATTTGCAGACAACATGATAGCATACATAGTAAACCCTATAGACTCCACTAAAAAACTATTCAACATAATAAGCAAATTTGGCAAAATAGCAGAATACAAAGTAAATATACAGAGAGAGAAGGCAGTTCTGTACACCAACATTAAAATATCAGAGATAGAAACTGAAAGAAAAATCTCATTTACCATAGCAACAAGAAAAATAAAGTACCTAGAAATAAACTTAACCAAGGAGATAAAAGACCTGTACTCAGAAAACTACATAACACTGAAGAAAGAAATTAAGGAAGATACAAATAAATGGAAGCATACACCATGTTCATGGATGGGAAGAATCAACATCATTAAAATACCCATATTACGCAAAGCAATTTATAGATTCAATGCAATCCCTATTAAAATACCAATGACATATTTCACAGATCTAGAACAAATAGTCCAAAAATTTATATGGAACCAAAAAAGACCCCAAATAGCCACAGCAATGTTGAGGAAGAAGAACATAGTAGGAGGAATCACAATGCCTGATATCAAACTATACTAAAGGCCACGGTAATCAAAGCAGTCTGGTGCTGGCATAAGAACAGAAATATAGACCAATGGAACAGAATAGAGAGCCCAGAAATAAACTCAGGTATATATGGTCAACTAACATTTGACAAAGGGAGAAGGAACATAAAAGGGAGTGAGAATAGCCTCTTCAACAAATGGTGTTGGGAGAGCTAGACAGGAACATGCAAAAAAATGAAACTAGACCACCAACTTACACCATATACCAGAATAAACTCAAGATGGATCAAAGACTTAAATGTAAGCCGTGGCACCATAAAAGTCCTAGAGGAAAACATAGACAGGAGAATTTCAGATATCCCGCGTAGCAACATTTTTACTGATATATCTCCTAAGGCAAGGGAAATAAAGGAAAGAATAAACAAATGGGACTACATCAAACAAAAGAGTTTCTGGTCAGCAAAAGAAAACATCAGCAAGATGAAAAGGGAACCAACCATATGGGAAAATATATTTACTAATGATACCTCAGACAAGGGATTGATCTCCAAAATATCTAAAAAACTTATATGACTCATAACCAAGAAGACCGACAGACCAATTAAAAAATGCGCAAAGGACCTGAACAAACACTTCTCCAAAGAGGACATACAGAGGGTTCATAGACATATGAAAATATGCTCAACATCACTAGCCATCAGGGAGATGCAAATAAAAACCACAATGAGATATCAACTCACACCAGTCAGAATGGCCACCATCAACAAATCAACAAACAACTTGTGCTAGTGAGGATGTGAAGAGAAGGGAACCCTGGTGCACTGCTGGTGGGAATGCAGACTGGTGCAGCCACTATGGAAAACAGTTTGAAATTTCCTCAAAAAACTAAAAATGAAACTGCCTTTTGAACCAACAATTCTATTGCTAAAACTTTATTCGAAGAATCCTGAAACACCAATTCAAAAGAATCTATGCACTCCAATGTTCATAGCAGCACTATTTACAATAGCCAAGTGCTGGAAACAACCTAAGTGCCCATCTGTAGATGAGTGGATCAAAAAAATGTGCTACATCTACACAATGGAATACTACATAGCAGAAAGAAAGAAGAAACTTCCACCATTTTCAACAACATGAATGGAACTAGAGAGAATAGCTTAGCAAAATAAGCCAGGCAATGAAAGAAAAATACCTTATGCTATCACCTATTATAGGACAGTAATGAACAACACAAACAAATGAGCAAAATAGAACCAGGGGTATGTAAACAAGGTGTAGACTAACAATGACAAGGGGGTAGAGGGGAGGGAGAAAAGGGGAAAAAAAGGGGAAGGGTCTAGTCAAAGACCATGTATAAATGACCCATGGACATGGACAACTCGGGGGGGACTGACTGTGGGAGAAAGGGTGGGCAGGGTGTGGGGAAGCAATAGGAAAAAAAAAAGTGAGACAAATGTAATAGAAAAACAAACAAACAAGCAAATTTTTTAGTGGGGGAAAAAAGAAAATATAAAGAATGGGAATGCAATTCTAGTGAGTATTAGAAGGACAAGGATTTTCCTTCACACTGTATATTTTTCTTCCTACCTGATCCCTCCAGAAATTAGCACCCTGAAGAAGTAAAAAATGACATAGGGTTCTTTGCATGAAACTAATAAGACCAGTTGTTAATAGAGGTTTTTTGACCAAGACTTTGACTGGAATATCATGCCTAAAGGAGACATTCTTGGGCTCTGGTTGTTACCAAAAAGCCCTAAGGAACTAAGGGTGACCTTAGAAGGTAATAAAAGCCCACGAGAAAAAAGACCTGGTACCTAGCTTAAATGTACAGTCCATGGCAATCTTTCCAGGGAAGGAATGAAGGTTGCTTTCCTGAAAGATGGCTAGAAGTGATTTTAAAGCACAATGGAAAACCTGAAGGACTTGGAAAAGACAGGTGTTTACATGCAAGGCTGAATAGCAGGTATGTGGCTCAGCTTCTGTGCCCTGAAGGGCAGACTGAAGGTCATCCTCTATGTTTCTTGTGTAAATTTCCGCAAAGCAGACTTAAAGATCATAGGTGATCATTTGCTGCTCTTATTGAGTTTATGCCAATGAACAGGATAAATTAAAAATGGACCTAATGCTGTCCCTTTAATGACAAGGCAGGTAATCTTAAGGAGAAAAATTGTGATCCAAGGAAAATCACAATGCTCAGTGGTAGACTATAAAGTAGTGCAGCTAACTGTTGTTAAAGTTTCTTTTCATTTAAATTTTCCTTTCATTTGTAAGTTAACTAGGTCTGTGGCATGATCAAAGAGGCTTAATTTGCAGGCAAGAAGAATGTCAAATGCCTTGCAACTGGATGTCTTTCCAATAAGACAAGCTTACAGATCTAGAGACTGGTTTGTGGGTTATGTTACATAAATTAGCATGTGTTTTCTGTTTTCAAAGGGCATAAGCCTAGGATCTCACTACCTGAGTGATTGTCTGTATGTATAGGCCTCACTTAATCCTGTCTGTATTGCTGCCTCCTGAGACTGAATGGTTTGGCTGAACTAAGTGGCTGGGTTGGTGAAGAATGAGGTGGTCTGTGGGCTTCACCTTAAAACAGGTTTCTCTTTTCTATCCTAATGGCTTGGACAGAAAGGATGCAGAGGTCTGAAAGCAAAGGAAACTTAAAATATTTCCCTCAGCCCAAGCTAAGTAGAGTGAACCAAGGGTTTTGGACAGGTTTGATGTTCCTGAACATCTTCCTCCAAAGAAGCCCTTCTTTTTTCCTAATAGGGACATTGAAAAGTTAATACCTGCCTTTTGTCATCTAGTGGTTATGGATTGAATGATGTATTTTAACCCTGTTGCCAAATCTGTTGCCTCCAGAATACAACAAGGATGTCAGCCTGTTAAACCAAGCATGCTGTTGTCCAGGGACAGCCAACTGACCTGGAGTCTGCAAGAACCTTCCGCATGTGGGAAGGCCACCCTCCCCTTCACACCCCCACTCTTATTAGAAAATTTTGGACCCAAGGGTAGGTAGGACGACGACCATGCCCAGCTTGAAACAGCTAGAAGAGCATGAGATCGTCGCCCATTGTCCTCTATAAGATTATAAATGGTCTCAAGTCTGAGAGGAAGGGATTATTATTATTTTATTGTTATAAAATTTAATTAATTAATTAAAAAATTAATAATATAGGAAGGGAGAAACTGGAGAGCTTGTATTCATGACCCATGGGCATGGACTGGGGAGGGGTAGAATTGCTGGGGGTGGAGGTTGCTGTACGGGAGGGGAGCAAAGGGGAAAAAAATGAAACTATTGTGACAATATAATCAATAAAATATACCTAAAAAAATGTTGATTGGATAAATTATATTTTTTATAACCAGCAGAGGTTTATCAATTATACTAGTAATGCTATAGAAGGAATAGCTCAACAGTTACATGCCACCAGGTGAGTGGTCTGGGAGAATAGGTTGACACTGGATATAATGTTGGTAGAAAAAAAAGGTGTATGTGTAGTGTTGTACCTTTATCCCTAATAACACTGGGAAACAATTTTTAATGTAATTCCTGTAGATTTCGAATTTTCAGCTGTTTTAGATTTAAATAGGCATGCTGATTTCAAAACTGCAGCTAGTTTTCTTCTATCATGTCAAGTTTTTTGTACAGCTTATCTTTTTTTCTTAGTCTTTTATCCATGCAATGTTTCTTTCTTTCTTTTTTTAAGTATATTTTATTTATTATATTGTTACAATAGTTCCAATTTTTTCTCCTTTGTTCCCCTCCACCCAGCAACCCCCTCCCCCAACAATCCGCCCCCAAGTCCATGCCCATGGGTCGTACATACAAGCTCTCCTGCCTCACCCTTTCATATATTCTTCTTCTTTTTTTAAAAAATAATTAATTAGTTAATTAATTATTTTAACAATAAAAAATAACAAGCCCTCCCTCTCAGACTTAAGACCCTTTATAATCTTATAAAGGACAATTGGTGAAGGTCTCGAGCTCCTCTAGCTGCTTCAAGCTTGGCATGCTTGTCGTCCTACCTACCCTTGGGTCCAGAAATCCCTAATAAGAGTGGGGGTGTGAAGGGGAGGGTGGCCTTCCCATATGCGGAAGGATCGTGCAGACTCCAGGTCGGTTGGCTGTCCTCAGATAACGGCATGCTTGATTTAACAGGCTGGTATCCTTGTTGTATTTGGGAGGCAACAGATTTGGCAAAAGGGTTAAAGGACACCATTCAATCCATAACCACTAGATGACAAAAGGCAGGTATTAATTTTTCAATGTCCCACATTAGGGAAAAGAAGGGCTTCTTTGGAGGAAGGTGTGCAAGGTATATCTCACCTGTCCAAAACCCCTTTGCCCATTATACTTAGTTAGGGCTGAGGGAAACATTTTAGGCTTCCCCCCTCTCAGGCCTCTGGGCACTTTCTACCCGAGCCATAAGGACAGAAAAGAGAAACCAGTTTTAAAGTGAAGCTCACAGACCACTCCATTCTTCACCAACCCAGCCACTTAGTTCAGCCAAACCATTCAGTCTCAGGAGGCAGCAATGCAGGCAGGATTAAGTGAGGCCTATACGTACAGACAATCACTCAGGTAATGAGATCATAGGGTTGTGCCCTTTGAAAACAGAAAACACATGCTAATTTATGTAACATAACCCACATACAAGTCTATAAATATGTAGGACAGTCTTATCGGAAAGACATCTAGTTGCAAGGCATTTGACATTCTTCTTGCCTGTAAATTAAACATCTTTGATAATGCCACAGACATAGTTTAACTTTCAAATGAAAACAGATTTTAAATGAAAAGAAACTTTAATGATGGTTAGCTGCACTACTTCATAGTCTACCACTGAGCATTGTGATTTTCCTTGGATCACAATTTTTCTCCTTAAGATTACCTGCCTTGTAATTAAAGGGACAGCATTAGGTCCATTTTTAATTTATCCTGTTCATTGGCATAAACTCAATAAGAGCAGCAAATGATCACCTATGATCTTTAAGTCTGCTTTGCGGGAACTTACACAAGAAACATAGAGGATGACCTTCAGTCTGCCCTTCAGGGCACAGAAGCTGAGCCACATACCTGCTATTCAGCCTTGCCTGTAAACACCTGTCTTTTCCAAGTCCTTCAGGTTTTCCATTGTGCTTTAAAATCACTTCTAGCCATCTTTCAGGAAAGCAACCTTCATTCCTTCCCTGGAAAGATTGCCATGGACCGCGCATCCATCCAAGGTACCAGGTCTTTTATCTTGTGGACTTTTATTACTTTTGAAAATCAATCCCAGTTCCTCAGGGCTTTTGGTAACAACCAAAGCCCAAGCATGTCTCCTTTAGGGATGACATTCCAGTCAAAGTCTTAGTTAAAAAAACAAACAAACAAAAACCTCTATTAACAACTGGTCTTACTAGTTTTATGCAAAGAAACTTATGTCATTACTTATGTCTTTAGAATGCCAAACTCTGGAAGGATCAGATAGGGAGAAAAATACACAGTCTGAAGGAAAATCCTTGTCCTTCTAATATTCACTGAACTTGCATTTCTATTCTTTATATTTTCATTTTTCCCCCACTAAAAATTTTTTTTATTACAGTTGTCCCACTTTTTTCTCCCTCTTTCTTTCCTGCACCCTGCCCCCCTTCTCCCACAGTCAGTCTTCCCCAAGTTGTCCATGTCCATGGGTCATTTATACATGTTCTTTGACTAGACCCTTCCCCTTCTTATCCCCTTCTCTCCTCCCATCTCCCCCTTTCTTACTGTTAGTTTATTCCTTGTTTACATACCTCTGGTTCAATTTTGCTCATTTGTTTGTGTTGTTCATTAGTTTCCTGTAATAGGTGATAGCATAAGGTATTTTTCATTCGTTTCCTGGCTTATTTCGCTAAGCATAATTCTCTCTAGTTCCAACCATGTTGTTGTAAATGGTAGAAGTTCCTTCTTTCTTTCAGTACTTATTCATTGTCATTTTTCCCCTTTGTACTCGTGTTCCTCTCTGTCTCTCTCTGTTTCTTCATCTTCTTAAAGCAGACCCTTCAGCATCTCTTACAATGCTGGTTTGGTGGACATGTATTCTTTTAGCCTTCTTTTGTCTTGGAAACTCCTTATTTCACCTTCCATTTTGAACGAGAGTCTTGCTGGGTAGGGTATTATTGGTTGTAGGCCTTTGTTTTTCATTGATTGGAATATTTTTTGCCATTCCCTTCTGGCTTGTAGTGTTTCTTCTGAGAAATCTGATGATAGCCTTATTGGAGCTCCCTTGTATGTTATTAGTTGTTTTTCTCTTGCTGCTTTTAGGATTCTCTCTTTGTCTTTGAATGTTGTCATTTTAATTATGATGTGTCTTGAAGTGGGCCTGTTGGGGTTTATCTTCATTGGGACCCTCTGTGCTTCCTGGACTTGCGTGACTCTTTCTCTCGTAATGTTAGGGAAGTTTTCTGTCATTAGTTTTTCAAAGAGGTTTTCTATCCCTTGCTCTTCTTCTCCTTCTGGAATTCCTATGATACAGATATTATTACATTTCATGTTGTCCTGCAGCTTTCTTAGAGCCTCTTCAGTCTTGTTTAGTCTTTTTTCATTTTGTTGCACTGTCTGGGAGTTTTTGTCTAAGTTGTCCTCCAGCTCGCTGATCCGATCTTCTGCTTCCTCTAGCCTGCTTTTCATTCCTTCTACTGTGTTCTTCAATTCAGAGATCATATTCTTCATTTCCTCCTGGCTCTTACTGATAGCTTCTATGTCCTTTTTCATGCTGGTGTAATTCTCAGTAAGTTCCTTGTACTTTTCCTGGAGTTCCCTGTAATTTTTCTGGAGTTCTTTGTAGTTTCCACTGAGCTCATGGAGCTACTCTATAATCCATGTTTTGAATTCTGTATCAGTTAGTTTACTCCCCTCTATTTCATTTAGCACTCTTTCTGGGGATTCTACCTTTCCTTTTGATGGGGGGTTGTTTCTCTGTTTCCCCAATTTTGTGACTTCTATTGTTTGTTGGTGCTTCTTAGAATGATCTGCACTTCCTGGGTTTGCCCCTGGTGGCGTCAAATCCTGTACCAGTCTGGGCCTAGGCAGCCTGTTGGAGACTTCCAGGGATCTACTGCCTCTGTCTTCTTTAGTTGTTAATCTATTCAATCTGTGATTAGCCATCAGGCTTTAGGACCATGGGTGTGGCAGCTTAATTCCTGTAGGCTGGGCTTTTGCTTCCCCTCAGGCTGATGCCACTTGGCCGGGAATGGTCTGCCTGCAGTGTGGGGATGAGTCAGCACTGGGACCTGGCTAGCCACTTCCCCAGCTCTCCCCTCAAAGCCACCACACCAAAATCTCCCCAAGAGTCTCCAGTCCTCTCTGCCTTCCCTCTGCTTGAGCCCAGGGTAAGTGGGGTCAAAATATTTTCATATATGATCTACTTAAGAGCTTTTTTTCTCCAGCTGTTTCTCTCTGGCTAGCAAGAAACCCTGTGGCTATTTGCTTTTCTCAGTTGGATACTATTTTACTTTCCACTCTGTTGGTGTAAGCTGGGAAGCTCAGCTGGGGGTTTAGACCCTGACTTTTTCAAGGGGAATCCCTGGCTGCTGAGCTGTTTCTCAGTCCCTTCAGCTGCCACCCTTGTGAGCCCAGCCAGTCCTTCCATGTCTCCGCACTCCCTACCAGTCACGTTGTGACGTAGCGGTCTTTTCTGTCTCTCCGTGGTTATAAGACTTTTCTCCAGCTAGTGTTTGGTTGGTTATTTCAGATGATTTCTCCAAAATTAAGTTGTAAATCCAGACTAGTTCTGGGAGGAGGTTAGTGTAGCTTCCACTTACTCCTCCACCATCTTGTTTCTACTGTACAGCTTATCTTAATGTGACTGCTCTAGACTGGATTGAACCTGGATTGAGGGAAGCACTAGTGCTTTCCTACTGGCTGAGAGCAAACCTCCTTCGAGTGGGGAGGGATGGGGGTTGACCTTGGAGACCAGTGACAGGTTCATACTTGTCTAGGCTATTCAGTTACACATGAGACAGTGTGGTGAGAGGTTGTGTGCTGCTCAATATAGTGAATCGTATTCCGAAGTGTAGTCGGAGTTCTTGTCTGTATACAAGGAGTTAGCACAATTTATTTTTTTATTTACATATATACTTATTTCCTTTCCTTCAGATCATGTCTGCCTCTGCTATTTCTCATCTTAAGTGATCATGTCTGCCTCTGCTATTTCTCATCTTAAGTGCCTAAACAACCCTGATTCATTTTGTTCTATCTGTGGCAGTTTTATCATTCTCAAAGGACAAACATCAGTGCATTTGTCAAGCAAGCCTATTTTGCATATTTTAAAGTAAAACTTGGTGATCAGGATAAATCTTGGGCCCCTCACAAAGTGTTCAAGCAGTGTGTTGAGAGTTTATGGATGTGCACAAAGGGAATATGTGATCAATTGCCATTTGGTATACCTATGGTTTGGTGAGAGCCCAGAGATCATTCAAGTGACTGTTACTTTTGTATAGTGAAAATGTCAGGATATAACAAGAAAAATAAATGTAAAATAGACTATCCTAGTCTACCATCAGCTATACACCCAGTGCCTCATTCAGCTGAAATCCCAGTGCCAGTTTTCATTGAACTACTCTCTTTTGAAAAACAGGAGTATGGTGAAGAACAAAGTGACAGCAACGATGAAGATTTTGAAATTGGAGAAGACCCTGTTCATAAGGGATTTGGTCAGCTTGAGTTGAATGATTTGGCATGAGGTTTGGGACTATCCAAAAAGGCTTTAGAACTCCTAGCATCAAGGCTTCATAAAACTATCTTGCTTGAAAAAGGAGCAAAGGCATCCTATGGTGACTCTTCATTGATAGCTCAAAGCAGAGCTTGAAGTGTGTCCTCCTTCACAATAGCAATTTATTTGGTTCTGTCCCAGTTGACCATTCAGTTTGTTTTCATGAAGAATATGAAGACATAAAGAGAGTCATTGATCTGTTGAATTATCACAAGCACAATTGGATCATCTGTGTTGATCTTGAAATGGCATGCTTCCTTCTTGGTCAGCAATGTGTATACATCAGGTATCCCTGTTTTCTGTGTATGTGGGACAGCAGAGCTCATGCAAAGCACTGGGTGCAGTCGAATTGGCCTCCAAGGTCTGACCTCAAACCTGTTGATCCAAACATTCTACATGAGCCACTTACTGACAGAAAGAACATTATATTCTCACCTCTGCACATAAAATGGGGTCTCATGAAGCATCAAGGTGCATTTTCTTCATAACCATCTTGTTGACTTCACAGAAAACCTTGGTGCAGTCAGTGATGAGCAAGGTGAACAATTCCACAAAGATTTGAAGGTCATGGAGGCACAGTATCAGGGTAGATGGGATGTACATATGATGACTGACTATTGTTGGAGCATCAGGCAAGATTTTCCACAGATTGAACACTCCAAGAAAGCTATAAGCATAAATTTTTACCTTAATATGTATGTTTGGTTTCAGAACTTTATTATTTGTACACAATTTGACTTACAGTCACAATATATAGCCTTTATATAAATAAAATAACTCTAAATAAGCAGTATATTCTGGTAATTTTTAATTTATTTTCCTTTGTATGTACATTTTGTATGATTTGGGGGGCAAAGGGAGGGTATCCTGTACCTTAAAAAGTTGACATGATAGAGAAAAACTGGTGTTTTTTTTGGATTCAGGTGCCAAAAGTTAGTCAAAAACAAGTGTCAGATCTAACTCAATGAAAAATGTGTTTCCCAGCGTAATACAGCCCATGATGGAACTATCACTAAGGGTCTTCAGGGACTGACTACCTTAGCAAATGAACTAGCAGAAAACTCAGGAATCGACAATCCCAAAACAGTATGGTTAGAAAACTGGTTTGGCAATTGCAAAGAAATGATCTCATCAGCTCTTGTATCCCTTATAGTGGTAGCAGGCATCCTCACAGTTTTATGCTGTTGTATTTATTCCCTGCAACAGAAGTTTAGTTCAGAGAATGATTGAGACTGCACTAACTAAATAGATGCCAGCAATTTATCATAATCTCCTCCTCCTAGAGGCCAAAGGAAATCATTGCTATGAGGAAGAAAGTCAGAAAATCTACCTTAGGTTTGAAAGGACAAATAAAAGTTTTGAGTAGTCAATTTCCAAAAAAAGACAGGGGGGATTGTAAGGGGCAAGGAAATGGTAACTCTCAAACCAGTTGAAAATAATTAGCAGCCAAGGACAAATGTAATTAAATCTCGAATCAGGGGGTCTCTGAGCCAGAGTTAACAGTCTAAGCACATTAACAGGTCAGGAAGGGGGCATTCCACAGCTCCGTACAAATGCTTTTGAGAACCAAGGATATCTGAGATCATAGCGGGGAGATATTCATCACCAAACTCAGAGAAATGGGAAAACGTAGCTAGACAGCCCAGCATACAGGATAGGGAAATTTCGAAGAAGAGCTGGAGACAGACCTATAACCAGATCACCCTGAGTTAATTATCACCCTCAGTTAATTTAGCTCATCAAGTTAGTTTGTAACTCCAGAGTATCCAGCATGGAAAAACAGAGAAGGAGAAAGAGGGGATGGGGGGAAATGGGGTTTTTTACTCACATTAGGATAAAAACAGCTAGCTGCATTTTTTTGGTGAGCATCTTTTGATCTGGCCATGCCCAGAGCTGCAGATCTGTGAGTAAACAACTGCCTCAGTTACTGCTGAAGTCCTGTGTCCTGGTGTTTTTATTGTGAGAATTTCTCACAGAGGGAAGTAAAGAAAGCAGTCTACAGAGTGGGAGAAAATATTTGCAAACCATATGTCTAACAAGGGGTTAAAATCCAAAATAGACAAGGAGCTCCTACAACTCAATAGCAAAAAGTAAATAAATAAATAATAATAATAACCCAATTTTAAATTGGGCTAAGGGGCAAATATACATTTATCCTAAGAAGACATCAAATGGCCAACAGGTATATAATAAGATACTCAACACCACTAATGGCCAGGGAAATATTACAATAAGATACCACCTCACATCTGTTAAGATGGCTACTACTGTGAGAAATGCTCACAATAAAAACACCGGGACACAAGACTTTAGCAGTAACCAAGGCAGTTGTTTATTCACAGATCTGCAGCTCCAGGTGCAGCCAGATCAAAAGGTGCTCACCAATAATATGGAGCTGGCTGTCTTTATCCTAACATGAGTGAAACCCCCCCCCCCTTCTCCTCCGTTTTTCCATGCTGGATGCTCTGGAGTTACAATCTAACGCGATGAGCTAAATTAACTGAGGGTGATAATTAACTCAGGGTGATCTGGTTATAGGTCTGTCTCCAGCTCTTTGAAATTTTCCTAACTTGTCTGCTGCGCTTTCTAGCTACATTTTCCCATTTCCTTGTGTTTGGTGATGAATATCCCCGCCCCCCTGCCTTTTGATTTCAGATATCATTGGTTCTCAAAAGCACTTGTGTTGAGCTGCAGAATGCCCCTTTCCTGATTTGTAAATATGCTAATACCGTTAACTCTGGCTCTGAGACCCTTTGATTACATTTGTCCTTTGCTGCGAATTATTTTCTACTGATTTGGGAGTCACCAGTTTCCTTTCCCCTTACACTATATAAAAAAAAAGTGTTGGTAAGAATGTGGAGAAATTGAGACCCTTCCTTGCTGTTGGTGGGAAAGTAAAATGGTGCAGCTGCTATAGAAAACAATGTGAAGGTTCCTCAAAAACTTTAAAAAAGAACTGCCATATGAGCCAGCAATCCCACTCCTAGGCATTTATCCAAAAGAATTGAAATCAGGATCTTGAAAAGGTATGTGCACTCACTTGTTTATTACAGTATTATTCATAATAGCCTACATGTGAAAACAACCTAAATGTTCATTAGTGAACAAATGGATAACTAAAATATATTGTATATACACACATGGACAATTACTCAACCTTAAGAAAAAGGAAATCCTGTCACATGCTACGACATTGATGGACCTTGGGGATATTATGCTAAGGGAAATATGCTAGTCACAGAAGGATAAATATTGAATGATTCCTCTTACATGAGGTATCTAAAGTAGTCAAACTCATAGAAGCAGAGAATAGAATGGTGGTTGCCAGGGTGTTGATAATTAACAAGTATAAAGTTTCAGTTTTGCAAAATGAATACATTCTAAAGATCTGCTGTACAACATTGAGCCTACGGTGAACGATCAGAGTAGCTCTTATGTTAAATGTTCTTATCACACTTTAAAACAAATAAATCTTCCAATGAGGTATTCGCCCAAGCTATATCTACTATTAAACCTAGACCAGGTAGATGTGTCTCAATATTGCAACCCAAGGACCCTGAATTCCCCTCTTCATGCGTTTTTGTCATACATTGTCTTCCCATCTAAAATATAAGCTCTCTGAGCAGAGGAGTTTTCATAGTGCTTATATAACGCCTGGCCCAGAGCAGATATTTGAGGAATAAATGTTTATAAATTTTGTGGAATGAGTGAAACTATATGTAGTTCTACATATAGTCACCACTATATCCCAGAACCTCAAATAATGTCTGGTACATGCCTGTGTGTGGGCCACTTGTTGGTGGATTGAACACAACATTGAATGTAAAAGGCCTTTTACTAGGCAGGCTGTAGCTCTGCTTTTCCTCATTCTTCTTTGACTTTCTGTCTTTGACACGTTTTTTTCTACATCTTGAAAACATATATTATGTGCAAATGGAACCATTTCTTTTAGGTCCAGGTTGCATAAACCAGTTGTTCTGTAAGCCCTGTTGTATCTATGTACAATCCTATACAGCAGCACTCTGCAACCTTTTTGGCACCATGGACTGGTTTTGTGGAAGACAACCTTTCCATGAATGGGAAGAGAGGGGAGGACAGGAGGTGGAGTTCAGGTGAGCTTCACTTGGGGCCAGTTCCTAACAGGCTGTGGACCATTAGGGGTCCAGAGCCCAGGGGTTGGGCATCCTTGCTATACAGTACTCTGGACTGTCATAAATTAAACATCAATAATAATCTATTTGTAAGATTCTTTCCTGAATCTAGTTTTTAAAGAGTGTGGATTCAGTTGTTGATAGTTGTGAGTTTGTTGTCATTTTAGTGTACATAGTTTTCATTTTCTTTTTCTTAAATAAATCTCTTTAACATTTCATATAATAATGGCTTGGTGATGACGAACTCTTTTAGCTTTACCTTGTCTGGGAAGCACTTCATCTGCCCTTCCATTCTAAATGATGGCTTTGCTGGATAGAGTAATCTTGGTTGTAGGGCCTTGCTTTTCATCACATTGAGTACTTCTTGCCAGCCTCTTATGCCTGCAAAGTTTTTTGAGAAATCAGCTGATAGTCTTATAGACACACCTCTTTAGGTAACTCTCCATTTTTCTCTTGCTGCTTTTAGGATTCTTTATCTTTCAGTTTTGACATTTTAATTATAATGTGTCTTCATGTGGTCCTCTTTGGGGGTAGCTTGTTTGGGACTCTCTGTGCTTCCTGGACTTGTAAGTCTATTTCCCTTGCCAAAATTAGGGAGTTATCCTTCATTATTTTTTCACATAAGTTTTCAATTTCTTGCTCTTCCTCTTCTCCTTCTGGCACCCCTATGATTCAGATGTTGGCACGTTTAAAGTTACCCTAGAGATTCCTAAGCCTCTGCTCATTTTTTTCAATTCTTGTTTCCTCATTCTGTACTGGTTGACTGTTTTTTTCTTCCTTATGTTCCAAATCATTGATCTGAACCCCAGTTTTCTTTCTTTCACCATTGGTTTTGTGTGGATTTTTCTTTGTTTCATTTAGCATAGCCTTCACTTCTTCCCTTATGCGTTTGCCATACTTAAGCATATCTGTCAAGCCTGTGAGTATCTTTATCACCAATGTTTTGAACTCTGTGTCTGTTAGGTTGGCTATCTTCTCATTTGTGATGTTGGTTATCTTCTTGTCACTTTGTTTTCCCACTAGAATCTTGATTCATTCCCTCTATTGGGTCATAATTTCCTGTCTCCTCATCTTGACAGGCTCCTGTGTTTTTTTTGCCTCTGTGCTATAGGTAGAGCTGTCACTCCTGTTAGGTTGTAAGGGGCGGAGCCTTGGGTATTCATCAGTACAAGGTGACCCGTTTCACCACATTGGGGTGCTGTATGTGGGGGAGGGGTCTGAGAGGGAACAATGCTGCTTGCCCAGCACTCGCCTCTTTTCCAGGCACTTCTCCAACTTCTGTATGGGACTGGCGCCCCTCTAGCTGTTGCCCTGGCTCTTGTTCCCAGAGTGGGTGGATCTGTGGATGTTCTAGGACTGTGGGGCCCTTTAAACAAGAAGACTCTGCTGAGCCACTGGCAGTTTCTGCCTCCACCCCAACCCCCACTGGTTTGCACAGTCAGAAGCAATGAGACTTGATTTTCCCCATTGCTGGGACCGTGAACTGCACTGTCTGGGGAGGAGCTGGGAACATTCCCCAGGTGTGCCTCCTGACTTTTTAAAATGTGTACCTGTGCTTTCCTCTGGCCTGCCACTGCCGCTGCTGCCACCACACCGTGTCCTCTCCACCCTGGTTCCACCCCTCCTACCTGTCTGCATGAGTATTTCTTCTTTATATCTTTGTTTGTTGGACTTTCATGCAGCTCGATTTTCTGGAACTTCTGGTTGTCTCTAGTTTTGAGGTAGTTGTATTCCTTCTTAGTTGTGGAGAGAGATGTAGCATGTCTGTCTATGCCTCCATCTTGGCCAGAAGTCACAAGGTGACTTTTTAAGGTATATTTTAGTGATTATGTTATTATACTTGTCCCAGTTTCCCCCCCTTTGCCCCCCCCACCCGGTACCCCTCTTCCCTTCATCAATCCTCCTCCCTTAGTTTATGTCCATGGGTTGTGTATGTAAGGTTTTTGTTCACCATTTCTTATGCTATTCTTAACATCCTTCCATCTATTTTGTTCCCACCAGTTATGCTTCTTGATCCCTGCACCATTTCCCCCTTTATCCCTCTTCCCTCTCCCAGTTGATAACCCTCCAAATAATCTCCATACCTATGATTCTGTCCCTGTTCTGGTTGTTTGTTCAGTTTTTGCTTTTGTTTTCTAGATTCAGTTGTTGATAGTTGTGAGTTTATTTTCATTTCAATGTTCATAGTTTTGGTCTTCTTTTTATTTTTTTAATATGCTTTATTGTTTATGCTATTACAGTTGCCCCAATTTCTTTTCCCTTTGTTCACCTCCACCCAGGGACCCCCCCTCCCTCCAGTTGTCCCCCGCCCTTAGTCCATGCCCATTGGTTGTGCATATAGTTCTTCTTGACATCTTCCTATTTACTCCACTATCTCCTACTATGCTTCTTAATTCCTGTATCATCTCCCTCCCTTTCCCCACTTCCCCCTCCCCACTGACCAGCCCCCAAAATGTTTCTCATACCTGTAATGCTTTTCCCACTCTCGTTGCCTACTTAGTTTGTCTTTGTTTTGGTTCCCTAGCTTCTGTTGTTTGTTGTTGTGATACAGTTTTCATTTTAATGTTCATAGTTTTGATCCTTTTTCTCCTAAACAAGTCCCTTTAACATTTCATATAACAGTGGCTTGGATCTGATGAACTCCTTCAGTTTTCCTTTGTCCTGGAAGCACTTTCTCTGCCCTTCTATTCTGAATGACCTTTTGCTTTTCATTCCTTTGAATATTTCTTGCCAGTTCCTTCTTACCTGCAGACTTTCTTTTGAGAAATCAGCTGACAGTCTTATTGGGACTCCTTTGTATGTAATTCTCTTCTCTCTTGCTGCTTTTAAGATTCTCTCTTTAACCTTAATTTTTAACATTTTGATTCTAATGTGTCTTGATGTGGTTCTCCCTGGGTCCAGTTTTTTTGGAACTCTCTGTGCTTCCTGGACCTGTAAGTCTATTTCCTTCCACAAGTTAGGGAAGTCCTGCTTCATTATTTTTTTCACATAATTTTTCAATTTCTAGTTCTTCTTCACCTTCTGGCAGTCCTATAATTCGGATGTTGGCCCGCTTATAGCTGTCTGATAAGTTTCTGAGCCTCTCCTCGTTTTCCTCACTTCTCGTTCTCTCTTTCTGCACTGGTTGACTGTTTGTTCCTTCCCTATGTTCTGATTTGTTAATTTGATCACTGGTTTTCTTTCCCTCACCACTAGTTTTATATGTGTTTTTGTTCATTTCAGCAGGACTAGCCTTCGTTTCTTTCCTGTCTTTTTTAAGATCTGCCATTAGGTCTATAAGCATTTTTATAACCAAAGCTCTGAACTGAGCATCAGAAAGATTTCCTATCTGCTGAGCCATTAGATTAGATATTTGCTGTCTGGTCAGTTTCGTCACCGGGATCTCTATCATGATCTGTGCCATCCTGACACTTTTGTGTTTACCTTAACACCCTGGGCAGGGCTGTCACGCCTCCTACACTATAGGGGGTGGAGCCCCGTGCACTCATCACAACTAGGCGACCTGTCTCACTACGCTGTGGCATTTTCTGCAGGGGTGGGAATTCAAGATGGATTCCTGCCTTGTCACTCTCTGCTGAGAGACCAGGAGCCTCCTCCTCCATCCCTACCCCATCCAGGCCTCACAGTCCAAGGCAATCGAGGTCTGCCTTCCTCGGCTTTGGAATCGCAAGCTGATGGGTCTGGTCTGCAGTCGAGGGTGCTCACCAGTTGCTTCTCTCATTCCCCCTAACTATGGGTGTCTGTGCTTACTGCTCTCCTGCCTCCGTCACTGCTGCTGTCATGGATAGCACAGCTTGAACTCTCCTCCCTGGCTTCATTCCTCCTACCTGTCTGGATGAGCACCACTTCTTTGTAACTTCATACGTTGGACTTCCATTTATTTTCTGGAACTTCTGGTTATTGCTGGTTTTGCGGTAGTTGTATTCCTTCTTAGTTGTGGAGAGAGATGGAGCATGTTAGTCTAGGCCTCCATCTTGCTGGAAGTCTCCTGTGTTTGTTCTGATCTTCTTTTTCTTAAATAAGTCCCTTTAACATTTCATATAAGGCCTTGGTGCTAATGAACTCCTTTAGCTTTATCTTGTGGGGGAAGCACTTTATCTGCCCTTCCATTCTAAATGATAGCTTTGCTGGATAGAGTAATCATGGCTGTAGGTCCTTGATTTTAATCACTTTAAATACTTCTTGCCAGCCCCTTCTTGCCTGAAAAGTTTCCTTTGAGTAATCAGCTGATAGCAATATGGGTACTCCTTTATAGGTAACTCTCTGTTTTTCTCTTGCTGCTTTTAAGATTATCTCTTTACCTTTAACCTTTGGCATTTTAATTATGATGTGTTTTGGTGTGGTCCTCTTTGGGTCCAATTTGTTTGGGACTCTCCGTGCTTCCTGGACTTGATTTCCATTTTCAGATTTGGAAAGTTTTTCTCCATTATTTTTTAAAATAAGTTTTCAATTTTTGTTCTTTTTCTTCTCCTTCTGGAACCCCTTTGATTTGGATGTTAGCACTTTCGAAGATGTGGCAGAGTCTTCTTAAACTCTCCTCGTGTTTTGAAATCTTGTTTCTTCATTTTGTTCTGGTCGAATGTTTATATCATCTTTATATTCCAAATCATTGATTTCAATACCAGCTTCCTTCCCATCACTGCTGGTCCCTTATATATTTTTATTTCTCTTTGTATAACCTTTACTTCTTCCTTGATTTTGTGACCATACTCAATCATTTGTATGAGCATCCTTACTACCAGTGTTTTGAATTATGCATCTGACAGGTTGATGGCCACTTCCTTTTTACTTAGTTTTTTTCCTGGAGTTTTGATCTGTTCTTTCATTGGGGCCATACTTCGCTGTTTCAACTTGATAGCTTTCCTGTGTTTGCCTTATGTATTAGGTAGAGCTGCTGCACCTATTATGTTGTAAGGGGTGGAGCCTTAGGAACTCATCACTGCTGCACAACCTAGTTCACTGCTTTGTGGGGCTGTATGTGGGGGAGAGCTCAGGGAGGGAACAATCCTGCTCACTTAGCACTCACTCCATTTCCAGTCATTTCACCCACTTCTTGTATGCGAGTGGCACCCTGCTAGCTGTTGCTCTGTCGATAGTTCCCAGAGTTGGTGGGTTTGTGTACATTCTAGGACCATGGGGAGCCTTCTAAATGGACTGTCTTGAGAGACATGCAGTTTCTTCCACAGCCCCAACTCTCTCTGGTTTTAACAGCCAGAAGCAATGAGGCTTTGTTTTTCCCGGTGCTGGAACTGTGAGCTGCAGTCTAGCCTGTGGCTGGGATGGTTCCCCAGGTGTCCCTCAAGGCTTCCATAATGTGTCACTGTTTGTTCAATGAGCCAGCCATAGCCTCTGCCTTGCCACTGCTGCCTATCGCCACCTGCTGCTGCCTACCAGCACTGCCACCACCACACTCACCTTCCCTGCTCCGTCTCCTCTGCTCTGCCCCAGCCACTGTCTGGTTGAACACTTCCTTTTTAAATCATTGGCTGTTGGGCTTCCATACAGTTCAATTTTCTGGAAATTCTCATTCTTTTCTTTCTTTCGAGGTAGTTGTAATCCTTCATGTTTATGTGAGGAGGTGAAGTGTGTCCATCTATGCCCCCATCTTGGCTGGAAGTGCCTCTCTAGCAAGTTGCTTTTTATCAAACTACATTTACCCACCTGAGTTAATAATCATATTGCTACAGATGTTAAGATTCATGACACATGCTTTAGGTAACTGTGAAAAGTCACAAAACATCATGTATTAATTTTGAGGTTAATCATTTCCTCATCCATACCTGAATTGAACATTAACTTAGTGAATTTTTTTTGTTCTTCAGGATAATACCGTTTAGTCACTAAAATCTCCAGTATAAGGGGACATGGCCCTACTGACACCTTGACTTAGGACTTCTGACCTCCAGAACTGTGAAACAATAGATTTCTGCTGTTTTAAGCACCCAAACTGTGGTAATTTATTATGGCAGATCTAGGAAACAAACACAGTTGATATTTTCTGTTTTGTTTTGTTTTATTTTTGTTCCATTACAGTTGTCCCATTTTTCCCTCATTGATCTACACTGCCCCACCCCTCCCCCACTCCCACAGTCAATCCCTACTCTGTTGTTCATGACCACTGGTCATTTATACACATTCCTTGACTAGACCCCTTCCCCTTATTTACTCCCTTCTTCTCCCTCCCCTTTGGTCACTGTCAGTCTATTCCTTGTTTCCATGTCTCTGGTTCAATTTTTCTCATTTGCTTGTTTTGTTCACTAAGTTTCTCTAATAGGTGAGATCATATGGTATTTGTCTTTTGCCACCTGACTTATTTCACTTAGCATAATAATCTCAGTTCCATCCATGCTCTTGTGAAAGGTAGGAGTTCTTTCTTTCTGCTGCATAGTATTCTATTGTGTAACTGTACCATAGATTTTTGACCCACCCAATTACTGATGGGCACTCAGGCTGTTTCCAGCACATGGTTATTATAAATAACACTGCTATGAACATAGAGGTGCATAGGTTATTTTGAATTGGTGTTTCAGGATTCTTAGGGTATAATCCCAGCAGTGGAATTGCTGGGTCAAAAGGCAGTTCCAGTTTTAGTTTTTTTCTTTTTTTTTTTTAGGAAATTTCATATTGTTTTCCACAGTGGCTGAACCAGTCTGCATTCTCACCAACAGTGCACTAGGGTTCCCTTTTCTCCACATCCTTGCCAGCACTTGTTGTTTGTTAGTTTGATAATGATAGCCATTCTGACTGATGTGAGGTGGTATCTCATTGTAATTTTAATTTGCATCTCTTTGATGGTTAGTGATGTTGAACATTCTTTCATATGCCTGTAGGTCCTCTGTATGTCCTCCTTGTAAAATTGTCTGTTCATGCCCTTCGCCCATTTTTAAATTGGATTGTCCTTCTTGGTGTTGAGTTATATAATTTCTTTATATGTTTTAGAGATTAAACCCTTGTCTGAGGTATCATTGGCAAACATGTTTTGCCATATGGCTCGTTCCCTTTTTATCTTGCTGATACTTTCTTTCACTGAGCAAACAATTTTTAGTTTGGTGTAATCCCATTTGTTTATTCTTTCCTTTATTTCCCTTGCTCTAGGAGATATGTCAGTGAAAATATCACTACATGAGATATCTGAAATTTTACTGGCTATGTTTTCCTGTCTAACTTTTGTGTTATCATAGCCTATATTTATGTCTTTTATCCATCCTGATTTTATTCTGGTGTATGATGTAAGTTGGTGGTCTAGTTTCATTTTTTTTCTTTCATGTACCTGTCTAGTTCTCCCAACACCATTTATAGAAGAGGCTACCTTTACTTCACAGTATGCTCATGCCCTCTTTGTGAAATATTAATTGACCAAAATAGTGTGGGTCTATTTCTGGGTTCTCTATTCTGTTCTATTGATCTATGTGTCTGTTCTTATGCCAGTACCAGACTATTTTCATTACAGTGGCCTTCTAGTATAGTTTAATATTGGGTATTGCTATCCCTCCAAATTTATTCTTCTTTCTCAAGATTGCTGAGGCTATTTGGGTCTTTTTTGGTTCCATATATATTTTTGAAGTACTTTTTCTAGATCTGTGAAATCTGTCATTGATATTTTAATAGGAATTGCATTGAGTCTATATATTGCTTTGCGTAGTATGGGCATTTTAATGATGTTGATTCTTCCCATCCATGGACATGGTGTATGCTTTCATTTATTTGTATCTTCCTTAATTTCTTTCTTCAGTGTTCTATAGTTTTCTGAATACAGGTCTTTTACATCCTTGGTTAAATTTATTCCTAAGTACTTTATTTTTCTTGTTGTTATAGTAAATGGGGTGTTTTTCCTCCTAGTTTCTCTTTCTGATATTTCATTGTTGTTGTACAGAAATGCCTTCAATTTCTGAATATTAACTCTATATCCTGCTATTTTTTTTGCCAAATTTATTTATTAGATCAAGTAGTTTTTTGGTAGAATCTATAGGGTTTTCTATGTACACTATCATGTCATCTGCAAATAATGACAGTTTTACTTTCTCTTTTCCAATTTGGATGCCTTTTATTTCTTTCTTGTCTGATAACTGTGGCTAGAACTTCCAATACTATGTTGAACAGAAGTGGTGAAAGTGGACCCCCTTGTCTTGTTCCAAATCTTAGGGGGAGAGCTTTTAGTTTTTGACCATTGATGATGATGTTGGTATAGGTTTCTCATATATAGCTTTTATCATGTTGAGGTATATTCCACCTACTCCCACTTTTCTGAGTGTTTTTATCATAAATGGGGCTATACTTTATCAAATGCTTTTTCAGCATCTATTGATATGATCATGTGATTTTTGTCTTTCATTTTGTTTATGTGGTGTATTATGTTTATTGATTTGCCAATATTGTACCATCCTCGCATCCCTGGGATGAACCCCACTTGATCATGGTGTATGATCTTTTTAATGTATTGCTGGATCAAGTATGCCAATATTTTTTTGAGGATTTTAGCATCTATGTTCATCAGTGATATTGGCTTGTATTTTTTCTTTGTTGTGTCTTTATCTTGTTTTGGAGTTAAGATTATTTTGGCTTCATAGAAAGAGTTTGGAAGTCTTCCCTCTTCTTGAATTTTTTGGAATCATTTGATTCCAAAGGATAGGAATTAGTTCTTCTCTAAATGTTTGGTAAAATCTGCCTATGAAGAAGTCTAGTCCAGGGCTTTTGTGTTCCATGAGGTGTTTGATTCCTGCCTCATTTTCACTAGTTGTTATTGGTCTATTCAGGCTTTCTGCTTCTTCTTGATTCAGTTTTGGAAGATAATGTTTCTAGAAATTTGTCCATTTTTCCCAGGTTGTCAAATATCTTGGCATATGGTTGTTTGTAGTTATTTCTTACAACCCTTTGTATTTCTGTGGTATCTGTTGTGATTTCTCCTCTTTTGTTTCTGATTTTATTTATTTGGGCCCTCTCCTTTTTTTCTTTTTCTTTTCTTTTTTTTAATGAATATGGTTAAAGATTTGATTTGGTGATCAAGAACCAGCTCCTGGATTTATTGATTCTTGGAATTGTTCTTTTAGTGTCTATGTCATTTAGTTCTGCTCTGATCTTGAAGATTTCCTTCCTTCTACTCTCTGTGGGCTTTGTTTGATATTGTTTCTCTATTTGTTGTAGATGTAGATGCTTTCTGAGAGTCTGTAAACCTAAAATATAATATGAAGATTTTCAAATATAACAACACACTCTACACTATCTCTCCAAATCCCACTTGACTTTTCAGACTCAACCCAATACCTACCATTTTCCTGACAACTTTTCAATTTTGCCCCGTATCCTGGAATTTCAGAGACTTGTCAATCCCAGCATTCCTCTGCATACTTACAGCACAGATGAGAACAGTAAGCTCAATCTCTTATGCTTTCTTTTCTTGGTCATAGGAATAGAGTCACCCTAACCTTTGATCTTCATCGGGGGTCAAAACTTATCCTGTGGCCAAGAAAAAGCATTCTGCACAAGCATGGGGCTGTAGTGAGCTTCCTTCTTACCTACTCCCTGTGGTCATTTCAATCTCACCCTGTAGCTCTGTGCCACAGCTTCTTCATAGGCTCACACAGAGGACCATTGGAGGGCAGAGAGCCAGTGGATAACCCTTTCAGAATGGTGGGGAGAACATAATGCAGATAAGCCTCTTGGTGCTGGCCTCACATGAGGGAGGCCAGGAAGAGGTGCCGTGTGCTGAGAAAGGTTGCAGGTGAGTGAGAAGGAATTCAATAATTGTAGGGGGAGAAATCTTGTGTCTCACCTATACTGTTTTCACTGTTTTCCTCTCCCTCCAATTAATACAATCTACTTCTGGTTTGAAACCATGACAGAATACAGAGCTGAAGGAATAGGTTTGAGTCTAACTTCTTAGCTTTAGATATTGTCTAGAAAAGAATTATCAGCCTTCTCTTTCTGCCTCTAGTAGTAGTGCAAATCCAACCAGACATTAAAGTTGAAAAATGCTTTGTGGGTGGAGCATGCTATACATACATTGGTTGTTATTTATTATCATTGCTGTTATGAATCAGTTAGCAGAAAGTCCCTAAAAGCAGGAGTATTTTGCTGTGGGTGTGATGTGTAGACAGCACAGTGAGTGGAGTCAGCTTCCTGTATCCCAATTCCAAAGCCTCTCACTATGCCTGTCAAGTCTTTTCTTCTCACTCTTGCCCCTTTCTTCAGGAACCATATCTTTTTTGGAAACTTTGTCCCTGGCTGAAGTCTGTCCCCTAAAGACCGCAACACATAAACATTTTACCCTGACCCCACAGGCACTGTCTAGACATGACTAGCTAGGTCCACCGGGGCCACCCTCTCACTAAAGGACCTTGGTCAAGCCACACAGTCCCTTTCTTCATTTCATTCATTGGAATGAATTTCATTCAATGAAATGACAAATGGAAGAGCCTGCCCAGGTTGAGGGTTTGTGTAGGCAAAGTCAGGAGCTATGTTTGTTTTTCCAGATAGATGTTTCCTAATATCTGACCTTGCCATGCACCCATCAGCATATTCTAGTTCCCTGGAGCATTAAATTACAGCCATCTTGACCTATGTGGAAAACAAAAAGCATGTGTACAGTGCTGACATATTCCACCCACCACCCTGGCTTAGTTAAGGTAGTACAGAGGATATAACAATATACAACTTGCCCAGTTGTAAGATATTTATTGAAAAATGCAACATCTTACCTGCCATGCACTATAATTAGGTTAACACATATGCATTTATGTAAAATTTATAAAATATGTACAAGCTCTTTATATAGACACATGCATATATCTCTTACCCCAATCTCACACCTCTGTCTACACTTGTTCATACCTTTACACTAAGAGAATAAGATATGTAGAAAAAGAATCTCCTACCCAAGAACGACAAGACCAGAGTCAGATTCTGGAGCTGTTGTGTTACTTTAAACATGTCACTTAACCTCTCTGAATTTCAATTTCTCCATCTATAAATCGAGAATAATTAAACCTAGCCCACAGCATGGTTAAATATGTATAACAAATACACAATCATAGTAAATATATAATGATATTATTGCTATTATTTGCCTCTTTAAAATATATTCATTATACTCTTAAAACATGGGGATTTTTTTTATTGAAATAAGAAGATATAAGCAAAGAAAAAGTAAAAGAAATGGCTGTACCATCACAGCATGGCTTTCTCAAGCTACACATGGAAATAAACAAGTCGGGTCTTATACGTTCCACTTCAGGCCCTGTGGTGGCACAGACAGGTCCATGGCTTGGGATAGAAGCAGCTGCCACCATCCCAGAGTTGTAGCCACTCAGGAGAAGACCTGGGCATGGGGGAAGGAAAAAGAGGGGAAAGAGGCACTCAGAAGCCTCCAGACCCTTTGACAGGGGAGAAGAGGTCACAAGCCCTCTCCAGACAGAAGACACCACTGGTGAAGCCATCCTCTGACCTTCCAGTGGCACTGCATATGAGATGACCTGGAAGGGTACTAGGTAACAAGGTAGGCACTGTGCTAGGTATACTCCTTCAAGATGCAATGATTAGTGACCAATGCCAACTTCTGCACCAAATGGTTTATATGTACTTTCTAAACCAGGGGCCAGTGCTGTCAAACTCAGCTGAAGGGTTGCTTCATTTGTTCATTTTCCTTCAACCTACCCAACCCACACTGTGCTGATCTGTTTCACACATGGTAGCTACTATGGGTAGAGTCTTCAATCTCTGTCCCCATCCCATTCTAACTTGCTCCTGCACAGAAGGACCTAGAAAATTAAAGTTCATGTGTCCTAGATTTCTTGACAGCTGGGGTTCAATGAGATTTGGGACCTATAGACCAGATGCAGGCACAGGCAACTCTGACTCTGAACAGAGGTACATAGGGAGAGGGCACGGCTTATTGACCAGTCCAGGAAAAGGTGGCCTGGTCCTGGGACAGCAGCTATGCCAGCAGCTTCCTGATCAGAGGTAGGCAGTAGCTTCGATGGGAGCCTGACTCTGATGTAAATTTCGACATTATTTCTGTTAGTTTATTGTACAGCCTTTTTCATCCTTCCCAACAATTCTGAAGGTTAGCTCTATCCCTTCACAAATCTCTTTCTGCTCAGTGGATTCTGTTATCTGCAACTAAGAGCCCGGACCCATGCAGTCAGTTACAGTTTGCAGATCCCTTTAGTGTGCCAGGAGCTCTGGCTTACAGAACTATCTTAGGAATGTTTTTTTGAAGTAATTCTCATTAAAATAATAATAATAATAAATAACCTGGCATCAGCAGGTTGATATATTATGACATGTTTATTGTCCAATGTAATAAATATAAATAAGACTTCAAAAAAGCATCATTTTCGCTCAGCCCTCAAGTTAAAAGTAGTTTAATTTACAGAGGCAAGTAGGAAAGAAAAATGTCACAAAAGTGAAGGGTTACACAAAAGTAGCATCGGAAAAGGCTGGTTTTCATTTTCCTTTTACATTAGGTAGTCATTCAGGCTGACATGTACCTCTCACTGTTACAATGAAAAGTCACGATTCTCATGAGGAGGGGGCTGCAGATAATTTCAGGCTTTCATATCAGACCTGATTCATATTGAGTTATTCTGGAGCTAAGACCATTCTAATGATCATCTTCATTGTTTCTATTAAGTACACAATGTAATTTCTTCTGTGAATAACACCTGCAGGAGGGTGGGGAGACAAGTGACACTAAATAATTTTTGTAAGATTATTCTTGGATATTTTTAGGAAGGCATTTGCATTTTTAAGTTGTGTGTTTTGGGGCAGGGAAGTGGACCTGCTTGCATGAGCACCCTCTGCATGGAAAAAAGGTTTCTAACCTGGTCCTGGCCACGTGTACCCTGACAATGCTGATGCACAGAATGTTTTTGGAATTAGAAAAGGTAACTTTAGGAAACTTAACGAGTCTCTGAACCATGAGAACAATGTGCCCATAAGGGTGCCTTTGTGTTCACACTCTAGGTATTTTGTGAACCTGAAGCTCTATATGAAAAGATAAGACAACTGTGAGATTGGGGACAGAGAGATGTCATTGTTATATAATAAAGAGAAAAATAATGACTTCCTCTCTAAAACTTAACTGATCTTATGAATTGCAAACTGGACAAAATTCTGTTTACCATTTGGAATTTAATATTAAAATTTGCCAAACCACTAACAATCGTAACAGAAAACCAGCATATGGAAAATTAATCAACATGTCCTTTTTGGGAGCAGAAAATCACTGCAATGTTTCAAGCATCAAAAAATAAAAAATACATTAAACATGTTTCTGGGCATTTTCTCTCTCATTGGGGTGAGAGCAGTACTCCCATTAACACAGGAGTGAACTATTCATGTTCTCAGAAGCGGTGAGGGGCTAATTGCCAGTGAAGGATATAGATTTGGCTTAAGAACTCAGGCACGGCTCCCACGCTCATGCAGGGGCCTATGCCTGTTGGTTCAGTACGCAGTTGGGGAGCATTACTTCTTTGTTCCAAAAGCCCTACTGGGCAACCCAGGCCCCACATGTGAAGGGACTGGGTAACTATTATTTCCCAGCAGTTACAGTAACCAGCTCCTAAATCTGATTTTTAAGGACTGGGGGGTGCAGGCAGTTGTGGGTGTGGGTATCAGGATTTAAATCAAACTTCATTATTTAAAAATGGCCTTTCTTCATTTTTTCCTATGACTACAGCACACTACAGATTGCTTTGACCTATCTTCTCAACTATTACGGGTTAGGAGTCAAAATGTGATTTTTAATAATCGCTTAATGGGACATCAATCAAAAGGGAGATGCTCACTGGAGTAAGAGGCTGGGTGACAGAGATGCACCCCCAACCTTCACCATCTACCAGGAGCCCCAGAGAATGGGATGAGTGTTCTGGGGTTCTTGGGGTTAACGTGGCCATGACAACCTATGGTTACTGAGGGAACAGTGCAGCTCTGCTCCTTTGGTTCCTGCATTATTCCACACTCCAGTTCCATTCTAATTAAAGTGCATATTTTTTCCCTCTTTTCCCTACAAAGGCAGCTGGGACAGAGGGTTGTTTGGAAAACCTGGGCAACAGACAGGAGAGGGACATAGTGGGCTTCCATATGGAAAAGTTCTTCAGCTATCAGTTCAGAACAGATAGCAGATAATTGACATCTGATGGCAAAGTCTTGCCCCAAGAACAAGTGTCCCAACCCCAGGGACCACCTGGGGCTGCTGTGCTTGGATCCAAGAAAAGAGCTTGGGCTGAAATTCACCCAGAAATGCTTCTCTCCAGGGCCAAAACACCAGACTTTTTGGTGACCTACACAGACCTCTGACATTACAGGTCAGTGATTCCTTAACCACATCGCACAAAGATTCTCTGAACTGAATGCAGGCTGTGCTTGGATCCTTTATTTATTTCTGGTTAAATTTCAGCATCCATTTTATGAAAAAAATAAAAGGATGGAAGGGAAGAGAAAGAATTGGAAGAGGAGAGGATGAAAGGGGAGGGAGTGGTAGTGGAGAGAAAAGAAGGAAAAGGACCAGCACTAGATTGCCAATGACTGCTTCAGATGAAAGAGCAATCTTGTTCTTGGGAGTAGGGTACCAAAATTGTGTGCAAATCAAAAAAAAATTTAAAACACTAATTTCTGTTACAGGGATATTAAACACAGGACAAAACTATTGTCTTTTGGAGTAGGAACTGGAAGCCATTCCCTTCTCGGAGCTCTTTTTGAAGTCTCACTCAGGAGGAAGAGTTAAACCTACTTTGTGCCTCCTGTTGACACTGGCACCTGTCCCCTGCCTTCAGGACAGGCTGAGTCACTTCTATACCTCGTTGAGGGACAAGCAGTGACTTCTCCATTTTTTTTCACTTCTGAGTAGATGGAGGAATTTCCATGTCTCTGCTCACAGCAATCAAGGAACCTAAGGGAAGGTGTTAGCATTAACTTAAAAAATATATGTGCAACACACATTAGGATGACCATTATTTTTTAAAAGAATTTTTAAATAAGCATTGATGAGGGTATGGAGAAATTTTAATCCTTGTGTATTGCTGGTGTGAATGTAAAATAGTATAGCTGTTGTGGAAAATAACTTAACCTTAGAGCGACCATATCATCCAGCAATTCTATTTCTGGACATATGTTCAAAAAAAATAAAGTAAAAACAAGGTCTTGAAGAGATATCTGTATACCCTTGCATAGCAGCATAACTCACAGTAGCCAAAAGTTGAAAGCAATCCAAGTATCCATCAATGGATGAACAGATAAGCAAAACATGGCATTTCCACACAAAAGAGTATTATTTAGCCTTAAAAAGAAAGGAAATACTGACATGTGCTACAACTTGGGCAAATCATGAAGACATTATGTTAAGTGAACTAAGGCTAACACAAAAAGACAAATATGTAGGATTCCACTTACATGAGATACCTAGAATTGTCAGATTCATAGAGACAGAAGGTAGAATGATAGTTGCCCGGGCCTGTGAGGAGGAGAAATGAGGAGTTGCTGTTGTTCAATGGTTAGAGAGTTTCAGTTTGAAAAGATGAAGAGAGTCCTGGAGATGGTTGTAGAACAATGTGGATGTACTTAATGCCACTGAACTGTACACTTAGAAATGGTTAAAATGCTACATTTTATGTTATGCATATTTTACCATAATAAAATGTATGTATATATGCAATAGTCTGAAGCCCTTTGCGTTTGGATTTCAGTGGTAAGGAATCTTTTAGCTGGGTCACTGACTCCCAATTTATTTCCTCTCCCAGCTGAGAAGAAGTGAAGAATACAGAAAACCAGAGAACTGACAAGCAGCCAAAGGAGCTGTCCTGTCACAGAGAGTAAAGGAGGAACCTTCCCATACTCCCTTTTGCAGACTCAGAGAAGTAAGCTGCCCTGGTGACTCAAGGTGATAATGGTACCTGAAGCTAGGTTGGTCTGCTTCTAAACTTGATTTTGAAATGGGCTACGCTTTTCCCGTCTTGCAAAATATACCAGCCCTTCTCAAACTCCCTTGCAAAGGTACCCACTTCCCACTATTTGCATACTGTCTCTAAGGCCTTCCTGAGTTCAAGTGCATTTTTACTGTGACCACAGTTCCCCAAATTGTGCAGTGCATAACCTGCACAGCTAAATGCTAGAGCCCTTGTAAATACTTTATATTACTTAAAGGAAAGATAATACAATAGTTCATCAAAATGTTAACAGGATTCCTCTACTGCAGATACTTTTCCTCTGGTAGAAAGTAGGGCTTGCTTTAGATCACTAGGACATAACACAAGCAAGTTTGGATGACCAGGGTCAGGAGGAAGAGTGAGGTAACACCAAAACAAGCAATGCCACTGTGCATGTCTACGCAGATTCACAGCACAGTGGTGGAACACTCTATGGCATCAGCACCTGCTCTTAGATATGACATGAAATGCTCCAAGTGACCTCTTGTGCCCTTTGCCCTGTATTCCTCTACTTAATTTTTATTGTCTCAATAATAAAAGCAAAATTAAAATGTTGCTTCAGAGATTTTTAAACTTATTCATTTGATTTCAACACAGTCTCCAAAATTTCCCAATCTGCTTTTGCCAAAACCCTGGTATTAGCAAATCTGAACATGGAGAGCCCTGATGACAGTGAGTGATTTTGTGGAACCAGACATGAAGGGGCATGGCTGGACCACAGCACCTTTTAAAGATTAAATGGACCTCTGTGGAGACAAATAAGGAAACAGGTAGATGCTGTATGAAGGTTCACAGACCAAGAGGATCAGGTGGGCTGATGTCACCAAGCCCCCTAGCAGACAGAGAAAGGTTGTCAATAGGCAGCCTGGGGATTGGATGCAATCCCTGAGGGGATCAGCTACCAGAACTTGAAAGGAGGCCGAGTGCATATGCATGTGTAACTCACGACACCTCTTGTCCACGGTATACATGGCAGACAACACTGGGAATATTCATCTCTCTCAGTCACAGTTTCCTTGTCAATAAAATGGGAGTATGACCACCCCAGGGGGTTCTTGCAAGCATTCCATGAGAGTGTATATAACACCTACAAGTAGTAAGAACTCTGTGGTTCTTAACCAGTCTCTGGTCTCCTGCACACAAATAATCACGACATGTGTTGTGCTCAAGACCAGGTACTGAGTACTGTGCTGCAGAGGAAAGGAAGCCCAGCTGGGACACTTCTACCCCAAAGATTCTGGAGGAAGGCATTGAACCTGAACAAGGTCTAAAATCCTCAGCTCAGTGTCTGAGATGTAAAACATAAGCTCTGGTACACTCAGAAGCCCTGGAGAACACTGATTTCCACCACTCCCTCTTCTTCCAACAGGGTGTTTACCCTATACCTGAAACATCCTTTCTTCTAAGCAGTTCAGCACTGCTAAAAACAGCCACTACTTTTTTTAAAAAGTAGGAGCTGTTAAATAAAATGTTTCACTCTGAGACACAATACAGCTAACAACCTTAAATTAAATGAGGTTTAATTTAAGACAAGACATTTGAGTATTAGGTGTGGCAGGGAAAGGCTGTGAATGTATCCTTGTTTTGGATGACATTCTCCCAACTGCTTAAGTTAGAACTCAGGAAGTTTCCTTTGCCAAATAGGTAAATGGAGTATATGAGACTGGTGTTACCCATCTGGGAGCCATTTATCTAAGGAGTGGACAGGACAAAGATCCATGAGGCTGTGGGGTAGGCTGAGGGGAGACAGGAGGACCAAGCTGTGGAAGCAAAGTTTGTTTCTGTTCCAACATCCAAAATAACCTCTGCCAGCACAACCAGTTTAAGGTACTGGGCCATACAATTGAAGTAATACATACATAAATATATATATATAAGTAACAGTGAGAAAGAAGAGGTCACTTCTAGCATAATGACTCAGGAACAACTTCTTGGAGGTGGTAGCATATGAGCAAGGCCTTGGAGGACAAGAAGAATTTCAACAGAGAGTAAGGAAGGAAAGGCAAACGCAAAGATTGGATGTTGAGATAGCACAATAACATACTGAAAATGCACCTTAGAAAGTAATGGAAAATCAACCAGAAATCTAGTTTATGGTTGGATTAAAATGAATCATGAAAATGCCAAGAACTATGGACTTAGTTTGGTGTCCACTGGAAAAGCACCAAAGTTGAGCCAAGGGTGGTTATAGAATCAGAGCTGTGCAACAGCACAACCACCAAAAAGGTTTTTAATAGCTGTATGGTGGGAATTTCAGCACATGGTGGTAGCATAGCAGGGAGGTGGGGTGTGGTCAGGGGGCTCAGGACAATGCCTGTTTGTTACGTAGTATGTCACCCAATGGTCTGGCTGTACCAGGTTAGTGGCTCAATGTTAAACCTGTCTTTGGGTTCTCTAAACCCACACCCTTGGGCATATGTTTCAATTTGCCCAAGATGACCCATTTCAATTAATGGGCTTCTTTCCAGGCCCTTTGGGTTTCAACTCTTTTGTACAATTCTCTTGTGAAATCTCCTGCACAGAGTTCAAAGCAGGGGGTTTGGAAGCCCCTCTTAAGCTGCAATTCTACCTTCTTCTCTTCCACAATTCCTATTCTGTAGTTACTTATGGCCAGTTAGGATGCTAGTGAACATACTTAATAAGGGCTGAACTACAAAATAGAGACACAATGGGAATGGGAAGAAAGAGATGAGTGAATGCAACTTTAGGAAGCCAAGGTCTATTTGGATTCAGTCACTAAGTGACGGAAGAAGACAAAAAACATTTAAAGTTAGAGGTCATCTTTAAAGCTCAGGTAACTGAAAGAAGAGTAACATCATTAGTGGGATTAGAGAAATTGGGAGGATGAGATGGGGTAGGGAGAAAATAAGGATAAATCAAATTAGTTTTACACACATTAAGGTAGAGACATCCAAATGGAAATACCAGCAAGCATTTGGAAATATGGGAATATAGACAGGAGAAAGTGGCAAAACCAGAGATAATGATTTGAAAGACTTTGGAATACAAACCACAGGACTGGATTCTCCCAAGAAAGGAGGAGAATAGCAAGAGGTTGAAGATGGAAATGTGGAGTCCTTCCCACTTAGGGGAAAGGAGGAGGAAGTGAAGGAAGAAGGAAAAAGGAAGAGGACTTCACATGAAGGAAAAAAGCATGATGTTGAATGAACAAGGCTACAAGAAAGAATTGGACAGATATAATACCTTTAATAGGTTCTTTTCCCATTTTTTGTTTAAAACTTTATTAAGACATACCTCATTTCATACAATTAATCCATTTATAGAATACAATTCAGTGGTTTTTAGTGTATTCACACAATTATACAATTGTCACCACAATCAGTTTTAGAACACCTTATCACCCCCAAAACCCCAAATCCTTTATCCATCACATTCCAAATCCCCATACCCCGAGGAGTAGACAACTATAATCTACTTTCTGTCTTTTTAGGTTCGCCTCTTGTATACTTTCACATAAGTGGAATCCTCAGTTCTTGGTCTTTTGTGACTGCCTTCTTTCACTTAGCAAAATGTTACCTAAGTTCAACAGTTTCGTAGCATGAATCAGTACTTCATTCCTTTTCATGACCAAATATAATAATATTCCACTGTACAGATATACCATATTCTGCGTAGTCCATTCATCAGTCAATGGATATTTGGGTTGTTTCCAGTTGAGCTATTGTGAATAATGCTGCTATGAACATCCATGTACAAGTCTTTGTGTGCACATTTGTTTTCATTTCTCTTGGGTATATGTTTGGGAGTAGAATTGCTGGATCAAATAGGAATTCTATGTTTAACACTTCGAGGAACTGTTTTCCAAAGTGATTACACCATTTTCTATTCCCCCCAGCAGTGTATGAAGGTTTCAGTTTCCCCATGATCTCACCAACACTTGCTATTTTCTTTTGTTTGTTTTGTTTGCTAAAAAATAGCTAACCTAGTACCTCTGAAGTGATATCCCACTGTTATTGTAATTTGCATTTTCATAAGGACTCATGATGTTGAGTGTCTTTTCATGTTCTTATTGGCCATCATATACCTTTTCTGGAGAAAAATCTATTTAGATCCTTTGCCTATTTTCTGCAATTCTGTGGGTTTTTTTTTCACTTCCTGACAGTATTATCACACATTTTTCCTTTGGATGAAGTCCAGTTTATCTATATTTTTTCTTTGGTTCCTTGTGCTTTTGGTATCATATCTAAGAATCCTTTGCCAAATCCAAGGTCATGAAAATTCACCTCTATGTTTTCTTTTAAGATTTTTATAGTTTTAACTGTTACATTTATGTACTTGATCTATTCTGAGTTAATTTTTTTTATATAGTATGACATAGGGGTTCTATTTCATTCTCTTGTGTGTTAATTCATAGGAAAAGACTATTTTCTCCCCATTGAATTGTCTTGACCATAAATATGAGGGTTTATTTCTAAGCTCTCAATTCTATTTACTTAATGTTTTATACTTGCCATCCATGCACTATTCTCATGTTTTTATTTTTGTGTTAGAGTACCAATGTCTACTTCCTGACTTGTTGATGGAGGTAGTGTCATTTCCCTTAGACCACCAGCTGCATGTGAGTTCCAACAATGTCTACTGAACCTACCTTGTACAGCTGCAAGCACAGCTTTCTGTGTTTAGTAAATCTCTTTTGATGATATGCCTTTTAACTTAATTTCCCTCTCTGCCAGCCTCCCCTTATCTGAAGGCCACAATCAAGTCAAATGGCACTCCACACAGCCTCAAATCACCTGGTCTTGAGTCAGCACTATGATTTAGACTTAACCAAACTGGACTCTGATGAAGAGCTAAATGAGAACAAGATAAAAGATAAGATTATAATTTTTTAAAGCAGTTCAGTTCCATGGAGCAGGATGTGTGGGAAAGAGCAAGAGAGAAAAGAAATGACTAGAAGACACTGAGAGAAATGGAATGAATAAAGGAATATGCAAGTGGGGAGAAGAATCAATGAAAGGAGCTTGTTAAAACTCTTCAGTCACTTGGCTGAGTGTGCTCACAAACCAACAAGAGTGCAGGGTCATGCAGAGACCCATGTTTGCATCCTGACTCGCCTCCCTGCTAGCAGTGTTACTTGTGCAAGTAACAACACTTCTAAGTCACTATTGCATCATCTGTCAAAAGGAATAATTTTAAAAAACTGCCCTCAGAGGGTGGTCTTGAAGAATAAATAAATTAATGAATGCGATGCTCTTAGTCTGAGGCATGGCACAGGAAATGCAACAAAATTAACTCAAGCCATATGAGACTTGAACGGTCTCCCTCACCTGACCAGCATCATTACCATCTGTCTAAACCAGTGGTTCTCAAGCTTGATATACATTAGAATCTTCTGAAAGGCTTGTTAACAGAATTTGCTGGGTCCAACCCCAGGGTTTCTGATTTGGCAAGTCTGGGTGGGGCTTGAGAATTGCATTTCTAACAAGTTCCCAGGTGATGCTGATACTATTGGAGAACCACTGGTCTAAAGTACCAAAAGTCAAGAAAACAAAATGCCACCCATTGGTACCTTAAATTCTCAAGTAAAATAGATGCTCTGTACCATCCGAACCCCACTACTATCATAAAAAAGAAAAGTGACTTTAATTACCAATTTCTGGAATGTGAACACATGGTCAAGCCAGTTGCTGTAATGAAAGCATCTTTTTTTTGAGGGCAAACCATCATTTGCCTTGAAAGGTAGAAACCTAGAGTGACTTGCAATAACATCTGTGCATTAAAAACATCAAATGAGGTTATATTTCTTATAGAATTATGTTCAATGTCAAGGTAAGTGTTAGATTGAAGCCATTGAGAAAAAATTCTTTTTCACCAAAACCTTGCAGCAAATCATACTGATACAATAATGATTGCTCATATAGGAAATTTGTAGCCTGCTGCCTATTTGGGAGGGGCTATGAATAGCTCCTTGGAGAACAATTCTTCTATAATTAGTTTTTCACTTCAAGTGAATTACGTGTAATAAATTTCCTATCATTAAATGTTCTTCTGGGGCAAAATTCATGGTAGATTATGCATTTGTTTGTGTAGAAACTTAGCTATTCAGATAGCATTGCACAGAAGTCAGAGAATGTACAAATGACACTGAAACGGAAACCAGTTTGGGAAACTAACTAAAAATGTCATTTTAGGGTCTATGTGCTTTAACAAACAGAAACATCTAAACACATTAAAATACCTCTTCTTCTTTGTATTAAATAGGACATGAGCTGAGAATAGTGAAAGACATGGCCACCTGTATGCCCACACAGCCATCTTTCTGTCCTGTGCTTAAAGGGTATTCCTTGCATTTGAAAAAGCACATGGCTCAACAGCTTGCCCATGCCTTCATGAAAGTGGAAGCAAATGCCTTACAGAGGTGAAGTGATTTTTTCTGTGTTGTATGTGCTTTAGCTTTCACTCTACAATTATGAAGTCCTCTGAGCTAATTGCAGGGGCTGAAAAACACCTCCCATATTTCTGGCACATTTATATGTCCCTTAAACCTTTGTTTCTCCAGCTCCCAGAGTCCTATACACAAAAGATTTTTCTTTTATCTATTTTCTACATGCTTTAGAGCCAATGTTCCTTCCATATTCCACAGGCTCCCCCAAGATTACTGTTTGCTCACAGTAGGTCATTTAAATACTTCCTTGGAGTACTCACAATTTGAGCTGAGCATTTCCCCAAGAGAATAATCTGGTTCCAGTGAAAAAGGGTACATCTCTGTACACTATGTTAACCAGAAGGGTAACCAGAGGTCAGAGCCTCCTCCTTGGGCTAGCCAGCACTTGCTCCATCATGGGCCAGGAGATGGAGGCTTGACTGGAACCCACACTTTCCCTTTAATGGGAGGAATTGGCTTCCTTTACCAACCTGTGACCTAGGGTTGGTTTGAAGATAACATATGTTTACAAAAGGACACTCCCATCCAGGCTATCACCAAAGTCCAAACAATGCCCTTGACAAGATGCCAATATGCCAATAACACACATATTGACTCACTGACTTCAGTTCCTTCTCTGAATTACCAGCACCAAGTGTTGCTCTTTTGCCAACCCCAATTCTTCATTCTGGAATTCTATTTCAAGCACTTGAAAGACAGTCACTTCAAAAAGGGTGTAAAGATATTAATAACTGATGTATTGAGAGGAGAACAAAAGAAATGGAGATAAGACATTGCAGAGACATAGCAGCACATGACTACTTTGGCACCAGTTTGTCAACCAAGATCTTATGAAAACTGAGTGATACCATGAATATCTTTGTGCTGGTATCTGACATAGCTAGTGCTGGGTTTGGGGAAGGGAGCCTGGGTCCAGCAGTCGTGGAGCTGGAATAAACCCTGCTCTGCCACATATTTGCCAAGAGACCTTGAGCCTAAGTCAGATTCCTTATCTGTCACCTGGAACTCATAAATCACTTCTTTTTTTTTTTTTACAGGGCCTTATGAAGATGAAATGAGGTATGTAAATACCTGGCACAAGGCTATTAGATAAATGTTACCTTTTATTACTGCAAACAGTATTTACTAAAAAAGCATTTTAAAAACCTTCATATCCAGGCAATGGAATAGTATTCAGTGTTATTAAAAAATGATCTATCAAGCCGTGAAAAGTCAGGGAGGAAACAAATGCATTTTGCTAAGTGAAATAAACCAATTTGAAAGTCTACATACTTTGTGTTTTCAATTATGACATTCTGAAAAAGGCAAAACTATGGAGGTAGTCAAAAACAAAATCAGGGATTAGTGGGGAAGGAGAGATATATGGGGGAGCACAGAGGATTTTGAGGGGAGTGAAACTACTATGTATGATACTATAATAGTAGATACATGTCATTATACATTTGTCCAAACCCATTGAATGTACAACACCAAAGGTGAACCCTAATGTAAACTATGGACTTTGGATGATAATGATGGTTCAATTTAGGTTCATTCATTGTAACAAATGTATCAATACCACACTGGTGGGGAGTGTTGATAGTGGATGAGGTTGGGGTGGGAAGTCAGTATAGGAATTCAGTATGTTCTAGTGAATTTTGTTGTGAACCTACAACTGCTCTAAAAAAATAAAGACTATTTGTTTAAGTAATAAATGGGACCTAAAATCAAACTTTATTATTACAGAAAATGTACATGAAGGGTCTTCCTCAAGGGGTTTAACTATAAGGAAAGATTCTCAAGGGTCCATGTTGTCAATAATCTTACCACCTCTTTATCAGATGTTTGTATGTGTATTGTGTATTTGCATGAATGTGCACATGCATGTACCATATCCTCCTGTGGTCCTCAGAAGCATGCAATTAACTAATGGGGATTAGCTGAGGCTTTGGGTCTTTGTCACTTCCAGGATCCTCCAACCCAGATTTTCTCTCTAGGCTCCAACCCAGATTTTCTCTCTAGGCCCGCCTCATCAGTTTTGTAAGGAAATCTTACTTCATTCTTTTATTTATTTATTTATTTATTTATTTATTGTTTTTCTATTAACAGTTGTCCCACATTTTCCCCACATTTCTCCCCCTCCCCACCCAGCCCACCCCTTCTTCTACAGTCAATCTCCACCCTGTTGTCCATGTCCATGGGTTATTTATACTAGTTCCTTAACAGGACCCTTCCCTTACTTACACCCCTTCTTTTCCTCCCCACCTCCTCCCTGGTCACTGTCAGTCTGGTCCTTGTTTACATGCCTCTGGTTCAATTTTGCTCATTTGCTTGTGTTGTTCATTAGTTTCCTGTATTAGGTGATACCATATGGTATTTGTTTCTCATTGCCTGGCTTATTTCACTAAGCATAATTCTCTCTAGTGACATCCATGTTATCTCAAAAGGTAGGAGTTCCTTCTTTCTTTCTGCTACATAGTATTCCATTGTGTAAATGTACCATAGTTTTTTGATCCACTCATCTACGAATGGGCACTTAGGTTGTTTTCCAGCACTTGGCTATTGTAAATAATGCTGCTATGAACATAGGGGTGCTTAGGTTCTTTTGAATTGGGGTTTCAGGATTCTTTGGGTATAATCCAAGGAATGGACTTGCTGGGTCATTTTTAGTTTTTTGAGGGAATTCCATACTGTTTTCTATAGTGACTGCACTAGTCTGCATTCCCACCAAAAGTGCACCAGGGTTCCCTTTTCTCCACATCCTTGCCAGCACTCATTGTTTGTTGATATGTTGATGATGGCCATTCTGACTGGTGTGATGTGGTATCTCATTGTGGTTTTTGCATATCCCTGCTGGCTAGTGATGTTGAGCATTCTTTCATATGCCTGTGGACCCTCTGTATGTCCTCTTTGGAGAAGTGTTTGTTCAGGTCCTTTGCCCATTTTTTAATTGGGTTGTTTTTACATATTTTGGAGATCAATCCCTTGTCTGAGGCAAATATATTTTCCCATATGGTTGGTTCCCTTTTCATCTTGATGTTTTCTTTTGCTGATTAGAAACTCTTTAGTTCGATGTAGTTCCATTTGTTTATTCTTTCATTTCCCTTGCCTTAGGAGATATATAGGAAAAAATAAAAAATATGGAATGCTTCACGAATTTGCATATCATCCTTGTGCAGGGGACATGCTAATAATCTTCTCTGTATCATTCCAATTTTAGTATATGTGCTGCCAAAGAAAGCACCTTACTTCATTCTTTAGTTTGCCAACCACATGATATAATAGGCACAAATGCCAGTCAAGTCTTAACTTTACCAGGCAGGCTGCAGGAGGCCTTGATCATCCTCTGGTAGCATCCTCAGGTCCAAAAGAGCCTGCTACAGTGAACAAATCACTATCCTGCCCTTTACTCTGAAGCTCCTGCACAACCAAGGCATTTAAGTTCTAAGATTGATGTTTCAAATGCAAGGTGGACATTCTTAAATTTTCTTCTATAGGTATGCATAAACCCTGGCCTCTGAGTCATTCAGTCTCCAGTTACTGGTCTCTGAGGCATCTTCTTCATCCTTATACAGATCTAACTTCCCCTTCTGCCTAGGTTGCAACAGTTTTCTTTCTTAGCATGATCTTATTCTACTTAATGATACGTGGTATTGTGTCTTCTTTTTCTTTTTTAAAATTTGATGTGAAAACTGCTAAGACGTAAAAATCTACAAATGGGCTTCTGGAGATTTTATGTATTTATATATGTGTGTGTGTATATATATATATATGATTGTGTGTGTGTGTGTGTGTGTGTATTTCCCTTCCATCTTATGATCAGTCACAACAGCTGTGATGATATCATCCATCATAGAACCCTGTCCTTGTTATATAGTCTAACGAGTGTTTAATACACTGACTATACATACTTAATGTGGGTCCCTAGCCCCGACCTAGTGCTGTAATTATTGTAGTAGCCCACATATTCCCACCTGTATGCAGCACCATCTATGGTGACCTATAGTGTATATATTTTGAGAATTTAATTAGATAAATATTTTTAATTAAGATGTGCTACAGAGCCAACTTCTGTGATGAAAAAAGAATCTCCAATTAGAATGCAAAAACTTTGAATTGTTCCACTGATATCTTCAAAGTTTGATGTAATTGACTACAGTTAAACATTTTGTTTCTCTCCTTCATAAATTTTGATTCTTTGAAAAGTATCTGGGGTTCCTGGGTACATCACTGCAGTATTCAATTAATAAAACCACATTCTTTTAAAGGACTAACCACATGAGACTTGAGAATTTCCCCAAATTGACAATGCAATTTTGAAATGGTTTTTTTGCTCTATGCTGCAAAATTTTAATAATGTATAGATTATGATCTAGCTCGACTTTGTCATCTGTTTCATGAAAAATCCTAGCACCAATATCACCTTTCTGAAGTCCACCCTGATTCCTTCCTTTGAATTCACATGGCACTCTGTCTTCTGGCACTGGCTGTATTTGGTCTCATCTTCATCTTGGCCTCTACATTGTAAACCCTCTTGAAAAGAAACTGTTGTGAAGTTTCCCTTGATCCTCACAGGCTCAGATCAGCCTGATTCATGACAAGCCTTTGACAAATGCCAATAAAAGGTAGAGGACAGTCAAATGCATAGAATGAACAGAAAGTAAACTTGTCTTCTACTCTCCCCTACATTTTGGAAGAAGCACACATTCTTCTGGGGACCCTGTTGTGCTGTAGTCCTGACTGGGTTCTGTGCTGTGGACTCCACTCTCCTTTAGTCAAACAGGTGTCCTGACCCAGGAGGATTAATACCAGGAGATGGGATAGAGCCTGAAATAAGTACAACTACATATACACCAAATCCATGATTAAAAGGCAGAAAGCATTTAGTAGGACATCCTACTGTGTCACAGGTAAAAACAGACCATAGCAAAAATACTTGTTGCATTGCAGATTTAGTGTTATTATTGTAGACTGTTTGTTTCCTAAAGGATCATTTAATGATTGTTTAACTGTTACCAAAAAGGAAGGAGGACAGAGTAGGAACTTGTTTCAAAGCAAGAAAGGAAAGGAGGTAGCTTTAAATTCTGCATTAAATCTCGTTAAAAGCACAAAACTTTATCCTTTAGTAGATTTTAGTCATGGCCATGTTTTCGGGGCAGGGTGAAACCTACTTGCCTGAAGGAAAAAGAGTAGACAAATAAAGCAAAATAAAATACATCTAAAAATTTTTCTCCTTTTGGAAAGGAATGGACTTCACAATCAGAGTGTGCCAAATGCCTTCTCGTCCTTCTTGAAAAGCCCTCCGAGTCAGAAGCAAGACTAAGGCAGTTGCTCTCAAGGATGTGAAAACCTCTTTGCAGCTGACTTTTTCAGGAGGAAAATTAGACAAAAATAATACATGTGGAAAATAAAGAGAATGACCTACTTTGGGGGGAGTACTCTGTATAAGCATCTTGATCTCATTGATGGTGTGGGGTTGCATGGCCAAATAAGGCGCTGTTTGTTGGTTGGGTCTATGCAGGAGAGGGCCTTTCTTGAACTCGAGGATGGAGAAGATAAAGCAAGGGCCCTGGAACCGAGTGAGGGGCGACCCCCAGTCTATTGCCTCGACTGGTGTTCAGAGGAAAGGCCATAGGCGATTCCTACTGGACACCGAAACGAGACCCCCTGCCAGAATGTGGGAGGGACTCAGCAACATCCCAAAAGGGCCGCTGGGCTACAGTGCCAGACATCGTAGCTATGTGATGTCAAAGAAGGGGTGACTTCCTGAGGGTTGGAGACTTCTTCCCTCTTTGGGCCTCTCCCCAGGTGCCTCCATGTGGTGAAAACTATCACCTGGGGTGGAGCGGAGTCTGTGAGTCTTGGTGAACCCCCCCTTGCGGTTCCAGGAGTCAGCGGGGTGCAGGGTCTCCGTTTATCACCCGACTCTGTCTCAGAGCCCCCAGAGCATCAAACAGCAGCTCTGGGCTCCTGGACACTGCATCTCTGTTCACTGTTCGCGGGAGCCTTGGTGAAAGCCTCCCTGTTTTCTCGCGTTCATCGCTCTAGCTTCTCCTCTTCTTGGATTCTCGCCTGTCTCCTCCTACAGAGGAAAAAAAAAAAAAGGTCACGTATGTTTGGAAAAATATGTAGGTCAGTGGAACATTTCCTGTACTGGAGAGGAGTGCAGCAGGGGAAGGGAGGGAGATGCAGAGTGGAGCTCCAGTATGTGCTGCTGGCTATAGTTCCCAATCCCATGTACCTTTGCCGCGGCTGGGGTGGAGGAGAGCACTTAGCTGGGGTCCTTTCCATCCTTGACCCATTTTCTCGACCGGCTCTGCTCGCCTTGGAAGAAACACGGATCATTCTGCTCCAGTAGCCGCTGTGATCCTCTTGGAACAGTTGTCACTAGAGTCCCTGACTCCAACAGTCCACCAGACCCCTTTCCTGCCCGCCCCTGCTTGAGAGATCATAGTGATCTGTGAGGAGACTCGCCCTATGACTTACCTCAGTCCAGTTCAGAGGACAGCTGTGTGCTCTCCCTGAACGCACGAGACAGCAGGGTGGCAGCTGGCCAGGAGAGGGTTTGCACTAGGCAGGGGAGGAAGATTCCTTGCCACTCCCAGCAACAACATGAACAGGACCTCGGGTGGCAGCCCCGCATCCTCTTGGCTCCGCTCTCAGCCAAGTTCATTTCCAATTACACCCCTCCACCCCACCACCACCCCTTCTATCCTGTGCCCCAGGCCGGACCCAGCCAAGCATCCCGGCCAGCCTGGAGGAGGCAGGGAGGCTGCGGAGCATGCGGGGTCTGAGCCGCCCGGGAAGCTGAGGTCAGGGATCCTTTTGCCCATCATAGCGCAGGGAGTTTGTCCCAGGCTGGGTGGCTGCCGGGAGAGACCTGGCCGGTGGCTGCCGCTGGAGCGGAGGAAGGGGGAGGAGGAGAGGGAGGAGGAAAGGGAGGGAGAAGGGGGAGGAGGAAGAGGCGGTAGCGGCTCTCAGGCGGCTCTGCGAGCGGAAGAGTTTGCCGCGAGAGCAGCCTGCCTCCCTCAGGAGCCAAGGGAACAGCGCGGCGACGGCCCGGGATTGGCGGCTGCCCATCTCAGAGACCCCGCGGCCAAGGCCGCGCCGGCGGCGGCGGCGAGAGCTGCGCCTGCCGCCGCCGCCTGAGAGGAGCTCGCCGCGCCCGCTACGGCTCCGGCTCCGGCTCTGGCTCCGGTTCTGGCTCCCAGAGGCGGTGGCGGCGGCGGCGGGCGCGTCTCTCTGGCCCAGTCTGCGCTCGGCCTCGCGGGGCCACCCCTGCCCTCTCTGAGGTAAGGAGCCGCGCCCAGGGCCTCGAGGGACACAGGGCCGGGAGACATGTGCGCGGACTTGGTGGGACTCGATCACCTGCTCAACAGTGCAGTGGACACCCGGGTCCAAGGGGGCGCTGGGAGGTGGGCGCCCACTGCCAGGTCCCGCTGCCCGGACATTTAGTTATGCAGCGGTAGCGGTTCTAGTGGGCTTCGTTTGCGGGTTGTCGTAGGAGGCAGGGACGAGGCACCCCGATCCTCAGGATCTGGGGGTGCTCACGGGGTACCAGTGGGATGGATGGAGGCCGTTTGCGGGGCAGCAGCCTTGAGGATGACTCATTGGCTCCATGGGCCCCATTGCGCGCCCTTCCGAAACGTGGGGAGCCGTGTTCGCCCAGAGTCTGGGGAGTGCGCGTCCCAGGCCCGCAGTTTTTCGAGGTCCCTCCGTTGCAATTGGTTCCGGGCCGGGTTGGGTGCCGAGTCTCCTCCCTGGTCGCTTAGAGGGCGCGTAGCCCGGCTCCTTGCGTTGTCTTGCCACCCAGAGCTCCTCAGGTTGGATGCCAGCGTGTCGTTTTATTGGGAGGTGTGCCCCCTCCCGGAACAAGGAGGCAGGCTCACCTTTGATCTTTCTAAATAGTTGCTCAGGTTCAGTAACCAGGGATTAGGGACAGGTACCAAGGGGCTAAGCGGAAAAAATAACCCCGCTCTATTGCCACTCTTTAAACTGTTCAAGGTAAGAACGTTTGTTTTCAGTTCTGTGTTTCATAAATAATTAGTAACCAGTGTTCTTGGTTAAGCAAGATAGAAACCTTAAAAATACGCATCTAAACACTCCCAAGGTTGTATTTATATGAGGCTTTTATTTCGCAAGTTAAAAGCCTTGGAGTTCAACAGGTGTTAGAAGGGTGTCCCAGAGGCTCGAGTTCCGCGCGTTTGGTCTTTAGTACCTGCAGCTTTGATATCCGGCCGCAAATTTATTAAATTGGTTGGCCTGTATCTTTACAGGTGAAAAACGTAGTAGTTCTTAAATTAACTTAATTAGAGAAGAACTGGTCATTCTTGATCATTTAGAACCCCAATTTTATTTTCTTAATCAGAGGTTTTTTTTGTTTGTTTTTCGTTTGGACTTCCCAGATAATTAGCTCTAAAGTACGTAGTTCCTAGCCAAGTTCACCATCCATCTCTGTCTATCTCACTCTCACTTAATCCCTGACCAGTAAATGGACCAACTAATCCTGGCTTGCGTTAAAATGGACTGCACTCCTTGGGAGGCTCTATCTTTCTACCACTAAGATTTCCTTACAGAAAAAGTTTGCCACAGTTAACCCTAAAGTGTATTTTAAAATAATCGTGAAATAAATATAATGTTTAAAAGGGCCATTCTGACTTGGCCCACTCTTTTGCAAAAGCATAAATAAATAAATAAATAAATAAATAAATAAATCAATCGGTGCTTCATTTTACACAGCTAAACCAAGACCCATAGAAGTCTCAGCAATCTGCTTATAGATTTAGTTAAACAATAAAGTGTACAACATAAAGACATTCAATAATTGTCTTTTATTTCTAGAGAGATGTGGAGCGTGGCTTAGAAGAACTGTAAATGTTCTGCTTTTAGCCATTTTCTTCTTGGAAATGGATACCTCTATTTATCTGCTGCTCTGTCCCACTGTGTGCAAATGTAGAATCAATGTTATTCTCACTACTCCCTGGAGTGACTCCTGTGGAGGTAAAAGAAGGGAATGCATTCTGGAGGAAATATATTATTAATAAAATGTTAACCCCCAAAGAGTTAAACAAGCCATGAAAAGAACCAAGTGAGGCTTTACTAGAGTGATGAAAAAATTTCCTGATAGGGGAGTGTTTAGATGGTGACTAAAAAATTCACCTTTATGTATGAAATAACAGTTGTTTTTAAGCTTATTTGGTTTTTGTAAGAGTTTGGGCCTTTTTTCGCCCATGCTGTTTTATAATTAAAGTGATAAAAAATAATAAAAATGGTAAAAAATGACACACATCAATCACTTAATGAGTAAGTGTTATGAAGTTGAATTCATCTTTTTTATTTTTATTTTTTGAACAATCTTTCTTAACTTTTGGCAATCTTTATAGCTGTCCCTTAAGGCTGACACTTGTTTTTAGGTTTCAAATTCAAAATTAATTATTTTTTCAGACTAAAATAATAATGCACGCACATACATTTTATTTTGCTATATCTATATGTTAATTTTTTTCAAAGTCTTGGTTTTGCACCTTAAGAACTCAAAGAGCTAAGTTCTTTTTCTCAGTTTTTAAAACAACTATGTATTTTGTTCTTTACATGAAAAGTCATTTTTCCATTGTGATCTGGACATGGATTGTCCCATGCTGATCCCATGCACACCTACACATCTCTTCCCTAGAAGAGGTCAGATTGAGAGGTGTTGAAGAACAGTCCTGTGATTCAGTATTGGCTGTTTTACGCCAATAGTTTAATTGGCTGCATCACAGAAGCACCTAATTGAGTTTCACATTTAAATAGTGGAAATGATACTTGATGCATTATTTGCTTACAGAAATATTCGATTAGTGTGTTTTTTATTGTAATTGTAGCAAAGATGGGAGGTCAGGGACCTCCTTCATATTCCCATAGCATCTCTTCCTGTGAGGCCTTGTTCATAATAGGTGCTCAATAAATAGATGTAGGAAATGAGCTGAATTGTCACTATTAGTAATCCAAATACTAATAGGGTACTTAACTATGAGTAATTCTAGTTAAAATCTGATGATGATTAATAGTACCTGAGAGCACTAAATTTATTAGATGTGAACATGTGTTTTAAAATGGGACCTTTCTAATGTAGTTTTTAGCTAAAGCACTACCTACTGTTTCTTACCTGAATTCTCTGAGATTAGGGATGTTAGGGAACATCCCCCCAAAGACCCTTTGAACTTCTATGGCTCATAAAGCAACGTGTGGTTTCAATTTTATGATTCAGAATAGAAACAAGAGAGTTTATGCTCTACACTGAAAAAAAAAAGTGTATTAAAGAAGGTGGAGAGTGCTGACCATCATGTATTGAACTGGACAGTACATGTGGTTGTCTGGGGACCTGGTTAAATGCAAATGCTGGCTCAGCAGGTCTGGATTGGAACCCCAGATTCTGCATTTCTGACAAGATCTCAGGTGACTGATATTTCAACAAAATAGCAAGGTCTGGGATACACTTAATTTAATCCATCATATGTTTCCTGGGCATTTTTCTATGCTGTAGACCTAGTTAATAGAATAATCAAGAGCATGGGACCTCCCTGCTCTCAAGGAGCTGACAGATGAGGAAGGGAGGGAGAGATTCTTTCTAGACTGAAAATGGGGTCCTGGGATGCCACTTTGCAGGGCAGCAGCCAGGGAAGGGCCCAGGAAACGAGACTTTCTGGTCAGAGACCCATATTGCTGACCGTAACCTCTAGTCTTCTTTGAATGGAAAGCTTTGTGACTCAGCACTTTGTGACTGGAGCAACTTAAGTAACCTCTCTGAGCCTCAGTGTCCTGCTAAAAAAAATAGTGTGAATAATGCTTACCTTGCTGGTAGGCAAGTAGAAAGAAAAGGTTCCTAAGATATTTTTCTGTGTACAGTAGTCCCTCTCTATATTGTGGTTCACTTATTGCAACCTCTCTGTATCGTGGGATTTTAAAAAATATTATATTTAATTATTTATCGCAGATTTTTTGCTATATCATAGGATTTTGCGGTACTGTATATGTATGTTGTTAAAGTTACGTAGGTTTAAGAGTGTAGAATATGTTTAAGAACATAAGTAGTGTTTTCAAAGGTATGGAAAATGTTAAGGGAGTGGGAAAGGTTAATAAGGGACTAGGAACGGTTTATAAGTGTGTAGGAAGGGTTTATAAAGCCTTAAAATATATGCAAATACTAAAGTAAATGTAAGATTTCTACTTCACGGCTTTTCACCTATCACAGGGGCATCTAGAATGTAATACCTGCGATAAGTGAGGGAATACTATAGTTTAGCAATTACAGATTAAATATGGTTAACCAAGGAGCCTAAGGCCAGAAATAGAGAACAGAGCTAGGGCTGGAGGGTGGGACCAACAGCTGTAGAAGTTAATCAGATGCAAATTAGAATTATTATGAAGAGCATGCACATCTCCACTCTTCTTCTACAGTGTCCTGGCTTCTGGTTAGCCTTGGTGGTACCCCTTCTAGCTGTATATTTATTTGAATCTTTTCCAGATACTTATCCTATAAGTTCTGTTGATCAAGGCCAACTGGTGGTTGTGGCAGTTAGGCACTCCTTAAAAATATGATGTGGAGGGCAGAGCAGGCATCTCTCCTCTTTGAGGGGCATTGGTGCATTCCCCAGGAGGGCACTTTTAAGGATTAAGGCCATCAATCAGTCCTTTTCAGTTTAGTTTCAGTTACTGGAAATTAGTGTCATGTGTGTTAGAATTCACCAGGGACATTTTGTACTTCATGCTCTGAGATGATTGTTTCCTCCTGACATCTGAGGAAGATGGGTGTTCCCAGGTCTTCTTCACCCTGATCTTAGGAAAGATAATCTGACTGACAAATAAAATAATTCAGTCGAATTTTTGGAAGAAAGATGGTGGAGGAGTGAGGGGAATCTGTGCTTGCTCACTCCCAAGAACTATCTGTAGTTTAGGCTAATTGTGGACAGAGCATCTCAGTTAACGACTGGATACTGGCAGGAGTTGAGCCTTGGCACTGTTGGCAGCAGAGGGGACCATCTCAGAACAACTTGTCTGGGAAGATAACGGAGGAGAAAGGGGCGAGACATGAGTTCTGGCTGGCTTGGCTCTGCGGGCTGTGGCTGGTAGTGCGCAAAGATTTTTTAGTGACCCTAGGTTTCCTTTGAGAAGAGTCAGGGGTGGAGAGCAAGGCTCCGCCCACTGGCAGAACCAGGAGTGGGCCAGGTGGCATCTCACTCAGAGAGGCAAGAAGCAGCTTATTAGTGTGTGTGTGTGAGTGTGTGTGTGCGTGTTTCTTTTTATTGTTTTTTGCAGACCAGGAAGGAAAGGCGAGCGGTGAGGTGAGATTCTTGAGAGACCCATGAGGAAAAGCACAGTCTCCCACTCCGCACCCCTTGACCCGGGTTGCACAGACATGGGAGTGCCTCTATCCGCCCGCCCTGGCATGCACCTGGCTGGCCAGTGGCCTGCCCTGTGCCAGCACACAGAAGCGCCCATGGTCCACCTGCCCCCATGTACAATTATCCCGCCCTTGCCAGGGCGCATATGGGCCCACGGGCCATCCGCCCCTGCGCGCAATCAGTCCACCCACCTGTAGCAGACCCAGTCCAATGCACAGAAGAGCCTGGAACATGGCCACCCAGGTATGCTAACAACCAACCTGCAGCCCGCCCACCCCTAGCCTGCATGAGGGAGTGTACTCACCCCTGGCTGAGGCCAAAAGAGGGTGAAGTGAACTAGAGGCACTTTGTAAAAGCTTTGGGTGCGGGCTCTGGAGAAAGCTGGGAGAACAGTAGACTAGATCTCAATGCAGAGTCATCCCCAATGCTATGGAGAAATCTCTTAAGCAGGCTATTCCCCTCCTAGTGGCATCAGCCGGAGGCAGCAGCGCAAACGACTGTATACAAGAAAGTCACAAAACAAAGGCAGAAAATAAAAGCAGGTCAATCTAAGAACAGAAGCAAACAGGAAGAGCCACCTAAAATGGAGAGAAGGAGAAACAACACCTCATCAGAAGTAAAAAGGTATTCCCAGAAAGAGAGATAGATGAAACAGAGGCAAGCAAACTATCAGGCATGGAATTCAACACAATGGTAGTGAGGAACTTCAATGAACTCAACAAACTCAGAGAAAATTACAATGAACTCCAGATGAACTACAAAGAACACCAGGAAAACTACAGAGAACTCCAGGGAACCAACAAGGAACTTACTGATAATTACAGCAACATGGAAAAAGACATAGAAACTATCAATAAGAGCCAGGAAGAAATGAAAAATATAATTTCTGAACTGAAGAACACAGTAGAAGCAATCAACAGCAGGTAAGTGAAGCAACGGATCGGATTAGTGAGTTAGAGGGCAATGTAGAAAAAAAATCCCAGACAGTGCAACAAAATGAAAAAGAATTAAAAAGAATGAAGAGGGTTTAAGAGAGCTGCAGGACAACATGAAACATCATAATACCTGTATCATAGGGATACCAGAAGGAGAAGAAGAGGAACCAAGAGATAGAAAACCTGATTGAAAAGGTAATGACAGAAAGCTTCCTGAAAATGAGGAGAGAAAAAGTCTCATATAGGAAGCACAGAGGGTTCCAATGAAGATGAACCCAAGAAGGCCCACTCCAAAGTACACCATAATCAAAATGGCAACATTCAAAGACAAAGAGAGAATTCTAAAGGCACCAAGAGAAAAACAGCAAATAACATACAAGGGAGCTCTGATAAGGTTATCAGCTGATTTCTCAACAGAAACACAACAGGCTAGAAGAGATGGCAAAAAAATATTTCAAGCGATGAAAAACAAAGGCCTACAACTAAGACTACTCTACCCAGCAAGGTTCTCTTTCAAAATGAAAGGTGAAATAAGGAGTTTCCCAGACACAGGAAGACTAAAAGAATATATCTCCACCAAACCAGCATTGCAAGAGATGCTAAAGGGAATGCTTTAAGAAAAAGAAGAAAAAGAGAGGGAGAGGAACACAAGTACAAAGGGAAATGAATAAATACCTGTCAGTAATAACCTTAAATGTAAATGTATTAAATACTCCAATCAAAAGACATAGTGTAGAAAAATGGATATGAAAACATGAGCAACATATATGCTGTCAACAAGAGACCCACCTCAAAACAAAAGACCTATACAGACTGAAAGTGATGGGACAGAATAAAGTATTCCAACATGGACGTGAAAAACAAAACAAAACTGGTGTAGCAATATTTATATCAGACAAAACAGCTTTCACAGAAAAGACCATAAAAAGAGACAAAGAGGCACATTTCATAATATTTAAGGGAAGAATCCATCAGGAAGACATAACTCTGTTAAACATATATGTACCCAATATAGAAGCACCCAAATATCTAAACAGAATGGTGGAAGACTACAAGAAGGATATCAACAGCAACAAAATCATAGTAGGGGACTTTAACACCCCACTGTCAACAATGGACAGATCTTCAAAGCAAACAAACACCAAAGATATTGAGGCATTGAACAACACACTAGATCAAATGGACTTAGTTGATATATATAGAACTTTTCACCCCAAAGAAGCAAAATATACATTCTTTTCAAGTGCACATGGAACAATTTCATAGACCACATGGCAGGACACAAAACAAGCCTCAACAAATTCAAGAAAATCGAAATCATATCAAGCATATTCTCAGGTCACAATGGCTTGAAACTGGAAATCGACCTCAAGGAAGAAACTCAAAGATGTTCAAACTCTTGAAGAATGAATGAATGCTATTAAATAATGAATGGGTTAACAATGACGTCAAGGAAAAAAATCAAGAAGTTCTGGAAACAAATATTAATAAACACACAACAGCCCCAAACCTATGGGACAAAGCGAAAGAAGTCCTGAGAGAAAAGTTCATAGCAATACAGGCCTACCTAAAAAAGCTAGAAGACTCTCTAATAAAAAATTTAACCCTACAGCTACAAGAGCTAGAGAAACAATGACAAGCAAAGCCCAGAGCAAGTCGAAGAAAGGAAATCATCAAAATCAGAGCACAATTAAATGACATAGAGACTAAACAATTCAAAAGATCAATAAAACCAGGAGCTGGTTCTTTGATATGATAAACAAAATTGACAAGCCTTTAGCTAGGCTCATCAGGAAAAAAAGAGAGAGGACCCTAATAAATAAAATCAGAAACGAAAGAGGAGAAATCACAACTGATGCCACAGAAATATAAAGAATTGCAAGAAATTACTACAAACAAGTGTATGGCAAGAAATTTGACAACATAGATGAAATGGGAAAGTTTCTGGAAACATAATCTTCCAAAACTGAATCAAGAAGAACAGAAAGTCTGAATTAATTGATAACAACTAATAAAATTGAAGCAGTAATCAAAAAACTCCAAGCACACAAAAGCTCTGGACAGGATGGCTTCACAGGTGAATTTTACAAAATGTTTAGGGAAGAACTAACACCTGTCCTTCTCAGACTATTCCAAAAAATCCAAGAAGAGGGAAGATTTCCAAACTCTTTCTATGAAGTCAGTATAACCCTAACTCCAAAAACAGGTCAAGACACAACAAAGAAAGGAAACTACAGGCCAATATTGCTGATGAACACAGATGCTAAAATCCTTAGCAAAATATTGGCAAACTGGATCCAGCAACACATTAAAAAGATCATACACCACAATCAAGTGGGATTTATCCCAGGGATGCAAGGATGGTTTAATATTCAAAAATCAAAAAATGTAATACACCTCATAAACAAAATGAAAGACAAATATCACATGATCATATAAGTAGATGCTGAAAAAGCATTTCATAAAGTACAACACCCATTTATGATGACAACACTCAGCAAAATGGGAATAGAGGGAGCATACCTCAACATAATAAAGGCCATATACAAGAATCCTGAAATCAGCATCATACTCAATGGACAAATACTAAAAGCATTCCCCCTGAAATCAGAAACAAGACAAGGATGTCCACTCTCTCCACTCCTATTCAAAATAGTCTTGGAATTTCTAGCCACAGCAATCAGACAAGAAAAAGAAGTAAAAGGCATCCAAATTGGAAAAGAGGAAGTAAAACTGTCATAATTTGCAGGTGACATGATTGCATACATAGAAAACCCTATAGACTCCATGAAAAATTTACTTTACCTAATAAGTGAATTTAGCAAAATACCGGGGTACAAAATCAATATTCAGAAATTGAAGGCATTTCTGTACACCAATGATAAAATATCAGAGATAGAAACTAGAAAAAGAATCCCATTTACTATAGCAACAAGAAAAATAAAGTACCTAGGAATAAACTTAACCAAGGAGGTAAAAGTCCCATACTCAGAAAACTATATAACACTGAAGAAAGAAAGTAATGAAGATACAAATAAATGGGAGTATATACCATGTTCATGGATGGGAAGAATCAATATTATTAAAATGTCCATACTACCCAAAACAATTTATAGATTCAATGCGATCCCTTTAAAATACCAATGACATATTTCACAGACCTAAAACAAATACTTCAAAAATTTATATGGAACCAAAAAAGAGCTTGAATAGCCACAGCAATCTTGAGGAAGAATAACACGGTAGGAGACATCACAATACCTGATGTCAAACTATACTACAAAGCTGCTGTAATCAAAACAGTCTGGTACTGGCATAAGAACAGACATATAGATCAATGGAACAGAATAGAGAGCCCAGAAATACACCCAGGTGTATATAGTCTACTAATATTTGACAAAGGGGGAAGGAACATCAAATGGAATTAAAAGAACCTCTTCAACAAATGGTGCTGGATGAACTGGATAGGGATGTGCAAAAAAAGAAACTAGACCAGTAATTTACACCATACACCAGAATAAATTCAAGATGGATCAAATACTTAAATGTAAGCCGTGACACCATAAAAGTCCTAGAGGAAAACATAGGCAGGAAAATTTCAGATATCTCATGTAGCAATATTTTCACTGATATATCTCCTAAGGCAAGGGAAATGAAGGGAAAAGTAAATAGGACTACATCAAACTAAAGAGTTTCTGCTAAGCAAAAGAAAACATCAGCAAGATGAAAAGGGAACCAACCATATGGGAAAACATATTTGCCAATGATACCTCAGACAAGGGATTGATCTCCAAAATATATAAAGAACTTATACAACTCAACACCAAGAAGACAGACAACCCAATTAAAAAATGGGCAAAGGACCTGATCAAACACTTCTCCAGAGAGGACATACAGAGGATCCACAGGCATATGAAAGAATGCTCAACATCACTAGCCAGCAGAGATATGCAAATAAAAACCGCATAGAGATACCATCTCACACCAGTCAGAATGGCCATCATCAACATATCAACAAACAGCAAGTGCTGGTGAGAATGTGGAAAAAGGGAACCCTAGTGCACTGCTGGTGGGAATGCATACTGATGCAGCCACTATGGAAACAGTATGGAATTCCCTCAAAAAACTGAAAATGTAACTGCTTTTGACCCAGCAATTCCATTGCTAGGATTATACCCAAAGAACCCTGAAACACCAATTCAAAAGAACCTATGCACCCCTATGTTCATAGTAGCACTATTTATAATAGTCAAGTGCTAGAAACAGCCATAGTGCCTGTCTGTAGATGAGTGGATCAGAAAACTGTGGTACATTTACACAATGGAATACTATGCAGCAGAAAAAAAGAAGGAACTCCTAGTACTTGCGACAACATGGATGGAACTAGAGAGAATTATGCTTAGTGAAGTAAGCCAGGCAATGAGAAACAAATACCATATGATATCACCTAATAGAGGAAACTAATGAACAACAGAAACAAGAGTAAAATTGAACCAGAGGCATGTAAACAAGGAGCAGACTAACAGTTACCACGGGGAATGAGGGGAGGGAGAGAAGGGGGCTAAGTAAGGGAAGGGTTTAGTCAAGGAACTAGCATAACTGACCCATGGTCTTGGACAACGGGGTAGGGATTCTCTGTGGGAGAATGGGTAGACTGGAGGTTGGGAGCAATGTGGGAAAAAGTGGGACTACTGTAATAAAAAATAGTAAATAGATAAATAATAATAATTCAGTTAACATTGCATATATAGATGCAATGAGAGCAAGAGAAAGAGATTATTCATTTGCAAAGGAGATTTCTCTGCTGCCATGCCTGCTCCATGTGCCCCATCCCCAAATAAACCTTGAAAGCCATGGCAGTTGGATGTGTGGGGAAAGGAAAAATTGAGGAGCGACTGGAGTCAAGGCAGGTTTGGGGATGTGCTAACAAGGGAGGGAAAGTGGGCATGGAGCCTGGAGTCCCCAGAATGGGGCTTAGAGCACTGATGAAGCATGAGGGTAGGATGTAGGACCCAGGGACACAACTGTGCAGCCTTTGCTGCATTTCTGAAGGCCTTTGGAGGTTACATTATGTTCCCATGTCACTGAAAATCATTCTACTTCCGGTGGACACAAGCGCATAGAAAGAAAAGCTGGTGACACAGCTGAGCAGCAAAGTTCTTCCAAACTCTACTGAACAAAAACTGGTGCTTCAGAACTTCAGGAGGGTTATTTTTGCCTCTTGAAAGTCAAAATATTGACAACTGGAGAACATTTTAAAAATTATTACTTTTCTGTTATAAAAGTATAGTTAATTTTTGGAAAATATAGAAAAGAATGAAGAAAATGAAGATTTCACACTATCTCAAGATGTAGTTCCCTTAAGTCCCTTTTCTGTGTATTCAAATGGTTTTATATCAGACTTTTAAAAAATGAATATAATCTTGTAAAAATTTTAAATAATGCAGAACCACAACCACTTCCAATAAAAGGAAAAAGATCCCCTTCACCCTTTGTGGCCTTTCCAGTAGTCATCCTTCTTTTTCTGTCTGGTGGAAACCAGATTTTGCTCAGGAGTCTGCCCTCCTCCACATGTCTCAAAGTAAATCCTAATTGGTCAAGCAACCTTGGTGGGCCTACTACCTTTGCCAGTGACTGGTTCAAGTGAGCATGTCCACCTTGCCCTCGCCAATAAAACACGAGGGTAGATTATCAGGCAGCTTCCTAGGCCCTTAAAAGGAGGCAAGGAATTCAGGTGTTTTTTTCTTCTCCTGGACACATCATGCCAGTAAGTGGGAAACCAGAGCAAGCTAGGCAAGGTCCCAGCTGAGCTGCCAAAAACTACAGAGGTGAAAAATGGGGCCTCCACTGTGCCCTTGACCTTCTGAATTATTCAGTGACATCCTGAAAACTTCCTGGCTACTTAAAGCAGTTAGAGTTAGATTTTCTGTTAGTCTTAGCCAAAACTATCCTAACCGATGAACCTCACAGCTCTCCACCCTTCTCAGGAGGTAAATACTGTTAACCATGGGGGTGCATTCTGCTATTCATTTTTTGGTGCATTTACATATGGACTCATATATGTACACTTTATCTTTAAACAAACTGAACTCATTATATGCATATTATTTAGTGACTTTTTAATGGCATGAGATTGGGGGGAGTGGTCATTTCTTATAGTTACTTCATTCTTGAGGTAATTTCACAGGCTTGAGATAACACTGTTTGTAGTTTTTATTCTGGTGGTTTGCCTTAACCTGAACATAAGCATTTTTCCACATCACTAAACATTCCATGTAAACATAATTTTAATGGCTACATAATAGTTCATGGTAATCATTTTTGGAGTGTTTCTATGGTTGTGAGGATGCAAACAAGGAGATTTGAAATCGAGGCTCTCTAAAAACTGAATAGCCTTGATCAGTCTTGCATAATCTCAAAAGAGCCCTGCAAATGGTGATAGGAGACACACACACCCATTGGTCTGTGTCCAAGAAAACTCTGAGGTGACAACCTTTCAGACCCTTCTCCATCCAGTTGGATTGCAGGCCACTCCCAGCATTTCAGAGAAGCTTTGTTGCTCCCAGGGTCCATAGACTTTACACTCTGACAGACATTTGTTCTTTGAATATACAGGAGTCACTTAAGCAAATACTTTGTGCACTGCATGATGTATAGCTGAAATGTGAAATGTTCCAGTTCTGCTAATGAAGACCAGAAAGCAAATGGAATAGATAAAACTCATAAGAAATGTTCATCACCCTTCAGGAATGTGCACTTTTGAAAATCACCACTTACATGTCTGGATCTCCAGGTTATCCTTAGGTTTCCTTACTCGTAAATATTAGTGCATGGCACAGGGATACTGGTCACAAGATGTCCTCCCATATGAAAGGAAAAGGCCAAAGGACAAAAGAAAAATGCTTCCTGGAGGAAATGAAGACCACTCAAGGGAAAAGTACCTTAAAAACAAAATACTATCAGGCTTCCTTGGAGACACCATGAGGGACATGATAAAACACTGCTCCTTGGTCTTTGTGTGTGCACAAAGCATCCTAAATATTCAGACATGAGTACAATTATTAGTCACTAAATACACACAATAACATGACAGATCACAGAGGACACTTTGAGATCACCAAGAAATAAGGAAGACCTCCATTTTTGTAAACTTTTATGAATGCCTATATTTTGGCATATAAACAGGAACATTTTTTTATCCTTAATTCAGGGAAGAAAATCTAAAGTTTCAAGGAAGATCTCAGGGACCAGATAATACCACATCAAGGTTGGTGCCTAACTGGTTCTCTTTTGGGACCGACAGTCCTTTTGGGTAAATTTTACTAATAGTCCAGAAGAATTCAGTATTGTATAGAAAGAATTTAGCATTATATAGAAAAGTTCAGTATTTTCTCAGTTTCATAAGAAAATGGCTTTGATTTTTCACTGTTGTGTTTTGCCACAAAATGACAGGTCCACACATCCCAGTGTGAGCCACTAGCTGCCTGTTCACAGGGTGAGGGAGGGAGTAGACAATGCCTTATAGCCATAGAATATTTTTGAGGAGGTGGTTGGGGTGAGGAGACAGGTCATGGAGGAGCCCCTCATGTCACTACCTTGATCCAATGAATCACATATTTTCCACATCAACACTTTCATTTGTGTTGTCTATGAAAGACGTGGCCTACAGTGTTGTCCTCAGTTATTGCATAAGATGACTGTTTCTCTGGCAATCTTGATCTAATGAACCCAGTTTTGGTGTGTGTTTGTGGTGGGAAGGAGGTAGATGGAGTGTTGCCAACAATGGTTTCTCTGTAGCTCTGGAATGTCAGTTCATCTAAAGATCCAAAGGAGATTACTCTTGACCTTACCAAGGCTTCCTTCACGGTAAGGGAAGGTTTTATCTTATGATCTCTCCTCCCTTTCCCTTCATAGTGATGGTGAGAGAGAGAGAAATCCAATCACAGCAAATTTGTTTGGCAATGGTGTAGACATTTTATCTCTCAAAAGTAAGAGAATGTGTCTATTTCTAATTAGAACTTCTTAGATTTATGGCTTAGGACAGAGAGCTTTATATTTATTTATTTATTTTTATGGGTGTTGTACTTTATCAAATGCTTTTTCTGCATCTATTGATATGGTCATGTGGTTTTTGTCTTTCATTTTGTTTATGTGGTGTATTACCTTTATTGATTTGAGAATATTAAACCATCCTTGCATCCCTGGGATGAATCCCACTTGATCGTGGTGTATGATCTTTCTAATGTGTTGCTGGATCCGGTTTGCCAATATTTTGTTGAGGATTTTAGCATCTATGTTCATAGGCGATATTGGCCTGTAGTTTTCTTTCTTTGTTGTGTCTTGACTTGGTTTTGGAATTAGGGTAATACTGGCTTCATAGAACGAGTTTGGGAGTTTTCCCTCTTCTTGGATTTTTTGGAATAGTCTGAGAAGCATAGGAGTTAGTTCTTTCCTAAATGTTTTGTAGAATTCACCTGTGAAGCCATCCGGTCCAGGGCTTTTGTGTGCCGGGAGTTTTTTGATTAGTGCTTCAATTTCACTAGTTGTTATTGGTCCATTCAGGCTTTCTGCTTCTTCTTGATTCAGTTTTGGAAGATTATATGCTTTCAGGAATTTGTCCATTTTCTCTATGTTGTCAAATTTCTTGCCATACAGTTGTTCATTATAATATCTTACAATCCTTTGTATTTCTGTGGTATCGGTTGTCATTTTTCCTCTTTCATTTCTGATTTTATTTATTTGGGTCCTCTCTCTTTTTTTCTTGATGAGCCTGGCTAAAGACTTGTCGATTTTGTTTATCTTTTCAAAGAACCAGTTCCTGGGTTTATTGATCTTTTGAATTGTTTGTTTAGTCTTTATGTCATTTAATTCTGCTCTGATCTTAATGATTTCCTTCCTTCTACTTGCTCTGGGCTTTGTTTGTTAATGTTGTTCTAGTTCTTGTAGCTGTAGGGTTAGACTTTTTATTTGAGATTCTTCTATCCTTTCTAAGTATGCCTGTATTGCTAGGAACTTTCAGGAATGCTTTTGCTGTGTCCCATAGGTTTGGGGCTGTTGTGTGTTCATTATCATTAGTTTCCAGAGATTTCTTGATTTCTTCCTGATGTCATTGTTAACCCATTCATTATTTAATATCATGTTATTCATTCTCCCTGAGTTTGAATGTCTTTGAGTTTTTTCCTTGAGTTTGATTTCTAGTTTCAAGGCATTGTGACCTGAGAAGATGCTTGATATAATTTCAATTTTCTTGAATTTGTTGAGGCTTGTTTTGTGTCCTACCATGTGGTCTATCTTTGAAAATGTTCCATGTGCACTTGAGAAGAATGTATATTTTGCTTTTCTGGTGTGAAAAGTTCTATATATATCAACTAAATCCATTTGATCTAGAGTGTTGTTCAATGCCTCAATATCTTTGCTGTTTGTTTGCTTTGAAGATCTGTCCATTGTTGACAAGCTTTTTATTTTTGAGCTGCTTCTGGGACTCTCCCCCAGCATTTCCACTTTTGGTCTCTGTGTCTCAGTTCCCTACTCTGAGAGTGGCAAGGTGACCTTATAACCAGGCCCCATGATCATGGAAGCTCTTGTCAGTGTCGTCCTCAGTCTCCAACTCACTTCAACATACGAGATTTACCTACAGAGTGTGGTATCTCATTAAAAAAATTTCTATCCTTTGACTGTCTTCTTTACTTTCATTTGATACAGAAAGGCCCCACGTTTGGAGATTGTGTCCAGAGGAAACAAAGGCTCCTTCAATTTAGAGTTAAAACTGGCTTTAAAAAAAAAAATGCTGTTACAGTTGTCCCAATTTCTTTTCCCTTTGTTTCCCTCCACCCAGTGACCCCCTTCCCTCCAGTCGTCCCCCCACCACTTCGTCCATGCCCATTGGTTGTGCATATAGTTCTTCTCAACATCTTCCTATCTACTCCGCTCCCTTCTACTATGCTTCTTAATTCCTGTACCATCTCCCTCCCTTTTCCCCTTTGCCCGTCCCACTGACCTCCCCCCAAAATGTTCCCCATACCTATAATTCTTTTCCCACTCTCGTTGCCTATTTAGTTTGCTTTTGTTTTGATTCCCTAGCTTTTGTTGTTGGTTGTTGTGATATAGTTTTCATTGTAATATTCATAGTTTTGATCCTCTTTCTCCTAAACAAGTCCCTTTAACATTTCATATAACAATGGTTTGGATCTGATGAATTCCTTCAGTTTTACTTTGTCCTGGAAGCACTTTCTCTGCCCTTCTATTCTGAGTGACAGCTTTGCTGGATAGAGTAATTGTAGCTGTAGGTTTTTGCTTTTCGTTACTTTGAATATTTCATTCCAGTCCCTTCTTGCCTGCAGAGTTTCTTTTGAGAAATCAGCTAATAGTCTTATTGGGACTCCTTTTTTGTAATTCTCTTCTTCGCTCTTGCTGCTTTTAAGATTCTCTCTTTATCCTTAATTTTTGACATTTTGATTATAATGTGTCTTGGTGTGGTTCTCCCTGGGTCCGGTTTTTTTGGAACTCTCTGTGCTTCCTGGACCTGTAAGTCTATTTCCTTCCCCAAGGTAGGGAAGTTCTGCTTCATTATTTTTTTCACATAATTTTTCCATTTCTAGTTCTTCTTCTTCACCTTCTGGCAACCCTATGATTCAGATGTTGGCCCGCTTCTAGCTATCCCATAGGTTTCTGAGCCTCTCCTCATTTTCCTCACTTCTCGTTTCCTGTTTCTGCACTGGTTGACTGTTTGTTCCTTCCCTATGTTCCGATTTGTTGATTTGATCCCCTGTTTTCTTTCCCTCACCACTAGTTTCATATGTGTTTTCATTCATTTCAGCAGAACTAGCCTCCATTCCTTTCCTGTCTTGTTTAAGATCTGCTGTCAGGTGTGTAAGCATTTTTATAACCAAAGCTCTAACTGTGCCTCAGAAAGATTTCCTATCTGCTGAGCCGTTAGATTAAATATTTGATGTCTGGTCAGCTGTGTGATTGGGATCTCTATCATGATCTGTGCCATCCTTAGAGTTTTGTGTTTACCTTTGCTTCCTGGGCGGGGCTGTCAAACCTCCTATGCTATAGGAGGTGGAGCCCCGTGCACTCCACACTACTGGGCAACCTTCTTACCACGCTGTGGTGTTTTGCATGGGTGCGGGGGTCCAAGATGTATTTTTGCCGTTCAGTCTCCGCTGAGAGAACAGGAACCTCCTCCTCCATCCCCACCCCCTTTGGCCCTCACAGTCTGAAGCAATGAGGGTCTGCCTTCCCCGGCATTGGAATTGCGAGCTGATGAGTTTGGTCTGCAGCCAGCGGTGCTCCCCAGGTGCTTCTCACCTCCCCTTAAATATGGGTGTCTATGTTTATGGCTGTCCTGCCACCATTGTCTCAGCTTCCACCACCAGAACAGCTTGACCTCTCCACCCCGGCTTTGCCTCTCCTACCTGTCTGGACGAACACCACTTTATAACTTCATATGTTGGACTTCCATGTAGCTTTATTTTCTGAATCTTCTGGTTATTTCTGGTTTTGTGTTAATTGTATTCCTTCTTAGTTGTGGAGGGAGATGAAGCGTGTCAGTCTATGCCTCCATTTTGGCTGTAAAAAGATAAAAGTGGCTTTGATGAAAACAGACACTTCCCCTGCATTACACATTTCATTCCTGACTTTTCTACCATCTCAGTTTTGTGATCTAACTCATTTTCACCTTTTTTGTCTTCAGTCATCCCCAGAAAGATGACCCTTTACTCCCAGTATCCTGAGTCCTTGGCTTGCTCTCCAGGGAGCAATGGGGTGTTTCCTAGCAGGGCTCCACTCTGACAGTGTAGTCCTGGGCACAGACACCAGAATCTTCACCCCGGTCAACATGTGTGGGTATCACTCTCATGATGGAATCTAGGCTCAGGCTGGGCATGTGAGCCCCATCTACCCCTAGCACTTTATGCTGGGCAGACACATAGGTGCTCCAGGTGTTCTGTGGAAGGAATGAGAGAGGAACCTGTACTGGTTCCTGGCTACCAAACAACAAATAGGATCTTCTCAACTGTGTCTAAGGAAGTACAACACCACCTTGCTTCTTCCACAAGGGGTCCTGAACAACTTGTGTCTGCTCCCACCTGGGGGCAGTGCCTCAGTCCACCTTATATCCTGATTTCTTTAAAAACTTGCTCCAACCACTAACCTGGGAGGTTTTCCTGACTGCATCCACCCTCCTCAGCCAGGGCCAGCTGCAAGGTGGCACAACTTCAGGGGTGCCACTCCCCAGTGCCCACAAAAATAGTCATGTCTTGGCAGTGAGGTGAAAAACTCCAGTTGGTGCCACATTTATTGGGACTTGCACTGTTTGGTATGTGTGGACTTACACAGTGGAAGTATCTGTAGCTCTTCTGACTCTACAGTGAGTTTCTTCTCTCTTCTATTTCTCATATTTGGACTCATGGCATTCTCTGAACACACAACAAGGGACCTTTATTAACTGCCTTCTGGCAAAGACCTGAGGAATGGTGGGGGCGCCTAATGAAGGAGATATAATGCTTTAGTTAAAAAAAAAAAAGTTCCTTTTGAGTTCTCAGTTTCTTTGAAGTTGTGCTGAATTTGTGTGAGTGAGCTATTCACAGTGGTCAGCTGTCTAACCTCTACTTTAGTACAAAATCTCCTGTTTCCATCTTATCATGTGTCAATGGAACTCTGTTCAGTAGCTGAGTCTCATCTCCAGTTTATGCTGCTTGGGATGGTATTGTCAAGATGAACTTACACAAGGCTATGCTAGTGTTTCTAATAGCTTGTATCTGGCAGCTCCTGTATATATTGCAAACTGTTAATATGGGCTACCCATAAAAAATTCAGCTTTTTCCTTGAGTGTGGCAGCATTGACCTATGATATGATTTTAAATCACAGCATGTGAATGGTCATTGCTATATGGGTCAGCAGCATTTTTAAATGGGTTCGTGAAAACAGCTTGTGACCCATAGCAGAAAGTGTTGGGACCCTGAAATGGTCACTGTGACCAAGTGACCTTGGCAAGTTACATACATCCATAACTCAGTCTTTTCATCTGTAAAAGGGATGTACTAATACTGAAGGGTGAAAATCAAGAGGAGAGAATGTTTGTTGAAGAGTTTTATAAAAATGAGAAGTTGTGATATTGTTTTTATTACTCACTGCTGTGACCAGCTCATCACTGAGACTCCTCTTCATTTTGGTAAATACCAGCCTCAAGGTGATTTCTTTTTGAATGAAGCATTGAGTTATTTTCAGACCAAATACATGCCAGCAATTAAAAACTGTATATTCTACTGTCCTTTTAAAAGTTAAGATTATGGGAAAGTGAAATACTGAAACTATAGAAGCCAATCACTTAGAAGGTCTTGGCAGTGGCTTGGGGATGCACAGTCTGCTTCTGCCATTTATAAGAACAAATCAGCCTCTTGTGTCTGAAAATTCAATTCAGATCAAATAGAGTCCATGTATTTCCATGGATTGTAAGGTTTTATAAGCTATATAGGGCATTTTGCCATGATAAACATGACATGTGTTATTTCTTGTGACCTTTTGTTTTTTTATGAAGAAGGCTGTTCTACAGGATGGTAGCCCTGTCTCACCTCCCTGGGAAGATCTTGTTACTTTCCTCCTGTGTCAGAACAATGATCACCTGATTTTCAATGAAACTCGGGGTTCAGCTTTGGATTACACACACACACACACACACACACACACACACGCTCACACACAATCCATTCTGGTTAATAACTTGATCTTGAGAGAAAAGGAAAGGACCTGCAATGGACTGAATGCACCCCCCCACACACACCAAATTCATATGTTGAAACCCTAATCCCAATGTGATGGCATTGGGAGGTGGGGCCTTTGGGAGATTTTTAAGTCATGAGAGTGTAGTTCTCATAGATGGATTAGTGTCCTTATAAGAAGAGGCCAGAGAGCTAGATTAGATTGCCTTCTTTCTGCCATGTGAGGACACAGTGGGAAGGCCCCATTTACAACCAGGAAGAAGGCTCTCACCAGAACTGGGCCATGCTGGCACCCTGGGAAGCCTCCAGAACTGTGAGATGCAAATCTTGTTGTTTAAGCCACTCAATCTATGGTAATTGGTTATAATAACCTGAATGGACTGAGACAAGACCTTAGTGATCACCTGATACAATATAGTTCACATTTTCCAGATTAAAATTAGAGATTCAGGAAGCAAAGGGGCCTTTGTCTGCTTGCAGGTCCCTTTGAATCCTTCTAGGAGGGGCAATGCTTTCTGTTCTCTGCTGACAGCTAAGGATGTTGCTTCTCTGGCTGAAATCCAGCCAGAGTATAAGAATGAGGCTCTCCCAGGCTTCCACCAGGCACTCACCACCCAGAAGTACTGGGAGGGAATGCTGAACCCTGAATGCCAGCTTTTCCCTGTATTGTCTTATCTGTGCTATTTACCCTCCAATGGGAGTACAATAAAGATAAGGATGTCAGAACCCTGGGGCATAGGGAACAGGGAGAAACAAGTACAAGGTTGGGCACAGACTGTCTACTTTCACTTCTGAGAACTCACTCTCACCTGGAGGCTCTGACATCTGACTTCTATCTAGATAAACATAGTAAATACACAGAGTTTACTCATGTCTGTGATGAAGAATGCAATACTTGTTTATTTAAACTTCTATATCAGTGCTTCTCAGGCATAGGAAATAAGGTCAAAGGTAGGACTTATACCCCATGACTCTGTCATTGCCAGTGCTTAAACTTCTCTTCATCATTTTTCTGTAATACATTGGGCAAGTATCAGGTCTTGGAATGAGAGCAGGGGCTCTGTCTGGCTGTAACCATCACCCACATTAGCTTGTTTGAAGGACGGCAATCTCTGGAAAGAAGCATTGTTTTATTCCCACTTTACATTCAATGCACCAAAGCTCAGAGAAGTGAAGTGATTTGCATGAGGACCTTTAGAGCAGGAACTTGCATGTAGCCCTTTACAAAAGGACCAAAAATAGAGCAACTGGTTTTTATTTACTTTTTCTAAAATGCTACTTCCAAGAAGATAGGATGTGTATAAAATAAATTAAGCATCTGAAACATAACTTCTTTAGCTTAAGCAGTTTTCTTGAGTGTGAGGTTATTGTCCAGCTGCTGGGTTCACACTGGGGTCGAAAACAACTCTAATTTGGTGTCCCCATTCAAGGCGCCCTCTATGAGGAAGAGGCTATGTATGAAAGGGCTTGTATTTAGGGCAGAATCATTATTCTGTTTCTTGCCATCTTTTACCAGCTAACCTGCTTTTCAAAATGGTTTCTTTTAGTGTAATAGGACTGTTAAATCAGGACACTCCTTCTATCTCCCTTCCTTTTCCTTGAAGTCAGGTATATCTTTCTTCAGCTGAGCACAACAGAGAAGTCACATGAAAGGTGGGATCACCTAGGAACGAATTTTCGAGACACCATTTCCCAGAATCTCATCCATGTCTTGGGGCCTGGAAAACCAGCAGATGAATCTTTATGGAGAAGCCTCCTAGCAGTCACCTAGGGTTCTCCTGACTGTCACCTTTTACTTTTTCCCCTCCATACACAAGCACACCTCAGTGCTCAGTGTATGTAAAGGAGGTAAGGTATTTTAAGACTTAGGTGACAGGCTTCTCTAGCTGTTGCTCCTTAGCTTGACACCTGAGGAGGTATCTACCAAGCATTTCACTGGACTTAAAATGGGCAGTTCAGAAAAACCCCAAACCCACCTCCCCTGCCAGCTTTGGGCAACTGTGGGCAGAGCCCTATGGAGCCCTGTCAGATCACTTCTGTCTTTGTCTATCTCCCTGCTCCCATCATTTATGGAAACAGAAGCAAAACCCCAAATAAACATCAGTAAGATAACTTCATCTGTCCTATGACTGACATACACAGGCATACACAAAAACCAAATGTGTTCCAGCCATTTGCTCAGATTTGTGGCCCACCCACATCGAAGAGGTAAGCTGAGCTATTTCCATTGCCTGCTCAAAATGAGTATATTACACTGAACTGAGAAATTTCTTTTTTTCTCCAGAATCCTTCAATAACATCTACTTGAATTATTCTGATAATATTTTTCTCAGTTATTCTCGGCTTATATTGTCTCAGAGAAATTTAAAAAACTGAGTTCGGAAGGTTTTTTGGCTATGGCAAGTTAAGCTTGGGCAATGTTACACCTGGGCAATAATGATAGGGCATAAAGGGGCTGAGATTGCCAACCATGAATTAATATGGTCTGGAGTTAATTAAAGGGGTACTGAGTTCTAGTTATGAAAGGGACAGGCTAGACGAAGTACATTTCTTGGCATCTTGGTTTCAATGCTTCCATGGTTCTTTGGTGTTGCATTTTAATCCTCTCATAAAGGCAAGTCCCAGGCCACACAGTAGTATCAAGAGAAAGAGGTATACAGGGTTAGGAGAAATGGTTCTCCTCAATTCTTCCAGATAGGGAAAAGTTTGGTAGGAAATATGAAAACTTCGGAAAGACCATGAAATGAGGCCTGTAAATTGTGGAATGTGGTGCTTTTGTCAGTTCTGGGGCAGACTTTTCAGGATCCAGAATTAAAAGCAAGAATACTTTTGAGCACTTTAGTGTGGCTTAACTGATGGCACCACTTGCATAGCTAGTTCCTGTAAATTATAATGCTTCCAGACTCTTGAGTCATTCAGCTGTGAGTCCCCATCCTTCCAAAATTTATTAATGTTCTGAGCAAACCAAATATCTGAAGGGGATTTTTCCAGCCTAACCAGAAGCCTGAATTCACCTGAATTCAATAGCTAACTCATTCAGATAACTTGAGACCCAATAGTGGACATATAAAATGCTGTATTTATCCTGATGTCCTATTCTCTTTATTATACTTAACTACAGATTACCATTTAAGACATTTTACATTTTACTTTTGCGATTTCCTCTTTCATTAACCATCAAGAAACTTCTGTGAAATTTTTGGTTAGTTTCGAGTGTGTTAAAAGAGAAACCAAATTTTCTTCAAATTGGTCTTTTTATCCTCTTCAAGCTCAAGTGAAGAAACATTGGGTTTGTGTGGAGAAGAAATAATTTGGAAGAAAGACACTTATCCTCAACTTTGATCCCACGGCTGAATCTTATCCAGGAGTATGTCCTCTAAAGAGGAGCATTGAGGGCAGCAGAGGTGAAGGGTCAGGCCACCGGAATAGTCATTTCATAGAAGAAAAAATTAAGGCAGGGGCTTGGCAGTGGCAGAGCCCAGCATGGACACAGGTCTTCATTTCCCCATCATGAGGTCATCATCTGACCCTTCTTCACTTCATCCCTACCCCCACTTTCTTCCCCTTTCTGTTATTCAGTATAGGTGCTGATCATTTTATAAACAGAAATAGGATTATACTTGTGAAATAAGACAAATACTGCCTATTTTAAGTCCCCAGATTGCCACTGTTGATTTAGTTTATTTTTATAATTCGTATAAGTTGGAGGAGTGACACTAAACCTTTTAAATTTGCTTTTCATATTCATATACACTGTTTAATTTATTTTCCTGGAAGATTAATGTGCATAGTTACTGAGTTGAGATGGTGGCACCAGGGCCAGGAGACCCCTGAGGAGAAGGATTTTATTTCTCTACATCCTCTAAGAATTTGAGATACCAAAGCTCACCTTCTAAAAGGGATATTTATGATGAGCAAATTGAGGGTTAAGACATTTTGAAAATAGTTTTTGTTAAAGAAGCATAAGGGATGCTTCCTTCCATTGCTTTGGAGAAGTTCTTTTCTAATATGCAAAACATAAAGATTAAATTTAGATTTTTTTTTTCTTTTGGTCTAATACAGATGATTTTTGTGGTTCTTCTAATTTTTTTCTCTTTCCATTTAATTTTTATCAAAAATTGACACCAGGTATGTATAGCACTTTTGTTTCAAATCAGCTAAGAATATTTGTGCTTGAATTTGGAAGTTTATCTTCTTCTACAGTCTTTGAACAGTAGTTAAAACAGCTATATGTTTAAATAACATTTTTTTTTCTTTGTGATGGAATATAGAATTGATTAAAAATAATTCATGGTAGACATGGAGATCACGTGGAGGGTTATCAGCAGGGAGGGGGACAGGGAAGGATGGGGAAAAATGTGCAGAGATCAAGAAGCATAACTGATAAATACAAAACAGAGGGATATTAAGAATACTGTAGGAAATGAAGAAGCCAAAGAATTTATATGCTCAACCCATGGACATGAACTAAGGGGGTGGGGATAGTTGGAGGGAAGGAAGGTACAAGGCGGACGGGGGCAAAGAGGAAAAAAATAGGGACAACTGTAAGCATAATCAATAAAATATACTTTAAAAAAACAGTTCATGGTTAGTAAATACAAAGTGTGTTAAAGGAGACTCTTCTCATGATATCGTGGGAGCTTATATTTTGACTTTTTACATAAAAAGCAAATGCTAATGATATTTATTTGCCTCTCCAATCTTTGAACTTTTGTCTATGCTGTTACATCTTCCTGGGACATCCTTCCTGCCTTCATCGCCTTCTGACTTCTGTTTACCCTCTTTGACTCAGCACTGGCTTCTGAGAGTCTTCCCTGAGGAGACTCATGTGTCTTCCCTGAGGGGATGCATGTGTCTTCCCTGAGGGGATGCATGTGTCTTACATGTCTTTTTCATGGGAGTATCTGAATTTTATAGTTTTGAAATTACCAGCTACTGTGGCTCTCCCCAACAGATTAGAGGTTCCCTGGAGCAGAAATCAGATCTTTTTTCCTTTGTCTTTTAGGAGCTGTGATGTAATGCATGTAATGTATACTGAATTGAACCAAACACAGAAAGCCTCTGTTCACTTAAACTGGGACCCACTTTTAAGAGTTACATCATTCAGTCTTTTTTTTTTTTTTTTTCTGGTCGTTGAGGGTTTCCACTATATTAAACACTATTCTCAGCCAAGAGTTAATCCCCTTGTGGTCACAGGCCCTGGTTCATTAAATGCTCTAATACTCCCTCCTGGTGGCCAGACAACCCCAGATAACATTCGCTCTTCACTTTTCTTCTTGTTTTAATCCTCCACAGCCTGATGTTCCTTGGCTTTCGGGTTTTGATTCTGAGATCTCAGAGAATATTGGGTAGCTATGAAATCACACATCCCATGGTGGTGGGTCAGGAACATTGTAAACCATATCCATCAAAAAAGCTTATGTATGCTAAGTGAAAAATGATAATCTGATTCCATTTTAGTTTAAAAATGGGGAAAAAATAAAGAAATGACATCTCTGTGAAATGTAAGCATGGGTAGGTACTAGAACATAGTACTTACATGTCAGGAGGCAGGAGTTAGGCTACTTGGGTCTTAATCCAGCTCCATTTCTTCCTCTGTAAAACAGAGATAATGGTAGTGCTCACATCACAGTGTTGTTCTGAGAGTTAACTGAGATAATATGTACAAAACCCACTGGCATGCGGGAAGCAAACCATGCCTCTTAGTTACCACTCTTCAGTTTTCTACAGTGAGTATATGCTCATGCCACTTAACACCTACAAAGATTTTGGAGAAAGTATTAAAAGTTGAGGAAAAGAAAGCAAACATAATCCTTGTCTGTGTGTCTGGGACCTTTCTGTAAGGCCGTGTAGGGATGAAACCAAGACCAGTGATGTTTGCTGTGGTTGGTGACTAAGGGCTGGTACATTCAGTAGCCAGACTGAGTCTGTAGAATTCCATCTGCACACATACACCCCACCTTCACCTCCATGCATAGTTCACCCGTAGGTGCCAGAAAGACCACAGTGCTATTTCCCTAGGTGCTTAGATGTCCAAAGGGATGAAGCCCAGATCTTGGACACATCTTTAAGTCGTAAAAGCCCAGACACATGGAACTCTTTCACCCCTGGAGATATTTGATTTATATTCCCAAAGGTCAAGGTAAGAACCCACGGCGCTTTCCAAGGAACAAGGGTTTCTCTCTCTCCTTGCTAGACAGATGGGGAGGCAACTACTTCCCTCCTGCCCATAAGCAGAGGTAACCCTTTGTTGTTTGTCTCTCATCTCTGGGCTAGTACTGCACCCACATAGAATCTCATCATCTTGCCAGCGGGTCTAGGTTGGGGTGGGGGGTGTTGCAGTATCACTCTGGCTGTTGGTCTGGTGTGAATATCATTAAAGAGGACCAGGAAGCTTCAAGTAGCCTCACCAGCATCTCTTCTTTTATTAAAGACACCTCATACATGAACAGCCACTTTTTACAAATTGTAGTTGGATTCTTCTACAGAAAAGTACAGCTCTAATGAAATGACTATGTCCCAAGATGTTACTGAAAGGAGTGGAAAATACTGGTATTTCTTGGTGTTTCCACTTTTGATCAGCGTTATCTAGGAATTTAATACATTTTCTGATCAAAGTTGAGAGTCTTTGCTTTCCTTAAGCTTTAATCTTCAGTTATAAAGCCTCCGGTTGCACATACACATTAAAACCATGTTACAGCCAAAGAGCAATTTAGTTTGGGGGGTTGGAGAGTTGGGTAGAAAATACAAATCTAGACACAGGGGTAATCAGTGCCTTCACTATAGGAAGGCATTTTGACAGTCTCAGGTAAAAGGTAACAGTGTTTTTAGTATGTCTGAGATATTTTATTCTGTATACTGAATTTTACTAATGGTTGAACTGGCCCTGACTCAAGGTTTATGGTTATTTTGCAATACACTTGTGTTGAGTGAAAGAAGAAAAATAATTTAAATTTAAATGTTTGCCAAATTCCAGTATGAACTTTAACTTCTTTTTTTTTAAAAAAAAGTTTCTATTTCCTTTAAGGAAGTAGATAACATTTATAAAGATGACCAAAGAATCTCTTTATAAAGGGAAGTGGATGAGGCTTATGAATGACTCCTGCATACAGCAACTCCCTTTCCAATCTTCCTTTTTCTCACCTATCAATGAATTGTTCAGAAAGTTTGAGAAATGGGAAGATGGCCGTGGCTAGTGTAGCTTGGTTGGTTGGAGGAGCATCATCTCAGTGCTCAGAAAAGTTGTGAGTTCGGTCCTTGGTCAAGGCATGTAAAGGAGGCAACTAATTGATGTTTCTCACTCACATTGATGTCTTTGTCTCTGTCTCTGTCTTTCTCTTTCTCTCTCCTTCCTTCCTTCTCTCCTTCCCTCCCTTCCTCCCTCCTTCTCTCTCTAAAAATCAATAAATATAATTTTAGGTGAGGACTAAAAAAAGAAAGAAAATGGGAAAATGCTGTCCTGATACCAGAACTATGGAATTTCAGCCCCAACATCCTACATTCCCTGGAGAGAGACAGAAGGGGAAGGTTCAGGTGATAAGATACTCTAGGAGAGAAAAGTGCCTGGTCTGATAGGGCCTGATACAGGCCATAAAACTAAGCTAAACAGGTCATGTCAGCTTTTACCTTCTGCAGGCCCAGAGCCTTGTCTGCTGATTATATCTTCACTACTGACCTGATTAGTATATGGTTTGTGTTGTTAGGTCCATATACAGTAATGTCCTTTAACTATCCTACATTTGCCCAGTGGGTTCCCAATACACCAGGCACTGTGCTGGTGTTGGGGTGTCATTGATGGGTGGATGGAGGGATGAGGAGGCTTAGTGCTCAGAGGGGCCCTCAGGGCCCTTTTATGCAGAATATTTGGACACTCAAGGGCTTAGCTCAACAAGTATTTTGATAATTCTCCCTAACCATGGATTTCATATTTGGAACAACAATTTTCAGAGAATTGTAAAAAATAAGTATATATAAACTTTAGTGAAAAATTCACCTTTCTTTGCTCATTTGGTCTCCAGTGGGACCAAGGAGGCAACAGTTGTGAACAGTTTTCTACATGCTTCCCCATTGGCTCTGCAGGGATAGAAGATGTAGGTTCAACACTGATGTGCAGAGGTCCAAGGGAGCATTGTGAAACAAACCCTTAATATTAATATATAATATTTCCTTGTTCTTTAGCTTTTATATTGGATAAGTATAGGGAAACTTTCCATTCCAATTCTAGATCAGTGAGTATTTACTCTTGATAGCACCAGACCAGTCATCTTTACCATCTGAAAGTAAGGAGCATGGGTTTTGTGACTGTTCATATTGGTCCTGTATAGGTGCTTCTTTGTCCAGAGCAATGGTTTATCCTTTTATTAAAATTAATTTTTCTTATGTCACTTCGGTTAAGGAAGGAGATAGAGGCAAGAATGAGGAGATACTGGACTGTGAAAATAAATGAAGACCAGTCATATGAGAACCAGCACTGGCTATTTACTCAGAATTCACTGTAGCAAGGGAGTCAGCCACCATCACTGGTTTGGGCAGACTCAAAGGCAGACAGAAATGTGGGAGAGATTTATAATTTAAAAAAAGAAAGGTTCATTGTTCCCTGATGGAAGATATTGGCCTGGAAAAGCTGGAGGGGGGCTAACTAGAAGCTGGATATTCTGTGTGATTGGTTAGGGCGGCATATTTGTTTTTTCTCTAGTAGTTCTTAAGTTGGGAGTTGGGTGCTGGAAATCAGGGAAACTCTCAGTTATTAATCAAGTCATAGCCATGTGGGGCTGATTATTACAGGGGTTGTTGTATGAGTTCCTGACTGGCTGCTAGAGATGGTAGTCTGTCTTCCTGCAAGTATGACTTAGATACAGGCTGGCTTCCCAGGCTGGTTACTGTAGATAGCAGTTTGGTCTCCTGAGCACTTTGCTGCAGATGGTGGGGTCAGAGTTCTGCTTTCACATATTGTCTGACCATTTTTTATTTGTACTTTTAGTATCTCAGAACCAACATACAGCTGGTTAGAGTAAATAGCAGGCCTAGCACACCTGTTGGAACTAGGGGCTACTCAGGCTACTCCTGGTCAGGTAGCATGCATCCAGATGCTCTGGTGGTTGTTGGGCTGGGCCCACCTGTGACCATATGATGTCAGCCCTGGGGGGCAGCCCTGTACTTGGCCATAAGACCTATAGATGCTGCAGCATTTGCATGCTATTAACTCCCACCTGCTTTCCTTGAACTTGGAACTCACTTTAGCAAACTGCTTCTCTGAGGGACATACTGTTTTTTGGGGCAAGGATAGCTTCATCCAGGTTTTAGTCCATTTGTAGTAGTGACTGGCTCTGTTCATCACCTAAGGACTCCCCTAACAATAAAAGATTCTTTTAATGGTCATTTTACCCTTGCTTTCAGCTTTGACATACAGTGTAGTAGGGTTTTCTGCACAGCAATGGTATATTCCAAGCAGCCCTGGAATTTCTATAGTAATCTTCCCCTTCTTCAATCAATGTCTTGCCACCCTGAGAAGTTGAATGCCATGGCCTTTCTGCCCTGGGCACTGCATCTGGCCTGATAGGCTGGTTTGGCAGTGTCTGTGCCAACCCTCGGTTCCCATTACCTCAGTCCTGGCAGGCTCATGTGGGAAATCTGATGGTGGTTCCCCTGTACCCCCAGTTTCTTGTTCATATGTTTGTTGTGTGTTTCGGTCTTATGTTTAGGAAAAATTACACTGGGGAACACAATTTTCTTTCAGTTAGATCTAACACTTGTTTTTGATGAACTTTTGACATCTGAATCCAAAAATGACTCCAGTTTTACTGTATCACGTCAACTTTTTAAGGTACAAGATACTCTCCCTTTGTTCCCAAAATCATAAAAAATGTACATACAAAGGAAAATAAAGAAAAAAATTACCTGAATATACTGTTTATTTAGAATTATTTTATTAATATAAAGTCTATATATGTTGTTACTGTAAGTCAAATTGTGTACAAGTAGTAAAGTTCTGCTACCAAACATACATATTAAGGTATTTTATCTTTTCACATGACAGGCTAGGAAATGCCAAAATGAGATACTTGAAACAGTTTTCTTCAGTTGGCAAAGCTTTAACCAAATGCTTCATGAGACCCAGTTTTATGTCAGAGGTGGGAATATAATGTTATTTCTGTCAACAAGTGGCTCATGTAGAATGTTTGAATAACCAGGTTTAAGGTCAGATCCTGGAGGCCAATTCGACTCCACCCAATGCTTCTCACAAGCTCTGCTGTCCCACATACACTGAAAACAGGGATACTTGGTGTATTCGCATTGCTGACCAAGAAGGAAACAGACCATTTTAAAGTCAACACAGATGATCCAATTGTGCTTGTGATATTGCAACAGATCAACGACTCTCTTTATGTCTTCATACTCGTCCCGAAAACAAACTGAGTGGCCAATTGGGACTGCACCAAATAAATTGCTATTGTGGAGGAGGACACACTTCAAGCTCCACTTTGAGCTATCGATCAACAGTCGCCATTCAATTGAATTCTAGATTGGAATTCCCAATTCCTCCATTAAACCGTGTATGTTATGGCAATACACAAAGCCACCATCACTTTGAAAGTACTGCAGAAATGCACTTTCTCTTGGTCAAAAGTAGGATGCCTTTGCTCCTTTTTCAAACAAATTTTTCTCATGCAGTCTTGATGCTAGGAGTTCTGAAGCCTTTTTGGATAGTCCCAAATCTCGTGCCAAATCATTCAACTCATGCTGATCAAATCCCTTATGAACTGAGTCATCTTCAATTTCAAAATCTTCACCGTTGCTGTCACTTATTTCTTCAGCATACTCCTGTTTTTCGAAAGAGGGTAATTCAATGAAAACTGGCACCGGGATTTTAGCTGAATGAGGCATTGGATATATAGCTGACGGTAGACTAGGATACTCTATTTAATACTTACTTTTCTTGTTAAATTCTGACATTTTCACTATACAGAAATAACAGTCACTTGTATGATTCCTGGGCTCTCACCCATAGGTATACCAAATGGCAATTTATCACGTGTTCCCTTTGTGCACATCCATAACTCTCGACACACTGCTTGCACACCTTGTGATGGGCCCAAGACTTACCTTGATCACCAAGTTTTACTTTAAAATATGCAAAATAGGCTTGCCTGACAAATGCACTGATATTTGTCCTTTTTGAATGGTGAAACTGCCACAGATAGAACAAAACGAATCAGGGTTGTTTAGGCACTTAAGAAATAGCAGAGGCAGACATGATCTGAAGGACAGGAAATAAGTACGTATGTAAATAAAAAAATAAATTCTGCTAACTCCTTGTATACAGACAAGAACGCGGACTACACCTTGCAACACGTTTTACTATATAAAACGGCACACAACCTCTCACCACACTGTCTAGACAAGTATGAACCTGTTGCTGGTTTCCGAGGTCATCCCTCACTCCTCCCCACTCAAGGGAGGTTTGCTCTCAGCCAATAGGAGAGCACTAGTGCTTCCCGTGATCCAGGCTTGATCCAGTCTGGAGTGGTCACGTTAAGATAAGCTGTAGAGAAAAAAACTTGACATGATAGAAGAAAACTAACTGCAGTTTTGAAGTCAGCATGCCTATTTAAGTCTAAAACAGCTGAAAAATCGAACTCAACAGGAATTATGTTAAAAATTGTTCCCCTGTGTTGTTAGGTAGTAACGATGTCATTGATAGTCAAAATAGACACTAGAATCCTTTACTTTTCTAGAAGTTAAGACAAAAAGTTTTCAGTTTCAAACATTACAGTTTACATAAAATGTATATAAAGTAAGTTTAAAAATAAATTCTAAAAATATTATGTAGTGTTTTGAAAGACATTTGCAAGTTTTGAAAAGGGGCTGGTTTTGAAAAGGCATTTCTTTTTGTGCCTTTGCGTGTGTCTGCAGTTTTAAATTAAATGACATCCTCTGAATGTAGGAGTTAATTCAAAACTGTCAAGATTTCTCTCTCTCCTAATAACAACTCTTGTGCCATTGACTACCAAGAATAACAATAAGCCTTTTTTAAAAGGTAAAAATGAGTATTTTTGTCACTGAAAGAACAATTATTCATGTCCTTGAGTTATTTAAAGTATTTTAATGAATTCTAAGAATAAGTCATTTTGAAGTTCAGCCACACAAAATAAAAATGCTTTATTGGAAGGTTTTCCACCTGAAATATTTTGGTTGGTGGATCTTGGCCTTTTAATAATAATAGTTAACATTTAGTGAGGACTTTTATGGGCCATACACTGTTGGAAATGCTTTAAATATATTGACTCACTTACTTCTTACATTATCTTTATAGCTTGCAAACTGAGACTCAGAAAGTTTTGACCACTTGTCCAAGCATACGATTTAGACCTAGTCCATCAGACAGCCACCCTAAGCCTGCATTGACCCTAGAAGGTTCCACTTGCATGTTGTTGAGATATTTAGTTTCTCTCATTTCCCCTCAAAAATATAAACTTAGAAAGGAAAACAAAACATTTACTATACATGATTTTAGCTCAGAATCCTTCAAGCTTTTGGAATATAAGAAGTAATAATCATCAGACTCTCTTAAAATTTGACCTTACAGTTGCTGATATGGTTGCTGTTGCTGATTTGCTAACATAGAGCTGAACTTGAGAAAAAACAAGTGAAAAAAACAAGGAGGGTGATTGTAGCAAAAAATATGATTATCTTTTTATCTTGTAATTCCTTTAAAAAAAAAACAGTTTTGAGTAGACTTATTTTTTTATCATGGTAAAATACTTAATGCCATTGAACTATGCACTTAAAATGGCCAGCTTTATGTTGTATATATTTTACCACAATAAATAAATAAATATTGTAAAGGTAAAAAAGTTCTTTTTAATTCAAGGAGCTCGTGGATGACTTCTCAGAGGCTGTGATGTCTGTAGGACTAGCAGGTTGTGTTGCCAGAACTCTGATTTTTCCCCAACATGTTAGCATTCTATGTTGATCTCACAAGGAAGCAGAAAGCTTTAGTAGAATATGAAAACCTTTAGAAACCTATGAAAATTTTAGAAAAAAGCCAAGAACAGTGTAAAAGTGCTTTATTTTGGTGCAAGTAGTGGCTGAATTAGTGGGCTTCAGTTTCTACCAAGTTTGGGGTGCTACAGGTATTAATGGAGACACTGCAAGGACATGTCCTCTTATACTTAGAAGAAAACAGACAAAAATGAATGATGAAGTAGGGGACCCCTGGGTCATATTTCTCATTTTGATAGATGTAATCTCTTCAGGAAAAAAAATGTCTTCAAGGACTTTCCTCTCCGTGAAGGATCACGGGCTCAGGGAAGAGACTGCTTACGGTGGACTACTGTGACTCCACACCTGGACCTGGGAAGATTCAGTTGAGCTCATGCTTTAAGAGAATTGTTAGTGACTTTGCAAGATCATGACTACAAAATCCAATGGGTCCTCACTTATCTGCCCCAACCCTATTTTTTTCATGAGCCCTGTTTGTGTGTGTGTGTGTGTTTCTTTGTTTGTTTTTAGGGCAAAATTTTTCAGGATCATATAGAAAATGTTCTAGAAAAAACACTTGCATCATGCTTCAGAAGATAATCCCATGAAAATAGGCATCATAGAAACAAGGAAAGGTCAAGATTTCAGTCAGAGTTTGAGTCTTTGCCATTCTGGCTTCAAAGGGAACTCAGTGGACAGTGAAAAGCAAATTGGCAGAGCCTCAAATTCGCCCCCTTCCCCCCACAGTTTGGCAAAGAGCTAAACCAGGTCACCATAACATGGCCACTTTCACATTAAAGCATACACTTTCTGAAAGACATACTGAATGACAGGAATACACATACATACCATTTTAGGTTGAAAAAGTGGTTGTTTGCTTGATTAAATAGGTGGGTGTTTGAAAGAATTACTTGCATAATGAGAAACTACAGAGATGGAGATACCTAAGGAGGACATTTCCCTCTAATCAGTAAATACATAGACCTGGAGGTATAAATTATTTTAGTTTAATATTTATGTAGTAAAAAAAATGTTCCCGTATGTCCAACAAGAATTTCTCTACTTGACTTTAAATGTATATTTGTAAAAAATAATTCTATTTGGGGAAAAGCTTGTTTGTCCTATTGTTTGCTGTTCCATCCTCTTCCCTGAGCTTCTCTGCCACAAGTTCTTAGGCTCCTTCTGTGGTGGTAGCCCTGCAGGGCCAGGAACTTTGGTGGGTCATCTCACAGTATTTTTCAGCTCTTTGCCTTAGGAATATGGTTTCCTGTATATTTTAATCTAGGTGTAGCCTGAGTTTAGGGGCTTCCCAGGGATAAGATAGTAAGTTATTTTTCTTCTGCAACAGCTGTTCCATAAGCAAAATGCATTTCTTCTGGATAGATTCTTCTAGAAGCACTTATTCTACACCAATGTGGTATATCAGCCTAAAGTCAGCTCTCTTTTTTCTGGTTTAGGATGGTAGTTGGGTGTTTTGCTTTTGGGTAGTTGAGAGTGTGAAGAGTGTCACCTTGCTGCTTAATTGTGACCACTAGTATCCCTGGAAAGGAGAGAAAGGGGGCAGCAGACCACATTGAGAAGGACACAGCTGGGAGCAGACTGGCTGTGATTTCCAGCCCTGTCACCTATTAGTTGCAGGAATTCCAGCATTTGATTTCATGTCTCTAGGCTTTAGTTTCCATACAGGGAAGTGTTTCCTAGGATCCCTTCAGCTTCAAAATGTCTGCTTCAACTATATTTGAATCACAAACATTACAAAGTGATGGGCATGACTTGATCATATTTACAGAGAGATATAATACATCTTCTAATCATCTGTAGGAAGAAATTAAAATTTTTTAATTCTGAACTTTGCTCTAAAGCAAGGTTCCAGAAGGTTTTAATTACCAGGAATTTTCTCAAGGATCAAGTTTGTGACAAAGAGATTTTAAAAAACAGGAGAGTGGTAGGAGAGAAGAAGAGTGAACTGGCATGGTTCTGCCCCATTAGAGGCCTCATTGTCAATAAGAATCTGATATAGGATAATTGAGGCATCTATACTTGTTGAGGGAGGGAGAGATTATTCTGTAATGATCAGGAAAAGTAAATAGACTTTTTTAAAAGCAAAAAATAAAATTTTATATCCTCATTTTACCCTAAGTAGCCAACTTAAATTCCAGATAAACAATGAATTTTTTTAAGCAAGAGAAAATAGGAAAAGGAATATTTGCAAAACTCTGAGAATAAAGAACAAAAAGAAATCACGAAAGAAAATATGAACAGATTTGACTTAAACTTCTATGCTTCATGAAAAAGTAATCAAAATGTAAATACAGCTAACCTAGAGAGGGTATTTGCAGGAAAGAAAATAAAGAAATTTTTAGTATAAGGAAAACTTTAGAAACATATTTTAAAACGAAGAGTCTAATCCAATTCTGGCCCAGTTAAAAATACAAATTTCTACCAAATCTTCACACATGGGGGGCTGGGACCCATTGCCCGTCTCTGGCAGAGAGCATTCCTTCATGTGAAGGCAGAAAAGAGGAATGACCTGTGGGTAACAGGAAAATGATCCTTCTCTTGAGAAGTCAAGGAAATACAAACAAAATCAATAAGATCATTTTTCATCAATCAAGTTATCTAAAAAATGTTAAAAGGCAATTCCTAGGAATGTGGAAAGGGATGTTCACCGCACTGTGTATCAGGAAAGCCATCTGCAGTAGGTTTCAGGAGACCTTGACATTGTCATATCCTGAGCCCCACAATTTTTCTGGACCTCTCCTAAAGAGATAAGCCCAACTGTAGAAAAAGCCACCCTAACTACAATGCCATTTGTGTTAGCAAGAAGTTGAAAGTCAAGATGTCTGGAGAGCTTGTTGTAGTTCAATAAACGCTGAGCAACTACTGAATGGAATGATATGCAGCTATTGAAAGTATTATTTCTGAGGATTAGAGAGTAACATGGGGAAATACACATATGTTAAGAGATAAAAAGGATTGTACAAAGATCTATCTACATCATGATCTCAACTACATAAAGTGCACTCATGCTTAGGAAAGGAAAAGCAAATGTTAATAGTAGTTGTCATGGGTGTTGAGTCCATGGAAGAGTTTAAATTTTTATCTTTTTTTTCTTCTGAGTCCTCAAGTGGTTGAATGAGTGGGTATTCTTATTTATGTGGGAAGAGGTGGAAACACTTAAAAAATGACCTTTAGAGAAGGAAAAGAAAAATTATCTGCTGCAGGTGAACTTCAGTGGAAAAGCTGGTTCAGGGAGTCTTGTGTTATCTCAGGTGGCTCTTGTGGTAACTGAACCAGGCAGGTATGGTTGTGCACCCATTTTGGAAACTAGAAAGTGGGGCTCAGGCCAAGTATATAACTTGCCTTGGGTCCCTCAGCAAGTAAGAGATTTTGGAACCCCTGGGAATAGCTACCCCGGCCATGCTGAGGCACAAATTTTCCCCAAGGGACTCTACCCTCCATGTAAGAATGGAAGTTAACTTGACAGATGTTTGACTCTTCAGAGCTTTCAGGGTAACAAAGGGAGACACCTTCAGACCTACAAACCTGCACTCACTAAAGTAGGGAAGAAGGGAGCTTGTAATGAGACAATGTGAGGAGAACATTTATGTCCCCAAACAAGAGTTGCTGTGGAAAGCTGGGAGGATGGTCCTTGCCTGTGTTCTTCCATCATTTGCATCTGAAGGAGGACACTGAGTGAACCAGAAAGAGGGAACCTTCTGGAGAAGCCTCAGACCAGGCAGGCTGGTACTAGCTCCCAGCAAGAAAGTTCATTGATGAAATGAATCACTAATGGCTCAATATGAATTTCACTCATTATTTTTCCATGCCACTTAAAACATTAAGCACACTGAAGTATTAATTAGTATGCTGCTCTCCTGAGAGGAGAGAGAACAAATTGCACTGTGAATTTTAATTACCTATCTCAAAAAATTCCTTCTGTTGTGTGATGTAGAGTGAAGAGTTCCTCTCAGCTTCCTTATGGACTTTCAGCTTTCAAGGGGGCTCATTCAGATTTTATGACTATGTGGTATAACCACAGTGGGTGAATTGTTGTTGTGGAAATATATTGATCAGGCTCCTGAGGGGGATGCTCTCAGAAACTGAACCTTGCTCAGGAGAAGACAAGACCAGAACTGGAGGGAGAGTAAATAAGTGTTGTTGTTTTTTTAATATGCTTTATTGATTATGCTGTTACAGTTGTCCCAATTTCTTTTCCCTTTGTTCCCCTCCACCCAGTGACATCCCTCCCTCCAGTTGCCCTCCCCACCCACCTTAGTCCATGCTCATTGGTTCTGCATATAGTTCTTCTCCACATCTTCCTATCTACTTCACTCCCTCCTACTATGCTTTTTAATTCCTGTACCATCTCCCTCCCTTTCCCCACTTCCTCCTCCCTGCTGACCTCCCCCCATAATTTTCCCCATACCTATAATTCTGTTCACACTCTCGTTGCCTACTTAGTTTGTCTTTGTTTTGGTTCCCTAGCTTCTGTTGTTGGTTGTTGTGATACAGTTTTCATTTTAATGTTCATAGTTTTGATCCTCTTTCTCCTAAACAAGTCCCTTTAACATTTCATATAACAGTGGCCTGGACCTGATGAACTCCCTCAGTTTTACTTTGTCCTGGAAGCACTTTCTCTGCCCTTCTATTCTTAATGACAACTTCGCTGGATAGAGTAATTGTGGTTGTAGGTTTTTTCTTTTCATTACTTTGAATATTTCTTGCCAGTCCCTTCTTGTCTGCAGAGTTTCTTTTGAGAAATCAGCTGATAGTCTTATTGGGACCCCTTTGTATGTAAATCTCTTCTTCTCTCTTGCTGCTTTTAAGATTTTCTCTTTATCCTTAATTTTTGACATTTTGATTATAATGTGTCTTGGTGTGGTTCTCCCTGGGTCCAGTTTTTTTGGAACTCTCTGTGCTTCCTGGACCTGTAAGTCTATTTCCTTCCCCAAGTTAGGGAAGTCCTGCTTCATTATTTTTTCACATAATTTTTCCATTTCTAGTTCTTCTTCACCTTCTGGCAACCCTATGGTTCAGATGTTGGCCCACTTATAGCTCTCCGATAAGTTTCTGAGCTTCTCCTCATTTTCCTTACTTCTCATTCCCTGTTTCTGTACTGGTTGACTGTTTGTTTCTTCCCTATGTTCCGATTTGTTGATTTGATCCCCGGTTTTCTTGCCCTCACCACTAGTTTCATATGTGTTTTTGTTCATTTCAGCAGGACTAGCCTTCATTTCTTCCCTGTCTTGTTTAAGATCTGCTGTTAGGTCTGGAAGCATGTTTATAACCAAAGCTCTGAACTGTGACTCAGAAAGATTTCCTATCTGCTGCTTCGTCAGATTAGAAATTTGCTGTCTGGTCAGCTGCATCACCAGGATCTCTATCATGATCTGTGCCATCTTGAACAGTTTTGTGTTTACCTTTGCTTCCTGGGTAGGGCTGTCACACCTCCTACGCTATAGAGGGCGGAGCCCCATGCACTCATCACAACCAGGTGACCCGTCTCACCACACTGTGGTGTTTTCTGTGGGGGCGGGGGTCCAAGATGGATTCCTGCCGTTCACTCTCCGCTGAGAGACCAGGAGCCTCCTCCTCCATCCCCACCTCCACCGGGCCTCACAGTCCAAGGCAATGGAGGTCTGCCTTCCCTGGCTTTAGATCACAAGCTGATGGCTCTGGTCTGCAACCAGGGGTGCTCCCCAGGCACTTCTCACCCACGCTTAAATACGGGTGTCTGTGCTTATCGCTGTCCTGCTGCCATCTCTGCTGCTGCTGCGGACAACTCAGCTTGACCTTTCCTCCTCAGCTTCGCCCCTTCTACCTGTCCGGATGAACACCACTTCTTTATAACTTCATATGTTGGACTTCCATTTATTTTCTGGAACTTTTGGTTATTGCTGGTTTTGTGGTAGTTGTAGTCCTTCTTAGTTGTGGAGGGAGATGGAGCATGTCAGTCTAGGCTGGAAGTCTCCTGTGTTTGTTTGCTTCCATGTCCCAGGAGGAGTTGTCGCTCCTGTTACGTTGTAAGGGGCGGAGCCTTAGGGATTCGTCAACAATTGGCGACCTGTTTCGCCATGTTGTGGCGTATGCGGGGGAGGGGTCTGAGAAGGAACAATGCCACTTGCCCAGCACTCACCCCTTTTCCAGGCACTTCTCCCACTTCTGCACTAGACTAGCGCCCCTCTAGCTGCTGCCCTGGCTGTCATTCCTAGAGTGGGTGGTTCTGCGGATGTTCTAGGACCGTGGGGGCCTTTTAAACAATCGGACTCTGCTGAGAGAACAGCTGTTTCTGCCTCCATCTCAACCCCCACTGGTTTGCACAGTCAAAAGCAATGAGGCTTGGTTTTCCTAGGAGCTGGGATAGTGAACTGCTCTGGTGAGGAGCTGGGAATGCTCCTCAGGTGTCCGTCCTGACTTTTTAAAACGTGTGACTACACTTTCTGGCAGCCTGCTGCTGTTGCTGCTGCTGCTACCATCACATTGTGTCCTCTCCACCCGAGCTGCGTGCCCCTCCTACCTGTCTGGATGAGTATTTGTTCTTTATATCTTTGTTTGCTGGACTTCCGTGCACTTTGGTTTTCTGGAACTTCTGGTTGTTTCTAGTTTGAGGTTGTTGTATTCCTTCTTAGTTGTGGAGGGAGATGCAGCATGCCTGTCTATTTGGCTGGAAGTCAAATAAGTGTTAACCTTAATAATGAATCTTCTATTTGTTCCTTAAAAAGTAGTATCATATGTAAATTTACATCTACATTTATTAGAATTCTATCAGCAACTATCTTCCACAATGAGGTAAAAGTCAGAGGTGGACATATCTGCTGTCATATGGGGAATATCTGTGCAAATCTCATGCACACAAAGATGTGTGTTTTTAACCTCAGGCCTGGAACAGTCTCCTTTTGTGCTCAGTTGGTTCTAAAGGGTCAGTACTTCAAAATAATCCTTTCATATAGTTCACAAGGAGGCCAGTGAGATCCTGCAGTGGAAAAGCAAATGCATGGTCCCATTCTGCTTCTCACAGCAAGATGCTTGGAGAGGAAATAAAATAGATACATGGAGGAGAACAAAGGAGAGCCCCAGGCTTCAACAGTAAGGTAGAGCAGCTCAGGGTTCTGGCACTTCATGGAGTTGTGAGGGTGAAGATCTGAACACCAAGTGGTGACTTGTGGAGGGGATAAGAGCTACAAAGGACTGACGAAACTTAAAAGATTGAAGTCCTGCCTTTTGAGTCTGCCAGTAGGCCCTCTGTTCCCTGGTATGCTGTCTTGGAGGCAGGCCCCAAGGCATGTAGTGGGGGAACATGACAGTAGGCCTGGGTCTGGCTTGGCCTGAATCATGACTCTGTCTAATGAGAGTGACTTAAACCCAACTCAAATTAGCCTAAGCAAATGAGAGAAAGTGCTGGGAGGATCCATGCAAGAAAGACCTAAACCAGGGCCTCTGCGACTGGAACTAGGGTTTTCCTTTGACTCTTCATGGCCCCATTATGAGATAGGCTCTCTGTGTTAGAGTGAGCCCCAAAATCACACCCTAGAAACCCCAGGGTAAAGAGAATGCATTTTTTTTTTCCTGGCTTCTATATTGCAGTCCTAGGGAAGGATTCTGATTGACCTTGCTTGATCACATGACCTCCTCTTGGACTACTGTAGTAAGTGTGATTAGAAGGCCAGGGTCATGTGTTCCCCCTAGGAGTTGGGTGACAAGTACTGTGAGTGACAGGAGCCCAAAGGGAATAAAAGTAGGCCAAAATCAATATAGCCTCACAAAGGGGTGCACTCCAGACCCAGTGTTTCCTTTGATGATACTCATTGTAGGTATGTTCCTTCATCTATCTTTCTAGACCTGTGCTGACAGTGTTTGGCCACTGAGCACCTACAGTGTAGTGAGTCCAAACTAAAGTGTGCTGTAAGTGTAAAATCCATACTGGATTTCAAAGGTTTAGTAGGAAAAAAATGTATGGTATTCCTATGAATAATTTTTAAAAATTTACTACATGTTGAAATGATAATGTTTTATATATATTGGTAAACAAAATATATTATCAGAATTACTTCAATCACTTTACTTTTTAATGTGGCTACTATACATTTTAAATTACAGATGAGGCTCACATTATATTGACAGCACTGTTCGAGACTGTTCATATTTCTATCCTGTGGATACTTATATATACATTAATCCATAAGTTTACTACCCACTGGGTTATATACTTTTATTTTCCTCAAAATTATCTCCTGAAACTTTAGTGCATATTCCCTGTTTGGGTGCCTTAGAGTTATAGTGAATAAGTCATTATTTGCTCTTTATGATTTTCAGACAGGCATCTCCTAAATTGTTTAGTCCGTCTCACCAAAGACTGTGGGTAAAGCTGGAACCACAACAGATTCAAGGGTACAACAGTGACTGACAGATGTCACAACTTAACTGCAGAATCTCATTCTTGGATCTCCTCGGTGAAGGTCTGCATGTCTCTATTAAAAGAACTAGCATTCTGAGTCATTTTAGTTTAGCTCCTATGGAGTGTTTATTTGTTTTTACCTCCTTTGTTGACTCATCACACAGTCTGCAATCCAGATGTGACAAAATGTTTCAGAGTTTAGTCAAAGTGGGAGCTGTCTGCCATGTGTAGTTCTCACCGTTGCTTCCCTCCATCCTTCCATCCATCCATTCCTTCATTCAACAAGTGCTTCCATCTTCTGGTTTATGTGAGGCACTGGGCTGGGTGTGGGGATCCAGCAGTGAGCCAACCAGGGCCTTCCCCGAACGTTGGGCTTGGAAGCTTGGAGCACTGGCCTCCGCTCTCCCTCACAGCTTTTGCATCAGTGTCTCTAAACCATTTTTTCCGAAAACTCTTGAAGGAAAAACATAATGCCCAGTATGGAGGTTCTTAGAATAGCTTAGCTTGAATGAAAAAGGTTGAGGATAGGTGTAGGGGTCCATGCTGTCCCCTCCTAAAGGGCTCATCTGAAAATCTCTCTCCTAACATGTTTGACTTAATATGTCTTTCAGTAATACATTTTAATTAGATGGATTAGTACTAAGATTTCTACTTAATCAAGCAAAATTAAGAAGCTTTTCTTGAAATTGAAATATCGTGAGAAATACATTCCAAAACAAAACAAAACAATGGATCCAGGTCTACCAGTCTGAATGTTTTCTGTAGGACAGGACAGACAGTAGCTTTCAGGTAATTCTATGACGTGTGAGTAAAAATCAGGCAAGACTAAAAATTAGGATCTCTTTTAGGTGTCACATATTTATCTTTCTTCTTCCAGCTTAAACACATAAATCATTCAGTTGGGTGATGAGAACTGTTTTGTTAAGCAATTGCCCACTTTCTTGAGCACAGACATTCAGTTCTGTCTGCTCTTAGTCTCTTGCCCATAAGCGCCTGTCAGCTATGCAGAGCCAGTTAGAGGGCACCGATTTCAGAAGCTTGTTGGATGTTGAAAGAAGTGGTCTTTGGCGAGCATTTAAATTCATTTCATTTAGACCTTCATGAAACCAAATTAGTGAAGACCTGGGGTGAAGTAAAAAATTAAAAAGAAAATGTTTTCCCCTTCTACTTCAAGACTGATTTTTGAAAAATCAACGTTTTAAAGAAAATTAGAATTATAATGCTCAGCAGAATTAAAACCAGTTAATATGCTCTGAGTGCAACTCAGTTTGTTATGTCTGTTTAATGACCACAAAATTAGAAGTAACATAGAAGGAATGTAACCATAATTAATGTGAATGGAAAGGAAGCCTCCATGTGGTCAGTGGAGGCCTGAACCATGAGCAGAGGGAGACATGTTTATTCTGCTTGACCATTGGACTATCATCACTCCCTTCCCTTTTTGGTTAGTTATGAGTCATTTAAAATTTTCAGAGTGGGTAGTAAGAAGATGCCTGGGTGACTAGGCAGAGAGGTGAATGGAGAGTGGTTAAGTTCACTATTGCTGGAATTAGAAGGGTATGAGGTAGAAAGAACAGGATGTCTAAGCACAAGCTTAAGGGACTGTCATTTCCTGAGATCCCCATGTATTTCCATTCCCTGGGAATATTTGCTAAGCCCTACTGTGTACTAAGTGGTAGAGAGAGATATAAAATCTCAGCCCCTCTTCTCAAGATATTGGCCAATGGGAGCAGCAGCCAGTGGACTATCAGTGTGACAACTACCCTTGGATATGGCCATGGATTTCCTGGGTCTGTGCTCATCAAGGGGAACAGCCCAAGCAGGCCACTGTGTTGCCTTGGTGACCTGCTGGTGGGTGTCAGTAGGCTTTAGTTTCAGGAAGTGTTCTAATATTGAAAGGCTACTGCCACCAGGAGTGGAAGCTGGACACATGGGCATGAGAATGTGCTCTCATGTGCCTGGTTTGGAGGCCGTATGATGTTCCTGTGCCTTCAGTGTCTGCTACAGGCAGGCCACACTGCACTGTACAATTTCACTTTCCATCATTGTCTCATCAGGGGACTCTGCTTTGTCCCACTGAAACAACCACTCATGCATATTTTGTTATCTGTAATATGTGGCCTCCCTAACATGTTTTTTGATAACTCAAGTGGCCTCCTTCCCTGCATCGAAGAACAAGCCTAATGTAGTATATTTAGCCTTTGTCTGTAATAGGTGAGTTGGAAAGCTGGTTCTGAAATGCCCTTTACTTTAGAAATCTGGAAAAGCTTGGTACTCAAGAGGAAGAAATGATGCAGTTTTAAGAGTACGTGATTTGTTCACTGTTAACCAGGATGCTTGCATGATGGCCCTAGACAAAAATACAGGAGTTAAATCATGGGGGAAGGAGACTTATTTGCTTTTTTTTTTTTTTTGCTTCCTATCGATGCTTTTGCTGCAACTGACAGTACTTCTCACCATAAAAGCCACATGTCATCTGACTTGGTCACTGCTTCCAGGGTCAGGGTGCTATTCATGTTTAAAAACTGACCTAGAGAGAGTGAGACCTAGAGAAAGAATATGATTTGTGGGACTACTAGGTGGCAGTAGTGGTTAGACTTGAACTTGGATGTCTTGCCCTTCTCTTTATTGAATACTCTCTCTGTCCCTTTTGTCCTTTGCTTTATACTTTAAAAAACTGCAGAGAAACACATTACTTTCAAAATCCACTCTTGCTTGTATTTCTTCTGTGAGCAAACAAAGCATGGTCACTGAAGTTTTGTGGCATGGGTATCTATTTCTAGTTCTCTCTGTTTTCCCTTTCTTTCTAGAAAGTCTGGTCTGAATGATAGAGATAGGGCTAGAAAACCAGGTGTGCTGATCAAGGAGCAATTAGAAGAAGTGGGAATTCCCAGGACTGCATATAAAATGAATTACAGAAAAATACACCATTAACATCAGATCTTATAGTAGGCCCCAGTGTAACTATTTTGTGAAATTAATTAGTCCTTACTTAACTTTTAAAAATAACCTTCTTGGTACTATGAAAATAGTCCAAATTACCAACATCAGTTATTTTAAGTCAGTAAGGGTCATCATTTTGCATATCACTGTTCTCATTCAGTCCTGTTTATTTGGATTTAAATACAACAGCCCCTTCACCTCCATGACCTGGTTTTTCTGAGTGGTAACATGTCTGGTAAAACTGAGTAATGTTGGCAAGATCAAGGTCTCAAGAGGATAAGATGTAAAATAATAAAAATCCCTTCATTTGTTATTAAGTAGATCCTTTTTTCCAGAAACTTTGCCAGTAGAACTCAGAGTTTATGGAGAAGTGGGGGAGTTTGGTGTTAAATGGATGATCACTTAAATCATTGTAAGATATCACATCATGACAATGAATTTGATCCAATCTAAGGAACTGAGATGGCTTTTCTGAGGAAGTGACATTTAAACTGAGACCTGGAGTTACTGAGAAGGTCCAAGATGGCAGCAGAGTAGGTGGAAGTTAAACTCATCTCCTTCCAGGAATATATCAGAATAACAGATAAAGCACAGAACAATCAACCTGAATAACCATCTGACAACTAGCTGAACAGAGGTCTTATAACTAAGGATATACAGAGGAACTAGGATTGAGACCAGTAAGAACGGTGTTATCCATAAAAGTCACAACTTACATGTGATTTTTTTTTATTATAATTTTTTTTTATTTTTTTATTTTTGGTTTTTCAATTACAGTTGTCCCCTTTTCTCCCCGTTTCTCTCCCCCACCCAACCCACCCCCTCTCCCACAATCATTTCCCTCCCCGTTGTCCATGTCCATGTCCATGAGTCATTTATATATGTTCTTTGACTAAACCCTTCCCTTACTTATCCCCCTTCTCTCCCTCCCCCCACCCCCCTATTGACTGCTATTCTGCTCTTTGTTCTATTTAGTTCTTTTGTTTGTGTTGTTCTTTAGTTTCCTGTATTAGGTGATATCATATGGTATTTTTCTTTCTTTGCCTGGCTTATTTCACTAAGCATAATTCTCTCTAGTTCCATCCATGTTGTCGCAAATGGCAGGAGTTCCTTCTTTCTTTCTGCTACATAGTATTCCATTGTGTAAATGTACCACAGTTTTTTGATCCACTCATCTACAGATGGGCACTTAGGTTGTTTCCAGCACTTAGCTATTGTAAACAGTGCTGCAATGAACATAGGGGTGCATAAGTTCTTTTGAATTGGTGTTTTAAGATTCTTCGGGTATAATCCTACTAGTGGAATTGCTGGTTCAAAAGGCAGTTCCATTTTTAATCTTTTGAGGTAATTCCATACTGTTTTCCATAGTGGCTGCACCAGTCTGCATTCTCACCAACAGTGCAGTAGGGTTCCCTTTTCTCCACATCCTCGCCAGCACTTGTTGTTTGTTGATTTGTTGATGATGGCCATTTTAACTGGTGTAAAATGGTATCTCATTGTGGTTTTTATTTGCATCTCCCTGATGGCTAATGATGTTGAGCACTTTTTCCTGTGTCTATGGACCTTCTGTATGTCCTCTTCAGAGAAGTGTTTGTTCAGGTCCTTTGCCCATTTTTTAATTGGGTTGTTTGTTTTCTTGATGTTGAGTCATATCAGCTCTTTATATATTTTGGAAATCAGTCCCCTGTCTGTGATGTCATTGGCAAATATGTTTTCCCATATGGTTGGTTTCCTTTTCATCTTGCTGATGTTTTCTTTTGCTGAGCAGAAACTCTTTAGTTTGATGTAATCCCATCTATTTATTTTTTCCTTTATTTCTCTTGCTTTAGGAGATGTAGCCGTGAAGAAATTGTTATGTGAGATATCTGATATTTTCTTGCCTATATTTTCCTCTAGGACTTTTATGGTGTCACAGCTTACATTTAAGTCTTTGATCCATCTTGAATTTATTCTTGTGTGTGGTGTAAGTTGGTGGTCTAGTTTCATTTTTTTGCAGGTCCCTATCCATTTCTCCCAGCACCATTTATTAAAGAGGCTCTTCTCACTCCATTTTATGTTCCTATCTCCTTTATCAAATATTAGTTGACCATAGAGGCCTGGGTTTATTTCTGGACTCTCTATTCTGTTCCACTGATCTATATGTCTGTTCTTATGCCAGTACCAGACTGTTTTGATTACAGTGGCTTTGTAGTATTGTTTGATATCTGGTGTTGTGATTCCTCCTGCTGTGTTCTTCTGTCTCAAGATTGTTTTTGCTATTCAGGGTCTTTTTTGGTTCCATATGAATTTATGGAGTATTTGTTCTAGGTCTGTGAAATATGTCATTGGTATTTTAATAGGGATTGCATTGAATCTGTAAATTGCTTTGGGTAGTATGGCCATTTTGATGATGTTGATTGTTCCCATCCAAGAACATGGTATTTGCTTCCATTTATTTGTATCTTCTTTAATTTCTTTCTTCAATGTTATGTAATTTTCAGAGTACAGGTCTTTTATCTCTTTGGTTAAGTTTACTCCTAGGTACTTTATTTTTCTTGTTGCTATAGTAAATGGTATTTTCTTTTTTCTTTCTGTCTCTGATATTTTATTGTTGGTGTACAGAAATGCCTTAGATATCTGTATATTTATTTTGTACCCTGCTATTTTGCCAAATTCACTTATTATATTGAGTAGTCTTTTAGTGGAGTTTATAGGATATTCTAGGTATACTATCATGTCATCTGCATACAGTGAAAGTTTTACTTCCTCTTTCCCAATTTGGATGCCTTTTATTTCTTTTTCTTGTCTGATTGCTGTGGCTAGGACTTCCAACACTATGTTGAATAGGAGTGGAGAGAGTGGACAACCTTGTCTAGTTCCTGAATTCAGGGGGAATGCTTTTAATATTTGTCCATTGAGTATGATGTTGGCCTCAGTCTTCTCATATATAGCCTTAATTATGTTAAGGTATGCTCCCTCTATTCCCATTTTGCTGAGTGTTTTCATCATAAATGGGTGTTGTACTTTATCAAATGCTTTTTCTGCATCTATTGATATGATCATGTGATTTTTGTCTTTCATTTTGTTTAGGTGATGTATTATATTTATTGATTTGCAAATAGTAAACCATCCTTGCATCCCTGGAATGAAGCCCACTTGATCGTGATGTATGATCATTGGATGTATTGCTGGATCCTGTTTGCCAATATTTTATTGAGGATTTTAGCATCTATGTTCATCAGTGATATTGGCCTGTAGTTTTCTTTCTTTGTTGTGTCTTGACCTGGTTTGGGGATTAGAATAATACTGGCTTCATAGAAAGAGTTTGGGATTTTCCCCTCTTCTTGGATTTTTCGGAACAGTTTGAGGAGGATAGGAGTTAGTTCTTCCCTGAATGTTTTGTAGAATTCGCCTGTGAAGCCATCTGGTCCAGGGCTTTTGTGTGCAGGGAGATTTTGGATTACTGTTTCAATTTCCTTCTTTGTTATTGGTCTGTTGAGACTTTCCACTTCTTCTTGATTCAGTCTCGGAAGGTTGTATGTTTCTAGAAATTTGTCCATTTGTTCTAGATTGCCAAATTTCTTGCCATACAGTTGTCTGTAGTAATTTCTAACTATCATTTATATTTCTGTGGTATCAGTCATGATTTCTCCTCTTTCATTTCTGATTTTGTTTATTTGGGTCTTCTCTCTTTTTTTCTTGATTAGACTGACTAGAGGCTTGTTGATTTTGTTTATTTTTTCGAAGAACCAGCTCCTAGTTTTGTTGATCTTTTGGATTGTTTGTTTAGTCTCTATGTCATTTAGTTCTGCCCTGATCTTGATGATTTCGTTCCTTCTTCTTGCCCTAGGCTTTGCTTGTTGTTGTTGTTCTAGTTCTTGTAGCTTTAGGGTTAGGTTTTTTATTTGAAATTCTTCTATCCTTTTCAGTTATGCCTGTATTGCTATCAACTTCCCTCTCAGGACTGCTCTTGCTGTGTCCCACAGGTTTTGGGCTGTTGTGTGCTCATTATCATTAGTTTCTAGAAATTTCTTGATTTGTTTTTTGATGTCATTGTTAATCCATTCATTATTTAATAGCATGTTATTCAATCTCCATGAGTTTGGGTGTCTTTGATTTTTTTCTCTGAGGTTGATTTCTAGTTTCAAGGCATTGTGATCTGAAAAGATGCTTGATATGATTTCAATTTTCTTGAATTTGTTGAGGCTTGTTTTGTGTCCTATCATGTGGTCTATCTTTGAAAATGTCCCATGTGCATTTGAAAAGAATGTATATTTTGCTTCTTTGGGGTGGAAAGTTCTATATATATCAGTTAGGTCCATGTGGTTTAGTGTGTTGTTCAATGCCTGTATGTCCTTGGTGTTTTTTTGCTTTGATGATCAGTCTATTGTTGATAATGGAGTGTTGAAGTCCCCTACTATGAGTGTGTTGTTGTTGATATCCTTTTTGTGGTCTTCTAGTATTTGCTTTATGTATTTGGGTACTCCTATGTTGGGTGCATATACGTTTATCAATGTCATATCTTCTTGATGGATTGTTCCTTTAAGTATTATGAAATGTCCTTCTTTGTCTCTTTTTATTGCCCTTGCTTTGAAATCCGTCTTGTCTGATATGAGGACTGCTACCCCGGCTTTTTTTTTTCCGGTCTGTTTGCTTGGAAGATTTTTTTATATCCCTTTACTTTCAGTCTGTGTAAATCTTTTGTTTTGAGGTGTGTTTCTTGTAGACAGCAAATATGTGGGTCCTGTTTTCTTATCCATTCCATTACCCTATGTCTTTTAATTGGAGCATTTAATCCATTTACATTTAAGGTTATTATTGATGTGTATTTATTCATTGCCCTTTGTACCTCTGTTCCTCTCCTCTCTTGTTCTTTTCTTCTTTTTTCTTAGAACACATCCTTTAGCATCTCTTGCAATGCTGGTTTGGTGGAGATGTATTCTTTCAGTCTTCCTTTGTCTGAGAAACTCCTTATTTCACCTTCTATTTTGAATGAGAGCCTTGCTGGGTAGAGTATTCTTGGTTGTAGGCCTTTGTTTTTCATTGCTTGAAATATTTTTGACCATTCCCTTCTGGCTTGTAATATTTCTGTTGAGAAATCAGTTGATAGCCTTATCGGAGCTCCCTTGTATGTTACTTGCTGTTTTTCTCTTGCTGCTTTTAGGATTCTCTCTTTGTCTTGAAATGTTGTCATTTTAATTACGATATGCCTTGGAATGGGTTTTGGGGGGTTCCTCTTCATTGGAACTCTCTGTGCTTCCTGAACTTGTATCACTTTTTCTCTCATCAGGTTCGGAAAATTTTCTGTCACTATTTCTCCTATCAGTTTTTCAATTCCATGCTCCTTTTTTACATGTGATTTTTATGTTAGTCGTCAAACACTTATTAATTTTATTTAAATTAGAAAATAAAGCCAGACTTTCTGATGGAAACTGTGATTGGGCTGGCTGATCTGGTGATTAGGAGTGGCCTCAGTCACTATGTTATATGGTAGAGATCTTCCATGAACTGAATGAACTTGGCTTGCAGCTCCAGAGTCTTCATAAATGATATTTGAGTATCTGTTTAATGCCCAGTCCTTTCTCATGCATGTAGCCCAAATTAAACATAGCCTGTGCACTGTGCTGTTGCTCCAATGCTAGATGGTAATGAATAAACTCAGTTTTGTAATCCACATCAGTGCCAAATCCATAGAAATGGTAGTTTCCAAGCTTAATTGGGACCACAGTATAACCTTGAGAGGTGGCCCTGTTCCAGTGGAGCAAAGCTCTGGGGTATGTTTTATTCTCACCTACAATGGTCGCTTTCCTCTGGTCGAGAATGAAGGCTGCCTTGCTCTGGGCCACTTCATAGCCTTGCTCAGCCAGCAGGAGGTACTGCGTCACTGTGGCATTGTAGTCGCTGTCTTTATGGCTGTTATAGTCAGTCAGTCATAAGCCTCTTGGACCAGCGGCCCCGCTCACAAACATTCTTAAACAACTCCACTGCATTGTGACATGATTGCATCACACCTGTGCTGCTGGCATGCATCGGTGCTAGGTTATAGAAAGCCAAGATATGGCCTCCCTGAGAAACTAAATTGAAATACTTCAAGGTCTTTTTGTAATCCCTCTTGACTCCAATGCCCTTATAGTACATAGAACCAAGCTGTAGTTGTCCATCTACCCAGCCTTGTTCAGCAGCTTTCTGAAAATACTTCAGTGCTAGATCATAATTAACTTGAACTCCTCTTGCATAGAGGTAAGCCATTCCAAGCCCACTCTGTCCAACTGGCTTGTCCATGTCAGCAGCTTTCTGGAAGTAGTGAAGAGCTGTCTCATTACTCTGAGGTATAATATTACTTCCCCCTGAATACATGTTTCCTAAGAAGGCCATAGCATGTGAATTGCCAGCATTCTCTGCTAAATTGAAGGAGTCAAATGCTCTCTGATGATTCTGTTCTACTCCATGCCCCCCGTGCAGATGCACTTGTCCCAGACTGACCTGTGCTTATATGTCGCCTTTTTCAGCTGGGAACTGGTAATACTGAATCAAATCTCAAATCTTCTTCTAGTATTCCACTGTTCATGCCTGGATTATCCACCTTGTCAGGCAGCTGTATTCTCTGTACTACTGAGCCTCCTGTCAGCGAGATATCACTAGCAACATGATTGGCGATGAGCTGGTGAGTCAGTGCTGATTCACAGCTCTGCAGGACTCTGATGCCAGCCCAGTAGTGGTAACCCAAAATCATGTGGGCTATTAGGTTGCCCCCAAGAGTTCCAAATGTATAATATACAAGGGCCTTTGCCTGACCTGAATTAACACCAAGTCCAGACGCATAGAGAAAGCCAAGAGCATTCTGTTCCTTGGGTGAGCCTTTCTCAATCAGCTTCTCAAACATCTCTTTAGCTGCCTGGATGCTCTGTGTCAGGTAATGGCCAAACAAAAGAGCGTATGACACCCTTTCCAGGGCCTTGGTATGGTTCATGCTTGCTGCCTTCTGAAGATACCAATATGCTTCTCTTTTTTGTCTTTTCTTATTGGTTCCATTGAGGATTTTCATCCCAGTCTGGTCCATCATTTCTGCTTCTTGCATCTGCCGTCTTTTAGTAGCCTCTTCTTCAGTTTCATAAAAGCCACACTTTTCATCTGCCTTGTAGTCATAGGTTGTAGCACACCACAGTCTGCCATCTTCCCTCCCATCTGATTTACACCCATCATATTCCTTATCCAGGAAAAGAAAAGGGAAGTGGCAGGGCTCCTCATGTGCTATGCCTTCGATGGCGGTCAAAGCTAGTTTCCATACTTTCATCTGTTCTTCATAATCCTTGTTTTCTGGATTTGAAGATTCTAGAAAGTTGATTTCTTCTGTAACACATTTCCCTTCTTGGCTCCTGAGGCTGTATTCCTCCTCATTAATAAGTGATTCCAATTCTGATTCTTCTGAATCAAGAAATATCTGACCAGCCACTACTCTGCCTCCTGTGCTGTGGTCCTTTACCAGCTCATCTGATGGCAAAGAAGTCTTGGAATCTAAGGATTCATCCTGGCCACCTTCTTCATCTGAGAACGCCAAGGCCGTGCCCAGCAGCACCGCACAGAGGAGCTGCATCAGCCCGACCAGGACCTGCATCCTGCTTTCAGGGCCGCTACCACTATGGGGAGCTGTCGCTGTCACCTCTGCCACTGCCTAACTGCTGCTCTTCCTCTCTCATGCAGTCTTGATGCTAGGAGTTCTGAAGCCTTTTTGGATAGTCCCAAATCTCATGCCAAATCATTCAACTCATGCTGATCAAATCCTTTATGAACTGAGTCATCTTCAATTTCAAAGTCTTCGTCATTGCTCTCACTTAGTTCTTCACCATACTCCTGTTTTTCAAAAGAGAGTAGTTCAATGAAAACTGGTCCTGGTATTTCAGCTGAATGAGGCACTGGGCGTATAGCTGACGGTAGACTAGGATATTCTATTTTACACTTATTTTTCTTGTTATTTCCTGATGTTTTCACTATACAAAAGTAACAGTCACTTGAATGATCTCTGGGCTCTTACCAAACCATAGGTATACCAAATGGCAATTTATCATGTGTTCCCTTTGTGCACATCCGTAAACTCTTGGCACACTGCTTGCACACCTTGTGAGGAGCCCAAGACTTATCTTGATCACCAAGTTTTACTTTAAAATATGCAAAATAGGCTTGCCTGACAAATGTGCTGATGTTTGTCCTTTGGGAATGGTGAAACTGCCACAGATATAACAAAACTAATCAGTGTTGTTTAGGCACTTATGATGAAAAATAGCAGAGGCAGACATGATCTGAAGGACAGGAAATAAGTACGTATTTAAATAAAAAAATAAATTCTGCTAACTCCTTGTATACAGACAAGAACTTGGACTACATTTCGGAATACGATTCACTATATAGAGCAGCACACAACTTCTCACCACACTGTCTCATGTTTAACTGAATAGCCTAGACACATAGGAACCTGTCGCTGGTCTCCAAGGCCATCCCCTACCCCTCCCCACTCGAGGGAGGTTTGCTCTCAGCCAATAGGAGAGCACTAGTGCTTCCCTCAATCCAGGCTCTATCCAGCCTAGAGTGGTCTCATTAAGATAAACTATACAGGAAAAACTTGATGTGGTAGAAGAAAACTAACTACAGTTTTGAAATCCACATGCATATTTAAGTCTAAAATAGCTGAATAATCGAACTCAACAGGAATTATATTAAAAATTGTTCCCCTGTGAATTGTCATCCTAACAGGTGTGAGGTGCTATCACAATGTAGTTTTGATTTGCATTTCTGTAATACCCAGTGAGGTTGCACATCTTTTCATATATCTATTGGCCAATTGTGTGTCTTATCGGAAGAGGTGTCTGTTCAGGTCTTCTGGCCATTTTTTAATTAAAATATTTTGTTTGGTGTTGAATTTTAGGAGTTCTTTATGTATTTTGGAAATTAACCTTTTGTTGAAGCTGTTGTTTGCAAATATCATCTCCAATTTGGTCAGTTGACTTTTTCTTTTGTTGTTGGCTTCTTTTGCTGTGCATAAACTTTTTAGTTTTATATAGCCCCACTCATTTTTTCCCTTTACTTCTCTTGCCTTTGGGGTCAAATTCATAAAATGTTCTCTACAACCAAGGTCCACAAGTTTAGTATCTGTGCTTTCTTCTATGTAATTTATTGTTTCAGATCTTATATTTAGGTCTTTGATCCATTTTGAATTAGTTTTTGTACATGGGGACAAACTGTCCTCTCGTCGTCGGCAGCCGTCCGTCTCGAGAGATGATGGTGTAGCTTCTTAAGAGTCTATCTGCACCGCCGAGAATGGCTGTGCAGTCCAACTCGGGAGTGACACGGTATCTGTCTCCTCCCGTGTTGAATCGACATCTTGCGATGACGCTGGAGTGTCCTCTCCAGTGAAGCTGAAGCTACAGAGCCTGGGCAGGGTGATATGGAGGGTCTGCTGTTGCCCATGCAGCAGGCCCCCCCTCTCTTCGCAGCTGAAGGATCCAAGGGAAAGACGGAGTCAATACAGCTTGGCTTCAGGTGCGCCGCAGGAGTTGCCGGTATTGACTACAATGTCGAACCGCCTTAGGGACTCCGGCTCCGGATTTTCTGTCGGGGTTTACTCCCTTAGCCTTTCCCCTGAAGAGGTATGCCGCAAGGCAGCGGAGGTTTTTTGGAGTCAGAGTTTTCCTTCTCTGATGTGCCCTGACTGGAAGATCGAACCAGCGACACTTAGCTCGCAGGCCGACGCTCAATCCACTGAGCCAAACCAGCCAGGGTTTTACAAACTGTCCTCTAGTTTCATTCTTTCACACATGGGTTTTCAATTTTCCGAGCACCATTTATTGAAGAGGTTTTTTTATTTTCTCCATTGTGTGTTTTTGGCTCCTTTGTTAAAAATTATCTGCCCATATACATGTGCTTTTATTTCTGGACTCTAATTCTGTTCCATTGACATGTGTGTCTCTTTTTCTGCCAATATTGTGCTGTTTTGATTATTGTAGTTCTATAGTATAACTTAAAGTCAAATAGTATACCTCCAGTTTCATTCTTTTTTCTTAGGATTGCTTTGACTATGCAGGATAATTTGTGGTTCCATACAAATCTGAAGGGTTTCTTTTTTGATGTTGTTGTTGTTCTATATCTTAAAAAAATGACATTGGTATTTTAATTGAGATTGCATTAAATCTGCATACTGTTTTGGGTAATATGGCTATTTCAACGATGTTGATTTTTCCAATCTATGAACACAGAATATCTTTACATTTCATTGTGTCTTTTTCAATCTCTTTTAATAATGCTTTGTAGTTTTCGGTATATAGGTCTTTCACATCTTTTGTTAAGTTTATTCCTAGGTATTTTATTCTTTTGATTGCAGTTGCAAAGGAAATTGTTTTTCTCATTTTTTTTCTTAAGTTTTGTTGTTATATAAGAAAGCAGTGGATATTTATACATTGATTTTGTATCCTGCAACTTTATTCTATTTGTTTATCATTTCTAATAGTGTTTTGGTCGAGTCTTAGGGTTTTCTATGTACAGAATCAGGTCATCTGCAAAAAGTGACACTTACTTCTGCCTTCCTGATTTGGATGCCTTTTATTTATTTCTCTTGCTGGTTGCTGTGGCTAGGACTTCCAGTACTATGCTGAATAACAGTTACAAGAGTGGGCATCCTTGCCTTGCTCCTGATCCTAGAGGAAAAGCTTTCAGTTTTTCACCAGTAAGTATGAAATTAGCTGAGGGTTGTTATATATGGCTTTGATTATGTTAAAGTACTTTCCTTCTATACTTATTTTATTGAGTGCTTTAATCATGAATGGATGTTATATCATGTTTTTTCTGCATCTATTGATAAGATCATATGGTTTTGTCTTTTCTTTTGTTAATGTTGTATATTGCATTGAACATTTTGCATATGTTGAGCCATCCTTGTGCCCCTGGAATGAACCCCAGTCTATATTCCCACTTTGTTGAGAGTTTCTTTTATTATAAATTGGTGCTGGATTTAATCAAATGCTTTTTCTGCATCTATGATATGATCTTGTGGTTTGTATCCTTCATTGTGTTTATTGATTTGCAAATGTTGTACTAACCTTGCATTTTTAGAATAAAGTGGGATTGATTTTATCATGATGTATGATCTTTTTGATGCATTATTGTATTCATTTTGCTAATATTTTATTGAGGATTTTAGCATCTATATTTATCAAGGATACTGCCCTATAATTTTCTTTTTTTATAGTGTCTTTATCTACTTTTAGAATTAGAATAATGCTAGCCATGTAAAATGAGCTTGGGAGTTTTCTCTCCTCTTTAATTTTTTGGAATAGTTTGAGGAGGGGAGGTATTAGTTCTCCTTTGACTGTTTGGTAAAATTCACCTATGAAATAATCCAGTCCAGGACTTTTGTTTGTTGGGAGTTTTTTGATTACTGCTTCAATTTCACTAGTTGTAATCTGTCTATTCAAGTCTCTGATTCTTCCTAATTCAGTTTTAGAAGATTGTATGTTTCTAGGAATTTATCCATTTCATCAGGTTGTCCAGTTTGTTGGTATGTAGCTGTTCATAATTTTTTTAAAAAATCCTTCATATATCTGTAATATCAGTTGTTACTCCTTCTCTTTCATTTCTGATTTTATTTATTTGAATCCTCTCTTTCTTTTTCTTGATGAGTCTGGTTAAAGTTTTGTCAATCTTATTTATTCTTTCATAGAACCAGCTCTTGGATTTGTTAATCTTTTGTATTTTTTTAGACTCTATTTAATTTATTTCTGCTCTGATCTTTATTATTTCCTTCCCTCCATTCACTTTGGGCTTTGTTTGTTGGCCTTTTTCCAGTTAAATGTCAAGTTATATTGTTTGAGATTTTTCTTGTTTCTTGAGGTAGGCCTGTAATACTATGATTTTCCCTTTTAGGACTGCTTTCTTTGTGTCCCATACATTTTGGCTTGCTGTGTTCTTATTTTTATTTGTTTCAGGTATCTTTGATTTATTTCTGCACATAACTATGTAAAGCAAATATTGATGGACATAAACGGAGAGGCCAACAGAAGTACAGTCGTGCTATGGGATTTTAACACCCCATTGACATCAGTAGATAGATGTTTCAGACAGAAAATCAACAAAGAAATGGTGGATTTAAAAGACTACTAGATCAAATTTAAAGATGGCAGAGGAATGAGGGTAGGCTGCGCTTGCATGCTCCCGAGACCTGTTTGTAGTTTAGGCTAATTGTGGACAGAGTATCTCAGTTAACACCAGGATACTGACAGGAATTGAGCCTTGGAGCTGCTCGCAGCAGAGGAGACCATCTTGGGGTGACCTGTCTGGTGATTATCATGGAGGAGAAAGGGGCGAGATGCGAGTTCAGGCTGGCTTGGTTCCCTGGGGTTGGCTGGGAGTGGGCAAAGATTTATTAGTGACCCTAGGTTTCTCCTGAGAGGAGTCAAGGATGGAGAGCGAGGCTCTGCCTTCTAGCAGAGCCAGGAGTGGGCCAGGTGGCATCTGGCTCTGAGAGGCAAGGAGCAACGTATTATTATTATTATTATTGTGAGGGTATATGTGTGCTTTTGTTTTTCTTTTGATTGTTTTTGTGGACCAGAGAGGAAAGGCTAGGGGTGGGGTGAGATTCTTGATGAACACAGGAGCAGGAGTGCACTAACCCACTATGCCACTCCCACGCTGCCCTAGGTCATAGGCAGGAGTGCCCTGGTTCACTGCCCTGGTGTGTAACCAGCCAGACTGCGGCCTGCCCCCATCCTGCATGAGGGAGTGCATTCACCCCTTGCTGTGGCCAAAGGAGGGTGAAGTGAACTAGAGGAGCTTTGTAAAAGTTTGGGTGCTGGCTCTGGAGAAAGAGCTGGGGGAGCAGTGGACTAGATCCCAGTGCAGAATCATCCCCAGTGCTAAGGGAGAAATCGCTTAAGCAGATTACTCCCCTCCAAGTGGCATCATCTGGAGGCAGCAACTGAACAACTGCAACAAGAATGTCACACCACAAAGGCAGGAAATAAAAGCAGGTCAATCTAAGAAGCAGAAACAAACAGAAGAGCCACCTAAAATATCCACACATTCCAGGTTATGAAGGACTTACATACATAACATTAAGAAGAGAAAAAACTTAAACAAATCTCCCACACTTGTCACCATGGCACAGTCATGGATGGAAAATTCTTTGTTGTAACCAGGATTTCTGCTCCCATGGTTTCCTATCACCCTTCCTCATCCTGCATCCTTTGTCACTTGAATGGGCACCTGCACAGGTAATTCTTACCCAGAATAGTACATGAGCTAAACAACCGTCTTCAAAGAGTTATAAGACATCATTTTTATATGCCATTTCATAGTTTACAAAAATTATTTATTATTCCACCAAAGGAAGAAACCACAGTCCAAAAAAAAAAGGTACTTTTCTGAGGTCACCATCTGGGCAGTGATGAAGCCAACACAATAGTCCACACTTTTCTGCTGCTTTAGGCCCCATCACCTATACAGTAGTATTCCCACTTCTGCCCAGTGTGGCCCTGAAGCATCCTGTGTTTGTGGAATGAGAGAAGAGGAGCATCTCTTCTTCCATAGGGAGCCCAGTCTAGACTCCTCTCTCCTAGTCCTGCCCCAGAAAAGTCTCCCAGGGAAGGGGCAGAACTTGAGGGAACTTGATCCTGGTTTTGGATTCTGGTTTCCAAACCCAGATCTATGGCCTTAGTCCTACGAGCAGTATTCACATAATTTTCAGTATTTTAACGTTTCTGTGAGGCTAATGTTTCTGAATTCAGTTTCTTTCCCTTTGTCTAAATCCAAATCACATTCTCATCATGTTCCTGTGGACACACAAGAGCACTCAGGAACTTATCAGAAAGCAAACAGTGTCTTTGGAAGATATAAAATTTATTGCATTTGTTTTTATGCAACCAAGATAAGAAACAACAGAAAGGGGAAAGCATATGCTTCATATGACTTGCTATGATCCCATCCCTAATGTGGACATGCTTTTCCTTCCCCCTGGATAGTTGGCCTAATGGTGGTATAAATATTACCATGTTCTCACCATGTTGCCATGTGACACATATGGGGACACACACACACAAACACATAACTGTACATTGTGAAAACCTCATTTGTGATCATGGCTAAAAAAGGCTATGTTGCTATTCTTGTCAATATAATTTTTCATGACTTCAAAATGTTTGCATGCGCAGGGCCAGAGACAGACCACTCCTCAGAGGGAATTGACCTGTTGTCATTCTTATGTGGACATGAACTTGACTTTTATTCTGGAGCAAGGCAGAATAAACAGTTTAACTATATTACAGAGAAAAGAACCTCAAATGAATAATTTAGTTATAGTATAGGTAGAGAAGAGAGAACATATTCTTGAAGAAAGAATTAGGAAGGACCTAATACTTATTACTATCATTTATAAAAATTATATACATGTATTTTAAATTATGTACATATATATGAAAACTTTGCCTAATGAAAAATGGCCTAAGGCCTTTTACTTCTTTATTCTTTTTTTAAAAGTATTTTTTATTGATTATGTTAAAGTTGTCCCAGTTTCTTTTCCCTTTGCTCCCCTCTGCCCAGTACCCACCTTCCCTCCATCAATCCCACCCCTCTTTAGTTCATGTTCATGGGTCATGCATATAAGTTTTTTTGCCTCACCATTTCCTATGTTATTCTTAACTTCCCCCTGTCTATTGTGTACCAACCAATTATGCTTCTTAAACCCTGCACAATTTCTCCATTTCTCCCCCTTCTCCCTCCCAGCTGATGAGCCTCCAAATGATCCCCATACCTATGATTTGTTCCTATTCTGATTTGCTTAGTTGGATTTTGTTTTTACTTTTTAGATTCAGTTGTTGATAGTTGTGAGTTTGTTTTCATTTTAATGTTCATAGTTTTGATCCTTTTTTTCTTAAATAAGTCCCTTTAACACTTCATATAATAATGGCTTGGTGATGAATAACTCCTTTAGCTTTACCTTGTCTGGGAAGCATGTCATCTGCCCTTCTATTCTAAATGATAGCTTTGCTGGGTAAACTAGTCTTGGTCGTAGGTTCTTGCTTTTCATCACACTGAATACTTCTTGCCATTCCCTTCTTGCCTGCAAGATTCCTTTTGAGAAATCAGCTGATAGTCTTATAAGCACCCCTTCGTAGGTAACTCTTTGCTTTTTTTTTTTTTTTTGCTGCTTTTAAGATTCTCTCTGGGCATGGATGGGGGGTGTGAAATTGCTTGTGGACAGGGGGTGCTGGGAAGAGGGGAGCAAAGGGGAAAAATTGGAACTATTGTAACAATATAATCAATAAAGTATACTTAAAAGAAAAGATTCTTTATTTTGAAATTTCGGCATTTTAATTATGATGTGTCTTGGTGTGGTCCTCCTTTTGTCTAGCTTGTTTGGGACTCTCTGTGCTTCCTGGACTTGTATGTCTATTTCCTTTACCAAATTTGGCAAGTGTTTCTTCATTATTTTTTCACATAAGCTTTCAATTTCTTGCGCTTCCTCCTTTCCTTCTGGCACCCCTATGATTTGGATGTTGGCATGCTTAAAGTTGTCCCAGAGGTTCCTATGCCGGTGTTCATTTTTTTCAATTCTTGTTTCTTCATTCTGTACTGGTAGACTGTTTTTTTCTTCCTTATGTTCCAAATCATTGATCTGAATCCTGGTTTCCTTCCCTTCACCATTGGTTTTGTATGGATTTTCCTTCGTTTTATTTAGCATAGCCTTCACTCCTTCCTTTCTGTGTTTGCTGTACTCAAGCATATCTGTCAAGTCTGTGAGAATATTTATCACCAATGTTTTGAACTCTATGTCTGTTAGATTGGCTATCTCCTCATCTGTTAGGTTGGCTATCTCCTCATCCCACTGGCACCTTGATCTGTTCCCTCTTTTGGGCCATACTTCTCTGACTCCTCATCTTGACAGGTTCTTGTCTTTGTTTGCCTCTGTGTCTTAGGTAGAGCTGTCACACCTGTCTGAATGTGTATTTCTTTTTTATATCTTTGTTTGTTGGATTTCCATGCAGCTCGATTTTCTGGAATTTCTGGTTGTCTCTAGTTTTGAGATAATTGTACTCCTTCTTAGTGGTAGAGAGAGAAGCAGCATGTTTACCTAGGCCTCCATCTTGGCCAGAAGTCCTATCTTTTTATTCTTAACAAAAGAAGAAATGAATTGTAATGAAAATGTATTGCTTCTCCCTTGAAAAACAATGAAAAAAAATTTTAACATTCTCTTTTAAACCAGACAGTTTTTTTGATTTATTTATTAATTTGTTGGTTTCCTTTTATTTCAAACAAGTTTGCAAAAATGATATTTATTTTTGTTTGTTTATAACATCCAAAAATGTGAATGTGGCCTTGGACTGATTGATTCTGTTCTGCAGAATCTGACAGTTTTTCCATAGACTCAAGAATCTAGCTACTCTGGAGTTGACAATTGCATGACTTTATTAAGGTGAACATAAGAGTACAACACCATGGGACTTCCTGTCAAGATGGAGGCATAGGTGGACATGCTTCAGCTCCTTGCACAGTCATGATAAAGATCACAACTAACCTCAAAACAAAAAACACCAAGAACTGCCATAAAATTGAACTGTATGGAAATCTGACAACCAAGGATTTATAGAAGCTGTCTTCATCCAGATGGGTAGGAAGATTGGAGCCAGGGAGCCAGGGCAGAGAGGACACAGTGTGGTAGTAGTGAGAAGGTGGAACAGGTGGTCCCACATTCACCTTTGGTGGATAAAAATCAAGGGGATACCTTGTGAGCAAATGAGCCCAGCCCCAGGCCAGACCACACAGCCCATAGTTCTAGGACCAACATAAATAAAGCCTCATAACTTCTGGCTGTAAAAAACAGTGGGGGTTGGGGTGGTGGAAGAAACTGCAGGATTCTCAGGAGAGTCTGTTTACAGGGACCACACAGACCTGTAACATACACAAACCCACCCACTCTGGGAACCACATCAGGACAGCAGTGGGAGGGGTGCCAATTGCATATGGAAAGTAGTTGAAGTGACTGGAAACAGAGTGAGTGCCAGGCAAGCCTCCAGAAGTCAGGAAGCAGCAGCATCATTGTCCCCTCCCCAGCCACGCACATGGAGCCACAAAGTGGTGAAGCAGATTGCCCTGCCCTGGTGAATACCCAAGTCTCCGTCCCATACAACTTAACAGGTGTGCTAAGACAGGGAGTCAAAGCGGCTCTACCTAGTACAGAGAAATAAACACAGGGAGGCTGACAAATTGAGACAAAGAAGTGTGACCCAAATGAAAGAATAGAACAGAACCCCAGAAAAAGAGCTAACTAAGCAAAGCAGAGATAGCCAACCTATGAGATGCAGAGTTCAAAGCACTGGTGATCAGAATGCTCAGAGATCTCATTGAATATGGCAAAAGCATAAGGGAAAAAAAATGAAGGTTACACTAAGTGAAATAAAGAAACATCCATGGGAACCAACAGTGAATGGAAGGAAACTGGGGTTCAAATCAATGATTTGGAACATAAGGAAGAAATAAACATTCAACCCAAACAAAAAGAAGAAACAGGAAGATGGAGGAAGAGTGAGGGGAGGCTGCACTTGCTTGTTCCTGAAACCTGTCTGTAGTTTAGGCTAACTGTGGACAGAACATCTCAGTTAACATCTGGATACTGGCAGGAGTTGAGCCTTGGCACTGCTGGATCAGAGAAGACTGGGAACGACCTGTGTGGTGAAGATAGTGGAGGGAAGGGATGAGACAGGATTTCTGGCTGGCTTGGCACCCTGAGCTGTGGCTGGCAGTACACAAAGATTTTTTAGTAACCCTAGGTTTCCCCTAAGAGGAGTCAGGAGGATAGGGAGGTTCTGCCTGCTGGCAGAGCCAGGACTGGGCCGGGTGGCATCTGGCTCTGAGAGGCAAGAAACAGCATACTGCTGTGTGTGTGAATGTGTTTTTCTTTTTTCTTTTTCTCTTTTGATTGTTTTTTATGGAGAGGGATGGGAGAATAGGGGTGGGGCGAGATTCTTGAAGAAAAAAGGTGCAGAAATGCACTTGCCCTCTCCCCAACCCTCCCCCTGGGTTGCTGCGAGTACACATACGGAAGTGCCACAGTCCACCCGCCCAGGCGCACAAACAACCCAACTGCCAGCACACCAAGGTGCCCCAGCCAGCACCAACAGGCGTGCAACCTGCCTGCTGGAGCGCAGAGGCCTCCCCGTCCCCCGGAACAGATGCACAACCAGTCTGCCTACTGCCAGCCCCATGCCAGTGCACAGAAGAGCCTTGGACCAGCCAGCCCCTGTATGCAACCAGTCAAACCTCCCCTGGCCTATGCAAAGGAGTGCACGTGTCCCTGGCTGAGGCCAAAGGAGGGTGAAGTGAACTAGAGGCACTTAGTAAAAAGTTTTGGGTGCAGGCTCTCGAGAAAGAGCTAAGAGAGCAGCAGACTAGATCCCAGTACAGAATCATCCCCACTGCTGTGGGGGAAATCAATTAAGCAGACTGCTGCCCTCCAAGTGGCATCAGCTGGAGGCAGCAGGTCAACAACTATATACATACAAGAAGGTCACAAAACAAAGGTAGAAAATAAAAGCAGATCAATCTAAGAAGCAGAAACAAACAAGACCAAACACCCAAAATTGGAATGCGGACAACACCCCACCAAACAGAAACAACACCCCACCGAAAGGAAAGGGGGAGTTCCGAGAAGGAGGGGTAAAAGAAATAAAGGCAAGCAACCTATCAGACATGGAATTAAAAACAATAGTAATGAGGAAGCTCAATTAACTCAACAAACTCAAAGAAAACTACAATGAACTCCAAGGGAACTACAAAGAACTCCAGAGAAACTACAAAAAACTCCAGGGAAGCTACAAGGAACTTACTGAGAACTACAGCAGCATAAAAAGGGACATAGGAACTATCAATAAGAACCAGGAAGAAATGAAGAATACAATTTCTGAACTGAAGAACACAGTAGAAGCAATCAAAAGCAGGCTAAATGAAGCAGAGGAGTGGATCAGTGAGCTAGAATACTACATAGAAAAAAATTTCCAGACAGTGCAACAAAATGAGAACAGACTAAAAAAGAATGAAGAGGGTTTATGAGAACTGCAGGATGACATGAAATGAAAGAATATCTGTATCATAGGGATATAAGAAGGAGAAGAAAAGGAGCATGGGATAGAAAACCTGATTGAAAAACTAATGACAGAAACTTTCCTAACTTGATGAGAGAAAAAAGCATGCAAATCAAGGAAGCACAGAGGGTCCCAATGAATATGAACCCCAAAATACCCACTCCAAGGCAAATCATAGTTAAATTGGCAACAATCAAAGACAGAAAGAATCCTAAAGGCAGCAAGAGAAAAACAGCAAATAACATACAAGAGAGCTCCAATAAGACTACCAATGGATTCTCACAGAAAAACTACAAGCCAGAAAGGACAGGCAAAAATTACTTCAAGCAATGAAAAACAAAGGCTTACAACCACGACTACTCTACCCAGCAAGGCTCTCTTTCAAAATGGAAGGTGAAATAAGGAGTTTCCCAGACAAAGGAAGACTAAAAGAATACATCTCCACCAAACCAGCATTGCAAGAAATGCTAAAGGGAATGGTTTGAGAAGAAGAAGAAAGAGAGGGAGAGGAACACAGGGACAAAGAAAAAAAGTGACAATGAATAAGTACCTATCAATAATAACCTTAAATGTAAATGCATTAAATCCTCCAATTAAAAGACATAGGGTAGCAGAATGGATACAAAAATGTGGCTCACATATATGCTGTCTACAATGAGACACACATAAAAAACAAATATTTACACAGACTGAAAGTGAAGGGAGAAAAAGTATTCCAAGCAAATGGACATGAAAAAAAAGCTGGGGTACCAATACTTATATCAGACAGAAATTATTTCACAGCAAAGGCCATGAAAAGAGACAAAGAAGGACATTTCATAATACTTAAGGGAACAATTCATCAAGAATATATAACCCTGGTAAACATATATGCACCCAACATAGGAGTACCCAAATATATAAGCAAAATCTTGAAATACTACAAGAAGGATATCAACAGTAACACACTCATAGTAGGAGACTTTAACACCCCATTGTCAACAATGGACAGATCTTCAGAGCAAAGAAACACCAAGGATACTGAGACATTGAACAATACTCTAGATCAAATGGATTTAGTTGATATATATAGAACTTTTCACACCAAAAAAGCAAAATATACATTCTTTTCAAGTGCCCATGGAACATTCTCAAAGATAGACCATATGGTAGGACATAAAACAAGCCTTAACAAATTCAAGAAAATTGAAATTATATCAAGCATCTTCTCAGGTCACAATGCCTTGAAACTAGAAATCAAACTCAAGGACAAAACTCAAAGACATTCAAACTCAGGGAGAATGAATAACATGATATTAAGTAATGAATGGGTTAACAATGACATCAGGAAGAAATCAAGAAATCTCTGGAAACTAATGATAATGAACACACAACAGCCCCAAACCTATGGGACACAGCAAAAGCAGTCCTGAGAGGAAAGTTCCTAGCATACTTAGAAAGGATAGAAGAATCTCAAATAAAAAGTCTAACCCTACAGCTACAAGAACTAGAGCAACATCAACAAACAAAGCCCAGAGCAAGTAGAAGGAAGGAAATCATTAAGATCAGAGCAGAATTAAATGACATAAAGACTAAACAAACAATTCAAAAGATCAATAAACCCAGGAACTGGTTCTTTGAAAAGATAAACAAAATCGACAAGCCTTTAGCCAGGCTCGTCAAGAAAAAAAGAGGGAGAACCCAAATAAAATCAGAAGTGAAAGAGAAGAAATGACAACTTATACCACAGAAATACAAAGGATTGTAAGAAATTACTACAAACAACTGTATGGCAAGAAACTTGAAAACGTAGATGAAATGGACATATTTCTAGAAACACATAATCTTCCAAAAACTGAATCAAGAACAAGCAGAAAGCCTGAACAGACTGATATCAAAGAGTGAAATTGAAGTCGTAATAAAAAAAACTCCTGGCAAACATAAGCCCTGGACCGGATGGCTTCACAGGTGAATTTTACAAAACATTTAGGGAAGAACTAATGCCTACCCTTCTCAAACTATTCAAAAATATCCAGAAAGAGGGAAGACTCCCAAACTTTTTCTATGAAGCCAGTATTACCATAATCCCCAAAGCAGGCAAGACACAACAAAGAAAGAAAACTACAGGCCAATATCACTGATGAACATATGCTAAAATCCTCAACAAAATATTGGCAAACAGGATCCAGCAACACATTAAAAAGATCATACCCCACGATCAAGTGGGATTCATCCCAGGGATGCAAGGATGGTTTAATACTCGCAAATCAAGAAACATAATACAGACTTCCGGCCAAGATGGAGGCATAGACAGACATGCTGCATCTCCCTCCACAACTAAGAAGGAATACAACTACCTCAAAACTAGAAACAACCAGAAGTTCCAGAATATCAAACTACATGGAAGTCCATCAAACAAAGATATAAAGAAGAACTAGTCATCTTGACAGTTAGGAGGGGTGAGGACAGGGCGGAGAGGACACGGTGTGGTGGCAGCAGCGGCAGGCCGGCAGAAAGCGCAGTCATACGTTGTAAAAGTCAAGAGGGACACCTGGGGAGTGTTCCCAGCTCCTCACCAGACCTCACAGCTCACGGTCCCAGCAAGGGGGAATATCAAGCCTCATTGCTTCTGACTGTGCAGACCAGTGGGGGTTGGGGGTAGAAGCAGAAGCTGCCAGTCTCAGCAGAGTCTGCTTGTTTAAAGGGCCCCTTTGGTCCTAGAACATCTGCAGACCCACCCACTCTGGGAACGACGGCCAGGGCAGCAGCTAGAGGGGCGCCAGTCTGGTGCAGAAGTGGGAGAGGTGCCTGGAAAAGGGGCGAGTCCTTGGCTGGCGGCATTGTTCTCTCTCAGACCTCTCCCCTACATATAGTGCCACACATGGTGAAACAGGTTGCCCTGTACTGACGAATACCTAAGGCTCTGCCCCTTACAAAGTAACAGGAGCGACAGCTCTACTTGGGACTAGGAGGCAAACAACACAGGAGCCTGTCAGAATGAGGAGACAGAGAAGTATGGCCTAAAAGAGGAAATGGATCAAGATTCTAGTGGGAGAACTAAGGGACGAGGAGACAGCCAACCTAACAGATGAGGATATAGAGAACCTAACAGACGCAGAATTCAAAACACTGGTGATAAGATTCTCACAGGCTTGACGGACATGCTAGAGTACAGCAAACACATAAGAGAAGAAGTGAAGGCTATGCTAAGTGACACGAAGGAAATCCACACAAAACCAATGGTGAAGGGAAGGAAACTGGAGTCCAAATCAATGATTTGGAACATAAGGAAGAAAAAAAAACAACAGTCAATCAGTGCAGAGTGAGGAAGCAAGAATTGAAAAAAATGAGTAAAACTTCCCAAATTTTGGGAAAGAGATGGACATACAGGTCCAGGAAGCACGGAGGGTCCTGGGCGAGCTAGACCCAGAGGGGACCACACCAGGAAGCATCATGACTGAGATGCCAAAGGTGAAAGATAAAGACTGAGTCCCAGGGACAACAAGAGAGAGGCGGAGAGTTGCCTACAGGGGGGCTGCCTATAGGACTATCAGCTGATTTCTCAGAGGACATTTTGCAGGCAGGAAGGGACTGGCAAGCAGTATTCAATGTGATGAAAGGCAACCTGCAACCAGGATTACTCTATCCAGCAAAGCTATCATTTGGAATGAAAGGGCACATGAAATGCTTCCCAAACAAAGTGAAGCTAAAGGAGTTCATCATCACCAAGCCATTATTATATGAAATGTGAAAGGGACTTATGTAAGAAAAAGAAGATCACAACTATGAACACTAAAATGACAACAAACTCACAAGTATCAACAACTGAATCTAAGAAAGAAAAACAAAATCCAACTAAGCAAACCAGAATAGGAACAGAATCATAGGTATGGGATCATTGGGAGGTTTATCAGCTGGGAGGAGGGAGGGGGAGAAATGGGAAAATGGTGCAGGGACTAAGAAGCATAATCGATTGGTACAAAACAGGGGGATGTTAAGAATAATATAGGAATCAACCAATGAATGAATCAATAAGGGGAACAACAGATTCTCTCTCTCTCTCTCTCTCTCTCTCTCTCTCTCTCTCTCTCTCTCTCTCTCCCTCCTGCCCTCCCTCATTTCCTCTCTCTCTCTCTCAAGTCAATAAATTTTTTAAAAAGTGAGATTTGCAAGATTGCAAGGAACTATGGTTAATGGCTCCCTCCAAGAACTCAGTCTGGGAATGTTCCAGGGTGAAAGTCAGGGTGAACCTGTCTAATAACTTAGGAACTATCAGATCCCTCCACCCAATTGGGACATTTGAGTAGGCTGGTGTGTGAGGAAATTGCAGGTGACATTGAAGGGGGAGCCACAGCAAGGGCAAAGTAGAGAGAGGGCTCTTAAGTAAACTCTTTTCTCTCTCCAAATTAACCCGAGCAGAGAAAAAAATAAATAAATAAATAAAAAGAATAATATAGGAAAGGGTGAAGCCAAAGAACTTTTATGCACTTCCCATGGACATGAACTAAGGGAGATGGGGTTGCTAGAGGGAAGGGGGGTACTTGGCAGAGGGGAGCAAAGGGGAAAAATTGGGACTACTGTAACAACATAATCAATAAAATATACTTAAAAAAGAATAAAGAAAAAGAAACATAATACACCGATTAAACAAAATGAAAGACACAAATCACATGATCATATCAATAGATGCTGAAAAAGCATTTAATAAAGTACAACACCCATTTAGGATGAGAACACTCAGCCAAATAGGAATAGAGGGAGCATACCTCAACATAATAAAGCCCATATACAAGAAACTTGAAGCCAACATCATACTCAATGGACAAAAACTGAAATCATTACCTCTGAGATCAGGAACAAGACAAGGATGTCCACTCTCTCCACTCCTATTCAACATAGTGTTGGAAGTTCTAGCCACAGCAATCAGACAAGAAAAAGAAATAAAAGGCATCCAAATTGGAAAAGAGGAAGTGAAATTGTCATATTTGTAGATGACATGATAGTGTACATAGAAAACCCTATAGACTCCATGAAAAAAACTACTCAACCTAATAAGTGAAATTGGCAAAATAGCAGCGTACAAAGTCAATATTCAGAAATTGAAGGCATTTCTGTACACCAACAACAAAATTCAGAAATAGAAACTAGATAAAACATCCCATTTTCTATAGCAACAACAAAAGAATAAACTACCTAGGAATAAACTTAACCAAAGAGATAAAAGACCTGTACTCAGAAAACAACAGAACACTGAAGAAAGAAACTAAGGAAGATACAAATAAATGGGAGCATGTACCATGTTCATGGATGGGCAGAATCAAATTCATTAAAATGTCCATACTACCCAAAGCAATTTATAAAATCAACACAATCCCTACTAAAATACCAGTGACATATTTCACAAATCTAGAACAAATATTTCAAAAATGTATATGGAACCAAAAAAGACCCCGAATAGCCATAGCAATCTTGAGACAGAAGAGCACAGTAGGAGAAATCACAGTACCTGACATCAAACTATACTACCAAGCCACTGTTATCAAAACAATCTGGTACTGCCATAAGAACAGACATATAGATCAATGCAACAGAATAGAGAACCCAGAAATAAACCCAGGTCTATACGGTCAACTAATATTTGACAGAGGGTAGGAACATAAAATGGAGTAAGAAGAGCCTCTTTAACAAATGCTGCTGGGAGAACTGGACAGGGACATGCAAAAAAAAATGAAACTAGATCACCAACTTACACCACACACCAGAATAAACTCAAGATAAATCAAAAACTTAAATGTAAGTTGTGACACCATAAAAGTCCTAGAGGAAAACATAGGCAGGAAAATTTCAGATATCCCATGTAACAATATTTTCACTGATAGATCTCCTAAGGCAAGGGAAATAAAGGAAAGAAAAAACAAATGGGACTACATCGAACTAAAGAGTCTCTGCTCAGCAAAATAAAACATCAGGAAGATGAAAAGGAAACCAACCATATGGGAAAACATATTTGCCAATCACACCACAGACAAGAGATTGATCTCCAAAGTATATAAAGAACTTACACATCTCAACACCAAGAAGACAGATAACCCAATTTAAAAATGGGCAAAGAACCTGAACAAACACTTCTCCAAGGAGGATATACAGAGGGTCAATAGGCATATAAAAGAATGCTCAACATCACTAACCGTCAGAGAAATGCGAGTAAAATACACAATGAGATACCACTTTACACCAGTCAGAATGGCCATCATCAACAAATCAACAAACAACAAATGCTTATGAGGATGTGGAGTAATGGGAACCCTAGTGCACTGTTTGTGGGAATGCGGACTGGTGCAGCCACTATGGAAAACAGTATGGAATTTCCTCAAAAAACTAAAAATGGAACTGCCTTTTGAACCAGCAATTCCACTGCTAGGATTATACCCAAAGAATCCTGAAACACCAATTCAAAAGAACTTATGCACCTTTATGTTCATAGCAGTGCTATTTACAACAGCCAAGTGGTGGAAACAGCCATAGTGCCCATCTGTAGATGAGTGGATTAAAAAACTGTGGTACATTTACACAATGGAATACTATGCAGCAGAAAGAAAGAAGGAACTCCTGCCATTTGTGAATACATGGATGGAGCTAGAGAGAATTATGCCTAGAGATATAAGCCAGGCAAAGAAAGCAAAATACCATATGATATCACCTAACATAGGAGACTTATGAACAACACAAACAAATGAACAAAATTGAACCGGAGGCATATAAACAAGGTACAGAGTAACAGTCATCAGGGGGGCAAGGGGAAGGAGAGAAGGGGGTCAGTAGGGGAAGGGTTTAGTAGAGGAACTAGTATAAATGACCCATTGACATGGACAACGGGCTGGGGATTCACTATGGGAGAAGGGGTGGTCTGGGTGGGGGGGAAGCAATGGGGGAAAAAGTGGGACAACTATAATAGAAAAACTATAAAAATAAATTTTAAAAATATAAAAATAAAAATAAAAAGAAGAAAGAAGAATTCAATAAAATGAGGAGAGTTTAAGAAGACTCTGGGACATCTCCAAAAGTGTCAACATCCAAATCATAGGGATACCAGAAGAAGAAGAGGAGGAGTAAGAAATTGAAAACTTAGTTGAAAAAATAATTAAAGAAATTTTCCCTAATTTGGCAGAGGAAATAGACATATAAGTCCAGGAAGTACAGAGTCCCAAACAAATTGGACCCAAAGAGGACCACATCATAATTAAAATGCCAAAGGTTAAAGATAAAGAGAGAATCTTAAAAGCAGCAAGAGAAAGACGGAGTTACCTACAAAGGAGGTTCCAAAAGACTATCAGCTAATTCCTCAAAATAAACGTTTCAGGCAAGAAGGGACTGGCAAGAAATATTTAAAGTGACAGAAAGCAAGGACCTACAACCAAGATTACTCTATCCAGCAAAGCTATCATTTAGAATGGAAGGGCAGATAAAGTACTTCCCAGACAAGGTAAAGCTAAAGGGTAAAGCCCTTATTATACAAAATGTTAAAGGGACTTATTTAAGTAAAAGAGGATCAAAACTATGAACATTTAAATGACAACAAACTCACAACCATCAACAATTGAATCTAAAAAAAAAACAACTAAGCAAACAACTAGAACAGGAACAGAATCATAGCTATGGAAATCATTTGGAGGTTTATCAGTTCGGCGGGGGAAGGAAGATAATGGGGTAAAAGGTACAGGGATTAAGAAGCATAATTGGTAGGTACAAAATAGACCGGGGGATGTTAAGAATAGTGTAGGTAATGGAGAAGCTCAGAACTTATATGCACGACCCATGGATATGAACTAAGTGCGTGATTGATGGAGGGAAGGGGTTACTGTGCAGAGGGGGCAAAGGGGGAAAGATTGAGACAACTTTAATAGCATAAGCAATAATATATACTTAAAAAAATATGACACCATGAAGTATGCTAACTTCCTTAGTTAAGTAATCAAGTTAATAGAACATGCTCTAAGATAAGGCTCCTGCTTTCATAAATGCTTTGAAGAGTAGATTTGACTAATATATAGTCGATTGATTTTAACAGCCATTCACTCTCAACTTTGTTAAGTTTGGCTAAAAATGTAAAACTAATTATTTAAAATAAAAAAAAGAATCCAAACTTCCCCTGTTTTACCTAGAAATTTCAAAGTTTTCATTTTCAGAAATTGGGACAACTGTAACAGTGTAATCAATAAAATACGCTGTAAAAAAAGCTTTTTTTTTTTTTTAATTTTCATTTTATTGTTCTTCAAAGATGTCTATTCAGCTGTGACCTCCTTAACCTAGGTGTATGACATTTTTAAATTTTCAATTCTATTTTATTTTAGAGAGAGGGGAAGAGAGGGAGAGAAACGATGTGAGAGAAAAGCATCGATTTGTTGCCTTCTGCCTTCTGCAAGCACCCCAATGGGGGCAGAACACAGAGCCCTCAACCAGGCATGTGCCCTGAATGGGAATCAAATCAGCAATCTTTCAGTTTTCAGGGCGACACCCAACCAGCTGAGCCATGCTGTCTAGGGCTATATGCTATTTTGTTAAGTAGACCAAGCAGAGGTGACAAGCTTTGCACTGAAGAAGAGTCATTTTTGAATGGGATTCTGTGCTCTTCTAATGAGTTGGCCATGAGCCACTCACACATTTCAAATGTGATTCAGTGTACAGATATATTTTTTATTGCCAGCTCTTCAGGAAAATACTATTACGCCAGTTGAAGATGTCTTCTAGTACAGAAACCTTTTGAATTGCAAGAGACATTTAAAAGGACTTGCTATGTAGCATGTTCTCTGGTAGCTAGAAATATCTTTGGAATTTAAAAATAAAGTAATTGAAATCCATGGCTAGAATCTATATTTAAATGTGCAACACTACCTTTTAAATGGTTCCTGGATTGCTATAATAATAATCACCTGAGATAACATTCATTGAGCTTTTTACCTGGTGTCTCACATTTTAGGTGCTTTGCAGGTATTATGTCCATAAGTCTTCACTGTCCTGTGAAGGTGAGAAACTGAGGCACAGAGAGGTTTAGTTACTTGCCTGAGGTGACTCAGCTAGTTAAATGACAGATCACATTTTGAGCACAGGATCTTCTGGACCATTGGTCTTCATCTTCCTTTGTCAGTGGTGGAGCTCCCAAGGCACAATATCTGTGCTAAATAAATATGGGAACAAAGGCCCAGGGCCAGGAAGAGGAAAACAGGACTGTCACAGAGGTCAAGGGATCCTCTGCCTCTGTCTTTTCAGTCTTTAAAAGGCCAGAGAAGAAACTTTTCAGATAAGGTCATTTCTGAAAGAGGTTTGGGTGAACCTTCCCAAAGTCATGTGTTTTTAGATCTGAACATTTCTAAAAGGTATATTGACCAAACCTTCTAATGCCTTTGTTACAAAAATAAAGAGAACACAATATGCAGCATTTTAGAAGAAAACCTTCTAAAAATTACAGATATCTGCATTTACAGATTATGGTACCGTGGCCTAGCCTGGGTCACAAGGCCACTGCTCACTTAAAACTTCTCAGGGACTCCGTGACTAACTTTCTTCTGGTGCTGCTCCAGGGTCACAGGTCAGCTATTTGAGGGGTTGAGCTAGGGGTCCTGTCCCTTTCAGGAGCCCTGGGGAGCAGGACTCCAGGTTTGTGCTGGGCCCTCTTGAGATGACCTGATTTCAGACACCAGCTCTTGGACATAGGTTAGATCACATGGGCCTCGAGGGAATATGCCTCAATGTGGCTGGTCCTTTGTACAACTTCTGAGCCCAAGAGGCCCAAAGGAGTGTCCTTTCTATTTGGATCAAACACAGTAAAGGTAGTGACAGTGCAGTGCCTTTCTCTACAGCAATGGCCCTGTGTCCACAGACCCTGACACCACTGATTCCAGTCCATTCTTGCCCTAAGAAGGGTCCAGTTATTACCAGTAGCTGTGGGGCAGTTGAGGGGGGAAGTGTCAGGAGCAGGTGGAGGCAGGCGGCATGCTGGAGGCAGCACCACAGTTGGCTGGTATTGTTGGTACAGATATCAGGGTGTTGTACTTGTGCAGGTGACGGGGCTATTTCACCACCATGAAGACATGGATTGATTTGTTTTTGAAGGCAAAGAAATAGCAGTGAGCGTCATCATGCTGTTTTTCTGCAGTTTGGGGTATTTTAAGGAACCATTTCCCCAAGCTTTCTTTGTGTTTTCCTCCTCACTTGGGTCCGCTGTCCATGGACACCCTGAGACCCTATCATTAGCTCATCACGATGGCAGAGCCATGCACAGAGCTGGCCTACTTCTCCTGTTTGCCCACAGAAGGCTAAGCCCGTTTAATGTTGTCCAGAGGGACTGTGCAGAGCAAGGAGCTTTCTGAGTCATGCAGATGGCAGTCTTCTGAGTGAACAAGGTTTAATCTCTTTGCCCTGTTTTTCATTAGTCTAAAGGCTTAGGACCCAGCACCTGAGGTGACTTGGGGACAATGTCCATACACAGGGCATCCTGCATCCCAGTTCATCCTCTCCCCTATGGATCCTACATTATGGTAAATTCTTGCTGGGAACCAAAAGGACCAGCTTCTCTCCAAACTTTAAAAACAGATTCCAAACCGAAATCTCCTCTCCTGCATGTCTTGTGTCCTGGGAGCCTATACCGAGATGCACAGAGGATGGGAACTGTGCCTGCCTTCTGTTCAGAAGGTTACCATCTAATGGAGGATGGGGGTGGGGGTTATGGACCTAGCCACAGCAGAAATAGATTGGTGTTATAATCAGGTGAGGATGATGAGGGGATAGGTAGAAGTGCTTCTCTGACCTTTTTGGATGGTGTGGAAGGCTGGAGAGATGAAGAAGATGGCAATGGCAGTGGAGGCAGAGAAGGATTTTGTGGCAATTTAGATATCAGGAACAGTGACGGGGGAAGATGTGACAGGGTGAGGAAGTCACAGATTGACAAGTCTTCATCTAGCTGTGAATGTGCTATGCTTAAGAACTCAAAGTGCATGTTCTGAGCCAGGAGAAGTGTTCACTAGTAGGTGTATACAGTCCTTGCCAAACACACAGTCTCTCTCTCTCACACACACTTTTGTTCCTTACTGAAATGTTGCCATGTCGCTGCTTGTGGGTGTAGGATTGTGTCTGTTAGAGTCATTCAGGGAAAAATCATAGGATCAGATAGTCATGGTTAAATGAGCTGGCATGAGAAAACCAGAAGCTAGAGCTCATCTGTAGCTTATTTCACAAACTCATGTATTATATGCAGAGCAAAATGCTTTACTAAAGGTGTCCTGGGCCAGCCCATTCTAATCCCAGAGCCTTGACTAAACAGTTCTGACTGAGGCAGTTACTTTGAACACTCCTTGACACTGAAGTCATCACCCAGAGCTTCAGAACTGAGGAGACAGGGGAGTTGGGCCAGTGGGTGAATTGTGTGCATTTATCGGGGCCACTTCATTAGGCATTTATAAGAGGAAAGAACTCAGTCTCTGGTTTAAAAAAGAAAAATGTATTTCCCATTTCTCTTGCAGTCTTTTTCAGTGTCATCCAGGGGCAGATGTAAGGAGAGAGATCTGAGCTGTCTTTCATGTACAGCATGAATATCTGAATGTACAAAGTGGGGAAACTGGAGATTTATACTCTTGCAGGGGTAAAACCCTACTTACTGGCTTTTAAATGCCGCAAAAAAAATCAGACATATCTGTATCTGCTGGCTCTCCATTTGCTTGTTGAACAAGCTATGTCACAGCCCATCCTTTTCACCCTCTGCCAGGGTCTTTCTGGAAGATATGCTTTAAGTCCCTTCTCTCAGGGGCCCTGAAGGCTCCCTGACCAAGTGCTATCTGTCTGTTCCTATGTCTCATCTTCCCATTTGTGTTGTAGTGTCTGTATGGCAGACCTTCCTTTGGGCTTTGGTTGTAGAAGGGGCTGCAAGTGTTTCTGGAGGAGAAGATGGAGGTAAACTGTCAGCTTCCGGGATGCCCAGTTCACACAGACCTCAGTGTGCATGTCATCATGTCCACGGTGATGGGATTAGAGAATATGTGCTGCTCCTGAGAAGCTGGGAGATACTAGAGAAGTCCATCATTGTTGTCCTTGTTATGGGAATGCTTGGAGGGTGAGTGTGGGTTAAGGAGAGCAAGGAAATTACTCTAGCCAAAGCGGATCAGGGGTTCAGAAGTGTGACCATTTCCATAGGACCCTCCATGGAGTTTCTGCCTTGCATTTCATGAATGTGGCCTGTTCATAGGGGGTGTCCCCCTTTCCTCTGTCCTCTCTAGTCAGGGTTGCTTCTCGTTAGGTGAGCTGGACCTTTCTCAGAGTGCCCCTTCCCAGGCCCCCTGTGATATCAGTGCTGTGGCTCAGAGTCTGTGCTTGCCCCCAGAGACACACGGGGTGTGCCATTGACAGAGGTGACCTCCAGCAGGCACAGAGAGATGTGCCCAGGCACAAGGCCAATTTCCCAGCCATCAGCTCAGATAGAATCAGACTCTTGCCATATGGGGAAGGCTGCCCAGGTGGCTTGGATGGACCTTTTAGCACCACCCCCGTTCCACAGGAAGCCCGCAGAGATGCACCCACCTCCCCAGGGGCAATCCCTCTCAGTTGAATTATGGATGAGTTCATGGACACCTTTGACAAGTGAACACATTAGAGACAAAGTCACACTAGTGTGCAGCTAAAGGCAGAGAGTCCTGCAGGGCTTCTGCAGCCTTAAGCTCAGCCAGAGGCTTTCTCAGCACAGAGGTTGGGGTCGGGGTATGCAGAAGCTCAGAAGCATTTTGGGGAGAGCAGACCACATCCTCAGTTTAAACTGTAAAGAAAAGTAGTGATTGCAATGGTGAAGAGGGAAGACAATGCAAAGGAAATATGTTTTGTACCAACAAGATAGGTGGCATTAAGCTCCAACGTCCTGGCCCCTCTCAAACTTATGCTTTCTGACCACTGTGCTTGGGAAAAGAGGCATTTTACCTTTTGTGCCCAGCCCATCCTCTGCTAAGGGCTTTGTGTACATGAGCTGTCCTGATGAGTTCTCCTATGGATGGTGAGAAATAAGTACCACGCCACATTTAAGATGAGGCAGCCATTTCCCAGGCCTTGTCTAGACCACCACACTAAGTGAAGAAAGAAGCATGGAGGACATTCAAAGCTAGATCTCGTTAGCTCCCAAATTAATTTTGCCACCTCCCACAGTTAGTAGTTCACATGAAACATCCCAGATTTTTATTAAATATTATTTGGTGTTTAATTATTCTGATATTAAACCCAGAATTCTGCAGCCAAAACAAATTTGACCTCTTGTCTCAAGGGCATCTTTTCTTTCTTTTACTCTCCTTGCAAACTTGAGCACAATTAAGGTGAGTGTTCCTGGGCCCAAAAGAGCATTGCGACAGCCGTTATGTGGAGGAGAGATGCTGGCTTGAGGCAGTGTTTTATGGATTCATTTCAGTTTGTCTGTGACAGCTAAATGGCAGTTTCTAGCAAAGGCATTCATTGACTCAGCTCTGAGCATGACTCACCAATCTCCTTTTCCCTCCTGCTGATTTTTATAGGCCTCTATTGTCCACACCCTGACCACACACTGTCGCCCATCAGATTCTCTAGCTGACTCATGTTTACACTGTGAAATCTGTATGCTTTATAAAGGGGCTTCCTAAAAGGAGTCTTAAGTGATTGAAAAATAAGTTCCAAAGGTGACAAGAAGAATATGCCATGTTAGGATGACTCTCCTACCCAGATAGTGTGACAATTTTTATTTTGGAAATTCTTTGCTGACCAAATGATGTCATTGTAAATTTACATAACAAATTTTCTAACTTTCTCCAGCCATTCCTTCAATCTCCTGAATAATGAATCAGCAGACCCTTAGAAAGGGGAACGTGATCCTGAAAAGCAGATAACACCTCAGCGTTGACCTTAGAGAAGCTTGTGATATAATTTTCAAAAGGTCATGGAAGCTTGCTTAAGTGGGTGTCATCTTGGTTTCTTCCGAGTATCCAGTTTAGCAAGCTTGAAAAAAGCATGGGAGTAGCAAGGATTAAGGACAGGCCTGTCTACCTTGCCTTTGCCAAGTTGAGAAATATGCCAGAGTGTGATGAAAATTTCACAGGTGAAAGGGAATCAGGATTGCAGAAGTGGGCACGTCTCAGCTTTTCACTGTCCATTTCCTTTAGAAAAGCTATTTTTTTTCTCCAGAGAATGAATCACTGCAACCAAAAAGACATTCCCTGGAGGGGAAGAATTAAAATATGAAAGTTATTTCCTAGCCTCTCCCAAGGGACAAAGGGAGACGAATAAGTGTCATAGTTCACCATGACTGTTTTTCAAAGCTTTTATTTCTTAAATATAATGAGTAAAAGTAAGTATCAAGTTCCAACGGGTGAAATACATACATTAATCCAAACATGGGTTCCCCTCACCAGGGACCTTTGAGGAGGGTAGAAGACACTCTCGCTTTTGATAATAAATAAACCCCAGTCTTTGGGGATATATGTGTGCTTGGTATTGCCTCTTTTTATTAAAATTTGATTTTGTTTTAAATATTTTTTTCTTTTTATTGAACAGAAGTCATCAGGTTTGGTTGGTGTGTGTGTGTGGGGGGGGAAATAATCATTTTCCATCTAATGTGGGACCTGTAAACTGAAACCATTTCTCAGCCAATTTGAAAATGTTATGATTTTATTTTGTAAAAACATTGGCCTTGCAGCAAAACAAGCTTATGCTAGTTGGGGAAAACTGATGATGATTGAGTTACCCACTAGGCCTATAAAAGCTGTACAAAAAGGTCAAAATGAAAAGAGAGGGAAGAGGAAAGCAGAGGAATGACAGCATGTTTTAGTAAATATAATTTTATTAGAACACAGCCACACCCATGCCCTACTCATTGTCCGTGGCTGCTTAGCACTACGATGGCAGAGCTGAGCAGTTGCAGAGACAGTATGGCCTGCATCTAAAATGCTTACTAAGAAGTCCTTTACAGAAAAGCATTGCCAACCCCCGCATGTGTAGAACAACATATCTTTCCATGGATGTTTCATGCAGCCTCCTTGGGAGACCCAGAAGTGAGCTGCCAGGTCCCAGGGGTCCCAGTCCCCTGTGTAATTCATTACTCCCCCACCTTGCTGCTGACATACTTCAGGATCCAGGGCAACATGGTATGAAAAAATAGTCCCTCTGCCATCTGTTTACCAAGGACCAGAATTCCAATCAGTTGTGTAATAGGTGGCCGGGAGAAAAAATGTTCTAGAGCTCTTAGGGCAGAAATTTCACCTGGCTAATGAAAATGTCTCTTGCAGACCTCTTTTGTTTTTTAGTTTAATTAAAATCTATAGATATTACAGGGGAAGAGGGAGTATAAGGGAGATAAATGGCAATGGAAAAAAATACAACAAAAATTTTTTTAATTACTTTTCTAAAAAAAGAAAAAAAATTATGTACACACCCTGACTGCTGTGGCTCAGTTGGTTGGGCATTGTTCTGCAAACTGAAACGGCGCTGGTTTGATTTCCTGTCAGGACACATGGTTTGATTCCTTGTCAGGACACATGCCTAGGCTGTGGGTTTAGTCCATGGTCAGAGCAAGTACCAAAGGCAACCGATCATGTTTCATACATATATCAATGTTTCTCTCCCTTTCTTTTTCCATCCCTTTCCCTCTCTCTAAATAAAAGTAAATAAATGAAGTTTAAAAATAAAAAAAGAACTATGTACAAGTTGAAAAAAATAAAGTCAATAGATATTTATTGGGGGCATCCTCAGTCATTTCTACCTAGATTTATTCCATTTCCTTCTTTCCCTCCTTACAACTTCCCAAGGACCTCAGTTTCTGGTGATTTATCACTAGGTACCATGGGAAGGTCCACTACGTCAGGCACGACTGTATACATGTGTCTGTCTTTCTGCCATGCCTAAATATACACACACACATACCAACCACCAACATGAAGATGGGAATAATACTCCCATTCTGCCCAAAGACATTTTATAGGTGTATGTACCAGTCTTTACTGCTAACTGGTTAACTCATTGTCATTTCTGATATTGTGATTTAATAGTAGCTAAAAGTTCTTGATGACTTATTTGTGCCAGGCACTGAGCAGGGTTTCTTCACTGATTCTCTCATTTCCTTCTTACAACCACACAATGCTCTTATCCCCACTTCAAAGAAGGGCATGAGGGCTGGGAGTGCAAGGTCACACCAAGCTAGTAAAGGGCAGAGCCCTTTTGTTTCACCAACCCAAGAGGAACAGCTGGAGATGCAGTGAGATTCTTAAGGGGAGCTCACACACACACTTGCCCCAGGCTCCAGCAGGGGCAAGAGATGGACTGGAGACTTGAGTGCTGTGGGAGAAACCATTTGGAGAGATTGCTCCCCTCCCGTTGGCAACAGCCAGAGGGGAAGTAGTAGCCCTGTGTGAGGAAAGTACTTGGCCTCACCCCATGGTGCTTAAACCTGACTGTGGATTTCAGAGTGACTAGAGTAAACAGTGAAAGAGAGACCTTGACAGAACAGCACTGATAGTTGAGATTAGGCTGCCTAGATCAAGTCTTAGACAAAAGCTGAAGTCAACAGGGTGGTTCCAGAAAGAGAAGAAAGGGCAAAAAATATAGAAACTACAATGACAAATTCCACTGTAACATTCTCATACATATCTTTTAAATAGTCATTCTTTGTCCTCCCAGTCTGTAAGTAAATAGTCTTTATGTTATAGTTTATTTTAAATCTCATATTTTGCTCCTCCCTTTTCTCAGTCAATTTTATCATTTGATTTTCTTCTCTTATATTTATTTTAAATTCTGTATTTTCTCTTACAACCACTCATTTCCAATCAGCACTCATTTTTTCTTACTTCTCCAGCCTCTCCTTTTTTCAATCATAAAATATTTACTCTATTCCCACCTTGACCAATCTGTGACATTCCTGCAAATTTATTCATAGATATTCACTATTCCAGTATTTCAAATCTCAAATCATATCATCCCCCTCTTCTAATCCATCTGTACCTTCCTCCAACCCATTCTTTCTTTCACTTTAAATTTGAAATTTTCCCTATCTTAGCCTGGTTTCATTCTTCACTCTAAGTATTCCTGCTCCTTCTATCATCTCAAAATCACTTCCTTTTCCCCAGACATCTCTTCAGCTTCTCTTTCTTTCCTTTTCTACCCCTTACTTCAATCCCACCTACATTAATCTTACTTCATAGGTTACTGTTAGTGCTGTGGTGAAACGTTTTCTCTAATTTCGGGCTGATTTTTTTCTGTTTTCTTATTCATCATCCTTATTATTTTTTCTTTGTGTATGTTGATTCCCTTACACACACACACACACACACACACACACATATATATATATATATTTTTTCCATTTCTATTTAAACCTAATACTACATGTTTTCCCTCTCTCAATTCATTACACCTTTATCCCTCCCTTTTTAATATACAATATAAATATTATTTTCTTTTTCTCATTGCTTTGTCCCTACTTGCTATGATCATTGCTCCTCCTTCTCCCCTCTCAAAATTCATTTTCCTTTCAGTTAGTCAACCCTTAATTATTTTTTCTTTCTTATAATAGTCTCAATCTCATTATATCCTTATTAACACTGGCTCATTAACAATTGATACAGTGATTGAGGGTGGGGGATATCTTTGTGGGTGTAGGATTCTTGCCTGGGCAGGTGGCTTAGTTTTAGCAGCAGCCCAACAACTGTTTACAAGACGAAGTGGGCAGAGTGACTCCCAGTCAGCTAGCTGGAGGGAAGGACCCACCAAAAGCAATACAACACCAAGAAAAACCAAAATTCTACCAGACAGCCCAATAAAAGGCACAAAGGGCATCCCAAGAGCATTAGGTTCAGGAGATCAAGAAGTCTGCACCACTGAATCCCAGAGAACTCCCACCACAGAAAGTCACAACACAAAAGCAGGAAGTTAAAACAGATCAATCTAAGAAGCAGAAAAAAACAAGAGCAGTCACATAAAGTGAGGAGATGAAGAAAAAACACCCCACCAAAAGGAAAGGAGAACTATTCACAGTGGAGGGATAGATGATAGAGAAGCAAACAAACTGTTAGACATAGAATTCAGAACAATGGTAATAAGGAAGCTCAATGAACTCAACAAACTCAGAGAAAACTACAATGAACTCCAGGAAAACTACAAAAAACTCCAGCAAAATCACAGAGAACTCCAGGGAAGCTACAAGGAATTTACTGACAACTACACCAGCATTAAAAGAGACATAGAAACTATCAATAAGAGCCAGGAGGAAATAAAGAATGCAATTTCTGAATTGAAGAACACAGTAGAAGGAATCAAAAGCAAGGTAAATGAAGCAGAAGATCAGATCAGTGAGTTAAAGGACAACATAGAAAAAGATTCCCAGAAAGTGCAAAAAAAATGAAAAAAGACTGAAGATTAAGGCAGTTTAAGAGAGCTTCAGGACAACATGAAACGCAGTAATATCCATATCATTGGGATACCAGAAGGAGAAGAAGAGAAGCAATGAATAGAAAACCTGATTGAAAAAATAATGACAGAAAACTTCTCAAACATGAGGAAAGAAAAAGTCTAACAAGTACAGGAAGCACAGAGGGTCACAATAAAGATTAACCCAAAGAGGCCCAATCCAAGGCACACCATAATTAAAATGGCAGCATTCAAAGACAAAGAGAATTCAAAAGGCAACAAGATAAAAACAGCAAGTAACATACAGGGGAGCTCCGATAAGGCTACCAGCTGATTTCTCAACAGAAATACTACAGACAAGAAAGGACAGACAAAAAAAATATTTCAAGCAATGAAAAACAAAGGCCTACAACCATGACTACTTTATCCAGCAAGGCTCTCTTTCAAAATGGAAAGTGAAATAAGGAGTTTCCCAGACAAAGGAAGACTAAAAGAATACATCTCCAGCAAACCAACATTGCAAGAGATGCTAAAGGAAATGGTTTGAGAAGAAGAAGAAAAAGAGAGAGGGAGAGGAACACAGGGACAGAGGGAAAAAGTCACAATGAATAAGTACCTATCAAAAATAACCTTAAATGTAAATGGATTAAATGCTTCAATTAAAAGACATAGGATACACACTTCCAGCCAAGATAGAGGCCTAGACAGACACGCTGCATTTCCTTCCACAGTTAGGAAGGAATACAACTACCTCAAAAGTAGAGACAACCAGAAGTTCCAGAAGATTGAGCTGCATGAAAGTCTAACAGAAAAAGATAAAGAGGAAATACTCATCCAGACAGGTAGAAGGGGCGGATCCTGGAAGGAGAGGACATAGTGTGGTGGTGGCAGCAGCAGGCCGTGAAAAGTGAAGTCACACATTTTAAAAAGTAGAGAGGGACACCTGGGAACCACTCCCAGCACAAGACTAGACTGAGCAGCTCACATTTCCAGAGCTGGGGAAAATAAACCCTCATTGCTTCTGACTGTGCAAACCAGTGGGGGTTGGGGCTGAAGAGGAAACTGCTGGTCTCTCAGTAGAGTCCGCTAAGGGGTCCCCACAGTTCTAGAATGTCCGCAGACCAACCCACTCTGGGAACGAAGGCCAGGGCAAAAGCTAGAGAGGTGCCAGTCCCATACAGGAAGCAGGAGAGGTGCCTGGAAGAGGGGCAAGAGTGTTGAGCAAGCGGCATTGTTCCCACTCAGACCCCTCCACCACACACAGCACCACATGTGGTGAAACAGGTCACCCTGTACTGATGAACACCTAAGCCTCCACCCCTTACAACATAACAGGTGCGACAGCTCTACCTAAGAAACAGAGGCAAACAAACACAGGAGCTTGTCAAGATGAGGAGAGAGAGATGGCCCAAAAGAAGGAACGGATCAAGGTTCCAGTGGGAGAACTAAGTGATGAGGAGATAGCCAACCTCACAGATGAGGAGATAGCAAACATAACTGATGTAGAGTTCAAAACACTGGTGATAAAGATGCTCACAGGCTTGACAGATATACTTGAGTATGGCAAATGCATATGGGAAGAAGTGAAGGCTATGCTAAATGAAACGAAGGAAAATCCATACAAAACCAATGGTGAAGGGAAGGAAACCAGGGTTCAAATCAATGATTTGGAACATAAGGTAGAAATAAACAGTCAACTAGTACAGATTGAGGAAACAAGAATTGAAAACAATTGAAAAAAATGAAGCGAGGCTTAGGAACCTCTGGGACAACTTTAAACGTGCCAACATTCAAATCACAGAGGTGCTAGAAGGAAAACTTGCCAAATTTGGTAAAGGAAATAGACATACAAGTGCAGGAAGCACAGAGAGTCCCAAACGAGCTAGACCCAAGGAAGACCACACCAAGACACATCATAATTAAAATGCCAAAGGTGAAAATTAAGAGAGAATCTTATTCCTTTTCCATTTATTAAGTAGATTTTGTCTTCTGTAAGGGACGCCTGCCCCCCATGTTATTTATTTGTTTAATTATTTATTTGTAACAGTATGTATTTGTGAATGTTTAGTTTATTCTATAATCTATTATTCCTTATAACCTATCATTACTTATTTTGTTGCTCAAATAGTCCCAGGATCCCTTCTTTGCCAGGCTCTTTTCCTCTGTCTCATAATTATTGTCAGTTTCTCAAGTGTTTAGTTGCTAGATGCAAATGCCTACATTTAATTTGGGGAGATGTAGCAAGGCTTAAAAAGACTCCAAATAGTTTATATTCTAGAAAAAAAAATCAAAGAAACCCAGAACTGGAAGGGCCCCTAAGAAATGAACCTTACTAGGGATGCTGGATCTTCTCTCCATTCCCCTCCACACCTCTCCACCCTCCTCACTGCTCCAGGAGGCTTCCTGCTTGTACCTTCTGGGTAGTGTGGCTAATAGGGAACAGAAGAATAAAATTAAGAAGGGCTGAGAGTGAGGTGAGGTATTTATTCCCTTGGCTCCTTTCTTACAAAGTTCCTTTAGCTGGGCTGCATTCTTCCACCAAATGCCACCTCCCCTATATGACATGCTCTTTCCAGGTCTGGGTCACCATTTCCCTTTTTTCCCATAAACCTTAGAGGTGTTAACAGCTTTGGTGACATTAACTCTAGGTAACTATACTATTCCCTTGGCTCCCCTACTCCTCACTCACACCTTTATAGCAATCCCTTTATTAATAATCTCTCCTTGAAGTATCCTAACCATCCCATCTGCTCCTGTCAGGGCCCTGACGAATAACACTCATAAATGTCTGACCCACCTAGAATATGTGGTTATGCAGAGTCAAGACTCTACAATTTCCCTCCACTGTTCAATCTGGAGGTAAATCACATCAATGGTTATTTTCTCAGCTCCAAACAGAATCTTCTCTACCTTTATTTAAGCTCACTTTTTTTCCCCTGGCACTCTGGTTACAAAAATTTAAAAAATAATAGTACCAGTAATAATAACTTCTCAAAATCCTTCTCATTGGAAACTCTATACAGTTGAGAAGAGTAGTCACCTCTTAAACTTCTTTATTATTTTTTTAACCTGGTCTCCTAGGACTGACTTTCTTCCCCTTGACCCTCTTCCTTCTGTGCTATTGGGCCCCTCCAGCTTCTCCACATTATAAAGTACAAGAGTGATTCAAAAATATAGGGAGAAGAGGGGTAAGATGGGAGAAGGGGTGTAAGAAAGGGAAGGGTCTAGTCAATGAACTAGTATAAATCACCCATGGACATGGACGATGGGGTGGAGATTGACTGTGAGAGAAGGGGTGGGTGGAGTGGGGGGAGCAATGGGAAGAAAAGTGGGACAACTGTAACATAAAAACATTAAATAAATCAAAATTCATATATATTATATATTATATATGAGGTACACCCATGTTCATAGCAGCAACACTCACAATAGTCAAGGGTGAAGCAACTCAGTGTCCATCGGTGGTCACCTGGATAAACAGAAGATGGTTATACATTATTCAACCTTAAAAAGGAAGGAAACTCTGACATGCTATGACATGATGAACCTTGAGGACATTATGCTAAATAAAAATAAGCCTGTCACAAGAGGACATTTACTGTGTGACTCTACTTAAAGAGGTCCATAGAGCAGTCAAATTCATAGACAAAAAGTGGAATAGTGGTTGTCAGGAGCTGGTGGAGGGGGGATGGAGAGCTAGCATTTAATAGGCAGAGCTTCAGTTTTATGATATGGAGATTTCTGGAGATGGTGGTGGTGATGGTTGTACAATAATGTGAATGTACTTAATGCCAACCCTGGCTGGTTTGGCTCAGTGGATTGAGCGTCGGCCTGCGAGCTAAGTGTCGCTGGTTCGATCTTCCAATCAGGGCACATCAGAGAAGGAAAACTCTGACTCCAAAAAACCTCCGCTGCCTTGCGGCATACCTCTTCAGGGGAAAGGCTAAGGGAGTAAACCCCGACAGAAAATCCAGAGCCGGAGTCCCTAAGGCGGTTTGACGTTGTAGTCAACACCAGCAACTCCTGCGGCGCACCTGAAGGCAAGCTGTATTGACTCCGTCTTTCCCTTGGACCCTTCAGCTGCGAAGAGAGGGGGGGTCTGCTGCATGGGCAACAGCAGACCCTCCATATCACCCCGCCCAGGCTCTGTAGCTTCAGCTTCACTGGAGAGGACACTCCAGCGTCATCGTAAGATGTCGATTCAACACGGGAGGAGACAGATACCGTGTCACTCCCGAGTCGGACTGCACAGCCATTCTCGGCGGTGCAGATAGACTCTTAAGAAGCTACACCATCATCTCTCGAGACGGACGGCTGCCAACGACGACTTAATGCCAATGAACTGTAGATTTAAAAATGATAAATTTTATGTTATGTGTACTTCACCATAATTTTTAAAGTAAAAATGAAAGCAAACAAAAATCATGGTAAAGGCATGGGCTACAATAGGTATGACAAAACAGTACATACATGGAGCCTCTGTTGCAGGTGCTACCAGAAAACTGAGCTTAGGTGCCTCCTCTCCATACAGATCAGTTGAACACTGTGACCTGGTTCAGCAAAGTTTCAGACAGTAAGGCAGCCTCTGATGACTTTGGGCTGCAAGAATATTCCTGGATTGTTACTTAATTTTCACATCTATGTACCTTGACTATCTAGGGAACTGTGAGTGCCTTAAAGGAATCACCGTGGGCTATGCTCTTATGGGGCCCCCATTCCTCCAGGCTGTATTGTATGAGAAGTTTGTATTTTTAAAAGAATAGATAAATACAGGCTCGCCTTTAGAATGTCATGGGAAATCTGTAGGTTTAAGGCTGAGATATACAGGTGCTTCATTCAGCTGGGTCTAGATAGGATTCTCAAAGTGTGATCTGGGGTCCCCTGGTAAGCCCACAATGTCAAAACAGTTTTCTGAATATTAACATTACCTGCCTTTTTTATTCTCATGAGTGTGCAGTGGACTTTTCTGGATATTCCTTGACATCTGATGAATTCATTGCTCTGATGGCTAATGGAATAAGTGTATATTTAATATTTTTCGGTTTTAACCCACATACACAAGAGCTCTTTCAATTCCTTAATAATTTGTGAGTGTGTACAGAGTTGCTTGGACCGAAAGGTTTGAGAACCTCTGGACTAAGGCACGTGGGTTAGATAAGACTAAAATTAGGTCAACCAGAAAGACCTGTAAGAAAGAGCTAGAAGCAGACAGTAATCATTTATTCTTTTTTGCAGGAAAAACTGCATAGAAAATCTAATGGATGAAGATGAGAAAGACAGGGCAAAGAGGTAAGAGGAACCATCTTCTTGCCTTGGCAGTGTCTGTGTGGCCGGACAGTCTGACGCTGGCTTGTCTGCACTCAGTGTAGATGGATGCGCCAGCAACAAGAGCAATAGGAACAGACCCTCAACACCAACTCTCCTTGAAATATTGCAGTGCTCTGTTAAAAAATTCAGATCAGCTCCGTCAGTTTGGCTTCTTACCCTGAAATTACTCCTTGTCTGGGACTTGCCAAGTGGTTTATATTTTCAACATGTTCTTGTGTGAACCCTGTTGTCTTGGGTCTACTTTCAAGGCTTCTGGTTACTGCTTTTCCAAGACAGACACTGCCTGACTAGGGAGCTGGATTGGAGCCAGGCAGGCCTGGGTTCAAATCATGGCTCTGGTGTCAGGAAGCAGTCTGGCTTTGAGCAATAACAACATCTCCTAGGGTGTGGGGATGAGAACAAAACATCCCAGCCACTTCAGACCTGCTAGACTGAGTATGGGGAGTCTGTATTGCTTGTTAATTTCCCAATTATTTTCTTTTAAAAAGTCATGGAAAAGGAGAAATGGCCAGAGGTATAGATGAAATGGGGTTGTAAAAGCTGGGAGTTGATCATACTCCTACCTCTCCTTCTCCATATGTTTGAAATTGTTCTCTAATAATAATTTAAACAAACAACAAATCTAATAACTTCCCAGCTTGTTCCGAAGTAACAGACCCTTGACTTGGGCTTAGGAAACATGATTCCTGCACAGCGCTTTTCAGACCTCAGGCCACAGCCTAGGAGGGTTACAAAATCCACATGGTCCCAAGCAACACACAGATGAACAGACCAGATAAGAATAGAACCCTCCTGTTCTCTCTCACGGGGAGGTGACTCCCACTTCTTTCCCCTGGGGTGCTTTGCTTCTTAGTTCTGACCAGGGACCTGTGGACAGAGGGCTGGAGTCAGGGACCTGAGCCATACGCTACCCTCAGCCCTGTCCTGGCTGATAAATTCTAGCCCTTCTCCTCTTTAAGCCTCTACTTTCTTAACTGCAACACCAGGGTAATCATTTCTGTCCTGCCCTCCTTTTAGATTATTTTGGGAATCAGCCACGAAATATACCAAGAAGCTCTTTTTTGAAAGTATTAATTGCTACATGTGTGTGAAAATGCAGGACATTTTACAATAACACATTTACAAGGTATTCTCATTAACAATAATGGAAAGATCATCATTGATGGCCTGCATTCACTGAGTGCTTCCTGGGTGCCTAACCTGTTAGGGCAGACGGTAACAGGCTAAGTACCTTTATATGCATGATCTCATATCATCTCCTCAACATTTCTTTGAAGTGTGTATCATTGTTATTCTCATTTTACAGATGAAGAAACTAAGGCTCAACAAAAGAGTAAATCGCCAAACATCCTAAAGCTCTAAGTGGCACAAAGGGAAGTTACACACAGGCTCCCTCAACCTTAGACTCTGTTCTTCTTCCCCAGACCACAAGTGAACCTCCTGCTCCCTGAATCGGTTCAGTCTATCTGACAAGTCCAGACGGAGGGCTGTGGCCTGAGGTGACTTTGGAGTCCACAGGAGTTTTGCTTTTGACATCATCTTTAATTTTACTCCCAACTCCTAGCTTCAGCCTTCCTCTCTGCTGCATTGCTTACCTGGAAATCAAGCAGACTGAATGCAGTTTCTTTCCATCCATTACCATTCCTGTTTGCCTTGAGTCCAAGGTACTCACACCCTGCACAGATGAAGGGGTAGTGAGGCCACTGGCTCTGTCTCTCCCTCTCTTCCTCAGATGGGGAAACAGGTTTAGAATGTTTAGTTATACCCAGATCGCTCCGCCAGAATAACAGCAGTAATGCAGTATCCTTCATAACCCTTAGAAAAAAAACATAAGGAAAAAAACAGACATCATCATATGACTATTTCAGCTTCAAATTCTCTTGTTTTGCAGGGTTTTTGTAGTGGGAACATGGGAGGCCTTTCTGCTAATTCTACCTGGAGGGCTGATAGGAATTTTTTCACTCACAGGATATTTTTGATACAATCAGAAATGTTTAGCTTCAGATGAAAATGCTCATTTTTTTGCAGGAAACATGCACCGTGTTAGGTAAAGTTTTCAAAGCTTTAGGGAATTTATAGTTTGTTTAGATTTTTGATCAAATTTTCTGAGCCAGGACGTGGTTGCACTTCCTTCTGTGAATTTCCATGTAAACCGAGTATTGAGTGCCTATTGTGTATTCAGAACTATGGACTGTTTTCTTTTGGAAAGAAGCAAAAGCATAATACTTGAACACAAAAAAGAAACAGTGTGAGATACTAAAGTTCACATTTTACCATTCTGTATTGCAGGCCTATGCATGTCTTTCCAGTCTGGATGTGACATAGTTCTCCAAGTGCATGTTGTCACCCAGGAAGTGGAGTGGTATGGCAGGAAGTGCACAGCTTAGAATTCAACATGCCTGGCTTTGAGTCTTGCCACGTTTATGTTCTGTCCTTAGATGAGTCACTAAACCTCTCTTAACCTCAGTTTCTTCCTCTGTAAGATAGGGGTGGAAATATTAGCAACTCCTTAGGGTTACTGCAGGAACTAAATGTAGCTGTATGTAAGCCCCTGGCATGGTACAATGGACAATGCTAATGAGAAAAACGAAACTGTTGGGAGCACTCACTATGTGCCTGCAGCAACGTGCAGGCATTAACTACCTAGTCATCACCACACACCCTTGACATAAGTTCTTACTAGCCCCAGTGGCAGGCAGGAACTCAACTCAAGCATCATTTACTGAAGTCTGGACCCTAACAGCTTCTCATGACAGCCCTGAAAGCTGTTTCTTTTGATTCACCACATGCCTGAGGGGCAGGGACAGAAAGTGCTGAGAGGAGTGCCTTACTGCTCAAAGACAGCAAGTTTTTCTAACTTTGCAGTATTGTAAAATAGAGCTTGCTCCGTTTTTTAATATAACTGAACACTAAGAAGAAACTGTTTCATGCTCCTTCTTTGATCCAATATTAAGTGAGTAGCTCATCAGTGTTAATTAAAATTGCTTTATCTCCTATGGGCTGGGAAGTCCTGTTTCCATAATGCTGTATATTTTGCTGAGGGAGGAAGGATGAGTGGTGAGTTCAGAACTATGCTGCCTTTTGTTCCTAGAAACAAAGAATGTCAGGCAAGAGTAGCTGATCTGGGGTTCTCAATAGAGTGAATATGGGTTCTGAAACGCAAGCTAAGCAAGTTGATTATCCTTTGACCCTAACTCTTAGTCCTGACACTGATGAAATGGTTCAGGGAAGAGGGAGGAGTTTACAACATAACAGGCACAAAGCCTATATGTACTTTTGCAGAAGCAGACATTGTGGAAGGAAAAGCTTCAGCCTTGAGAGGCAAGCTGTTTCTTGTGGCTCTCCCAGGGGTAGTTTGTTGATGTGAACCAATGACTGAGGCCGTTCTGTCACTCTCCCATCAGTACTTGTTAACTAAGTAATTTGGCGAGCAAGTGGGAGATAAAAGAAGAGGTACGCAGCATTGCCCTGCCCTCAGAGGTCTTTTAGGCAAGTTAGAGAGGCATTCTCAAAAACAGCATGAAGGGGAAAGGACATGTCCTGCAGGATCTGTGTTGGGCAAAGCGAGGCTGGTGATCAGAATTTGTTAACCTCTACTTTCTCAGTGCTCTTTTGTGGAGGGTATTATGGTTAAGAGGAGAGACTGACCTCATTTTACTGTTTCATTTCTCTAGATGTATATTCTGTAGGTCTAAAAGGAAAGACTCGTCCAGTCCATCAAGGTTGTAGCCAGCTTGTACACACTTGCCCCTGTGTGCTGGCTTGCTGCATAGTGGAAATGCCTGGCTCTGTGTGGTATGTGATGTTCTCAGCCGTAGCCTATTGTACTAATTTTGCTGTCATTTTCTTTCATAGACTCTTGACTGGGTGTTATGTACATCATCTTCACCCCAACACATGTAAAAAATGGCAGCAAAATTTTTTTGAGGCTTCCTTTTTGTGGTTTTGTTTGGTGATTAAGGCAACAGCAGGCATTGAAGAACATGAGTTTATCAGGACACACAACTCATTTATATTACCCTGCGATTTTCAGATGAGTGATTGTGGATTCATAGTAAAGGGAAAAGTAGAGACTTCCTTGCAAGCAGAATGCTAATTCTGACTGTGGCCCAATAAACCAGAGAATGAAAAAAGAGACCTCTCTCTATTGGGGGCTTTTGGTTTTCACCCTGGTGGAGGTCCCTTGGTTGGCTACAAAGAATTGTCAGAAGGAGAAATGTATACCTGGTAGATTTTAAAAATCTGAGAGTGTCTTCTTAGCTCAGAACCAATCAGGAGGCATCTGAGGCAATGGGCAATACACCAAAAGCCCTTTCAATAATTCTAATTAATTTTCAATTGGAAAAGGATTGTCAGAATTTCACCATCTTGAAAATGTTGTCTTTCTTTAGAAGAGGCTAAACATTCCTTGTAGAATATCAGCAGCAGGTTCCTAAAACTTGTACTCTGGTAAAATTCTCACTGTGTAAACATCAAGAAAGAATCACTAGGAAGTTAGACCAGCTTCCCATTTGGGCCTTGACACTTTCTCACAACTCTGGTTAAGAGTGAAAGTGTTCCTGTTACATCTCAGAAAAAAAGAACAGCCTCAGCTGAACTCAGTCATCTCCACACACTTCACTAAGTCTCTGCAGTAGAAAGCATGCTGAGTTTCTACAGCTCCCTGTGAGATGATGGTAGCACCAGCCCAGCCCATTTTGCTCCACATGGGGTGACTTTTCTCCCCACACACCCAGATGAACACAGCTGCTGAAGGCTCCTGAGCATAGTGGTATCCCCAACCTCAGTGCAAGAAATGAGGTGTGCCCCTGTCCCCAGGACCCAGGCTTGGGTATGGAGGGGACTGCACTGACCTTAGAAACCTTGCTTTATGCCAGTTTCCCAAAATGTATTCCAGAAACACTAGTCCCAGGAAATGCCCCTAAAAACAAGTTTGGGCCATGCTGTTTACTATTTCTCCCTTTTGGAGAGTTTCAGGAATCCTTAGCACATTAAAGGTGCTAAGACTCAAAGCAAATAAACAAAACCTGTTCCATCTTATGGCATCATACATTTTTTTAAAATTAACAACAAAATAACCCTCTCTGGCCATGGTCCTTACTCTTTCTTCAAATAATTCTTCATGATTCTCAATGGAAGATCCTTTGCCCAAAACTGTTTTATAAAATAGGTATCTCAACTTTATTTTCATAATTCTTATACATTTTCTTATACATAAAAAATTTAAAAAAATTTTAAATATTGAAATAAACGAATGATAGCCACTGTTAATATTTTGACCTATTTCCTATCATGTTTTTCTACATTTCTATCAAATTTTAACAGGAATACTTATAAGCACTTTGTTAATGTGATTGATCAGACTTTAAATTATTCTTCCTGAAAGTTCCCATTTTATGGACATGATTGTCTCAATGTAGAGGTTACTTACAATGTGTGTCATGCCTGTGAGCATTGCACTGTCACAGGTGCCTCTCTGGACACTGGCAGTGAACACATATTTGGCATATTTCAATTCTACATGAAAATGTGAATTCCTTCTACAACCACTCACTCTGTTTCAGGTACTTAAGAATACATTAGTGGAGAGAGCAAAAGAAGCATAAGAGCTACTCTTCATAAGCCTTCTCAGACAGGTTCATGTTACTTCGTTTATAATACTCAGATTTGGAAGGCCCAGTTGCACCCTTACTAGTGTCTTTCTCAGCCTGTAATGTGGAACTAGTCAGCCCAAGTAAGATATGCCAGAAATCCCAACCTGTGAGGAACCTTAGATATCAGTCTTTATTCTAGGCATTAACAATCCTGGGTATCTGTTGCTGTGTAAAAAACCATTCCAAAATTTACAAGACTAACACAAAGACATTTATTTTGCTCATGGATCTTCAACTTGGGAAGAGCTTGACAGGAACTGCTTGTCTATGTGGTCTCAGTGAATGTGACTCAAAGATGGTGGACATGTTCACTCTCATGGCTAGTAGTTCATGTTGACTGTCGCTGGGACCTCTGCTGGGACCATGACTCTCCCCATGGCATCCTCACAACATGGGCAAGCATTAAGAGAGAGAGACCCTGTGGGGGAGCTGTATGTCCTCTTACTACCTGGCCTTGGAACTCCAGCAGTGTCACTTCTGCTGCATTTTGCTTACTAGAAGGAGGTCCCTGAGGCCAGGGAGCCCATACTCACAGGGAGGAGAATTAGAACTCATCTTTTCATGTGTGTGTGTTGGGCGAGGGGATCAAATTCCAGATAATTTTAAATGCTCTGGTTTATAATCCCCATATCAATGGTGTCACTATTTTAGAAGAGGAAACTGAGACCCGTGGAGATGTGAGTGCCTTGCCCACTCTCTCCTGGCACAGATGGCAGAACCAAAATGAGATGATTCTCCGGGTATCTCCCACTATTTCACTTCCAGTGGAGACTGTAAATGTGAATATAATATGCCTCATAAAATACCTTTTGCTCCTCACCACAGAGACCCTCTATGGATAATAATTCACTCTTTGTGGGACTGACAATTTCAGAACTGCACACCTAATTATTCAAAAAACTAGCTGCCCTTGGTAGCAAGGGAAGCCCACTAGTAATTCCATTATGAGTACTTGCCATTTCTTTCCAACTTTATTGGGAAGCATTTGATTTTATCAACTTTTGCTCCATTTGATCAACTGTATTTGATTCAGAGAATATCTTTCATTTCCCTCATCTCCCTGTTCTATTTACTCAGTTAACAAAACTAGACTTATTAGGGCCAATTTGAAAGATGGCAGCCTTGAGGTTAAACATCATGGAAGGATTCTAGTATAGAAGTCTGTTCCTGGTAGTTTCCCCTGGGTGCTGGAGAGGCTCACGCTGAAGACCTTACCAGCCTCATTGGTCTGCAGGTGAAGTAGAACCCACACATGATGATAGTTATTTTTTCCACTTTTTACTGATTTTATCCCCATTTCTGATCCAGTTCAGAGATCAGGAATTCTGATACAATGATCTCTACTTTCTGCCCCTAACAGAAACACAGGATTTTTGGTCACACGTAAAATGCATATGCACCAATGTCATGGGTCCTTTTGAATTTCAGAAAGAGAGAGGGCCAAGGATACAAACCTACAGGTGCATGTTTACATTCACGTACATGCTCAGATTCCCTATTCCTGCCACAGTGTGTCTCATAGGAAGCATAGATCCATAGATTAATGGAACAGAACAGAGAATATAGAAACCATAAATCAACCCAGATAAATATGACCAATTGACTTTTTACAAAGGTGCAAAGATAATTCAATGGAGAAATGTCTTTTTAAAAATGGAATTGGAATAACTGAACAACCATATGCAAACAAGTAAACTTAAACCTTACACATTATAAAAAGAACTAACTCAAAATAGATCAGAAATCTAAATATAAAACATGTAAAACTATTAGAAGAAAAAACATGGGAGAAAATCTATGTGGCTTGAGGTTAAGCAAAAGGTTGCCAGACCTGACACCAAAACCACAATCACAATCATAAAAGAAAAAGTAACTTGGACTGCCTCAAAATTAAAAACTTTTCATCTGTGAAAGGCACTATTAAGTGAATGAAAAGGCAAGCTGGGAGAAAATATTGACAAATCACATGTCTGACAAAGGACTTGTACCAGAATATATAAAGAACTCTCAAAACTCAACAGTAAGAAAACAACCCAATTTAAAACTGGGCAGCAAGGCACAAACAGATGCTTCATCAACAAGGATATTCAGATGGAAAAAAAAATGCATGAAAACATCATGCGTTCAACATCATTAGCAATTAGAAAAATGCAAATCAAAGCCCTGATGCGATAACGCTGCACATGTCTTAGATTAGCTAAAACAAAAAGCATTGGCAACTCTTAACTCCTCTGGAGGATATGGAACATCTGGATTACTCAGACATTAAAGGTGAAGATAAATGGTACAGCCATGCTGGAAAGCTTTTTAGTGGTTTCTTATAAAATTAAACATACACTTTCCATAGGATTCAGCCATCCTACACCTAGGTTTCGTTCTTCAGAAAGTTGAAAACTTATGTTCGCACAAATGTTTACAGCAGCTGTGTTCATAATCACCAAAAATGAGAAACCCAAATTTCCTCCAGCTGTGGTTCATCCATACAATGAAAAGCTACTCAGCCACAGAAAGGGCAAGGTATTTATAGGTACACCAGCTTGGGTGCATCTCAAAAGCATTCTGCTGGGTAGAAGAAGCCAGACTCAAAAGATTGCGTGCTGTATGGTTGTATTGATCTGATATTCTGGAAAAGAGCATAGTGACAGAGGACAGAGCTGGAGTTGCCAGAGGTTACAGGTATGGGAAGAATGAAGAAGTTCTGGTGGGAACTGGTTTGTTTCTGGATTGTGATGATGGTTACATGAATTTATACATTTGCTAAAGTTTATACAACTGAACCCCAAAGAAAAAAGTCATGTTTACTATATGTTAATGTTGAGTAAAAACTTTTAAAGGTATATATCATTAGTATTACTTTTTCTAGACAAATGAAATTAAGCTGAGACTGCTTTGCCTCTGACCCCATCAGCTTCCCTACAACTACTCACAGCAGATTTGGTTAGTGCTGACTGGGGAGCAGAGCCCCTGCCATACAGGACATGTGGTACTGTTGCCCACCATCCTTGCTTCTCTTTCATGTCTCTTCTCTTCCCCCGCATGTGGATCCCTCTTCCCCATCTCCTAATGTCCTAACCAGTTTCCTCCCCTAGATTCTCCCCTAGACTATCCCAGGTGCATCCAAAAGTTGAGACCAGATTGCCTGGTCTGGCACTTAAGAGTCACTCTTCCTGTCCACTCTCCAGCCACTTTACTTTCCCACATGTCCTAGTCTTCTGTCAAACTCAACCACTCAGCATTCTTAGGGCTGTCCTCCCTGCTTCCTGCCCATCGAGCCCTCAAGACCTGCTCAAATGCAGCCCCTCCTTGCAGGCATCCCTAACCACCTCACATGGTTGATCTTTATGAACTCCCTTGGCAGTTTGTTTCAACTTCTTGCCTAGCTTGTTTCATATTGCATCTTGTGCAATAGATCTTGAGGTATTGGTTGGTTTCGTTGATTTTCTGCAGTATTCGTCCCTGAACACAAACATTATCCTGTTAACATGAATGCCATTTTTCTGCAGTGTACTTAGTTTCTGTGCTGTAAAGTTAAGCAGCCAGAATTCATCAGTCTTAGCCAGATGCTCCCATAACAGTGGTTTTAAAGGGAACTGCAGAAGGAGAGAGGAGAGAGAGTAATGCTTCATACATGGGCACTCCAGCCAGCCTGCTCCATCACTTCCTTGCCATGTGATGTCAGCAAGATGCACACCTTTCAGTGCCTTGGCTTAATCTGTGAAATGGAAATGACAGCACACCTACCTTAAAGGGCCATTGAGAGAATTAAATGAATTAATGTATGTAAAGCACTTAAAATAGTGCCTCTTACATTGTAAGTGCCTAGCAATGTTATCTATGTAACGAATGTCCCTTGAGGAGCACCAAGAAAGAAAACCTGGGGCCCTTTTGAGCCCTGCACTCAAAATCAAAAGGTGAGGCTTGTATGATATCAATGTATATTTAAAACACATGCACACACACCTTTCCCTCCTCCCAACCCTCTTCTCTTCCTCTTCCTGTCTCTCTTAAATTCAATCAGAAGAAACAACCTGACTGAAAAATGGACAGAAGATTTGAACAGTCTTTTGAACAGACACTTCACAAAAGAAGGTATATAAAACAGTATTAAGCATGTAAAAAGATGTTCAACACCACTAGTCATTAGAAAAATGCAAATTAAAGCCACAATAAGATAATACTACAATGGCTAAGTGAAAAATTACTGACAATACCAACTGTTGACAAGGATGTGGAGCAGTTAGAAGTCTCATTCAGTGCTGGTGGAAATGCAAAAACAGTATAACCCTGATTTCTGGCCAAGGTGGAGGCATAGGTATATATGCTTCACCACCCTTCACAACAATAAAAAGAAATACAACTACCTTAAATCTAAAAACTACTGGAGAATTGAACTACATGAAAGTCCAACAAACAAAGATATAAAGAAACAATACTCATCCAGACAGGTGTGAAAGATCTACCTAAGACACAGGCAAACACAGGAAGTGGTCAAGTTGAGGAGACAGGTCAAGGTTCCAGTGGTAGAACTAAGCGATGAGAAGATAGCCAACCTAACAGATGCAGAGTTCAAAATACTGGTGATAAAGATGCTTACAGACTTGACAGATATGCTTGAGTATGGCAAATGCAGAAAGGAAGAATTGAAGGCTATAGTAAGTGAAATGAAGGAAAATCTACATGAAACGAATGGTGAAGGGAAGGAAACTGGGGTTCAAATCAATGATTTGGAACATAAGGGAGAAATAAACAGTCAACCAATACAGAATGAAGAAACAAGAATTGAAAAAATTGAGGAGAGGCTTAGGAACCTCTGGGACAACTTCAAACATGCCAACATCCAAATCAGAGGGGTGCCAGAAGGAAAGGAGGAAGAGCGAGAAATTGAAAACATATGTGAAAAAATAATGAAGGAAAACTTCCCTAATTTGATGAAGGAAATAGACATACAAGTCCAGGAAGCACAGAGAGTCCCAAACAAGGTAGACCTATGGAGGACCACACCAAGAGACATCATAATTAAAATGCCAAAGGTATTTGGAGATAAAGAGAGAATCTTAAAAGCAGTAAGAGAAAAGCAGAGAGTTACCTGCACAGGAGTCCCTATAAGACTCTCGGCTGATTTCTCAAAAGAAACCTTGCAAGCCAGAAGGGACTGGCAAGAAGTATTCAAAGTGATGAAAAGCAAGGACCTACAACCAAGATTACTCTATCTAGCAAAGCTATCATTTAGAATGGAAAGGCAGATCAAGTGCTTCCCAGACAAGGTAAAACTAAAGGAGTTCATTTTCACCAAGTCCTTATTATATGAAATGTTAAAGGGACTTATTTTAGAAAAAGAAGAAAATCAAAAATATGAACATTAAAAGAGCAACAAACTCATAACTATCAACAACAGAATCTAAAAAGTAAAATCAAAAACAAACCAGGCAAACAACCAGAATAGGAACAGAATTATAGGAATGGGGGCCATTTGGAAGGTTATCAGCTGGGAGGGGGGAGGGGGGAAGGGGAGAAATGGGGAAATGGTACAGGGATTAAGAAGCATAATTGGTAGGAACAAAATAAACAGGGGGATTTTAAGAATAGTATAGGGAAGGGAGAAGCCAAAGAACATACAGGCATGAGCCATGGACATGAACTAAGGGGGCGGGGGGGACTGCTGGAGAGGAGGGGGTTTTGGTGGAAGGGAGCAAAGGAAAGAATTTGGGACAACTGTGACAGCATAATCAATAAAAGATAATTAAAAAAACAAAACAGTATAACCCCATTGTGTAGCAGCATGTCAATATTTAATAATATTGAAGATACATTTATCATATGACTCAGTAATTTCATACCTATGTATATACCAAGAGAAGAGAAGGCCTATATCTACACAAAGACATGGCCATGGATATACAGAACAGCATTATTCTTAAGATCTCAAACTGGAAATATCCAGTGGAATACTAGTTGGCATTTGAAAAGAATGAAATGTTAATATATATAACAATATGAATAAATCTCAAAAACTTTATGCTAAATGAAAGTCATTGGACTTACTATTTCCTTTTATATGAAATTCTTAAAAAGGCAATACTGAAGTGACAGCAGATCAGTGGTTTTCTGTGGCTGTCATCAAAGAGAGGTCACCAACAAAGAGGTAGTAGAAAACCTTTTAAGGGTAAGGGAACTGCTTTCTATGTGGGTTTTGGTTACATAGTTACCAAAATTCATCAAACTATACTCTTAAAATGGATGAATTTTATTGAATATAAATAATGCCTTAAAGGAAAAATAAAACCAAAGGCTGATTGTTTAAGTGTCTTTTAATTTGTCATTCCAGTGCCTTAGGAGTGGTGGTCTTGAGGCCTGCTCAGCAGATTTTACTGGAAATAAGGTCCCTCAAGGTTTGTTTTCTTTCTCCTGCCTCAGAGCTGTGGATACAACTGATAGTGACCAGTTTCCAGTGGGTAGCATCATGTGTCCTAGGCAGAAGCTAATGGGAACAAGCTTGTGTTCCTGTCATTATGATATGAGCTGTGTTTGTTGTCATTACACCCATTGAAGAACAATACAGTCATAATGAGCTGGGTGTTGTCAGCTCACAAATAATTTACAATGGGCAAAGTAGGACAGGAACAGTGCATTTTTTGGCTAATGGGGTTGCCTGTCACTCTTTAAAATCTAGGCCAAAAAATTATAATGCATAGACAGCCACTCAGAACATTAAAAGATTCCTTTCTTTTCTCCCATGTGCTTGAACACTATGCTTTTTACCCTGGACTAGAAAATGCACACAGAGCATCTTATTGCTGTACCTTCAGTAAGAGCATACATGAAGAAAGTAGTCAGATAGGAGTGAGGCTTTTGTACATGCCCCTTAAGAATTTCAGGTCCTCCCCAAAACCCACAGACAAGAATAAAAGGAAAAGGAAGAGACCCTTAGGTATGGGTGAACAACTTAGGTGAACTTTGAAGAATTGCCTCAGATATTATCAGAAAACAGTCCAAACTGGGCTATAATAAGAAAAAAATGGCTTGTAAGCAGGTGTGTTCACATAAAGACAGGTTGTATGTTATTAGTCAGGACAAACAGAGTTGTTATGGCCACTATGCCATCTAGGAAAGGGCATTTGTGATGTGTCCCTGCATGTCCAAGGGCTGTTTGGGGAAGCAGAATCTTCACTTGATACTGACACCTGTTATATTGACACCTACCCCAAGCAAGGTGAATCCCTATGATGAGAGCAATAAGAGGTCAGCTCCCCCAGACACCTTTATCCCAGGCCCCAGGGTGCCAGAGCAGTAGATTGACCGTGTTTGGCAGGCCCTGAAGCATGGCTCCTGCTCTCCTAGTGAGCTGACTTTTGGAATATTCTGTCCTGGATGAACATGGGAAGGGTAGGTCAGCCTTCCCAGCCCTGCGTCAGCTTTGAATAAGCTGAACCTTGAAGAGGGACCTATCCTGTGGAGCTGAGAGCCAGTCCCTAGGCCTGGGGTGTGTAATTAAGGGTTAAGGCCTCTGGAATGGCCCTGCCTCCCAAACTTCTCCAGTGAGAGCAGGTTTCCTGCATTGTGTGTCCCTTTAGCCATGATTTCCTATTCAAGTTCCCAGGGATCCTAAGGTTTCTCAGAGGAGCCTCCAGGAAGCTCCCTTCCCTTCACCTGAACAGCTGCACTTGGATCTCTGTGTAGGTGTGCAGTGTTGTGTGTCAATTTTTTAATAAACTTTATTTTTTTGAACAGTTGTATGTTCACAGAAAAATAGAATGGAGAATACAAAGATTTACAACATACCCCCTTTCCCTACATATTCACAGCATCCAGATTATCAACACCCCCGCCCCCACCAAAGTGGTACCTTTGCTATAATTGATGAACCTACAGTGACTGACTCATCATAATCACCCAAAGTCCATGGTTTATATGAGAGTTCACCTTGGTGTGGTACATTCTATGGGTTTGGACAAATGTATAATGACATGTGTCCATGGCTACAGTATCATACAGAGTAGTTTCGCTGCCCTAAAAAAATCCTCTGTGCTCTGCCTATTCACCCCTCACCACCTCAACTCCTGGCAGCCACTGATCTTTTTACTGTCTCCATAGTTCTTTTTCAGAACATCATACAGTTGGAACCATAAAATATAAAGGCTCATCTGATTGGCTTCTTCCACTTAGTAATATGCATTTAAGATTCTTCCATGTCATTCTTATCAGCATGACAGCTAGAGCAGCCTGTCATTCACTGGCCCTGGGTTGGGCATGACTGGTAGATGGTTTTGTGTGGGGTGTGCTTCATCTCCTGGACAGGATAATGAGCTCTGGGGCAATGGCCAGAACATATGCCCTGGGTGGCACTGGTTCTCTCCTGGATACTCAGGATGCTGGTTACCCTCTATGACTTGGTGCCAAGAGCTGGGTGCTCTGAGTAGAGGACATGGTTTGAGCCTAAGGAAGGACTATCTGAGAGAAGCCCTCTGTACTGCAGTGTCTAAACAGCATGTTGCTTGTTCTCTGAAGGTCAAAGTTCTGTGAAGTCAGAGTGAGCAATATCTGGTGATAGCTAATGTGTTAAATTTTGCATCTGAGTCAGAATTTACTTATCAATGCCATCTCTCTTTGTGGCCAAGAGTACAGCAAAACAGTTTTCTGTCCCTTTATTTAGCTCTGGACTGTGGCAAATGTTACTTTCCCTGAAAGAGTCTTGATTGGATGATCATAACAGAACATGTGCTGATAGAAAGTACCTCCATTTTATAAGAAAGCCATTTTAAAGTAGAATTTTCCAGTAACCTGTGCATTTTATGTTTACAGAGCTTCTCGAAACAAGTCTGAGAAGAAGCGTCGAGACCAGTTCAATGTTCTCATCAAAGAGCTTAGCTCCATGCTCCCTGGAAACACACGAAAAATGGACAAAACCACTGTGCTGGAAAAGGTCATTGGATTTCTGCAGAAACACAATGGTAAAAGTTATGCCTCTCTTCATTGTTTTTCCATCCCTGCCCTTTCATTGGTGGTGGCTTCATCACACTGGGCTTTCTGCTCTGTTCTCTCTCCCCAGCAAAGCCCAATCTCATCAATCGTAGGCTCCTTCTGTCCAGGGCATTCTGCCCTCTATAAGAGCCCGTCTCCAGCAGATTTGGGAGAGGACACTCACCTCCCAAATTGCTTTATAGCTGGCAGAGAAAAACCAGAACAGCCTCCAGAACAGCCTCATAGGTGGCATCCAGCCCAGTGAAGTGGTGTTCACAGTGGGAGCATCTTGATTAACAAGCATTTTCCATCCAGCCTTACAGAAATGCAGTACCCATATTCATTATCCATTGGATCATACTATACTGGCTGCTCCAACCACCTCTGCCACTGACTCTAAACAATCTGGCCTACAGAGCTCTACCATTAAAAATAAATTGAGGGGGGTGGGGGCTGGAGACTCCCGGCCAAGATGGATGCCTAGACAGACATGCTGTGTCTCCCTCCACAACTAAGAAGGAATACAACTACCTCAAAACTAGAGAAAACCAGAAGTTCCAGAAAATCAAACTGCATGGAAGTCCAGCAAACAAACATATAAAGAAGAAATACTCATCCAGACAGGTAGGAAGGGTGGAGCTAGGGTGGAGAGGATGTGGTGTGGTGGCTGCAGCAGTGGCAGGCCTGCAGAAAGTGTGGTCTCATGTTTTAAAAACTAGGGAGGGACACCTGGGGAGCGCTCTCAGCACCAGACCAGACCGCACAGCTCACAGTCCCAATGCCAGGGAAAATAAAGCCTCATTGCTTCTGACTGAGCAAACCAGTGGGGGTTGGGTTGGAGGAAGAAACTGCTGATCTCTCAGCAGAGTCAGCTTATTTAAAGGGCCCCCATGGTCTTAGAACATCTGTAAACCCACCCACTCTGAAAACAATGGCCAGGGCAACAGCTAGAGAAGACCATCCCATACAGAAGTGGGGAAAGTGCCCGGAAAAGGGGTGAGTGCTGAGCAAGCAGCATTGTTCTCTCTCAGACCCCTCCCCCACATAGAGAGCCACAATGTGCTCACCCTGTACTGACAAATACCTCAAGTCTTCGCCCTTAAACATAACAGGTGCAACAGCTCTACTTAAGACACAAAGGCAAACAAACAGAGGAGCCTGTCAAGATGAGGAGACAGAGAAGTATGACCCAAAAGAGGGAACAGATCAAGTTCCAGTTGGAGAACTAAGCGACGAGGAGATAGCCAACCTAACAGACATTGAGTTCAAAACACTGGTGATAAAGATGCTCACAGGCTTGACAGATACGCTTAAGTATGGCAAATGCATAAGGGAAGAAGTGAAGGCTATGCTAAATGAAACGAAGGAAAATCCATACAAAACCAATGGTGAAGGAAAGGAAACCAGGTTTCAAATCAATGATTTGGAACATAAAGAAGAAAAACAGTGAACCAGTACAGAATGAGGAAACAAGAATTGAAAAAAATGAAGAGAGGCATAGGAACCTCTGGACAACTTTAAATGTGCCAACATCCAAATCATAGGGATGCCAGAAGGAGAAGAGGAAGTGCAAAAAATTGAAAGCTAATGTGAGAAAATAATGAAGGAAAACTTGCCACATTTGGTGAAGGAAATAGACATACAAGTCCAGGAAGCACAGAGAGTCCCAAACGAGCTAGACCCAAGGAGGACCACATCAAGACATATCATAATTAAAATGCCAAAGATTCAAATAAAGAGAGAATCTTAAGAACAGCAAGAGAAAAGCAGAGAATTACCTACAAAGGGGTTCCTATAAGACTCTCAGCTGATTTCTCAAAAGAAACTTTTCAGGCAAGAAGTATTCAAAGTGACAAAAAGCAAGGACCCACAACCAAGATTAGTCTATCCAGCAAAGCCATCATTTGGAATGGAAGGGCAGATGATGTGCTTCCAAGACAAGGTAAAGCTAAAGGAGTTCATCATCACCAAGCCAGTATTATATAAAATGTCAAAGGGACTTACTTAAGAAAAAGAAGATCAAAACTATGAACATTAAAATGACAACAAACTCACAACTATCAACAACTGAATCTAAAAAAGGAAAACAAAATCCAACTGAGCAAACCAGAATAAGAATAGAATCATATGTATGGAGACCATTTGGAGCGTTATCAGCTGGAAGGAGAAAGAGGGAGAAATGGGGAAATGGTGCAGGGATTAAGAAGCATAACTGGTTGGTACAAATACACAGGGGGAAGTTAAGAATAATATAGGAAAGGGTGAAGCCAAAGAGCTTATATGCACGACCCATGGACATGAACTAATGGGAGTGGGATTGCTGAAGGGAAGGGGGCTACTGGGCAGAGGGGAACAAAGGAAAGAAATTGGGACTACTGTAACAACATAATAAAATATACTTAAAAAATAAAAATAAATTGAAAATCATTAATTCACTTATCAGATTCATTTTGATTAAGACATAGCTCACATATCATAAAATTTACCATATTGATGTTTATAATTGAGTGGTTTTTAGTATATTTACAAGGTTATGCAACCATCAACACTATCCAATTTTATTATTCCCATATGCCCTCCATCCAAATCCCAGCAACTACTAATCTACTTTCTGTCAATATAGGTTTGTCTATTCTGGGTACTTCATAAAAAAAATGGAATCGTACAGTATGTGGTGTTTTGTTTCTGGCTTATTTCATTCAGCATCCATATTTTGGCAAGTTTTTGTATTTTGTTTTGTTTTATAGCCAAAAAATATCTGTTGTATGCATATACCAAATTTCTCTTACCCACTTATCAGTTGATGGATATTTGGATTGTTTCTACTTTCTGGCTGTTATTAATAATGCTGCTATGAACATGCATATACAAGTTTTTGTTTGGATATATATTTTCAGTTATCCTGGATAAATACCTAGGAGTGCAACTGCTGTGTCAAATGACAATTCAATGTTTAAATTTTTGAGGATCTAAGAAACTGGTTTTCAAAGCAACTGCCCAACTTTATGCTCCCAGCAGTAATGTATGAGGGTTACAGTTTATTCATATCCTCACCAACACTGGTTATTGTCTGATTGTGTATGGATGTGTATGTGTGTGTTTATTATAGCCTTCGTAGTTGGTATGAAGTGATATCTCATTGTAGTTTGGATTTGCATCTCTCTAATGATTAATAATGAGCCTTTTCTGTGATTATTGGCTATATATATCTTCTTTACAGAAATGTCTATTCGAATTCTTTGCCCATTTTTAAATTGGATTATTTATATTTTTGTTATTGGACTGTTGAGTTTTTCATATATTCTAAATACTAGGCCCTTATCAGATATGTGATTTACAAATATTTTCCCCCATTCTGTGGGTTGTCTTTTGACTTTCTTATGGGTGTCCTTTGATGCACAAAGGTTTCAAGTCTGGTAAGTCCACTTTATCTTTTTGATGTTGGTTGCTTGTGCGTTAGGAATCATGCCTAATATAAGGTCATGAAGATATCTGTTTATATTCCCTTCTAAGAGTTTTACAGTTTTGAACTATAAATTAAGTATTTAGATATAAACTTTAGGTTGAGCATTTAGATATCTGATCCATTTTGAGTTCATTTTTATATATGGAATGAAATAAGAGGTCAAAATTCAGCTTTTTGCATGGGGCTATCCAGTTAACCCAGGGCACCATTTAAAAAAAATTTAACACTTTATACATGTACAGAGAACAAACAAATCATAACTGTACAGTTGAATTAGTTATCACAAAGTGGGCACAACCAGGAAGCCAACACCCAGGTCAAAGAAAAAGAAGCTTTCCCAATAGATGCCCCTTTTTTCTTATCTATCTCTGTTTTCATCAAAGGTCATATCTATTTTGATTTCTAAAACCAGAGATTGGTTTTGCCTACTGGGACCTTATTCAGGTAGAATTATATGTATGAACTTGATGTTTTTAAGATTAATATGTATTCTTCTGGTGCTATGGCAAGTTAATTTTCACTGGTATAGCGTATTCCATTATATGAATTTACCACTTGAATCCACCCTTGAATTTATGTCTTTCTCAACTCATCATCTCTCCCTTTTACTCTCCTTTAAACCCCTTTCTCTCTTAGTGCTGATGACCATGCATTTACCTATGGACAGTACAAAAAAAATGGAGAATAGTTAAGAGGGTTCAGTAGATAGTAACCATAAAGAAGAACAGAATTCTTTTTTCCTTAACAACGACACCATACATAATCAAGTAAGAATTGTCAGATTATCGAGGAGATAATTAGAGTTCTTCTGTGCTTACAATGATGCTTCTCTTCCAGCGAACATCTTCCTAGACAAGATGATTTTGTGGAAGAGGGCATAGCTGGGACCTTAGAAAGTTTCATTATATTTGTTATTCTTTTATTATTTCTTTAATAATTGTATATGCCTATTAAAATGATAGTAATAATATATATATCATTATATATATATATATATATGATAAAAAATAAGGAGGATATGTATCACATATATATCCTTCTTATTTTTTTCTAAAGCCTCCCACAGAGAGTAAGGAATATGTTCATTGCTTTTATTAAAAGTTAGGGAAGAGTAGTCAAGCAGGAATGGAATATAGTGATGCAGCAGTATTTGATGGCCCCAATAATTTAATCAGAATGGTTATATTTAGATATAAAATAATGATTTAGCCAAGTGAAAGAGCAGGTTGGTTTGATTACCAAGATACTTTGTGTAAATTAGTCAAACTAGGGCAGTGCCACTGAAAGCCAGGACAGCTGTTAAATAGGACAGCTGAGATCAAGTTCATCAGTATGACATTTATTCTGGGCTCTGTTGGCTGTGGAATTACAGAATTGTCACATCTAGGACTTCAAAAGGATCCATCAGCAGAAATGCAGGCTCCTAACACCAGAAGCTCCTGTCACTGTCTCACCTTTTTCCTTAGACTGAGGCCTACTCTGCACAGTCCAGTGCACTCCAGTATCTCGCTCATCCTTGGTGATTTCATATTCAAAAGAAAACAGAAAATCTGTGGCAGGTTTTATGGTGAAATTCAGTGGTTGGACCAAAATTTGGATTAAAGCAAAAAACAAAATAGACAGTAACTTTACTGATAACCCAAATAGACATGAACTCCACAGGCCTATGCAACAAGATAGAGAATCCCAGGGTCAGCTGTCATGAATCAGGCAGGCATCATGCTAAGGGCTCTCTTTATACTAACATATCTATGTGAGATTCACACTCTCTTTGAGTTAGTGCCATTTCATAGATGACGCAACCAATGCACAGAGATGGTGAAAATGACCAGAAAAGGGCAGAATTCATATGAGGCAATCTATCCCAGAGCCCAGGTTTTGGACACTGCCCTATACTGCTTCTCCTCAAGTGGAGATTTATGGGGCTCTTACAGATATTTGTATTATAGCTATGTTATAGCTGTTCATTAGTGTGGCCATTTAAATTACTGGTTCTCAAACTTGCTGTCCAGTAGACTTATCTGAGGAGCTTTTAAAAATATATATAGCTGGTTCACACCTCACAGTTCAATAATCAAAATTTTTAGAGGTGAAACTACAGTGGTGAGCTGGAGCCAACACATACCAGCTTATAAAAGATGATTGTTAAATTTCCAGGAGTTTTACAAGCCAGTGGAGAGCATGATACAGCCACTGTGGGAGTATTTACACCACAAAAATGGGCAAACACTACAAATCAGGGCTTTCTGTTGTCAGTGTGGGGAGCCTTTTGCCAGCACTCTCATGAGTGAGGCCTGAGCATTTGTATTTTTAGAGATCCCTGGATGATTCCAGTGTGCAGCCAGGATTAGGAACTGTGGATTTAGACATGCTTTCTGCTCTCATGCTAAAAGGAGACCATATGATAAGAAAAGATGATTGGGTCCAGGTAGTTGTTATAATTATTTAGCTCTTTTTCTCATTAATTTTTCAAGCATCCCTATTTTCTTAGCTCAGGAGATAAATTTTGATCCTGTAATGCATGCTTATTCCCTTTGAAGTAATTCAAATCAAAATGAAAATCTGTCTATAAAAAGTTTTCTGTCATCATCTATATAAGAGAGAAACCACTAAATTATGTAAATAGGAGTATTGGACATCCTTATCCATGTCCATCTAAAGGTTACTTCTACAAGGCCAGGCTGACCTGCGTATTTTCATCTTTCTTTATGAATCTCAAGCTGATTTAATGTCATTTTCTCACAGCATCAAATACCAACCCTCATTTATGTCACTTCAATATATTTGCCTTAGTGGATAGCAGTGAGGTGAAGAAGGCTGAGAACAGGGGGAAATATCCCTATTGGACAGGATAATATTCACCCAGCCCAGCAGAGAATTTTTGCCCCGTTTTCCAGACTTCTTTGACCACATACAGCTCAAGAGATACTGCTCCTTGCTGATGCACACAGGATTAGTCAGGAGGTGAGAGCAGTTCTAGGGCACAGCTACAACTTAATACTGTATAGGATTTTGGGGTTCAGCTGTTAATTGCATTGTTTTCCTGCACAGTTGCTCCCAGGTGGTTTTGATTCCCTTGTTAGAACCCGCTGTGACCACAACTCTTTGTTGGTAAATATTGATCACATCAAATGCCAGTGGAGATATGATTGTAATACTGGATTTTATTTCCTATTTAATATTTTTTCTTTCCTTTGAGACATTTTATGTGTTTGCTTTGAGACATATTATGCTATGTAATAAGTCTTAACTTCCAAGGACTATAATCGAATTGTTAAAATACAAAGTCAATAAAATCTGCTTTCAGTGTTATTATGCTATTGTTTAGAAAGTATCCAGTCACGCTGAATGATCTAAAAGTTACCTGTGTAAAACAAATGGTCTTCCATTTTTCTTTACCATTAAGTTCAATGAATCTAAACCAAGTTTACACTGCTGGAAAGACTCTTCTCCTGGACAGTTAATCTATAGTTTGATCCTAATAGTCAAAAGAATTTTACAGATGAGTTGATGTGTTGAAAAAGGAGGGGGGCATTTAGGGGGCTAATTTATTAGCATAGCATATCTTCAGTCCATTTTTCTTTCACGTAGTCAAACTGTGGCATTCATTAGTCTGAGGACTTGAGAGTTTCTCCCCCTATTCTTGCCTCAGCTGGCACCCCAGAATGAACACTGGTCCAGCCTCTGCTTTCCATGATGCATTTAACCTCTGGCCCAATTGGTGGCAGCAACTATTCTTTCTGAAACCTCAAAGGAAGAACTGAGTATTGCAGGAAACATCATCTTCAGTCCACAAGTAACTTCTGAATTTATTCAGACACATCCACTCAATGGCAAGAAGCATTCTCCACACTCCGTGTAAGCAAAACTACCAACAACACAGTGTAAAAAGAGAAAGCCTTTCGATGTTCCTCCTAATTTACAGTTTGTAGATTATCTGCCTGAAAAATTTGTATTTTCCAAGAAGGTGTTGAGCCAGTTAGGTTTTTTGTGTGTGTTAGTTTTTTGTTTTTGTTATTTGAGGTAGGAGGTAAGTCAGAGGTGCATAGGTTTTTCTTAGCATCAAGGAAATAATCTCTAAAGAAACCTCTGACTATGTAAAGTGGAGCAAAACATTGGTTAAAGATAGAGGATAAACTGAAGAAAAATAAGTATATCTCATATAACATTTGAGTTATCTGTAATAATCTTATCAGAGATATTTTAGTAATAAAAGAAAACACTTTCAAAAATGCTAAAGAAATACAGTAGTTAAAACTTCCAGCCATGATGGAGGCCTAGACAGATATGTTGCATCTCCCTCCACAACAAAGAAGGAATACAACTACCTCAAAATTAGAACCAACCAGAAGTTCCAGAAAACCAAGCTGCATGGAAGTCCAACAAAGATATAAAGAAGAAATACCCAGACAGGTAGGAGGGGCAGAATGGGGTGGAGAAGATGCGGTATGGTGGCGGCGGTGGCATTAGCGGCAGCGGCAGGCCAGCAGAAGGCACAGTTACATGTTTTAAAAAGTAGGGAGAGACACCTGGGGAGCACTCCCAGAACCAGACCAGACCACAGAGCTCTTGGTTCCACTGCTAGGGAAAATAAAGCCTCATTGCTGCTGACTGTGCAAACCAGTGGGGGTTGGGGTGGAGGAAGAAACTGCTGGTCTCTCAGAAGAGTCTGCCTGTTGGCCCCCACGGTCCTAGAACATCTGCAGATCCACACACTCTGGGAACGATGACCAGGGCAACAGATAAAGAGGCACCAGTCCCATATGGAAGTGGGAGAAGTGCCTGGAAAAGAGGCAAATGCTGAACAAGCAGCATTGTTCCCTCTCAGACCCCTTCCCAACATACAGCTCCACAACATGGTGAAACAAGGTTGCCCGTACTAACAAATACCTGAGGTTCCACCCCTTACAATGTAACAGGTGTGACAGCTCTACCTAAGACACAGAGGCAAACAAACACAGGAGCCTGTCAAAATAAGGATACAGAAGGGTATGGCCCAAAAGACGGAACGATCGAGATTCCAGTGGGAGCACTAAGTGACGAGAGATAGCCAACCTAATAAACATGGAGTTCAAAACACTGGTGATAAAGATGCTCACAGGCTTGACAGATATGCTTAAGTATGGCAAGCCATAAGGGAAGAAGTGAAGGCTATGCTAAATTAAAAGCAGGAAAATTCACACAAAACCAATGGTGAAGGGAAGGAAACCAGGGTTCAAATCAATGATTTGGAACATAAGGAAGAAAAAAATAGTCAACCAGTACAGAATGAGGAAACAAGAATTGAAAAAAATGAGGAGACGCTTAGGAACCTCTGGGACAACTTTAAACGTGCCAGTACAGTAGTCCCTCTCTATATCGTGGTTCACTTATCGCAGCCTCACTATATCGCGGGTTTTTTAAAAATATTATATTTAATTATTTATCACCGATTTTTCGCTATATCGCGAGATTTTGCGGTACTGTATACATATGTTGTTAAAGTTACATAGGTTTAAGAGTGTAGAATATGTTTAAGATCATAAGTAGTGTTTATAAAAGTGTGGAAAAGGTTAATAAGGGACTGGGAACGGTTAATAAGTGTATGGGAAGGATTTATAAAGCCTTAAAACATATATAAATACTAAAATAAATGTAAGGTTCCTACTTCGCAGATTTTCACCTATCACAGGGGGGGTCTAGAACATAATACCTGCAATAAGTGAGGGAATACTGTGTCTGAATCATAGGAGTACCAGAAGGAGAAGAGGAAGAGCAAGAAATGGAAAGCTTACCTGAAAAAAATGAGGGGAAACTTCCAATTCAGTGAAGGAAATAGACATACAAGTCCAGGAAGCACAGAGAGTCCCAAACAAGCTAGACCCAAGAGGACCACACCAAGACATATTATAATTAAAATGCTAAAGGTTAAGGATAAAGAGAGAATCTTCAAAGCAGTAAGAGAAAAGCGGAGAGTTACCTACAAAGGGGTGCCTATAAGACTATCAGCTGATTTCTCAAAGAAGCTTTGCAGGCAAGAAGGGACTGTCAAGAAGTATTCAATGTGATGAAAAGCAAGGACCTACAATGCAGACTACTCTATCCAGCAAAGCTATCGTTAAGAATGAAAGGGCAGGTAAAGTGCTTCCCAGACAAGGTAAAGCTAAAGGAGTTCATCTTCACCAAGCCCTTATTATATGAAATGTCAAAGGGACTTACTTAAGAAAAAGAAAATCAAAACTATGAACATTAAAATGACAACAAACTCACAACTATCAACAACTGAATCTAAAAAAGAAAAACAAAATCCTACTAAACAAACCAAAATAGGAACAGAATCATATGTATGGGGATCATTTGGAGGGTTATCAGCTGGGAGGGGAAAAGGGGAGAAATGGGGAAATGATACAGGGATTAAGAAGCATAATTGGCTGGTACAAAATTAACAAGGGAAAGTTAAGAATAATATAGGAAAGGATGAAGCCAAAGCGCTTACATGCACGACCCATGAATGTGAACTAAGGGGTGGGATTGCTGGAGGGAAGGGGGAACCAAAGGGAAAAAATTTGGGACTACTGTAACAACATAATCAATAAAATATACTTTTAAAAAAATAGAGTATTTAAAGGAGGCCTGTGTAGCCCAAAACAATTGAATTTGCTAATATGAATATTATCAGTACAAGGTAGTTACAGAAACAAACTATAGATTAACCCAGAAAAGTTTTGAGAAGAGTAGATCTTGGCTTTAAAAGCAATTATGTGACATATATTTGTATAGCACATTATACTTCTGTACTAGGAAATGCTAAATATATTACATTCTGCATAGACACAGTAGGTTATATATCACAAGCCTAAGCTATTTCTAAAAAAAATTTAATGCCATTTGTCTAAAGTGCTTTGCTTTGCCTTGACAAAAAAAAAAAAAAAAAAGCTTAACAATGTCCCACCATCCCAGTCTTTGTTCCTGTTGCCTTGATAACTCTATCTGCTAACTTCAACTGCTGGTGATGGGCTTTGTCATGTAGAAATCTAAGGATACTATGCCACTTGCTAGCAGCAGGCACGACACTCATAAAGAGGGTGGGATACTTTCCTCCCAGAAGGCTCGTTAAAGGGGTGTGAAAACATTAGGAGGTGTTTTTAAGCCCATTACATCCCAAGCTCCCAGTCCTTGGAAATCAGGGTAATGTATTTCCTTACATTGGCTTCTTTAATTAAACTGTACAGAGGTTTATACAGAATTACATAGATAGAACATGTCTTTCATTTGTTAATTCCACTGCCTAGGTACCTTTGAATACAAAAGCTTATCTGTGTGTGTGTGCTTTTTTTAGAAGTCTCAGCACAAACGGAAATCTCTGATATTCATCAGGACTGGAAACCTTCCTTCCTTAGTAATGAAGAATTCACACAGCTTATGTTGGAGGTAAAGTGCACTTTCAAATTAGCTTAACTTGTTGCAAATTAAAAATATATCTGCTTGTTCCAGATAAGACTGTGCCCAAATAAACAACTGTTCTTGACCCTGGAAAGAGGTCTTGAAACAGATACTCTCCTGAAGCTCTCATGCTACTGCTCATATTTTGGCTACTGAGTTGAGGCTGTAAGCAAGAATCCCCAAACTGAAAGTGAGTGTATACTGTTGCCATAGTGACTGCAGAGCATCCCCTTTCATGGTCTCCCAAACAGAGGTCACCTAGTAGGGGAGCCAGGAGGAACTGGAGAAGAAGGTAGGTTAGAGAGAGGGGAATGAGGGAAGAAAGAATATATCTCTGCAGTGTCTTCCAGCTCAGAGAGTCTCCTCTTGAGAATGTAGTGATTACATTTTTCCCTATGTGTCAGGTAGTGTCGCTCTGAGAAATTACCCAGAGATCACTCTAGGTTTAAACAACAGATTTATTGAGGAAAAAGGGGGCAGGGAGTGGAGGAAAGAAAAAACTCCTGAACCAACTCAAGGGCCTGTAGGGGCAAGGTAAGTTGTGGAAAAGTGATTTCCAGTCCATCAGAACAAGAGAAAAGAAAAAGGGATGGGTAGGGGGAGTGGAGTCCGCTGGTCACCTATGCCGGCCCATAAAAATTACCTGCTTTTGTGTCTGCAGGCACAGTCTACACACCTTGCCAAACATGCATTTTGGTTCGGGTGAGTTTACCCATCAACACATTTAGCAGGTTAGTTTGCATCTCCCTGCTTTTCCCCCACCAGGCCAGTCAATATATCATGCTAGGTCCATCAACATTTCTTCTGGGAATGAGCAAAGTCCATTTTTATTTCCTATGTGAGAAGCTGGGACTAGGTTGATTTGCATACGGTTCATTTGCATACACCAAAAGCCTGACGGGCACTCCAGCTACCACCATGTTCTGACACTAAGTAGAATGCATTTTGAAGACAAATGTCGTTTTTTGAAGTTATAATTTTAACTTGAGTTCACATTACATCAACATGGTTTGTGGGTGTCAACCATTAGTGACCCTGTGCCTCCCCGCCCAGCATACTCCCTTTCTATGCCAAAAAAGACACTCATATTTCTTCCTCTAGAAAATAAATTGCCCACGCCCATCTGCAGGCTGCATTATGGAAATCTGGCTGATCTGAGCGAGTGGACTTCCTTAATGTCATATGTTTCTATATGGGTGAAACTCCTCCATAACAGATAACGATAAATCTCTACAAAAACATCTGGTTGGATGCTCTGACATCTAAACTAGGAATAAGACTTGGGGTTTATGACCATGACAGTGGAGGAAGAGAAAGCCCCAGACATGGCATGTCTGGGCCCTTAAGTGAGAAGAAGAAAAGTGGGACAGACGAGTTCAGCAAAAGGAAGTAATAATCTGGCTGTGTGTCAGCTATTCCTGGCAAGGTTTTTAGAGAGTTAGCTTCTCAGAATAAATCTTTCTATATCTCATCTTATGTACCTCATTAAGACTGATGTAAACTCTAATTTACATAGACAAACGATGTAGTAAAGATAAAGAAGAAAGTATTGGAGTAAGAAAATGCCAGAATTAAAATACAAATATTATGAAGTATAAACATATCAATAAACATTTGCATAAAATGAAAAATATTAAATCTATACATGAACTATATTTAAAGAAAATACAGAACATTCTCCAGAAGCAATGCATTTTAAATGTCTCAAATTTAGAGCAGCTTGTGAAATATCGTGTTGAATTTATGCATCATTGTGCTACTATACATAAATTGTTTTCTCTTTTAATTATAAGGGAGAGTAGTTAAAATGCACAACCCTATAGCATCCTCCTCTTTTTAAGGGACTGTAGTGCAACCTTTTCTTTTTCAATGAGTTTCAAGGGATCAAAAGTGTTTGAGGAAGCAAGACTTTCATAGAGTTTAAAATAGATAGTTATTTGGGCTGAAAGGCAAGACTGAGATTTCAGAAGACTGGAATTTCTAGAAAAATCAGGTTTTGGATTTGTATGGATGTTCTTGATGCACTTTCCCCTGCTCCCAATATATCCTTTAAGTAGATAAAGGAAATCTTGCTAGGTGAGTGAAATTGATCTGAAATTAAGCCTGTACAAGAAGTAGCATTCTAAGTGAATGACAGCTTTTAGGAGCCTTGGAAACCCACCAACTAGTACTTTTAATTTATTTTGAGCCGTCTTAGACTTCTTCTCCAACCTGTTGTTCCTCAGTAGACACAGACCTGGTGATGAGTCACCAGATCCCCGCTGGTGGTTTGAAATCTAGCAGTGACCCCAACAGGATGATGTCATCACTCCCTACTGGGCAACTTGCTCAGAGTGTATATCCCATTCCAGCTGCATCTCCCTCTGATTTTTTCAGAGCCATTGCAGGGAATGTGAGGAATCCATAATCCATGTCTTGGTATCCAGTAGGTCACCTTTTAAAATGAGGACAGAACACAGGACAGAACCCGTCAGGCCCCAGGGAACTGAGCTGCTCATGCCCTTGGTAGGAATCCCTCCTTCTTCTGTCTTCTATAAGAAAGGCCCCAAACCAGAGTCTGGGAGAACCCATCCAGCTGTGGTGTTTAAAAGAACAAAAATGACTTGGTTGCAGACCAGCCAAGCTGGTCAAATGTAAGCTGGTGGAGATGGCAGGTATGTGAATAAGTAGACATAAAAAGAGGGAAATCCATTGTTGACAGGTATTAAGGGAGTTTTTGGCATTTCTGAGTTTTATTCAGAGAAGCTACAGCAATCTTTTCCCTTAGCCGAGAGTTTGTCCCAGAGAACATAAGAGACATCCCATCAGAATGAGGAATTGGCATAAAAGGATGGTTTCATTTCCCTGTAGTGTGTGGCAGATATGAAATTGAGGTTCTTACAGTCTTTGGCATCCCCAAATCTTTTGTCAAAGGCACGTTTACACTGAGAGGGGCACATCACTTTGCAATTGCATTCTATTGAGTCACGCTCCAATGCTGCTGAGGAGCAAGTGTTCTTAAAACAGTGACTAGGTTCAGTTCTGGTGAATTTGACAGAAAATGCTAATGAGCTGGTAAAAGTAAGCTCCCATTTATAAACACCTTCAGCTTTTGCACACCCACTGGCTTTACAAATTCAAGAGGGACATGGGTTCACTGTGCAGGAAGATAATTTTCCCAGTATTAGAATCTGCTTTTTCCAAGAAAGTCCAGCTGACACATCAGCAGTGCCCCTACCTCAAAAAAATTCACTTCCAAGAGCTTGAAAATATGATTCAAAAACCGTTTATAAAAATACTTGCCAAGGGAAAAGAAATAAAAGTTACTATGAGGTACCTCTGCGTTCACCATGACTCATAAATCTAATCCAGGGTTTCTCAAACTTAGCACTATTAACATTTTGGATCTGATAATTCTTTTTTTTGTAAGGGTGTCCTGTGCATTGTAGGATGTTTCAAAGCATCCTGGCCTCTAGCCACAAGATGTCAGCAGCACCACTGCCCCCAGTAGTGACATCCAAAGATGTCTCCAGATATTGCCAGACATCCATTGATGTAATCCACAAGGATGCTTTTTTACTTAAGAAATGTGCTTTAATAAATTTTTTCAGTCTTAAATCCTGCACTACATAAGTGTATAATATAAAATGACCCTAGTGATAATTTTCCTGGTGAAAGGAACCATCTCCCATTTTGGCATGTTTAACTGTGCCCTTCATACACATAGTATGAAGGGCATAGTAGTGAAGGATCAATTCCAGTTCCTGCTGCCATGCACATAGCCACAGCATCCTAACCTGAAGGAAGTAGTGCCCATTTGGAAGGAAGTTGTGCAGATCCTGGGAGATTCTAGCTAAGTGCATACAAAATATTTCTAGAACTTTCTAAGCATATATTCTAGTTTAGTTGTTTTTCCCCCAAAGCAGAAAAAAAATCCATTTGGGGAAGATATTTCAGAGATACAGTCAGTAAAGTGCTAGATTTACAGTGACAGTCCACTTGTCAAGTTACTGTCTCCGAGGTGTGTTTCCTGGTGAGATGGGCTTTGTTTTCCCTCTCCCATCTCATCAGTGCCAGTACAACCTTATCCTCTGCTGAATTATGTATTCTGATTTTAGAACTCAAGTTTCAGATGTGTCTATGACAGCATCATGAGCATCCAATCAGAAATCTAAAAACAAAACAGGAAGTGTTTGTGAGAAAACACTACTACCTAAATCTTTTCTGTCAGGAGCACCTAGAGCAGTGTACCTGGCATACAGTAGGTGCCCAGTAAAAAAACTGTAAATGAATGAATTTTCCATCTTTATAAAATACTTTTGGACCTCACTGAGTTATACACCACTCCCCCCCTCAGCCCTTACTGTTAATTTTTGTGAAAAAATGTAAAAATTCTTTACAAACAGTTCCTTTGAAGGAACCTGATCTACAGGCAAGCTATCTCTTTTTAATGCCTCTGTTGGGTCTGATATATTTCAGTAAATGTTTATTATTAAACTCAAAGTTAAAATGAGGGTCAGGGGGGCCAGGAACCATAAAATATCACTGAAGTCTTTTAATGATAATGATGATATTTCTAATTTAGCCCAATAGTATGCTTATCATTAAAACTCCTTGGGTAGGACTTCCGGCCAAGATGGAGGCATAGGTAGGCATGCTGGGTCTTCCTCCACAACTAAGAATAAATAAAACTACCTGAAAATTGGAGACAACCAATAGTTCCAGGAACTTGAGCTGCATGGAAGTCCAACAAACAAAGATATAAAGAAGAAATACTCATCCAGACAGGTAGGAGGGATGGAAAGGACGCCATGTGGGGGTGGGGGTGGCAGTGGCAGCAGCAGCAAGACAGTGGCTGTGGCCAGCAGGTGGAAAGTGCAGTCACACATTATAAAAGTCTGGAGGGACACCTGAGGAGCACTCCAAGCACCAGACCAGATTGTGTGCAGCTTACAGTTACAGTGCTGGGGAAAATAAAGCCTCATTGCTTCTGAATGTGAAAATTGGTAGGGGTTGGGGCAAAGGAATAAACTGCCAGCATCTCAGCACAGTCCATATGTTTAGAGGGTCCCCATAGCCCTGGAACACCTGCAGACCCACCCACTCTGGGAACCACAACCAGGGCAACAGCTGGAGAGGCACCAGTCCCATATAAAAAGTGGGAGAAGTACCTGGAAAAGGGGCGAGTGCTGGAGGCAAACAAACACAAGAGTTTGTCAAGATGAGTAGACAACTTCCAGTCAGGATGGAGGCCTAGACTGACACGCTCCATCTCCCTCCACAACTAAGAAGGAATACAACTACCGCAAACCAGAAATAACCAGAAGTTCCAGAAAATAAAGCTACATGGAAGTCCAACATATGAAGTTATAAAGAAATGGTGATTGTCCAGACAGGTAGGAGGGGCAAAGCCAGGGCGGGGAGATCAAGATGTGCTGGGGACAGTAGCGGTGGTGATGGCAGCGGGACGGTGGTAAGCACAGACATCAGTATTTAAGGGGAGGCTAGAAGCACCTGGGGAGCACCCTTGGCTGCAGACCAAACCCGTCAGCTCGTGATTCAATGCTGGGGAAGGCAGACCCCCATTGCCTTGGACTATGAGGGCCAGAGGGGGTGAGGACAGAGGAGGTGGCTCCCAGTCTCTCAGCAGAGACTAAACGGCAGGAATCCATCTTGGACCCCAGCCCCCACACAAAATTCCACAGTGTGGTGAGAAGGGTCACCCGATTGTGACAAGTGCACAGGGTTTCACCCCCTATAGTGTAGGAGGTGTGACAACCCCGCCCAGGAAGAAAAGGTAAACACAAAACTGTCAGGATGGCACAGATCATGATAGAGATCCTGGTGATGCAGCAGACCAGACAGAAAATATCTAATCTAATGAAGCAGCATATAGGAAATCATTCTGAGGCACAGTTCAGAGCTTTGGTTAACACGAATGCTTACAGACCTAACAGCAGATCTTAAACAAGATGGGGAAGGAATGAAGGCTAGCCCTGCTGAAATGAATGAAAACACATATGAAACTAGTGGTGAGGGAAAGAAAACCAGCAATCAAATCAACAAATTGGAATATAGGGAAGGAACAAACTGTCAACCAGTGCAGAAAGAGGAAACGAAAAGTGAAGAAAATGAGGAGAGGCTAAGAAACCTATGGGACAGCTATAAGTGGGTCAACATGTGAATCATAGGGCTACCAGAAGGTGAAGAACTAGAAATTGAAAAATTATGTGAAAAAACAGTGAAGCAGAACTTCCCTAACTTGAGGAAGGAAATAGACTGACAGGTCCAGGAAGCACAGAGAGTGCCCCAAAAAACTGGACCCAGGGAGAACCACACCAAGACACATTAGAATCAATATGTCAAAAATTAAGGATAAAGAGAAAATCTTAAAAGCAGCAAGAGAGAAGAGAATTATGTACAAAGGGGCCCCAATAAGACTACCAGCTGATTTCTCAAAAGAAAGTCTGCAGGTAAGAAGGGACTGGCAAGAAATATTCAAAGTAATGAAAAGCAAAAACCTACAACCATGATTACTCTATCAAGCGAAGCTGTCATTCAGAATAGAAAGGCAGAGAAATTGCTTCCAGGACAAAGTAAAACTGAAAGAGTTCATCAGATCCAAACCACTGTTACATGAAACGTTAAAGGGACTTGTTTAGGAGAAAGAGGATTAAAACTATGAACATTAAAATGGAAACTATATCACAACAACCAACAACAGAAGCTAGGGAATCAAAATAAAGGCAAACTAAGTAGGCAACAAAAGTGGGATAAGAATTATAGGTATGGGGAACATTTTGGGGGGAGATCAACAGGGAGGGGGAAAGGGAGGAAGATGGTACAGGAACTAAGAAGCATAGGAGGAGGGAGTGGAGTAGATAGGAAGATGTTGAGAAGAACTATATGCACAACCAATGGGCATCGACTAAGGAGGGTGGGACAACTGGAGGGAAGGGGGTCACTGGGTGGAAGGGAACAAAGGGAAAAGAAATTGGAACAACTGTAACAGCAAAATCAATAAAGCATATTTAAAAGGGGGGGGCGAGTGCTGAACAAGTGCCATTGTTTCTTCTCAGACCTCTCCCTCAATACAATGCCAAAATGTAGTAAAATGGGTCATCCTGTATTGATGAATACCTGAGCTCCGCCCCTTATGGCATAACAGGTGTGACAGCTCTACCTAAGACACAGAGGCAAACACAAGAGCCTGTCAAGTTCAGAAGACAGAGAAGTATGGCCCAAAAGAGGGAATAGATCAAGGTTCCAGAGAAAGAACTAAGCGACAAGAAGATAGCCAACCTAACAGATGCTGAGTTCAAAACACTGGTGATAAAGATGCTCACAGACTTGACAGATACACTTGAGTATGGCAAATACAGAAGGGAAGAAGTGAAGGCTGTTGTAATTGAAATGAAGGAAAATCCCCATGAAACCAATGGTGAAGGGAAAGAAACTGGGGTTCAAATCAATGATTTGGAAAATAAGGGAGAAATAAACAGTCAGCCAGTACATCAGGAAGAAACTAGAATTTAAAAAATCGAGGATAGAATTAGAAACCTGCGAGATAACTTTAAACGTGTCAACATCCATATCATAGGGGTACCAGAAGGAGAAGAGGAAGAGCAAGAAATTGAAAACTTATGTGAGAAAATAATGAAGGAAAACTTTCCTAATTTGGTGAAGGAAATAGACATACAAATCCAGGAAGCACAGAGAGTCCCAAACAAGCTAGACTCAAGGAGGACCACACCAAGACACATCATAATTAAAATGTCAAATTTTAAAGATAAAGAGAGAATCTTAAAAGCAGCAAGAGAAAAGAAGGGAATTGCCCACAAAGGAGTTGCTATAACACTATCAACTGATAGCTCTAAAGAAACTTTTCAGGCAAGAAGGGGCTGGCAAGAAGTATTTAAAGTGATGAAAAGCAAGGACCTACAACCAAGATTACTCTATCCAGCAAAGCTATCATTTAGAATGGAAGGGCAAATAAAGTGCTTCCTAGACACAGTAAAGCTAAAGGAGTTTATCATGACCTAGCCCTTATTATATAAAATGTTAAAGGGACTTACTTAAGAAAAAGAGGATCAAAATTATGAACATTAAAATGACAACAAAATCACAACTGTCAACAACAGAACTTAAAAAACCTAAGCAAACAAGTAGAATAGGAACAGAATCATAGGTAGGGATCATTTGGAGGGTTATTAGCTGGGAGGGGGAAGGGGGAGAAATGGTGCAGGGATTAAGAAGCATAATTGGTTGATACAAATAGGCAGGGAGAAGTTAAGAATAATATAGGAAAGGGTGAAGCCAAAGAACCTATTTGCACAACCCATGGACATGAACTAAGAGGGGTGAGATTGTTGCAGGGGAGGGGGGGTACTGGGTGGAGGGGAGCAAAGGGAAAAGAAATTGGGACAATTGTAACAGCATAATCAATAAAATATACTTTTTAAAAAGCTTCTTGGGTAATTTTCATGCTAAATTTTGATTCTTCATAACAGAAGGTTAGATATTTCACTGTGCCTTTTAGTGCTTCACAAGCACTTTGAGTATGGCGGAGGTGCCACACACACCCTAGGCTCTGTTGGAAGTTGTTCTGTCCAGCAGAGGCTTCGTGACCATGGCAGAACAAACTTTTACTCAGGACACTTTGTTATGTCTGGGGGAAGGAAGGTGACTGCCTCGCTAGTGGAGACCAGCAGCCAAACCTTCATCCCTCATGTCTTTTATTGAGGAGGATACATACGAGAGATACAAGGCTAAAATTTATAAATCGTCTATTGTATTCAGGTGTTTGACAGTAACAGATAATATACACTAATTCGGAAGTCATGCTGACTGATTAGAGTCAAGGTCTATAAAACATTTGGACCAGGTGCAGGGTTCCATATCGTCGGCAGCCGTCCGTCTCGAGAGACGATGGTGTAGCTTCTTAAGAGTCTATCTGCACCGCCGAGAATGGTTGTGCAGTCCGACTCGGGAGTGACACGGTATCTGTCTCCTCCCGTGTTGAATCGACATCTTGCGATGACGCTGGAGTGTCCTCTCCAGTGAAGCTGAAGCTACAGAGCCTGGGCAGGGTGATATGGAGGGTCTGCTGTTGCCCATGCAGCAGACCCCCCCTCTCTTCGCAGCTGAAGGGTCCAAGGGAAAGACGGAGTCAATACAGCTTGGCTTCAGGTGCGCCGCAGGAGTTGCCGGTGTTGACTGCAACGTCAAACCGCCTTAGGGACTCCGGCTCCGGATTTTCTGTCGGGGTTTACTCCCTTAGCCTTTCCCCTGAAGAGGTATGCCGCAAGGCATCGGAGGTTTTTTGGAGTCAGAGTTTTCCTTCTCTGACTTCTCCTTCCTGCTAAAGATAGCTTACACTACATTGCTGATAAGGAAATCAGAGCAAGTTTTAAAGCACAATGAGCTTAACAAGCACTCTTTGATCTAATTCCCATGGCAACCCTCTGAGTGGTTGTCAGTCATGTCCCACATGCAGCCTTATGTTGAGACTTAGAGATAAGTGCGGCCAGGACGCTGGCGGCTCGCCATGCTCAGGCTGGGTCTACAGTTCCTTAAACCACGAGGAGCAGTTGCCCACACTTTGAGAACCCATTCTGTGTGCCAGGCACAGAAGTTCTGAGGTTATATGTGCAAATATTCCGGCTTTCGAAACAGTCAGTTTCATAATGTTGCTAGTGGAAGTGGGCTTCTTGTGGTATCACAAGGAAAACATTCAAGGAGACCCACAATGGAGATTGAGGTGTGGCAAAATTTATATGGGTTGAAATAGAAGATTGCCTTTGGGTTCCCAATGTTCCATCTCTATCCATCCTGCCGTGTAAAAAGTTCAGCTGTGTCTTTAGCAAGGCCAAAACAAAGGTCAGTGTCCAGAACTTCTATTTTATATTAAGGCTTAGTCCTTTGGAGCCCACACAGTGGCTGGCCTCAGTCCCTGTGCAGGTAGCTTAATACTCTTCCCAGATACACTGTTGTGCACAGGCTCCCACCTGAAGCTTGCATTTGGAGTACCCCCAGCTGCTAGACCCGCATGGTCACTATGGAGAGAATGTGTAAATGAATGGGGTGAGTGAGTCCCAGAGAGAGAGTCAGAGAGAGAGAGAGAAGGAGAGGGAAAGAGAGAGAGGTGCAGAAAGAAGGAGAGGGAGAGGGGGAGGGGGAAAGAGAGAGGGAGAACAGAAAGAAAGAAGGGGGGGTGGGCAGAGAGAGAGGGAGAACAGAAAGAAAGAAGGGGGTTGGGCAGAGAGAGAGGGAGCTTCTTTGTTAAGCTGGGCTATATTATGTAGGGCTTGGAAAGGACCAGGTGCTTTTTCAAAATAACCAATCAAATAATTAAGCTTTCATAGGCTTCTGATGGGTCCACTCCCTGACCAATATATCTCCCTTCCAGGCAAGACTGATAGGCCTCTGTGGTCACCATTTTGGCTTTGATTGTGCATGTACTTACCTCCTCCTTTATTGTTTTATTCCTTCCCCCCATAGTCTGGGCAAGTGGACCAAGGAGATTGGAAAAGTGGTCCTTCCTTCCTGTTCAGGGAAGAAGGTGTTGTTAATCCCCTTTCCAGGCAACACTCAGATCCCCTGAAGTGTGTGAAGCTGTGGCTTCCTGGCTAAGCAAGCAGGCTTATGTTCCCTCCTTGATTATGCTCAACAATGTCTGATTCCCTTTGCTTCCTTCCTTTATTAATAAATAGCTAACTACCTGTGGTAACAATAACCTGGGGTTCTATGCTTCAGAAACATCCTCCCCTGTAAAAGCATGACTAAGGGGCTTTCACTGTTGTGTTTTCTGCAGGCATTAGATGGCTTTATCATCGCCATGACAACAGACGGCAGCATCCTCTATGTTTCTGACAGTATCACACCTCTCCTTGGGCACTTGCCGGTAAGTTTCCACTTCTCTGAGGGTCTTTTCCAGTACACATTTCCATTTTTCCATGGAACTATCCAGAACTATGGTCAGAATGGTACAGGTATGTAGTGAGTGGTCTGTGTGTAAGAGGGATTCAGGAGTACCCTTGACAAGACCAAACCAAGGTCCCTGGGGCTTTCCAGAGGAACGGCAGGTACAGATGTGTCACCCTGGAACAAGAAAGGCACTGTGGTCTTGGCATGGTCA